>NC_141668.1:26650831-27999831 GCF_028749965.1 Puma concolor | reverse complement strand
TTTCTAATACAAAGATGGGAACACATGAGCACAATAGTTTTTATTATTTTCATTGGAGGAAAGACCTTTTGAAGGTTTCCTCATAATCTCCTAAACTAGAAGAGGTAGACTCTAAATAAACATTGTAATATCATATTCATCTCTTTATCCACTTAACTCAAACCACATTACACATACCTAGAATTGTATTGCAAATTCTTTCTACAAACGAAGAAAATCAAATTAATCATTGCTCAAGGTTGGAGGAGGTACACAGGAGAATCTGGAGCAGATCAATACCACCAATCTGGACTCTGTGTAAGTGCACTGTAAATTGTAAAGGGTCATTCGAATGTACACTACTATTTCTTTAAGTCTGTAATTTTCCATTTAAAATATCACCTACTTCCTAAATGAACCGCCAGGGAACTTAAACAATATTAATGATTACATTTTGGTTTGCCAGAACACTAGTGTTTGACCCACCCACTACAGATTAAAATCAAGAGTAAAAACAAAACAAAAACAATAGAAACAACTCCATTCAGATGAAGGAGGAGCTAAGTAATTGATTTGCCTCTTCCTTAAAATACTGAAATGACTGTGGATGACTTAAAGTCTTCCAAGAAAGATCTTTCAGATGCCAAAGAGAAATTATCACTTTGGAAGAGGAAAGAAATGATTTTAAGCATCATCTGGTTGACTGGTTTACAGTCTGAATTTGTGAACTATTGGAGGGCATTAGAAAAGTAATAGGTAGAACGTAAGGGTCTTAAACTATTTTCAACATTACAAAAAGCTTTAAAAAATTATACAATCACCCATGAGAAATCTGTGCTGATTCCTTACTTTTGCTTAGGATTAGATGAATTCAGTGATTAGCACTAGTTGTATTAAATCAGACCCAGAGGTACATATCAGGTTCTGAATGTCTGTAGAGTTGGCTTCCTTTATAATTAAAGGGAAGAAACTGGATAATGCCATGTGGTTTGACCTCCTCTGCCATGATCCTGCGGGTGTAGTCTTCTCTGAAAGATTTGTCTTACTACCTTAGGATAACCAAATGTTGTATCATCAAGCCTAAGGAATACATGCAAGCCAGGTTTCAGTAAATTTTAAGTACCTAACATGTGTCCTCTTTGTAAGCACCAAATCTTATTTTCTGAGGCAGATAAATTATGGTATGCGTCACATGCCCTTTTTGTGATCTTAGAGTAGAAAGCAATTTTGTACATTCAATACTGGAAATTGAGTGCTTTCAAATAGGTGTCAGTTATGGTCTGTGGAACCATAAAATAAGCATTAAAGTAGCTCACCAAATATCCTGGCATAAAAAATGCATTTTGATTTGCATTTAGATTTAACTAAAACCATAGGGACTCAACACTTGTAGTGTACTACATCATTATTCTTTGTTTAACTTTGTTACAAGAAGAGACAGGTACATGGAGTCATAGAAGCCCATTCCAAAATTAGATCTTACCAAATATTAACTAAAAACTTTCCTGATGACTTTCCAAAAAACAACTAATAGCTAGTCAATGGCACTAAATATAACCACTTCTGAGTGACAAAAACACTGGGAAATCCATAGCTTTACTTGTATTTTAGTTTTAACTGACTCAAAGAAACCGAAGAGACTTTTATAAACAGACTATACTGCCCAATAATTTCCCCGTGAAATTTCCCCATGACATTTTCTTCCATCTCTACCATTGTTTCAGAGCTGTGTTTTTTCAACGGAACAAGAATATTTTCATTCTTTTTTAGCGCTTGCACACTGTGCTATTTTCAGATTCCTCCCCTTGTTACTCAGTCAAGCTAGCCCCTATTTTAAAATAAGTATCAGTCCTACTGGTACATAATGATGGATATTTCTCTTGAATTTATTTTATTTCTCTTATTTCTCCCAGTAAGAATGAGATATTTGAGAAAATGGGATTTGAAAAAATAAAGCTATCCAAAATGACCATCTCAGGAGAGGATTCTTTGGTCAGTTGGTCCACTGCCATTCACTCCATTCCGTTCCCATATAGGTAGCAGCTTCACTAGATTGGGCCTGAAATGACCCGAGGATGTAGCTGTTTCCCTTTGTCACCACTGCAGCTGGGTTTGCTTGGAAGTTAAGGAATCAGCAAAGTAGAATAGAATAAATCTCAAATATTCTTTGTAAGAGAATAGCAATAAAGATGATCAGTTTTTGTCACCCAAACTTAGTAATACTATCTAATCCTTTATGAGGGTTTCCTAAGTGCCAGATTCTAAGTGTTTTACATATATAATTTGATTTCATTTACTGGGGGCCCCTCCATGATCTTCTGAAAGGGAGCACTGTTACTACTCACAGTTTCCAAGAGAAGGTAACCAACCTGCCTAAGGTCAAAAAGCCAGTGAGAAGTGCAGCCGGAGATTGAATCCATGCAGTCTTAAACAACAGCTGAGGGGGACATCCCAGGATCTGATGCTTTGAGAGCTCTTTCCCCAGATGATTATAATATGAAGCCAAGGTCAAGAAGCACTGACTGGTCCAGATTCCATATCAAGGTACTTCAGCTCAAATGCTTTCAGGATCAGGCAGGTAATACAATGTCTGAAGCAAGCAGATATAGATCCCATACTCTAATTTCTATAATAATGGTACTAAATCTTATACCTGCAAAGGAATCACCTGTGGAGACTGTTAAAAATGCAAATTAAGCCGCAGCCTCATAAAATCTTCGTTCGACCTATATCAAAATTATCTTGGTTTTATGTTTAAGCACAAATTTCTGAGTCCCTGGGAACCACTGCTCTAAAATCACCTTACGTGCTAATACATTCTAGTAGTCTCAGATTTTGAGTTGGGCTCTCAAATATGAGATGATCACTTTATTCATTCTAGAAATATTTCTTGAGCATCTGTTATAAAAAAGGAACTTCTAGGCACTGGGTAAACATCAGGGAACAAATCTAACACCTTCCCCAAGGAGCTCATATGCTGCTAGGGAAGGGAAACAGAGTACAAGTGAACAAATGTATGTTATGCAAGTACAATGGAGAAAAGTCAGTTGGAGGGGGGCATGATGGAATCGAATGGTCTTTTACATGGTCAGGGGTAGACTTTCTGAATTAGGTCACATTGGTACAAAGGATGTGAGAGAGTGAATCATGGAACCTGGAATAGCTCAACAATGTCCAGACTAAAGTGACAACAGAAAGTACAAAGCCTGTGAAGGGGAAGTTTACTGGTATGTTGAAAAAACGAGGAGACCAGTGTTTGGACAGAGTGAGAGGAGAAAGGTCATAATATGTCAGGGAGGTAGAAAGGAAATGGATCACACGGTGGTGAAGGCCACGGTAATCTCAGCTCTGCGTGACATTAGAAAACACTGGAAAATGACATTATCCGCCTTACATTTTAATGGGCCAGCCTAGCTACGTATAGAGGATAGATATAGTTTGTGGGGAAGCTGGAGGAGCAGGAAGACCAATTGGGAAACTAAGGCTGTAGTCCAGGCAAGGGAAGATGGAAGCATGGCCAGCATGGTAGTAGAGGAAGTGGTAAGTAGTCAAAATCTGGATATATTTTAAACAGTGCATCCTGATGATTTTTCAAATGGACTGGGTGTGGGCCATGAATGAAAGAGAGGGATCAAGGATGACTAGATCTAACGTTTGGGAATTTAGAGCTTAGGAAATTTGGCATAGGTAAAATACCCTCCCAGCAAATTCCCAGTTAGTTGGACACCAGTGCGAAGCTTGTTTTACTTAGGACTTAAGCAACACTTCCCATGAAGCACTGAGGGTGAAATATGGGAGTACACATCTTCCAAACGACTGTGATTCATTAAAACCCGCATTCTTCCGGACATTAAACACTAAAAATGAGACAAGTCTTTCATTACCTGTAACAACAATAGGAAAAGGTAAGAAAAGCTAATTTTCTCAATGATATTTTATATCAGAAGAGAACTGATTTAATACCAGAAAAATATAAGTCTGTCCTGTAGTAATTAATTGTTCTAATAATTCTTGAGCATGTGGAGATACTGGAAACATTTTACATTCATCATTAGTAATAAAAACAAAACAAGAAAGTGCCTCAAGGAAGAGCCAAAAAGTGGACAGCCAGTGGAAAATTCCCTTGCTCTATTTCTTCCACCTGCAGAGTTTACATCCTACCATTTTGGAACAAATTTCTGCATTTTAAAATAACCATCACTACAAGAAGACATTGTTGTTTAGTGTGCCTAGTATAAAAATCCACCTTGTTACTCTTAATATTGAGATAAATAAAAGGCTTGTATCTCCTAATAAGATAATAACTTTGTGAATAAGAGCCAGGAAATCTGTTGCATTTTCATGTATGAGTTTTGTTCAAAACCCATAGCTTAGGTTTTATAACTATCCCATATGTTAGGGATAATGAGTTAATAGCTACCCCTCTATTTAGCTCTTGTCCTCTTGCCCTATTTCTAAAGATTGTGTCTCATGTCTGTCTTTTATTGTAAACCACATGAAATCCTTTATGGAGACAGACACCATATGAATAATAAATGTATATAAATGTATCAGCTGACTTTTAAATACATACCGATTTTGTACTCTGTATTCTTTTGCTTAACCTCCATTCAAGCTTTGATCATTGTGCAGAAATACTTGCCAATGATTCCAAAATTTAAGTATTAAGTTTATTGCTCCTGAACCTCATCTGATGGGAATGAACACATAGGATTCTTAACCAACCAAATAAAAGCCACCACCATGCCTATCCACTGCAAGCTATGTTTTCATGTGACTCACAAATGAATACTTTTGATTTTCAAATGTGTTGTCTTTTCTATTTACTGTTATGGAAGCCTGCAACAGAAAGTCATTTAAGAGGTAGCTAAACTTGATACAAGTTTTACATTCTAAAAGGACTTTGCCCTCTAATGGAGGACAAAAAATCTGCTGAGGAAGAGAGTCATATGTAAAAACAAATTGGCTTTTATCTGGGAGTTCCTATGTCTTCTTTTTTTTTTAAGTAGGCCTCCTTCCCAGCCCAGAGCCCAATGTGGGACCCGAACCCATGACCCTGAAATCAAGACCTAAGCTGAGATCAAGAGTTGGAAGCCTAACTGAGTGAGCATCTCCAGGCGCCCCTGGGAATTCATATTTCAAAGAAGGGAACAATCATTCTGAAGGTATAGAAAAAAAAAAAAGTATATACCATAGATTTAAGGTTGTATATAAAAGGGTACTTGTTTAGAAACTGTTAACAATGTTTGATGGAATATATTAACAGATAATAAGGTATTTAACAAATACACGCTCCAAATCTTCAGAATGTTGTGAACAGATGAAATAAAAGAAACTTTTCACTCAAGCTGAAAATGTCTTTCTTTGGTAGTTGTGGACTAGGTTGTTAGGAAAATTCTAACGTAGTACCCTGCAAAGTGAATTCAAAGTAGAGAATAAAAGCAGCACGTGTGCTCACACACACATATGCACACACTGTACCAATGTGCCTTTATGGCCTAGATTTCAAGGGGAAAAAATAGACATTAAGATGTTGTTACAGTCCAAAAATAGCAGAGGAGTCTCTGAACTATCCACGTTTCATCGGTTGGAGCATCTGAGGGAGAGCTCCCATATACATTAATGCATTATCCTTATCACTGTAATTGATACCTAACACTTCTCAACCCATCAAAAGCAGTCCTAAATGGAAGGACATTTATCTCCATGTAAGATGACCATCACTTCGAAACCTTACATGATCTCAAATTTCATAACAGCTTAAATCACTTTCTGCAGAGAAAAATAATACATGGTGCTACTAATTCACTTCCTGGCTGCCAAGGCAAGATACGATCTCACATACCTGAACACACTGGTGACTTCCTGTTTAGGGAGTTCTGATACTATTTCCAAGTATCAGAGGGAAGAGAAGGAATATCACTAGGCCCAGATTTTACTAGCTGACTAGTTCTTTTTCCTGAAGTGGGTAGAAGCTTTGACACCATCCAGACATCCTGAAGGGCAAGCACAGGAAGAGAGATCTTTATTTCCTCTAAAATGATGCTTTACAACTTTAGGGTGACTCATCATAGCCACCATAGCACCTTTCTCATAATGAAAAGCATTACAGGAGGCATTCTCCTTTCTTACATTAACATAGATGTGTATATACACATACATAAACAAACATATATATTATGTATACATAAACGTGTGTGTGTGTGTGTGTGTGTATGTGTATGTATGTATATATTACAATGAGTCTTTTAAAGCATATTTCAAGACAATTCTGTCATGGCAGAGTCCTAATCTGTACTAGAAGTTGGGTAGGACTTCAAAATTCTGATCACCTAAGAACCGCCAGTGGATACAGTGAAACCAGGTCCCAGGGGCTTCAGATTTATTTAAAAGGAAAATAACACCAAAAAAACCCAAAAAACAAAAACACACACTAAAATAATAACAAAATATTATTATGAATAAGTATAAGGCAACAAAGTCAACAAAATAGGTAACAATAAAAATATAAAATTCCAAAACTGTCACAATAATAGAAACACATAAACAGACCCAAAACCACGACAAAAATAGGTCAAATAATCAGAGAATTCCCACTAAAAAGTTACTTATGCTGAATAATTAAAAACAAGTTTCTCCTATGTGTATTGACATAAAAAAACAAACTCTATAAAAGTGACAAAAGCAAGTTGCAGAAATATATTTATAACATGATGTTATTTTTAAAACGTATATATACACATATTTACACATTCTTAGGGAAAACAGTCTGGAAAAGCATACACCACATAGTTAAAAGTAGTTTGCTTTGGGGTACTAGTTAAGAGTCAGAATTAGTCCAACTTCATATACTTTGTTGCTTCAATATTTACAAATGCATACTGTTTTCATTTTACAAAATTCTGGATAAAAACAAAACTTGATGAAACACGTGGGCAAAATTTAAAACAGTGAAAACAGTAAGAATCTAGCTATTTCACCAGATCCCAAGGAAAGCTTCCAGAAAGTGTAGAAGAGAAGTGGCTGGAATGAGAGTCACAAGTCGTGACAAACTCATGCTTTAACTTTGGAAACCAAACAGCACAGCCGGTGAAGGATTCTGGTCCATCCCTGTGACCTGCAAAAAGTGGCAGCACGGGACATAGATGGTGCCCTAGTGCGTGGAGACGGCTTTCTCAGGGAGGCAGAGGGTCTTCAGCTCCTATTTCAACACCAGTCTTTCTATATTCATTCAGAAACAACTCCCGAAGTGCAACATGACCAGGGGTTTAAAAAAAAAAAAAAAAAAAAAGAGGGGGAATGATGCATTGCATCTTGGCCTGTAGAGTTCCCCTAAAGAAAGCAGTAAAATGGAGGGTAGGGACAGAGGAAAGGGCGTGTGAACAGTGCACTTCTCATTACTGTATAATCGACTGCCTCAGACTGTCTAGGCTACGCCTTCTCTTCCTCCCACGAAAGAGTGAGGGGCTGTAAGAGACAGTCTGGTAGTATCTAATGGATGCTGCAGGGACTGGAAATTGAGCAAAGAGGCTGTACACAAACTATTTTCTTAAATTTATGTAATTTTGAGTCTGACCGGAAAGGTACCAGGATTCACATGGACAATAAAGAGGACATGGCTCAAATCAGGGCACAATGAACTACTGCCTACTTGTTGCTCCAGAAATAGAATTCTCCTAGCATTCTGGATTCCTGATTCAGGTATGGCGCATACATCACAGCTGGACAAACACTAGGTGTTGACAGAACTCTTCTTGTTTGTTCAAAGCTAAAAAGTTAAAAAAGAAAACAAATGATGACAATGTGGGGGGCTATTTAAAAAAAGAAAAGAGAGAAGTGACCTATCACTGTAAAGACTCATATGAGGCATCTGACTTTGATAACTTGGAGCCAGCACTGTGACCTGCCCTACCTTCTGACCTCTCCTCTTGTGGGCACTTCCTGTAGAGAAAATGGCTCTCTCACCTTTGTATCCTCAGTATACCATTGGTACTGAGATCTATTCATCTATACGGTTCTTAAAACTTTTCCCTGAAGATGTTTTTGAACCAAGTGATTACATCCCCCCAAAAAGCAGCATCAGCTTCTTTCACCATCTCCAAAAAGCTGATAATTCAGTGATGGGAGATGGGTAGTTAGGTCGGGGGATGGGCTAATTTACTCAGGAACTAGAACTTGGAGTTATTGGGGCACTTGGGTGGCTCAGTCAATTAAGCATCCAACTCTTGATTTCAGCTCAGGTCATGACCTCACAGCCTGTAAGTTCAAGCTCCACGTTGGGCTCTGGGCTGGGCATGAGGCACTGTCAGTGTGGAGCCTGTTTGGGATTCTCTGACTCCTTCTCTCTCTGCCCCTCCCCTGCTTGCTCTCTCTCTCTCTCTCATAATAAATAAACATTAAAAAAAATAATTTAGAGTTATTATAAACACAGGAAATCAGGTATTTGACCCTTTTTGCCAATAAAATGTTAAAAGCTTTTTGATAGGGTAAGAAAATGTAACACTGACTCCCCTCATAATCTGCTTCCAACGTCATTTCAAATATTTAAGAGAGGACGCAGTTGTAGAAAACCCATGCTAGCTTTTGCCCCAGAATCCTAGAGTGGTTAGCAGAGCAGCCTCTGAACACAGATTACCTGAATGAGAGTACTGACTAGCATATTGCGTGAACTTAGTGAAGTCAGCTTATCAATCAAGTTTTATCAGGAAATCAGTTTTATGAGGAAAATGGGTTTTTATGAAACTCAAATACATGTTGAATGCTTTGTACAGTACCTAGTGTATAGACGGTCCTAAATATCTATTATAGTGACATTCCTGCTTTCTTTGCCTCCAATCATGTCTCAACTCAACACAGGGCAAACAAAGAAAACAGCTGAAATATGTGCGTTAATTTATTCTTCACTGATACTGAACTAGGCAGATCTGTATGTCTTAGTCTTTACCAAATAATATACATAAATCTATACATACATACAAATATATGGAAGTATTTGTATAAAACTGAATATTCATGATTTTAAACTTCACGAACACTGTCAGGTAAAAAGTGGACTATGATACTGAGTTAATACCTCATTTTATGTTCAACCTGAAATATAAGTACACATTACATAAGACTATTAAAAAATGGTAACATAAGTCACTAACATTATAAATCTGACTGGTTTATTAGATCGAGGTGGAATGCAATAACTTCATGTAGAGAAACGAGCAATCAAAAGAACATAATTCAGGTCTTAAGAAATGGATTTATCCTAAATTGGTCAATAGTACCGAAAGAAAGCAATTCTGCCACGTACACTTAAAGTAAATCATTCCTTTAAGTATGCTGTAGCTCACTCAGAAGAGCACTTCTCAACAAGAGTGCTTGTGTAAGCAGATCCCTTTGTACAAAACAAAACAAAACGACTCAGCTGCTACACCCCTCGCACTCAGTAAAAGCTGAGTAATTTAATGTAAGGGCATTTTCTAACCCCATACCTGTGCTAAAATCATTAACACTGCTGATACAAAAATCAGGGCAGGAAAGAAGGAAGGCCTAGGATGATGGCTGGCAGAGAAATCAGTGGCTGACATATGGAAAAAACAAACTTAGAGCAGGATAACAAAACAGCTTCTCTGAAAGGGCTGCAAGGGGTAAATGAAAACACAGTCCTTATTTCTTTCACTTCTTCCTTTATATCCCTAGCAGCCATCATACTGGAAATTTTGAGCAACAGGACCATTTTTAACTTACCCACAAGTAGGCATTTGATAACACAATGTCTATTTGCCAAAAGAATTTTAAATTGTGGTTAAAGTGGAAAATAAACTATACAGCTAAATCTTTATAATAATCTCACAGAAAATGATGTTTTCTAAAATTATAGTATTTTACATGTGCTAATAAGCTAAATGACAATATTAGATTAGATCTTCCGCAACTGTGGTGTCAAAAATCTGATAGCAAATCTGCTGCTCTGTTCCGCTTGTGACATTATACGACTTGATGAGGCACTCCAACCATGGGTATGCATCTACAGATGAGAAAAAATGTTATTTATGCATTAAAACTAAACAAATATCTCTAAAATAGGTAGCTGAGCATAATGATTAGCTAGAAAAATTAACACATTTAATTTAGCTGGAGAAGTAAATAAAATACACTCACCAAATATATTATTATCTACCCTTCCAAATACACACTGGGTTCATATTATTGTGTAACAACCCTAACTAATCTTTTCCCCCACAGGACACAATAATTAAATGTGGAGTTTCCCAAACGTCTGATTGCAAAGGTAGCAGCCATCTCATTCCCATTCTTTATTTCTTTATTTCTTTATTCTTTATTTCTGCTGATTGCTTACTGACCTCCCCAGGTGTTTTTTTTTTTTTTTTTCTTTTTTTCTTGGTTGACTGCAAAGAAAGTGAACCCCAAGTTCACATCAGCTCAGGCCGTTAACACCTGTCTAGCTGAAACTCCCCATCAAGTTCCAAGCACTTAGTCCAGACAATGCAGATGCTATTCCCAAGCTCTGATTATGACCACAATAAATCTATTTAAAACTTCTAGAAAAGTTTCTTAGCGCTTCTTCAAGTTCAACTTTGAAAGATACTTAATATAGTCAATCTTGGCAAGAGTCGAGCAAGATAGGCACTCTCCTCTACTGCTGGAAGAACTATAAATAGGTAAAAATATTCTTGAAAAGCAATCTGGCAGCATGTATCAAAAGCCTACCAAACCCATCTTTTTTGATATGGCAGTTTTATTTCCAGAAATCTATCCAAAAGAATTGAAACTAAAAATTAAAACTGACACCAAATAAAAAGTGTGTAAATTAAACCTTGTTAAGATGTATAAAAGCTATCTTTCTGGAACTGTTATAAAATGCAAAGACTGACCAGGGGAAAATAAAGTCTGATTAAAAATAACCTATAAGGGGCACCTGGGTGGCTCACTGGGTTAAGTGTTCGACTTTTGGTTTTTGGCTCAGGTCATGATCTTGCGGCTTGTGAGTTGGAGCCCCGCATCGGGCTCTGTGCCAACAGTGCAGACCCTGCTTGGGATTCTCTCTCTCTCTCTCTCTCTCTCTGCCTCTTCCCTGCTTATGCTCTTTCTTTCTCTCAAAATAAACTTAAAAAAAATAATAATAATGACCTCTAAAAGGTAAACTGACAGCAGCTAAATCTGCAGCTGGTAAAATTTGTTACTGATGAAAAATTGTTAATAGTGTCAAACTAACTATGAGAGGGATTTGCAAACTTCAATGTAAACAGAAATAATGACCACAAAAGGAAAACTCAGTGGCAGTAGATGGAATCAATACAATTTGACCTGAAGATCTGGTTGATTAATCAAATGTTATCCAGAGAACAACTAAAGTTGATAAAAATAATTAGTAAAATAAAAACGCATAAAATCTGAAACTAGTTAATATTAATAGAACATTTATGAATGAGGGGCACCTGGGTGACTCAGTAAGTTGAGGTCTGACTCTTGATTTTGGCTCAGGTCATGATCTCACGGTTTGTGGGATCGAGCCCCACGTCAGCCTCTGTACTGACAGCTTGGAGCCCGCTTGGGATTCTTTCTCTCCTCTCTCTGCCTCTCCTCCACTCATGTTCTCTCTCTCCCTCAGTAAATAAACATTTGAAAAAGAGAGAGAGAGAAAGAAAATTCATGAATGAATTACACTGGCTGTATGTAGTCTGTTACAGAAAAATGTTTCTTCTCAAAATTTCATCTTTGTTGGTATAATTTCAATGAAAATGCTTGTATACATAAACATCATATTAAATGTGCTTGTGATCAAGCAAAACTGCCTCCTTTTGTTATATTTCAACAATATTTTCTAAATCTTTTCATTTCAGGAATTATGATTCTTACCTATCTTCTCCCTGCCAATGTCTTCATGAAAAGACAAATCAGACAATAATTTACTTAGTACTTTGTAACAGTATTCAGATTTTAAAGTTTTCAAACCTCTATGTCTACAGATTCGATATGTGCTAGGTAGGTATTATTTCAAGAAAAACAATGAATGAGATTGTTAAAATACTCGTGCCTACCAATTTTTGTTCCTGAAGGACAAAACATGCCCATGATCATTTCCATACTTTGCTGCAGGTCATCATTGATGAGGATTTCTGATGCTGGGATCTGGAAGAATTTGTCCTTAAAAAAAAAAATTATAGGAGAAAATAGGAAACTATATTAATCTTTTTGAAAAGCCATAATTAATATAAAAGCATTTCAATATCATCTAATTAAAATAATCTAGACTATTTCACTCTGTGAAGATTGTAGACTTCATAAACTAGAGTTCTAGCCTAAACTCTAAAATCTGGTTTACTACTTTAAGCTAAAAACAGCATTTATATATATATATATATGTGTATATATATATATATATACATATATATATACATGTACATACATATATACACACATATATATTTATACATATATAAATATATTTATACATATATATGTGTATGTATATATGTATATATATATATAAATGGAAGTAAGAATAGTAATTAGAAAAGAGTGAGGCTTATCATTCTTTGTGTACAGGAAAAAAATCTAGTGTTAAATTTAAAAGAGTATAACGTATAGTGTATATTTAATTTTTCTCTCCTCGATCAGATTATAAGTTATACTTTCTTAAAAGAAGAAAGGGATCTTGTTTGCTTTTGTTCGCTGCTAAATCCCCATCACATACAACAGTATCTGGCATATAGCAGGTGCTCATTAAATATTTATTCAATAAATGGACCAATGAACTGTTTTGGCAAGAGAAAACATTCTCTCAAACCTACCCCAGATTGTTTCCCAACGTGTGTAGTAAACCAATTTGCCCTTACTGCGAAAAGAAATCTGGTCTTTGCCCTTGGCTCCTGGAAATCACCTCTAAGTCCTTGGAATATCAGGCCTGTTAGGAATGTCTTTGTCCTACTAGCTAAGTCTATCAGCGTGATTTAGGGCACAAAGTTTGGGGCATGTGGTATTAGCTCGATCTCTGGAAGGACTGAAACCAGATGAGCCTATGGGCTGTGTACATGTCTCTACCATGACTACATGATGGAGCCCCAATAAAAACTCTAGCCACCAAGACTTGGTGAGGCTTCCCTGGCTGGCAGTACCGCTTGTGTCCCGTTTCACATCACTGCTAGGCTGGTAACGCTGGCTGCTACTCCACAGCAAAGGGCAACTGGAAGCCCCACGTCTGGAACTTCTTGGACTCTGCCCTACGTACCTCTTCCCTTTGATGATTTTAATTTGTATCTTTAGGTGTAACAAACAATAATAGCAGAATAACTTTCAGGAAGTTCCATGAGACTTTCTAGGGGATTATCAAAACTAAGGTGGTCCTGAGAACTCCCAAACTTAGAACTGTTCTTAGAAATGAGAGAGGTTTGTGGATAGCTCTCTAGCTTCGTATGCTATAACCATCTCTCCTCCAAAGTAATTTCATTCCCTCTACTACGGAAATGTGGAGACTCCAAAAACCTGGTAAAATGCTGCTTAGATAATGTCCAGAAGGTGCAGCCATACCTCTGCCTTTGGCTCCTGGAGTAAAACTTCTGAAGACTCTCTCCTCAAATTCCTATTCTTCGATTTTTTCATTATTTGTATATTAAATTTATAGAGTCAGATTGGAACAGGATATACAGACAATTCAAGATTTATGTGCTTGCATTATTTGTTCTTCTAAGTTGCCTTAAATCCTCTCAGTAATAAAGTTGGTATGAATAAACATATTAAAATCAAAAACATATTGTTAGAAATATCTACACTCCGTTACTTACAGAATCCATGAGATAAGCTTCCAGTACCCCTGTTCCATCATCAAGAATAAATGTCATTACAAACACATGTTGAAGGGGTACAATACCCAGCACTAGTGAAGGAAGAAAAGATCAAACCATATGAATCTTCTATTCTTTATGATCAAAGTAAGATAAAAATTGTTTTATGATGTTAATTTTGTTTACTAATATAATTTGAGATTAAAAAATATATATGCCTTTTGTTCTCTAGTAACAATATATTAAGCTCATTTAGCAGGTTCACTTTGGAATATTAAACCATACCTATGTAGTGACAATGACTCATGAGCAATTCTACCTTTTTGATTAAATATTAATATAAGGTATCTTTACAATGAGCTGATAACTTGATAGAAAACACAAAAACGAATTCATGAACTACAGTTCATCACGTTAGCCACATGAAAGACAAAATTAAAATACCAGAATGTTCTAAAAAGAATAGCATGTGGCTCAATATTTATGATTTTGTAAAATGTTTCTCTCCTTTATATTATAAACACAAGGATCACGTATGTTAAGAGATCTCATCTGGTTGAATGGCCAAAAATGTCAGAATACGGGATTTAATAATTTGGTAAGATGAGGAAAAAGAAATTGAAGAGATACTAAATTATACAAAAATCCATGGGTTAAAATGTTACTTTGTGTTTGGAAATGGGAGACATTTATATGTTTAAAAAATGAAATACTGTCTTTCATTTGTGGAATCCATACTTAAAAGGATTAACTAAGGGGCAAATAGAAGAGTAAGTCAGCATACAGAGAAATGAATTAGAACACATAGACATGACAAAAGGTGGTTAATACAGAGGAACTGATTTTTAGGATTCTAAAGGTCTCGACAGGTTAAAATTGAGCTAAAACCAAGAAGGGCGAATGTAGAACCTACTCTGAGGGACCACACAAACGAAGAATTGCATTTTAGAATGGGATGAGGAGACCAAACGGGATAGCAAGGGGCTCACATGACTGGACCACAAACAAAACAGGAAACAGAAGTACCACAGAGCTGGATTACAAAAGAAAGAAAACAAAACCAAGTATACAAATAAATATACATACAATAAAATTTTCAGGCTAGTAGAAGCAAAGTGTCCAATTTTAGAGAAATAAAGGTTTTCTTTATATTCTGAACTGGCCAATATTTGTAGCCCTATTTGCAGCTTTTAAGGGCAAACTTTGAGAAGAGCATTGGTAAAGTGAAATGTTTACTAAGGAAGAGAAACAGAATAGTAAGGAATGTGGTGAATACCAAATGAAGTGAGGGTGCCTACTTGGAGAAATAAAGACTCAATGAAGGCATGACAGATATCTTCAAATGCATGAAGCTGTTGATCTTCTACAAGACCTATGCTCTAACTCTAGTAGATAGAACGTGGGCCATGTTAAAATTTAAGTAGGTAGATTTTGCTTCACTGCTAAGAACTACTTAAAAATTAAGGGGATATGTTGCTTTGCAGTGTAATGAGTCCCCTATCACTGAAAGAGTTTTAAGCCAAGGCTGGATGATCACAGTTAAGAACAGGATATAAAAAGCTTCTTATCGTTCCAACTAAAGATGTGTATTGGGTGGAGAGTGTAATAGCTGTCTCTAAAATTGTTTTGAATCCTAAGATACTATGAACTGGAGGAATTTTTCAGAATCTGTATTTGTGATTAATGATTAACACTAAAACAAATTACTGAACATTAAAATGTGAGCAATGATTAAAGATACTGGCAGATGCCTGAAAGCAAGTTTTCAAATACGTTTAAACTATGTTATGCTCTTATTATAATCACCGTGAACAGTTTTGCTTAAGTAAAGTTAAACGTTAGCTCAGTCTTTGTCTGGTTTTACTATATCCACAAACACTGAAATATAATCAGTGAGATCACCTTACACAAAGACAGTTGCAGTTGTAGAACACAGAAATTTAGCTAACCTTCCGCCACAGAAGAAGGAATCCAAGGTGTTTTATCAACCAGAGAATTTAGATTTTGTATTGGTCTCAAAGTAGAACACTGTTTACATCTGAAATTAATGACAGAAAAAAAACCATACAGATTTAAAAATAATTTATTATTATAACTCATTTAATTATAACTTACCTTTGCTGTTCAAAACACACAGTTTAAAAAGTTAATTATTAAGTAGTGTTGCACCTTCCACATTACAACACACATATTACAAACAATTATAAAAAAACAAGATTTTTACATTTGAAACAATCACAAAGATAGTATGGTTCAGAATAAACAACACTAAGTTGAGAATAAGAGAGAGGGTCCAGATCTAGATTGTTAATTAATTTGACTGATTTCTTAATTTGGTAAAATGAAAAAAAAAGAGATTATCTCTAAGGACTCTTTCATTTTATGGCTCTTTGATAGCAGCTAAGGTATTAAATAAATGTAACCAATACCAGAAAATTATTCTCATTAAAGAAGTCAGTAGTAGCAAGACTTTGGATAATATATTCAGTAAGCATGTATTTAGAGGTTCACAGTTTATAATGCCAATACTATACTTATCCTTCATAATATAAGTCAATCTGAAACTACACAATATACTAAGAATGCACATGATTTAGTATAGGTATTTTGCTTTGTTTACATACAAACGTACTTTAAATATAAGTAATTATTTTTTGTTATATATTATCATAAGATTAGGAGATGCTACTAAGAAAATATACTTGAGTAAAAATATAAAAAGAAATCAATGTTCAAAAGATTTACGTAGACTCCTTTTCATTTGTAATCTGCGGAAAAGTAGAGGGTACCTATATTAAATATTTTCCCCTTCTAGCCTTCAAATACATAGAAATTTATTCTTTAAGAGAAAAAAGCATGGAGAAAAGACAGTCTCTTTAAAAACAGTTTTCGGGGGCGCCTGGGTGGCGCAGTCGGTTAAGCGTCCGACTTCAGCCAGGTCACGATCTCGCGGTCCGTGAGTTCGAGCCCCGCGTCGGGCTCTGGGCTGATGGCTCAGAGCCTGGAGCCTGTTTCTGATTCTGTGTCTCCCTCTCTCTCTGCCCCTCCCCCGTTCATGCTCTGTCTCTCTCTGTCCCAAAAAAATAAATAAAACGTTAAAAAAAAAATTAAAAAAAAAAAAAAAAAAAACAGTTTTGGGAAAACTGGATAGCAACATGCAGAAGAATGAAACTGGACCACTTTCTTACACTATACCCAAAAATAAATTAAAAAATGGATGAAAGACCTAAATGTGAGACAGGAAACCATCAAAATCCTAGAGAAGAACACAGGCAGCAACCTCTTTGGCCTTGGCCGTAGCAACTTCTTACTAGACACATCATCAGAGGCAAGGGAAACAAAAGCAAAAATGAACTACTGGGACTTCATCAAGATAAAAAGCTTGTACAGGAAACAATCAACAAAACTAAAAGGTAGCCTATGGAATAGGAGAAGATATTTGAGTCTTCTGATATTGAATATCAGAAGACATATCTGATAAAGGGTTAGTGTCCAAAATCTATAAAGAACTTAACAAATTCAACACCCTAAAAAACAAATAATCCAGTGAAGAAATGGGCAGAAGACATGAATAGACACTTTTCCAAAGAAGGCATCCAGTTGGCTAACAGGATCCATGGAAAGATGCTCAAAATCACTCATCATCAGGGAAATACAAATCAAAACCATGATGAGATACGATTTCACACCTGTCAGAATGGCTAAAATTAACAACACAGGAAACATTAGGTGTTGGCGAGGATGCAGAGAAGGAAAACCCTCTTGTACTGTTGGAGGGAATGGAAACTGGTGGAGCCACTCTGGAAAATAGTATGGAGGTTCCTCAAAAAGTTAAAAATACAAGTACCCAAGACCAGCAATTAAACTAGTAGGTATTTACCCAAAGGATACAAAAATACCAATTTGAAGGGGCACATGTACCCCAATGTTTATAGCAGCATTATCAACAGTGAAACCACGAAAAGAGCCCAAACATCCATTAACTGAAGAATGGATAAAGAAGATGTGGTATATATTACACAGTGAAATATTACACTCAGCCATAAAAAAGAATGAAATCTTTCCATCTGCAATGACATGGATGGAGCTACAGAAGTAATGTTAAGTGAATAAGTCAGAGAAAAGACAAATACCATATGATCTCACTGACGTGTGGAATTTAGGAAACAAAACAGATGAACATATGGGATGGGAAAAAAAAGACAGGGAAGCAAACCATAAATGACTCTTAATGACAGAGAACAATCTGAGGGTTGATGAGGAGACGTGGATGGGCAATGGGCTAAATGGGTGAAGGGTATTAAGCAAGGTACTTACTATGATGAGCGCTGGATGCTATATGCAAATGATGAACCACTAAATTCTACTCCTGAAACCCATATTATACTACATGTTAATTAACTAGAATTTAAATAAAATTATGGGGAAAAAAAGGCAATAGAATAAAGAAATATTACTTCCTTAAAGACTAGGATATTAACTTTAGACATCGATAAAACAAGTATGTAAACTAAAAATTAAGTATATAAATTAAAATTTAAGGGTAACAAGTAAAAATTAAGTAGAGATTTATTACTTCCAAAGCAATAAAAGACAAAAGAGGGGAAAATTAAGAACATTTTTATAAATGAATCCAATAGAAGATTAGAGGAAAAAAATAAGCTAAATAATAACCAAAAAAGGGGAGGGAGACGGAAGAAGTAATAATGTAAGTGGAAAACAAAATAAGATGTAGAAATAAAACCTAAATATATCAGTAATGAACATATTTTAAACTTATCTACTAAAATACAACTAAAATCTAGTCCTATTTATTTATGAGACTTCCTAAAATAGAACACAAAGAAACATGAAAGCAAACCAGCAAAAGAACCTCAAAATGTAGAAAGCAAACACTGACCGAATTAAAGATCACAAACTTACAACCACAAAGGACATTAAGCACAGTCTCTAAGAAGTGATTAAACAAAGTTACAAAGGAAAAAGAAGTTTTGAATATGATTAACAAGCTTGTGTACTGAACACAAATAAACACTTTTAAAGACTAAACACAACTATTAAAGAATACACATTCTTTTTAAAATATAGGCAATATATACAAAATCTGAACATATTCTAGGATACAGCAAAGGTATATGAATCTCAAAGATCATTATGAAGTGTATCAAGCGATTTGGTTAAAAAAGTAATCTAACTAAAATACAAACAGATGTAGCACCTAAATTGTGTGCGTGAAATTTTTAAAACACACAGCTAAGTAATTCATGGGCCTAAGAAGATGTCACAATGAGAAATTAGAAAACATTTAGAAGTGACAAAAGAAAACCAAAAAACAAAAAACTACTACATATCAAATCCTGGGTTAAAGCTATGGCTATTTTCTCAGGGGAAAAATTATGGACTTAAATATAAATATTAAAAAATATACTAAAATTAATGAATTAAGTGAGGTATGCATTCAACTAAAAACATTTGAAAAAGAAAAACCAAGGGAACCTAGGGGCACCTAGGTGGCTCAGTCCACTGAGCATCCGACTCTTGATTTTAGTTCAGGTAAAGATCTCATGGTTTGTGGGTTTGAGCTCTCTGTCAGGCTCTGTGCTGACAATGGGGAGACTGCTTGAGATTCTTTCTCTCCCTCTAACTCTGCCCCTCCCTTGCTCATGCATACTTGCTTGCTCTCTCTCTCTCTCAAAATAAATAAATAAACTTAAAACAAAAAAACAAAAAAATGAAGAAATCTAGAAAAAGTAAATGCAGAAACTAAAGATAAGAACAATAAAACAACAGAGAGTATCAACAAAACAAAAGCTAGTTATTTTGGCAGAAAAAAAGTCAAGGAAAAAAGGTGCAAATAATATTAAGTGGATTCAGGAACAAAGTAGAAATTTAAAAATCATCAAAAGTACTATGAACAATTTTATGTCAATAAATGTAAATTTACATAAGAAATGAAACTCTAAAAAATTCATTAATAAAATAGATTCAAGAAATAAAAAAAAAAAATAAAAGATGTATAACTGTTAAATAAACTAAAGCATTAGTTTAAAATTCTGTTTACAAAGAATCAGGTCCAGAAATCTGAGCAAAATAACTAAAACCTAAAGTAAAGCCTTTAAGGTTTTATAAGCATTTAAATAATTTGACTGTATTAATATTTTACAAATTCGTAAAACAAAAGAAACCATAAAGTTAAAAAGGTAAAGAGAGAGACTGTAAATTTCTTGAAATGCATGTCTACTTCTAGCTCCCAATATATCCTGATATCTTCCAGTTCCTCAGTGGCAACTAATCTGTAACTTCGTGGCACAGAAATTTTGGAATTCAATCACTTAATTTTTACTAGGATACAGCTCTAAACCTTTCTCTGTATTAGTATCTAAATCTTTGTGAAAGAAAGCAAATGAATATTAACCTCTGGGCTAGCCTTATACTTAGCACATTGTTGGTATTCGATATATATGCTATGAGAAGAATAAAATATATACCAGAAAAATCTAGAATCTTGTACATATAAATTGGTATTCAATAAGTATCCACTGAATATATAGCAACTAGTAGGATAAAATAATAATTACTCCTAAGCAGTTATTAATTCTCAAAATTCCCAGATCTGAAAGCATACCCATAGTGATGTACTTTTCCTTGTATAAGGAATGGTACTGAAAGATCAAGGACTTCCAGGTCTTCATAGCCAGATCTCACAGGAATTACACTATGAAACTTATTTGCGAGTTTGTAGATTTCACCGAGTGTTCCTCCTATGAACACAGAATAAATAAATCCTTCAAGTAGTACAAATATAATGAAGGCAAAATTGAGTGTGTATTTAAGGAACACATGAGGTATAGTAAAAGACTAAAAGGACTGAAAGAAAAATACAATGAAGAATTTAGATGATTAATACATTTATTATAAAAAATAATAATTTGTAAACTTAGTATCCTGCACTGATTAAAGAAACCACTACACAGAAATGCTGAGACTTGAGCAAAATAGAAGACTTGTGAAACTTTAACCATCTTCCTAAATTTATACAAACTGCTCTTTTATGCTATAACACTTTGGTTTAAGTATTCAAAAGAAAATAAAATTGAGAGCCAAAATATAACAGGATTCTCATTATTAAATTTGCTATATACTAATAATGTCTAGGTAAATTAAGTCTTGAGTTTGAAATAAGTCTTTTAAACTTCCAGGTCAACATTAAATTTATATATAGCTGCGAAAAGTTTGTGTAATTACAATTCATGTATAGTGTTTGTTCATTTTTCCTAAAAAAATCATTACATTTCTAATTGTATGACACAGTGGCCATGAAAGCCATCACTAGCTAAGAAGAAAGAGTAAGCCCAGGGGTGCAATACTACTAGAAGGCAGGATTATCTAGAATAACTCAAACCTACTGGTTCCTTTCCTGGTGTATTTTTCACCTAGATTGAGCATTCCTCCTTCCTAGGGAAAGAGAATATGATTTATAAGAATACTTTTGTGTATTTCCTAATACTTGTAACGTTAAATTCAATTGTGAGGGGAAAGTACTCCCAGCACAGCAGAATAAGGACGTCCAAAAATACACTGCTCCATACAAGGAAAAAGAACACTGGCAAAAACTGTCAAATTTGACTTTTTTTTGGAACTCTAGAAATTAACCAAAGCCTTGCAACAATCCAAGGAGTGTTTATTCAGAAAAAGCAGATAAATCTTGGTAACAACAAGTTTTGTGGTGTTCTAAGTTGCCCAGCTCCCATTCCTCTTTCCACAGCTTTGCGAAGCTGGAAGCCACAGTTCTGCCGTGTCGCACTGCAGTTAGGTCCTTGCCCCTGGATAGGGTTATAATACTCAGAAATATGATAAAATAAAAATAGCTTGCATTTTGATGAAACCCTTTTATATTTTAAAGTTCTTTCAGATATATTTTCACATTTGAGTTTCGTTAAAAAGCTCTGTAAGTCAGTGTTATTACTCTGGATATATTTATTTGTTCAATAAATATTTACTGAGAGCCAGCTGCATGCCTAGTGTCCTACCCTAGGAGCTAAAGATACAAAGATTAAAATGAACATGGACCCTAGTTACAGTCTAGTAAGCAAACAAGTCTATAAACAGATATAATACAAATACAATACAGGAAGAAAAGTGATCTACTGAAAGTTCATACACTATGCAATAAAAACCACTCAAATCTGCCTTGAGAATCAAGAGTGCTTGGTAGGTGTAGGTGTTCATTAAATATTTCACATGAATTGTTGAGTAAAGGGAATTATTAAGTTACTTATGAACATTAGAGCAGAAATTCTCAGGAGAATAGCAACGGAATGGCAAAGAGGTACAGAGAAATACCCTGGGTTTAGGAATTGCCTCCGGTTCAATATGGCTGGAGGGTGTAATGGAAATTGAGGAATGGCAGGAGGTGAGACTGAAAGTTTGTGGGATGAGTGACAGGATCAGGAGCTAAAGGTACTTCTTCATTCAAGCTTCTTTTGGACCCTCAAGGTCAACTTGGCTTTAACACAGAATTCTCTGGGAGGCAGTTCACAGGAGAACACTAAAGTGTACTGGATATCCTCCTAGTTGGCCCTACAAGGACAATACTTATAGAAACTGATAGTTTCAAAGCTTTATTTTATTTTTAGGGCATACGAATAGTCTTACTCCATTTTTGTGTGTGTGCATGTGTCTGTGTGCTTCGTTTTTATATCTACTTACTGGTAGAGATTCCAGTATTGCTAATGGACTAAGATGATACCACATTTCACTCATCAAAGTGGACACATTTTTTAAAGTGCTAGTATATGATGATGAAGATGGGGGAACAGATAATCTCATATGCTACTAAAGCATATGAATACTACGACAGCTTTACTGGAAAGTAACTGGGCAACATTTACTTAATTCTTTGTGCCCCCTCCCACCCCCCAATTACATTTCATTCAGGGAGAAGAAACTTCATCACAGAGTTAATATGTCAAAAAATCAGAAACAATTCAGTTCCACTTACTACCTGTAGTGGGGAAGAGCCACAACTTCTCTATGATTCAGTTTTCTCGTGTATAAAAAAGAGCTTACAATAGGACCAAATGAATAGGAATATTGTCATGGTTAATTAATACATAGAAATTAAAATCATTTCTGGTATGCTGTAAGTGTATTAAAATAAGAGATGTTCATGAAAGGATACCAATGGTCATATTCATATGTATTTACATATATGTATTTTCTAAAACAGGTACATATTACTTTTATAAATAGAAAAATGTCACTAACAAAAATGATCATAATCCACTATAATAGAGATTAATTCATTTATAAAATAAAACTAAAGATTTCTCTGCAAATTAAAGATGATGTTTTCCTTCTATTATAGAATATTACTGAGGAAGAAAAGTCTCAAGGAAAATTATGAAACTTTAAATTTGGCATGGGGAAAAATAAGTTTATATGTGTGTGTGTGTGTATATATATATATTAGATAGATATTAAAATTAGTGAAAAGTGGAAAGGAAATGCAAAAATATATATGACTCAGTTTCTTCCTTTTAAAACCTGTCAAGTTATCTTTACTTGTTTCCAGGGTCCCTTCCTTGACCTAAATATCAATAGATGACTTTCATTTTTTTTTTTTTTTTTTATGGAACAACAGTGACATCCAGAGGCCAAGGTAACAACAACTGTACATAACAAGCAGCCTCTTGATGAAACACTGCTCGACAATGAGCTTGAATCTGATTAAGATTCTATCTGAATTCAACAAGATAGACAAATGCAAACACTTGAGTTCAATATACGATTTCCAAATGTAATTCAGATTAGTTTATATGTGTGTATATATATATATTTAAATCTATTTGTTATATATAATATATTCTATTTTATGTAATTTAAGTTAATAATATTTTGACTTTGTATGTCCTAGGTTGCCCCTAAAATATATTTAACAATCATTAATCACAGAAAGACACAAGCAAAAGCTGTATTCTAATAAAACAGTAACTTAAATACCTTACCTTCTATCAAAATCAGACAGTCACTTGAAAGTGGGAGAATACCATTATTTTTCACAAAATGAACAGCTACTTTTCGTTCTCCTTGATCTTTAGTGGTCCACATTTTAGAATCATATAATGATGTATTTTGTAGTTTAGTATCTGGGATTTTAGTGGCACCCTCTTGTAAAATTATATCCAAATCACCCTCATGTGGAACTTCTTGCCTAAAATCATTGACAATGAATAATACAAAACAATTGGTATAAGCTTGGAAATTCAAATTTAACAATTATCCAATTAAGACAAATTTGTTTACATGCTGATGCACCAGCTACTTATTTTAAAATGTGGAGATAATTCACTTTGCCGATTAAATGACTCTTATTCACAGAAAAAGATTTGATGATACTTCACAACTAAGTAGATCCATATCATAACTATATTAACTGCTAGCAATTTCCTTATCTGGTTTTGTGATACCAAGGATCCTATAACTATTTCTAACACCAATTCATTCTCCTCTGTAAGGAATGTTAAACTTCTCCAGGGGAGAAAAAGATACAGCTTCCTGTTAAATATTCACTTACCACCTAAGTAATCTCTTTCACAGGGCACCCACTTTACAAACCAATACTCCTTTCAATTCCTTTTAACCTAGACTAATAATTTTAAAAAGTCACGTGGTAAAGTATGTATACAATGGAAATGGCATGATCTGGAACCAAAATGTCTATGTCCTTGCCTTGGTTCTGTCTCCAACCAGCTGTGTAACTTCAGGTAACACCACTTCACCTTTTCGACATGATTCTCTTATTTGTCTAAAAAAATGCTCATAGACGGTAGTTTTGTTTGGCAAAGCTATATGACTTTACAGAATTTAACAAACTGTAATTTAATAATTCTTCAACAATTATATAAAATCTGTATTTATATTTTAATTCCGACCATCATTTTAAGCTCAAATGGGTAGAAGATGGTCCCCATTTTATTTAAAGTTTGATGATCAAAACTGTCTACAAATAGTATTATACTTAGATTGTGAAGGGCAAAATATACATATATTAATGTACATACACAAATTATATTTATATACACAAATATAATGGACTATGTAATTATATAATTTTATAATATATATACACACATGCACACACAAAAATATAAAGGAAATGTACTATATTTACACATTATATATTTAAAGGGAAGACAGTCAAATTGCATAAAAAAGAAAAAAGAGATTAAAAATAAATTCAGAATGTCTTGAGTTAGTAAGTACATAATCATTCTAATATAAATTTATTTTATATAAATATATAAGTGTATGTATTCATGCATGTATTAAAGCTACTAAACTGAATTTAGATCTGAAAACAGCACCCACTTTTATTTATTACTACTAAGAAATATCAGAAGGATTTACTAAGAATTTAGTATTTTCTCTTAAAAATGTTAACCACTGTTTCAAAATATAATATACAAAGTCACAATTTACACACTGCCAGGACTTAAACTGATTGGTATATATGAAAATGTA
Source organism: Puma concolor (assembly GCF_028749965.1). Classification (NCBI taxonomy): domain Eukaryota; kingdom Metazoa; phylum Chordata; class Mammalia; order Carnivora; family Felidae; genus Puma; species Puma concolor. The sequence continues at coordinate 27,974,533 of NC_141668.1, read as the reverse complement.
TATTCACAAAATTATGAAATAAAAACTTCCGTTTTATTACAGAAAATACTTACAGTGCATGACATTTAGGACAATGAAGTTTAACAGACTGAAGGAGACTTCTGGGCTTATATGACCTTAATTTTGCTCGAATACGATACTGTTGAGGAGCTTTTTGTTTCAAAATAGCACATAGTGGGGTTTTCTCCAAATAGTGATGATCTGTAAGAACTAAAAATAATTTTAGATTAAGTCAGAATAACCTACAAGAATAATAAGAGTATTCATAATACGAATTCCCCTGAACCAGATACAATAAAACTGAATTATTTAAGTTCTATTGCCAAGCTTGTTAATATTTTGCCACATTTGTCATCATCTCCATCTGGTAGCTCCCTCTCCATATATACCTCCTTACATATTCATATGTATACATGAATCATTTATGAATAATTTCCAGATATCATGCTCTTTTATCCCTAAATACTTCAGTGTGTATTTCAGAAGATTCTGAAGATTGGCATATTATAGTGCAATTTTCAACGTCAGAATATGTAACACTATCACTGAATCAACAGACATTATTCAAATTTTTCCAACTGTCCCTATAATGTTCTTCCTTAGATCTTTATTTTTGGGTCCAGAAGCCAGTCCTGAACCATGCATTGCATTTATTTTTCCTGTCTCTTTGGACTCCTTTAATGTAGAACGGTCCCTCAGCTTTTCTTGGTCTTTTATGACACTGATATATTTGAGCAGAGGCCACTGACTTGGGTGTGTCTGGTTCTGCTCATGGTCAGATACAGATTATGCCCTTTTGGCAGTCTAGTATACTGCAAGTGATACAGGCGTCCCTCTCTGCATCGGAACAAGAGGCATACAAGTCACCAGCGTTTTCATTCCTGGGGATGTTAACTTTGCTCACTTGGTTATAGTGGTGTTCAACAGGTTTCTTCTCCACTATAAATTTATTATTTCCCCCTTTATAACTAATAAGAAAGTACTTGGGGAAATAGAAGTATCTCACTCCTCAGTAAACATTTTAGGATCCTGCTAGTTTAGAACCCACTAGTGATTTACAACTAAGTCAGTTATTACTATCATGGTTGCAAAATGATTTTTTTTTCCTAACTTCATCATTCCTTTTACATTTGTTAGCTGTCATTCTATTGTAACTAGGAGCTCTCCACTCAATCACACATATTTATTCATTCATTCATTTGTTCTTTTATTTACTATCCACACGGACTAATGGATCCCTACTACTGTTCGGCTTTACTCCATCACTAGTATTTTTTATTTTGATGCTCAAATTGTATCAGATTTGACATGCTCCATAATTAACTGAGAACTTCTTTACCTTCTGGCACAACAAGATGTTCTGGATTCATCTTGTAATTCTCCTGTCCCAATCCTGGAGCCTGCTATCTCTCCAAGCAGCCCTGATTCTTTTTAAGGGGGAATATCATTTATAAACCAAGATCTGTGCATGAGGTGCATCCATTGCTATTGGGTTGCCATTATTTTGAAGCCCTTTAACTGGACAGAGATAGGATATACATGCAAATGTGTTCATACTTATACTTCCACACATGCACCTGCACATGTATAAATGTATACATATACACATACATGTATATATATGCACACACACACACACAGACATCTACATCTATTTCTACATTTATTTATAAAATCATGAGTCCATACTGACCCTTCCTATTCCAATACAACACCACAAGTTTCTTTCTTCTGGCTTTCCCTCATTTCACAGTTATATGTTCTTTCTCCAATGAGAAACTCGTATTATTATAATAGTATATTACAGAGCTTCATTTAATAGACTCATGCTGAATAATTTTTTTTCTTAATTTTTTTCATCTTAGCTGAACTAACAGAAAGAGGGCATCTGACAGATTTACTATCATTGCTAACATTAAAGTTTTGGGGTATACTGCCTTTATGGGCACATCGCTAAATTCATAGTGTGAATAGATAAAAATTATGTCATATATTTTATCACATTCTCAAAATGAAATAAGCCCCACTGCACTGTTAAATAGTAGAATATGTTTTACAAACCTCATACCTGTAGGACTTAAAATATATGTTCAATGTAAAAACATGTATCTTTCTGAGTTCCATTTTATGCCAGTTAGGATGAGGCACGGAAATGAAAGATAAGTATGTGTATATTTTTGCCCTCATGGATATCTGCTCTCAATAATATATAGGAACAAATTAGTTGATAAATGTAAGGACAGACTTTATTATGCACACTATTACACCCTTATTTCAAAAATGAAACATAGTCTTACTTGTAGCTGATAGTTGCTGACATCTTTCTACCTCATATAGTGATACTGATCCAGAGCCTAGAGGAAAGAAAAAGGAAGAATTATACAGTTTTAAGATCCATGAAAAATTCCATATGGAACTGAAAACTATATAACATTGTTGATAAGAACTGAAGAAAATCTAAACAATAGTAAAACATGCCATGTTCATGGACTAGAAGGCTCACAACTGTTTGTTAAGACATCAATTCTCTCCAAACTGATCTGCAGAGTCAATATAATCCTAATCAAAATCGCAGAGGCTTTATTACAGTAAAAGATAAGAGACTCTATCACTTAAGTGGAAATGCAAAGAATCCAGAATATAAAATATAATTCTGAAAAAGAATAAAACTGGTTGGGGCGCCTGGGTGGCACAGTCGGTTAAGTGTCCGGCTTCAGCCAGGTCACGATCTCGCGGTCCGTGAGTTCGAGCCCCGCGTCAGGCTCTGGGCTGATGGCTCAGAGCCTGGAGCCTGTTTCCGATTCTGTGTCTCCCTCTCTCTCTGCCCCTCCCCCGTTCATGCTCTGTCTCTCTCTGTCCCAAAAATAAATAAAAAACGTTGAAAAAAAAATTAAAAAAAAAAAAAACTGGCAGACTTATGCTACCTGACTTAAAGACTTATTATAAAGCTACAGTAATCAAGGCAATATGATATTGGCATAAACACTGACAAGCATATCAAGAGAATTACATAGAAAGCCTAGAAATAAACCAGCACTTACATGGTCACTTTGATTTCTGATAAAGCAGGAAACAACCCAAAGAGAAAGCACAACCCTGGTGCTACAAAAACTGGAAATTAGTTTTAGGAGAAAAAAGTTTACTTCATACCATACTATGAAGTATTTCTGACTGGAAAACCCAGAAATAAATCCACATTTACACTCACTTGATTTTTGACAAAGACACCCAACCCATCTCATAGAAAAAAACAAAAAACAAAACAAAACAAAAAAAACCAAAAAAACTAATGGTGCAAAGACTGGAAATTCATATTAAAAACAATGTCTACCTCATAGGGTACTACTGGGTATTGCAAGGGAATTAGCGATACAGGCAATACAGATGAATTTCAAAAACAGTACATAAGAGAGAATATATTATTCCGTTTATTTGAAGTTATAGACAATCTATGGTGGAAAAAAAAATCAGAACTTCTGGGGATGGACTGAATGGGAAGGAACATGAGGGAACTTCCTGCAACAAGGGTGATATTTTACATTTTTAAAGGGATTTAAGTTACACAGGTTTATGTATTAGCCAGAACTTGTGGAATGGTACACTTGAGTTGTCCACTGCGTTTAACTTTACATCAAAAATCAAAAAGGTTCATCAACAAATACTGAATTCTAGTTAATGATGTTGTTCTGAAGTTTTGAGGAGGTGTATTTCTTTCTGCAACTTACTTTGACATGGATCAAATTATAAGATGGGTTGATTAGGAGAGAGTGAGAGAGAAATATATGACAGAACAAAGAGAATCCAGAGAGCAGGTATATGAGTGTTCACTGTACAACTGTTCTAATTTTTCTGCATGTTTGAAAATTTTTATTATTTTGGAAAAACACATTGTGAAAGAAATAAATGGAGAAGTGGATAAGACAATAAAGTTATTAAAGTTAATAAGATGATGGCTTGATGAACACCATAAAATAGGATTTTACTTTAACAAGAAAGCAAAGGAGGGGTGCCTGGGTGGCTCAATAGGTGAAGTGTCTGACTTTGGCTCAGGTCATGATCTCACGGTTCAAGGGTTCAAGCCCCACATCAGGCTCTGTGCTGACAGCTCAGAGCCTGGAGCCTGCTTTCAATTCTGTGTCTCCATCTCTCTCTGTCCCTCCCCTGCTTGACTCTGTCTCTCTCTTAAAAATAAATAAACATGAAAAAAAAATTAAAAAAACAAGAAAGCAAAGGAAGTGAACACAGCAGTAAGTTTTAATAGTGCTTTCTAAAATGAATTTGAGACTAAAAAAGTATCCATATTTTGGAATTACTTTGGCTTACATTCTATTGCATATCATAGTATGTTTGGGCAGCACCTGGGTGGCTCAGTGGTTAAGCATCTGACTCTTGGTCATGATCTCACAGTTCATGAGATCAAGCCTGATATTGAGTTCTATACTGACAGTGTGGAGCCTACTTAGGATACTCTCTCTCTCCCTCTCCCTCTCCCTCTGTCCCTCCCCCCACACTCTCTCTCAAAATAAATAAACTTAGAAACAATTTTATAGTATGTTTTTATAATTTTTTTTATGTGGCATCATATACAAACATGCATTAATAGTCCTTCTTCCTCAACATCACTAATAAATGGCATAAGAATTCATGACAAGAGAACCTGACTGGACATCATAAGCTGGCTAAGTAGAATTTCAATGAATCTGATCACCTAGTATTAGCCATTCTGCATGAAGTGAAAACAATTGTAAAAACCTTAAAAGCAGTCGAATAAGAAGAAAATCAGAGAAACTGTGTAAAATATATATATGGTCTCCCTCAAACTGATTAAAATAATTTTAAAAACCCAATGGAAAATCAGGTAAAAGGTAAGAGCAGACAATTCAAAGAAGAGGAAGTAAAAAGGGCTGATAAAATATATAATATTTTCTATTTCCCAAGTACTCAAGGAAACTAAGTAAGATATCACCTTATATTTGCTACACTGCTATTTGCATATGAATTCTATGGCATTTTGTCATATAATCTGACAGCATCTATTAAAATAAAAGATGTGCTTATCCTTTGATCTGCCAACTCCTCTTTTAGGAGTTTATTTTAGAGAAAGAAAAGCAGGAATTTATAATTGTTCAAGGATAGCTATTAAAGCATTATTTGTAAGAGCAAAAAACTGGAAACCTGAAGGTCTATCAAATGGAAAATAGCTACATTTATAATGTTAGACTCACATTACAAAACATTATGCAACTATTAAAATGAGTTTAAGATTTGGGGTGCCTGGGTGGCTCAGTTGGTTGAGCGGCCGACTTTGGCTCAAGTCGCGATCCCGCGGTCCATGAGTGCGAGCCCCGCGTCGGGCTCTGTGCTGACAGCTCGGAGCCTGGAGCCTGTTTCAGACTCTGTGTCTCCCTCTCTCTGACCCTCCCCCGTTCATGCTCTGTCTCTCAAAAATAAGTAAATGTTAAAAAAAAATTTTTTTTAAATAAAATAAAATAAAATAAAATAAAATAAAATAAAATAAAATGAGTTTAAGATGGATTAGCCCAGGAAGAGATCTATGATACACTGACAAAGCAACTATGTAGTATGTCCCATTTTTTAAAATATTTTAAACAGAGGGGAAAGTCATATCTGTTAATGTACAGGCATATATATTTCTATAAACATGAAAGTGCTGAAGAAACCACACTGTTAACATTACCTCAGTAGTGGGCATAAAGGCATGAGGAAGCTGTGTCACTTGGTATTATGGCATGTATTATTAACTTTATAGTTTAAAAATAATTTAAAAATCTCTGAAAAAGGAGAAAAGAAATTTCAAAAAGTGTAATTACAAATTATGCTGTCTCCAAATGACTGTCAGTTGAAGTAAATTGCCCTCCTAATTGTAGTTTAATCACAGATCTGGCTAGGTGCTAGGAAATGTGGAGAGTTTTAAGGCAGAGAGAATAAAGAAATAAATTTAAAATATGTCCAAAAAATCAGGGGCACGTGGGTGGCTCAGTCAGTTGAATGTCAATTCTTGATTTCAGGTCAGGTCATGATCCCAGAGTTGTGGGATCGAGCCCTGCACCAACCTCTGTGCTGAGCATGGAGCCTGATGAAAATTCTCATTCTCTCTCTCTCTCTCTCTCTCTCTCTCTCTCTCTCTCTCTCTCTCTCTCCCTACCCTCCCCTGCTTGCACTCTCTCTCTCTCTCAACTTAAAAAAAAAAAGGTACGGGGCGCCTGGGTGGCGCAGTCGGTTAAGCGTCCGACTTCAGCCAGGTCATGATCTCGCGGTCCGCGAGTTTGAGCCCCGCGTCAGGCTCTGGGCTGATGGCTCAGAGCCTGGAGCCTGTTTCCGATTCTGTGTCTCCCTCTCTCTCTGCCCCTCCCCCGTTCATGCTCTGTCTCTCTCTGTCCCAAAAATAAATAAAAAACGTTGAAAAAAAAATTAAAAAAAAAAAGGTACAAAAAAAATCAAATAATCTGCAGTTGAATCTGACTTTGCCTTTAGTTAATAGCTAAGTAACCCTGGGTGACTTACACGACCCCTGTCATTCAAAGCCTGTTTCCTTTCTGTAAAAGGGACAAAACAATTTCAACCTCAAAGGAATACTGTTAGGATTAATGCATGTAGGCACTTAGTAAGTTCCTACAGCAAGCAATACATGTTAATTTTAATGCTTATTATTACTAGTATAGAAAAAAATACTCATAAAATAGATTGTAAATATGTGTGTGTGTATATATATACACACATATATATCATGTAATTATATTTATATATAACTTACGTGTGTATATATATATATGTGTGTGTGTGTGTGTATATATGTATATATAAATGGCATAGATTCTAGGTCCCAGAATGTACCCTTGTACATTAAGACAGTAAGGCAAAATAGTAAAGGACAAAAATCTTGCAGATTTTTAAAATTTAGATTTGAACAGTATACAATAATATAATATATAATACAGAACTATGTGTGTGTTTAAGATCTTGTATCTAGGTACTTGATTAACTTGATAAAGACTGGGATCTATATGCATCTCTGAAATATGTATGATCAAAAAATAATTGAGCTCTTTGAAATAAAGCAGCAAAAACAATCACTGTTCATATTAGAAACTGACAAGCAAAATGGTTGCCTAGGAAATACAAAATTTTAATGAATATATATACATACACATATAAATATATACATATAAATACTACATATATCACAAATCAAGTAATCCTTACCATCCCAATTTGAAAATGCAATTACACAATAAGGGAAGAATAATGTTTACTTTGCATAGGACACAGATAAAGATTTAGCCTATTCCTTTACAATGAATATGGATTTAACAAAAAAGAGAAAGAGGCAGAGATGGGAAGATATTCAAAAAAAGAGAATATTGATTGATAAAGCCATTTTACTTAGCACAGACTAAACTGTTAACATTAAAAACTGTCCTTACTTGAAAGAGACCGAAAGCTGTCCTCATGTTCTGACTGACATATACCATCAAAACACTGACCGGCTGTCAAATCTGCAGATTCTAAAACCCTATAATGGAAAGAATATAATTTCAAATCAAGTTGTATAAAACAAAGTCAATATGATCAGTTCCGTTCTATCCTTAGAATATAAGAAATCACTGAAATTGTATAAAAATTACGTATGTGTGTAGTACAGCTTCTTCAGGAGAAAGTCTACAGCTTTCTTCAGAGCATCTGGGAGTTCTGAGATCTCCCAATTTAAAAAACCTGATGCTACAAAGATGAGTGAAACAGTAGGATGATGAAATACAGCAAACAAAAGTAAACCAGGGATTTATTGGATGGCATTCTGTCAGAACAATCTTACTCCAGATTCAAAAAGTAAAATACTATGCTCTATATATGGAAATATGAGAAATAAAGAAGTACAACTGATAGAAGATTATTAAAGTAGCTAATTTAATTGGCTTTAAAAGTCACACTATTTCAATATATTAAAACATAAAAATATTATTTCATTTGAACTTACTGAACAGGTCATTTTCTAGAGCTCTTTGAAGACATGCAGAAGATTTATTTTTTATTCCTCTAGAATCCTGGTCATAAAGTTTCTGTACACAATGAGCACCAGAAACACTTCACAAAGAAGGGAACTGAATATGTAGCAGGACCTAAGGCATTATTCACTTTCTGGGCACATTTCAAAGTTTTTAAAATACACTGTAAAACATTTCTGTTACCTATTTGATCAGTCCTAGGCACTTTAGAAAGATAATTATTTTTTCATGGCAGGATTAAGTACGTTGGGAATTCTAGATATGTATCAAGTTTTCCAAACTTGAGCTCAGCTCCAGTTTCAACTGTTCGCTGGTGTTACGTGGGGAATGTGACCCATGGTGGAAGAAGAGAATAAGCACACAGAGTAGACATAAGTGCACAAGAACTGCTGGAAACCTGACATTACACCCCTAGCTCTGCTACTGTTTAGCTATTCGAACCTGCAATCACTTGAGTTTGGTTTCATTTGGTTCACCTATTTAGACAAATGGATAATGGCACAGTAGCCTATGAGGATTGATTACAAAGAACTTATCAAATCCACCCACCCCAGCACAGAACAATAGTATCTTGGAAATCAGCTTAATTAATACCTTATTTACAACTTCTAATAGGTGTATCATTTGCTTACTTTTTCAGTTGATCCACATCAGAGTTACTTTCTGGCAAGACTCTGATTCCCCGGCCATAACTGGTACCCCCATGGAGATGAAACTCTAGAGCTAACAATGTTGCTTGGTTCTCCAAATTCACTGATTGAAGTTTGGTATGGAGGCTATAAATTCTAAGAAAGCTTCCAACCTAAAAATAGATTATTTAGGATTTAAAAAATGAGAAAAATCAAACAATTTCCGATACATAAAATACTTAACAAATGTGGGGCACAGACCAACAGTCAAAAGTGCTGACCTATCAGGATACTGGTATGCGATACTGATGTGTACTGAATATCAGTCTCAAGGACACTGTATCAAAACCAAAATGTGTTTTATGTGTGCACGCACATGTGTATATACATATACATGTTCGTGTATATTTAGGCACGTATATATGTATATACATACATATACGTAGACCCATGTATTTATGTAGATGTGTATATGTAGTATATAAGTATATGTACATATGCATATTACGTATCTATCTATCCATATGTTTTTTCCAATGAAAGACATTTCAAAGATACTGAAGTGTGAAATAAAACTGAATCTTAGCAGTGATAAAATACACTAGTTAAGAAACCTATAACCTAAATCAAACCCAAGCCCTCTATTTGATTTGGAAGCCTGTTTAAGGTTTCTTAACTTGCTTTAGCTACTTGAAGGTAAGATTTCATTAAATACGGTTGCTAAAATACTCTCATTATGAGAATACTAGAAAATATTTTTTAATGCACTATAATAGCAAAAATATCCCTATTCCACAAGTTCTATGGAAATAGCAAAAATATCCCCCTATTCCACAAGTTTTATGGAAAGAAAACTTTTGTAATAAGAACTCTGTCACCATAACGTGAAATACATTGTGAGTTCAAATACAAAACTAAACCAATTATAATTTTTAACTAAATGTTCTACAATTTTAGATGTTTTATTTAGTCTTAAAAATGTCTTTATAGAGTATTTGTTTAAGGGAGAAGACTTAAAATGACAGATGCAGAATGTTTATAAAAGAAATTGACACCTACTCAAAGGAAGAAGCTACATAACCTTTTTCCAACCCAGTCATGTTTTTATGAGAAGGAGATAGGACATTTAGGTCTTTTTTTTCTCTGACTTCTTCCACTGACATACATCTACAACATGGCAGAGGAGCAGGGTAAAAAGAGTCAGAGAAAGAAAACTCCAAAGGAAAAGAAGACGAAACTAGTTTTCCTCATGGTCTCTAAAGTGAAATACTAGAAGAAGAAAAAAAAAAACCAAAACAGTCCATTTCTATTTACTTTTATCTCACTTTTTCTGGATGTTTATTATTCTGTGATTCCTTTTCAAAGTAGGTAATACACTAGTACACATATAAAAAAAGCACTTAGGGAAGGCCTAAAACATGCAGGGACCTGGCTGGCCCAGTCAGTAGAGCACGTAACTCTTAATCTTGGAGTCCTGAGTTCTAGCCCCATGTTGGAGGAAGAGGTCACGTAAGGAAAAAACAAAACAAACAAACAAAAAAAAAAAACATATTAAAAACCACCTCCCTCTAAATAAAATGCTCCATGTAAATTAAAAAAAAAAATGCTTTTAAAGGCCTAAACGTGGAGAAAGATATCATATTCATAAATAACAAGCTTTAACACTATAAAGATAGTAATTTTCCCCCAAATTAATTTTTAAAATCAGTATAATTTCAATCAAAATCTCCAGTGTCTTACATGAAATTTGAAAAACTGATCTGAAAATGCATACAGACGTGAACAGCAAGTCAGGTTTGAAGACTAAACTGTGGGAGTGGGGGGTGGGGGCGGGGAAGGTTTGCTTGATCTGTAGAATCATTTAAAAATAAAGCTGTAATAATTAAGACTCTCTGGTATTAACGCAGACACTTGTATGAACATGGATATATCTTAAAAATATAAAAGAAAAAAGTAAATTACAGAATAATATATATATCTTATGCATTTTTCAGAGAAAAGTACATTATTAAAATAAAAGCATAATAAACCTGGGTGTATATACCTACATGTTAGGATAAATAGAAAGATACTAAGGAGCAAAACATGAGAATGAGCAGAGGTACAAAGAAGACTCAACATGTAGAGATTTATGTCCTAAAAATTAAAAGCACCTGAAATTAGTGTGGCAAAACATTTAAAAATATTAACTTTGAATGGTAGGCACATGGGTATTTATTACACTATCTTTTCCACTACTATATTTCATAACAAAACAATATTTAAAGACCATGAAAGAATTTATTTATATAAATAGGCTATCAAGATGACAAATTGTTATTTCCACAAATTCCTTCTGGAGGCAGCATTGTATTTTTTTTAAGCTGGCTAAATATACCATGAAATGTGCCAGATGCTCTACTATAATAGACACACATTGCTTAGTCTTGTCAGTAATGTGATAAGATTCTAAAATTACAAGTGAGGGAGTCATAACCAAAAATTATAAAAATATACTTTCACAAATTGTGATAAATATCCCTTTCAGTGAATATCAAAAAGGAAGTAAAGCAGGGGTGCCTGGGTGGCTCAGTCAGTTAAGCCTACAACTCCTGATTTCAGCTCAGGTTATGATCTCATTCATGGTTGGTCGTGAGATCAAACCCTGTGTTGGGCTCCATGCTGAGCAAGGGGTCTGCTGAAGACTTTCTCCTATCCCTCTGTCCCTCCCCGCTAGCAAAATAAAAAAGCAAAGCAAATGTAGCTATTAAGAAATCACTATCCCTTTAGAAATAATTTAAATCTTCCCTCTAAACTATTGAGAAGTTCCCTTGAATAGTTTTAATTACCTGTATATGTCTGAAAATAACCAAACTATATAGCTCTTGGGTCACTGAAGGCCAAAACATAATTATGATTATATATTTTTTATAATTATGTTTAAATTGTGTCAGGATAAGACTGGGGATTAGAAATACACTGCTTTAATTTCTAGACAAAAAGTTTGCGATGTGTGTGTGCTTATGCACATGTGTGTGTGCCCACATATAGGTGGGTTTGTGAATGTGTGAATGTGTAACACTCAAAAAGCAAAATTTAGGAAGAATGTTAAGGGCGATTTCAACTGTAAAATGTACTGCATATAAAAGCCAATTATATTATACTTAGATTGCCTTCACTGTCTTCTCTTTATTAAAAACATATTTTTTTCCTGTTCCTATGCAACAAAAATACATGTGTTCCATGTATTTCAGTATAAAAATGCAATTTCAAACAGTTGTCTTCAAGCATTGATAAGAATTCATTTGTATTAATGTCATCTGACTGGGAATTTCTTAAGTTAATATGAAATGGTATACAGGTTTCCTTAGTATAAATAAAATGTGATGTCAATATACATTAACTAAAAGCTTACAGTTGCCTTACTTATACAGAGAAATTCCCTTCCATTTTTCTATTACAGTGCAGATAAATAATGTAATATTATATCTTTAGAAAAAGATTAAGTGCTGTATATTTTCTTAGCAATGTGCGCTCAGAGCACCCTCTAGTGGGTAAGATAAGGTAAACAAAAAGGGACCTGAAAAAAATTCACAGCTCTCATTGATTTATTAACTCACCAGCAGATACTATTTACTTCATCTTTACTGTAAGAAAAGCACTGTGCTAGGTGTTATTCAAGTCTTGGACAGGTGAGAAGGAATAGGAAAACTTATAAATGCAGCATAAGGAAAGAGAGGGAATTAAATTGTGAAAGCGGAATCTAAAAAAAAAATGTAAATCTTTTTCATTCAAAAAAGAACTCTGTCTTTTAAATTTTTTTTTTCAACGTTTATTTATTTATTTTTGGGACAGAGAGAGACAGAGCATGAACGGGGGAGGGGCAGCGAGAGAGGGAGACACAGAATCGGAAACAGGCTCCAGGCTCCGAGCCATTAGCCCAGAGCCTGACGCGGGGCTCGAACTCACGGACCGCGAGATCGTGACCTGACTGAAGTCGGCCGCTTAACCGACTGCGCCACCCAGGCGCCCCTCTATCTGTCTTTCAAAAAGACTTTGAGGGGCGCCTGGGTGGCTCAGTCGGTTGGGCGTCTGACTTCGCCTCAGGTCATGATCTCAAGATTCGTGGGTTCGAGCCCCACATCGGGCTCTGTGCTGACTGCTCAGGGCCTGGAGCCTGTTTCAGATTCTGTGTCTCCCTCTCTCTCTCTGACCCTCCCCTGTTCATGCTCTGTCTCTCTCTGTCTCAAAAATCAATAAACGCTAAAAAAAAAAATAAAATAAAATAAAATAAAAAATTTAAAAAAAATAAGACTTTGAATTGACTCTATCATTATGTGTATTTTTGAAATAATCAGTGTAGACAAAATCAGGGAGAAGCATCAAAAATATATTTTCAACAGTCAATTTTCTCTGATCTGTTAGGTATGAAAAGGTGTACACACACACACACACACACACACACACATATATATATATAAAGGACAAGCCAGTTCAGTTATCACCCCTCCTGGACCCAGACTTTAGCCTCATTTATCGATAAGTTGGGGGGGCTTATTTGTAACGCAGTGTTAGAGGAACTACTTCCTTCTCCAAGAACATTTATTTACAAAGGGAGACTGGGCATAAAATTCAGATCAAAAACAGCTGCAATTCACTTTTACTGTTTTCTTCCTATAAGTAGGCCATATAACTTTCTATAAGCAGGCTGTATAACTCCCTAAAGGTAGGATCGAAGCTATTTGCAATAAAGAAAATCATTTCTTTATACTGCTTAAAAGGACTGGCTCTGGAAACCAAACACTATAGATACACATACAAGTAGCCGTGAAATCTTGGGCTTAACAGCTGACTCCTCAGTTTTCTCATATGTAAAACGGGAATGGTGGCAATACTGACTACACAGGATCGTGCTAAATACATCTGAAGTGTTCAACAAATGTTGCTATTATCACTGTTGTTATAATGATGCCATATGTTGCTAGAAAAGATACTTCCAAATAAAAGACACAATATAATGAAGAAAAATATTTCCTAAAATATTAATAATCAAGTGCCACATCTCAACAGTGAGCTTTTACCTAAAAAAAACCAGTAACTCAAAAGCAGTGAGCAAATTCTAATAAACTATACAGTATAAACACACACAATTTATGACATATATTAGAGGTGGATCAACAATTTCTTAAACTAATGAGTAGAAAGTTGTAGGCTAAATTTTCAAAACCCAATTTATAAAGCTTAAATGTTTAAGTTTACAAATATTTTATACAACCATATACCAGAACATTTTTCCTTACTACTTTTATGGTAAAGTTGTATACAGTCTTAAAATATCCAGGAAATGTTCTTTAATTTTTAAAAGTTATTCAAGCCATTATAATTTAATGAAATCTTCTAATATTTTCCTTTTTCTAATAATTTATTTTAAATACATTTTACAAATAAAAATTAAAGAAAAATAAAATTGGAGTTAATTTCTAGACCTCAAATATCATCTATAAATGTGATTCACCCCCACATTTATAAAAACACAAAAGAGAAAACATTTGCTACTCAACATCACCTTCAGAAATTTTGCCACTTGAACATGATTATCATAGACTAAAATGTCTATTGTTAGATTCTGTAGCTGATGGATGTGACTTAAATCTCCTTCAAGTGCAAGGTCTTGTATCAAGACTCTCCAAGATGGGAATGGGGTCCTGGTGCCATCCCATACCTGCCATAACAGGGTAAAGCAAACTTTAATGATCTTTCTGCGCAACAGTGGAGACTTTAAAAAGAACATTATTTTCCGGTAATATAACTTACAAGTATTACATGTATTCCCCCAAATATCTGCTAAACTTTAAAAATGGTGTATATTCTGGTTGTAAAAGGACTACATAGATATAGGTCATGTAGAAACTATAAAGAAAAAAATTCACACTACCTGGAAAAAAAGTGCTAACACATTGTTGAATTTCTTTATCTTTTTTTCTTCTGTGTATTTATAATATGTGTCTTTTTCTGCTTTTAACTGGCATTATATTCTGCTTTGCATTTCTTAGTTTACTGTTGAGCAATTTATCAGCTAATATAAATATTTTTCTAAAATATGATCGTCAATTGCTTCTTTCGTTTTATGCTGTGGATATACAAAAATTTATTAAACTGATCCCTGTACTGGTGATTTGCTATTTTAAATAATTTAAAATACACCTTTATGACTACATCTGCTCATTTTCTTAAGTATAAATCCCTAACTTTCAGGAATGTATTCTAACCTTTGCTTATTTTTTCACTTTGTTTTCATTTGGAAGAGGCTTTTAAAAGTACAGATAGGAACGTTCTGTTCAAGTTAGAGGTTATGAACACAAATGAATGAAAATCGCGGGTGCTGGAAAAGGAAAGGACATCTTGGATTGCTACGTATGCTACATTAAGATGAGGATGGGAACATGGGCACAGGAGGAGTATGTGCTACCCTATCCTTAGGGTGTGAGCTAGGCTGTGTTGTGCTAGGCTTTGAAGAGATGGCTGTGCTTTGTTATAAAAGGGTATGACAAAAGACATCTGGCACGAGATAAGAATGCCCTTGCATGTGAGAAATTTGGCTGGACAAGAGAAACAGGCTCTCTGAACAGAATACACTCATTTCAGCTGTCTGCCAGCGTGAGCTTACAGAGGAAGTACTGAATAACGTTGGTGACTCTTCCAAGTTTCAAATAAACAATCACTGAGTTTGGGTCACTCACCGTTCCCTAAATTATTCAAAGAACCAGGATACACACTCTGGGAGCAGGTACAGTGTATGTCACGAACTTTTTTCTCCACCTGGAATGTGTTCTTTCATACTGTTTTTGTGACTTTAAAATAGCTTTACAGATGAATCTCCCAGCCTTTTGGGGGAGGGGCTGAGAGAGTAGAGTGCAGCTACATTGTTTTTATGCTTCAGTTCTAATCACCTAGAAGTCTTTTTTTTTTTTTTTTAATGTTTTCCCCAACTTTTGTAATTTTGTATCAAAACTTAATCTGTTAGGAATTTGTATCTTATGTACAGATCTGATTCTTTTCTAAATAGATACAATCACCATTTAGCAATCTGTCTTCATCAATTTGAAATGTTATGTTATTATCATGTATGTCTTGTATGTACAGTGTAAGAGGTTCCTAATCTTTTGATTAACTAGTCTCACAATAATATCAATTACTATAATTTCATAATATGCTTTAATATCAGATATCTGAGTTTTTTTAATCAAGCTTGTTTTATTCTTGACCATTTAATGTTTCTAATAAATTTTAGAATTACAGTCAATTTAGAAAATTTGGTTTTAATTAAAATAGCATTTTATTCTTTAAGAAAGAATAAAAAAATATTTGAATATGCTCAATGAAGTTTTGTAGTTTTCTTCACAGAATATCAGGGATTTCTTCCATGAATTGGCTTGTTTCACAGCTGTTGTGACTTTGAAAGAACTTTTGTTCACGTATATGTTCTATTTATTACTGATAGGTACCAAAGCTACATTTTACTAATATTTAAACCAGTTATCTCACGGAATAATTTTATTAATCCAAATAGCCTTTCAGTTCATTGTTTGGGTTTTACATCTTGTGACTAATGATCTTCTCTTTTTCTTTCTTTTAAAAGAGTTCTAGCTCTGGGGCGCCTGGGTGGCTCAGTAGGTTGAGCGTCCGACTTCGGCTCAGGTCATGATCTCACGGTCCGTGAGTTTGAGCCCCGCGTCGGGCTCTGTGCTGACAGCTCAGAACCTGGAGCCTGTTTCCGATTCTGTGTCTCCCTCTCTCTCTGCCCCTCCCCCGCTCATGCTCTGTCTCTCTCTCTCTCTGTCAAAAATAAATAAAAATAAAAAAAATTTTAAAGAGTTATAGCTCTCATTTTTTTTCATAGTGAATTTCTTAAGATTTCCTGAAAAACATTAGGTAACAGAAAATACTGGGTATTTTTGTCTTGTTCCTGGCATTACTGACTCCAAAATTTGAACACTAAATATTTTGTTTGATTACAAGAGAAGTTTTTTATCAAGTTAAGGAGGCATACTTCTAATTCTAAACATTTGACATAATTTGTTATACATTTTCACAAATGTATTGAACATTCACCAAGAGGAATGTAATTTTCCTTAAGTTATCCTAAAATTAATTCCTTAAATTTCTGATTTCTAAAATAAACCATGGATTGCAGTGTATTACTGTTTGAATACATTATTGGTGTAACATGTCTACTGGTATGATTAAAATGAACTAGTATCATAGTTACTAATAAAGGAATAAATATTGGTATCATATCCATGTTCAGGCTGGATATGAGACCAGATGCCCAAACACTGGAAATAATTATGTTGTTGCATTCCATGCTTTCCACAACTCACTTGGAATAATGTCTGGCTCCTTTTGTGCTTAAAACATAATTTAAAAAGTTATTTCTGCTGTGTGATAGGAAAATCAATCTCAGAAAAACAAATCACTCAAAATTCAATTTTCCAGAGGTAATGAGTAAAATATTGCTATATATTCTTCCTAATATATTTTTACTATGCATATAATACATTTTAGTATATAAAACTGCATTAATCTCTAAATAGAATATTATAAATATCTATCTTAGTAGCTATACATCTACAATGACATTTTATTGTAACAGAGTATTCCATAATACGGAAACACTTCACACAATTAATTCTCTATTGTTAGTATGAGTTTTCTAATTTTTGTTACTGCA
This sequence comes from Puma concolor, assembly GCF_028749965.1. Classification (NCBI taxonomy): domain Eukaryota; kingdom Metazoa; phylum Chordata; class Mammalia; order Carnivora; family Felidae; genus Puma; species Puma concolor. The sequence continues at coordinate 27,957,170 of NC_141668.1, read as the reverse complement.
TTATAAGAATACTCTTAAATTCATTTTTCCACATTTACGAAGTAAATTTAGAAAATTTACAAAAATAAATTTACAAAAATAAAATTGTTGAGTCAAAGAATATACACAGACTTCTGAGATTTAAAGTGTCTTCAAGAAAGTCGTACATTCACTTCCGAATGCTGTGTTTTAAAATAACATCTACATAAAAGCTGTTTTCACTTATCTGAAAAGGCTATCTATAAAAATGGAATGCAGGCGTATGTTTTGTTGCTTTAGAATGAACGTACATTCTGCCATGTCAGCTAAAAGGTGGCAGATTTTATCTCAGAATTTAAGAATTTTCTACACAGCAGTGAAAAGATGGAGTATATTCTGCACAGCATATTATATGCCATTGGAAGTATTCAGTGCCTGTCAAATGTTCAACTGTTAAGGATGTCACTTTGGGCATCCAAAGTGTGATCAGTATGACTGGCTGACCTATGATTTCTTCTAACTTTGGATGATTTTACTTTGCTTTAACTTCAGGTGTCATACTTGACTTACCTACCTTTTTTACAGCATGTAATTACTTTTCTCAAAGTATTTCACATGTATATATGTATGCTATTTTCAACTTTAAAAACTTCATATTTCATTCAATAACTTTTATCTTCACCAACTCCTCAATAAGGGCAAGGTATAAATGATAATAATGCTAAACCCAATACTTGTCCAAGTGCCACGGTACAGTTTCTTGTCCTGTTGTTTCAGAGTCAGAAGCTAAAGAAATAACCATAGGCGCGGAGCTGAAGCAGTGTTTGTTTAAATGCATTCTGACTAGGGTGGGTAGGTGAGGTTAATATTGGACAACTGTCTTTTTCAGAAGCTATTCATGAGTAAATTGGGGCAGGTGTAAAGAAAGATTAGATAGGTCTTACTTTACTTTTTTAAATCCTTCTGATTTAAAAACAAAACATAACAAGAACAAAAATAAACACTTCAAAACCATCTGTGATCTACCCATGAGGCACGCAGTGAAATGACATGGGAAGAGAAGCCAACATCAATGAGCCAAGAAAATAAATGAGAAGCAAGGCTACCTTGACAGGGAAGCAGAAATATGCATACGTAAAATTGTAACTGAAATATAACAGTAGAAAACAACTCCATATTTTATTAATATTAAAATAAGAAATATATAAATAAACCATCAACTATATTTAAACTATTGACAACACTATTTTTCTCTGGATGCATAAAAAAAGAGAAGTTCAAGAGTAGAGCTGCATGAATATCTATGCTCATCAAAAATGGTAAGTTAGATTTAAAGTTCTTAATAAAATACAATAGTGGGCATACTTATTCCTTCAGAATACTGAGCTATAAGCTCTTTATAGATATGTAGGTGGTGCTAACTTATAATTTCAAGTATTTAAAATACCTACCTTTAGAAGAAATGATGCTCCATCCACTTCAGCTTTGCCCAAGAGCTGACAAGTCAGGTCAAAATACTGCAGGGGCTGAACATCACACAATTTTACTAATGTTGAAGAAGGTGAAATATGAGTAGATGCCCAAACACGTAAAGCTTCTACCATTCTGTGGTCCTCCGCGGTGAAGTTAAAATACTTGCTTGAAGTACGAGGTATGATAGGAGCTCCCAAAGTTCCCTCAAATGTCAAGGAGGCAAAGCCAGAGCTGGTGATACCTTGAGTCTCCTTTTTATATACTTGGATCTAAGAAAGTCGGGCAAAGTAGAAAACAGAATAGCTTACTGATGCAGAACCCGAAAAGTAAGATACTTGAGGGATTATAAAATCTTGCCAGCACAGTTAATAAAGAATATAAGCAATTAATATATTTCATTTAGTTAGCATATGAAATTATAAAATCAACCAGGCTATATCAAGATCCACTGTGTAACATTTATTTCTATTTTTTAAAGGTCTAGGTGGTCAACTCCTTGATCCTATCAAGCTTGCACTTTCACAATTGTTACTTTTCTTATTAAGGTATAATTTACAAAAGGAAAAAGGATAGTGACAATTACTTATGAATGTTACGAGGAAAACCAGAACACTTAAAATACAGGACTTCAAAGTGAACAAAACGCAAGAGGCTAAGGTTTCATCAGTCTGACTGAGAGGCAAGACAGTGACAAAGACTTTGGCTTTCACGTTCTGAGGCTCTGCTATTACATGCATATGCATTTATGATGCTTACATCTTCTTCATGAAGCAATCATTTTGTCTTTATGAAATGCCCCCCCCCTTTTAATCTGTAATATTCTGTCTGATATTAATATAGTGATTTCATTTTCCTTATGCTTACTGTTTGCTTGGTATATCTTTTCTACAGTTTTGCAACTTGCCTGTGTCTTCATTTTGCGTAGGGAGTGGTGTTTGTTCTTGCTTTTTTATTTGGTCGATTTTTTTTTTCCTTGCAAAAGGAATGTTTAGTCCATTTACATAAAATTACTGATACGGTTATATTTAAGTCTACTGTCTTGTTTTCCTTTTGTATCCCCCCCCCCTTTTTGCTCTTTAAAAATTTTGTTCTTCTACTGTTCTTTCCCCATCTTATTTTGACCTTATTAGTGTTCTGTTTACTTCCTCTGAGTTATGAATGAATCTTTACCGCAAAGTCTATTTGGAATCAGTATTGTTCTACTTCATAATGACTAGTTTCCAGGTCACATTTCCACTTGCCCATATCCTGTTTTACACTTTCTACTGAAAGTATTATTGAAAGTATTATCTGAAGATAATAACTTTTCAGTGGTATAATTACTTTTAACTATCCTTTGTGCTATCATTCATATTTTTCTACTATTTTATAAACTCCATCTTCCAATATTATTATTATTATTTTTTAAATAGCCATTTATCTTTTAGTGAAATTTTGGGAAGAAATACAAAACATTATCTTTCACCATTTTCTTTTTTTAGTTTTGGTCATTTCCTAACCATCAAAAGTTTCTGGCTGGTAGCATGCTTTTCTGTCCTGAATAACCATCCTTTAGCGTTTACTTGTACTGAAGATACACTGGCTGGGGATTCTCACATTTTTGAAAAATATTTTCTTTGGATACAAAATTCCAGGGGAACACATTTTCTATCACCACTTTTATCATTGCTTTGTTCTTCGGGCGCCATCATTTCAGATAAGAAATCAAAGATGGCTGGTATTGTTTCTTATGTGGAATGTGTTATTTCTCTGCCAGCTCATTTCAAGATTTTTTAAATCTTTTTCAATGATTTCACAGTGACTTGTTTAGATGTGCTTTTTCTCTGAGGTGCCAGCATGGAGTGCACCAAGTTTCTAACATCCGTAAGTCAATGTTTTCCATCAAATTTGGAAAAATTCTTGTCCTTTCTATTTATTTCTATAAATATATTTTTTCCCATTCACACTGTTTTCTTGTGCATCTCAAATGACAGGTTTCACCATTTGATATTGTTCCACAATCTTTAAGTAAACATGATATATCTAATCTGTTTAGCTTATCTAGTAAATTTTCATTAATAAAAATATTAATATATATACTCACTAAAAGATATAAGACTGTTTACGGCAGCATAATATCCTCAAACTGAAAACTACTTAAACGTTTCACAAAATATATACATTCTGATGCATTCACACAACGGAATACCGCTTACCGATGAAAGTGAACAAAGTAAAATTATATGCAGTAACATGGTTGAATCACACAGGCATAAGCCAGACATTAAAAACAAAACAAAACCTAAAGTCTATTCTCTTTATATAAAGAGCAAACAGAGATGAAACTAATGTATGTTGTTTGAAGTTATGAGAGTATTTATTCCTGGATGGGGTATGAAGGAAGTTTCCGAGTGCTAGTTACAGACTATACTTATATTGTGAACTGAGAGATGTACAGTCTACTTCAGTTAAACAACAGCAAGAATAATAACTAAAAACATTAGGAGGGAAGAGTGCACTCTCGGAATACAAATACTATAGGAAACAACAGTATGTGAGAAATGGTAACACTACGATGATAATATTTCTACTTCTCTTTTAACATTACAAAAATATTCTCTACTACTCTTCTATTCTCAGGAAAAGGGCCTTAAGAGATCAAGATAGCTAATTCTTACTGAAACTAAGAATAGAACACACCCAGAATATTGTGCTCACTTCATAAGCATCTCACTGACCATGAGGGACACAGAATAACTGAAGCATGAGAAGAAAAAAGACAATCAAGATAATGAAAGAGTTGCATGGAAATCTTCATGTAACAAGAGGAAAAGATGAAAGGACAAAACTACTTAAAACCTACGGACTGAAAATATTACAGTACTGAATTTTTTAAAAAATCAGATAGTATTTAATAGCTGTACTTTCACAATAAAGGTGGGGTTTTTTTACCTTTACTTGTTTAACTGCTTAGCATAATTTTGTAAGAACTGAAATATGTTCATGTTTTAATACATTTTTCATAAAGATCAACTTACTTTGATTTTATACTCACATCTCAATGCTTTCACTGTACTTGAATTAACACAATCTCCCAATCTTTGTGTAAGTTTTTAATAAAAAAGTAAAACAAAACAAAACCCCAGCGGCCTAGGGCTTTTTTTTTTTTAAACCCAACTCTACCTGGAAAACCTTTAAACCATCAATCTATCTTTAGAACTGAGAAGAGGAAATGCAACTAGTCTTAATCATGGCAACTAACACATTTCTGTGGAAGGAAGGCACACAGTTTGTCCAAATGAGATTTCTTAATATTCATTATTTGAAGTCTAGTATTATTTACATTTCTTCTTACCTCTTGAAATGGCTGATGCCATGTTCCACCACAGCAACCACATAATTAGCGCTAACTAGTACTAATGAAAAGTACAGAGCCCTCTTCAAATACATATGAGTTTGGACAGTATGAATTTTACCTTCAGCCTGTGAAAGCGAACAATATCTCCATTTTTATAAATTATTGGTAGGGCTTCGTAACTTCCACTGAAGAGCAGGCAAGTTAACTTTACATTTGTCTGGTCCACAATTGTTACAACTGAGCAATAATCTGGAAAACATAAAAATATTTTACCTTTTGGTATTTCAAAGAATTTGACAAAACAAGAATATGGGTGAATTCAAAACACCAAACAAATTTTTATCCCTCCTTTTAATTAAGCCTTCTGAGAACAGGATCAAAACATAGGGACATTTTCTTGGCTCTCAAAATGCACTGCCAAATTATTTTGCAACAGTATTCCACAAAAATTTTAGAAAATTTAGTAAAACAAAAATAAAAATCCTAATTAATATAAATTCTCTGGAGGGGTATGACTTTTATATTATTTCAAAGTTTAGAAATCATGAAACATTCAAATAACATAACTTATAAAAGAATAAAAGTTAGGGTGAAAACAAAAGACTAGAAGGTATTTGAAGTAAATGTGATGGAAAATCAAAATTCTCCATGGAAACCCTATGAAAACTGATTATAAAACCCAGAATTTCACAGTGACTATGTAATTCAAGTGAACAAACAACTCCTAGAAAATTATAGTAACAAAAACAAACTCAAAAGAAAAAAATGAGGATTTGCCAGTTCCTTACAGAAGATTACACGTTAGAACAAGAAACTGGCAAAAAAAAAAAAAAAAAAAAAAAAAAAACCCAAAGAAACCACTAATAATACTTGGGTTGCTATGAAAATGAAAACTTCAAATACTGGTGGTAGTAAAAACTGTAATAGATGCTACTCTGAGATATGCATGTTTCAGAAAGTTGCACACTGAGGAAATGTGTTGACTTTAGCCCTTCCCAGTACCCTAGTAATTACAGTACTGGGATAGAAAAGAATAAACCCAGAACGTGAAGGAAGAGAAGAGAGAAGGAGTGACAGAGCAGGGGAGAAGGTAGCAACATGTTACAGGAAGATGGGAAAACAAATGGTTAGGGATAAAATAAACAGGGAGGCTGAAATCCAGAAGACAGTATAAAGTGGCTGGAATAAAGATAGAAGCCACCGGGATTAAGGGTGGGAGTGAAAAGTAGAGCCAAATCAAGGTTAATTAAAAGTTTACATACAGAACTGTTTCAGTAACCACTTGTCCTGACCTCTATAGCGCAGGAAAATGATTTCAGGTAGGGAGGCACTGTATTTAAACCTAGCACTTCCAGGAACACAGGCTGCTTTCCAAGGACATTTTTCACTGATTAACCAGAGGGTGCTAAGTCTTCCAACCTGGGTGTTATCACCCAGAATAAATCCTTCCATGTTATTACTTTAGGGGGCCTACAGCCTGATGGGCAGCCCTCTTTTCACCCACCCTAGAATGACACTGTCAATCAACATGCCCTATGCAAGTACTATTCGTCTCTATCAGATTTCCCATTCAAGGAGGAGATCAGCTGGAAAAGCCATCTTGAAAAAGAACAATCTAAGACTGCATCATAATCTCAGATTTCAAGATAGACTACAAAGCTGTAGTAATCAAAACTGTATGGAAAAACAAAGTACTTATACACAAAGCAAACAAGATGAATGTTTATAACCTAAAACAAGCCATACCTACATTTTAAAATGTAAAGCCAGAAAACAATTATGGTAAAATAAATATCTGGCAAAAATAAAAAGGAGGAAAGGAAGGAAGGAAAGAAGGAAGGTAGGAAGGCAGGCAGGAAGGAGGGAAGACAGACTAATGGGCCAAGGGAGGCAGAGGGAGAGAAAGAAGGGAGGGGCAGGGAATAGAAATGGGAGGGGAAAAGGAGGAGAGGAGGAAGAGAGAGTTAAGGAAGGAGGGAGAAAAAGAAACCTGATTCTGTGAAGAGGGGGAAATAATTCAGAGAACATTAAAAAAAAGGAAAACTTAAAATCAGGAGTGCTGGCTGGTTGTTAAGTGTCCCACTCTTGATTTTGGCTCAGATTATGGCCTCACAGTTCCTGAGATGCAGCCTGGCCTTGGGCTCTGGGCTCTGGGCCTTACAGCTCAGAGGCTGCTTGGGACTCTCTCTCCGCCCTCTCTCTCTCTCTCTGCCCCTCCACTGTTCATACTCTCTCGCTCTCTCTCTCAAAATAAACATTTTAAAAATAAATAAAATCAAAACCTTGATAAGCATCTTCAAAGAGCAAAAATTATTACGTCTTCATTTCTTGATACACCAGCAGGATCCACTGGGCCCAAATTTATATTTAGAATTTCCTTTCTTAGTACCTCTACTCATGAGGAGTGTTGTTTCACGTTTGTTTTTTTTTTTTTCTTAGCAGTCTTACAAAAAAAATCAAAGACCAATTTTACTTATTTTTAATAGAATATAAACATTCTTGTTTGCAATTATCATATGGCCCTATTGTACCCTTTTATAAATCTAAGATGTATTAGGAGACCTTAGCTATATTTCTATATGTTGAAATATTCTGCTATTTCATTACTCTAGTAATTAGTTCATTATTCCTACCTATGCTATAAAATACTAAATTGATTTTTTAAATGGAAAAATGAGAGCCCTGCTTAGAAGACAGACACAAGAGTGAAATGAAGCATCCCCAATGCATTGCACTGCTCAAGTATTGTAACACCTTTCAAGGAGACAAAGTTCAGAGACACTATCTGGAGTTTCTTCTTCTTTATATAAATGCTGTTAAGAATTAAGAACTGAGGGGCGCCTGGGTGGCTCAGTCGGTTAAGCGGCCGACTTCGGCTCAGGTCATGATCTCACGGTCCGTGGGTTCGAGCCCTGCGTCGGGCTCTGTGCTGACAGCTCAGAGCCTGGAGCCTGTTTCAGATTCTGTGTCTCCCTCTCTCTGACGCTCCCCAGTTCATGCTCTGTCTCTCTCTGTCTCAAAAATAAATAAATGTTAAAAAAAAAAAATTAAAAAAGAATTAAGAACTGAACAGTTAAGTGTCCGACCTCTTTTCAGGTCTGATCTCACTGTGAGTTTGAGCCCCACATGGGGCTCTGTGCTGACAGCTCAGAGCCTGGAGCCTATTTCAGACTCAGTGTCTCCCTCTCTCTCTGACCCTCCCCCACTTACTGAGAAATTTTTGCCAATAGTCACCGGGAAGGAAATTGACAGAGCCAGTCCCTTCACCATGATTAGATGAATCAAAAGCTAAACGCAAAGACAGGAGCACTTTAGATCTCACTGCTAACAATGAATGTACTTAGAATAAAACACAAATGCTCTGAAGGTTTTAAATTTCATAAAATTCCATGACAGACAAAACATAGGGCAAAGAAATTACAAGTCCATCAAAATCCGACTCAGGTATGCACCATCAAACTTGACTTTTTTTTTTTTTTCACATTTTTTCTTGACAGCTTCTGCAAAATCACACATTGCAGATTCATATGTAATAGAATGAGCAATCTCACACATCATATTTGTATTGGAGAACTATTTACTACTTATATTCATAATGTGATTTTAAGTTGTAGTAATCCTACAACATTCTTCTTGCTTTAAATGCTTCAAAACGAGCCACATGTAAACTGGGGCTACAAAGCAAAAACAAAACTGCACATTTAGCAGGAGTAAGTAATAATAGCTGAATTTAAACGTTAGCTAAGATGAACTGACATAGTACCAGCCTTGCAGCACATACACAATATTGAGGGATAAATGAAAAAACCAAAATATTAATTTAAAAAAGGCTTAATCTAAACCTCAAAATATTGGAACCTGTCTCATTGTTTTACTTTTCCTAAGAAAATGTCAGCTTTCTAAAAAATGACTTGGTGGGCTACAAAGGACTCCACTCTGAATCCTGAGAAACACTGCATAGGCGCATCGTCTATAGGGTCTAGCTTTTGCAGTGCCTTCCTGCAAATTAGAAAAAAGCCTCCCCCTTTCTCAAAAAGAAATACTACACAACCTGAAGAGCTTTCCAGAGGAATTTTACTGAGCCCATGAGAGAAGCAGTCTTCACTGCACCTACACGTGCATCTGCATTCCAGTCTTTTCACATAAACCCGAAGAGGAACAGATATGCCACTTGCAATGTACACATTCCTTCTCCAGGCCTTTCCTCCCAGGCTCCCTAGAAATCAGGTTCAGAGTGAGGGAGGTCAGGGTGTCAGGTTTAGAGCTGGGGTGGGAATGGAGGCCGAGGGAGAGAAAACCTCAGGGGATGCCCAAAGAGCATGGCAACAGGTGTGTGTCTGCCAGGTGTGTAGGTGTTGCTCAGAGTTCTGAGTCCATAAATGAAATGGGGCCACATGCTGGTACAGATTTATGCAGAAGAGTGCTCCCCAGCTGCATCAGGACTTGACTGGGGGGCCTGAAATCTCCACACCCGCATGTTTTCATGTAAGTGGTTCCATGTGGATGAAAGTGGCATCTCCTCAAACGGAGCACACTGTGCATCACATATCTGAGCTATCATATGCTAAGTGCCTGTTCCTTACTCTTCTCTTTTTCAAGTTTGTTTATTTTGAGAGAGAGAGAGAGAGAGAGACAGACAGACAGAAAAAGAGAGAGAGACATGGAGAGAATCCCAAGCAGGCTCCGTGTTGCCAGTGCTGAGCCGGATGCGGGGCTCGATCTCAAAGAAGCTCACGAATGGTGAGATCAAAAGTCGGACACTTAACCGACTGAGCCACCCAGGTGTCCCCCTTACTCTTTCTCTTGGCTTATATATTTTCTTTTTTAAAGTATCATCTGTGACTTTTAGCAAGTTTAAGCCAAACAGACCCACCATGTGTTCATATTTTATTTTTTCTTACTTTTTGAGAGAGAGCATACACACCCATGCACGTGCAGGGGAGGGGCAATGGGAGAAGGAGAGAAAATCTTAAACAGGCTCCACACCCAACACGGAGCACAATGCGGGGCTCAATCCCAGGACCTTGAGACAATGACCTGAGCTGAAATCCAGAGCTGGACACTTAACCAACCGAGCCACCCAAGCACACCCCTTTAATAAAATGTTATTAACAAAGAAAGAAAACAAAAATTCACATTCAAGAAAACAAAAGACATTAAAAAAAATCTGTCCAATAATTTTCTCTCAATTGCAATAAAAACAACAATCTAAATGAAATATTAAATAGCTTTCAAAAGGTTCTTTCAAATAGCACTTGATTTATGACATGACTAGAAACCAAGCTACCCATTTTAACAAATACTAACGAGGCAAACTGCTAAATGTTTTATTTTCCTGCTTCAAAGTGTCTTACCAAATAATCCATCAAAAATGATTGTATAATAAAAGTACTTATTTTCCCCATGCCTCATTTTTGGCTCATTCTCAAATGAAGGAAAAATAACTTGTGAAATTACAACTTACAACTTCATATTTTAATAATAAAGCTACAAAGCCAAAAGATAATTGTTTTCTCGATAGCTAACACCAGCAGGAAAGATAGGAAGAGTAGAAAGAACTTTAATAAATCAGTATTCTTACCTTATCTACATAGTACATTTAGGTGCTAATATAAAAATAAATATAAATTCCTTAAAATGTTTTAAAATAATAAAACATATATTTAAACCTTTGAGAAAGTCTTGACTTTAATGCTTTAGCAAGACTTCATATGTAAACTGTTGACTAAGTATTTACTTTAACTCTAACTTCACGTAACCTGATATAAATCTGGAGAAGATAACAAATGATAAACTAGGTCCTATATTCTGCAATCTTGAGTAACTCACCTAATTTCATCAATATGATTAAGTGTAAACTGCCTTGAAGTTTTATAATAAGAGGAAGCTGGTAGTTTATCTAATCAAAGAAACATACATGCATAAATTATACAATCCACAAAAAAAAATTCCTCCATGAAAGTTATTTCATCTCCTTTTACCAATTACAGTACTATTTATAAACCAATATTTCAGTAAGTTTCTATTTCTATAAAAGTTTATTACTGAAAACCCAACTAAAAATTATAAAAGGCAAATCGCTAAATCAACACAATATTATATGCTACAATCTTACTTGTTTTACAAGTTTATCTGTTTTACTATACAAAATATAATAGCACTCCCTTAATTATGCTGGTGTGAAGTTACATTAATTTTCCCTCACGTTTTAATCATATTGGTAAAGATAAGGAAAGACAGGAGAGAAAGCATAAACATTATGTTAGAGATACACATGCTTGTATGAGTACACATACAGATTAAATACGAATTAGGTAGGTAGGTATGTAAGCTGATAGTCTGTGAGTTCCTAAGTGTCATTCTGGAATTACATCTGGAGGAGTTTTACATTTTACCCCACATATTGAGAAACCACAGTAGATGGTCTACCTAGGTGTAAGGATTTATACTAAGACTAGCAATGGCCTCTATCTTCACAGCATTTGTATTTAAAATAAGAAAGGCACAACAATAATAATTTTTAAAATAACTATCAAAGTGTATTAATATTCAGCAATAAAAATACATGCTACGACTGACTACACATTTTGATACATGCTACAGCATGAATGAACCTCAAAATCATTATGTTAAGTGAAAGAAGCCAGAAGCAAAGACCACATGTTATATGAGGCTATCTATATGAAGTGTCCAGAAAGGTAGTACAGAGAAAGAAAGCATATTAGTATGAATATTGTAGAGGTAAGCAACATACTCCTGCAAGTCTTAAAAAAAAAAAACACTAAAATGATAAATGAAGAAACCAAAAACTAAGATTAACAAGAAGACTGTATTATTATATGAAAACTTAGAATGGAGATAAAGAATCTTACCAACCCAAACATCTCCAAAAAGTTCACGTGGAGATTGTAGCAAATACTCTGCCTAATGATTAAAAATTGGACAGCTGAACAGGCCTCCTCTTAATTAAGGAGAACCATCACAGAGTCACATATTGGGAGAAGAAAATTTACCTGGAGTTCTGTTAGGCGTTGCTCCTCAGACCCCTATATACAAGTACACATATTATATGTGACACACATCACATTATTTAATACATGATTTTGAAACAACATGAAAGTTACCAGGAAAAAGTCAGACCATTACACACCACATACAAAACAAAATTCCGGGTAATATATGCAATATATCTGTTTTTAAAAATATTAAAGAATTTTAAGGGGCTGGGTGGCTCAGTCGGTTGAGCGTCCATGAATCTTGATTTTAGCTCAGGTCACTGTTCAGGGAATCAAGCCCCATGTTGGGCTCCATGCTCTCAGCGCAAAGCCTGCTTGGGATTCATTCTCTCTCTCTCTCTCTCTCTCTCTCTCTCTCTCTCTCTCTCTCCCTCTCCTGCTTGTGCACATGCTCTCTCTCTCTCTCTCTCAAAGTAAACTTTAATAAAAAAAAACTAAAGAATTTTAAGAAAATACAGACTAATATTTTTCGAATCTTACAATGAATAAGCCTTTCCAAACAAAATCATGACTCCAAAAGTATGTTAAACATTTGTGTTTTGAAAACTATCAGCACCAGAACTAAAAAGCTGGAAAAAGCATCTAACACTTAGGACAAAAAAGAGATTAATACCACTAACATATGAGAAGCTTCCAGAAATTGCTGACAAAAGACAACCAAACTGAAAACGAAAATATATTTTGATTATGTTAATCAATGAGGGTAAAGTGGAAGAAAAGTAGTACACTGAAAAAGATCTTAAAAATGCAGATAGAAATCAAAGCAATTTATAACTTGAAAGTAATATCTGTGACTTAAATATTACTAGAATCCACTTGACCTGATAAGTAATGTAGCAAAGCATTCCACTGATGGCCACTTAAAACATTTTATTTGTAATAATTCTGAATACATAATCTTTCAAAAACCTACTGCCAACTGTATTATAGTTTTATAAAAATAAAGTTGCTCATTACATACATAAAACAATCAGTTTTACCACATACAGAAAGTTAAGTACAAAAAAATACTTTTTAAATTTTGATCTAGAATATAAACAAAGTGTATAAAACAGAAGTATTATAAGTCTTTAATAATGATCCCTGAAAAAGACTGCTACAAGAACATAAAATTATGCATCAACATACTGCAGATGTTCCATCTCTTAAAATTATTATTTTTCTTCAGCAGTTAGATTTTGAAATTGAAAGTTCACATTTTCATTATAAAAGTCTGACAACTTTTATTGCTATTCCAACACCTGCAATGCTGGCCTCTTCTTCCTCATCCATCAAAATCCAATTTATCCTCAAAAGTTCAGCTTAAATGCCGTATCTCTTAGTAGCCTTTCCCCTGTTGGCATTAATCTCTCCATTCTTGCTCCCAAAGCATTTTGTTTGTTTCTTTAGTTACAGCATACAACTGTGCCTTAGCGAATTGATTCAATTCAGGTCTTCCTCATCTCCCTCAGGAAAAACTCTCTGAGACTCTATCATTTTACCACTATGGACAACAACCAAGTCCAGTACAAGGCTACACAGGGCTGGCAAAGAAATTTTTTAGTTGAATGAATAAAAGAATGTAACTTAAGTTTTAAGAAAGAATGAAGAAACAGTACTGATTTTTATGATCAATTAAAGCAATTCAAATCATAAACTAATGAAACATAAGGATAATTCTCTAAATAAGCAGGCTAATAATTTGTTTGAGGAAAAGGTCATAAAAGACAGAGTCAGTTCTAAGATATATATAGAAAGCTAGATAGAGGCCTCAAGCTTCATCATAGTCATTCCTGAATATAAGCAAGCAGGCAATACAAAGGTTCAGTGACCTCTTTCTCCACCTTCACTGTCTGAGTGGAAACCTACTTCTTACTGGCATGGACAAAACAGCTGGAAATAGTTTTGAAGAGAGGTGTAGCTCAACTTTCCAAATCGTTAAAGAGGTTAAGTGATGACTAACCATGCCCTAGATGCCTTCCTGATCCCGAAAGTCGGATAGCCAAACACTTGAGAAGAGTCTTACCTCACTCAACTTGATGTTATTTTTTAGTTCTTAGGAAATGTAAAACCCCACGCCTGCCCAATCCACAACCTCCAGCCTTTATAATAGGTAAATCCATTATTCAACTTTAACATATAAACTCAAAAGCATGGTGTGTTTTACAATGAAGATTCTATCTTACACCTCCAACAATAAAGTAGATGAATAAAAGTGGAATTTCATAAATTAAGGAAAGACTAAAAACAAAGTGAAATCATAAATAATTATAATCATTGTACTGTAATTATTATCTGTCTTAAACATTCCTCAAGGGTAGAAACAATGACTTACATATGTTTGAATTTTCCATGTCTAATATGATACACAGCATATAGAAAGTACTTAAAGTTTACTGAATAAGGGAACAGATGAGTGAACCAAAAAGCTATTTAAAAAGCCATACATTAAACCAAAAACGTACGCTGTGGTCTTGATATCAGCTGAATATTCAAATAACATATGAACGTAACACAGATAAGGAGCTTGCAATCTGGGGTTCAAAGAATGGGGGCGTGAACTTCCACATGGCATGTTTAAGTCTTTAGGCATGCATGTGCATTTTTGTAGGACAAGCTCTATAGCTGTCTTCGTTTGCACAAGGGTGCAGGACAGCAAAAGGGTTAAAACTCCCAAAGATGCATTATAAATTTAAAAACAAAAGGGGAGGGGTGCCTGGGTGGCTCAATCAGTTGAGCATCCAACTCTTGATTTCGGCTCAGATCATGATCTCACAGTTCATGAGTTTGAGCCCCGCGCAGAGCCTGCTTGAGATTCTCTTTCTCCCTCACTCTCTCCCCCTCCCCTGCTTGCACGTGCCCCCTCTCTCTCTCTCTCTCTCAAAATAAACAAACATTAAAAACAGTAAAAAAATAAAATAAAAAATATAATTCAACATACATGTAATTTTAAATTGTACTACATGCTTTAATCTTTGATGAATCAGCAGTGTTCTGGATATTATGTAACACCAATGAGTTATTTTTCAATAATTAAATTATTTTTTAACCATTTTAATGTAAAATATGAAGGAGTTTAACGCTTTAAAAAAATTAAAAGACACTAACTACGTAATCATTTAACCTGCAACAATTATCACTCCCACGAAACAAAAACATTCAAACGATAATGCTACTTGATATAAATGTATACGTGGCGAGTCATTCATTCCTATAAGTGAAAATATTTTTACCCAGCCACGACTAGCATCCTAGCATTAGCTGGGATGTTTTACAGGAAAAGAGAAACTCCCAGGGCCCTATGTCCTAGCACTCTATCGCAAGAACTAAAAGAAGCAAAATAGATTAGGGGCTCTCAGAAGTGCAATGTTTTGGATACTCCTCTAAGAAATCGGATTCTATACTCAGTTATTGGCTAAAACAGGTATCCTTTCATAAGATAATGAACAGCAAATGAAAGGTCTGCTTCTGGAAACACTGTAACATCTAAAGCTGTTTGAGGTTAATCAAACTGCTTTCCAAAAATGGAGGATTTTGATGGGAGGCAGGGTATGAAAAACAAGTAAGTTAGGGACATAAAGCATTCTTGAAGAAATAGGCTAGGGAGCCACAGGCAATGTGCCACATTATGTGGCACAAAAAGGCGGAGAGCTGCAGGGTCCCAAAATTTGAAAAAGAAAAAGACAAAAAAGGAGAGGTGCACAGCAAAAACATGATATAAGTATTTTGGTTATCCTCTCCCTTCCTCTGGACTCAAATACTAGAAAAGTAAGCACAAACAGGGTTCCCTTTACTTCTCCCATTTGCTCACAGAGCAAGCAGACATTATGTTATCAATAACAAGCAAGCATGAGTCCCATACTATTAAGCCTGGAAGTGTTTTATGGCCTGCATACATTTATAATATTTAGCAAGAACAGACAATGAGAACAGAGTAAATGTGTCTCACGTTTAAAAACAGCTGTACGCTATTTCTTAAAATCTGAGACAAAGCTAAAATTAAACTTCTTCATCAGTGTTACCTAAAAAAATATAATCAATGTTATCTGTTTAAGGCAAAAAAACGTACATACCTGTCTAGCCAGCTCTCTAAAGCAAAAGGAAATGTGAGGCTTTCAAAGATAACTGCTATAAAATTTCAAATTCCTAAGAAGGCAGCAATGACCTTGTCTGCCTACACAAATGAGGACATATTACATACCTCTGATGAGTCATTAGTAAAATCAATTCCGATGATACAAAGATCTTTTAATATATATTGTTTCCATAATCTTTCAGAAATTCTCAGTTTTCATGATGAATGTGATCATAATTGAAGAAGAATGTAAGTATCTACTGTCCTTTTAGCAACAGGACTGACAGACTTCAGCAAGAATAAAAAGCTACAACTTGTTCAAGACTGAATATAAAGCTTGGGAAATGAAGTGTTTGCTACCAAAAAGAAGACAGCTGCGTGCTACAGGTCGTATGTAATCATTATTACTATGGAGACGAAGTTTTAAGTCAAGAAGTACAAACGCTAGAGTGCATCAAATGGCCTGTATGGCACTAAATTTAACATTTTTAAAAGAAATTTTAATGAAAACTCTAGCAAACGATATATAACAGAATCAACTTCTTTCCATTTACCTAAATTTGAGTTACATGAGGGTAATTTTCCTCCACAGAACTAGTTATGTACATCTGGATGTAGTATTTAAGATTGCAGCCCCATATTTGCAAAATAAAGTTGCTCTACATAATATAAAAAAGGCGCAGCTGTGGATTGTTCAGGGACATCTCAGTGGTAATACTAATGAAGTTGATCTTTTCCTCAACACAAAAAGTGCTATTTCGTCTGACTCCCTTTCTTGCAGTATGTTGAAGGATGAGTTCTATCAACAGAAATAAAAAGTGTAACTAAAGTTATATAAGATAGATCATTTAAAACTTTACCATCTTGCTAGTAGTAAAGACATTATCAATATACTTTAAAATATACTTTAGTTTCAATATGTTGTGATAAAATTGATGAGATTCATTTTAATTTAGTATCTCAGAAGAAACAGAGAAACATTATCATTGTAATAACAGATGGTTTATTACTACTCATGACTTTTTTATTTAGGGACTGGATCCAACTAAACATATCTGATAGAGATATAAAATACATATGAATATATAATAAATATAGCTCCCCAAGGCTTTCATTATATACATATGATTTAACAACATTGTCAGAAAAAAACATGATTATGCTGTCTAATAACAACTTAAAATTAATAGTCATCAATGTTATAAAAACAGCTATCATTTTGTTCTACATTATCATTTGCTATTTTAGAATATATTTGCTGATTAGCAAAAACTTTCAGTGACAAGAATTAGCAACATTATCAAGTGCAAAAAGTTTTAAAATTATACCTTCTATCAAGTCAGGTGGACCTTTATTTGCAGTAATATAGCTTATTCCTGAATTCAGCAGGCTAATTAGAGGCCACCAGAAAACACCCGCAATTGGAAGAGGATCATAGTCATCGCACCTTTATAAGCGAATTCCCAGAATGGGCATATATTAAGATTCAAGGGGGAACAAAACCCGAAGATGAGAAAAAATCACCAAGGTGGAAGTATGCAAGTCTATGTTGAACAGTATGATGGTGCGGGGAACACAGACTTTGGGAGAAAGTAAAGTCAAATGAAAATATTTAAGAAATAAATACTTAATAACTTCTCGCTCCAACCTTAATGTTTAATATTTCCCTTTCTGCTAAAACAGAAATCATCAGTTTTCTTTTTTTTTTTAATGTTTATTTATTTTTGAGAGAGAGAGAGAGAGAGAGAGAGAGAGAGAGAACGAACGCGAGCAGGGGAGGGGCAGAGAGACACAGAATCCAAAGCAGGCTCCAGGCCCTGAGCTGTCAGCACAGAGCCTGATGCGGGGCTCGAACCCATGAACCATGAGATCACGGCCTGAGGTGAAGTCGGACGCTTAACCGACTGAGCCACCCAGGTGCCCCATCATCAGTTTCCAATAAAACATCCCTCTTCAGACTTACGTACCACTGATTTCAAACTTCTCTAGATTTAACAGTCTTCACGCAGTCGTTTCCACACAAAGTCTTCACAGTCTACATTAACAAAATACTCTGACCACATAAAAATAAGATGTTTCTCCCATCTCCCCACGAAAGAGTACACTTCAAGTTCACTCCACAATAATAAAATGTACATATGTGTATTTAATAAAATAGTTTGTAAATATGAACTCAACGAGAACATCTTTGTGTCTCTAAGCATGAGCCACAGGGGCGGGCATGCAGCAGACAAAGACAGGATTTCATCAACAACATCATTTTGCATTTCTAACATCTCTAAAATACGACTACATCTTACAATGGACAGTGAAGCATAACTCAACTGGCAGAGCTTTCTGAATCATACATAAATAATGATGCCTTTTACAAATGTTGTTTCAGATTAAATGGATTAATGACTGTTAAATTTAGTCAAATTGAATTAAACCAAGGTAAAGGTGTAATGGTGTGTTCACCATATTAACTCTCAGAAAACTGAAATCCATGTTTTTTTCTTTTCTATGTAATTCTGTTTAAAAGCTTGTATTATTATACAGAATTAATTAGCTTATTCCTCAATTATCTTTTTTTTTTTTTAACCTTAATTATCTTCAAAAACCACCAAAGTACTATGTCTTTGGGGTGTTTAATTTTTTTTTTACATTTAAAGTAATTATTGATCGGAAAGGTCTTATTACTGCCATTTTGGTAACTGTTCTCTGTCTTGTAGCACTTTTGTCCTCCTTTGTATTTCATTGATTTTTTTGTGTGTAGTGATATACTCTGATTCCTTTCTCATTTCCTTTTGCAGGTATTTTCTTTGTGATGACCATGGAGTTTACATAAGACAACTTACAGTTACAACAACCTATCTTAAGCTGATAATACCACATACAAAAACTATACTTCTACTCCTCCTCACATACACTTTATGCTGTAATTTGTATCTTTATATTGTGTATTCATTAAAGTGTTTACAGGCAGTTATTTTTTTATACTTTTGTCTTTTTTAAATTCTATAACCAGAATTAGAAGTGATTTATATACCAGGGGTACATATTAAAATATTCTACATTTGTTTATATAGTTACCTTTCCTAGCCTATTTTATACTTTCATATGCTGTCATGTTGCAGGTTAGCATCTTTTTTTTTTTTTTAAGTTTTATTTATTTAAGTAATCTCCATACCCCACGTGGGGCTCAAACTCACAACCCCAAGATCAAGAGCCACATGCTCTTCTAACTGAGCCAGTCAGACGCCCCTTAGCATCCTTTTCTTAACTTAGTCTTCGGAATCTTAAGACCATACTTATTTTATAAAACAGCCAAGCCAAAACATATGCATCCATGTTGTGTGGCAATTATAAATCAGAACTGAGCTTCTAAGACTTAGGGTACTGAAGGAGCTATGTTTCTGAAACCAATAAAGTAGTTCCAGTCCATTAAAATCTTCGCTAATTTTAATACCTACCAGTTCCTTTGCTTAGATATGGAGGCTTAAAGAACTTGACAACACCATAGACATTGACGATTGTACCACCCTTAAGTTGATTCAGGGGTGTATATATATAATGTGTTGTTGGAACCTAAGAACGAGAAGACAGTAAATATATATAGTGTTTAGAATGATGTTTTGATTAAAATTTTATTTTTTTTTTTTTTATTTTTTTAAAATTTTTTTTTTTTCAACGTTTATTTATTTTTGGGACAGAGAGAGACAGAGCATGAACGGGGGAGGGGCAGAGAGAGAGGGAGACACAGAATCGGAAACAGGCTCCAGGCTCTGAGCCATCAGCCCAGAGCCCGATGCGGGGCTCGAACTCACGGAGCGCGAGATCGTGACCTGGCTGAAGTCGGACGCTTAACCGACTGCGCCACCCAGGCGCCCCTGATTAAAATTTTAAATTAACAAATCCATCTAATTGCATTTTTTTTCCTTTTAAGTGTCTAAAAAGAGGCTATAGCCTGAAAAAAAGGATATACACAGTTTATAAAGGTTACTATATAAACCACCCAGTTTTTCTTAGAAAGAACTTTGATTATAAATAATGCAATTTGTATACAATTCTAAGAAATGCAGTTTAAGAGATTTGGGTTCTGGATTTTAATCTTAAGTAATAACAAAACTTGTGATATGTATTTCTTTTTTCTTTTCCTATACACTATAAAGATTTTACTTAGGCCTAAATAAAGCCAGGTTTTCATTATAAATGGTATAAAGACATTAAAAATGGTAATAACAGAGGGGCACCTGGGTGGCTCAGTCAGTTAAGCCTACGACTGTGGTTTGGGCTCAGGTCATGATCTCACCGTTTTGTGAGTTCAAGCCCATCCGGCTCTGTGCCGGCAGCATGGAGCCTGCCAGGGATTCCTTCTCTCCCTATCTCTCTGCCCCCCCTCCACTCACACTGTCTCTGTCTCTCTCAAAATAAATAAACTTAAAAAAATTTTTTTAACGGTAATAATAGAAACAAAAATTTTCTTTAATAATTGCACAGAAGTTTAGAAAGAAAAGGGAAACTGATTTATAAGGACATGTCTGCGTATTAGTAAAATAATCCTTAAAAGCAGTCAGACATCTAGTCCCATCACCCATCCATCCTATCCACAACTGGAAATAAGGTTATCTACCACACTACTGAGTTAAACTTTTAAAAATCAAATCAAAACAAGTTAATTGACTTTTTCAAGGAAACTGATATCTCAGTTCAACACAAGAAAAGGCAGCGCTTAGAAATCTCATCAAACCTTGGGCGCCTGGGTGGCGCAGTCGGTTAAGCGTCCGACTTCAGCCAGGTCACGATCTCGCGGTCCGTGAGTTCGAGCCCCGCGTCAGGCTCTGGGCTGATGGCTCAGAGCCTGGAGCCTGTTTCTGATTCTGTGTTTCCCTCTCTCTCTGCCCCTACCCCGTTCATGCTCTGTCTCTCTCTGTCCCAAAAATAAATAAACGTTGAAAAAAAAAAAAAAAAATTAAAAAAAAAAAAAAGAAATCTCATCAAACCTTGATAGAGAAAAAGGTGTAGCCCATCAATGATGAAAGAAAAATAATGATCAGCATACGGGACAGAAAAGAGAAGATATGTGCTCAGCTGACAAAATAACTAGACCCAAAATATCATCTTCAAAAGTTATCTCCCTAACGTATAGATGAATGGGGTAGGCCAGCACAGCTCAATGACATCAACCATTCCGGCCATCCCTGTAATGTGCTTGTTAATTCATGGACAACAAACAACTTCTTGATTATAATTTGACTTTCCATGTAAAGAAGCCAGTATATTGTGTACAGCATCTAAGTTATATTCGAAGAGTTCAGAATACCTGGGCTCTCTGAAAAAGCATTTTTGCCAATTTCAGAGGCTCTTTTGTTTACTTCTTCCTTATATACAGGCTCATGGATGTATCAAATATTTGAAGCTAAGCAATCTAAAACAATTTTCACAAATACTAATACCTGGGGCTAATTCATGCTTTTAAAAAAGTATATCGAGGGGCGCCTGGGTGGCGCAGTCGGTTAAGCGTCCGACTTCAGCCAGGTCACGATCTCGCGGTCCGTGAGTTCGAGCCCCGCGTCAGGCTCTGGGCTGATGGCTCAGAGCCTGGAGCCTGTTTCCGATTCTGTGTCTCCCTCTCTCTCTGACCCTCCCCCGTTCATGCTCTGTCTCTCTCTGTCCCAAAAATAAATAAACGTTGAAAAAAAAAATTTAAAAAAAAAAAAAAAAAAAAAAAAAAAGTATATCGACCCTTTAATTGGTTACCGTTTCCCTAAATAACAAATTTAAATTATTCTACCATATAGTATTATTCAGAATATAAAATCTATATCCCATAATCATTGTTAACTAAGACAAAGTCCCTGAACTCTGTCCATTAGAAACAAAAGGTTTAAGAACACAGGTAGAAGGTAAACTTTACATTAAACTTCATCAATATATTACCTTTTATCCAGTCTCACTCAGCTACATGTACCTTACATATAAAAATGGGAACTTTCCTACAGCTATAACAACATTTTATAAAATACTAAAAAAATAAAAATAAAAAATGTATCACAAGTATAATAAAATCCTTAAAATTAGGGGCCGCTGGGTGGCTCAGTCAGTTAAGTGTCTGACTTCGGCTTAGGTCAGGATCTCATGGTTTGTGGGTCTGAGCTCCGTGTCAGGCTCTGTGCTGAAAGCTCAGAGCCTGGAGCCTGCTTTGGATTCTGTGTCTCCTCCTCTCTCTGCCCCTCCCCTGCTTGTGCTCTACCTCTCTCTCTCAAAAATAAATAAACGTTAAAGAAAAAACTTTTTAAGTAAAAAAAATTTAAATTAAATTATTTGTCAAATCACAACTTGGCACCTGATAATCTGCTTATAAATATAGCTGATGATGAAACAAAAGAATTTGCCTGAGGTTTGAAAGTAGTACTAATCTAATAAAAAATATACAATAAATAAATAAATAAATGGATGGATGGATGGATGGATGGATGGGGGCACCTGGGTGGCCCAATCAGTTGAGCGTCCAACTCAGTTTCTGCTCAGGTCATGGGATCAAGCCCCACGTTGGGCTCTGTGCTAAGATAAATTCTCTCTCTCTCTCTCAATCTCTCTCAGGGTGTGTGGGGGGGGGGGAGTATTTATCCCATTATCTTCACACAATAAAACTTCTTTTCCATTTTAATTTTCTTGTATGTGTAGCTTATACAAAATATCAGTAGATATTCCAGACAATAGAACAACCAGGTATTAATTACCAGGTAAATACATAACTCAAATTTAACATTATTAGATATCAAAAATGTAGAGATTATGTTTTCCCACTGTATTGATAGTATTTTAAAATCAGACTGTAAAGTGGATCAAAAAAATGCATATATGTATGCATATACATGTGTGCATTTTTATGTGTGTGTGAGTGGGAGATGTGTGCATACTCTATATTAAACTGCATGTCATCTTACCAAAGACATTGATTCTGTAGAAAAATCTCTTACGGATTTAACATAAACCTGAAAACAGAAAGAGGATTTATTTGTATACAAATAACCTCCAATGTGATTGCAGACCTTTAATTGCAATAAAGCTACACACTTAACTGTATAATACTCAAATTCACTAGAATAGCATAAAATTATGTCTTACAAATTAAGACTGACACATGTAAAGTTGTCTAAGCTTAGCTTAAGTCTAATTTATCAATTTGAAATATCACAGGACCACCCCTAGCCTATACAAGGCCCTTCCGGACACCAGAGAAAACAGGCAGATAGTGGCCTGCAGGCACATGGCTTGGCCCAACTCTACTTCTCTGACAGCCTTGACCAAACAGGTAGTCTCTGTGTGTGTGCACACACAATAGAGGCTGTGGGGGGAGGGGTGAAGCAGGAGGTAGAGAATGGGCATCTTCATAAAGAGTAAGATAAATGGAAATCAGTTTTACCTAAAAAGGAGCACTTGATAAATTTAAAGCAAAATCAAGTACACCATCAAGAGTCTGATGGTATAACTGCAAAGAATAATATCAGGTCTAGAGTACCTATGAAGTTTTAAAAATTCCATTAATAAATAATTAACTTTAAAGGATCTTTCTTTTCTACCTGGAGTGATTCTAAACATAAAGCCAATAAAAGAATTTCTATTTTTTAAACTTAAAATATTTAATTAACAAAATTCAGACTAAATTGTTTATCTACAGATTTATAGAAATACTACTCCTATTCTATCACCTGAACTCATGATATGATTAGACTAAAAATTACACACTTACATAAACAGTTGATCTGAAGTCCTCAAATGCTTTCAAAAATAAGCAATGTTTACCGTCTCTGCCTGTAGATGAAGACGCTGACAAGACAGAAAATCCAGCCACTGCAATGGTGTCCTACATAGAAAAAAAATGGTTTTAAAACATCAAAGTATCTGTAATTCTGAATGTCATATAAATTTTTATTTTTATTATTATTTAAAAACAGGAATGATTTCTATAAAATGGAAAACTTTTTATAGGTTAGCCTACACGTTTAATGTTTTCTGAATATAAGATTGAGACTATCATTTCCTCTGAAAGGGCATCAAAAATGTAGCCAAATGTGCAATGTCCTAATTCATGGACCAGGAAAACACCAACTAAATCACTTGAAAATTGCTATTTAGTGAGAGTTCAAAAATCAATGCTTACCTCAATTTGTATAAGTTTGCACAAATAATGAAGAGACAAGAGATGAACCAAGAGTAATAAGAATGAAATTTAAATGAAACTAAATATCAGAGTTGAGAGACTACATTGAGAAAGACATTTCATTAGTGTAAAAACTCCACACTGTCACAAAGCTAACGTATGTACATATAAATCCAGAATATGAAAATAAATAAGAAATTTCCATTTATATACTAATATGAAAAAAATATTTTCTTTCTACTTAGGTTTATAATAGTAATAAGAAGCCAATTCCCATTTATTCCTGCCTCTCTCATTCTTTAGTTAAACCGCCTTATTTTCTAAATACTGGAACATATACATTCAACATGTTTTATATTTATGCATTATATATATTATTCTACTCTTCTAATTTTAACACCAAAATCTGAAGATACATAAAAACTCCTGGGCTTCAGGCAGCTTCCTTCAATAATCTTAATTTCCACCAAATGGAAGCCTTCTGCATTACTGACTTTTGCTTTGTACATACAAGAAAGGGTCCCGTGTCAATCCCAGGATTCTCTACTTAGACCTATTAAACAAGACTGTGAACACCTTGAAGACAGGGGTCATGTGTTATTCTGCTCTGTATTTATAGAGCTTGGCCCAAAGTAGGCCCTCCATGAACAAATTGTATCAAAGTATAGACCTTATATTGCCTTTCTAAGATCTCTAGCTCTATTCAGATATTTTAAGTCTGAAAATTTCTGCATTTTTTCCATTCTTTACATCAGACTGCAAACATAATTGTCTGTGTTGATAATGCTAAATAAACACAACTCTTCATAGTTAAATGGGAGAAAATTATCCTCACTGAATATTCTTTATGTTTTTACCATGTTTTTAGGCAGTTTTAATGGGAAATAAAATAAGCAGTAAGATTGCTTCTGGAATAAATTACTTTTATAAACTGAAAAATATGCAATGCTTTCAACTTCAGACCAATATATTCTGATTTAAATGAAAACTTACGACTTTAGTCTAAGATTTAAAGTTGTTTAATCAAACTAACACAGGAAGATACACAGAAGTAGGGAATCATTGATTTATCAGTTCTAAATTCTCTTAAAAGCACAAAAACTAACCTATCTCATGTCCTTTGCTATTTTACTTGAAAATATCTTAAATATTATATGAAAAGAAATCTACTAAATACAAGTGTTAGTGCTACGGATGAATATTTTTCTATTTTTATGTATAAACTTAAGAATAATGAATATTTAATAACGAAAACATGTTAAATAGAATACATCATTAAAAGCAGGACATTAGCATTAGTAAGAAAAAATTTTTCAAAAGTAATTCTACTTTAACATTAGCAATACAATTCAGTAAAAGGTTATAAGAAAACTTTTCTTCTAGGACAAAATCAACATAGAATAACAACCAAAATTCTTTAAGAAAAACAATGTGTTTATTTACTATATTTAGAAAGATGAACTTATATTTGAATATATGTATATACACACACACAAACTGCTAAAGGCCCTCAGAGATCTCATCCCCACCAACATGGCCTGTTTTATTTCCAGATACGTCTATACAATACCACACAAATCAGATTCTCTTATATGCCTACTGCTTTTTCACATACATTCTTTGCTTATCCTGAGCCCCCACTAATAATAAATAGCATTGTTCTCTTTTGCATATGGCTGATCCTATCTTTTAAAGCCTGGACTGTAAATGCTTCTTTTCTTATGTGGTCTATCCTAGATTGTCTGAGAAAAAAAAATTCACCCTTCTTCTGAACTCAACTTTTGCAGTATTTTAATTTTTTTTCACTTGTGTGTTATTTACAAAGATTTCTTAATGTTTGTAATGCTCTTAGAAGTCTGTAAGATCCCTGGGACTAAGAATGTCTTATCTACCTACATATCCCATACAAGCGACTGAAGGGGCTTCTGTTCATAGCGAGTGCTCAAAAGAGTATATGTTAAATAAATTAATTAATACTGGTAAAATTAAAGTACAAATCTAAACAAAAGAGGGGAAAAAATGAACAGTTCTTAGAATCCAGTTCCCATGAATTACAAATCATAATAGCTTTTAAATTAATTCAAATGCACAGAGGATAAGAAAGATAAACATATAATAGGCAGTATTAGTTTGTATAAACATTCATTAGATTGAGCTGAAAATGAGATTTAATATGCATTGTTCTAATTTCTAAGCTTCTGAAAAGAGCATACTGAAGCCATTCAAACAAGAATAGGAATTACACAGTTCAGTGCTAAGAGTGTATACTGATATACAAAGCAGGTATTTATCTCCATCTGCTGAAAAAAGTATTAGGAGGCAGCCAGCCTGAGAAGAATACCATATGACTTAATGTGGTAAGGCTTTATCAGTATCTGTGCATGAACACGCTAAAAATAAAAACACATTTGGTATACCTGAAATCTTTTAACCTACTCAGGATACTCAGATATCAACAAGTGGGTCATTTCCCTTTTGTGTGTGACCTACTCTCTCACAGTGCCTTAAAAGGAGTGAGCCTTTGTTATTAAACAATTTCCTTTTGGGTTTAGCCAATAAGAATACATCTACTGCAAACCAGTTTCACAGAAAGATCAATGAAATCAGCACAGGAGTTTTTTAACATCAAGAAGTGTTTTTTAATAATCAACAGTAAACCTAAAAAGAAAAAAAAAAAATCAGGCAACTTATTTGCATATTAACAAATGTGATTTTTATATGCCAATATCTTATAATCAGTGGTGGAATAAGAAATTAATATGTGACTAACAAAAATGTAAACTACAAGACTAGTGAATTAATTTGCTAAGTTTTAATAGATGGTATATCCAAAATTCTCAAGCTGTTACACTTACTGAGTAGAAAATGGACAGAGAAAATATGAAAAAATTGATAGTCCAAAAAGAAAAACACTTATTCAATAGGCATTAAGTAATTTTTACTATAGTGACCTTGCAAATCTTGTTATCATACCTCAAAACACCATTAAAGAAGGAAAGAGTACAGGGAGAAGCCAGGAATCTGACGTCATTGGTAGGGTAGTGACTGACAGAAAATGTTTTTCTAATATAAAACACATATTTCATGAGCATTAACATCTATTTGGTCACATAATGCCAAGAACTTAATTGGAAGTAATATATGTCAGATTGGCATAAAACCCAAAATCTTTAAATGGTTTAGAAACCACTGTATGATCGGATGCCCACCATCTCACCAGCCATATATTGTTGTGACACACTCTGGAATTCTGCCTTCTCATGATACTTGAATATTCCAAGATCCTCACTCAGGGCCTTTGTATACGCTGTTCTTTCTGACTAACCCACTCTCTTGGTACCCACCTTCCTTCTTTCTGTTACTTTTCTCATTCTACTACTCAATCTTCTTAGTTATGTATCATATCTGGATAAAATAATCACATAACAGTTGTTTAAGTCCCTCTACTCCACTGAGCACTTTCCCACGATGCAAGGTCCATAACCCTCTTATTCAGTTAAGATGTTTCTGACATCCGGTACAGAAGACCAAAAACACTCAAGTGTTTGGACAACTAAATGAATAATCAAATACGTGGTGGGGGAGGGAGATATATATATAAAACCCTCATTAAATAAACTGTGCAAGTACTACAAAACTTACTGCATAGAATCTTAGCATCTCACAACTGAAAACAGGACTTTAGAGATCATATAGTCAAACATGTTCATTTTTCAGATAAGAAAATAAGGACCAGAGAGGATAAGTCTAAGGTCACATCCAGCTAATGAGTTGTAGATTAAGACAAGAATCCCGATCTCCTCACTATTCTACATCTTTCAGAACTAAATCTCACAGGGATGGATAAACAATGTACTGATAAACATCTATAATTCTGATGGTTTTGTGACAAAATTTTTTTTAACTTTCAAAATACTTTGAAAGTCTTTCCTCATATTTTATATGCATCTATTAAATGTTAAATCTCACTTTAAAGGAAAGCTTAAACTCAAAAAAAATGCCTCAAATGGAGAGAGGTTCAGTTACTGTATGTGTATTCCTACAAAATGTATCATTAGTTTAGCAAAGCAAGGATTATAGTTTTGTTAAAATTCATTTTAATGTTTTAGGATTTTTGTTATAATCAAATATGGAGCTAACCTTAAGGGAATAAGCAAGTGACAAATGAGAAAGGCTTAAGAATTGAATTAGAAAATCCATTCTTTTATGCAAAAAGTTTTACTTTTGATTTTCAACAATTTTTAACCTTAATACTACAAACTCTAAAATAAATAGCCTAATTAGACCTCCCAAATGATCAGCATTCATGAATTTAAACCCAGAAAGATTTTAAAGTAAACTGTGACCTCAGACTTCTCACCATTGTACTTTAAAAAGGAGAAACTCTGACTTATCATTAACATCCTCTGTTATCTGACAAGTACTAATTAGCTAGTGTAGTTCATTCTATTTTAATGAATACCTGTTTAAAATATATTTCAACTGCAGAAAACACCTTTCATATGCCTGTTAGGTAAAATACTAATATCTCATACATTGTGCATGTTTTGTAGATGCACTGCCCATGTTCTGCTAATCCATTATATTAGAACTCTTTTGTTTCCAAATAGGAATTTAATTTAAAAAACTTAAAGAAGAAAGATGAAAATGTCTTTAAAATACAAACAGATCCAGGCATCTGGGTGGCTCAATCGGTTGAGCGACCAACTCTTGATTTCAGCTTAGGTCATGCATGATCTTACGGTTGGTGGGATTGGGCAGTGTCGGGCTCCGTGGTGACAGCATAGAGCCTGCTTGGGATTCTCTTCTCCCTCTCTCTCTCTCTCTCTGCAGCTCTCCTGCTCGTGCTCTCACTCTCTCTCAAAGTTAAATGAAAATAAAATAAAATAATAGAATAGAATAGAATAGAATAGAATAAAATAAAATATAAAATCTAGACCTCTAATATTTAATACCATGTATTTATTTTTAAAACGCTTCTTCTCTAAAGATGTCTAAGATATGTTGTAAAATAAAGCAACTCACAAAACATGAATAATATTGTCATTTGACGAAAAATGTGCATATATGAGCTCATCTGTGTGCACACACAGATACACACATACAGAAGTATACACATAACTATACACATACAGGACAGCTGGAAAGATGAAAGGAGAAGCAGCACAGTGGCGGTTTTATCTAACAAAGGGACTAGGCACTGGGAAAGGGGCAGCTTTGGCTTTCCTGGTTATACCCTTCCATAGCACTTGAATGTTTTTTAAACCCATGACCATGGGGCGCCTGGGTGGCAGTCGGTTAGGCGTCCGACTTCGGCTCAGGTCATGATCTCACGGTCCGTGAGTTCGAGCCCCGCGTCAGGCTCTGTGCTGACGGCTCAGAGTCTGGAGCCTGTTTCAGATTCTGTGTCTCCCTCTCTCTCTGCCCCTCCCCTGTTCATGCTCTGTCTCTCTCTGTCTCAAAAATAAATAAACATTAAAAAAAAATAAAAATAAATAAAACCATGACCAGACAAGAAAAATACAATCTTCTAAACCAAATATTTACAAGATTTAACCCAAGTCCACATGATCTTCCTGAGGCAAGAAAAGAACACAGTCGTGGAGATAGAGTCATGTCTTCACTTACTACTACAAGTCCTGTAACAAATCTTAGCTTCACAGTGGTTATCTTCTTAAAACTATGATGACCCTTACCACAGAGGGTTATTAAAAGTTCAAATGATAAACATATATAGAAGCACTTTGTAATCCATAAAATTCCATACAAATTTAATATCCTAAATAAAAGGATTAGAAAAAAAAAAAAACACTAGTTAAACAGTAGAAGCTGGCTATCACAAATGTCTGAAAAAGAAAAAATGTTTTCTATTACGTACTTCTTAAGCAAAATCTAGCTAACAGTCTCCTAAGTATAGCCATTATCATTGGCTATTGAACTATGTAAAATAAAAAACAGATGACACCGAAGTCCATTTTCCTTAAATCACCAGAAATCAATATTTACAATTTCTTTATATCATTGTACTTCAAGGCAACCAACTATGCTAGCCAGAAAACCTCTTTAAAAGTTCTAAACCACCCCTTTACAAAAACATAAACACACACATGCATGTGCACACAGTCACAGAAACACCCCTGGAGTAAAGAGGAAGTATAAGATAGAGATCCATACACTTAAGTAAAATAATTTTTTAAATGTATACATAAAAAATATAACACACACTTTTCTCATACAAACTCTACCTAGAACATTTCCCTCAAAGATACACTTTTGTATTGTTTTTTAAAAATGTTTCTAAGAATTTTTTTTAAATGTTTATTTATTTTTGAGACAGAGAGAGACAGAGTATGAATGGGGGAGGGTCAGAGAGAGGGAGACACAGAATCTGAAGCAGGCTCCAGGCTCTGAGCTGTCAGCACAGAGCCGGACGCAGGGCTCGAACTCACGGACCGCGAGATCATGACCTGAGCCGAAGTTGGACGCTCAACCGACTGAGCCACCCAGGCGCCCCAATAATTTAAGAATGTAAAACACTGTATTCATATTAGCACTTAACTTTCACAAATTCTTCTAAAAATAATACAGGATTTTTACAAGATACTTATTTCTAATATCAAATCATTATCATTTCTGTATAATGTGGTCACATAACTGACTACTATTAGAATTCAATATTAACACAACTATATACCATAATAGAATCATATGAAATTCTGTCCTTAAAAAGCAGTTCTTAATGGCTGTGGGTTCATGGATCTCTCAGAATGAGTTATAAATGGCCTTCTGGGGGGGGAGGGGGGGCACATGTACATTTACATACACATTTAGTTGATTCAAAAGCATCTTCTGATGATCTATACACTGCTGGGGGCTCACTGGAAATCTCTGCATCCTAGAATACTCATCTTCATCTACAAACTAATGGTCCTTTCACAAAAATTAAGTAGGCTTTAATTTAATAGCTAGTTGACTCTTTAAAAAAGATAATAGAGCCTCCCTCCTGATCATGCATTAAAATTGTCTTTTCTCTGCAGCAGGAATTTAAAGCAGATAATTTAATGTCTTACTTATTAAAAAATATCAGGAGAGAAGAAAGCAAAGGCAACTTTAATGATCTGAGCAAGTTGAAAGGAAGCTGACTATAATTTCCTGGCCCTGGTGTGTGAAATCTCCAAAATCTCTCTGTTAAAAGTATACCTCTTTGCAGATGGAAAGAGTTCATCTGAATTAAGAGCATAAAACTACATTTCATATGTATTTCATATCCCCTGTAATCCATGAACATTAAATATTACTAATTCAATGTATTAGAGCAAAACTTGCCTATGCATACCTAGTAGCATAAAAAATGAGGAAGCATTAACAGCATTTGTTTGGTTTTGTTTTGTTTTTGCAAGGATGAAGAGCCAGAGAAATTATCTGTTAAAGCTAGTTTCACATGCAAATTAGTCACCAAACTGGTATTGTTTCATTTTTCCCTATCTAACAAAGTACTGTAACATACCATTTTCTAGTTCAGAGGAAAAAGGATATGTAAGGTTTTTTTTTCCCCCCAAATAAGTGAAACTTCCCTTGTTAAACACCTACTTGATATTCTCACTTTCATCCATATTCTCCTTTCTCCTTCACCTCATCATTTCTGAAGAATATCTCCCTTAAAAAATGGCATGATTTCAGATCTTAAGCACTGAATTT
The DNA here is from genome assembly GCF_028749965.1 of Puma concolor. Classification (NCBI taxonomy): domain Eukaryota; kingdom Metazoa; phylum Chordata; class Mammalia; order Carnivora; family Felidae; genus Puma; species Puma concolor. The sequence goes on along the minus strand of NC_141668.1, from coordinate 27,925,488 downwards.
TTTAGAACTGCCATCCTGAATATTAATTATTTTACCTAAGCCGAAATAAAGTCATGTCTTCAAGGGCAAGAGGAAGAAGAACATGCCTTTACTGGAGGCACCCACAAAAGTGCTCTATCAAAACAGCCGTATAGAGCAACTGCTTACTACCCTACCTAAGTGGCCTGAAGCAGACGGTCAGGTAACACTTCACTTTTAAGTACATTTGCTTCTGGAACTCTGCTGTACCACATCAACTAGATTAGAACTATACATCTCAAATTTTTAAAACTGTACCCCAAATTACTCTAGCTATCATTCTGAGAGAAAGTCTGATAAAATGTACTAGGAGTTTCAGTACGTAAATTACACAGCAAATACCTTATTTCCTTAAATTCTAAAAGTAAGATTTTAAAATATACCAGTGATGTAATAACAACTTTTCACAGGTGGGAAAAACCACTATGCTGATTCTCCTTCCCTTCTTTCACATTATAAATTAGGAAGAAATTAACTGATTTACCACCTCTTCACAGAAGCTTTAGCAAAAAAGACAAAACTTGAGTTTGGCAATCTATTCTCAAAATGCTTGTAGAAAAAAAACAAAAAAAAGGCAGATTTTCTTACAGTTTCCTTGACATAGATCTTTATTCTAGACTCCAAAGACAGATTTTACAAAATAGCACCATTTCTCAAGTCCACAGAACTATTTATACATCACCAGTTTCTGAAACTACTGTATGTCGGACTGATTCAGAATTCACAGCTAATCCAACATTCTCATTTCATATTTGATTAAATGTATATCTGGAGATTATCAATGGTTACTCAAAATCCAGTAATTAACTGGAAGCCACACTCTGGGGCTCAGACTCAGTTGCCCTTTCTCCACCCTGCTCTTCCTCATTGGGGCTGCACCTAATTTCAGTAAGAGAAGATAAAAAGAGTCATAACAACAGCTGCCAGGACTGAGTTCCCACCTATTCCCAGCAGTAGGCACATTTATCTCTAATCCAAACAACAATCCAGAAAGGTAGGTAGTATTATCCCTATCTTACGATTTGTTTAAAGATTTTTTTAAATTAATTTTTATTGTTTAACTTGAGATTTTTTTAATAAAAAACTTTGTAAGAATTTTTTTAATCTTTAAAGATTAAAATAAAAAAGGCTGAATGGAATTAAGTGTTTTGCCCCAGTCACACCTGCTAGGATTTAGACACTCTGACCCCTACTGCATCTGGAACATGCACTCATACTTCAGAGTGTTTGTACTTGCAATTTCCTGGTCTAAAACACTCTTTTTTAAAAAAATATTTGTTCAGTTTTGACAGAGAGACAGAGAGCGGGAGAGGGGCAGAGAGAGGGAGACACAGAATCCAAAGTAGGCTCCAGGCTCTGATCTGTCAGCACAGAGCACGATGTGGGGCTTGAACCTACAAGCCATTAAATCATGACATGAGTCAAAGTCGGACGCTTACCCAACTGAGCCACTCAGGAGCTCTGCCATTTTAACTATTTTTAAGTGTGTAACTCAGTGGCATTAATTACAATCACGATGCATGCAACCATCATCATTATTTCCAAAACCTTTTCATCATCCCAAACAGAAATTCTTTAACCATTAAGCAATAACTCCCCATCCCCTCCTCCCATCCCCAGACCCTGATAACTGCTAATCTACTTTCTGACTCTGAATTTGCCTATTCCACATATTCATATGAATGGAAACACACAATAGTTGTCCTTTTGTTTTGGGGCTAGAACTTTCCGTAGAACATGGAAGAGCAGTGGTAAAATGAGCAACCTTGTTTTGTTCCTAATCTTAGGGGGAAGCTTTGATTCCTTTACCACAGAGTTTGATGTTAGCTGTGGGTTTGTCATAATTGCCCTGTATTGTGTTGAGGATTTCCCTTCTATGCTGTGGTGTTTCCTGAGTGTTTTGATTATAAAAGGGTTTAGGATTTTACCAAATGCCTTTTATGTATCAATTAAGACAACTATTTGTTTTTTCCCTTTGTTCTATTAATGTGATGTATTATAAGGATTGATTGCTGTATGATGAATCAAATTGCACTCTTAGGATAAATCCCACTTGGTCATATTGTCAATTCCTTTTAATATGCCGTTGGTAGTATCTTGTTGGATTTAGGAGGCATGTATTTTGAAACAATTATTAGAAAATAACTCAAAAATACAGAGTGTTATAGCTTATATTATTTTTTAGTTATTAAGAATTATTTTTAATTATGTACATATACATTGAATACTGACTATATTGAATATTAAACATTAAGATGAAGTGAGAGGAAAATTTGTCGCTTTTTATGTCAATGATAAATTTTACAATCTCTTAAGAATGTTGCAATTTTAAAGATGTTGCTTAATATCATTTTTTTACATAACTACAAATATATAATGAATCTATTAAAAAAAAGATCTATAGGATGAATATAGTATCAATAATTTTCAATCTACTTCTAGAACAATAAAGTAATATGAAAATGGTTTACCCCTTCATAGAAAACTTTTGCACAGTCCTTTGCTAATTTTCCAAAAAATAATACATTGATGGTGTTGATGTCTGAATCTGAATTTTCTTGTTCTACAAAGAGAAACACACATACAAAAAAAAAAAACAAAAAACACTTAATTAGATACAGCAGTTTTACACACACAAGAAAATTGATGACAGCTATATTCTAAAAACAATAGTTAATTCAAAATGCAATTATGAAGAATTAAAAATTTTATCATTCACTTTTAGGTTAACCTTAGGTATTGCAAAAATAATGCACAGAATGCTATTAGGTACCAAAATCAAAATTATAACAAGTTTCAACTAGAATATATTTTATAAATTTCTATAAATATCACATTAACAGCACACGATAACTACTTTCTATTTATTTTCCATGTTTGTAATAAACGGAAATGAAATACAACAATTACTCAATTTTTATACTGTATAACATATCTTCCCCAAAGCAGTTCACTTTTACTGAACTTCTAGTAATCCACAGTGTCAGTACATTAAGTTTTATTCTAGAGAAGTGATTTTCTCCTCCCACACTCACAAATGGAAAAGAATAGAGTGTGTGTAAAGACCAAAGTATCTGTGACTCTGAAAATGAAATTTACTTGGGAAATAAGGAATGAATATTCTACAAGTAACCTCATTTGGATCTTCCAGGCTTTGGAAAAGAATCTGCACAATCCGCATTCTCCAGAGGTCACCTCCTGTAACCAGTGCGGTAGGGCCAAGTGCTAAGACTCAGTTATACCATCTGAGGAAAGTCTCATTCATATCAGCTTTCAAGTACTCAACTACTCCAAGAAACTGCCATCATTTCAGATTTTTTTGAATCTATGCAGTGCATGAAAGACCTTTGCTAAACTGACAGTCCTCTGTGTGAGTCGGAACTGTTGAGTCTGCTACTCTGTCAGATCTGGTGGCACTGAGCAGTCAAATAACTAACACATGGCTGCACATTACCTCCCTTCACTTACCTCTTCAACTCCTCAAAGCAAGTATATACATAAATTGAAACACTAATGTTTCTCAAACACATAGCGGCTTCTAATCAAAATATAACACACTTTGTTAATATTTGAAACGACCTATCAGAGGTCTGTTTCTGGCCATCATGAACTAATAAAGACTGGATTTATTCTCATCTTAAAACAACTAGGAAACTAAGAAAAAAAAATATGAAACAACAGTTTTCAGGTATCAGACAATAGTAAGTGTAGGAAAGCAATCTTTCTTTTTTTAATATTTCTAAAAGAGAGACAGACAGACAGACAGACAGAGCATGAGCGGGGGAGGGGTAAAGAGAGAGGGAGACACAGAATCTGAAGCAGCTGTCAGCACAGAGCCTGACTTGGGATTTGAACCCACGAACTGTGAGATCATGACCTGAGCCCAAGTGGGACTGAACATGTGCCCCAAGTGCCCCAAGTACCCCAGAGAGCAATCTCTTTGAGGAGGAAAATAAGGCAATACCCCTAGCTTAATTCCTGGAGAGTTTCCAGGCAGCAGAAAGTGGAGCTCAAATTCAAACAAAGCTCAGCAGCCTCAGTGAATTCAGAAGAGCTCAGATACAAGGATACTAAGGTGGCTAGAATTTGCAGAGAAGAGTGTCAAATGGAAGACAGCAGCACAGACAGAGAGTGCCCTAGTGATACGAAGATGGGTGCCTACAGATATTCCGTGGAATATTGATCTCCAATGGCATGAAGGCAAGAAGGTCAAGAAGCGGAAGAACCACTTGAAAGGAGTAGGCAGAACAGTTCTGACACTCACATAGAGCTAGGAGCTATTCTAGTTCCAACCAGACAGAATGGTATCCTCATACGCAAAGCCTAGAATAGAGTTGTCGGGAGGGTATTTTCTTAGTAATAAGGCCAAATTAGCCTGAAGATAAAGGCTGTTCTATACACACCCCAACAAAGCTAATCAAACTGATTCTAAGAAAATTAAATATATCCTAAAATCAAGACAAATAGTATTTAAAGGATAGCAAATAAACCCAACATTAAACAATATAAAATTCTAAGCATCCAGCATCCAATAAAAAAAATTATCAGCCATGAACATGAAGAGAAAATGGAAGATGCAAAAAAAAATCTCAAAATGAGCTTTCAGAGTAGAAAAATATAACATTAGAAGTTAATATGGGGCACCTGTGTGGCTCAGTCGGTTAATGACCAACTTTGGCTCAGGTCATGATCTTGCGGATCATGGGTTTGAGTCCCACATTGGGCTCTGTGCTGACAGCTCAGAGCCTGGAGCCTGCTTCGGATTCTGTGTCTCCCTCTTTCTCTGCCCCTCCTCCACTCACACTCTTTCTCTCTCTCTCAAAAATAAACAAACATTAAAAAAAAAAAAGAATTGGGGCGCCTGAGTGGCTCAGTTGGTTGGGCATCAGACTTCAGCTCAGGTCATGATCTCACAGTTTGTGAGCTCGAGCCCTGTGTCGGGCTCTGTGCTGACAGCTCGAAGCCTGGAGTCCTCTTCAGATTCTGTGTCTCCCTCTGTCTGCCCCTCCCTGGCTTGCACTCTATCTCTTGCTCTGCCTCAAAAATAAACAAACATAAAAAAATGATTTTTAAAATTAAAAAATTTTAAAACATTAAAAAAAAAAGAGGTTAATAGTATACCGAGTGGAGTTAACAGATTAAAATGAATAAACTGTTACAGAAAACTTAAAAACAGAGAAGAATCAATGAAAAGTTGATTTTAAAGATCAACAAAACAAATCTCTAGCCAGAATGATCGGGGAAAAAAAATGATAGAAAGAGAGAATCAATGAAACAGAACATCACTACATTAAAAGTATATCATACCAACATTAAAAGTATATCAAAAATATATTAGGAATAACTTTATCCCAATATACTTGACAACTAAGATGAAACAGAAAAATTCCTTTAGAAACAAACTATCAACATTACTTAAGGAAAAAAGATAACCCAAAAAGCCCCATAAAAAATGAAGACATTGAACACAGGGTTTAAAAGTTTCCCATAGAGATTTCCAGGCACAGCTGGCTTCACTGATGAATTCTACAAATACTTAAGGAAGAAATAAAAGCAGATAAACTCATCCAGAAAATAAGAGGAGGCACTTAACACTCCTTTCAGGAGGACAGCATTACTCTGATACCACAGTCAAAATCACCACAGAAAAGACAGAGTTGGAACAACATCCTTCATAAACTGTTTAACCAAATATTAGTAAATCAAACTAACAAAATATCAAAAGGATGATACATCAGGCCTACCACTTGATCATGCTTTATTTTTCTTCAGACATTTCTACTTAATACTAACTACTTTTGTAATTATTTATTCCCCTACAATGCAAACATCATGAAAGCAGGGGCTTTGTTTTGGTCACTCACTGCTGTATCTCCCATATCTAAAACAGTATCTCATATGTAACTGGTTTTCAGTAGTTACAGAATGTTATAGTTCAAAGTCTGTTTCCCATTCGCTGCTGCAGACCCTTCTTCAAACCAATTTCAGGCTTTAGATGAGATCTATTTTGGTCCTCAAATACTCCATGGTAGCTCTTCCTAGCTTACTAGGATTATTTGAAGGTTACTAGGAAGAAGGAATAATCTCCTAACTATATCTAGGTAACAAATAACATGCTGAAAGTAGTATTTTAAGAAAGTTAAGTTTGCTAGGCTGTTTAGGTCACACTAGTGAAACTAGAAGGTAGAGGCATCAGTTAGCTATTTAACAGTCTAGATATGAGATTAAAGAAATTTGAAATGAAACAGAAGCAATGGGAGAGGGGAGAGAGGATAGATAGTGGGGGAAAATTTAATGGAAAAAAATTATTTCATCCTATAGTTTCTTACACTACTGTGCCTATGTGAGTATGTACATATATGAAGTTATCCATTTGCAGATTACAAGCAAAAGGTTAAGCAGAAATGGTCGTATTATATTATATACCTTGTAATGCAATCTTCAAAACAGCTGTTCTATTTCCACCAAAAGTTAAAGAAGAGATAATTGAGAGTTTTCCCTAAAATGAGAAAAAAATAGTTATGCAGAAGAGCCAAAAGAGCTTATTATAACAGCAAGAAATAAGGAAAAAAGGGGGAAAAAAAACAAAAAAACAAGGTACTGTGTTCATGTCACCATATTTAAGACATGAAAGTGATTTTACTAGAGCAATGTCCAAAGACCTAATTATTTAGGTTCACAATTTAACTGTTAAACAATCTTGTTAGTCAAATATTATCCAGTACCTCATTTTACAGATAAAGTGAAGAGGCTCACCTTCAGTTCCATTTTAACCTAAAAAGTTATACTCTACTAAAGAAAAACAAAAATTTTGCTCCTGGAAAGAAAGAAACACTAATTTGAAGAAGGGGCACCTGGGTGGCTGAGTTAAGTGTCCAACTTTTGATCTCGGCTCAGGTCATCATCTCACAGTTCAGGAGATCAACAGTCTCTCTCTCTCTCTGAGTTCTCTTTGTACTTGTCCTACTTTATATAACGTCCTTTTATATATATATATATATATACATACATATATATGTGTGTGTGTGTATATATATATATATATGTGTGTGTATATATATATATATATATATATATATATGTACAAGTACTTATATGACAGAGACAGGTCTGTCTCTGCCCCTCCCCTGTTGGTGCTCTTTCTCTCTCTCTCTCAAAATAAATAAACAAACATTAAAAAAAAAAAAATTTTAAATAAATAAAGAAGGGTTAAAAAGTGCAGAATGGTCATCTCGTAAGTAAGGTCTGTGTGGACGACGCAAAGGACGAAGGCACACATCAAGTTTAGTCCTCGGTTTTCTGTAATGAACCAGCTATCTGCTTAAAAAAGTTACTTAATCAGAGTTCCTCAGACAAAATGAAGTATTTAACCTGGTAGTTTCTGTAATTTCTTCTGGCTCTAAAATGTAATGATTCTATCAATAAATACATTATAGGTTTCTTTGAAAACTTCCATATAGAAATAAAAGTTTAAAAGACTTTTAAAATGGATCACGTAAAACACATCTCCCATGCTAATATTCTAGACTTTGATGTAACCACCAACAACAAAAAACTATGTGTGTAGACCAATTTTACTTATAAGATAGGAATTCAAAAAAAATTAAAATAAGGCTATCAGTTGTGCGGGATTTGGTCAAAAGTAAAAGTAAATAGTTCCACTTAGGAGGCAGAAAGCTGGAAAAAACAACAAAAAGGTGGACAATGTACAAATTTCAACATCTTTCTTGACCCACCAGAGAAATGAAGTCAAAAGACAACCAACTAATCAGAAATCTAAGAAAAGAGAAAAACTTGGGGCAACAGGGAGTTGAGGTCACAAGGCAACCAACTTATCAGAAATGTAAAGGGAAAATCTTCAGGGAGAGATGGGCGGTAACCACTTGCTCACCTGAGGTAAAGCTGCCTGACATGTGTCAGAAAATTCATCTAATATATTTTTTTTAACGTTTATTAATTTTTGAACTAGGGAGAGCGCGAAGGAGGAAGGGACAGACAGAGAGGGAAAGAGGGAAAGAGAGAGAGAGAGAGAGAGAAGATCCAAAGTGGGCTCTGCGCTGACAGCAGAGAGCCCAATATGGGGGCTCAAACTCACAAACGATGGGATTATGACTGGGCCCAAGTCAGCCACCCAGGTGCCCCGTCTAACATTTTTAATACGTTGCTAAAGGCCAAGTGTGGGTAGTGACAGGACATGAAGCTTTTGGGAGCTGCAAATACAAGGGGAACTCACCCGCTTATAAGCTGTTCTCCACAAACCTGACAAAGTTGAGGCCAAGAGGGGGTGGGGATACAAGGATGGTAGGAGTTACAGTAGGAAACCCTGCCTGGATGTTCCCCATCTTTCTCAGAACAAAGTCCTTGAACTGCTGGGAGAAGAGCAACAAACTTATGTATCTTACTAGAGCTTCAGTGAAAACCTGCTGTAGGAAAAAAAAAACACTCTCTACCCCTTCAAGCGATAAGCAGGAAAAGGTACAGGTGTTGAGGGCCAGACCTACAACTAAGGACAGGCCAGAATCACTAAGAAGACCTCACCCACAAGACTCAGGTGGCACTGCCCGACAAGACTGAGGCTAAACTGGAACAGAGAACATCCACTCATCGCAAGACTAACAAGTGTCCAGTAAAAATCAACATGACCCACTATTGAGACAGAAGCAAAGAACTGGGAGAGAAACTTTAGCTGAGGTTAAGCATAAAGAAAAGACCTAAAACTAGACAATGAGAAAACCCCTCTGGCCAACCAGACCCCATCCTACATACAAAGTAACTCTAAAGGAATTAAAAGCTTGTAGTGCACCAAAGTAACCAGAACAACAACAAATCCCAAACTTCGCTCAACTTCTAACTGGATTAACTCAACACCACACAAAAGGCTGAGCAGAAAGGCCTGCACTTTTCCAGGAATAAAAACTACTGAATATGGTTTCCACTGCTCTTCACAAGAGCCAGAGTTTACAACAACAAATTACAGAGGCATACATTAAAAAAAAAAAACAAAAAAAAACAGGAAAGAACACTGTCAAGACACAAAGCAATCAAGAGAACCTCAATCAGGTTAAATTAATCAAACCGAACTCAAAACAGATGATTTTGTTACTCTTGCACCTGATCCCACCGGATGTACGCTCTAAATGAGAGTCCAGAATGACTGAAAAAAATGTGATGTTACGCTTTCTGGAATGGGATACACAGGTCTATAATAATGGAGAGCAAAGAATTCAAGCAACTAGGGAGAGATGTCCAGCACCTGGGGAGAAGCCCCCCCCCAAACTTGGAAAAGGAACTCCTTAAACATCAGGAGGTAAAGGGGAAAGAAGGAATTTTAATCTTTGTCTTTCCTAACTATTCCAGAAGCCGTCCCCTCACCACAAAGGAAAGGTCCTGGAGCTGCTCTCAGAAACTATAGGAAACTCTGAAAACTAACTGCATCCGCACCTGAGGGGCATGGCCCAGCTCCTGTACCTTCAATAGAAGATACTTTCAAATGATTCCACAACTTACAGGGCAAATGAACTGGACAAGTAGGCCAGATTTAAGTGACTGCCCTCAAGCAGTCTCTCTGAACACAAGGACTAAACTGAAGTACTAGGAATAAACTGGGGGCCTTAGGGCTTCCCAGCTGGCAGACCACACAGAGGACCTGTTAACTTATGTTGCCTGATTGATCCACATCCTTTCTTGAGGACCCCTAACAACTGTAAACTCTTTGTTTCCAAGGGTAGCATGTATGCCCTTAGTATAGTGCTTCCTGTGTGAAAAGCAGAAATTAACTAAAAACAAACAGTATGATTTGCTCCTAGGGATAGTTATAAAAAATATTCAAAAGTTTAAGAAAACACCCTCAGTTGATTATGTGGCCCTCAGTTATATATAAAGTAGGCAGTTTTATTCACAGTAAGAGTTATTCCATTAGAACGATAATACAAAATTTGTTCCTGTCTTCAGCTGAAGTGAGCAGAGAAAAATGGAGGCTGAACTAAAGATTAAGCTTTGAAGTTTAAGGATGACTGTATAATGAGAGACTTGCAGGGGGGATTTATGTCCCCAGTTGTTTACATTTCATTTCAATAAGGGGTGGTTGAAACCTAGAGACATTTCTCTACGTTGCAAACGATGTATGTACATTAGGGAGATTAGGTTTCTCTCTGTCTCTCAGGAGGGGAAGGTAAAGCTGGATAGCTATCCTATATAAACTCCCAGATTCATAATTTCAAGGTTCCTTTTCTACAGCACAAGAAATCCCCTTTGTACACACAGGAAGACTTTTGATCCTCACTGTACTGTCTTGAATGAGGAAGGTGGGGATAGAAAACTGATGCAGTCACTGCTGAGAGTAAAAATAATAGCTGGCTTATACTCCAGAAATCTGCTAGCTCCCAGGATAAAAGTCAATTAGTATTAGATATTAAAAATGTATCATCCCGGGGCACCTGGGTGGCGCAGTCGGTTAAGCGTTCGACTTCAGCCAGGTCACGATCTCGCGGTCCGTGGGTTCGAGCCCCGTGTCAGGCTCTGGGCTGATGGCTCAGAGCCTGGAGCCTGCTTCCGATTCTGTGTCTCCCTCTCTCTCTGCCCCTCCCCCGTTCATGCTCTGTCTCTCTCTGTCCCAAAAATAAATAAATGTTGAAAAAAAAAAAAAAAATGTATCATCCCATCATTATAAGAGTGGGGTTTTCCTAAGGTCAGTGCCTCTCAAAAGGGATACAAATGCTTTTGTGCACAGTAGGAACCTGATCTATTTGGCTCCCTGTCTCCTGACCAACCAAATCTGCACACCAACTCGAAAGGTGGATTATACACTGTTGCTTAAGAACTAAAGGAAAAGTACTAATAAACAGCAACCTGAAAGAATCTTGAATGCATCATGCTAAGTGAAAGAAGACAGCCTCAAAAGGCTACTTAGTGCAGGATTCCATCTACATGGCATTCTTGAAAGGTAAAAGTATACTGTCAGAAAATTGGTAAAAAGTGGTTGCCAGGGGTTGGAATTGGGAGTAGCACCCGACTACAAAATTTTGGGGGTGATGGACTGTTATGCAGTTTAATTATGTTTGTGGTTATATGTTTTTATACATCTGTCAAAACTTGCAGAACTGTATACTGAAAAGTGAATTTAGCGGTAAAATGCATTTAATAAAATTCACGAAACATAAGTAAGAGATATTTGCAGGCTAAAAAAAGGTTATGTGAGACGCCTGGGTGGCTCAGTCGGTTTAACATCGGACTCTTGATTTTGGCTCAGCTCATAATCTCAGTCATGGGATGGAGTCCCGTGTCGGGCTCTGTGCTGACATAGAGCCTGCTTGGTAGTCTCTCTTTCCCTCTCTCTCTGTCCCTCCCCCATGCTCGCAGGAGTGCTCTCTCTCTCTCTCTCAAGAATAAACTTTTTTATAAAGTATTTTTAAATTTAAAAAAGGGTTAAGGATTCAAACTGAGATATGAAAAATAAGAGATTCATTCTGATAGATGAAAGAAGAGATTATATACTTTGACTTAACTTTTAAAAATGAGCATTGTTCATGAAAATGTGATAATCATGAGAAATGAGTAAAAGGTGTTTCCTTGGTTTAACCCTACTGAATACTAACATGTTCACTTATGTCTAAAAGGAATTATTGTAATAAAGGGCTAACACTGAAAAATAGGGGGCCTCTGGGTGGCTCAGTCAGTTGAGCATCTGACTTTTGATTTCAGTTCAGGTCATGATCTCACAGTTCATGGGATTAAGCCCTGTATGGTTTCTACATAAAATATAAAGAAATTCCGTTTTTCCTATAGCATAGTTGATTAAAATTTTATTTTTGTTATTGACAGTTTACAACAATTGTATTTAATTTCATCACTCATTATTAGTAACCTCGTGTAAATTTTTAGGACTGTTGTCAAGTTTGAAAAAAAATTCTATTGAGTTTCTTTCCTATATAAGCTGTAAGATTTGTAACAATTGTCCTCAAAGTAGCTTCAGATTCCATAGTTTCAGTACTTATTTTTGTCCACCAACTACACACACCCTATGCTAGGTGTGACAATATATATCCATACCCTGGTACAACTTCGGTCCCCATACTTTTCTCCTACGCTACCCAGTGAGTTGGAATGTTCCTGGAAAACATTCCTACACCAGAAGAGCTGGCATATGCTACCTATAAGCAGAAGTAACTGCAAACCACACAAATATATCTCACTAAAATTATACCATAAGTCAACTTCCCCTTAACCACCTTCCAAAAATGTTCTCAGCCACTCCAATGGCCACTCGATAAGACAGAAAATGTGATGGAGGGGAAGTCAAAATGGAAAGAGACACCAATCTTAACCACTCTAGGTTAAAACATCCCATTTGTGTAAATTTTACAAATATGTGAAAATGTAAATTCATTTCTAAGACCCCTAACATGGGCTTAGAAGGGCTTGTTCAAGTAGAGTCTTTGAAGCTTCAACTTTACTAACTGCAAAATAATTTTGTCACTGATCAATGGGATTATGGTACATTATTTTCACTGAAAACCGATACCAGGTAAATTCCTTGCCCGAAGGCATGTTGTTGATGATATCATTATCGTTACCAGCATTTACCAAATGCTTTGAATTTACCAAGTAAGCAAGTTACATTTAATCTTCATTGCATTTCTATGAAGTAGGTTCTATTATAATTCCTAGTTTACAAATGAAAAAAATAAGGTATCAACAGGTAAAATCACTTCCAATTACATAGCTAGTAAATGGTGGATCTGTGCTTAAATCCAGTCAGCATATCTTCAGGACCTCCACTCCTTTTTAGAATACTAAACTATTATAGGAGTAAGTTTGTGACCAGGGCCTGTGAGTTTGAGTTTGGAAGTGTGTTGGTGGAAGAGGGATGGGACAAGGGGAGAACAGAAGAGAAAAGGAAATGCGGATAAATTTTTAAAAATTGAATTTATTTCACTTTAGTGCATTAGTTAGTTATGAAGTTGATTTCAGGTGGCGCAAAAGCCAGTCACTGTTAACCAACTGCAAAATTGACTTGGCTAAAATTAAAGTCTTCCACTCCCATTTCAGGACTATGATTTACCATAATTAAAATATCAAAATACCAGTACATATTCCTCAAAAGACATTTCCTGCTGTCACTTTCTCACCCCACATTCAATTCTCAAACCACTAAAAAGCCAACCCAGCAACACTAGTCTTTCCAAATGATCTATACTTTCTGGTTGTTAAATCAAACATTCTTTTCAGACTAGACTGAGTATCTAGCAGCAATATAATGCTTTGGTTACTAGCAAAGACAATGAAAATTCAAATCACACTCAGCCACTTACTATCTAACCTTGGATCTAACCTTGAATGAATTACTTAAACTGTATCCATTTTCCCAACTATAAAATGGGAATAATAGTATCTATTTATAGGATTCTTTCAAGGATTAAAAGTGGGAATACATGTAAAGCACTTAGAAGAGTGCTTACAATATGGCAATTTATGTAAAAGTTACTAATATTACTCATTCCTTGAAACTTACTAAATATCCAAGACACCATTCTTTCCTAGTTTTTCTCCTACACCTCTGGATCAACTCAGACTCTTATTCATGCTACCTTCTTTCACTGAAATCCTTCAACACTCCTCATTCTATTCTTTGGACCAAATCTCCCAGAGAAGGAAACCCTTTAAGCTCCAGAATCCCAAATCCATTTGCCTATAGGACATCACCACTTGGATACCTCCAAAAACCTATGAAGACATCCAAAACTGAACTAACTCCTCTTTCTTCCTAAACGTGTGACTCTTATTATCTTCCCAAGGCTGACAGGACTTAAATACATGGAAATTTCCTGAACTCTTGACCTCTCTCATCTAATTGCTCTCCAAGATCTGTTGATTCTACCTCTTTATTCTGTCAGTTCCAAAGCAGAAGGTCTAGATTGTAACTCCAACTCTACTACTTACGAGCTGTATCTCAGGCCAATCATTAACCTTAACCTTTTGGAAATGCAGTATCCTCACTTACAGATGAAGAATAATAGGACCTAACTCACAGGGTTTTGTGATGATTAAATGAATTGATATATGCAAAACACTTAAAATACCACCTAACTCCTAGAAAGAGCTCAATGTTAATTTTTGTTATTATAATTTTATTATGATATTGTCTGTCTCCTTCCTATCATCTCCTCTGTTCCTGCTTCAGACCAGCATCAACTCTAAACTAGATTATGGCAACTACCTCTTAACTAATTATCCTTCCTCTAATCTTGCCCTCTCTGATATATTCTTCACCCAGAAGGCAGAGTAAATTAAACTCAACATGAATCATGTCCCTGTCCTGCTTAAAATCTATTAAGGGTCTCCCATAGTTTTTAGGGTAACATCTAAATTCTTCAAAATGCACATTAGGACTATTACACCCAAAATAAAAGGTATAGTCTGAGTCACCCTTTAAGTTCCAGCTCTAGTTTCCAGACCTAACTTGTCAGAACCAAAAGTTCCCTCCTAAATGTTCACATACCATAGTTCTAATACCAACTTATTATAATTAGAGATTAGGTTACCTGTCCAAACCCACAAAAATTCAGTCCCCTTTAGTTCAAGGACCATATTCACTCATCTCTGTACCCTCAAAATTTATTCCAGTGTATCACAAAACAATGCAATAAATGTTTGCTAAGTAAGAATAACAGCATCAAAATAGTCACGTTATGACACACACAAAACCATTTCTAAAACAACTATTATAAGCTCAACATAAAAATTAGCATTCCCTTTTTGAAGACAAAAAGCATTCTGAGTTATGAAAATTCTTACCTGGATGTATTTCTTGCTATAATCACAACCTGGCTGTAGAGATCTGAAATCTACTTTGTTTAATTCACTTAGCAGCTCAACTTCGGGCACTCCATTCACTTCTTTTATTAATTCAAGGGGCATATCAGATCTGCTTCAAAATGCTGTCCAGAGCAAATTCAACTAGGGAATTTGACAGCTTGCGGCTGAAAACAAAGACCAACGTTTTACCCAAAAAGCAGTCAAAAATTGCTTTAAGCTTCTTTGACTTAGTTTTGCTTTTCCTTTCCTCTAAATTAGTAATCACTGTTGGCGGTGGGGTGGATTAGTCTATAATTTTATTACAAAGATCAATACACCCATTCCCCTAGGACACTGAGACTCCAGCCTTTTCTATTTAGTTTTCTACTTAAAGACTTACCTCTAAAAGCCAGTTTTAGGATCTGCGAAAACCACACTAACAATGTCTCTTACCAAAATTGTGCTTTAAAATGTACAAACTTTTGGGAAAGGGAGGGGAATTGAATTTTTGTTTTTTAATCCCCTTGGCCATGGTAATATTGTGTAGGCAAACTGGGCACCAAAAGCTTATTACTCCAAAACATACCGGTTGCCTCCTCTCTCCAGCCCCTATACATAATCGAAAGTACTGAACTGATATTAAATCGTGCTTCCTAGGTTCAATCTTGTCATACCTCTTGACTGGGACATCCACCAGTGTCAATATTAATTTTAATGTGTGCGCACCAACCTTCCCCAAGCCAGTTGAGTTCCGTGAGGGCGGGGACTTGGATGAACTCAAGTCAGCTGCTCACAAAATGCCAAGCAAGCTACTAACCACAGCAGGCTCACGCTATAGATAAAGTATGAAGGGTCTTTCTGCAATAACTACACCACCTTTTGATCTAAACTAAATCAGCCTCTTTGGGATACCGTTCACAACCCGAACCACCCTGCACTCAGACAACGAGCTGCAAACCGACTTTTTCACTCACCCACTCTAGAGAAAAACAAGGAAGTTTAGAAGGGCGCGCGCGTGACGCCACACGCACGCCGACGGCCCAGGTCTCACGCATGCGTACACGGTCTGCAGGGCTACGCTTACTGCTCCTACGCCCGCGGAGGACAAACTGCATGATGGTTCCCAGGCATAAAGTGTCCTGGAAGTTTCACGGAATAAGTAGACGGCGCCGCGCCCGGGGTGGCGTGGGGGGCTGGCACTGTATCTTTTCGGAATTGTCCGGTTCCCTTTTAGCTCCGCCTGGGGTCGGGCTGTAGGCGCCGGCCAGGGAAGCGGGGGCGGTCCGCAGCGCGATTCATAAATCCCGCAACCAATAAAAAGTCTTCCCCAAACCCGGGCGGGATTTGAAATTAGAAGCTCCTGTGGGCAGGGCAACTTCCTTTAACTGCAGGTTTTCTACCTCAGAAGCAATTAACCAAAGGCAGGTTTTGCAAAGAAATAATTCCATCAGTGAGTAATGCTATTTTTAGATAGATCGGATTAACTTCTTCATTGATCTATAGGGCTATGGTTTGGGAGTATAATTAATAAGACGTATTATTAAATGTGAGTTCTTTGCGAATTTCTGATTTGTATTTCCCGATCATTTGATGAAAGTGAAACCACCTCAGTGCAAAGACCTGATGTAATAATTACATAAATATTTCCAAGGCTAATTTGGACTAAAATATCTGCTGCAGATACTTATTTGCAGGAGGAAATAGCTGCTTAAAGTAACTATTTTCTTGGAGGAAGCATTCCTTTAGCGCACCTTCCCCTCACCCCCATGTATTCACATATCATGCATAAACCCGCGGTGACAGGAGTCTGAACTCGCAAGCTGAGCTGTCCATTTGTAGAAAACTAGACTAAGTGAGGCTTAGATCCTCTCCTTGTTCGTACTCTAGCTTTACCCAGCTTAGAAATACTGTTTTTTTCTCCCTAAGTGAAGGCCTCCACCTTGGCTCTGGATTCTGGCCGCTTTTGTTTCACCTCCTACCATCAGTTATGTATTTTCTCTCAACATATTTTCAACGTCTTATTCTTTCCCATTGGCATTTAAACATACTCTTCCACGGCCTAAGCTTTTTACCGGCAGGGAGAATTGTTTACTATTATATGCTTAGAGCCTGTTCAGTATTTCGCACACTGTAGGGGCTGAATATTTGTTGAATGAACAAATGCTCAGAAAAAAGTGTTCTCTTTCCTCACCTCTGGCTTCCTCCTCTCCATCTTGGCCCTACCTCCACACCCATTACACTGAATCTGCCTTTGCCAAGTTCACTGAAGACCTCCTTGTTGCTAAGCCAAAGGGCACTCTTTACATGCTTTAGTCTTTCTTATCTTTCTAAACATTTTCATTTTGTTGACATGTTTAGTTTACCTCATCCTATATCAACTGAATCTTTTAAAGTTTTTCTCTCTTCCTCCAGTTAGCCTATAAATGTTCATATTCTGCCCTGATGACGATATCTATAACTGGTTTTTTGGTTGTGATTGCTCTCTCTTTCTCTAGGACCTAAACACTTCATACACATCCAAGTAACTTCCAGTCTTGTTTCTTCTTTACTGTCTCCCAGTTAGTGGTAGAGCCGGGGTACATATGACTCCAGAGCCTATACGGCTTTCCCTCACATTAGCAATTAGTTTGTTCTACAAGTGAAGAAAATTGAACATTAAATATGGATATACAATACAACTTAAGATAATGAGAGAAACACAAGAGTGGACCAACTAGATAAGGCACTGAGATCAAATGTTAAAGCAATCCATTATGCTAAGCAAAATAGGTCAGAGAGACAGATATCATGTGATTTTACTCATATGTGGAATTTTATTCCGAGTAATATTCCCTTGTGTGTATATATATATATATATATATGTGTGTGTGTGTGTGTGTGTATGTATGTATATACATATATATGCATACATATGTATACACATATATATATATATACCACATCTTTTTTTTTTTTTAATTTTTTTTTTAACGTTTATTTATTTTTTTGGGACAGAGACAGACAGAGCATGAATGGGGGAGGAGCAGAGAGAGAGGGAGACACAGAATCGGAAACAGGCTCCAGGCTCTGAGCCATCAGCCCAGAGCCTGACGCGGGGCTCGAACTCCCAGACCGCGAGATCGTGACCTGGCTGAAGTCGGACGCTTAACCGACTGCGCCACCCAGGCGCCCCCACATCTTCTTTATCCATTCATCAGTTGATGGACATTTGGGCTCTTTCCATACTTTGGCTATTGTCAATAGTGCTGCTATAAACATTGGGGTTCATGTGCCCCTTCGAATCAGCACTCCTGTATTCTTTGGATAAATACCTAGAAGTGTAATTGCTGAGTAATAGGGTAGTTCTATTTTTAATTTTTTGAAAACCTCCATACTGTTTTCCAGAGTGGCTGCACCAGTTTGTATCCCCACCAACAGTGCAGAATGGTTCCCCTCTCTCCATATCCTCACCAACATCTGTTGTTGCCTGAGTTGTTCATGTTAGCCATTCTGCCACGTGTGAGGTGGTATCTCATTGTGGTTTTGATTTGTATGTCCCTGATGATGAGTGATGTTGAGCAGCTTTTCATGTGCCTATTAATCATCTGGATGTCTTCTTTGGCAAAATATCTGTTCTTGTCTTTTGCCTGTTTCCTCACTGCATTATTTGTTTTTTGGGTGTTGAGTTTGATAAGTTCTTTATAGATTTTTTATACTAACCCTTTATCCCATATGTCATTTGCAAATATCTTCTCCCATTCTGTCAGTTGACTTTTAGTTTTGTGGATTATAAGAGTTTTTATGAGGGAAAGAAAGGGAGCCAATTACATGAGTTGAAGAGGGAAAAAAAGTTATCAGTGGGTGTTAACAAGTAATTCTAGGTTTTACATTGGCTACTAATTGTATCTTCAGAAAGTTCAAACAATCAGTTGGTAATCAGGATGTCTGTTCTCAAGCAATTGCTTAGAACAATTTCTGTTTTGTTTAGTGCAAAAGTTATGGCCCAGTTCAAACAAAGACAGCATAAGCACTTTCTCTGCTGTGGCCACTCAAGCTCTATTTCAAAATGGCTGCGGTCACATCAAGTTTTCAAACTACAATGTGAAATGTTTAATTTTTACAAAGTTAAAATGAGATTCTCACGAATAAATAATAAGCATTAAAAGTGGGTGGGTATTTTTATTAATAAAAGCATAAATATAAAGATATGGTGCTGTTTATAAGTAATTGAGCAGAGATTAAAGGAATTAATCTGAAAATATCTGGTACTTCTGTAACTGAGTCCAAGCTCCTTCTTTCACCACACAATAAGCCAATAAGTCAAGAGGCAAGATGTTGGGGTAAGGAAAGCAACTTTATTTGGAAAGCCAGCAAACTGAGGAGATGGTGGAGTATAGTCCCAAACTATAATCTCCCCTGGCATGAAATTCCAGCATCTTTGATGTTAGCAAAAGAGGAAAGTAGGAGGAAGTTCAAGTCAAAAGGTGACTGACATCTGTAGACATCCAAGTAAAGGTTGTGTAACTTCTTTGTCCTTGGTCAGTTGATCTTTGCATACAGAAATCTGGTCATGCCATTTCTGTAAATCTTAAACATAGCATAATCACTTCTGTATGTATTTCCTTATCTCCTTGGGTGAGGTAGATTTTGGGTAAAAAGCAGTTTTTACAGATCTTAGCTGTAACATGCCTATGTGCAGAGTTAAGCAGAAGTTTCTAAGCCATAGGTCACAACAGCAAAAGAAATAGAAGCGATTTGGAGTCAGACATGCTAAGTGTCTCCCTGATATACTTCTTCCCTCTTTAGCATTTTCAAAATGCTCTTTACTATTTACTTTGTAACCTGAGACTTGGAATTACATGTTCTAATCACCCAACACTTTATATTTATTTTCTTTGCAATAATTGCTGCATTATTAACCTATTCCCATTGTGATTTACTATCTCTCTGCAAGCCATTGTTGTCATGTTGCATCCCTACAACATGACAATATCATTTGCTACTGTTTTCTGAGATTTCCAAGAAGATTTCCTAGCTAGTCTACATCAGTTGGAGTTCATTTCCTGGTGACCTAATGGTGTTTTTGTCCAATCCTATTGAACATTTAGATCAATGTATAAAATCCTATTTGAAGTATCAGCTTTTTATATTGTTCTATGTTTGAAACAAGATAATTCAAACAAATTTATAGCAAATTTAGGTGTAAGTTATAAGTTTAATTTATAATTAAATGAAGTCTGTAATCAGGGTGTATTAAGAAGATATAGATTTTTTAAAATCATATTGAGTACCATAAACTGAGAAAAACATCAGTGTCTGTTGAAGAGATCACCCCAAAACTTATGTATTTTAGCGTCAAAGTTTTGAAATTTTACATGCATAACTTCCATTTTCCTTCAAATCAAATTTGGCAAAAAGCCCTGTCTGAGAGGAATGCTAAGGGACAAGCCATATACTAAGGGAAAAGTGAATCAGTGAAAATAGAAAATAAATGACTAAACACCAAGGTAGCATAATATGGAATCCGAGTGTGTAAATCAAGGCCCAGACCGAGCAAGAAGGGCCAAAATTTTCACATGAAGAGGAAGGGGTCATTCTCCTGTTTTGGACCATGCCATGTGGCACTTAGTGGCTCACAGTGTATAAGAAGTTTGAGGTAGGCTGATTCAACAAAGATAGCCTTCTGTTGAGTTACACCAATGATACATGTTGAGATGAAAAAAAACCTGCATTCACAAACATTAACATGAGTATTAATTCAGAAAAAGATTCTCTGACAAGCTGGCTTATAGAAAAAAATGAGACTCACAGGTGTCTATGTGTGAGAAGAACCATGTTGCCTAAGAATATGGTTGATTCTTCAGGTTTCTCTGTGGAGGTGGGGAAGAGAGAAATTGAGGAGGAACCATAAGAAAACTAGAAGGTGTATACCCTCTGATGCTTGTCTTGTCCTCCATTCACCCATTCTGAAAAGAAAAAATAATCTTTACTGAAGTTATTCAGCTCATAGTAAGGAAGTGAAGAACTTGGTTTATGTTCCGATTGATCCAGTTATAATTGAGGCAGCATACACAAAAGGCAGATGAAGAAAAATAAGAGGAAAAGACCTGCTGGAAATTAACAGACATGTAGGATAGATTAGAGGATCTTTCAGCTTCTTAACACTGTAAAAGTAAAGGTTTATGTCTAGCGTTTGGAGTACCTCTTTTCTACATGCCCTATATTTTATACTATGAGGGTGTGTCCTGAAAAATCATACAATAACACTCACATTTAGAACCTTATTTCTAGGCAATCTTAGGATAAATAATTGCATTGATGTTTGTTTTGGAAAGTCAATGGTCTAGAAGTTGAAGAGCACCATAGGAGGTAGCTATTTGTTAGCCTGATATTTTTCTCTTTTTTCCCTTCTTTTTTGGGTGACCCAAAATAGGCACTTTTAAAACCCTTTATAACAAAAGGTTGTAAGTAATGGAAAATTGATTAGGAAGTTGCATATTTTTTAAACTCATCACAGTTATTTGGAATAATTGAGAACCATTTGCTTTAGGTTCAAAATGCATTTTTAACACAGAAAGACATTTTGTAACTCTGTCAGATCTTCTATTAGTTTAAATAGAATCTGCATTTATTCATTATATTCACACCTTTTTTCAGGAAATGGAAAAGTTAACATCACAGAGTTCCCTTGATGAGCATTGAGGGTATTTTATTCATTTTTCACTTGTGTACAATAACAGTGAGACTTTTTTATGGCTAAGTGACAGGGTATCTTTTCTTCCCACAACTTGCCCATCAAAGATTATATGTTGTTAGGATGATAAAGTTGTAGCTACTGTATTAATTAGAGGATAAAATATCATTTGTGTTGGCCCTACTTTTATCTAGTTCTCAATAGTAAAAAATTAGTCCAAGACATCTTTCCTATAATTAGAGCAGAATAGAAATGATTACTATATAATCACATTTGAAAAACTTCTGTTTAATTAGGGTACATTCAACCCAGAGTGCAGTGTCAGAGTCTGGCACAGCCAAAGAAATAGAACAGATGGATAAAAACAAATACTCTGCCATTCCTACTTATTTTCATATTAAGATGGTGTAAACAGGTCCAAGGTCTAGAGGCATGTTTGTTTAACAGTCTCGTAAGTGTATTAGAGTTTTAAAAAAAAGATAAAAACGAAATATATTCTTTTTTGTTTTGTCATTTATATCTGACCATTAAGAGTTTTTTATGTACTCCAAGTAATCTGCTAATTCTATTCTTTTTATACTTCCAAGTGCTAATGATACTAAGTTTGATCAACCTCCTCCCTAATTTTCCCTTATATTAGAAGTGCCTCTTCCCCACCTCCCATTTCTGCATGATTTTCTTTGTATTAAATTACCTATTCCTCCATTTAAAAAATCCTATCTTCTTTGCTACAGTTACAGATTCAGGAAGGAACATGTGACCCAATGCAATCCAAGAAGAGATGAAGAGATACTTGCTGGAGACTACTGGCTGAGGCTTTTTTTGGTCTCTCTGTAGAGATAACATGACATATCAACCTCCCTTCTTCCTGGTACTAAGTGAGGAAACCCATAGACCAGTGACCCCTAACACCCATTCCATGACTAAAAGGGAACCAAATTTAAGATGAAGCCAGTCTATGGTGACTCTGCAGAATGTTGGATTTTGTTTTTTAATTATGCGAACTTGATGATAGTATTAAGCCTTTGAATCAACTAACTCTGAAACCTGACATTTCTCTGAATTCCTAGGTCTATGAGCTAGGAAATTTCCTTACTGTTTAAATCATTTTGAGTTTTCAGGTTTTTGTTGTTGGCTGTCAAATCAGGTGAGCACCTGAATTCATAGATACGAGACATCTAACATCACTAGAAATCTTCCCTTAGCAAAATCCAATACTAAATGAGAGAATAAAAAAAATAGCCTCTAAGAATTCTGATTTTAACTTGTCCATCCACCATCCTACAACACCTTGACATTCTATTCTGGAATCCCTCCCTTCCCACTCTCAAAGCAGTTACATGCTCATGACTTCCCAATATATGTCCTCTATGCTAGACATATTTCCAAAATTCATATTTGCTATGAATTCCAGACTTATATTTTCAGCTGCATACTAGAGATCTCCACTCAGATGTCTAGAAGATATTTCCAACTTTCAAACCATACCAAGCCTAAAAAAGAACACTCGATTTTATTTTATAAATAAATAAATTGCTCCTCTTTAATACTGTGCTTCCCTAACTCAACAAACTACACCACCTTCATGCAACTAATCACTTTAGTCCAAGCCGCCTTGAAGATACACTTAATTCTTATAAAAGCCCATAAGCAATCTGTAAGCAAGTCCAGTTGTCTCTATCTTCAGAACATATCCATCCTGGATCCAGGATGCTTTCCAAACTTCTTATTCTCTTACATTTGATGCTCTACATAAGACCCAGAGTGAGTCTTTTAAAAAGTAATTAGGGGTACCTGGGTGGCTCAGTCAGTTTAGCATCAGACTCTTGATTTTGGCTCAGGTCATGATCTCATAGTTGGTGGGATCCAGCCCTTATTGCACTCTGCGCTGACAGTGAAGGGCCTCTCTCTCCCTGCCCCTACCCCACTTGTGCGTGCGCTCTCTCTCTCTCTCTCTCTCATGATAAATAAACATTAAATAAATAAATTATAATATAATTAGAAAATGACACTCCTCTACGCAATATTTTTTAAAAAAATTTATCAACCCAGAAGAAAGAATCTAGCCTCCCACCACCTCTTCACCTTTGTATTCAAATAACCCCCTCAATCTCTCTGCTAAATGGAGGCTGCCTAGAGCACAGATAGGACTTCAATGTAGTAAGGCGGCTGACTTCAGGCCACCCCACAGATCCATAGTCCCTAAGGTCTACGACCAGGGCTACCATTGGCTGAAGCCATCCAGAAGCCAGAGGATATGGGATAGCCGTAATGTGGTCTGTACCTGTCAGCCTTCTCAGGAACCGGGCAGCAGGTCAAAACAGAATGGCAAGAAGGTGTGGAAAGACACAGGGAGAATATATGGCATGTCTTTCGAGGAATCTTTCTTCCACTTTTTGAAGACTACTTTAAAACTATTTCAGGATATGAATTAGGAGGTAAAGTATTTACCCTTTAGGGATTACTGAATAAAAAAGAACAAGTCCAGACAGTGAGTACCTCAAGGCAAAGCAAACCTAATTCAAACTGGTTGTTTTTGAGGGTAAATAAGCAATCTGGGAGAAAACAGGAACAAAGACACTTTTCAGGACATAACTGGGATTTGTGATGAGTTGTTAATCTAATTCCAGTTTCATAGGACTCTTTAGTAAATACAATTATTTATCATAGTATTTTAGTACAATTATAAATCCTGGAAAGCCTGTTTAAAAATTAATGTAAGGATGAAATATTAAAATTCTAAGACTTCCCAGAAATTTTACATGGGATCATTTCTATAAGCCTATATAAACTTTACAATTTTCTAGCTTTCTTCAGAACCAAATAGTAAAATACACAGTACAGCTAGAGTCACATTTGTAGATTGATGGTTTAAGTATATTCTAATTATAATTGCATAGTTTGATTATATTCAGATAGCTCCAAGATTTAATATGATTTTCCAAGTTATCTTTGGCATATCCCCCATTTTTTAATGCAAGAAAATGTGTGGGAGCAAAATTTGCCACCCCAAAATATGTCTCTTTGGCGTGTGGATTATTTTAGGCTGATTATTTTTAAGAAACAGAAGGCTCAGGATGAACTTTTCACCTTCTCCCCAACTGTCTAAAAGAATTCAGATAGAGGACATATTCCAGAAAGTGAGCTATTACCATAAATAACTACAGTATAATATGAGCTGAGTATGATAGACAGAAAGGCATTCAGCAAAATCTATTAAAATTTCTCTGTATGTCATTTGTTTCAGAATGGCCCAGCAACAATTTGATTACCAAATCCGCAAACATTTGATCATTCTTGTTTATTTTCCTGTGAATTGCTTTCCTTCCCTTTGAAGTCCCGGACTCCTTACCCCCTTGTCCTTAGTTTAGAAAAAAAAAAAAAAAAAAAAAAAAAAAAAATATATATATATATATATATATATATATACTTCACTTTGCCTTGCTGTCTTTAGAGTCTCATGTTTATGTGGATTCCCTGTATATGTACAATTAAATTTTATTTTCTCCTGTTAATCTGTCTCTTGTCAATTTGATTCTTAGATTACACAAAAGAATCTTCAATGGTAGAAGAAAGTTTTTCCTTCTCAACACAAACAAAAACAACAGCCATTTAAGTTGTAGTGCAAACAGCCACATTTTTCATAGCATCTTCTGTACTATGTCTGCATCCTAATATTTGCATTCTGTGGTGATGACTACTACAGAGATGAAAAACATGGGCACCACTAAATATGTAAAAGCCCCCAAGTAACCTAAATCAAAAGTTTAAAAAGGTTCCTTTCAGGGTCCCTGGGTGGCTCAGTCGGTTAAGCATATGACTTCAGCTCAGGTCATGATCTTGCTGTTTGTGGGTTCAAGCCCCGTGTCGGGTTCTGTGCTGATAGCTCAGAGCCTGGAGCCTACTTTCGATGCTGTGTCTCCCTCTCACTCTCTGTTTCTCTCCTGCTTGAGCTCCCCCCCCACCTCAAAAATAAATAAATAAACTTAAAAAATTAAAAAAAAAATTAAGTTTTAAAAAATAAATAATTTTTGGGGCGCTTGGGTGGCGCAGTCGGTTAAGCGTCCGACTTCAGCCAGGTCACGATCTCGCGGTCTGTGAGTTCGAGCCCCGCGTCAGGTTCTGGGCTGATGGCTCAGAGCCTGGAGCCTGTTTCCGATTCTGTGTCTCCCTCTCTCTCTGCCCCTCCCCCGTTCATGCTCTGTCTCTCTCTGTCCCAAAAATAAATAAACGTTGAAAAAAAAAAAAATTTAAAAAAAAAAAATAAAATAAATAATTTTTTAAAAATTTACAAAAGGCCCTTTCAATTAGGACTGTTAGATAATAAAATATCTAACAACATTTTTCAGATCTTTGCACCATGAATTATACATAAGGTAAAATCAGGTCAGTCTTCTACCATTATGGCCTTTATAAGCTGCCTTGTCTTTAAACAGACATGGAAAAACATTCTGCCAGTGACAAATTCCCTTACAAAAAAATGCCACTAAAACAAACCTCCAGATTCCTAGAAAAGATAAATCTATACAGACACTACATTACCTTCTTAGAAACGTTTAATCCAGGCCACAGAAAAATAAAACAGGTTCAAATCAGTAGTCACAGAAGTGCTGAACAAGGATATTGGATGAAGATGGCTGACAAAACCTAAGAACTCTCCAAACCAAATCACCTTAATTTTTTTTAAGTTTATTTATTTATTTATTTTGAGAGAAACAGAGATAGTATGAGTGGGGTAGAGGCAGAGAGAGGAGAGACAGACAATCCCAAGCAGGCTCTGTGATGCCAGTACAGAGCTCGATGTGGGCCTTGAACTCACAAAACTGTGAGATCATGACCTGAATCAAAACCAAGAGTAGGATGCTTAACCTACTGAGCCACCCAGATGCCCCTAAATCACCTTTAAGTGCCCAAAGATATTACTAAATAATAAATCTAAAATGGTGATGGAAAACTAGAATATCTTTTATCAATTAGTCTTGTCATTTGAGGAATCCATTAAATAGAGAAAACAGAGAAAAGAGGCTCATGTAAACCACAGCCCAAAAGGCTTACAGAAGGGGATTGAGCAGCAGATGTGAAATGGTACCAAAGGTTGCTTCAAGCCCAGAGCAACACATTCAAACAGTTGGGGAGGCCCCCAGAGAAGGATTATTTGGGTGAGTGAATGTGGAATAGCTGGACAGAGTCTTCTCCTTCCCTGGGCATCAGCTACATTTGCCCTTGGAGCAAAGTGTCAAGGGTGAGCGCCTGCATCATTGAAGCCAGACATAATCAGACAGAGATTTCTGGCATAGTCTACCAGCACTTTGCTCCCACAATCTCCTGAGGCCAGCTCTTATGTCAGAATGTACATCCACAGCCAGGCAAAAACAAATCATCAAACAAAAATATGAGGAGCCAGTGAAAAAAAAACACCAATATTTTGAGGAAAATATGTTTTAACATAAGTCACCAAACCCAATTTGACAAGAAATTAATCTCAAGATTTTAGAGAACAAACAGTAGACTTTAAAAGGAATGTAATTAACATCTTCAAAGTAAGTCTAGATGTTATAAAAATATCAGAAAAAAAGGGACCTATTATAGATGTAGAATATTAAATGAGTATAAAACACTTGGTGTAAAAATTACTTATAAATATGAAATATCTAATATGTAAATATTAAACAACATGTTGCTACACAAGCAATGGACCAAATAAGAAATCAAATGGCAAATCAGAATATGTCTCAAAAAAAAAAGGTACGTCTCAAATCAAAAGAAAAAGTCACAATATTCCAAAACCTATGGAATGCAGCCAAAGCAGGTGTTAGAGTGAAATTTATGCTATAATGCGTGTATTGAGAAAAAAGTTCAGGGGCACCTGAGTGGATGAGTCGGTTAAGTGTACAGCTTTGGCTCAGGTAATGATCTTGTGGTTTGTGAGTTTGAGCCCTGCATGGGGCTCTGTGCTGACAGCTCGGAGCCTGGACTCCCCCACTCGTGCTCTCTCTGTCTCTCTCGAAAATAAATAAACGTTTAAAAAAAATAATAAAAATTAAAAATTAAAGAAAAGCTCAAAGAAACAACATTAATTGGTGTTAATATTTACACCAATAAAATTTAAAGGCTAACTTAAATGGATAATTTTGGGGGGAAATATAAATTGCTCAAATGGGCTCTAGAGTGAAAGAAACTGAATTAACGAGCCATTATAAATAAAATGGAAAAGAGAATAAAAGAACTACTCTTAAAAAATACACAATGAAGACATTTCACTTTTAAGCTGGAGGAGAAACAAAATCTCTGCCAACTTCTAACAAAGAAAATGACAAATAGGAAGTAGAGATTTTATGTTAGATGACATTTAGCACAGATAATCCCAAACTTTAAAAAACTTTAATAAAGGATATGATGTGCATTGAACAAGGGACCATTCTGAGATAGATGGCTGAGAGATCACAGACCACTTCAGATCTCGAGCAAACCTGTTAGAGCAGCAGGTTTCCAAAGTGGTTGCTGCCAGCCAGGGGGAAATTAACTCTCGTGTTAGAAATCAGGCTCAAATGTGTGGGCTGAGGAAGCTTTCCCAATCCTTTGTTCTCATGGAGCGGCAAGGGAGTTAGAGCCGAAGGGAAAAAAACCTACCTATGTTCCATTTTTGCAACAAAGCTGTTTACCACGCTCTTCTTCATGTTAGCCCAAAGTACTCATATGGTCTCTTCCCACTTCAAATTCTGTAAATAACTGGGGCCAGAAAGAATGTCTCACGTTCACAGGTGTGCAGCATTATAAAAGGAACATACAAGGCAAAAAGTCATTAAGAAAAAAACCATGAAAAGCCATAAACAAAGATGGCCAACAAAATATTTTAACACAGAGTAAATAAAAACCTTGGTGAAGTATTTTCCTATGGAATCAAATAGCTTTGTTAAAAAAAAAAAAAAAAAAGAGTTCCCCATGCATGAAGATGTCAAGACAGAAAATACAGGAACTCAGAGAAGAAATAATAATACAACAAAAAAAGTGGGAACAAAGATAAAATGATATAAGTGATGCAACAGTTGAAGCATCCACACCATTGAAAATAAATATCTACCTAAATGAAGGACAAATTTTAGTACCTTAAATTATGTAATAGAAAAAAAAAAAGCATTTAAATAATTAGGAAGAAAAAGATGTGAAAACTTGACCAAAATAGATCCATTATACACACACCCAGGGTCCACATAAAAAAGAAAACAACAATTAGGACAGAAAGTAGACTTGAAAATATAAATCAAGAAAAAATTCCTGAAATTAAAAAGACACTTGACTCCATAAATTGAAGGTGGACTAATTAAAATTGACTCAGACTTATTAACACTGTGACATTTTCACATAAATTTCCTGGACTTAAAACTAAAGAAAGATTTCTGTGGCACACAAGAAACCAAAACTAAGTAAAATAAAAGATCAACTCACCTTGAGGCACTCATAAGATTGGTTTCAACCTTCTCTACAGCATTTTTCAGCGTGAGAGCAAAGTAAAACAATTCTCGAAAATCCTCAAGTAGAGGAAGTGTGACTAAATATTTTGTATTATTCTAGATTCTTGTTTATCTGTAAAGGCAGCAGACAAATGATAGTGGCTGACTCCCTTAGTATAGCTAGCTCTGAAAAAAATAAGCCTATCTTATTTCTACAAAATTTAAAAGGACTTCTTAAAAGCTTCATAGAAGCTTTTAATATGGAAATATGCCTTGTGAAGCTTCAACACAGGAAGGTAAAAGAAGTGTTTCTCCTACTTACTC
The DNA here is from genome assembly GCF_028749965.1 of Puma concolor. Lineage (NCBI taxonomy): Eukaryota > Metazoa > Chordata > Mammalia > Carnivora > Felidae > Puma > Puma concolor. The sequence goes on along the minus strand of NC_141668.1, from coordinate 27,896,229 downwards.
TCTTCTATTTCTATGCATTCTTCTTTTCCTAGAGCACATTTCTGAAAATGTGTTTCAGATGTGGGTTTGTGGTAATACGTACAAATCTTCCCAATGCAATTCTTTTTAGCATGTCAGTTACCTTCCTGGGAAAATAAATAATGGAGCCTGGACACAAATAAAGAAAGTTTTCTTCCCGTCCCCCCCCCCCCCCCCACCACCACATTTGTAAGCATAATTTTATTGGGCTGAACTTACCTTAGATATAAATGGTATATATTTCAAATAATGTTAAATTACATTATGGTACACATTTCCTTTCTTTTTTTTTTTTTTTTTTTTTTAAATTTTTTTTTTTTTTTTTTTTTCAATGTTCTTATTTATTTTTGGGACAGAGAGAGACAGAGCATGAACGGGGAAGGGGCAGAGAGAGAGGGAGACACAGAATCGGAAACAGGCTCCAAGCTCCGAGCCATCAGCCCAGAGCCTGACGCGGGGCTCGAACTCAAGGACCGTGAGATCGTGACCTGGCTGAAGTCGGACGCTTAACCGACTGCGCCACCCAGGCGCCCCCACATTTCCTTTCTTAATGAAAGCCATCTGCCTTGATATCACTCATTTATAAGCAGTTAAAAATAAATATTCTTGATTTCTCTCTTTAGCCAATTGTATTTTCTGCATCTTAAGTCTGATAATATATGGCAGGGACTCTGTCTTTGCTTTTCCTTTTCATTTCCAATTTCTCTCTTCTACTGCAAGGGCAAATATAAATTAAAAATAACAGATTTAATTCTCCATGTTGAAAATAAGAGACTGCCTCACCCTTTTCTTAGAGAACTTACTGAGAAAACTTGTAAGTCCTTTCTCTGTCTCTTTGAAATGTATATGCATCTTTTAGATGAAAAATAGACCCCCTATCAGCTTTATGGCACAACTTGTCTCTCTCAAGGACCTGAGAGCCATGTCTGAAATATAATTATCAAGGGATATAGCACCCTTATTTCTCCCCATTTCTGTAGCTTCACTTAGGTGGTTGCCTCCCTCCAAGTTGCAAGACTACCTCCTATCATAAATATATAAGAAGTTTGTTTTTCCTTTGGATACAGCCAGTTAACTAACACAGATGGTCACATCAATTACCAGGTAAATTTAGAATGAACTATGTATGGTGACAAATAGTGCTGTCAAGTTCTCTTTCTTGGTAAACAAAATTCCTCCATTCTAGACTGGGCATTTTCTTTTAAAAACCTGAACATAGAACCACATTTTTTTTTTTTTTTTGATTCAATTTTAGCTGGTTATAATCAGCTCGTTTTTTTCCTAGCAGTTCTTTCTGAATGTCAGTGTGTTCTCCAAAGTGTGAGCTGTGATTTCAGTTCTGGGTTAGTAACAGATTTGATAAGTTTATCTTTTATTTTTTTTCTAAATAAGAGATTGACTAGGATTAGTTATTCTCTAGCATAATCCAATTTCCAGAAAGATGATAGAAAACACAGACTTGGAAATGTATGTTATTCAATGCATGATATAATAATAAATTATTAGATCAAGTACATCTTGAACTCATATATAATATTTATATATGCCAGGCACTGTTCCAAATAGAAATATGAGCCCAGTTAACCTTTATCACAGCTCAATGAGGTAGTACCATTATCATTCCATTTACAGATGACTAAATTGAGGTACAAAGTGGTTATATAATTTACCCAAAAAAAGTCTTGGATAGTAAATATTAGAGCCAAGATCTCAAACCAGAAAATCTCACTCCAGACTCATCACTTTAAAATCAAGCTAAATTCCTGTTCTGTGCCAATGTATTATTCTATAGTAACATTGCAGTTTTATTACATGATAGATGAATTATTATTCATTTTTATTACTCATAAAACCTTTGGCAGTATTGCAAAATTCTTTTTTGTGTGTTTATGCTCAGAAATCTATTTTACCAATTACTTTAATTTTAAGAACCCTTTCAAAAATAGTATTAGTTAATTTTTTTTTTTAAGTTTATTTACTCTTGAGAGATAGAAAGAGACAGAGCATGAGCAAGGGAGGGGCAGAGAGAGAGGAGACACAGAATCTGAAGCAGGCTCCAGGCTCTGTCAGCACAGAGCCTGACCCGGGGCTCAAACTCACGAACCACAAGACCCTCAGCCGAAGCCAGATGCTTAACCAACTGAGCCACCCAGGCGCCCCCAAAATAGTAGTAGTTAAATAGCAGAACCTAAGGAAGTACTAAGAAATGAGAAGTTATTTCATTAAGTTTCCACAACTGAATCTGAGCATTTTTATTTTGGAATATAACTGCAAGCACTTAACTATTCTGAAGTTAACACTTTATTAAGATAAGTAGAAGAAATTCACACCTCTCTCTCAGTATTAAATTGTTCCAGGCTGTCTGCCTTCATAGCAGTTTACAAGAAGCGAGGGCATTGATTGATACACAAAGCCCATCTCTGCGGCCAGAGAGGCTCGCCATTTTACTATTTGGTAACTGGAATGTTAGACTGTGAAAATACAGCAAAATCTATACAGAGAATAGCACGCCTGCACAATCTGTTGTTCATACTCAGAGCTCATGTGAAACTTAAAGTAAATCATCTGAAAAATGAAGCTATTTTAAGATGAAAACAGAGTCATACTCTCACTTCTAATGGTTAGCCATTATCTCTTACCAACCTTCAAAATCTTTCTGTCAACACATGTATCAGGAAAACTGCTAGGTAAGCTATAACACCAATGAGAATTGCTATAAAAAATGTAAACATAACAAGTGACAAAAACTCATATGTTGTATTTGTACTTGACATTATTCTTGCAGTTCTGCTAATTCAACATATTTAAGAATTATTTTAGGGGGCGCCTGGGTGGCGCAGTCGGTTAAGCGTCCGACTTCAGCCAGGTCACGATCTCGCGGTCCGTGAGTTCGAGCCCCGCGTCAGGCTCTGGGCTGATGGCTCAGAGCCTGGAGCCTGTTTCCGATTCTGTGTCTCCCTCTCTCTCTGCCCCTCCCCCGTTCATGCTCTGTCTCTCTCTGTCCCAAAAAAATAAATAAACGTTGAAAAAAAAAATTTAAGAATTATTTTAGGACTAATTTTTAATGTCTAGAAAATGAAGTCATCATTTTCAAAATCTCTGTTGGGATGGGCCAGATATTTAACTTTTCACTGTGAAGTTTCACCTATTAAATATGGGTAATGCAGGCAGTCATATCTTTTCCCTTTATCTTAACAGAAAAAAGTTTCAGGATATATATAGTGAGGGTTTTCTTCCTGGCATTTTGGGGAGAATGTAGTTTTTATTTATCAATAACTGATAGACTATTAGATCTTATATATATTTAACAAAAATCCCTTTATATTTATTTTATGGCACCATTGTTATTTGACATCAAACAACTCAAAGGAAACTTTCAAATGATGAATGATAAAAAAGCAAATATGCTACAAAAACAGATATCCTAAAAATAAAAATCTTACACTTTCACCTAAATGTGAAAATGAGCAGATTCTATTTCCCCGGGGGCGGAGGGGGGGGGGGGGGTTGGGAATGTTCTTTAGAAATTAATTAACATGATAAAAATGGCACTTCTAAAGATTTTAAAAGATTAAATTATGAGAAAATGAGAATGACATCTATTGGGAAATGCAACAGAACAAAACAATTCTTTATGAAATAAGTTCACACAGCTAAGGCAGACTATATCAGCTGTTAATCATGTTGAGAAAGCGTGTTTAAAGCTTCATTCTACATCAAACATATAGAATTCTGGAAAGCCAAATATCTATTTTAATAAACTGGAAGTGTGCTTAAATGAGATCAAGTTTCATCCAAACCACAAGTTCAAAAATGCATGAAATAATTTCAGCATTTTATATAAAATAAGACAGGTTTACATTTCATAGACATAGCCATCTGCTCCTGTAAAATCTTTGTGTTGAACCTAAGAAAAATTCTGGTTATGCAATATAGTACATACACTTATGAGATGTATAGCTTAGCCATTGTTCTAATTGATGGAGTAAGCCATATTGATAAATTGATACATAGTAAGTGCATTTTGTATCTTTGGTTTTGCTTGTCTTTCCTGAATAAACCCATAGAAATCTAATACAGATACCAAACTTGCTAGCTCTCTTACCAAGTAAGATGGTAGTAGTCAAAGTTGTTGCATGGCTAGAAAATATTCTTGGGCTATGTGAAATCGCTTGTGCTTTGGAAGAAAACCTCTGATTTGTAATTAATGTTTTATTAGAATATTTATTAGGAAAAAATAAATGTTGGTGTTAAAATGCTGATTTATTTATTTTCAAAATGCATTTGACAGCATACAACAAAGGAATGGCTTTCCAGAAATGAAGACATTTTGACAAGAAAAAAATTAAATGTTTAAAATTTTATTTTAAAAATATATTTAGGGGCGCCTGGGTGGCGCAGTCGGTTAAGCGTCCGACTTCAGCCAGGTCACGATCTCGCGGTCCGTGAGTTCGAGCCCCGCGTCGGGCTCTGGGCTGATGGCTCAGAGCCTGGAGCCTGTTTCCGATTCTGTGTCTCCCTCTCTCTCTGCCCCTCCCCCGTTCATGCTCTGTCTCTCTCTGTCCCAAAAATAAATAAACGTTGGAAAAAAAAAAAAAAATTAAAAAAAAAAAATAAAATAAAAATAAAAATAAAAATATATTTAGTATGGGGCACCTGGGTGGCTCAGTCGGTTGAGCGTCCAACTTTGGCTTAGGTCATGATCTCGCAGTTCATGGGTTCCAGCCCCGTGTATCAGGCTCTGTGCTGACAGTTGGGAGCCTGAAGCCTGCTTCAGATTCTGTGTCTCCCTGTCTCTCTGCCCCTCCCCCCCCCCATGTTCTGTCTCTCTGTCTCTCAAAAATAAATAAATGTTAAAGAATTTTTTTAACATTTAAAAATATATTTCATAGATGAACCTTTAGAATAATGTCATCAATATAAGTAAAATTAGGGCTTTAAAAATATTAGAAATATTAGAAATAAGTATTTATTTTTTGTCCCTTCATTAGAAATGAAAGATGGATAGTCCATCTCAAAAATTAAAGATAAATGTTCTCAAGATTAGTGTGGTTTGTTGCATCACTTCAGTGCACTAATAATTGAAGTTGGAAAGTTTTCCATAACTAATTATTTTTTTCAGTAAAATAGTTAAAATTCTCTCTGGAACCTTTGTTCTGAGACCTTAAAAATCAATTATTCAAATCATGCATCTCTATGAATGTTTCATTGCAATGAAGGAGAAACAACATTTAGAAATTGTATGCTTCACTATACTATAACCTGCCTTTATATTTCACTAAATGGCTTCAACTTCAAGTAAATAGAGCCTTATATATACTATAGAATGACAGATAGCAATTTTTTTATTTCAAAATCCATTTGTAAATTAGTTATTTTATTCAGAATGCATTTTTTCCTATCAAGAAAGAAATAATATTAAGTAACTCCTAAAGTAAATGAGACACACATGTAATTCAATGTATAACTAAATACTAATAACAAAATTAATATAATAATTCCATTTACTGAGTGGCAACTAACTTATGCTAATTACTAATACACCAGCTCAGACTATCTCATTTAATCCTGATAATAGCTTTGCATATTCAATATATAAATAATTCAGAGTATTCATGTTAATAGAATTTAGAGTACTTATTTTTTGTCTTCATAAGAGAATATAATCCATATTTGAACATTTTCATCTGTGTTTCATCTGAATTTTCAGTGTGGACCTCTGAAGTTGTCAAAGAAAAATAATCAGTATATTTGAATTCTGCTTCCAGCAGAGATTTTGACCAAAATGTCTCTACTCCCATAAATACTTAGAAGACATAATAAATTGCAACTCAAAGTGATAGATACAGATATAAATATAAAAACATATATCTATAAGTGTGTTTGCAATGAATAAATACAGATCTTGAAGTGTTAAAAATAAAGATCAATTAAGAACACAAGTTGCTGTACATCTAGGAGGTGATTATCAAACTCAGAGATGAGTTACAATGCCCAAAGTCTTGAGTTTAATAGCCATGCAGAGACAGAAGTGAGACTTTGGGAGCAATTAAGACATGAAATTGGAATGAAGGCACCTGCACATATCTGGGATCCTTTGATTTTTTACCTTTGGTGATAAAGGGATTACAAAATGTTTCCAGTGACCTAATGAATCGAGTTATCATGTGTATGTTTAGTTCTCTGAATAGAAAACAGAAATATCTCACAAGAATTCAAAGCCAAGTGTGTGCCATGCATGAGTTTGAAGCCTGATCCTAAATTAATGTTTATATGCATGAATCCTGTGTGTGTGCATCGTGAAATAGAAGCATAAATATTAAAATTGGTAGTCTGGGTTATAAGGACAGGCATATAGATATATGGAATAGAAGGAAGAGAATTGAAATTCCAGAAATAAACCATTACAATTAAGGCCCGTTAATTTTTGACAATGGTACTCTATTAGTCAGGGTTGTCAGGGTTCTCCAGAGAAAGAGGACCAGTAATATAGATGTGTGTGTGTGTGTGTGTGTGTGTGTGTGTGTGTGTGTGTACGGATGGATAGATAGATAGATACATAGATACATAGATACACAGATACGTAGATAGATTTTAAAGAATTCAGTCACACAATTGTAGAGGCTTGACAAGTCCAAAATCTTTCAGGTAGGCCTGCAGACTGGAGACCCAGGGAAAAGTTGCAGCTTGAGTCCAAAGGCAATCTGCTAGAGTAATTCCTTCTTGCTGAGGGGGTGGATGGGGTGGGTGGGTGGGAATTAGTCTTTGTTCTATCAAGGCCTTCAACTGATTGGCTGTAGTTAATGGGCATTGTGAAAAGTAATTTGCTTTACTCAAAAACTACCTGTTTAAATAATAATCTCATATAAAAACTCCTCCAAAGAAAAATCCAAAACAATGTTTGACCAAATATTTGGTTACCATGGTCTAGCCGAGTGGACACATAAAATTCATCATAGATACCAAGTCAAGTCAAAAGCAAAGATTACCTTTTCACCAAATGGTGCTGAAAAAAAACAAATATCCACAGGCAAAAAAGTGAAATTGAGCCCCTTCCTTAAACCATATACAAAAATAAACTCAAAGTGGATCATAGACTTAAAAGTAAGAGTTAGAACTGTAAAATTCCTAGAAGAAAACATAAGAGTAAAGACATAAATTTTCATGAACTTAGATAAGACAATGGTTTATTAGATTTGACACCAAAAGCAACATAGACGAAAGGAAAAAATAGGTAAATTGGACTACATCAAAATTAAATTGCTTTTTCTGAAAGTAATACCATCAAAGAAGTGAAAGGACAACCCAATGAATGGGAGAAAACATTTGTAAATCATTTATTTGATAAGGGACTAGTATCCAGAATATATAAACACTTATATCTCAATAATAAAAAGACAACACAATCAAAAAATGGGATGATCATCTGAATAGACATTTCTCCAGAAAAGATATACAAAATTCCAGTAGGCCAATAAAAAGACGCTCAACATCATTAGCCACTAGGGAAATGCAAATCAAAATTATAATGAGATACCACTTCACACTCACTAGATGGCTCATAATAAAAACAATATATCATGACAAATGATGAGGAGGTGGAGAAATCAGAACCCTCAAACACTGCTGATGGGCACATAAAATGCTGTGAACATTGTAGAAAACAGTTTGGTAATTCCTTAACATGCTAAACATAGAGTTACCATATGGTATAGTAATTCCACTCCTGGGTATATACTCAAAGAGAAATGAAAACATACATCTGCGCTAAAACTTACACATGAATAATCATAAGTGCATTATTCATAATAATCAAAAGGTAAAAACCACCCAAATGTCCATCACCTAAAAAAGAATAACAACATGCAGTATATCTATGCTGCAGGATATTGTTTGGTGATAAAAAGGAATAAAGTGTTGTTACATGGATGGATTTTGAAAACATGATCAACCAAAGAAGTCAAAAGACCACATACTGCATGATTCCATTTATATATAAAAAAAATCCAGAATAGGCAAATCCTTAGAGACAGAGAGTGTATTCGTGGTTGCTTGGGGAAGGGGAAAGGATGGGGAGTAACTTCTAATGTGTACAGTCTTTCTTTTTGTGATGATACGCTTTAAACTCATGAATTTTATAGTACGTGAACTGTATCTCGGTAAAGATGCTTAAAAAATTATTTGTGGGTCAGCGTTTCTCCTGACACACTTGGAAAAAAATAAATGTAAAACTACTTCCAAGAGATATTTCTATAATCTACGCTGCACAAAATGCCTATGGAGTAGTTGGTTTGCAACTTAAGATCACAATCAAATATTTTAAAAAATCACAAGGAAATGATCTACCTGAGACCCAGCAGATATATTTGAAATGTATAAAAGAATAATAAAACAGTTTGAGACAGAAAATAAAATGAGTTTACTTAATATATTTAAACCCATCTACAAACAGAAACCATAAGTAAAGAATTAGACACGAGGAAAAAAAAGGCAGACTGATTTGAAAAATCACCACTTAAAACTTCTAAAAATTAAAAAAATGTACGGATCCTTGAAATGAAAATGAGCAATGAGCAGGCCAAATAGTAGATGAAAGCCAAAGGGAAAATGTTGAATTGGATGGCTGGTGAAATTTCTCAGGATGTAGCCCATAGAGATGCAAAGATTAAACAAATGGAAGAGAGATTAAGACACATAGAGGACAGAAGAGAAGATCCAACATATATATTCATATAAGTTAAAGAAGTAGGAGAGGGGCAATATTTGAAATGATAATGGCTAAAAGTTTTTCCCAGTTGAAGAAAAATAAGAATTCTTACAGTCCAGAAGCAAAATGATTTCTTACCAGGCTAAATAAAAATAAAGTTTTACCAATAATGTCTAGTAGAAATGGCTGGACCCTAGAGGCAATGAGAAAATAAAGACAATCAGGAGAAAGAAGGTTACCAGGAAAGAAAAGGTGAGAGAGGAAGAGATTAACTACACAGTAATAACATTTGGACCACAGCAGGTATGTCAAAAATAATAAAAAGCTCAAAAAATAAAGCATAAATTATAGTCTCACAGTGCTTCAAGAAAATAACTACCAGTTTAGAGTTCTATACCTCACTAAATAATTCTTCAAGATTTGTGGGTGGAGATATTTCCAGATAGAGAGGACTTTTTGTTTGCTGGATTTTTTTTTTTTTTTTATTCACCAGAGACCTTCCATCACTTAAATTACCACTCAGCAATTTACTGTAGGAAGAAGAAAATTATACCCAGAAGGTAGTAGCAGGATTTAAAATGGATGGTAAGGGGCGCCTGGGTGGCGCAGTCGGTTAAGCGTCCGACTTCAGCCAGGTCACGATCTCGCGGTCCGTGAGTTCGAGCCCCGCGTCAGGCTCTGGGCTGATGGCTCAGAGCCTGGAGCCTGTTTCCGATTCTGTGTCTCCCTCTCTCTCTGCCCCTCCCCCGCTCATGCTCTGTCTCTCTCTGTCCCAAAAATAAATAAACGTTGAAAAAAAAAATTAAAAAAAAAAAATTAAAAAAAAAAATGGATGGTAAGAATAGATATTGAAAAATATGAGGCAATCTAAATTAAAATTACTATAAAAATAACTAATTGCATGTGGTTTAAAAATAAGACAACTAAAACATTAGACATGAATTACAGGGGAGGGATTAGAAGTTACTTATATTATGGGTGAGGAGTATAAGAATATTAATATCAGACTTTGTCAGCATAGGTTACAAATATTAGAAACTTAAGGGGAATTGCTAAATAACAGAAAAATAATGTGTAACTTCCAATAGTTTAGAGGAAAAAAATGGAATAAAGACAGTTCGTTGGTCAGTGCAACTGGGACAGTAAAGGAACAAAGAACATAAAAATACGAAGTAAGTTGGCAGAAATAAATTACTAAGAAACACAGTAAAGGAAACTGCAATAAACTTGACAATTAAAAGGTGAAAATTTGATGACTGGATTCCAAATTTCTAGCTGTACGCTATTTTAAAAGGCACATCTAAAACATAGTAACATAGTAAATTTGAAGTAAGAGGAATAAAAATTATATATCTGAAAAATATTAACCGTAAGAAGCTGGTGTAGCTATACAACTCCCAGGGAAAATAGTTTAAGGCAGAAAACATTAGTAAGGTTAAAGAGAGTCATTGTAAAATTATAAATTAAAAAAAAATACTTCACTAAGACAATATAATAAGAAAAAAGATCTAGAAATCCATTTTCTTATTACTTATGCATGTATAATTCTCAAAAGGTTTAAAACTAGATTAGTCCTACTTGAATAAACTTCCTTTTATTCCTTGACATCTCTCCTTGAAAGCTTAGAACACATTTCTTTCACTAAGCTTTCCAGTATTGATTTTTCTCCAACCTTTTTCTGTCTCCCCTTTGCTCTTACATGGCATATTGTATATCGAGTTAGATGGGAAATCTCACAGGAGCTTTGTCTTTTATGTGTTTGTAAGTGCCATGTACCGTTACAACTATTATAAATAAATAATCATCATCATCTTGGGATAAAAATGAAACATAAAAGTGTCAACCTTTCAAACAAAAATGAGTTACCTTTCTCGTTTTAACTATACCTTAGAGATGTATTCTTGTAAAATTCTAAAAACTCTTTCAAGTATATTATTCAAGTTAAAAACGAAAAAAATTGTTCTATCAGTCTAGGGTGAACAACCATCTTGGTTTGCCTGATTTTAGCACTCAAAGTCCTGTATCCCAAGAAACTCTTCAGGCACCGGGGATTTGTGGTTGCTCAATAATATCACGTTTCTCATAAGAAAGCCAAAGCATATACATTTTACACTTTTGATTGAAAATTCACTTAAGTAAATGTTTAGGCAAAAAGACAAGAAGTTAATATCCATAATGGAGAAAAATATAAACAGTTTTCCTTACTCTGAGCTCTCTATTTCTATTGTTTAAAAAATGTTCATATTTTGTAGCCTCTTTCTAATTTGTTTAAATGTAGGGTATCTATTCTATTAAGTGAAAATTGTGCAAAGCAGTGGAAAATGACTTTTGCTTGAAACTAACATCTGTTGTCAGGAAGTCTCCGGTATTCCTGGAATTTTTATTAAGTATGTTAGAGAAACAATTATTTTCAAACATCACAGCATCTGATAAGTTGAAGAAGGTAAAGAAATTCTAAGACTAGTACCCAATTCTTAGAAAGAATACATCAGAAATGTTTCTTAACCTTGCATTTGCCTATATTGAACAGCTATTCTGTTTTGGTCAAAGAAGTGGATAAAATTGACTGTAGAATTTAGGTAAGGAGAAAACGTGTAGTTAAATTATGATACATTTCCATAAGCAAATAATATAAACCTCTCTGCTATCTGAATTGTAAAAAATTGTATTTTCCACATCTGATAACTTACAAAATTTAAGTTTTTTCATGTGGTCAGTATGGCTCTGGAAACCTAATAATATTTTCTCAAAAGTATTCATTCACTCACGAAACTATATACTAAATGGTTGGGAGTTCTAACGAGAATAATACAGGACCTAATCTTTAAGGGACTCATTTTATTAGAGATAAGAAGTAAACAAATGAGTTTATTAAAGCAGAATACCATTGTATATAGAAGGTGCCATCATTGTAACAAGAAAGAAATTACTAAGCTATATAGCAAAAAATTCACAAAGGATATAATGCTTGAACTAGATCTTGAATTCATTCATTCATCCATTTGTGCATGCATGCATGCATTTATCAAAATTATTAAACATCAGTTTTGTGCCAGGCACTGTTCATTACTGCTGGCTATAGCTGTAAACAAGAAAGAGGCTCCTAACATCACGGTAGCATACACTCTGTTAGGAAAGAGAGATAATAAACACATATCACAAATAAATAAAATACATTAATTTCAAATGGTGGCAAAGCCTATCAAAGAAATAAGAAGATAATTGAAAGAGACCGACCACTGGAGGAAGCTGAGGAATGTTTAGTTGTTCAGGCAGATGAGGTGGGGGTAAACAAATACATTCCAAGGGACATGCTGTCTGGCTCCTTTCTGTGACATGCAGTTGGCATTTCACATAAGTGGTCAGCAGCATCCTTGCATTTTTCTTGGTAACTTTCATAAAGACTAATCCTAATATTACATCCACCACATTCTAATTTGTCTCTAATCTTTCACTATTTTGACCTCACATCTTTTTTCTGTCTTTATTGCCTTGCCCGACTGTTATTTAACACCATTTTCTCGCTTGCAAACTTTCCTTGATTCTGATTCTCATTCTTTCCCTGGCACGGCCAGAGGTAAAGGGAGTCCGAGAACAAGGGGTGAATATCAAAGCCATTGTCTTCTGTAACTTCCAGGGCAACACACGTAGGAGCAGGAAGAGCCAAATAAAATCAAGAATAGATCTCAAGGGGAAAAAAGAAAAGAGAAAAGAGCAAGAAAAGAAGGTCCAGACATTTTGCCATTAACAGGGATGAAAGAACTAAAATTCTACCTCATTAGATACAAATATAGGAGTGAGTCAGCCTCAGATGAAGGTCCAGGGCTTTAAGAAACTGCCAAACTTTTGGCACCAACCAATACCATTACGAACTTGGGGACCAATTCCCGGTTCTATAATGAATTGTGGGAACAATGAGCCAAAGCAACATTTATCACTAGACATGCTCTATCAACATAAGTCTGTCCTTCCTTACCAACCAGTCCTCTATGAGGTCCCTCAAGACATTTATAACCTGTTCCAACAACTAAAAATGGGGAATTAGAATGCTTGTATATGAGGGCTTATATTCCTCCTACCATAAATATCTCCTTTAGAACCAGGATCTGAAGAGAATGATCATCTTTCACCTGTATACTGCTCGGGTCTACCATGGCCATATATTGAATAAATTCCATTGATAACAGTTGCTTTGATGGAAAACTTTAGCAGGTTATAACAATAATTACACAATTATTATGTTTCAAGGTATTACTGTCTTACCGGTTATTAAAAAATGGCTTTACAATGAGAAAAAAAACATAGCAACTTAAATAGAAGTGCTAAGTGATCCACAATCTCACCGATGCTTGTGATCCTTTTTTTTTCCCCCATTTTCACCGTTAGCGTCTTAACTTATAAGGTAGGTGAGAGATTCATTTGGAGATTGTCATTTCCTTTACATACTTTAAAAGAATGCAGAAGCATTTGTTTAAAATGAGATATCTTTTTTTGGCACCCGATTATGCCTTCTTTTCATTTAGTGTTACACTAATTAGTTCAAAACTATCATCCTACTGTCAGATCGTATTTACTTCAATTAGTTTCATTTCCACCCAACGCTTTTCCATAAAAGTAAGCAATAGCTTATTGTTTGTTTTCATCAATAATCTGTCATAGTGACTGCTCTATATTCAGGGGTAATATTCCTTACTTTGGAATACAAAAAATTCTGTACACAGACACAGACATGTAAATTCTAGCAAAAAATAATTGCACTTACTTTGCTAATGAATTATCTCATACGCAAGAATATTTTTATAGAACTTTTTATGTGTCTTCAGAAATATTTCACTTTAATTTTCTAAGTGAAGGACAGTATAGGCACATGAAATTTTTAAAATACAAACTTAAAACTATTTTTAATACATGTTCACTAAACATTTAACATTATAAATATTTGCCCTGAATATTTCTTTATAGTATTCTTAAAAATTACATGTGGCCATATAATCTGTGACATGACAGTTCAGTAGCCAATTAAATTTTGAAAGTTAGTGTTCTTTTAAAAGTGAAAGAAACAGGCACAAAATAAACATTCTGTACTGAGCAATTATGAGTAGGATGTTTTTAAGGATGTAAAAAGTTATTTTTATGAATGCAATTTTACTTCTAAATGCTGGCAGAATTATTTCTATAACTGTCTATGTAGAAGGAGATTCGTATTTGAAAACATTATCAAATTTTTCCCTGTTTGGTACAAATTTGTTCCCAAATGCGTTCTAATTTTCTCAGTGCATCTGGATAAAGACATTAGCCAGGAAGATAAGCAGACATAATTCCTAAAATGACTAACTTTTGGTCCAGAGAGAGATGAGGTTTGTTAATCTCCCAACCACTTTTTTCTCGGTGTTTGGAGAATTCTTGCTCTCCTCGGTTAATATAAACATGCACTCAGGATAGGCTTAATATAAAGAGAATGTATAAATATCCCTAGTCTGCATGATTTTAAGGTATTATCTCAGGTCTAGGCTTAAATTTCAAGGACTGGGAGAACAGTGTTTTGTGTGTCCCTGGGATTAAGACAAAATCCATGACAATGGGATTGACAAAACAGAGTCAATGGTAAGTGAGAGCACCTGGAATACCTAAAAAAAATAGAGAGGCAGGTTGACTATAAATAAGGAATGTCAGATTTGCTACAGATTTTTATTTTTAGAATTAGTGTTTAGCTTTTACAAGTTTTGACAAGATTTCCTGTCTTAGTATTCTTTAGGGTAAAAGTATATTCATAAGGAACACTCCAAATCTTAATGCCACAAAAAATACAACATCCTGTCCTAAAATACAACTTTTGAAAGGTAAATTGCCGAGGTTAGGCTTTGAATGATTTACCATGTCTCGTTCCAATGTCTCATTGTTATGAGAGATGGAAAAACAGTGTGATTAGTATTTTAGGCAGGTAGGAAAGAGCAAGTATAAGGTGAATATTATTAAATATTTCTAACGTTCATAGTTCATGGCAGAATTATTCATAAGAGTGAAAAAAAGAAAATAACACAAATGTTCAACTATGAGATACCTGTTATAGGTACCATGAGTATTAGACGTTAAGAATTATGCAGTCCTTTGGGAAATGTTTAAAATATATTAAATGAAAAAAAAGTAATTCATGAAAGAGTAATCCATAGATAATGTCTTGAATACATCATGTAGATGACATGGGGACATGCCATGCAGTTCCCTTCTTCAAGGATAGATTTCCTGCTCAGTCACAGGAAATGTGGTTGGTAGACAGCCTCCAGCTGTCCATTCCTTTGGGGTCAAGCTCAGCTTTGGAGAGCCTCACCTCACTCCCTTCCTGGGGCAGCCCACACCCAGTGATTGATGCAGGTTGGGGTATAGGGACTCGACAATTTGGACCTCACATAAACCACCCTGAAAGGTAAGATTTGCTCTAGAAGTCCTCCTTGGGTTGGCTGAGGTTTTTCAGACCTGACAAAGCTTAATTTCTTCCTCCACCCAAGCCTGTTTTTCCCTTCCCTTTCACAGGTGAAATTCTGAAAAACATCTTCCATCCAAAACTCCATCTCAGCATCTGCTTCTGGAGAACTCATCTGTGCTACAATTCCCCCCCAGAGATATCCATGTTGTAATCCCAGCGTCTTATGAATATGTTTACTTACATGGCAAAGGGGACTTTGTAGGTATGAGAAAGTTTAAGATTTTACAATGGGTAGAGATTATTTGGTGGGCCCAGTTTAAACACAAGAGTCTTTACCAATGGGAAGAAGGAATATCAGATTCAGAAGAGGAGATATGATTTTAAAAAATGGGTCAGACTCAGAGAGAGGTACCAAGATGCTAGTTTGCTGGCTTTGAAAAAAAAAGAAAGGAGCCATGAGCCAAGGAAACCAGGCAGCCTCTAGAAGCTGAAAAAGGTGAGGAAGTGGATTCTTCTTAAGGATCCTTAGAAGGAACATGGCTCTGCAGACAACTTGATTTCAGCTCAGCAAAACCCATTTAAGATTTCTGGCTTCCAGGAATGCGATATTGTCCATTTGTCTTGTTTTAAGCCTCTAAATTTGTGATAATTTGTTACAACAGCAATAGGAAACTAATTTATCACCCAACATCTCATATTTGTATGATCTTATATTAGTGAAAAAATATTTTTCAGAGGAAAAAAATTCCTGGGACAATATACACTGAAAGGGTTATAATATTTATCAATAAGTAAAGTTTTTCCTAATTTTGCTTATATCATTTTCTATTTTCTATAATACATGTTTCTTCTATAAAGGGTATTGAAAGCAGAAAAAGAATTGTCTTCATGATTTTAATCAAGATAAGAACACTATTAATAATAGTAATAGAGTAATCCTTTCCAAACAGAATGGTGAAATCAGATCAACTTGAATAGATCAAATAACAGCCTAATACCTGCAAAATTAAGTCATTAATAAATTTTGTTCCATTCAATCATTCCTCTGTTAATGGTTATTTTTTCACATTGTTTTTTTTTAATCTTTTCTTCACTATTAACAATGCCACCATGTATCCTTCTATTAGATTTTTATCTACTAGCTGTTTAATGCTAAAGAGATAGAGGAATTTGCATATTTTCATTTCTAACAGATGTTGTAAGATTGCTCTGCAAACATCTAACAATTTAACTTTTCACTAGTAATACATAGGGACTATGCGTTCCCCAGAGTGCTCTTTTAGGTTTTTGCAAACTGAGACACAAATGACATGACTGGGCTTAGGAAGCAGGCAGAACTTGCAGCAAAGGTGATTTGAGACTTAAGATTTGTAGCTGGGAAATGTTTGTAACTCTTATTTCTGATCGAGATTGGTCCTGAAAGCAGAAGTTTCAGCTGTTGCTGTTAGAAACTAGCTTGGGTCATGCACAGCCCACCTTTCCAGTCTCATCTCCAATTAGTTTCCTTAGCTCTAATCCAACCACACTGAGATGTACTCTCCTTGCTGTTCTTCAGTGATTCACAATTTGATTTTCTTCTGCCTGGAATGTTGCCCGTTATCAATCTATGTTCATATTTGTAAGATGGTGGAATCAAAGAAGTTCAGAATTTGGGGGCAAGATATACACACTTGCACTTACTCCAGTAATCATTGCTCTTCTCCTAACGTATTCTTTAACACCTAAACTTAAAACTGTAGTCGTGGGAAGCTTTTTTCATTTCTTCAACTGATGTCATTTTCACCTCTGTTGGAATCTATAATGCTTTGTTTGTACAATTTTTAGAAGTTTAGTAAATACCTTTGAATTTAGATAGTCTTCTGAATTAAAATTTAGGGGGTCTTCTAAATTAAAACATCCCTGAAGGAATGAGTTGCCTTTATATATTTTTGTAAACCCCTGTTCTCCCAAAATAGTATTTTATGATAGAGATGTAAATATTTGTTGAATAAAGTATATGCCTGCTTATAGTACAAATGTGAAAGTATTTGCAGTTACAGCCAACAAAATAAACAACAACAAAACACCCTGAATCCCGCTAATGTACCTAAGACAAAGACTTTGAGAAGTTCTCTTCTCAAAAAGAAAAAAAAAACAAAAAACAAAAAACAAAAAACAAAACTGTATTTGAGGCAGAGAAACCGTACCTATAGAAGCAGGGGTATATTTATCTGAGGTCAGAAATTCTAATACTTTTGAACAGTCCTAAATTTCTGCTAACAAATGTGACCAGTCAGCCTATAACCATTTGTTATGAATTTAATTGTGCTTTCCAAAAAGATATGTTGAAATTTTAATCTCAACTATTTCAGAATGCAACTTTATTTGAATGTAGAGTTGTTGCAGATGTAATTAATTAAGATGTAGTCATACTGGAGTCAGGTGGGCTCTTAATCCAATATACATAGTGTCCTTATAAGAAGAAAAGAGGAGACATAGAGACAAAGACACACAGAGAGAACACCATGAAATGTTAAAAGCAGAGAATGGAGTGAGTGCATCTATAAACCAGGCTCACTGAGGATTGCCAGGGACCACCAGAACCTGAGAGAGAAGCACGGAACAGAATATCTCCATCAGAGTTTGCCGATACCTTGGTTTTGGACTTCTGGTGTCCAGAACTGGGGGAGAAAAAATTGGTTTTTTGAGGTCCTTCAGTTTGGGGTAATTTTTTTATGCCATCCTGGAAAACTAATATGTCATTCTTCTCCCTTATCCTCTCCTTACAGTGAACATTTTTATCAATGCTTTTAATAAGCTGATGGCCAATTGGTATTTGAGAAAAGATGAGAAAGTGAAAACTATTATTTGTGATTGCCTCTTCAAGCAGTGGATAGAGAAGCTCCTTGAAGAAGTGTAATGAGGGAAGCCAAACACAGACAAACATGCCATGTCCAGGCAAGGGAAGTATCCAGTGCCCAGGTAAGTAGAATGAGAGACAAAGCAGAGCAGGAGGTGTAAGTTTCATGTATTAATCAGGATCAGGGAGATCTGAAGAAACTGAAGCAGCAGTAGGAGATGGGTTGGTTACGACTCTGATGGATCAGACATTTTCATCAATTGAAGGAACAAGGGCGATGTAACTCACGAACGGAGACACAGCCAGAGAAATGAGAAAGAAAAAGAATAATTCTGAAGCCGAGGTTGTTTGTTTCCCCAAATCTCAACTTTCTTTATTCTTGTCTCACGAAAGATGTTTCAGGCCTAAGTAACTCTTGTCTGGATGCCTATAGAGGCATTAGAATCTAAAAACAAATAACTGAGTACTGCGAGATTGCCAGAGCAATCTGCCAATTTCCTGGCGGACGTAATTCTTATATTGATCATTTAAGCCAGTCTCTTCATAAAATATTAACATTACGAGGCTTAGTTAGAAGATGTTAACTGCTGACAGCTCTGGTGAGGTCTGAGTTTATGTTGGACTGTAACTCCAACATAGTCTTTTTTTTTTTTTTTTTAATCAGTAAATCCAAAGATACATTTCCCTTTCACTACAGAGGAAACTTCAGAACGTTATTGCAAAACACCCTGCAGTTATGGCAGGGTAAAGAAATACTCCTCATTTTAGTCTAGTGTCTGAAACCATACATAGATATAAAAGTATATAAAAATTATTGTCAATATCTCATGCCTCCAACTTTAATTTTCAGCCTTCAAAGTGTAGTCTGTGTGTTTTGCCTGGAGACCATTGTTACCCCAAATGAGAAGGAATATGTGGTGCTAACAGAAATGAATATGTGATGCTATAGTCAAGATCCAGGAGATAAATAAGGCAAGTCTGAGAATTTTTCAAAGATACATTATTTCTCTAGAATAATACTTGGGTGTTCAAATGGCAAAGAAGACGTGGGGCCGAAGACCTCAGGGGATGTTTCTCCCTTTATATAAAATGGGAAATCAAGGTCTGCAAAGCCCTTTTGAGGTTTTTGTTTTTGTTTTATACAGGATATTTTAATGAAACATCATCTGTGGTTTGCTAATCTGCTAATTAATTCATTTACAGCTGACCCTTGAACAACATGGGGATTAGTTGCAGTGACTCCTCCACGCACTCAAAAATCCCATATAACTTGATTCTCCCAAAACTTTTAATAGCCTACTGTTGACTGGAAGCCTTACTAATAACATAAATGGTTGATTAACACATTTTAAAATATTATATGTATTATATACTGTATTCTTACAAGAAAAAAAGCTAGAGAAAAGAAATGTTATTGAGAAAATTATAAGGGAGAGAAAATAAATTTATAGTATTGTATTGTATTTATTAAAAAGAAACCCTAGATCACCTATAAGTGGACGCATGCAGTATAAACCCATGTTGTTCAAGGGTCAGTGCTAGTCAAATTCCACAAACCTTTCAAATATAAATGAGATACAAAGTGACTAATACAGTTCCTATGCTCTAGGACTAGATATAGGAAAGGGACAGATATATAAAATTAACCATAATTTATGGCAAAATGTGATGAGTCAATTACAGAGTCAAAATCTGTATGTACAATGAGAGCATAATTCTCACTAAGAAATCAGAAATGTTGAAGATACGAGATTTGAGTATGTCAACGCAGCTTTAAAAGTTAGGAAAGGTCTCAGCAATCAGAGAGAAAAAGGAATTCAGGCAAAGAGACTAGCGGTGAAGGCTTTAGACAGTAAATGTAGACATCAGGTAAGAGGTCTAGTGTGTCTGCTGGAAAGTTGGGAATGAGGACAGACACATGGCATTGAGATCACAGAGGGCCTAGAATGCCAAAGTTAAAGTAGTTGCATGATATTCCTTGAGAAATGGCAAGTCTTAAAAATATTTTAGTGAGGGGCGCCTGGGTGGCTCAGTTGGTTGAGCATCTGACTTTGGCTCAGGTCATGATCTCACAGCTCTGAGTTTGAGCCCCACATCGGTCTCTGTGCTGATGGCCTGGAGCCTGCTTCAGATTCTGTGTCTCCCTCTCTCTCTGCCCCTAACCTACTTGCATTCTGTCTCTGTCTCTCTCAAAAGTAAAATAAAACATTAAAAAAAAATTTTAGTGAGTGATAGAGTTGTTTTTTTAATCATATTCTACTTAAGATGTCAACTATACAACCTTTCTTGTTCTCATTACCCAGATGACAGATTGAAGGTTTTTGTCTGTTTCAGAGAATTACCCTTCATCCCTATTCCCTGACAGTTTTTCTCTTCAGATTCTAACTTTTGACATTTGATACATAAAACTCTGAACAACAGGGTTTGTGTTGAATTACTTGATCAAGCCATAAGATTGTATTTGTATATTATCAATATTTGTTTTGAATCTTAGTAAAACCAAGCTTACCCTGTGATAAAATTTTGGCATGAATATTCTGATAACATTAGCTAAATGCTTCAAAATCAATCTGACTCACTTTAACCTGATTTTTAGCATGAGATCCACAGAGATTACTCATCTAGCATCAAAATATGATGTAGAAATAAGATAACTGATTTGACATGTATTCCTTAGAGCAATTCTATCCACTATTTTTTTCTCCAAAAGAGTTTTGACAGCTTGTCAAACATTTTCTTACAAAGAGTCATCATATGACTACCTTCATCAAACTACCTGTCGGTTCACACCCATTCAGGCTTAAAACACAATCAGTGTTTCCCCATTTGTTTCTAGCATTGTGAATAAGAATTGCTCAATTAGATACACCCTGAGAGATAACATAGTCTAATGGATTGAGCAACAAAGACAAAATTTAAAGTTTGGGCATCTATTTCTAGTCGGTTCTTACTTTTATTTATTTATTTATTTTTAAATAAATATTTGCCATATACTTTAGAGGATTTTACTTCACTTCTTTCTATATTCTCTTATCCAGCTCCTAAACTTCCTCTGTGGTATTTGCCACCTGTCATTAGGAAGATGATGCTAGTGTACAACATATAATCTATAGAGGAGAGCATTATTTCTAAAAGCTCTTGGGAAGATATTTATTGAGAAAACACTCTTCTGTTCTCTCCTCCAGTTGTAAGTTCCTGCATCCTGATTCATTATGCAGCTCCAAATTAAAAAGAGTTCTCAATCACTCTTGTTAACATTTTTGTCACATTTTGCCTTTGGTTTTAAGATGTTAGTTCTGTCAAAGTGAAACTTTCCATATGACACTTCTGTTCCTTTGGGACAAAAATGAAATGTAAGCAATTTCTAAAGGAAAACAAATTAGCTCCCCTGGATGCTTGTGCACTCTGTCTCTCTCTGTCTCTTCCTCTCCTTCTCTCTCTCTTTCTTTCTCTGATTCTCTGTCTCTTTCATTCTTGAGAATGATTTTAAAAATGTATATTTTCATGAATTGCCCCTACCCAATTTGGGGGCTTATATATTTTTAATATTAAATTTTGTGTTGATAAACTTATTTTGGAGTTCAATTTTACTTCGAATATGTGTGAAAAGTAGAAGAGGCACCAATGAATTTGAATACAACTTAACCCTTACTTTCATGAAAACAACTTCATTTAAGTTCTACATGCATCTCAACCAATCTTTAAGAAACAAAATAGTGTATGATGTATCAATAAGGACTTTAAAAGGATATCTGAAAAGTAAAATGTTCAGTGTAAAATTATTTTTCAAGTACATGATGCCAGGCATGCTTTTATTATTATCTATTATTTTAAATGATTCTGTTTGCAAGTTTTCCAATGAGAGAAAGAAGTTTTAAAACTAGCTGTCAGGATTTAATTAATTAATTAATTAGTTAATTTGTCAGGATTCATTTTAAAACCAGGAAGAAAAATAAATAAATAAGAAAACATGAAATGGCAACCATTGGAAAGATGGCCAAAAGTAGCCTCCTAGTCCTCTTAACTGAATGGTGGGTGACCACTGGAAATTGCTTTGCAACTTTTGATGTAATTATGCATCAATTCTATCCTGGCTTTTTAAGAAAACTAATGGCAAACACTTTATGTGATAATCAAATTCTTTCTTTCATTGCACTTAGTCATAAGCATATTGAGTTCATTTATACCTAAGGTAATACAACTGATTTTGTTTTGTTTCAAATTTTTATTTAAATTCTAGTTACTTAACAGATATTGTAATATTGGTTTCATATAATATTGGTTTACATCTAACACCCAATGCTCATCCCAACAAGTGCCCCTCTTAATGTCCATCACTCATTTAGCCCATCCTCCCCCCGCCCCCAGCAACCCTCAGTTTGTTCTCTGTAGTTAATAGTCTCTTATGGTTTGCCTCCCTCTCTGTTTTTATCTTAGGTTTCCTTCCCTTCCACTATGTTCATCTGTTGTTTCTTAAATTCCACATATGAGTGAAATCATATGGTAATTGTCTTTCTCTGCCTGACTTATCTCACTTAACAATACACTCTAGCTCCATCCACCTCATTGTAAATGACAAGATTTCATCCATTTTTAAATGTTTATTTACTTATTGGGGGGGAGGGCGGAGAAGACAAAGGGAGAAAGAGAGAATCCCAAGCAGACTCTGTGCTGTTAGCGCTGAGCCTGACCTGGGGCTCAAACTCACAAACTGTGAGATCATAACCTGAGCTAAAATCAAGAGTCAGACACTTAATCAACAGAGCCACCCAGATGCTCCAAGTTTCATTCTTTTTTTATGGCTGAGTAATATTCCAGTGTGCATATATATGTGTGTGTGTGTGTGTGTGTGTGTGTGTGTGTGTACATATTCTTTATACACTCGTCAGTTTATGGACATTTGGGCTCTTTCCATACTTTGGCTATGGTTGATAGTGCTGCTATAAACATCGGGGTACATGTGACCCTTTGAATCAGTATTTTTGTGTCCTTTGGATAAATACATAGTAATGCAATTGCTGGGTCATAGGGTAGTTAGTTATATTTTTATAACTTTTTGAGGAACCTCCACACTATTTTTCAGAGTGCCTGCACCAGTTTGCATTCCCACCAACAGTACAAGAGGGTTTCCCTTTCTCCTTGCCAACATCTCTTGTTTCCTGTGTTGTTGATTTCAGCTATTCTGACAGGTATGAGGTGGTATCTCATTGTGGTTTTGATTTATATTTCCCTGATTATGAGTGATGTTGAGCATCTTTTCATGTCTGTTAGCCATTTGTATGTCTTCCTTGGAAAAATGTCTGTTCGTGTCTTCTGCCATTTCTTAACTGCATTCTTTGTTTTTTGGCTGTTGAGTTTGGTAAGTTCTTTATAGATTTTGGATGCTAACGCTTTATCAGATATGTCATTTGCAAATATCTTCTCCCATTCTGTTGGTTGCCTTTTAGTTTTGTTGACTGTTTCCTTCACTTGTGCAGAGACTTTTATCTTGATTAGTCCCAAGTCATTTTTTATTTTGTTTCCCTTGCTTCTGACAATGTGTCTAGTAAGAAGTTGCTATGGCTGAGGTCAAAGAGGTTGTTGCCTGTGTTCTTCTCTAGGATTTTGAGGTTTCCTATCTCACATTTAGGTCTTTCATTCATTTTAAAATAATTTTTGTGAATGGTGTAAGAAAGTGGTCCAGTTTCATTCTTTTGCATGTTGCTCCACAGTTTTCCCAATACCATTTGTTGAAGAAACTGTATTTTTTTTCCATTGGATATTCTTTCCTGCTTTGTTGAAGATTAGTTGACCGTACAGTTGTGGATCCATTTTGGGTTCTCTATTCTGTTCCATTGATCTATGTCTCCGTTTTTGTTCCAGTACCATACTGTCTTGATGATTACAACTTTGTAATATAACTTGAAGTCTGGAATTGTGATGCCTCTAGCTTTGCTTTCTTTTTCAAGATTGCTTTGACTATTCAGTCTTTTGTGGTTTCATACAAATTTAGGATTGTTTGTTCTAGCTCTGTAAAAAATTGTAACAATTCTAGAATACAATTGACTTTTATATCACTGTTGAAAAATACTATCACTTCAATTGATTTGACCTCTCTCAATGTCCATTTTATTTTATTTTTTAAGTTTATTTATTATTTATTTTGAGATAGAGAGAGCAAGCACGTGAGTAGGAGAAGGGCAGAGAGAGAGGAAGAGAGGATCCCAGGCTCCACGCAGTCAGCACAGATCCCAACGCGGGGCTCGATCTCTTAAACTGTGAGATCATGACCTGAGCTGAAATCGAGTCAGATGTTTAACTGAGCCACCCAGGTGCCCCTCAATGTCTGTTTTAAAACCTAAATTCAATTGGTATCTGGAGAGTAGATTTCTGAAAAGTTTAGACAGTGAGTTCTTCAGAAAATATTTAAGTCTCAGTAACAGGGAATCTCTTGATTTTTTTTCTTTTATTTGAAGCAACTATTGTAAAATAAATGGATTGTTCACAAGATTTTGAGCATTGCTTTTTCTGTATTTTATTATATTGTATTATACTTACTTGAAAACTTGATAAATTGTTCAGATTTCAGAATCTTATCATTATATTCTTTCAGGGATGGAAATGCATTTCTCTCAGCAAGTAAAAAATTCTATGGCAATAAGGTTTGTTACCTTTGAGTATGATTCACTGTCATTTTCTCACCAAAATCTATGAAAATTCAACATGGGAGATATTATTCTTTTAGGTGATGACATAATTCATACTCAAAATGATTCACCTCTATTTTATTTGAAACCTGCTTATTTTTCTGCATCCTAGGATGAAAATAATTTTATTGTTGGGATTCTCTGTGATCTCCAATGCTATTCATTTCAGCTGGTCTTTACATATAAAATTTCTCTATGCTTACATTTGTCTAAAGTTCCAAATAACTGAGAGTTCTCAGGGAAAAGAAGATGCTAGTACAGTAGAAAGATTATCATAACATAAAGACCAAAGAACAATACAGAGAAACTGAGATTATGATGATTTTCCTCTCAAATATTCACCTATTATTATTTGAAGACTTTAATGCTTACACCAATGCTGCATACACATTGCACATTTGATTAAATCTTCTTCAATAAATGAAATGAACTTCGAATAAAACTTGCATTTGATTTTTTTTACTTTATTTAATGCAATAGTAACATATTTTACTACATCATTTTACTATGTCCAGATGATTTTATTACTTTGTCAAGGACATTTTTTTCATAATTAATTTGATTTTATGATAACACAGATTATGAATACTAGGATATTAAATAAATAGCAATGAATAAAAAAACTTTCCACAAAATATGTTTTAAACTTGTCTAAATAATTTCCCTAAAATTTTAATATTTATTTAATCTACTATTTCAAAACTTTTATTGGTACTCTAAAGACTAAATTAGGCAATATTTCTGCTATCTGGAAGGATCATAATGACAAAAGTTTATGATCCTAATAATACAGAAAAATATTATGTAAGAAGGAACCCTTATATTGAGCTAGTATTAAAAGAAAAAAAGTAACATACATTTAGGGGATATATCAATTGTTATCTATTCATAGATAAAATGTATTGGCAAAATATTATTCAATATTATGTCTACTTATATATCATTTTGTTTCAATGATGTTCTGTTATACAGACCCTTTATTTCAATATCATATTATGTATCCCCATTAATGTATAAGTCATTTAAAATTTCAGGATAAATTTACTTTTCTCAAGGGAAAAATTACCAGATTAATCACTTCATAGAAAAAAATTATCTTATACTTTAATAAAATCTTAAAGACAATATAGCTTAACCCCATCATCTCTTTTCTCTTTCTTTTATCCTTATTTCATGAATGGATATTGAAGATGAATGATATTTTATATATATATATATATATATATATATATATATACATAGAAGGCCATGCTATAATTAGTGACAGTGAAAGAACCAAAATATCTGACCTCCAATTTGTGTGATTTTTGCCCACTACAACATTCTGCTTCTGCCCAAATTTTGAGCTTTTAACATAGCCATGACTTATGAAGACTCTAAGCCTTTCCAAGCACAATTTTCCATTAGTTCCTTTTAATCTCTGCATGAAAAATACAACCAAGAAATCTGGTTGAGATAAGGGACATTCACAAAGTTTAACAGACATGTTTAAGACTGTGCCATGTACTTAGCATAAGAGCCAGGATCATAAATCAAACCTAAGACTCTGTATTCAGTACATTTTTTCACTAGATCACACAGCTTTTGGTTTAAATGTGCATTCAAGCCAGAGCATAGTGCCATGCTGGGGGAAAAGCAAGAGGGGTTATGGCCATAATATGTAAATGAGCACCTGCTGAAGACCACCAGAGCCATCTGCTACTTGGATTCTCATACCCATTTGCTGACCTCTTTATGCGAGCTTTTTCCCTCCGTTTTTCAGGATGTCGAGGGAGGGTCACATTTTCTAAAAGATGTTAAGGCGTTAGCATTCATTGAGATCACCTCATAATGAACTTGTTAAGGAAGTGCCTACTTGATTTAGTGTACTGGTGTCCTAAACTACTTGAACGCTCTGTGGGTCATTCTTTGATTGTGGCTTACAAAAATACTTAAAGTTGACCCTATAGATTCTCAGTCATTCATTCCAGTATTCATTCCAGCATTGGCCATAACTCTTGATTTATGATTCTAGTATCCTTTAGAATCTAAATTTTCAAATCAAATCAATGTACTCATTAAATATTTTTTCCTAGTCTTATCAGTGTCTATAAAAAAGTCCTTTAGAATATCATTCAATTGTTATTAACATTAGAAAAATAACACATAGTTAAATGGAAAATTGGAACTACACAGAAAAAAAAACAGAAAAAAGAATAAAAGACACAAGAAACTACCACACAGATATATTTGCTCATTTTAGGTACATGTTTTTCATTGTGAGTGTGTGTATAATTTGTATGTAAATTTTAAAATATGAATATCATTATTTATGCATAATCAAAACATAGTTACATCATCCCAGGTATACAAATTTTACCATTTAACAATATACCATTAAAAATGTACCCTGTTGTCCAATATTATTTTTCAACATCATTTAAAATGGTTTCATAGTGTTTCATGATTCATAATGAATCATGATTAATTTAACCATTCCCCTTTTAGTACTTAGGTTGCTAACAATATTTTTGTTCAAATTACCTTCTATAAAAATCATTGCATATATATATCCAATTATTTCCTTAGGAAAAACTTCTCAAGGTGGATATTGCTGGGTCAAAGAGTATGAAACTTACTCCCAACATACTTTTTTTTTTTTTTTTTTTGAGAGAGAGCATGTGAGTGGGGGAGAGCGGCAGAGGGAGACAATCTTTCTTAATCTTTCTTAAGATCAACGTTAAACATGGAGACTACTGAAGACTGATCAAGGCTCCCCCCGCACCACCCATGTGGGTGGGGCTTGATCCAATGACCCTGGAATCGTGACCTGAGGCAACATCAAGAGTTGGATACTCAACTAACTAAGCCACCCAGGGGTCTCTACTCCTCACATACTTAAAGACTTTTATATGCATTTCTCTCCTTTGTCACTATAATTTCCATTCTTGGACATTTACTATGGTTGAACACAGTTCACTTTACATGGATTTTCTCATTTATTTAGTTCAACAAAATCCTTGCTGCTGTTATGTACAACTTACGGATTTGGTGGAATATAACTAAAATTTTAATAATTTATCATATTTTTAATATACTTTATCATGTCAGCAGTATATATCCTTATGTTGTATGTAATCTGGTTTAGAAGCCCATACTGTTAATTTTCCTTCGAAGATCTTTTATTTTCTGACATAGAGAGAGGCACAAATTAAAAAATTACCCTGCTCACTCCTTCATGCACTTGTGACAAAGACCTTCCTTCAACCAAATTGTGGATACAACTACTTCCTACCATTCTGCTCATCATTTCCTTCCTCTCTGGCTCTTATCTCCAGATCCAGGTGGGTAACTCATAGGTGTGTGCTCATTAAGAACCAGTGCATGGAGTCGTTCTCTTTCTGAATTAGACACTGACAAACAGAACTGACTTCTAAAAAAAAATTGATCAGAATTAATTTTACTACCAAATAGAGATACTATAGAGGAGAATCTGGTGAATGGTCAGGAAGTGCCTGTAGTGAAACTAGTCATACTACATATTACATTATATGTGGGTGATGTAATGTGGTACATCACATATTTAAGACTATGTAACCACAAACTTTTTTGTAATAAATTACATACTGTTCCTTAGCTGGCAATTCTTTTCTGACTAATGATACAGAATTAGGCAGAAAAGGAGTTCTTGGAATATGGTATTTCAGTATTAAATCATTTCATTCTATTTTTACTTTTTATGCTTCTAGTTTGGTATTTAAATCTACTCTGCTGGTATGTTAGGCTACATATCCATGTGTGTCAATGGATAATAATGAACATTTACTAGTGACTTCTTTACCAATAATAATGCTTTAACAAGAATAACTTAATGTGCTGTCCTTTCTATAAATGAATCAATAAAAATGTAAAGTAGAGGCAATAAATAAGATTCTTAAATATATACCTAAATTATGAAAAATAGGTAAGTCAATTTAACTAACATTTTCAAGAGTATTATTTACTCACAGTTGCAAAAAAAAATCACTTCTTTTACAATATTTGAAAGACAGCTAAGTAAAATTTTAGTCAATTCTCTTGAGATTTCATCTTTAATCATCATGCTTCTCTCTAATTATAAAAAAAAATCTTTGTAGCTCTTAGACCCATAGTTATATTTTGTGGTTAACAATGTTATTTCACTACAAAGAACACTATTCAAGTTAGTTTCAACACTTTCAATAAACTCTAAGCTTTTAATAAGAGTAGTTTTTAGTTTCATTATCTAGATTTGTTAACCACTGTCCCTGAAAGTGTAATGAAAAGCTTCCACGAGCTTGGAGAGGAAGAACATGCTGGCCGAGCAATTTATCACTTAGGCACACAGGCCAAAAAACACTTTGGCTCCCATGAAAGCACTTTTGAGAGCTGCGGTAGTTCCCCCTTGTCCACAGGGCATCCATTCCAAGCCCCCAATGGATGCCTGAAACTACAGATAATACCAAACCGTATTTATGCTATGTTTTTTTCCTATACATATATGCCCATGATAAAGTCTAAATTATAAGACAGGTACAGTAAGAGATCAACAGTAGCTAATAATAAAATAGAACAATTATAAAAATATACTGTAATAAGAGTTAGCTGAATGTGGTCTCTCTCTCTTCCTCGAAATATCTTAGTGCACGGTGCTGTACTAATCTTTCTCCTTCTTGTGATGTTGTGAGAGGATAAAGTGCCTACATGATGAGGAGAAGTGAGGTCGATGACATAACGTTAGGCTACTACTCACCTTCTGACCGTTTGCCACAAGGAGGATCATCTGCTTCTGTACTGCAGTTGACTGCCAGTAGCTGAAAGCATAGAAAGTGAAAATGTGGAGAAGGGGGGACAAGTATACATTGAAAACAACCAGTCTGTTAGTGTCACAGGTGTAGAAATCTCATCTTTTAATTCTAACATTTATTATTGGTTTTCTCAAGAATTAAGCAAAATTTCAGGTTTGATCATGCTACCTTTTTATTGTGGCATGATTTTATCGCTCCCTCTGTCTCTTAAATTTTTCTGCTAGGAATTGGCAAGTACCAACAAATATGATGGCTTCATTTCTTTCCTGAAACCAGTTTTCATTAGTTTTGCAGCAATCAAAATGAATTCCATTTTCACCTTTTATTATGTGTCCCATTCATACAATTTTTAGTTTAGTACCGAAAACCCAGGGGTGCCATTTTATTACTGACTTTTTAATTGTACCTAATTCATCAGAAGATTTTGGACCTTGCAAAATAGCTTACCAGAGTTGAAAGCAGCATGCATTCTACTGAAACCTACTGGGCTTGAAGTATCATTTATCCAAGATCTCTCTCATGGAGCATCAGCTGTGGGCCCTATATTTTCATATTCCCAACAGTTGGTGTAGTCATGGGGATCGCAGAATAACTAAGTTGGAAGAGATTTTTAACAATCATTTTGTTCCAACCATTTGTGGCATATTTCACTGTAACTCTTCCCAATCGCCATTAAGCCATGTTTCTAAACTCTCTTGTTTTGTTGATCTTTCCAGTGAAATAGCTCTTGCATGTCGCCAACCTGTTGGTTAACTTCTCTATCTTTATCCTACTCCCTTTCTCAGCAGCATTAGATGCAATTAACCATTATAGCCTTCTTGGACCACTCTATTCTCTTGACTTCTCTGCCATGACACTCTTTGAGTGGTGTCTTACTCATCTTACTTTTCTGCTTCTCATCTTATTTTTCTGGTTCCTTCTTTTATGTTCAATTTCTAAACATTGGTGTGCCCCCCAGGATCAGACTTAAGTCTCTTTTCTCCACACCCTTTCTCCATAGATAAATTCATCTGGTCCCATGGCTCTAAATAATATCTGTATTACTTTAACTCTTAAATTTGTATCTTTAGCCCTGAAAGTCCAGGAACTCCATCCAAATCATGTTATATGACCACTTCCACCTACCAATCTAGACATCTAATAGGCACCTGAAATTTTACATGTGCAAAAAAAATAATTGGTTCCCACAATCCTTTCCCTTGCATTAACAACTTACACAAGCTATACACACAGTAGCAACCTTTGAATTCTTCATTTTCCCTTAAATCCCATACGAAAGTGTATCAACACAACATGTTAACATTACTAGCAAAACTAATCCAAAATTTATTATGTGTGAGTTACCCCTAAGTATTTCTCTAGAGAATACCACATGACACTCTTTTTCTAGACCATGAGAAATAAATGGTGAGTGGAGTGCCAACATCTTTTGGAAATGAATTGTGGAGAATTGCTTTCTCTAAAGCAGGGATACTCATGGTCTTACATGGATGGAAATGAAAATATCAACCAAAAATATCAATGCTACTATAGGTTAGCTATAGACACCAAAGTTCAGCGAAAATCAACAAAATGGATTTTTGTCTCCATGAGAGATAATGCAGATGAAAAGAGCTCTCTGATTTCTATGAGAATCTCTACAACCCAAGAGAGAACAAAGAAGGATACTTACCTATCAGAAACACAGTAAGTATTGGTGGCTCAATAAAAAGCAGCATTCGTGTGGCAATTAGGATTATCTAATTTATGAACTTTTGGTGTTAGCTAACTAATGGTGAGATTATGGCTGAATAAATGGGAAGCTCCTTGAATAAAGCAAATACTACAATAATAGTAAGTATGTCCTCTGAATATCTCTCCTACCTTTCTACACAGGGACCTGGGCCATTTCCAGGGAAACTCTATGGTGAGAAAGAAAAATACTAAAATTCTTGGTGACTTTGGATATTGAATTTCATCTTGAATGAGAGGAATGCCATAAAGGTGATCAATTAGGAGATTGTAGAGATAAGGTAATAAAGTGAGTGCTCACCTTAGTCCAAATATATGTTAAACCTAATAGAACCTGCTAGTCAGTTCTGTGCTTTTTTTCTTTTTGAGTGAATAGGAAATGAATATACTGAATGTTTCAATTTGAGTCTCAAGGGCAAACAGAACACTCAGATTAAGATAATTCTAGATGTTTTATTTATTTGCTTTTACACAAAGGGGCTAATTCCAAAGGCATATGAGGGATGTAGAGGATCACAAAGTAAGGGAAACAGGGGCTAGCAACAGTGTAGTTTTTACCATCCCTAGGCCCAAAGAGATAAGAGGAGGGAGGTGTTACCAGAAACTGAAGTTTAGATGAGAGTTTAGACAAGAATGCCTTGGGAACAGCAACTTCTCAACAAAGAATGTAGCTAGCATGACTTGAATTTACACAGGCAACCAGGAAAAGAAGTACTCTGACTTCACTCCTTTGCAGAGAATCACTGGTTAAAACCAACCAGACATCAGAGGACTCAAAAGTTCATGATGTAATCCATACAGGTCAGCCTCCAGAGGCAGAGATCAGGATAGAAAAGGATGGCAAGTGAATCTGGAGGGGCAACATCAGGCACATTCAGCAAATGACAAACTCTTCACATTGGTTCCCTGACTTAAGAAGAAATGGACAGTGTGGAGCAAGAGAAGATTCTAGAGGTTTTTTGTTTTTTTGTTTGTTTTTGTTTTTTGTTGTTTTTCCAAAACCAATATATCAAAGATAATATCAATATTTTGAAGTTGTACTTTGGTGATTCTTATCACATCCTTAATTAACCATCTGGCTTGGTGGGGGCAGGAGAGGGAGGCATTTTGGAGAATGTAAATTATCATAAATGCAGTCAACTGTTGGTCAAATGGTGATTTTTCCCACTGAAGATTTTATTTCTACCTCTGGTGAATGGTAGGCAGATATTAACCTTAAAACTTGTGTTTTGTTTTGCCCAGTGTAGCTGAAAACTCCAGGAGAATTTGATTGCACTGAACTGGGTTAGTAATACAAATTCAGTCTTGTCTCAAAGATTTATGGCAAATAGAGCCAGAACCTTCAAGAATCTTATCTCATGCCATAGGTTAGTACTTTGGCCCACTGATGACATTAAGTTGACAGACCTAGAAAGCCAGAATTTGTGTCTTCAAAGTCCACATAGGACAAGTGTGTACTGAAGGGTAGGAAAGCCATGGAAAGTTCCTGCAACATCAGTGGAGCTTTTAGGGGACCAATGAGCAGGGTGGCTGTCCTGTCCAAGGAACAAGTTGCTTCATCATGTATTACTTACTTTAAGAAAGAGGCACAATACTTGTTAGACCACTTGTTATTTTGATGACAGAGTATAGCTCTGTATAATTCAAAAAGGCAAAAATTCAATAAATAAACATGAAAGTGTGCATTTATCAATATTTTGAGATAGAACAAAGGCTTTCTTTGTGCAAAAAAATAAGCTTTGTTTTTCTTTGCTTGGATTACTAACAGAATTTTTTTAATATAACCACATTTAAGTTAAGTGTTTCTAAACTGGGTGAGAACTTAGAAGCACTTGCAAAACAATTTACATGCAGAGATCTTTACAGAATAGGTTTCCCCCATTTTTATTATTGTCTCATACCTAACTGATCATAATTTTAAAGAATTTAATTTTATTGAATATTTCCATACATTTAACTTGGTTTTTAAAGAATTAACTTTCTTTTCACATTCATATTTCACTACTTTATGTAATGGTTACTTAATTTAAGCAATTTTAGATAGAAGCACAACATACACAAATAGGTATTAGAATAAACACAATGGAATTTTGGGAAGCATATAACAACTCGATTAGTAGATATAAAAGTGTTTGTGTATATAAGAGCATTTGTCAATTATGCAGATAGGTAAAAGTGAAGTAGAGATAGGTTAAGAGGGCTTCTAGTTTACCATATTTGTGTGTGTACTTACCCAAATCATCTGACAGGTGATTTGAAAGGTACTCACTCTTAGTGGGACCAAGACCAAGAAAAAGGTACTGTGTCAACAGCTTGACAGCTTAGCCCTATGATCCAACAGAGCCAATGGTGCTCAAATTGTTTATGGCAGATCAGGATACTGTATGGACTGTTAAAGAACCTCGTATGTTAGTGGTCCAACCAGCTACCTAGTGGCTGGTTAGTTACATTGGGCAGTTTCTATCATTCTCATGAGAATAGGTATTTATTTTGGATGAAAACAAAACAAAACAAATAGACTTACTAGTACCAAGGTGCATATAGGAGAAACACGAAGTGTTGACCTAGGCTATTAATAGAATATAGGGTATTGATACACAGTGGGAACAGAAGGGAATATGAACAAAACTCAGCTGGTTCCCTGGGGAGACTCATGGTACTTGAAATGACCAATGATAGAAGTTAAGAAAAGAATACTATAACCCTCTGGAGTAAAATCACTAGATCTTTTTTTTTTTTTTTTTTTTTTTGGCTTATTGATTTTAAATCAGCCTAATCTTTATTGAGCTACTACAGGATTCTCTTTGGTTTCACTTGCATTATATGTTTTTAATATTTTTTAATGTTTATTTATTTTTGAGAGAGAGAGAGAGACAGAGAGCGAAAGGGGGAGGGGCAGAGAGGAGAGACAACTTCTGAAGCAAGCCCAGGACACATGGCTTGAACTCACAAACCTGAGTCGAAGTCAGACGCTTAACCCACTGAGCTACCCAGGCGCCCCTAATTTGCATTATTTTATTTCAAGTACATGAAGTGAACATTGAAAAATGTTTGTTTACATTTAATCTCTTCTTTGGCGAATTATCTTCCAAGTTATATATGGAAGATTTTGTATATGTGGCACATATTCTCCCCCATTTTAGTAGCCTCTTCAATTTATTTTTATAATTTTTGCCATATGAAAGTTTTAAATTATTATTTTAGTGAACACAGCAATCTTCTTCCTATTTTTCTCCTTTATTTTTGACCCTGGGCCTTGGTTACACTGACACTACTCTTTGTCGCTTAATCAAAAGAGAGTAAGAACAACTTCCTGTGGTTGCTACATTTTACATTATCTTTTTGGTTTTTCAGCAATTCCATCATAGGAAAAATCAATATTCTGTATTAAGTTTCCTCTATTGAAAGTGTCTAAATTTGGGGTTGGGGGTTACTTTTAATTAACTAGAAAATCTCTGGAATTTGTTTCTCATAGGAAAGGAATTTAATTGATCAATTTCTTAATAATTTGACCAGTTACAAAAAGAGTTGTTTCATCATCCAATGTTATGCTCAAATTTAGAAATGCCATTTAAAAAAAAAACAAAAACATTGAGTAAGTCTGTTTCTGTATTTTCCACCTGTTCCATTAGTGTTTCTCTGTATGTATGCTCTTCACAGTTTGTTTATAATCTTATAATATCTGGAAGTTTAGGATTGTCATTATTTGATGTGGTTTTCAAAATTATCTTTGTTATTTTCTTCCATCTATATTACTTTATTATATGTTTGCATTGTATTATTCTCTCAGAAACATTACTCTCATTTTTATTAAGCTTGATAAAGAATCCTTTGGGATATTTGTAAGAACGGCATTATTATAGAAAAGAACAAACATCTTTATAATATCCTATTTTTGTAGCTAGGAACATGGGATGCTTTTCATTTGTTCAAGTTTTGTTTTAGATATTTAGTAAAATTTTGTAATTTTAATTATATAGGTTCGGCAGTTATTCCCAGATATTTACTGTTTTTAGCTACAAACAAAAAATATTTTATTATATTGCTTACATTTACTGATATTTTAGAAAACTTATACTAAAAGATATTTTACTTAAAGTTTAAAATACAAAAATGTGGAACTTACATGTAAAATCTAAAAAACAAAACAAACTAACAAAGACACAAAGAAATAAACAAACAGAAAGCCAGATTCTTAAATGCTGAGAAGAAACTGGTGGTTACCAGAGAGGAGGTAGGTGGGGGAATGGGTGAACTAGATAAAGGGGATTAAGATGTACAAACTTCCAGTTATGGAATAAATAGGTCACAGAGATGAAAGGTACAGCATAGAGAATGTAGTCAGTATTGTAGTGATGTTGTATAGTGACAAATGGTGATGACACTTACAACGAGCACTGAGTAATGAATTGTTGAATCAGTATGTTTTACACCTGAACTGAATATAACATTGTATGTAAATTGTATGTCAATTAAAAATTTTTTGCACTATACAAAACCATATTATATATAAATTTGAAAAAATTAAGTAAATTCATTAGCAAATTAAAAATAATACAAAACTGGTTTCAAAATAGCAAACTAACTTCTCTGTATCCACCACTCAGATTAAACGATTAGCAAAATTTTATTGCATTTGCCTTATCAATCCCTTTTGTTATTGTTGCTATTACTCAAATATTTTATAAAATTTTCTTAACATTTATTTATTTATTATTGAGAGACTGAGAGAGACAGAGCGTGAGCAGGGGAGGGGCAGAGAGAGAGGAAGACACAGAACTCCAAGCAGGCTCCAGGATCTGAGCTGTCAGAACAGAGCTGGACGCGGGACGCCGGCTCGAACTCAGAAACCGCAGATCATGACCTGAGCCGAAGTCAGACGCTTAACCGACTGAGCCACCCAGGTGCCCCTACTCAAGTATTTTAAAGCAAATCTCTGACCTATTTTGTCCCTCAGTATGCATGGTAAAAAAATATGAGTATTTTCTATATATATATATAAATGCCATTTTCACACATAAAAATTGGGTTACATAGTATGCATATTAAATACATATTCAAATTTCCCTAACTTTTTAAAATGTCCTTTTACTGTTGATTTGTTTCAATTAACATCAATGTGCCAAATTAGTGTTGCTTTTAAGACTTTCGAAAATCTGGATTAGTCCTACTTCCCACTGCCTTCCTTCCCCCAGCTTCCTTTTTAAAAACTTTTCTTAATGCCTTTGGCTTATTCTGAATCAGTTGCTCTTAGCAAATGGATTCTGGATTTTTGTTTTCTTCTTTGTGGCTCATTTAACTTGTTCTTCTTTGTCTCATTTTCTGTAACTGTTGGCTTTCAAAGCTTGATTAGATTCAGGTTCAACTACTTAGGCAAGGATATTTCCTGGATATTGATGTGAAATGGATTTAACCCATACAGTTATGGCATGAATATAACCTGAAATATGAGAAAAATGGAAGGGTTACAACCTACTTAGTCATCCAATAATGTGTGTTTAAAATATGGGACTATACATTTACTTGCTGTGTATTTAAAATAAGGGACTCATACCTTATAATTTGGATATTGTTCTTCTCACACAATATATTTCTGGGGCAAGTCCATGCTATAATTTTGTCTAACTCATTTTTTTAACGGTTTTATATACATCACATTTTATTTACCATTTCTTTACCAGGGAAAATCTTAGTGAGGTTGCTAGTTTTTTTGTACCATGCTGCAATAAACATCTCATTATGTATATGCAAAGTGTTCTGTTAATATAGATACCTAAAAGTTTCATTGATCCATCATGAGATATGTACGTTTTACTTATAACAGACATCATTAAAATACAATGCTGAGTTGCTTTTTTACAACTGTGCACTCCTAGCATCAGCACTAGAGTGCCATTTCTTCACAACTTTTCTAGTGCTTGGAAATATCATTTTAATTTTCGAAAAACTATTTCAAGTGGGTTTAATTTGCATTTCTGTGATTTGTAAGTTACTACAGAGACCAACTATCTTTTCACATTCATTAGCCATTTGGGTTGTTTCATGTGGCGATTTTTAAGACCAAATACACAGTCAATGTAAAATTTCTGTATGCATATGTTACTTGCAGGTTTATGCATATCTATGACAATATTTCCTTATTTGTGTTATTTAAGATATCTATATCCTCATTTAGTTTTGTTTACTTGGTTCATTAATGTCTGAGCATTGTGATTGTAGGGTATTCAATTTCTGCCTGTAGTGTCACTATTTTTCCCATGTATTTTTTGAAGCTAGGTTGTTAAGTGCATCCACATTTATGACTCTTATATTATTTTGGAGTAACAGTCTCTATATCAACATGAAATGTATTTTATTATATCTACTTTCTTATTAAAAATGTGTCTGGCATTTAATTCTTTTTTTTCCCTGATGTAAATATTGTGATAAAGCAATATAGATATTGCCTTTTATTTGTTTTTAACTTGGAATATATCTTATTTTAAAATATTATATATATTTATTGAGAGTACATTTATCTTGATGAGCACTGAGTAATATATAGAATTGTCGAATCACTACACCTGAAACTAACATAACACAGCTAACTATACTGGAATTAAAAGAATAAAGGAAAATTTTAAAAAAAGAACCTTCTGGGAGTTGAAACAGTTAGTGTATTAGTAATCACTGCTGCTCCTTATGCCCTTTCCTCACGACCTGAAGAAAAAAGAAAATCAAACAAATAATAACAAAATGCTTTGTAATTAAAATAGAATCTCAAATCTCTTCACTTATCCTTCATAGAAAACTGTGTGTAATAATAGCAGGAAAAATTTGCTGAGCACTTCCAAAAAACTTTAAAATTAAATATTATATATTTACATGTTTAAAGACTTTCTTTTCTTTTTTTCAAGTTTTTATTTATTTATTTTGAGAGAGAGAGCGGGGGCAAGCGTGCGAGCACAAGTAGGGGAGGGGCAGAGAGAGAATCTGTGCTGTGAGCACAGAGCCTGATGCAGGGCTCGATCTTACAGTGAGATCATGACTTGAGCTGAAATCAAATGTCAGACGCTCAACCAACTGAGCCACCCAGGCACCCCAAGCTTTTATTTTCTTAAGAGCAGTGTTAGGTACGTGGCAAAATTGACAGGAAGGTATAAAGATTTCTCATTTACCCTTGCCCCCACACGTGCATGGCCTCCTCCCTCATTCACATCCCCTTTCAGAGTGGCACATTGTTGCAACTGATGGGCCTACACATCATCACCGAGAGTCCATGGTTTATTTACATTATGGTTCACTCTTGCTGTTGTACCTTCTGTAGGTTTGGGCAAATGTATAATGACATGTATCCACCACAATAGCATCTTAAATATTTTAAATATACAGAACACACAGTTTATTCCCATGTATGCATGAGCCAGCTCTATCAATTCCAACATTCCTCTATTCTTGACTTACAATCTGGAAGATGAAATAATACTCTACATACTACTGAAACCTCCTACAGACCATTTGTCAATCACATTTCCCTTCCTCCTCTGCTCCCAGAAATAGAAACTCACTTGAATTTGTTGTTTATCAATCCTATGCATAATTCATACCATTATTTTACATGTACTTATTCACAACAAATATATTGTATGTTTTCCTGACTTCTTTGTGTCATCATACTTTATGTGTCATTTGTAACCTCCGTGTCATTTCTACTTGTTTTCATTGCAAAAGTTGTTTCTGCATTTAACGGGTATTACATCTTCATTTATGTCTGTGAAAAGCTAAACATTGTTATTTTTAAAGTTCTTATCTGATTTTTCTGATAACTTATGCAGTAAATTCATAATCTGAATTTTATTTTGATGGCTGGCTTTCCCTCATGAGCATTCTAATTTTGTATGCTGACTTCTTTGATTGAATTTTTTTTACCTTTTCATCTCCCTCTCCTTTCCCCTACCTGTCTGCCTATCCCCTTTCTCTCCTTTTATCTCTCTCTTCCCTTTAGAGGATTCAGAAAATTGCCATTGCTTTTACCTGGATCTTTGCTTCAGACTGGATCCTATTGTGTCTCATAACAACGTTTCAACCCACCCCACCACTCCACAATGATGTATCAGTTATTATTACTTTTGGCTTTTGTAGCAGCATCAGTGGAAAGAGCAAAGGCCAGCTATAATGGTTTCATCAAATAGAGATTAGTTTTTCTCACATAAGAGAAATCTGGACGCAGGCTGTCTGTGAAATCACAGGTGTCCAAGCTTTTCCCAACTTTCTGCTTCCCTATTGTTAGCATGTGATTTTCATCCTCAGAGACTCCAGAGAGTTCCTATACTTCCATGCATCCTGAGGGAGAAAGGGAAGTGAAAAGAGCAAAGGTCGATAGAGCATGCCAGCTCTATTTAAACTTGCACAAAAGTTGGGGAAATTCCACGAAGTATTTTCCATACATCTTCTTGGCCTCCTTGTATCTATGTGACAACTTTACATCCAAGGGAGTCTGAGAAGGCAAGCATTTTTTATGTTTATTTATTTATTTTGAGAGAGAGACAGAGAGAGCATGAGAGGGGGAGGAGGAGGGAGAGAGGGAGAGAGAGAGGCACAGAGCCTGACGTGGGGCTCCATCCCAGGAACTGTGACATCATGACCTGAGCCTAAATCAAGAGTTGGGTGCTTAAATGACTGAGCCACCCAGGTGCTCCAAAGGCAATTATTTTTAATTAGAAGCTAAGAAAAAACTGGGAACATCTTAGAAAGAAGGGGAGAGGGAACACTGGGAAGAGGCAGAGGGGAACTAGCAGTGGTTTGACAAAGATGTTGGGGTTAGTGCAGATTCATCCACCAGGACAGGGGCAGCTTGGCTTGGTGTCTGCTCACTGGCTATATCCTAATCCTCTCACCTCTTCCAGGCCTACTTCCTATAAAGCATTGTTGGTAACTCCTGTTGGCAGGATTTTTACATTTTTTTAAAAGGTTGTTCAAAAATAGAAGAAGAATATGCGTGGGCACCTGGGTGGCTCAGTTGGTTGAGCATCCGACTTCGGCTCATTATCTCACGGTTTGTGGGTTCGAGCCCTGTGTCAGGCTCTGTGCTGACAGCTCAGAGCCTGGAGCCTGCTTCGGATTCTGCGTCTCCTTCTCTCTTTCTGCCCCTCCCCTGCTCACACTCTGTCTCTCTCTCAAAAAGAAATAAACATTTAAAAGAAGAAGAAGAAGAATATGTGATAGAGACCCTCAAAGCCTAAGATATTTACTACTTTGTTCTTTGTAAAAAAAAAAAAAAGTGTGCCACCCTGTTTTAAAGATCCAGACTCAGGCTCCAGTAGGCTTTCCCCTCATCTTCCTATTTAGCCGACTGTAGCTACCAGATATTGGCGAACATTTTTATTTTGCCATTACTCCGTGGTAATTATGTTTCCTACTCTCACTTTCTGCTTTAGCTTGGAAGCCCAACATGCCTGTGATTTCATCCCACTCATTACATGACACACACACACACACATCTGCCCATATATACGTTTATAGCAATATATGTGTAATGATAGTGAATGGCTCACGTATCCCAGCTCTGAATCAATCAGTAGATGAGATGGCATTTTTCTGGCTGCAGGAACTGCTTCGATAGGTCCAGGGAACATGAGATCAAGCTTTCGGTTAATTTAGGGTAAGTGTTCTCTCTGGCTGGACATAAAAGAGCTCAAATGTTTCTTGTAGACATCCCATGATCAAGGTGAAATCAGTCTTAGAACAAAACTGACATGGTAGGTGGGGGGTGGAGAAAACAGTACACCAATCACAAAATTCTTTCTGCCTCTGGATTTCTGTTCCTGCGAGTCAATTATGTTCTTACTGTTCTAGGTTTCGCTCCTCAGAGCTAATGCTCATGCTACTGCCCCCATGGACCAGCAGCATTACTAGGGTCTGGGAGCTTGTTGGAAGTAAAGACTCTAAGGACCCATCCTAGACCAACAAAATGACGATCTATATTTTATCGAGAATCTCCAAGTCATTAGCAGACATCAAAATTTCAGAAGTATTTCTATAGGAATGGCTCTCTGCATGTGGTGTGTGGATCCCTGGGGATTTCCAAGGTCTTTCTGTAGCATCCGTGAGGTCGAACATGATTTCATAGTTATAATAAGACATGATTTGCCCTACCTACAGTACCTACTATTATATAGTCTTCATAGTCCTAGTGAGAAATAATGCAGAAGGGACTTTTTCTCCCTCTTTACTCTGTAGTGGGCTTCTGGTTTTTTAGCGTATTTTTCTCTTTCTTCTTATGCCAATGATGTGATGAGACTTAGAAGAGCCCACTCTTAGTCCGTGGAGTTTAGGTGTGGATGACCGCCTGCCCTTACTGCTCTCTTAGCAGGTATGGAGAGATAACCTAAGTTTGGCCAATTAAGTCATTTAATTCTCTTGGCCACAGTGATGGATTCAGAAATTGGCGTATGACCCTATGACCCACATTGGTGCACTCAGAAGAAACGCCAACATTGTTTTTGTTGTTGTTGTTGGTTTTTTGTTTTTTTTTTTTTTTTTTGGTTTTTTTTTTGGCAATATTGGGAACAAGACTCTCTCCTTATCTTATTTTCTTTATAAAAGGATGGTATAGGCTAACATTGCCAGGAGCTCCCTTTGGAGATGGCTTCTCTGTTATAGCCAAGTATTGAATTTAGGTCTAAAATAATTTTGCTTAGAATCTTGAAGCATCTCCTGTGTTACTGAAGGCTGAGTCTATTTTGTGAAACAAAGGCAAGGTATAACATTAACTAGAATCTTGGCAGTTTACCAGTTCACATTAATTTCCTTCCAGATACTGGTATTGATTTTTATTCATCTTTAGAATTGATGATATTGAAACCATTATTTCCCCCTTTATTTTCATGAGTTTTTGAGTGAAGTTTGGGTAGGTTTTATGAATATCAAAAACCAGATAAAAGTTTAAAAATTTTTTTTAAATGTTTATTTATTTTTTAAGGAGAGAGAGAGAGAGACAGAGTGTGAGCAGGGGAGGGGCAGAGAGAGAGGGAGACACAGAATCCAAAGCAGGTTCCAGGCTGTCAACACAGAGCCTGATGTGGGGTTCAAACCCATGAAACATGAGATTATGACCTGAACCAAAGTCAGATGCTTAACTGACCAAGCCACTCACACACCCCTCAAAAACCAGATACATTTTTTTGAATGTTTATTTTTTGAGAGAGAGAGAGAGACAGAGAGAAAGAGAGAGAGAGAGAGGGAGTGTGAGTGGGGGAGGAGCAGAGAGAGAGGAAGACACAGAATCTGAAGCAGGCTCCAGGCTCCAAGCTTTCAGCCCAGAGTCCAACGCAGGGCTTGAACTCATGAACCACGAGATCATGACCTGAGCCAAAGTCAGACACTTAACCGACTGAGCCACCAAGTTGCCCCTATTTATCTTTTTAATTCTCAATACCTAGCACACTGTTTGTTTCACACTCATTGCTGAAATGAAAAAGGAATATAGTCATTGTAACTTCAAATCCTTCTTTCACTACACTGAGTGAATATGTTAATTCTGCAAGGAGTTGAAAACATTTTTTCAAGGTTGACATCCTATTATCTTACAATATCCTCAATTATACTTTCATTTCTAAAGCTTCAAAGAATATTATGAAAAACCTTACAGAAAAATCTTCTTTTAATTTAATGTTTATTGAGTACCTAATATATGCTGGGCCTTACCTTGGTTGAACAAGACACAATCCATCATCTCCACACTCAGAAAGATCCTATTTAGTGGTAAGATGGACATAAACATAATTTTAACTTCTGTTATAGGGGCAGCAGATGCAAAACCCAGAGTGATATGCTTTATCTGTGAAGATCAGAGAAGTGCCATTGAAGTGCCTGACAAGC
The DNA here is from genome assembly GCF_028749965.1 of Puma concolor. NCBI lineage: Eukaryota > Metazoa > Chordata > Mammalia > Carnivora > Felidae > Puma > Puma concolor. The sequence continues at coordinate 27,853,160 of NC_141668.1, read as the reverse complement.
AGAGATGGGGGATACTTTTTTAAAGATTTTTTTATTTATTTTTGAGAGAGAGAGTGTGAGAGGGAGAGGGGCAGAGAGAGACAGAGAGGGAATCCCAACCAGGCTCTAAGCTGTCAGCATGGAGCCCGATGTGGGGCTTGATCTCACGAAACATGAGATCATGACCTGAGCTGAAATCAAGAGTCAGACGCTTAACTGACTGAGCCACCCAGGTGCCTGAGATGCGGGATGTTAATAGGCAAAAGAAAGGCATTTTCAGATGCATTAGTATTTGATGCATCAATATTTGGGGGGGGGACTGTAAACAGTTTAGAATTGTTTGAAAGAGGGATGGTAAGAGATGAGACTAAAGAGAAAGGCTGAATTCGGATCAAGAAGGCTGTGTTTGGGGTGCCTGGGTGGCTCAGTCGGTTGAGCGTCCGACTTTGGTTCAGGTCATGATCTTGCAGTTTGTGAGTTCGAGCCACGCTTTGGGCTCTGTGCTGACGGCTCAGAGCCTAGAGCCTGCTTCGGGTTCTGTGTCTCCTCCTCTCTCTGCCCATCCCCTGCTCATGCTCTGTCTCTCTCTCTCTGTCAAAAATAAATAAACATTTTAAAAAATTTTAAAAAGAAAGACTGCTATATCATTCAGCTGATCACTGCTACTCACTTTTAAAGAAAATCCACTTGAAAAACATACAAATCCCTCCTGAAATAATTAGAGCTTATAGTGTCCTGTGCATTCCGCCTTCTGTGGGAATCATTTATACAGACAAAGGGGAGCCTTTAAAATGTCTTGCAGAAAACAGGGAAACACCCTGGAGACAACGGACAGGTGGATCAGCTGATAGACTTGAAAGGTGGATTTAAGGCAGTGGCTGTATGAGAGGAAGGGCACTTTAAAAATAATTATTTCTTGGGGTTTCATGGACATAACCAGTGGAATTTAGAACTGATACTATATGTTATTTAACTTTACAAATATGGAGGCTATTTTATAGCCCCTTTAGAGAATGTATTTATAAATATATGAAAGAGAGGAAGGGGTTACAGCCTCATAAACTGAAATCATGAATTTGTAGCTTTCTTTGAGACTCTTGACAAAAGATGCCCACTCACTCCTTCACTTTAGATTCACTGTCATATTCATGCATAGTTTTAAACTCTTGGAAATAGCCTGAGATCTGTTGGTTCCAATTTTATACAGATAATATTAAATTAGTTTTGGTGACCCTGACTGTGACCTTTTCCTAAATATCTTCTGCCTTTGATGTCTTTACCTTCATTGTAATTTGCATTTTTGGTTTTATAACTCGGTTAGAGTAATACTTCTCAAAATCTTTTACATCATGACACATCTAAAAATGATATATGAATACAGTACATGAAAGGCAACAGATAAGGCTTCTTGCCTTAGGAGACCACAAGCACCAGCCTACCACACTTTGTTAGATCACTTGACACTGAAGAGAATTGCTCTCTGCTCAGACCCCGTAGCCCGTTTGCGCTGGTTGGAAGGCTCTGGGTTATGGAACGGAACATAAAATCTCGTGACTATGGGATGCATACCTGCATTGTTTAGCAAGTATTGTGATGGCATTGGACATATCATATGTCCATATGGACATATCATATGTCCAATACCAACTGGCAAAAATACCAACTGGCTCAAGGGACAGTTGCTAGTGGCCACATAGGGATCTTGCAACCTGGTGTGCATAACTCAGGACGACCTGCAATCGTTACAGAAAACATGACTGAAAGCACATATTTGATTGATGAAGGTTCAGGAGCATTTGATAGGATATTATAAGTATCCAATTCTTTTAGTTCATAAACAAGGACACTTGAGACTAAAGGAATTATGTGTCTTGACTTGAATAGAGGTTAAATGACTGGAATGTAAGCTTTATGAAGTCAGGGCAGTTGTGTTAACCACGACATCCTATTGCTTAGTAGAATTCATAGCACATGCAAGAAGTTTTCTGAAATGTTGAGTGCATGAGTGAATGAATTGGCCAGGGTCACACAGGTAGTGAGAGCTAAGATGAGAATTACAATCTTCCATATCCCAGCTCAATGATTTGACCCACTGTGTATTAGACTATGTCACACTTGTTATCAATGCTCTATGAATAAATCATTATGTGGCACAAGGCACAAAAGGTCATGAACACATTCTAGAAATGAATATTTTAAGGACTCACCTTTTCTTCTGTTTTGTAACAGTTCCTACCCATCATATTCACAGATCAAACATGAAATATTTGGATTGCCGAAAAGCTTATACTTAACATATTTCTATAAACATAGTTAGAAGCAACAAAGTTGCTGTTATATGGACTTCCACAACATTTTCCCCCCTTTGGTGGTTATAATATTTCGTCATTTTCTTTTTTTTTTTTTAACATTTATTTATTTTTGAGACAGAGAGAGACAGAGCATGAACGGGGGAGGGGCAGAGAGAGAGGGAGACACAGAATCTCAAACAGGCTCCAGGCTCTGAGCAGTCAGCACAGAGCCCGACGCGGGGCTCGAACTCACATACCGCGAGATCGTGACCTGAGACGAAGTCGGACGCTTAACTGACTGAGCCACCCAGGCGCCCCAATGTTTCGTCATTTTCTTCAGCAACAGGACATATTGAGATCTGTCTTTATTTCCCATTATTCAAATGATGAAAGGTAAAATTTTAAATAAGTAATTACTGATGTGTCCTCTTTGCACTAAAATCAAAATGAACACTGTCGCTGAAAGCTTATGTCACTCATGAATTCATTAAACATTCATTAACCTCACCTCAGGTTTACATATTTCAGATTTGCATACACATGCCCTGAACAAGATTTCAAAAATGTTTATCACCCAATGACTGCCTTAATTATGAATCCCCAGGTAGATATTTGTGAAATCCTCACCCAATGTGGCTTTTTTCCCCCTCTACCAGGTCCTTTATGCAGTTCAATACACAAGATAACACTAAGATAAAACAAGTTTTCTCTTTTTTTTAAGTTTATTTATTTATTTATTTTGAGAGAGAGACAGAGAGCACAAGGGGGAGATGGGCAGAGAGAGAGGGATAGAGAATCTCAAGCAGGCTCCAGGCTGTCAGCATGGAGCCCGATGGAAGGCTCGATCTCACGAACATGAGATCATGACCTGAGCAGAAAACAAGAACCAGATACTTAACTGACTGAGCCACCCAGGTGCCCCCAAAACAAGTGAAGTTTCTTGTGGGTGCCTCCATCTTCCTTGTGGCTGCCAAAGCCAGAAGAGACCTGGAGTAGAATGCTTAGTCATGGGGAAAGCTGCTGTGCTTGGCCTGGCAGATGGGGAAAGGAGAAGGGTTCAATTCTTCACAATCTGAATGGCATCCTCATTCTCCAATGTATGGTATTATCCCACTTTTTGAGAATTGTGTTTCACAGAGAGACCCCCCCCCCCAGACCTAAAGATATTTAAATTCTTTGATAAGGCTTTTGTGATTATTCATGTAGAAATCTTCCATGTGATCCTGGGGGAAGGCAGCACCACTGGAGATATGTAATCGAGCAACTGCGCTATGGGTTTCGTGTAAATCCTCACTAGTTTTTGTTAGTACCAGATATTTTCCAACAGGTTGCCAAAATTGCATCAGCGATGGGCAGAGATGGATGCACAGTGAGGCCCCTTATAGATGATACCCGATTCTTCAATGGAGACCTGATCAATCTTATTTGACGCATAGATACAGCTGATATAAACTCTGTTTCCTTCTACCGCACCAACGAGGTCCTCTACTGTGGCATCGCTATGCAGAGCCACACCGGCCTTATTAATTTTGTATTCAACCAGAATGCTCTTCACAATTTCAGCATCCAGCTCACTCTGAGAGCAAGTGGCTGTGAGATTAATGCCTCCCTTATCCTTCTTTTTAAAGCCAATGTAAGCAGGGTTGTTGTTCAAGTGAATACTAAAGCCTTCCAACTTGTTTTCAATTATCTTCTTATGTTCCAACGGTTTCAGAACACCAGGAACCAATCAGGATCAAGTTATATGCTCAGGCCACTGCAATGACTTCCTCTACTTTTCCCCATTCTTGGTACCCTCACTGATAACTGGGAGGTTCAGGAGCTGGATCTTGGCACCTTTGTATCTGATGACACCAGGAACTATAGGTGGTGAGAGTAGTGAATTCAGGCTGTCATTTGTAATATAAGTAGTGTTGACTTCTCCTGGGATAGAAAATCTACAAACCCAATTTGAGCATCACTTAATCTTGGCCACATCAACATCTTCTCCCAGCCCGCTATCGCGAGCTTTTGGAGTAATGTGTTCTCTAAAGCTTAGAAAGACTTCATCAGGCATAGGCGGTGTATTGTGGCCTTGTTTTTCTTGAATCTAAGCCATCTTGGCTTCAAGAGCCGTGATCTTGATTCAGGTGCTGCTCCTGGTGGCAAATCCCAGGGGATGCGGTAGTCTCTATACTGCTTCCCGTCAAACACCTGGTGCAGAGCAGCCACACCCATCAGGTGTTAATGCAGTACCTGCGCATAGGCGAGTACTTCCTACTTCTAGAGAGAGTTCTACCTGTGAGGCTTACGGAGCCACACAGCATGAAGCATTCTCCTCTCCCCCCAGCCAACTCCCCATTTTTTAAAGTTTTTGTTGTTGTGTGGGTGTCATTTCTTTATTGGGGAAGGGGATGAGTCATTCACTACGTACCTCTGTGCTGGCCCCTAGGTGCACACAGGTGGCCAAACTCTGCATACTGAATAAAACAAAGCAGAAAGACAAGTTTATTGCAACAGTTTTGACCTGCAAACTGGGAAACTGAAGCCTACCCAGAGGTATGAGTTCCGAGTTGCTCACAGACTAAAGGGTTTTAATAAGGCAAAATGCAGAATATATTTGGCTTTTTCAGAATGATTGCCTAATGGTTTTCTTCCTTATTTGGATCAGGGTAGTGGAGTCAATGCAACAAGGAAGTCCAAAGATGATGTTAACAGACGTGGTGTTGGGGGATTGGCTGGCATCCTTTGCTGATTTCTAAGAAGAGCTGTAAATTTCTGTAACTTAGGTAAGTCTGTTTTGTTTTTCTTTAATGAGACTATACAGCCCAGTTCCATTTGTCTTTAATATACGTGACTCCATTTTTGTTTTGGTTCTATAGTATACATATGTGTACATACACATCTGCAGTACGCCAGAGCTCTGGTGGGTTGGGGACGTCAAGCTCTTTTACAAGAGGGTATTATTAGAAAGAGCTGATTCTAATAGATGGGAAGCTGCAGCTCCACCCTGGTGGGAAGCCATCTCTGTCTTCATGCCCAGGTGGAGCTAATAACACTGGGGGGTTCGTGGGGGTGGGGGTAGCTGAACAGTGAAAGGAACTTGGGTGGACAGAACAGCCTCCAACCCTCCCACTCTGCCGGGACTGGTGGCCAGGACTCACCCTACCTCAAGGTAGGTCACTGGACTCTGCAGGGACAGGGCTTGGAAGACCTTGAATGCTCCATGGGACCACTCCTTGGGCCCTTCTCCATACCATACTTGTCAGAGTTCATGACTCTTCATCTCTCATGATAATTTATATTGATCAAATGTTTGCAGGTGAGGAATGATAAATTGAATTGTTGATTATAATAATTAATAGCAACTTGGCAGAGTGCTGTGAATTATACTGTTGTCCCTTTCACCCCTTCTCCACCTAGGCTCTAGTGTATGAGAAAGTGGATGCCAAAGTGGTGATTTAGCAATTGCCACATTAGTTGTGATTTTTGAGACATTATAGAAAAAAGGAGAGGTTACAGAATTTAGAGTAGGAAAAAACTAACAGTTTGGTTTTTTTTTTAAAGGTTTTATCTGAAAATTGTGGGTCATTCGATTTGTAGTTGATACTAGAGAAGAGTCTGAATTTTGTTATGAAAGGGATGATTTATTCACAGAGAGAAAAGGGTGTATTGATTAGTAGGAGTTACTATGTGGTGATTTAGAATAAACTTTGTTGAAAAAACCTTAATTTCAGGATTTGGCAGGGTTTGGCTGGTATACCAGAAACAACATGTTCTTAGCTAATCACTTACAGTTTTTTAGGACATGCTTGGAGGCAAAATAGAGACCTGCAGACAAATGATTCTGGAGATGAGTAAGCTTTTAGCTTGTTATAACAATGTAACAGAAGATTCCTACATGGAAGTTGCAAAAATAATTGGCACATTTCTGTTTGAAATTTATTAATGACTTAGAACACAGAGAAATACATAAAACTAATCAACATTCATCTAGCAGTTCACAATTAATAGCTCATGTAATCTGGGATAGAATCAGAATTCAGAAGTATCTCTATGACTTGGAAATAATGGGCTCAATTCAATAAGAAAGTATTTATGTGAAATGTCCAAAATGGATGAATTCATAGAGACAGAAAGTAGATTGATGGTTGCTAGGGCCTGGGGGAAGTGGGGAAAGGGAGTGATTACTAATGAATTGTTTCTTTTTGGAGTGATGAAATGTTTTGGAATTAATTAAGGGTAATGGTTGCATATTTTGTGAATATACTAAGGCCTACTAAGTGTACACTTTGAAAGGGTGAATTTTATAACTAGTTACATCTCAAAGTTTGAAAAGACATGTATGGCTAATAAACTGGGAATAGAACAAAAACTTACGAAAAACAGAAAGAAACTAAATATAGTAAGGAGGTTTTATCTTGCACATGTAGCCAGGTAAAGCTAGTTGCATTCCCATTAACTTATGCATTAAAAATGAACAATAATAAGAGTATATTATCTCCATTATTGTTTAGCATTGTTTTAGATATTCTAACCAGGACGTATGTTTTAAACACTCTAACATGATATATATCATATTTAAATACCAGAAAACAGAAGGCAATGTTATACTCAGTGCAGATGATTTGATTGTCTACATAGAACACAGAAAAGAATTAAAACATTCATTTTCATTTTATTTTATTTAAGTTTAGCTGACAATGTTCCATTAGTTTCAGGTGTATAACAGTGATTTGAGAACCCTATACGTTGTGTTGTGCTCACCACAAGGATAGCTACCATACGACACTATCACAATACCATTGACTGTATCCCTTAGTTTAGCTTTCATCCCCATGACTTCTTCATTCAAAATGAAAACATTTAAATTTGAAATTGAAAGAATTCAAAAAGGTAGATGGATAAAAAAAGAATTGTTTAAAAAAATCAACGGCTTTCCTATGTGTTATAAACAAACTAACAGAAAATTAAATGGAAAAGAGAGCTCATTCACAGTAACAGTCTAAATAATAAAATACTCAGGATTTAAATTAATAAGAGATGTGCAAAGAAGAATTCTTTCATGGGTGTCAGAGATGGGCAATTGTAGGAAATTGATGAAAACGATGTCATGGTAGAGAACTTTACTAGGTAGAGAAAATCTTTTTTTGGGTAGAGAGTCCAAAACTTCCATCAGATTTTCAAATGGCTTTAAGAAACAAGAAGGTTTATATATCATTGTCCATAAAGCATCAGTGTCTGTAATAGTGTAATAAGAATACATTGAGGAATAAGTAGAAGAATAACTTGCTAGACAAATGAGTTGGAATTGACAGATAAATGTAACCATATAGAAAATTTAAAAATTATGAAGTAGTATAAGTATTTGGTTTGTGATAAAGGTGACCTCTAAAATAATGGGAAAAAAATGAATTATTAAACACATGCTTTTAAAGAAAAAAGATGATTATTTAGAAAAAAATAAATGTATTTTCTATTTCTTTCCATATACCAAAATTTCAGATTTATTAAAGAGTTTACATAAAAGTTAAATCTTAAAAAAAAGTATTAGAAGAAAATTTAGGTTAATTTTTATGTAATGTATGTCTTGAAGAAGGCCTCAAACCATTATTAAGAAATGAATGTTCTTCTGAGTACAGGAAAATATAGGAACTTTATGTAGAGTATAAAAGGCAAATAACAAATTGGAAAAAGCATGGCAATATATATGATAAGGTTTAATGTACTTAATACAGAAAAGTCTAAAAACTTCTAAGAGAGATCAAAAGAAAAGTGATCAAAGGCCAAGAAAAAAGCAATGTCTAAGAAGAAATACAAATAATCAGTAGACATATAAAATGTTCAAATGTACTATTGGTCAAAGAAGTTCAAGTTTAAATAGCAATAGTATAGCACTGGCTAATATTAAGAAGTCTGATAATACCCAGTCTTTAAGGCTGGAGTTAGGAAATAGGCTTTTCTATTCATAGACTGGTGATCAGGGTCAAAAATTGTCATCACGTTTCTAAATGGCAGTTTGCCAATATCTACCAAAAGCCTTAAAAATGGGGCTAAACTTGGGGCACCTGGGTGGCTCAGTTGGTTGAGTGTCGGACTCTTAATTTCCGCACAGGTTGTGATCTCATTGTTTGTGAGACTGAACCCCATGTGCTATCAGCACAGAGCCTGCTTGGGATTCTCTCTCTCTCTCTGCCCCTACCCTGCTTGTGCACGTGCTTTCTCTCTCTGTCTCTCAAAATAAACAAATAAACTTTAAAAAATAAAAATTAAAAAAAAATTGTGGGTAAACTTTGACCCAGTAATCACTGTTCTCAAAATGTATCCTAGGGAAATGATTATGTAAATACTCACAAATGTATATTTGAGAAATGTCTCTGCAGCATTTTTTATAACTGTGGCAATTTTAAACAGTATTAAGTAGGTTACATGAATTATGGCTGTGGCAACAGTAATTTCCAAAATATTTTCAAAAAATATTCCCAGTCCAGGGGCGCCTGGGTGGCTCGCTCAGTTAAGTGACCAACTCTTGATCTCACCTCAGGTCTTGATCTCAGGGTCATGAATTCAAGCCCTGTGTTGATCTTCATGCTGGGTGTGAAGTCTATTTAAACAACAACAACAAAATTCCAGTCCCGTTCGCTCTTCCTTAACCTTGTCTCTCCCCCATTTACAGTTTGAATCTGTTTTGCCTTGCCCTGAACCTAGGTAGGACTTTGTGGCTCTCTCACTGAATAGAATATGACTAAAGTGATGTTTAAAGGCAGTATCTGGCTCTCTTTTGGAATTTTTCTTCCTCAAAACCCAGTCCATTGTGTTTCCATATTGTGAGGAAGCCCCGCCTCCAGGGCAAGGTCACCTGTGGGCATTCTAGTGGCATCTAGTGTTCATGTAAGCGAATGAGATTTCAGATGAAACCAGCCTCCAGCCTTTGAGCCACTACAGCTGATTCAGAGTAGAGAGAGAAGTCTGCTGAGCTCTTTCAAACTGCAGATATGTGAGCAAAAGAACAATTGTTTACAGTCACTTCATTTTGAACTAGTTTGTTACATGGCTATTGTACCTTGGACAGTATTGTTACATCTAAAACCTGCATATTGTGAAGCCATTTCACGTGAAAGTATACAGGAATAAATATCTTAAAAATTTAAAGATATTTACAAAGTTGCAACTTGGAAAAAGTTCATAAGATCATAAGAATATATGGGGCGCCTGGGTGGCGCAGTCGGTTAAGCGTCCGACTTCAGCCAGGTCACGATCTCGCGGTCCGTGAGTTCGAGCCCCGCGTCGGGCTCTGGGCTGATGGCTCAGAGCCTGGAGCCTGTTTCTGATTCTGTGTCTCCCTCTCTCTCTGCCCCTCCCCCGTTCATGCTCTGTCTCTCTCTGTCCCAAAAAAAAAATAAATAAACGTTAAAAAAAAATTAAAAAAAAAAAGAATATATATACATATATATAAAATTACATTTTGTATGCATGCGCAAAAAATGCACATAAATATTCAACCAGCATATGTATGCATAGAAGAGGTTGGTAAGATATTTGCCAAAATGAAAATGCTGGTTTTCTTCAAATGTTTGGAATGAAGGGATGATTTATACTTAATTTTTATTCTTACTCATCTTGCTTACTTGCTATATTTTCTAATTTTTCTTAAAGTGGATATCGATCATTTGTTAAATAAAATGGAACAAGTTTGGGCTTAAATTAGTTAACTGATGAAGTACAAAATATAGAGGAACCTGGCTCAATAGCTGTTCATTAAAAAAAAAAAAAAAAAAGACAGGAGTTTTAGTTGATTACAAGTTCAAAATCAGTCAACAGTGTGCTGTAACTGCCAAAATGTTTGTTAATGGAAAATCAGGTAGCAATTACCAAGTTTGAGAGTCCAAAGGATCAGAGACAATAGTCCTATTATATGACTTTGAGGTACCCCAGTTTAAGGACAGAAACTGCATTTCTTCCAGAAGAGACTGACCTGGATGATGGTAAGTTCTGGAACAAGGTTATATGAGGGACAGTAGAAACAATAGGGAATCCTGTTATGCTAGAAAAGAAACAAACAGGGGTGCCTGGGTGGCTCAGTGGCTTGAGTGTCCAACTCTTGGTTTTGGCTCAGGCTTGGTTCATAAGTTCAAGCCTCACATCAGGCTCTGTGCTGATGGCTTGGAGCCTGCTTGGGATTCCGTTGCCTCTCTCTGACCCACCCCCACTTCTCTCTCTCAAAAATAAATAAACATTAAAAAATATATTGGAAAAGAAACAAACACAATTGGTACAGGTCTGGAAAAGTGGGGCTGACTTCATCTGGATAATTTTAGAGAGCAAGAATTAAAGACATTGAGACAGATTCGGCTCAGTTGAAGAACATACTTTCAGTAAAATTGAGATATTCCAAAACTGACCAAAGAATGTAGTGAATCCTTGTCTCTGGTGTTGAGGTCCCTGGATGTCAGGATGTTTAGCTAACTCTCTGTTTCATGGTTTGGGTAGGGGAGGGTCTAGCTGGATATCATCTAAAGTCCTGTCCCTGCCAAAATCTATAAAAGTCTCAGTCATAGCATCAGAGCCCCAACAATACACTCTCGGGGCAATATTCTGTAAAGTCACTCCTTAGCTTACCTTTTCCTAACAGGCTAGTTTTCTGAATTCCCAGTGTCTGCTAATTAGCACAGCTGAGCCAAGTTTGGCAGTGATTTTTCTCAGAATTAAGGACTCCTACTTCTGAAGATGATGTGTGTTTTAATTAAGTCTCCTCATTAAAACTTTCTAGCTTTGATTGTCAGTGTCTGTCTCCATGCAGCACATAATAGATATTTGCCCATTTCTTATGTAATCTGATTAATGTAGACAGCTCATCTTAGTCACTCAGCCCCACAAAGTGAATTTTAAGCCTTTTTTTTCCCAGATAGGCTGAGTATAGATCTGTTTCTTATATACTTCCTTTAAGTGGGGTTCCTGACACACCTTAAAACTCTAGTTAGCTACAAATACAAGATTTTATCAAGTGCGTTGAAGGAAAAAAGATGTACTTTCTTCTTTCTCTACCAGCAATTATGAGAAACCAATTGAATGGAACATTTGAAAGAAAAATACATTTTTTTTTATTAAGAAAGAAGAAAATACAGAAACTCTATGGGCTTTGTTAAGACCCATGCAATTTTCCTCTCATGAGAATCCCTGCCCTCTCACTCATGTTTCGCTAGCACTGGTGGATTTCAGGAGGTCTGTATTTATAATAAAGTGTCAACCTACCTTACTTTGCTAAAGCATAGACACAGGTCTCTACATACTTGGTATTTGGAACAAATGGTCTTGCTTCCATTACCTCCTTCCGTAGCTCTCCTTTGATCTCGAAAACAGGAGGTCATGAGTGGATTGTGATATTAAGAGCATGTTCCCAGAAAATACATGGTTCTAGTCTCTTGACTTTCATCTAGATACATTAAAATAGCTGGACCCAGCATATGGAGCTGAAAGGGGATTTTATCGTATCTACAAAATAATTAAATTTTATTTGTTAAACTATATCTAAAATAAATTTAGGCAGCTCAGAATAATATAATTCAAACAAAATCTTACATAATAGCAGAGAAACTCTGTGTATAAAATTCAGGAGAAAATAAAGATACAGTATATAAAATAAAGATACATTCTAGATCTTTAAATATTATATACATTAGAGATACTTAAATATTCCATTTACTAGAAATGGTGTCTCTGTAGAATATATCTCATTAAACAAAGAATTTCTGTGGAAATATAAAAAGACAAATTCCTACTTAGAAGATAAATAATAAGAAAAAAGAAGAGATATATAAATGTATGGTATATCTGTCTTCACTGATCATTTGGAAAGCCTTTTCAGCAAAAAGTCACAGTGTAGACTATGTTCAGGTGATCTGTACTGTTTACTATCAGTCAAGATATAAATCACTTTCAGTTAAAATTGTTCCCAGAAATAATCCATGTATGGCTAACTTTTGCTTTACTAGTTGTAAAAATTCCTGAACTACTTGCCAAATTGGTGAAATGTCCTTTTCCTTGCAGGAAATGCCATATACTGATATATGGCATATATAATATATATACACGTGGTATATATAATGGTATATGGGCGAGGAGGACTTATCTTATGGGTCTCTTGAAAGGGACCCATTCAATAGTGTAATGACCGAAGTTCCGAAACCTCCCACAAAAGTCCACCAGAGTCGTAAGTCAAAGCCAAGCGGCAAGGGTCGTTTATTGCAGGTTCGAACCTGGACCTCTGCGCACTCGTCGCCAGTGACGAGCAGAGGTCTCGATCAGGGTTGGTACAGCGTTTTTATAGACAGAGACAAATAGCACAGGGGAGGTTTCAAATTATGAGGGGCCTGATTAGTTGATTTTAAAGTAAGGACATTTGTTGTTCTCTGATTGGGCATCCTTTGTCCTTTGGCGGGAAGGCTTTGTCCGTTACTTGTGGCGGGAGAAAAAGGGGGAAGGGGGAAGGGGGTAGGGGAGGAATGTGTTAAGCAAGCAGGTTTACAGAAGCGAGAAATGCCGGTTAGTTCATGTACAATCACTCCTTCCATTACCTATCAGACTACATTTAGGAAGTTTCACAACCCATTCTACTACACAGCGGGTTACATTCAGGAAGGGCTTCACAATGCTCGTAGCAAACAGCAAGCAAAACAGACTTCTCAGCAATTGTATTACTTATCAAAGATCCATAATAAGCAGAAAAGAGAAGTTAGCTTTAAACTAAGGCAGGGCTGTCATTTGGATTTAAAGCTGTTCTTTTCAAATAGGACTTATCGTTCAATTCCCACCAGTGAATTCTGTTCATTTGGTGAGCAGTCGTTGAATGCTATTACTTTTCATTGATCAAGCACCAAAGAAATTTTCATCTCACCGTAAGACATATAGAAACAAAAACAAAAAATCTTCCCCCAAAATAAAGGAAAAAAACCCTACATTTTAGCTTAATAATGTTCTCTAAGCGTGAAGGATTAGAAGATGAACATAGTAATAGAACCCGAAGTTCTCTTCATTTACCTGAAGTATGCCTTGATTGCTGAGTTTGGGAGAATCTCAAGTTTGGAAGTCAAATTTGTAATCATCACTAAGCATATGATGAGAAATCATGACCCTGTTTTCAGATCTTGTCACCTGCCTCTGACTTCTCTTCACCCTTACTCTTCTTCTAGCACAGGTTGTAAGAATGGTTGAATGTGTGGGTTTTGGGTTATGATGACCTGGGTCCCATTCTAGCTCTATCACTTACCAGCATGTGAGTTGAACAAGTTGCTGAACATTCTTATGTTCTGGATTCTTGATCTTTAAAGTAGGGATAGTAATCCTGCCTCATGATTTTGTGAAGATTAATAGATGAATGCTAGTAACAAGCTTAGTGAAAGGTCTTGTGGAGGCTATGGTTTGGGACTCAATGATGATAGCCACCACTGCCATTATTACTTTAACAGTGTTTGGTGTAAACAAAGGAAAGAAATAGCAAACCTCGCGCTTTGTACTGATTCTGTTTTCCACTGGTTTATGTGTTATTGAGCAGAAAATTTCTTTTCTGTGTGTTCTGTGGTTGCCGTTGTTCATTTGTATGCATTTCAGCATTTTTTGGGGGAGAAAAATGTACCAGTCTTAAAGATTCAATACATGGAAGTGTCATCTTCCAGCCATAGCCTGAAGAAACTATTCGAATTCACAGGAGCCAGGTGTCTGAAGTCTGGGAAGTATACCTCTACCATAAGACTTTCCTTATAGGCAAACCTTGCAGATACTGCAGATTTGGTTCCAGACTACCATGATAAAGTGAATATTGCAATAAAGTGAATCAAATGAGTGTTTTGGTTTCACAGTGCATATAAAAGTTATGTTTACACTGTACTGTAGCCTATTAAGTGGGCAATAGCATTATGTTTAAAAAAACAATGTGCATGCCTTAATTAAAAAATACTTTATGGCTAAAATTGCTAACCATCATCTGAGCTCTCAGAAAGTCATAATCACTTATCACAGATCATCATAAAAACATAGTAATGGTGAAACAGTTTGAAATATTGTGAGAATTATCAACAGAGAGACACAAAGTGAGGAAATGCTGTTGGGAAAAAAATGGTGCTTCCTCGACACAGGGTTATCACAAACCTTCCGTTTGTGAAAAATGGAATATCTCTGCAAGGCACAGTGAAGAAAAATTCAAGAAAATGAAGTATGCTTGTATTTAGTGACACAAAATTTTCTCTGCCTAGTAAAAGCATTTCAAAGAAAACAAAAGAATAATTTGTCTCTTCTGAGGAAATAATTTATACATTATGATTTCTTTAGTTCCAAGAAAACACAAATGCCATTTGCAGCAGGATTAAGTGAAGAATCTAGGTTCAGCTATAAACTTGTTGATAACATCAATGATTCCCAAACTTGGTAGTTCATCAAGATACTCTGGGAAGATTTTTTAAATAAGGACTTCTGTAAAATCATGATTCTTTGGGAGCTGGTGAGGGGCAGGAGGAGGTGGGAATGTGGTTACAGTGTGGCCTAGTGTGGATCTTGCACCCGAGGCAGGAGGGTATGGGAATACCAGACAAAGACTAAAGCTAAGAACATCTCAGATTCTGAGACCCATCGCACATCCTTCCTATTGCTCTGATGCTCTGAGTTTATCCCAATGTCTTTGAATTTCCTCAGAAAGAAAATTTGACAAAGCTATAGACAGTTACTCAGTGGCCCAGTTGTGGTCATTAGTTTTGCAGCTGCCACCAACACATCTCTCCAAGGGTAAGAATCCTTAGGCTGTGAAGTATTTTGTCCAGAGGCAGCATGAGAGACCAGGAGGCACAGGACCAGGAGTAGGCAAATGTCCTCTATGTCTGACCAGTGGACTCAGGTGAGTAAAGTAGATGTAAGCATCTACTTTCAAGATGTCTACTTCACTCTGAGAAGATGGATGGGTTAGGGAGGGCTTAAAGGATTATTCTAACACAGAAGGCCCATCTATACAACCTCCCAAACTGTTAACCCTCTTTGGTGTTTTGAAGTCCTAATATGGCTTCCAAAGGAGATGGTTTCATAATTCTAAGACTGTTTGAAGTCAGAGGGCAGTTGAATGGCCTTTGTTCTGTGGTACTTGGAAAGAAGCTATACTTTACGTTTAGTTGTCCTTATTTCAGTAAATGCAGGGGATCATACGTTCTACTCTGCCTGGTGTTGGAGTGTGCAAAATGGTGACAATACTTTGCTGTAGCTTTCATGAAAAGGTGGAGTCTGGTTCCCCATTCCTTAAATCTAGGATTGGCTTTGTGGCCTTCTTTGACACATTGAATGTAGCAGAAATGATGAGTTACAGGCCATATGATTTACGAACCTAGGCATCAAGAGGTCTTGTAGCTTCAACTTTTGTTGCTTGTAGACACCTGTTGCCACCATGTGAGTGAGCCAGCCTAATGGATAATGAGAGCTCAGTGACACATTTTGTGCAGTATCCCTGGGTGACAACAGCCAGACATAGAAATCTATAATGACTCAAAGGCCATCTTAGATTATTCAGCCGACTGGAATGTGTTGCTACATGTGAGCTATTATTGTTAGCCTTTATCTCTCCAAATGATGTGATTTTTTTTTTACACCAGATACTATGTATTTAAAATGTATTTTTTTTATAGGGATTAAGTGCTTTCCTTGCGGTTCAGGGTCCTTGCTTGCCTGTATTTATCTCAAAAATGAAAAAAGCATTGCCAATCCCACCCCATCCCTTTCTGTGTCTTGTGAGTTATTATTTCTTTGGTGAGTCTGATTGAGCTGAAGGCAAAATGGCAGTGGTGGCTCATCTTACTATAAGTCTTCTGTCATGTATTTCTTGTGTGTCAGAGTATAGTTTTGTTCTGTTTTCTTTTTCAGAAAAAAACCCACTCATTTTGAAACAAATAGACTAGTTTTTGCTTGTTTGTTTTACAGATGCTTTTCCTCTTTCAACTGAAACAATATCTTGGACTGATAGCTCATCTTACCACCTGACTCTAGTTTGAAAATGATGAGACTTGCTCCTGATTTGATGTTGAATGATTACAAAACTATGATAATTTCAAAACTATTGGATTATGGGGATCGAAAGCTAATGCTGTTTTCAAAGAAATACTTCTGAATATCAGTACTTGTAGATAGAGCACAATGTAGTTATTCTATTAATAAATAAAGTGACTAATGAAGCGTCGTACAGCACAGTGAGAATACATTTCACAAGGGCCTTTTAAAATGATTGTATAAAACAATTCAAAGAAAAGGAACCAAACTATGCTTTGTAATATATTTTTCCCAAAGGCATATTCATAACATTTATAAAATACATATTTTTTGTGTTGATAAATTGCCCTAAACACCCTCTGTTGAACAGGCTGACCATGGGCAAGACTGTGATGTTGACAGTTTGGGCCTTGGCTTTCCTCCCTACAGTTGGCATCCCTTGCCAAGTGGAGGATAAATAACACACATTCAGGATAGGTCGTTTTCTCTCTCTCTCTCTCTCTTTTTAACTGAAAATGTAGCACACACGGAGCAAAGCTTTCAGCAAGTATAATGTGTTTATAGTAAAATAATCTTCTTCCTACTGTAGATTCTTGGTTCCCCCTGGAAGTAATGTCTGCAGAGCTTCCTTTATATGTCCTTCTTCTGCATATGCATACATATTGTATATACATATAAATGGTGCTTATCTTAAGCATTAAGAATTTCTTGTCCTTCAAATGGTTCTCTCCTTTGGACAGCTGTCTTCACCTTTGTTTATCTCAGATGCCTCATCTATAATGTAATTAACCCAACTTCATAGAATTAGTTTGGGATTAACTGGTTATTATTCATAAAGTCCCTGGAAGAGTATCTGGCACAAGGGAACCACTCTGTGTTAGCTGTTATTGTATTCACAGTTTTGCCCACCATCTTGCATCATTGATTGACATAATTATATTTTTATAGGGGTATTTAAATTTTGAATCCAAATGGTTTCATCTCAAAACAAAAGATCTGTGGTAAAGACTGTAAGAAGCTTCACACGTAGAAAATTCTTACCAAGTTCAAGAGGCTTAAAAATCCTTTAGGCGTGAACTTAGAATATACAGTTTATTTACTACAGAGCAAAATTTACCTTTCATTAGATGCCTTTGTTCTAATGCTAAATGCCAGAGGAAAATGAAGTCATATAGATAGGGACTTTCTTTGTCTTTACTCATTTGTTCATTTATTCATTTAAAAATATATGTACTGTATACTTTATATCTGACACAAACCCAGGTGAATAAGAGGCAAATAAAAAAATCACAGTTCCTATCATTGTGGAGTTTACAGGATGGTGGGGACAAAGTTTACCAGTGAAATATTTACATATATATTATAACAAAAGGTGAAATACAAGATGTATTTGTGTGTATATGTATCATCTAGTCCAGTATAGGGTGTGATGGAGGCCCTTTCAGTAGAATTTTGAAGGAAAAATATTTTGATCCAAGAATTTTATTTCAAGCCAATTTGTCATTCAATTCTGAAGGCAACTGAGAGTTATTTCCTATTATTGAAAGGTTTATGAGATATACCTCTCCTATACTTTCCTAAAACATACTGTTGGATGACATATTCCAGCAGAATCTCTTTCTCATTCTCTCCTTTTCTTGACAAAGCCCTACTTCTCGTCCATACAGAGATATGCAAAATCAATGTGGAATATGCACACAAATTTTTATTTACTTCATCTGATTTCTTACAAACTTGGGCTTGTGTTACTTTCTGCAACTGTACTTTTAGTTGCGGTGTGTATTGTTAATACTAATTTTAATTTTGTTAGGCTTGTAGTATTTCTATGAAAATAAAAACAATAATTTCAGTCCTCATAATTTATTTCTTCTTTCTCATATTATTATATATTTTGATGTAAACCCTTCCTATTAGAGAACATTCTTCAATGAATAAGTGTGTGCATCTATTTAATTTTTCACCTGTGCAAGTATATCTGAAAAATGTCAGATCTTGGATCGCTATGTCAGAGGTTTTGGTAATTTTGATAGTTATTGCCAAATTTCTGATAATAGTAATTGCCCCAATATATATCCTAATCAACAATATATGTAGATGCCTGTTTTCTCATCATCTTATGAATAGAATGTTTTCTTAACCTTTCAGTTTTTGCATATATGATAAGATAAAGTGGCATCTCAAAGTAGTTTAATTATACTTTTCTTACAGGTGAATTTGAACATCCGTTTATGTGTTTAAAAGTTACTTGTAGGGGCGCCTGGGTGGCTCAGTGGGTTGAGCGTCCGACTTCAGCTCAGGTCATGATCTCACGGTTTGTGGATTTGAGCCCCGCGTGGGGCTCTGTGCTGACGGCTCGGGGCCTGGAGCCTGCTTTGGATTCTGTGTCTCCCTCTCTCTCTGCTCCTCCCCTGCTCACATTTTGTCTCTCTCTCTCAAAAATGAATACATATTTTTTTTAAATGTTACTTGTATTTCCTTCCCATAACTTTTGCCTAATATTCATTTTTAAAATTCATTTTTTATCAACTAATATATTCTAACAAGAGTAGTCGTTTGTGATAGAGCTACAACTATTTTTCCTGGGTTGCCTTTTGGGTTTATTTATGGTATTTCTTGACATGTAGAATGTGTGTGTGTGTGTGTGTGTGTGTGTGTGTTTTAATGTAGTGTAAGTTATCAATCTTTTCTTTGAGGACTCTGGCTTTTGAGTGATGGTTAGAACATCCTTTTCTATTCCAGGTTTATATGTGAAGTTTATATGTGAAACTCCATAGCTTTCTCCACTACTTTTATAGTTTTTTTTTCTTCACAATTACATTTTTGCTTATAATTATTTCTTGTGAAATATGTCAGAAAAGAATCTACCCTAATTTTACTTCAGACTTCTGGGGGGAACAGAAATTAGAGTCCAAGTCCCATGAAGTCAGTTGGGCTCTGGTATGTGCCTAGCTTTGAAGTCTCAGAGGATAAGCTAAAAGTGAGGGTGAAGTGTGTATAAAGAGGCCTTCATGGAGACTGAAGTTAGCTCTGAAGCATTTCCAGTTCTGGGAGTGGATGAAGATAATCCCATGTTTATAGTGCCCCTGGCAGAAACATAAGATAAATCACTTCCGGAAGAAGCTGATGTCATCTTAGGCCCCAACTAAAATTAGTTACACAATCAATTTTGCAAATGCAATGTCTGGAACAAAATAAAAAATATCCGAGATATCAAGGCGCGTAAGAAAAGACTGATTGAAAGAAAACAAACAAACAAAAAAAACCAAAAAAACAAAACAAAAACAAAAACAAACAAAAAAACCCCCCAGGCAACAGAAAACACTCATCAAAGACCCTGAAATAACAAGTTTATTGGGCTAAAGCATAATTATTTTAGGACTAACAAATATGATAACCAAATTTAGACAAAAGTGGTAAAGATTTGACAGCATGTTAGATCCAGATGAGGACAACATTTGTGAACTAATAGGTCAGAAGAAAATATCAGAATAAGCATGGACAAGTCAAGACTGAAAATAAGTAAGAGAGTGCATGGTACATGAGTGGGGCATCCCAATGTAAATAAGCTTGTTGAGAGAAAAAGAGATGGTATGTGATATTAAGAAAAATATAAGAAAGGATGCTGTACTTTGTCAAATGCTTTTTCTGCATCTATTGAAAGGATCCTATGGTTCTTATCCTTTCTTTTGTTAATGTGGTGTATCATGTTGATTGATTTGCAAATATTGAACCAGCCAGGCAACCCAGGAATGAATCCCACTTGATCATGGTGAATAATTCTTTTAATATACTGTTGATTTGATTTGCTAGTATCTTGTTGAGAATTTTTGCGTCCAGATTCATCAGGGATATTGGCCTGTGATTCTCCTTTTTAGTGGGGTCTTTGTCTGATTTGGAATCAAGGTAATGCTGGCCTCATGGAATGAGTTTGAAAGATTTCCTTCCATTTCTATTAGTTGGAATGGTTTGAAAAGAATAGGTTTTAACCTTGCTTTAAATGTCTGGTAGAATTCCCCTGGGAAGCCATCAGGAATGAAAAACAAGATAAAAACAGAGAGGGAGGCAAACTATAAGAGACTTTTAAATACAGAGAACAAACGGAGGGTTGCTGGAGGGGAGGTTAAATGGGTGACAAGCCTTAAGGAGGGCACTGTTTGGGATGAGCACTGGGTGGCATATGTAAGAGATAAATCATTGGGTTCTACTCCTGAAGCCAAGACTGCACTGGATGTTAACTAACTGGAATTTAAATTAAAAAAAAAAAAAGAAAAATATAAGAAAATGTTATATGTAGCTGAATAAAAAAGAAGATGAATTTGAAAGTGGCGATGATCACAGGCAGGTGACTTCTTGCTAGAAAAATATGTGATCTCATAGATAATGAAATAGTAACTTCAAAATGCCAACTGAAAATCTCTTATTGAGAGAAAAATTTCTTTGAGGATGAAAGTTAAGTAAATGAATTTTTGAATGCACAATAACTGTGCATTTGCCATCAGTAACCCGGGCCCCAAAGAAAATGCTTAAAAGGGTTTTATTCAGGCAAAGGAAAATTTTTTTCTGATAGAGATCAAAGATGCACGAGGAAATAAAGAACAATGGAAATAGAAACTATATGGTCAAACCACTTTAATCTCCATTATTATTTTAGCCTAAGTTTTATAATAGATCATTTCAGTCTGACATTTTTTTTTTTTCATGAATTCTCCAGCAATTTCCTAAGATCCTCAAGAAAGTTCACAGGAACAATAATTGACCAGGATATTGCTTAGTGTTGATCATTCTGGGTCACTTTTATCTAGCTTTTCTAGTATGTGTATTCAGCAAAAAATTTATGGAATTGAATATTTAAATATTATTGATATTTTTCTTTCCATGTTTTCCTATGGAGACTTCAGCTGTGCACCTATTGGCTCATTTTGCCTGTCTTTTGTATTTATTACATCCAATTCCCCTCAACTGTGTTTACTCCATTGCTTTATGTTGGATACTTAAATTTGTATTCTTTATGTCACTATATTTTCACCAGTTTCTCTTCTCCTTTGTGTTTCTTCAAAATTTGTCTTTTCTGTGATTGTTTTTATTCCTTCTACTTCTTTCCCAAATTCTAACAGCTCACACGTTATTTCCTCTGTTATCTCCCCTTCCTTGCCCTGAGTTCTTGTATTTCCCCTTGGTGACTTGTTTTACAAAACAGATGGCTTCACTAAGTTGTTTTTTAATTGTGACAAAAGAACTGGTACAATTTTCGTCTTATTTATGGTGAATGGAATGAGGTTTTTGGAGGGGTAGGGGGTTCAGAGTCTATAGACAAGAAAGAATTCTTTAGATGTCTTTGGTGCAAAAAGGTGATTTTATTAAAGCATGGGGACAACACCCATGGGCAGGAGGAGCTGCCCTGGGACCACGAGTAGAGACTGATTATATACTTGGGAAATGGGGGGAGGTAAGGTCCAGAGGAAGTTTCCAGTGAGATTTCATATGCTAAAGAAGACTCCCAGGATACTGGAGGCCTAGATATTGTCAAGCTAAGGTTGTTTTTCCCTCTAGCAAAGCATTAGCATTAAGACAGCAGGGAGTTCCTGGAGAAAGTTTTACTCTGCCAGCCTCAACTATTTGTCAATGGGCTGCAGGTTATAAGAAAATTTATTCTATATGCCTTTTCCTTCTGCCTTTGTTTCCCACCTCAAATGGGAAATGTTGTCTATTGGTAGGTTTTGCCGCTGTGGCTCACATTTTTTATAGTGTCCTCTAAATACTTGATTCAGACCTACCATCCCTCCCTGATTTCTGGCCATTTTGTTGCCTTCTTATTTTTACCTGCCATCCAAAGTTCAAATATTTGTCCTGAGTTAGAAATTCACAATGCAAATTTTTGTGTAGGCTTTATTTGAGTTTTTATCATCTCTTTTCCCATATTTATGGGGTTCGCATTGTGTGTCAGGCTTTGCACTAAGCTCTGCGGATATAAAAATGAACAGTAAAAGCAGGACTTCTGTTTTCATAGGGCTTATAAGATTAGTCGAGGAAAAAAAATTAAATAAGCAAGTTCAAAACGGTGCATGCTAAGTATTATAAGAGAAGAAATACAGGATACTGTGGAAACGCATTTTGATGATATTAAACATTTAGATTCTTCTAATGTGTTTTGCACAAGTCCTGTATTTTGAGGAGAGTCAAGGATTCTCCCAGTAGTGTTGAACATTTGAAAGAGGAAGTGATTCCTAGAGAAAGGAAGGTCTAAACTGAGATTCAGATCGAACTAAGAGCGATCTAAGTGGAAGTAACTGTTTCATAACAATATATAGATATCAGAGAAAGAGCAAAAGAATATAACATGACAGATGAATGAGGTTCATTGATTTGTTTCATTTTATGAATTTATTTGATGAAGTTTTGGGGTGTTGGTGGAGTTTTGGGGTCCGGAGCCAACGGCCAAGAAAAAATTCTTGAAGATGTCTTTGGTGCAAAAGGTGATTTTATTAAAACAAGGGGACAGGACCCCTGGACAGAAAGAGCTGCACTGCAAGTGTTGGGCGGGGGAGTTTTGGGGGGGGGGGGTAACCGTTTTATGGAGCTGGGGGAGATAAAGTCAAGAGGGAGTTTCCAAAGAGACTTGCACATGCTTAAGACGTACTGGAGGGCTAGCTATCATCAAAGTAAGGTTGTTTTTTCCCTCTAGCAAAATATTAACATTAAGACAGTAGGGAGTTCCTGGACTTTAGGCCATTTATGGGATTGCCTTTTTTGGCCACACTGGTGGAGACTCATCAGTTTAACCTTTTTTTTTTTTTTTTGGTCCTTTCTTGCTTTTGGCGGAGTGTCCAAGGAATATGTATATGTCCCACCAGGAGAGGGAGGGAGGTTGCTAACTTGTACTTTGACCTCTGCTTGCCTCAAGTTCCCTCATCCTATCAGTAAAGGAAATCTCTGCAATTCCTCATTTTAGAAGCACAATTTGAATTTTAAACAGGATTTATTAGCTCCCTTTAGGGCTGTCTTCAGAAGCAGGAAAAACTGTGAAGTGCACTTAAAAAAATTATTCTCTGTGAGAAAACTTCGATGAAAAAGTTAATAGAGTTAGCAGATTTTAGGTAAAATATAATTTCTTAGTTGGTGTTCCGATGAGGATTTGGAAAATTCTTCCTTTGGAAAATCCTTGTTCTCAATATCCCTAGTGATATTCTTTATTTTTTTGTGTTATTATTTTTTTAATGTTTATTAGTGGGGGAGGAGCAGAGAGAGAGGGAGACACAGAATCTGAAGCCAGCTCCAGGCTCTGAGCTGTCAGCTCAGAGTCCCATTTGGGGCTGGAACTCCAGAACTGGGAGATTGTGACCTGAGCCGAAGTTGGAGGCTTAACTGACTGAGCCACCCAGGCACCCTCCCCCCCACCCCGCTGATATTCTTGAATCATTTACCAAAGAGATCTTTCTGGTCTTTGTCTTCCTAGCACCTCCGCCGGTTGAACTTTGAAGTTAAAATGCAGGTATTCCCTGCTTTTCAAAAGTTCCATGTCACACCACTTTGCTTTCATGAAAGACCTTGATTAGTACCTGTTTTTGCTAACCAATGGAAATCCGAAGAGAATTTTTGCTTTTACAGAAAAAAGTGACAAGTGAAAATAACTTTCAAGTGGGCAGTTATATAGAGACGGTGTGTACCCCAGCAACAACAGTAGCTACACCTCGCTCCTTCCCTAGGAAGTACACTCAGCATCTCAGCATCAAGCCACCATCATTTTGAACCACGTCTGTGAACATCCGTGTTTATTCCAATTTATGTACTGTATCCCTGAGCAAGATGTATCTGAAGGTATCAGCAACACTTTTTCTGGGCCTGGGAATGCTCAAAAATTTTTCCATATACAGTTGATCCTTGAACAACACCAGGGTTAGGGGTACTGACCCCCATGCAATTGAAAATCTTCACGTAACTTTTGACTTTCCAAAACTCAATAGACTTCTGTTAACTGGTAGCTGAGCTGATCACATAAGCAATTGATTAACACATTTTTGTATGTTGTATGTAATATATACTGTCTTCTCACAATAAAGTAAGTTAGAGAAAAAAATATTAAAATCATAAGGGAAAATGCAGTTACAGAACTGCACTGTATTTATAAAAAGAAAACATCTGCCTATAAATGGCCGTGCACAATTCAAAGCCATGTTGTTCAACGGTCAACTGTAAATTAAAGGTAGTTTCTTCTTCACGTTAGGCCACTGCGGTTTACAAAAGATTTCATGGGAACTGTACTTCCAGATAGTGGGGGGGAACTTACATCTAATGTGATCTAGACTACTGTGAAAATAGCTTTTGGGAGTCTTCAGGATTATCCTTTTCAGAGTGATATTTTAGGCCCTCATTCATGGATTCTTGTTTTGCAACACAGGTTGCTATTAACATTTTTTTTCCTGTAACAGTTATCACCTCCATAAGACTATATTAATTTTTCCAATATTTCTGCTCTGCCCTGAAAAGTTCTATAAGGAATAACAGCATTTTTTTTTTTGTCCAAGAGTTGCCAGCTAATTGCAACTATAATAGTATCCATATGGCAAATTTCCAGCTTGTCAGCTGTAGTACAGCATTCAGGCTGGCTTGCTAGATACTTCTGTTTGTTTCTGTGTTTAGAGAAAGCACACAAACATTAACTAACCTATCATATTGATGTCACAAATGTCAACGTCTTGTTATAATTAAATCCTCTGAGTATTTTCTTTTATGTATGAAAAGGAAAACACATTTGGGCAAGCGTAAATGCATGTTTTTTTTTATTGTTAGAATGGAAACTACAGCTTGTTTACTTAACTGATTTGGCAAGGAAAAAACTGTTAAGAGAAAAACAGAACAACTAATCTGTGGTCTCTTCTCCTTTATCCTATGTTTCTAAATATAAGCAGCTGATCCTTCTTGTAACTGAGGACACACACCCAGTGAGGCTAGAAATTTGCAAATTATAATGAGCTGCACGTAATAGTGTGAATCCTTAGAGTGAAATCAGCATAAGAGAATAATCTGACAA
The DNA here is from genome assembly GCF_028749965.1 of Puma concolor. Lineage (NCBI taxonomy): Eukaryota > Metazoa > Chordata > Mammalia > Carnivora > Felidae > Puma > Puma concolor. Next base: position 27,827,867 of record NC_141668.1, on the reverse strand, counting down.
ATACACGTTAAGCTGTTTTTCAAAATGTGAGTCCATTAAAAAAAAAACTGTTGTGGGTGAATAATGGAAACCTAAAGCAAGTAACATTTTATTGGCAGAAACACTAAGTTCCAAATCTCTCTAGGGTCAAACTGGGGAAACACAGAAGAGATAAAAGCCGAGAGGGAGGTCAATTAAATTTACTCTTTTGATGCTACCAAGCTGGCTTTCTGGTTTTGAGCTTGGTAGGTGTTTAAAGGTTTTTCTCTCTTAGGTTCCTATGATATGGGGATATACTTTCTCGGATTGGTTCCTACCCTCCCTCCTACCTATCTCCTAGTTTTCTGGAGGTCGGCTTTACCTAGGCTTTTCTGTGTATGTTACATAGTGTGGGGCTAAAGGAATTCTGGAACTTGGCTGCCTGAGTTCAAATCCTACCTAGTTTTACCACTTACTAGTTGTGTAACTTTAGACAGGCTACTTAACATCTTTTGCTTGTCTCCTCATCTGAACATGGGATGATAATAAATAGAACTGACTTCACAGAGCTGCTGAGAGTAAATTATATCTATCCACCATCCATCCATCTATCCACACCATGGAAGGATGTAATATTCATTATCATTATCATTTTCCCTCTAAGAGAATGTTCCTCTCCTGATCCACAGGAAAGGCTCATCTGCCTCCTTTACCATGAGCAACCTCTGGAGGTATAAGTGATGCCTTATATGCAGCAACCTCTTCACTGCTTATTTTGCACCTTTGGCACAGTTATCTGGTGTCTCTGCCTTTTAGGCTTTCTAGCCAATTGTGCCCCGCCCAACCTCAGGAGACACATATCCTTAGGATTGTTATGTCTTTCAGGTGAGTTATCTTTTCATTTCTGTGATGATGAATTTTACCTGTCAACTTGGCTGGGCCATAGAATCCCAGTTCTTTGGTCAAATAATATTGGAAGTATGTCTGTGAGGGTGTCTTGGATGAGGCTCACATTTCAGGTGACAGACTGAGTAAAGCACATTGCTTTTCCCCAATGTGGGTGGCTCTCTTCCAGTCACTTGAAGGTCTGAGTAGGGCAGAAAGGCAGACCCTCCCCAGAGCAACAGAAACTACTTCTGCCTGATTGTCCTGGACCTGAGAGATGAGTATTTTCGCCCGCCCCCTCCCCCCACTACTGTGGCCTTCAGAATGGAACTGCACCATTGTCAGTGGTAGATCTTGAGACTTATTATCCTTCATAACTGAATGAGTCTATTTCTTATAAGTCTCTTAATGGATCGACTGATCCATAGGTCCTATTGTTTCTGTTTCTCTGGAGAACCCTGAATCATTATGGAATATGTTTCATTTTCCTCCTTACCTTGATGTGTATTTGTCTGATACTAGTATTAGCTGCTCCTATTTTTGTTTTCTGGTAGCCTTTGTGTGTGTGGCATGTATTTTCATCCTTTCTTACAAACTTCCTGTTTCTTTTCATATTTAATGTGTGTCCATTTTAAGCAGTATACAGTTTTTTTTTTTAATGTTTATTTATTCTTGAGAGAGAGAGAGGGAGAGACAGAGCATGAGCAGGGGAGGGGCAGAGAGAGAGGCAGACACAGAATCTGAAGCAGGCTCCAGGCTCCCAGCTGTCAGCACAGAGCCCGATGCGGGGCTCAAACTTACAAACCGTGAGATCATGACCTGAGCCACAGTCGGATGCTCAACCCACTGAACCACCCAGGTGCCCCTCATCATCATCATTTTTAATTTGAGAAAGAGAATGTAAGTGGTGGAGAAGGGCAGTGGGGGAGAGAGAAAGAGAATCTTAAGCAAGTTCCATGCTCAGCACGGAGCCCAAATTCCATCCCACAACCCTGGGTTCATGACCTGAGTGGAAGTCAAGAGTTGGTTGCTAAACCAACTGAGCCACCCAGATGTCCCTAGATCTTGGTCTTTCAAATAATGGCTACCTTGCCTGTTGACAGATAACTTCCCAATTGACTATAAATTTGAGAAGATTCATGTAAATTTTTAATTACAGCTACCTCCCAGAAAACATTATAGACGTCTCTAGGTAAACTCTCTTTAAGAAATTATTGTCATTTAGGAGGAAAAGACTCAAGGTGCCTGGGTGGGTCAGCTGGTTGAGTGTCCAACTTCGACTCAGGTCATGATCTCGTAGTCTGTGAGTTCAAGCCCTGCATGGGGCTCTGTGCTGACAGCTTGGAGCCTGGAGCCTGCTTTGGATTGTCTCCCTCTCTCTCTCTGCCCCTCCCCCATTCACTCTCTCCCTCTCTCTCTCTCTCAAAAATACATAAAACATTTTAAAAAATAAGGAAAAGACTGATAAATTAGCTATTCATGGACAAAATAAATGCATAATGTCCTAAAATTGAACTTTGGGGTTGCTTTACTCTATCAAAAATAATAGTAACAACTTTAATATCAATTCCTAGGATAGTTTTTCTTAAAATGTACTATGTGCAATGTATTTTTATGTATATTTTACATAAGAACAGAAGTTCAGAGAATTTAAGTCATTTGCTCAAGGTCACACAGGAAGTGACAGAACTAAGTCGATTCTAACCCTACAGTCTGTTTCCTTTCTTCGTGTGACTTTGCTAGTTAACTATACCAATCTTTAATCATGCCTAGTTTATTTTATAACTATTTTAGCATAATGAAGCTTATAGTCATAATTGTGTGTTATATACTTAAGTATAAATGGAGATGTCTAGAAAAAAAATTTTTTTTAAATGTTTATTTATTTTTGATGAGAGAGAGACAGAGAGAGAGAGAGAGAGAGCATGAGCAGGGGAGGGGCAGAGAGAGAGAGGGGCACAGAATCAGAAACAGGCTCCAGGCTCTGAGCTGTCAGCACAGAGCCCGATGTGGGGCTCAAACTCACAGACCGTGAGATCGTAACCTGAGCTGAAGTCGGACGCTCAACCGACTGAGCCCCCCGGGCGCCCCTAGAAAAATTTTTTAAATACTATAACTTAGATTAGGAAATATGCCATTATGAAATTTCAGAGAAGTAGATTTTGAAGTCCTGTTTAGGCTGTCTACTCATAGTGTGCTCTTATGCTTTCGGAATATCAGTCTCCACATATTCAATGTGGGGATATTAACTACTTCATAGGAATTTTCTGAGGACTAATTGACTTATAGGTTTGTGAAATTTTATGGAAAACTCAATGTATTAGTTTCTTAATTGGTTTTATATTTCTTGTCATAATTTTCATTATTATATAGAGAGAGACAGGTCCTAAAGGTGCAGTGATGAGAGAATTGAAAAGCAGGGGCCAAGACTCTCCAGGAGCCGAAGCATCGGTCCCCTGGCTTAAGCCTCTTTTGTTTTTGCAATTTATCTGATAATAGCAAGCACATACAACATAGTATTTGGCATCCTGACAGGTCATCCACCCGCACTGTATTCCATAGTGGGTCATGAGTATATCTGGCACCAGACAAAGCATTCTTATCTCCAGACCTGGCACCCTTGTGATGTCCTTCTGGAGAGAACAGCAGTCCCGTGGCCTTCCTCCTGGGAATGAAACTGCTTTCAGTTTCTTCTCTGTCCCTTTCCTTCAGGATATTCCTATGGTGCCTCCTGAATCTTGTTCTCCAACAATTATACATTTAAAATCAAAAGGCCAGTGAGTTCCTAGGGGATCTACTAAGATAAGAACTCAGATAAGAACTTCCCTAAGAGTTGTGTTATCACACTTTTTTAAAAAATTTTTTTTTCACGTTTTATTTATTTTTGAGACAGAGAGAGACAGAACATGAATGGGGGAGGGGCAGAGAGAGAGGGAGACACAGAATCGGAAGCAGGCTCCGGGCTCCGGGCTCTGAGCCATCAGCCCAGAGCTCGACGCGGGGCTCGAACTCACGGTCCGCGAGATCGTGACCTGAGCTGAAGTCGGCCGCTTAACCAACTGAGCCACCCAGGCGCCCTTATGTTATCACACTTTTAATAGAAACAACTATTCAACTTCTTTTTTAGGTTCTAGTCCCTGCATAATTTAGAGTGAAGCTTTTCCCACTCTGGAATGAATATGGTTCAAAAGTCTAGAAGTTTTCACAAAGTTTAGTTACATGATTTACAGACTGATTTAAATTTATGACCCAAGAAATACTTTTGCTATAAGACGCTAAAAAGTGGCCAGTATCACAAATTTATTAAAGAAAGCTTATAAAAAAACTACTGTTATCTTTTTCTTTAATGTAATGATGGATTTTTTAGATAAGGGAGTACTAGGAATCAATGTGCTATATATTATAGATTCAATAAACTGTTTGATGAAATGTCATATAGCACAGTACGAAAAACATCAATTTTAAAATACCAGGACTTAAATAGTGTTTATTTACAAGGCAAGCAGCATCAGAAGGAAGAATGATCAGATATAAAGTTACTCTAAGTTTGTTTGGCAAATGGTCTGTCCACCTTCTGTGCTTTCTGGCATGTTATATGCACCTTTATTGTGACATCAGTATAGTGAGTTACAGTTATTTATTATTTTTCTTTCCCCACTGTACTGCAAGATCTTTCAGATAAAGGGAACCATATTTATTTATCTCTGGATCCTCAATGTCTAATAAAATAAAATGTCTGGCAGAGATTGGAAATCCCTTTATTATTACCTAAAAATGATCAATTTCATAATTAATAAAATATATTAATTTTAATCTTAAGCTAGGTCAAAATCCTCAGACTCTCCCAAGGTATGCAAATTCCCATGTGGGAAAGGTTGAAAAATATTTCTCTGAGAAAAGAAATACTGTACATGAAAATATCTGGTTTCAAACGTATTTCCCTAAATGAAGAGAAGCCAATAGGAAAGAGGTCACTTGTGGACTGTAGGGAAGGATCTTCAGTTTCTCATCTGTAGAATAGGTGATTGAATGAGTCAATGCTTCTAAACTACTTTGTTTTGCTTTGAAAATACTTCTGTGAGATCAACTTTTCCCATTATAGTGTCATGATGCAGTGCTCAGGGACAGGAGTGTAGAATGGATTCACAGTCAGCCTACCCTGCCAGTGTGGGGAATCTGTTAAGAATTTAGGTAAGGTAAGAGCTTACCTCAGAGTGTGGCCTTATAAATCTGACCATAGGAAATGTGCTACTATTTTTTTAAAAGAAAAAGATAGGCGTTTGAAATACGATATTGTTGTCTTTTTGGTATGGGACTTCCTTAAAGTTAGAAGTTCTGTTTCACAACAATTAATTGATCCAGGAGGGTTTATGGTGAGTAAATATATTTAATAAAATCTGTCAGTGTAATTTAGTATTAATTGCAAAGTTGCTTCAAGTACAGCGGCTTCAGGTATAGAACTAACTCGACTGCCAGCTGACAACAGTTTATTGTATATTTTAGGAAACATTAGCAGCTCCCTGCTGAGAATATAAATAAGGAGAAAATAGAGCAAGAACCATGGGGCTAGGTGAATATACAATATAACCTCTTCATGGGAGAATTTTGAAGAAGCCTGAAAAAAACTAATATGAAGAAACCATTCACTAAGTTTTCTGAAAGCAGATGTTTGGTGCTGAGAAATTAAACATACCAAAATAATTGTAGGAACTCTAGTAACCATGAACATCAGAAAGATGCATTTGAGGTGTTTCATTTTCTTGTCTACTAACTGAAACTTCTTTCCTGAAACTAATTATTGTACAAAGTCCTACCTGCTTTGAAATACTGAAAGTAAAACAAAAAATGCAGATGTTGCTTTTTTTAAAATTGTCTAGAACTATAAATTTTCACTGAATTGATCTTTTCTACATTCTCAATAGAGTTAAAATATGGAAACTGTGGAAGTTAAAATATGGATAAAGAATATGCAGTTATTTATTTACTAAAGCATAAGGAGTAGTCCGTAACCCAAGTAAGAAGTCATAACAAAATTTCTATGTCGAGATGAAATATTTATAGATATATTTCACATACGATGTGTGTTTGGTGGAATCCTTACGTAACGAATGTGTTGCTTAAAATTGTTACTAAACATTGACTAACTGGTTACCTAGGATCCTGATCCTGTAGAAGACTTCAAACGGTAGTTCTTTGAAAAATTAACTCAGGGACTATAAATAACAAATAAGAATATTTGCTCATCTAACCTGATTCTAAATGGGCACTGAAACTTGTCTAGAATTTTGTAATTTATTGAATGAGAGCTGGCTGCATTATATTTTAGTAGAAAACCTTAGATTAGTGACAATTTAGGAGAAACACCTTCTAGCTTTTTCCACAATAGGGGTAAGAACTAAAAGGCTCTATTAGGGTTTATGGTCTGCACTTTGGATTTTTTGCAAAGCTTGGGGTGAGGAGACAAAATAAATGGAAATGCTTCTAGGCACTGGTTAACAAAACCACAGCTGTTCCAGTAGTATGGACTTTGGAGCACAGTTAGGAAGAAAAAGTAAAGGTAGGAGAAATGGCAGGGGATACAGCCCAAGGAAGATAGTCAATGGTGTTGTAATAGTGTGTGGTGACACATGGTGGTTAAACTTGTGAGCACAGCATAACGTATAGACTTGTCTGATCGCTACGTTGTACACCTAAAACGAATTTAACACTGTGTGTCACCTGTACTTCAATTAAAAAAAGAAGAAATGATTAAAAAGATCAGTGGTAGGGAAAGAAAAACAAGAGGGAAAGATGAACACATGCAAAAAGTGAGCATTAAACAGGAGCCCTTTGCAGCAAATTGTGTATATTAATAAATAGCTTTTACACCTTCTGAGAAATATAAAATCTAGCTTAGGCTTCCCACGGAATTGATGTGTTATTTTCTTTTCAACATCAGCCACCATAATCGAGTCCTCTTTTATTCATCGCTAGTGTTCCGAACCGTCAAACTGCAGGGTCTCCTAAAAGAGATCAACCCAAACGTTCTCTTTACAAAGTGTGGGTATGTAGGAAACCAATACATATTGAATACCCACTAAAAAGTGTGTTATCTCTCTAGTTTCTTGTATCTTACAACTTAAAAAAAATCAAATTTGAAAAAAAGGGATTCAAATTCAACTCCAACTATAAGGCTTATAATATTTTTATTACCAACTATTCTGATGTTTGCTTACTTGTTAAAGGCAGGTGGATAATATATAAAAACAGAAAATAAATTCTGGACTAAGTAACTCATGTTAACCTTGCTCAGATGGTTCATGTGGTAAGTCTATCATTGTAAGAGAGAGCCCATAGAGAATGTTGCAAGTTACTCAAGCCGTGACGAGGCATTCTTGGGACAAGGTTGGCAATGATGGTTGTGTCTGAGCTGAATACAGAAATGTTCTCAGAGTGAGATTAGAATGCAGATATGTTCTATTTACCCACTTAAACTCAAACATAGTTCCTCATTTTCCCCTCATTTAAAAGTCTGAGAAGCATGGAACATTGTGTCTTTTACTTTCCCTTTACATTGCAAAGGACAAAGTAATAAGCAGTAGATATTAAATTAGTATTTTCTTAATTACCATCATAACTATAGCAGCGACATTCTTCTGAACTTAATGACTGTGCATAGTCTAATTCTGCAATAGCACGGGTATTTAAATTATAGTTTTCCACACCAGTTTAAGTAATCATCCAGCAATTTAAAAAATCTTCATTAGATGGTAGAGCAGGTAAAGTTAGTCTTCAGTGATACTCTAAAATCTATCTTATTTTATTTTCTTCATATTCAAAGTGTCTACACTATTTTGTTAATTTTAAGTAGTGCATTTTTCACATTTTAGCATCTCTAAAATTAGAGGTGTGATGTTAAATCAATGTGATGAGAAAATCATCACAATTGTCATGACTAATTGGCACTTTTTTCTCTGTGGTAGGTAACACAAAGTTGGTACATTTTACAATTGATGGCATCTTAGATTTAGTGAAATTAAACATAAGGCAATAAAGTCATAAAGGCAATGTATCCCTGTAGAGATTTCTGAATATTCAATAACATTTAGGTGAAAATCTTTAGGCATTATTTCTTTAAATTTTTTTTTTAATGTTTATTTATTTTTGAAGGAGAGAGAGACAGAGTGTGAGTGGAGGAGGGGCAGAGAGAGAGGGAGACACAGAATCTGAAGCAGGCTCCAGGTTCTGAGCTGTCAGCACAGAGCCCAACCCGGGGCTGGAACTCACAAACTGCGAGATCATGACCTGAGCTAAAGTCAGATGCTTAACCAACTGAGCCACCCAGGCACCCTGTAGGCATTATTTCTTTTAGGGATACATATACATATATCACTATGATTCAAAGTCCACCTTTAGTAAGTCATCGTTCGGAGCCCTAAAGTTATTTTACTTGACCTCTTTTTTTTTCATTTTAGAAGATTTATGTGTATATATATATATATATACACACACACATATATACACACATATATGTATATATACCTGCCACCACTTATGTTTATATATTTACATACGCATATATATATGTGTATATATATATATATATATACACATATATATATATAAATCTTCTAAAATGAAAAAAAAGAGGTCAAGTAAAATAACTTTAGAGCTCTGAACGATGACTTACTAAAGGTAGACTTTGAATCATAGTGATAAGTGGTGGCAGGTATATTTTTGGTCTTGGTCTATTTCTGATACCATTGATATCTGTTCCACTTGCTCCAATCTTCGTTTTCTACACTTGTTAGTGATCTGACCATGGCCAAAGATTTAGTTAGCCTCTTTTCATCAGCTTCCTCATCTGTAAAACAGAGGTATAAATTCTATCTCATAGAACCATAAAAAAAATAAAAAACAAACAAACAAACAAAAACTACATGAAATGGCAGACATAAAGAAGTAGCACAGTCCCTGGCACATAAATGTTCATTTTTCTTACAGAATGACCTTGAAATAAACTTCATTTTGTTTTTTTTTTTTTTTTTTTTTTTTTTCAACATTTATTTATATTTTTGGGACAGAGAGAGACAGAGCATGAACGGGGGAGGGGCAGAGAGAGAGGGAGACACAGAATCGGAAACAGGCTCCAGGCTCCGAGCCATCAGCCCAGAGCCTGACGCGGGGCTCGAACTCACGGACTGCGAGATCGTGACCTGGCTGAAGTCGGACGCTTAACCGACTGCGCCACCCAGGCGCCCCTAAACTTCATTTTGAAAACTGAAACTTGTCACAGGTGGTAGAAAGTATTCCTGATTACTGGCTTAGTCTGACTGCAAACTAGAATGACTGTGTATTTAAACCAGACACTGTTAAAGCGGTCTTGAGGACGAATGTCCTCTACTCATATTAGTACCTGATTAGCAGGACACAACAGGATGAAGGATGGAGGAAACAAACTCCTGTTATGAAGTGATTATACTCATCAATCAAAGGACTACACCTAAATTTCTAAAACAGAAGGTGTGCGCATCACATTGGGCGCATCTCACTGTGAGATGAGCAATGCAATTAAATATCAAAATACTTTTCACAACATTTAACAGCAGGTGGCTACAGGCATAATCCCTGCATAGGTATGTAGGTGACTATTTATGAATTCAGTCCAATCATCTCCTCAAATTGTCTGTCTCAGGGTTTGGGATCCCTATCATTAGAGTCACTTTGGTTTAACTACACGATCTCTAGAAGGACATTGCATCAATGCACCACTATTACATGGAGGGGTGAGAGATTTCATTGATTAGTATATATCAGTGTGTCAGATTAGAAAAGGAAGGGAATAGATCAAGCCAAATACGTTGATGAAGATGAGAGAAGTCTAGATATTCTCAAGAGAATTGCAGACTAACAGTAGGAAAACAAAGCAAGTAATCTGTCCAGATGGGAGACTCTAGGAGTGTTGTTACTGGGAGAAGAATAAACATAAAATTACAGATCTGAAAAATAAGAAATGCACTGATATTTCACTGCTGCCTCTAGTTATTGGCACAGAATGTGGTAAGGAATAATTCCTGAATAAATATTTGTTGAATAAAAGAATTAACTAATGAGACATTTAAAAATGAAATACAGTTTTACTGTTTATGTATTGCTAAAGTATCACAGAGTATAAAGTGGATTACATACTTATGTACACGTGTAAGGCAAGAACATCACAGAGCGTAGACAAATCATGCCGTATCAGGCTTTTGTTGATTTTAAGAAATATTAGATAATCTATAAAATGTCTAAACCTATGCAGTAAAGAAATGACTTAAGATGGCAGGTTCTTGACTGTGTGGACCATGCCTGTTTTCATCTTTGTAATGCCAGTGTTTATCATAATGCATGAAATATGATAGGTATTCCACAAATGTTGGCTAAATTAATGGGATTCTAATATACAGTTAATTGTCCAAAAGCTTTGTGCATATTTCGTCTAATAAGCCAGAAAATTGATTGTATAGTTACCATGCAGACATAGTCAATGGCACGCCTCTCTCATCTACTGAGGGGTTATAATTTGGTTCATTTAATTGTGTTTATGTTTTACTGTGTTGTATTTTCTTTGTGAGAATGCTGTTCTTCTGCCAAATTTTTGCTTAGCCACATTTACATGTGTACTGACAAATTAATATATTTCAGTGGCCTTATGTTTCTGTTGAACAGCCACGAGATGTTTTATTTGCAGCATCTGTGTATTTTAAAATATCATTCTGCCTAGGAGATGCCAATTTTTCATGTAAACATAGACGAAAAATTAGAATAAAGCATTGGTAAAATAAAAGTGAATCTGTAGGGTTTTCTCAAAATATGTACTCCAGTCCCTTCCTGAATTTTCTGATTTAGTTTTGTAGGAGGAAGGAGTGAGGGTTACTGAAAATGGAATGCACTAGTTGGTTGCAGTCTGTGGATTTACAGATACCTTATCTCTACCCCTATTTTGAGACTCTGTATTCTATCAGGTATATGGGTATTCTATCAAGGCTAAGCAAAATCTGGGAAAAATACTCCTGCTTCAAAATCTTTCCCCTCACCGCCTATATTGACTTAACTCATAACCTTCCATTCTTATGCCAGTGTAGAATTCCCAATCCCTTAACATTTATAAATATTGATTTGTGATCTGAAAATATTTTAAAATGGCAGTTAGTTCCATATTAATTGTTTTTGAGCCTTCTCAAGGAGATTGCTTCTGCTTTCATTATCTTGTTTCCAAATTCACTTGAAATGCATCCAGGGAATTTAAGGGAAGAAATAGAAGAGTTTCAAAATCTAGGAGCAAGAGTGAATTGGTAAAGGTCTCACTGGAAAATTTGGGTTAACAGATTTTGCTTTAACCTAATTATGTCCTCTTATCTAAAAACTCTCAGACTTTTCTAAGTAGGTATATACAGGAAGAAAAATGTTGTCACATGATTGAGAAATAGTGCTTTTCAAATTATCAGAAAACAAAGAGTTTTGTCAGTCAATAAAATTTATTCCTTTAGAATACTGACTACAACTCATACTTACCCACTCTTATTTTCTTTCTTTTACAAATTTTTTTTCAACGTTTTTTATTTTATTTTTGGGACAGAGAGAGACAGAGCATGAACGGGGGAGGGGCAGAGAGAGAGGGAGACACAGAATCGGAAACAGGCTCCAGGCTCTGAGCCATCAGCCCAGAGCCTGACGCGGGGCTCGAACTCACGGACCGCGAGATCGTGACCTGGCTGAAGTCGGACGCTTAACCGACTGCGCCACCCAGGCGCCCCTCTTATTTTCTATTCTACAAAAGCCAGAACAAATTAACTGGCGAGAACAACATTGTTATCTAAAAACTTCTAATGAGTTGAGTTTTGTTTTTGTTTTTGTTTTTAGAAGAAAATTGCTCAATTATTAATTGCATCAAGGAACTAAGACGGTCATTGTTGTAGCAAAGCTATTAACTTTAAAATAGATGATCCTTGATCTTTGCCAATTTAGAGAAGAAGGGAATTAGACATCATCTTTGTATAGACTATTTGGGGTATGACTGACGTTGCAAAATATATTATGGAAAAATTTGGTATTATCACACTTATTGAGAATATAAACTCATGTATGGTTCTGGATTTTAAATAATTAAAAATTTTTTAGAGATAGACAAAAATGGAGGCAAAAGTAGAAGAGATAACTCCAGTGTCCAGAAAAGTGTCAATTACATAGGTTAGTGATGTATACATATTTGTGATGTTAGTGATCAATACATATTTGTTGAATGAGTGAATTTACAATAGAGTATTTTTGGCAGGTTCTAAACATTATAGACAGATACAATGGACACTGAAGATCCAACATTCTTTATCCTTCATATGTTGTAGCCTGTACGAACCTTTTTATTTTTCAACACTTTACTCTTTTTTTGTCTAAATATTAATTAAAAAATGAAATAGAGACATTAGATTTTTGATATTTCTACAATGCTAATATTTTCATACTAGGCAATTTGGCGACCAATATTCTTCTTCCTCTAGGGAAGTTTTGTCAGTTCTAATGGTGATTGCTTTAGAAGATTTCTTAAGTTACCATAGTGTCTTCAACTGCAGAGAGAGAGAGTGGAGGAGAAATGAACATACCCACTTACCAAAGCACTATTAGCAGGATAGTTTTGTCTGATCTAGCTTGCTAACAGGAATTTACCACACTATTCCAAATTCAGTATTCCCAAACTTTGTAAACATCCAGGATATATATGTACACAAATTTGATGCATGGCTTCTCTGAAAATCAAGGATCAAAACTGGTGTTTGTAGAAATTATAGTCATTAATGATGTGTCATTGATTTTATTTGGATGTCTCTAAATGAATGTTTTTCAATTAGAGTAGAATATTTGGAAGGTAGGGTATGGGTTAAGTATGTATCAGAAGGACTTGGCAATTTGAGAATTTTGGAAATATTTCTGGATGACTGTCACGGATCTCCTGTGAGTGAGCCCAACAGCAGAGATTTGCATATGATGATGTGTTTTTACTGGTTTTTTTTCTGTTTTGTTTTGTTTTGTTTTGTTTTTCAAATTACAATACTCATTCCACAACCCATTCCCTTTTCTATTATTTTTTTATTTTGGTAAGGTTTTTATTTTAGTTCCAATATAGTTAACATATAGTATTATATTAGCTTCAGGTGTACAATACAGTGATTCAACAATTCTGTATATTGCTCAGTGCCCATCATGATAACTGTACTCTTTAATCCCTGTTACCTATTTCACCCATCCCCCTACCCACCTCTCTGGTAACCATCAGTTCTCTATAGTTAAGAGTCTGTTTCTTGCTTTGTCTCTCCCCAACACCCTTTATTTGTATTGTTTCTTCAATTCCACATATGAGTGAAATCATATGGTATTTGTCTTTCTCTGACTGACTTATTTCATGTAGCATAGTATACACCAAACCTTCTTTATCTATTCATCTCTTAATGGACACTTGGGCTGATTTAATAATTTGGCTATTGTAAACAATGCTGCAATAAACATAGGGGTGCATATATCCTTTCAGATCAGTGTTTTTGTATTCTTTAGGTAAACACCCAGTAGTGCAATTAGTGGATTATAGGACAGTTCTATTTTTCACTTTTTGAGGAATCTCTGTACTGGTTTCTGGAGTGGCGTCCCCAGTCTGCATTCCCACTAACAGTGCACAAGCATTCCTTTTATTACACATCCTTGCCAGGACTTGTTGTTTCCTATGTTTTTAATTTTAGCCATTCAGACAGCTGTGAGATGATATCTCAATGTGGTTTTGCATTTTCCTGATGATTAGTGATGTTAAGCATCTCTTCATGTGTCTGTTGTCCATATGTATGTCCTCTTTGGAGAAATGTTTGTTTATGTCTTTGCCCATTTTTTAATTGGATTATTCATTTTTTTCAATAATGTCCAAAAAAGCAATAGATTTTGTTGTCTGGTTTTTGGAGATTGTTTTTTTTTTTCTCTTTACTTTATGGTTGTATCTCAGTAGCTCCAAATATTCATGGGGATAAAATCAATTTTCCTTGTCCTTAAAAGGAAAGGTGTTGAGTTGTATCAGTTCTTTATATATTTTAGATACTAACCCTTTATTGGAAATGTCATTTGCAAATACCTTCTCCCATTCAGAAGGTTGTCTTTTAGTTTTGTTGCTTGTTTCCAGAAAGATTGTTTTAAAGAAAATTCACTTGGTTCAGAAATAGCACTGTTTATTTCCCTCTCCATTTGAGGGAGACTGCTCAGATGATTCTCCCACAATTTCAAGGTTTCAGGAAGATGTGGTGTGGGTGATTTTATGCACAGAACATATATGCTAAGGTAGTGATATTTCTCCATTATCTAAAAGTTAAGACTCTGGGCCATAATTACTGGGGTGATTTTCTAGCTCATTTTCAAATAAGCAGAAAACTTAAAATCAAGTTTATAATTCTTTGGAAGGAAACAGTATATGATGAAATGCTTTCATCCTATATAGTATAAATGCATTGGAAATAGCAGAATGAATACAGTCTTATTATGATGGGATGTGGCAATAGATAAATGAGATGGATTTTATTGTCTGGTTTTTAGAGATTATTTTATTCTCTTTACCTTATGGTTGTATCTCAGTAGCTCTGAATATTCATGGGTATAAAATCAGTTTTCTTTCTCCTTAGTAGTTTTCAGTATATATGCATATCTGAGAAATCACATAGACCTGCCACTTTCACTTTACAGATGAGGAAACTGAGGCTCAGAGGTCTTTCATACCTTAATTCCCATTTCATTGCTGTTGATGGTAGAGTATGACATTGTTTATCGTTCTCACATCCTATACAAATGTGCCTAAACATGAATAGCTGCATCTGTAAAAAAAAAAAAAAAGAGAGAGAGAGAGAGAGAGAAAGTGAAAGAGAATGGTTTGGCTCTATTTCCCTCCCTTTTCCTCATTTATATCTTACTGCTTATTATTTATATATTTCTGATGCACTATAAGGGTCGTATAGGCTTCCCTCTATATTCATATTCTCCAAATATCTAACAGCAGAAGTTGAAATGTTACTGTAACATATTAAGTGAAGTTATCTTCTAGGTAACATTTAAAATATAGCTATTCTTATAAACTTGGACAACCATTGATATCAGGGCCTGATTTTACCTCTTTAGTGTCTCTAGTACCTAACACTCATTAGATATTTGCTAAATAAATAAACTGCTTGTAAGCAAATGTTTATTGCCATCACTTTCCATCTTGCTTAATTTTGTGTTAGTTTACAGTAAATAAATACCTATTCATAAAGACATTGTAGAGTTTAGGGTTACAGAAATACTTCCCTATCATTGAAGCTATTTTATTATGGAAATGCTGTTCCAGTTTTCCCAAGTGTCCACTCTTTCCTTGGCATCAAACTAGGTGTTGCTAGATTGGCAAGGAGAGCCTGTGAAGCATGTTAGTTTTCTTCACTGCCTCCAAATAAAATCTGTATCGAACTAAAGCCATATTGAGTTATTTCAGAGAAAAACTGTTCAGAAGGACAGTTCCATATTTTCAGGCAACTCAGCAGGTCAGATGCCTTTGGGTTCTTTGCATGACTAAGTTAAAGAGCTAGAATGTATATAAAAGCTTAGTGAATTGTGTTTGCAGTTTGACTGAACAGCCATAGGTAAAACTGAACTTTTGGGGTTTCACATGTAACCACAGAAGTGGTTGCTTATGATTGAATTACAACTCTGTTGAAAAACATCACTGAAGATGGACAAGTTGCTGGTATGGTGTTTGTGGGTTACAGTTTGGTTTTGATGTTTGTCTATATGAAGACTCTCTCTTCATAAATATTACCGTCAAATGGAACATTAAACCAGAAAATAAGATTGATTTGTTTTGAAGAAGAAAACTATTTGCTAATAAAACAAAACTTCTACCTATGATATATCCCAAGCCATTATTTCTTGATAGAAAATTTCCCTTAAAAATCAAAGATTTTAAATTTATTATACTGATAAACTAGCTCTGTAAAAATAATCAATAAGAAACTTTTTTTTATTAACCACTGTGAATATTTAAGGATGTCAATAAAAGTGAAAATTTTTAAGGCATAAATTCTCTAATTACTGTTGAAATAAAAATTAACATGAAATTATCAAAGTCTAAATAGCATTTGCCAATGTATCATCTGGGACACATTTTATCCTGGCTGTGCTTCCTACCACTGCTGGATGAATAGTCAATAATTATTATTTGGGATCACACATTTCATAGAAACTGTCAGAACATGCAATTAGTCAGGAATGATAAAATGGCAATAAAAGAGTTAGGAATAATGAATTGCCAATATAAGTCATCAATGTGTGATACATACATTTCTTAAAATGTTTTATAGCCTACTGGTTATTAAATGTTACCATGGCTGGTAAAAGCAGATGAGATTTGATTTAGGGACTCAAATATTTAACTCTCACTGAAAGTGGACCACGTTTGTTTGATTTACTTGGCCCTCACTATACAGTAAACCACTATAGAATTGTCTTTATGGAAATCTTCTTGAGATCTGCGGCCATTGTCTGAAGGCATTTATTATAGAAAGTTGTACAAATGCCTCAGCAATAATACAATTTTGCAGCATGAATGCCATGAACAGCAAGCCTCCAGAGAAACTAAAATGTTTACAGTAGCTGAGCTCTAAGGTTAGAGTTGAAGACAGAATTGATTACAAAACTAACTTTTTTTTAAATTTTTTTTTTTTCAACGTTTATTTATTTTTGGGACAGAGAGAGACAGAGCATGAACGGGGGAGGGGCAGAGAGAGAGGGAGACACAGCATCGGAAACAGGCTCCAGGCTCCGAGCCATCAGCCCAGAGCCTGACGCGGGGCTCGAACTCACGGAGCGCGAGATCGTGACCTGGCTGAAGTCGGACGCTTAACCGACTGCGCCACCCAGGCGCCCCAAACTAACTTTTGATATAACTTTTTAACTTTTTAGCACACAACTTACATAGTCAAAGAATGCTAAATATGCCACTTTTTTTTATTTCTTGAAAATAAACATATCGGTAACAAAAAAAGGGTACCATAAACATCTCTATTGTCACCAGTACCTTTCAAATGCTATTTTGTGAATATAGTAGATATAGATAGATATAGATATATAGTAGTCTTCCTTATCCATCCGAGGATAGTACTGAACCCTATATACATTATGCTTTTTCCTATGTATACCTACCTATGATAAAGCTTAATGTATTTTTTTATGTTTGTTTTTTTACTTTTTGAGAGAGAGAGAGAGAGAGAGACAGAGAGAGAAAGAGACAGAGAGACAAAGAGAGACACAGAGAGACAGAGAGAGATGGAGAGAGACAAAGAGAGAGACAAAGAGAGAGGGAAGGAGAGGGGCAGAGAGAAAGTGAGACAGAGAAATCCCAAGCAGGCTTCACACTGTCAGCACAGAGCCTAACACAGGGCTCAGACCCGTGAACCCGCGAGATCATGACCTGAGTCGAAATCAAGAGTCAGACGCTCAACCAACTGAGCCACCCAGGCACCCAATAAAGTTTAATGCATAAACTAGGTACAGAAAGAGAGTAAGAGAGATTAGCTAATCATGAAATGAAACAAGTGTAAGAATGTATTGTAATAAAAGTTATCCGAATGTGGTCTCTCTCTCTCTTAAAATACCTTTTTGTAGTACACTCAATTTTCTTGTGATGATGTGAGATGATAAAATGCCTATGTGATGAGATGAAGTGAGGTGAGTGATGCAGGCACTGTGACTTAGCGTTAGGCTATGATTGATCTTCTGATGATACATCAGAAAAAGAATCATCTGCTTCTGCACCATGGTTGACTACAGGTAACTAAAACCATGAAAAACGAAACTGCAGTTTAGGGAATACTATTGTATGGCTCTAATTTAGACTGTGCTGCTCCAAAAAATAGGGCCCTGCAATTCTCATTTTGAAAAATGCTCAAGCTTACCAGGCATAATAACTTAAATCATTAATTAGTAAAAAGTGATGATCTGTTATTCTCCATTTCACCTTTGATTGTGGAAATCACACCCTAGAAGTAACTACATTATAGTGATGGATGAAGTATTTGGAAAATTTCTGTGATCCAGAGCTTCTGGGATGCAAAAGAGTATTTTATAGGTGTGCAACCAAAACAGAGTGGTTTAACATAATATTTCTCATCCTATAATTCATATTACTTTGACTAGAGGAAGAGAACTGCTTATTTATGAATTCTTGAAGATGGTGACATCTGACATATACCTGAAATGAGAGACTGAATTTAACATCCATAATTGTCAAAATTCATGTTTCCTTCTCATTCTTGGTAATATCATACATTACAGGAGAGCGGTACAGAACTTGCTGTTATATAGCAGATTTTTTAAAATAACTTTCATGTTCTTTAATATTTTTATGGCTTTTATTTTATTTTTTATTAAAGTATAATTGACACAAGGCATATTCGTTTCAGGCTCCAACATAATGACTCAATAATTACATACATTGCAAAATGATCACCACAGTAAGTCTAGTTTCCATCCATCACTATCAGAGTTACAATTCTTTTTTATGATGAGAATTTTCAAGATCTACTCTCTTAGCAACTTTCAAATATACAATACAATATTGTTGACTATAGTCACCATGCTATCCATCACCACCCCATAATTTACTTATTTTATAGCTGGAGGTTTGTACCTCTTGATCTTCTTCATGCATTTTGCCCACCGTCTATCCCCGCCCCCCCTTTTGGAAACCACCAATCTGTTCTCTGTATCTATGGGTTTTGTTTTTTGTTTGGTTTGTTTGGCTTGTTTGTTTTTTAGATTCCACATATAAGTGAAATCATTTGTATTTGTCTTTTGCTGTATGACTTATTTCACTTAGCATAATATCATCAAGTTACACTCATGTCACAAATGGTAAGATCTGATTCTCTTTTATGACTGAGTAGTATTCCATACATCGCATATACGTCGTATATTCTTTATACATTTATCCATCAATAAACACTTATTAGGTTGTTTTCATATCCAAGCTATTGTAAATAATGTTGCAATGAATATAGGCATGCATATATCTTTTCAAATTAGTGTTCATTTTCTTTGGATAAATATCCAACAGTGGAATTGCTGGATCATATGGTAGTTCTATTTTCAACTTTTTGAAGAATCTTCATACTTGTTTTATAACGGCTGCACCAATTTACATTCTCATCAACTGTGCATCCCTTTTCTCCACATCCTTGCTGACACTTGTTATTTCTTTTGATAATAGCCATTCTGACAGGGATAAGGTGATAGCTGTCTCTTTGTGGTTTTGATTTGCATTTCCCTGATGGTTAGTGACGTTGAGATTTTTTTCATGTGTCTGTTGGCCATTTGTATGTCTCTTTTGGAAAAATGTCTATTCAGGTCTTTTGCCCAATTTTAAATTTGATTATTTTTGTTATTGAGTTGTATGAGTTCTTTATATATTTTAGATATTAACTCCTTATTGGATATGATATATATTGGAAATTTTTTCTCCCATTCAGTAAGAAGCCTTTCATTTCATTGATGGTTTCTTTTGCTGTGCAGAAGCTATTTAGTTTGATGTAGTCCCACCACTTTATTTTTGCTTTTGTTGCCCTTGCCTTTGGAGTCAGGTCCAAAAAATCATCACCAAGACTGATGTCAAAGAGCTTACTGCCTATGTTTTCCTCTAAGAGTTTTAGGGTTTCAGGTCTTACATTCAAGTCGTTAATCCATTCTGAGTTAATTTTTGTGTATGGTATAAGGTAGTAGTCCAGTTCCACTCTTTTGAATGTGGCTGTCCAGTTTTTCCAACACTACTTATTGAGAGATTGTCCTTTCTCCATCATATATTCTTGCCTCCTTTGTCATTAATTAATTGATCATATATGCAGAGGTTTTTTTCTGGGCTCCCTATTCTATTCCATTGATACATGTGTCTGTTTTTATGCCAATACCATATTGTTTTAATTACTATAACTTGGTAATACAGCTTGAAATCAGGATGTGTGATGCTTTCAGCTTTGTTCTTTCTCAATATTGCTTTGGCTATTCAGGAGCTTTGATGGTACCTGATAAATGTTTAGATTATTTTGTTCTATTTCTGTGAAAAATGACATTGGAATTTTGATAGGGATTGCATTTAATCTGTAGAATGCTTTGGGTAATATGGAAATTTTAACAACATTAATTCTTTCAATCCATGAGTATAAGATAGTTTCCCATTTATTTGTTTCATTAGTATCTTATAGTTTTCAGTGTACAGGTCTTTCATCTTTTTGGTTAGATTTATTCTTAGGTAGTTTATTCTTTTTGATGCAATTTTGAATGGAATTGTTTTCTTAATTTCTCTGTAGTTGTTAGTATATAAAAATGTGACAGATTTTTATTTTATTATTTTATTTTATTATTTTTAATGTTTTATTTATTTTTGAGACAGAGAGAGACAGAGCGTGAGCAGGGGAGGGGCAGAGAGAGAGCGAGACACAGAATCCAAAGCAGGCTCCAGGCTCTGAGCTGTCAGCACAGAGCCCGATGCGGGACTCGAACTCACAAACCGCGAGATCATGACCTGAGCCGAAGTCAGACGCTCAACCTACTGAGCCACCTAGGTGCCCCAGAAATGTGACAGAATTTTATATGTTGATTTTGTACCCTGCAACTGTACTGAAATTTTCTAATAGTTTTTTTGAAGGAGCCTTTAGTATATATAAACACATGTTGTCTGCAGATACTGACAGTTTTACTTCTTCCTTTCCAACTGAGATCTCTTTTTTTCCTATAGTTGCTCTGGCTAGGACTTCCAATACTAAGTTGAATGAAAGTGGTGAGAATGGGCATCCTTGTCTTGTTCCTGATCTTAGAAGAAAAGCTTTAAGCTTTTCACCATTGATTTCTACATTACCTGTGGGCTTGTGTTATTAGGTTTTTATTTTGTGTATCCCACATGGCCTTTATCATGTGACGGATGTTCTTTCTATATCCAGTTTGTTGAGAGATTTTATAAATAGATTAATTTCATCAAATGCTTTTTCTGTGTTTAGTGAGATGATCATACGTGATTTTTATCTTTCATTTTGTTAATGTATTGTATCACATTGATGGTTTTGTGGTGTTGAAACATCCTTGTACCCCTGGAGTAAATCCCACACGATCATGAAGTATGATCATCTTAAAGAATTTTTCTTTGGTTCTGTCAATATTTGCTGTATATATTTAGGTGTTCTTATGTTGAGTATGTAAATATCAAAAATGTTATATCTTCTTGTTGGATTTTCACCTTTATCATTATGTAATGCAATACTTGTCTTTTATTGCAGCCTTTGTTTCAATGTCTATTTTAGTATAAGTTTAGTTAACCCCACTTTCTTTTAGTCTTCATTGCATAGAACATCTTTTTCTATCCCTTCACTTTCAGTCTGTGTATGTCCTTACATCTGAAGTGAGTCTCTTTAGGCAGCCAATAAATGTCTTTTTTTTTTTAACCCATCAGCTAGTCTGGGTTGGGTTAATAGAGAATTTAGTCCATTTACATTTAAAGTGACCATTGATGCATATGTACTTGTTGCCATTTTGTTAACTGTTTTTTGGCTGTTTTGTAGTTCTCTCTGTTAATTTCTTCTCTTGCTTTCTTCCATTGTAGCTTGATGACTCTTCTGTAATGTTATGCTTAGATTTCTTTCTCATTTTCTTTTGTGTTTCAACTATAGGTTTTTGGTTTGTATTTATCATGAGTCTCACATATAGCAGCCTATATATAAAAAATATAGTCTATTTTAAGTTGATACCTAGTTAAGTTTGAATATATTTTAAAACTTTAAATTTTTATTCACCCTAACTCCTATGTTTTATGAATTTGATGTTACTTTTTATATCTTTTTATTTTGTGTAACCCTTAACTCATTATTATAGTTATAGTTATTTTTTCTACTTTTGTCTTTTAACCTTCATACTAGCTTTATAGGTGATCTACTACCTTTACCATATATTTACCTTCACCAGTGACATTTTTGCTTCCAGATGTTTTCCTGTTACTAATTAGTGCCCCCTTTTTTCAGCTTAAAGAAGTCCTTTTAATATTTCCTGTAACTTCAGTTTAGTAATGATGAACTACTTTAGCTTTTCCTTGTCTGGAAACCTCTTATCTCTCCTTCAATTCTGAGTGATAATCTTGCAAGGTAGAGTATTCTTGGAAGTTTTTTTTTTCCTTTCAGTACTTTAAATATATCATGCCACTCACTCCCTTCTGGCCTGCAAAGTTTCTGCTGAGATATCTGCTGATGGTCTTATGGAGGTTACCATGTATGTAACAAGTTGTTTTACTCTTGCTGTTTTCAAGACTCTCTTTATCTTTAACCTCTGACAGTTTAATTATAATGTACCATGGGGTAGGTATCTTTGGATTCATCTTGTTTGGAACCCCTTGAGCTTTTTGGATCTAGATTTCTGTTTCTTTCCCCTGGTTAGGGAATTTTCAGGCATTATTTCTTCAAATAAGTTTTCTGTTCCTTTTCTCTCTCTCCTTCTTCTTCTAAGACCTATATAATGCAACTATTACTCTGCTTCATGTTGTTTCATAGGTCCCTTAAACTATATTCACTTTAAAAGACTTTTTGTTGTTGTTGTGGGGTGAATTTTATTGCCCTATCCTCTAGGTCACTGATTTTTTTCCCTCTGTTTTATCTAATTTACTATTAAACCCCTGTGGTGTATTTATCAGCTCAGCTATTGTGTTCTTCAGCTTTGTGACTTATTTTTTGGTACTTATGTTTTCTTTCTCTTCTTTGAAGTTCTCACTGTGTTTATCCATTCTTCTCCCAAGTTTGGTGAGCATCTTAATCACCATCACTTTAAAATCTTTATCGGGTAAATTACTTATGTCCATTTCATTAAGGTTTTTTTTTCCTGAGATTTTATTTTCTTCTTTCATTTGGAACATATTGCCCTATTTCCTCATTTTGCTTGATTTGCTGTTTGTTTCCATTTATTAGGCAAAACAGCCTCTTCTAGGCTTGAAAGAGTGGACTTGTATAGGAGATGAGCCTTGTCTTTGACCTCTGCCCTAGCTCTGGTTGTATCTCAAACTTTTGTGATTGTCTAAGCAGCTTGATTTAATGTCGATAGGTCCTAATTGTTCAGGATGTGCCAAGACTTGTGAGTGTTTCAGAGGTTAGGATCTAGTCAGCATCTACTTTCAGGTTCATTGGAAGTTAGTGCTTCATGCAGCAGCTTTTAAGATATGCAATTATATACAGTCCTGTGGGACCACAGTTATAAAGTCTGCTAGCCTCCAGACCAGGCAATCTGGAGTTGCCCCCCTTCATAAAAGTTGCAAAAACTCGGGGTTTCAGACAAGTGTAGAAGCTCCTTTCTGTAAGGTACCAGTAAGCTGTAGTGAGGCCAAGGGATATGTAGCCTGAGAGTACTTCTGTGGCCTCTAGATGGTAAACCTTAAGCCTGCCCTCAAGCTGAAGCTCCTAGACAATAGGCCTTTTTAACTGGAAAACTGGGAGTGTGTTTTAATCTGTTGTCTGTGCAGTGCTCTGGGGGTGGTAGCCTGCCAAGAACTATCTCTTCAATTGTTTTAGACCTGTGGGGCCCAGAAATGTAAACTCCCAGTCGCCAGAACCAGGTGGTCAATGTGTGGGTTGTGCAAGATTTCCAGCTTTGGCAGGGCCATGGGAGAAACATAGAGTCAGGGCATTTGCCTGTTGGCTTTGGTGGGACTATAGGATTGGTGCGCGAGCAGCATGTGCCCTTCAGCACAAGCAGGTCAGAGGGAGAGTGCAAAAATGGTGCCTGCCAACACCTCCATCCCTGCAGAGAGTCCCAGCATGCTTCTGTGCCTTTGGCAGATGCTGTAAGGTTAACAAATAGATCTCCTTCACATATAGTGTAGGTGCTTTACAAACTGCTACTTTTGCAGTGGGTTCCAGGGTGAATGAATCTGTGTTCTTAAGAGTTCTATAAGAGTAGAATCTCTGTTCCCTACAGTCTTATGGCTTTCCTGGATATAAGCCTCATTGGTTTTCAAAGCCAGATATTTTGGAGGTTCATCTTTACTGTGCAGATCCCAAGGGTTGGAGTATGTGATGTGGGGCACAAACCCCTTGCTCCTCAGGAAGCAGCTTCATATTTGTGAGATCTCTTCCAATTATGGGTTGCCATGCTGGGGGGAAGGAGTTTAATGAGTCTTTGTCTTTGACTCTCCTACCTGTCTTGATGAGGCCCTTTTATCCTTTGTTGTGGAAAAGCTGTTCAGCTAGTTTTTAGCTCCTTTTCAGAGGAAATTCCTCTATATGTAACTAGATTTTTCGTGTCTGTGGGAGGAGGTGAGTTCAGGATCATCCTATGTTGCCCCCTTAAACCGCATCCAGCAGATTTTTAAAGAAGCATGTTTCAAAGCTCCCTATGAATCAATGGATTAGAAATTGACTTTGAATTCAACTTGGTTGGCGGCAATTATCTGGTACATAGATCTCATGAGAGGGTAGAATGCATTTATACAATTCTCTGAATTCTCCCAATTCTGCATTGCATAACATGGCCATACTAAAGATAATTCTTAGGCTTTCCATCCATATAAAAATTGTTTTGAGAGTTTACTTTTACATTTATGTTGTAAGACTGAGCCTTATAGCATTACTGTGGAGAATGCAGAATTCAGGATAAAGTGTATGTATTTTTTATCCTTTCCAAGGGGATTTATTACTGGAAATACCAAAAGGATCTCATTGTACTGAGGTTTCATTTATAATAGAGCCCCATGGCATGATCCTGTGGATAGCACTACACTATAGTTTCAGGTCTCCAGGACAAAGAAAAACAATTACATATAAAAGAAAACAATCTCTTTCAGGGGTGTTTGATTATACATAGTAATGTCTTAGGAAAGTTGATTGAGTTAAGATATCCTGAGTATGATACTTGATAAATATTTGATACACATGAACAACTTTGAGGTGTTTCAGGCTACATAGTACATTCAAAATTCTGTTTCTGAGAGAACCAAGAGGGTGGTATTATAAGGCTTCCCAATTATTTTCTATGCTGCAATCTCAAAAGGTTAGCCTTTTACTTCAAAAACCTATAACATACACTTGCTATTCATGACATAGCTATTGTTCATGAGTCTGATTCTCCTTAAGATTTTATTCACTTATACTTAATTTATTTTTAGCCTCTAATACCTCTTATCTTCATTCACTGGAGTATAAAGTGCTATTTTCTTTTATATTACCTGACACTATGTCATTCATTCATTATGGAATAATCCTAAAATTCTTTGAGCCTGATTTTCTTCATTTGGAATAATAATAGTAATTGTTATTCATTTATAATATTATATTTTATTATAATGTTATAACATTGTATTATATTTCTAATAAAATACATTTCTAATATGTTTATATTTGTTATTTCATTATTATTATTTCAGTAAAAACAACTACCTAGTACACAGTAGATGCTATTTTGTTACAGAACCTATTACCTCTATGGGTCATTTTCACGGTTTTATAGAATTCAGTTACGTTCCCTTTCCAATTTACTTTTTTGAGATTGATGAATCCCATTATGTCAGATGAAAATTTTTACATATTCTTGATTTTAGCTACCTTTTATTGTACCTTCTTTGAACCCTACACTGTCTTCTTTCAGGGATGGCATCAGAATCATACCTAAGAGTTTAGATTTTTAATCAACTCTTACAGTCAGCTTCCACTATTTTTTTTTTTTTTGCCTTCCAAAGGGAAAGTGAATTTTTGTTGAAATTAGAGGGAATGAAGAATTGCTCACTAATTAGGTAATTGCTTCTCTTGCCATGTAAGACTTGAAGTGGAAAGAGGACAGTGTCTGTGATGGTTCGTGGTTGTATCTTCATAATCATCAACATCATTCTATCCTGTATTGTGACAGATAAGAAAAAAGAGTTGACACATTGTTACTATATTAATCTTTACATAATACCATTTTTTATATCACTTTCATGCCCACACATCCTTGGAAGTTTCCAATAGACTGCAGTAACATTCTCAAGAATTTCTACCCAAGTGGCAGATGGGACAGGGCTAGAAGATCCTGACGGCAATAGAGTTAGCAACCTTCCTCAAGTCTTACTTTATATTTTAAAAATTCAACCTGTCATTCTTTTCTACATACTGTCATATTTGTAGTACTTAAATAATTGAAAATACTTCCTGATTAAATAGCCTGACATTTTATTCCAAATCTTGAAGTAATTTTGATGTCTGGGAAGGTGTGCTGTGAGTCCTATGCATCCAAACATCTCTGGAGCCACCACATTTTCTTGGAGATATGAGTACCCTGGCTTGAGAAATCAGATCAGATTCAAACTCTTGGGTTGGAATTTCATGATACTCCACAATCCATCTTTAACTGCTGTTTCCAGTCTTTCTTCCATTAATTCCCTGCACAAATGTGACACTGCAGCTAAACTGTTGCACTTATTCTCACATAGACTAATTTCTCTGCTTTCCTATCTTTGTTCACAACTGACTTCCTTATCAATAACTTCCTCCCTGCTTTCATCTCTGCCTATTAAATATTGATTAATTTTCAATATCAACTTCATACTCATCTTCTCTTTAAATACCTTTAGGCTCGAAGCACTCTTTTCCATGACTGGCTTCTTGTAATCTTCCAAAGAGTTGCATTACATTATTTAAATACTTATTAATTGTTTTAAACAATATTCTGTTCCATATTCTGCTCCTTTCAAAGATTTGTGTTTAGTGGTGATACAGACTATCTTCTTGACCAAATTTTAGTCAGGGTCCTTAGGGCCTACTTGTCATGTAGGTCTCATCCTTGGGTCCTATCTTCAAGCCTACCTAGTCTAGGTTGTAGCAAGAGTTCTGTTAAGTCAGTTTATTGAGAATCCCTCAAATATTTGATATGTGATCGTCTCGACTGGTCTTCAGCAAGAAACCTGGTGAAGTGTGTTTAGCAAGAATTCCTCTACATTCGACTCCTCTTTGAAATTTTTTGTCCAGTGACTGTCACTTTGCTTGTTGACTATAAATCCCAGCTGACATCGCTGTGTTGAGTTGAGCCCAATCTCTCTCCTGGATTGTGATCGTCTTGACACCAACCACAATACTTCCGAATAAAGTCTTCCTTACCATTTTAACACATTAGAATCTTTTTTATTTATTTTTATTTTAAGAACGAGAAGTGTCAATCATGTTAACCAACACCCTGGACTACAGGGTATGGACTAACGTAATTCAATCAGTCAGAATGTGTTTTTAAAGTGCAGTTCTCTTAATGGAATTATATGGGTATGAGTATATGGGTAAGGTGTTTGGGACATTCCCTGCTACCACTGCTTGAAGAAGCTGACGTTAGACAATGAAGATGTCTCACACACAGAAACAGAAACAAGGTCAAGGTTTAACTGCTTTTCAGTCCTTCTTTACAGTCATCCTTAAAATCAGCTCTACTTCTACCCTTCCCAACTGTGAAAGTGGGTGATTTTTTCTTTTCTTTCTTTCTCTTTTCTTTATTTTCTTCTCTCCACTCCTCTCCTCTTTTTTTCTTTTCTTTTCTTTTCTTTTCTTTTCTTTTCTTTTCTTTTTTTTTTCTTTCTTTCTTTCTTTCTTTCTTTCTTTCTTTCTTTCTTTCTTTCTTTCTTTCTCTTTCTCTTCTTTATCTTCCTTTTCTTCTTCTTCTTCAGCTTAAGTACATTCAACAAGGCTTCAGGTTCTTTTATGTTGGTATAGTCACTCATACAGTACTTTTCTTCTATCCTGTTACATTCTTGATTTGTAATCTTAATTTCTCAATTATAGTATGTATAGTTATGCTTTGTATAACTTCAAAAAACATAGACTTTAAACATTTACTTTTTTTCTCATTTTTTATGTTATTAGAAATAATTATAATTTGTCATTTTTAGAAGTTCTATGTTCTAAATAATAAATTATTTTTTAATAAAAGATATAAAATAAATAAATTCACCATTTAGAACACAGAATATATGGATTAATATGAAGGTAAACTTATCTGTAATTTCAATATGCAGAGAGGACTTGTGAATAATCAATGTACATGCATCCATCATTTCCATGAGATCATAATATACATATTACTTTATTTTATTTTCATTTTATTTTTTTCTGAACAATATATTGTGAACATCATTCCACAAATTAATACCATAATTTTATCACATAAAGGCACTGCAGTTTGTACGTATATATTAAATATATTAAAAACGTATTTTAAAATCTCCTATTTTAAGACATAGATTGTTTGCCAACATTCTGTATGTTTGACACAAACAAAACAAATAAAAGTCAAATTTTTAAGTTTTCTTTTTTACATATTTCTCATATGCTTGGCTATTTCCTGGAGAGAGATATACATTTAAAAATACCTTTGGTGCTTATTGCAAAGTAACCCTTCAGAAATACAGTATAAATTTATACTCATAACATGATGAATTCATAGCATTAATTTTTTTCTCAAAATTGTAGCTAAAAACTATTGCTTTGTTGTTTTTAGCTTATAGTTAATTGTGTATGAGGGTAAAAGTAGTTTTGGGTTTATTTACTTGTTTTTTATTTGTTAGTATGCCTTATTTACAAAGTTTTATTAATCTCATTTTTTCGTTTTTAAATTTAAATCAAAGTTAGTTAACGTATAGTGTCATAATTATTTCAGGAATAGAATTTAGCAATTCATCACTTACGTATAACACTCAGTGCTCATCCCAACAAGTGCCTCCTTAATTCCCATCACCTGTTTAGCTCATTCCCCCCCCCCAACACTCCACAAGAAACTCTCAGTTTGTTCTCTGTATTTAAGAGTCTCTTATGGTTTGTCTTCCTTTCTGTTTTTATCTTATCTTTGTGTTCCTTCCCCTGTGTTCATATGTTTTGTTTCTTAAATTCCACATATGAGTGAAATTATATATTTGTCTTTCTCTGACTGACTTATTGTGCTTAGTATAATATACTCTAGTTCCATCCACATTGTTGCAAATGGCAAGATTTCATTCTTTTTGATTGCCAAGTAATATTCCATTGTGTATACACACACACACACACACACACACACACACACACACACACCCCACATCTTCCTTATCCATCCATCCTTTGATGGACATTTGGGCTCTTTCCATACTTTGGTTATTGTCAGTAGTGCTGCTATAAACACTGGGGTGCATGTACCCCTTCAACTCAGCATTTTTGTGTCCTTTGGATAAATACCTAGAAGTGCAATTGCAGGGTCATAGGGTAGTTCTATTTTTAATTTTTGAGGAACCTCCATACTATTTTCCAGAGTGGCTACACCAGTTTTATTCCCACCAGTATTGCAAAAGGGTTCCCTTCTCTCCACACCCTCACCAACATCTGTTGTTTCCTGAGCTCTTAATTTTAGTCATTCCTCCAGGTGCGAGGTGGTACCTCATTGTGGTTTTGATTTGTATTTCCTTCATGATGAATGATGTTGAGCAGCTTTCATGTGTCTGCTTCATGTTGGCCATCTGCATATCTTCTTTGGAAAAGTGCTTATTCATGTCTTCTGCCCATTTCTTCAGGGGATTATTTGTTTTTTGGGTGTTGAGTTTGTTAAGTTCTTTATAGATTTTGGATACTCACCCTTTATCTGATATGTAATTTGCAAATATCTTCTCCCATTCTGTCAGGTGCCTTTTAGTTTTGTTGATTGTTTCCTTCACTGTGCAGAAACTTTTTATCTTGATTAGGTCCCAATGGCTCATTTTTGCTTTTATTTCCCTTGCCTCTGGAAACATGTCAAGTAGGAAGTTATTGAGGCCTACATCAAAGAGGTTGATGCCTATTTTCTCCTGTAGGATTTTGATTGTTTCCTGTCCCCATTTAGGCTTTCATCCATTTTGAGTTTATTTTTGTGTGGTATAAAAAACGGTCCAGGTTCATTCTTCTGCATGTCACTGTCCAGGCGTCCCACCACCATTTGCTGAAGAGGCTGGCTTTTTTCCATTGGATAGTCTTTCCTGCTTTGTCAAAGATTTGTTGGCCATACATCTGTGGGTCCATTTCTGGGTTCTCTATTCTGTTTCATTGATTTCTGTGTCTGTTTTTGTGCCAGTACCATACTGTCTTGATGATTACAGATTTGTAATACAGCTTGAAGTCTGGAACTGTGATGCCTCCAGCTTTGCTTTTCTTTTTCACCATTACTTTGGCTCTTCAGGGTCTTTTCTGCTTCCATACACATTTTAGAATTGTTTGTTCTAGCTCTGTGAAGAATGATGGTGTTATTTTGATAGGGATTTCATTGAGTCTGTAGATTGCTTTGGGTGGTATCAACATTTTAACAATAATTGTCCTTCCAATCCATGAATATGGAATGTTTTTCCTTTTTTGTGTGTGTCTTATTCAATTTCTTTCATCAGCTTTCTATAGTTTTCAATGTATAGATATTTCACCTCTTTTGTTAGGTTTATTCCTAGGTATTTGATGGTTTTTGGTGCAATTGTAAATGGGATAAATTCCTTGATTTCTCTTTCTGCTGCTTCATTGTTGGTGTATAGAAATGCAACTTATTTCTGTACATTGATTTTATATCCTGCGACTTTGCTGAATTCATGTATCAGCTCTAGCAGGTTTTTGGTGGTGTCTTTTGGGTTTTCCACATACAGTATCATATCTTCTGCGAAGAGTGAAAGTTTGACCTCCTTCTTGACAATTTAGATGCCTTTTATTTCTTTTTGTTGTCTTATTGCTGAGGCTAGGACTTCCAACACTATGTTGAATAACAGTGGTGAGAATGGACATCCCTGTCTTGTTCCTGACCTTAGGGGGAAAGCTCTCTCAGGGGGAAATATCATTGAGGATGATATTAGCTGTGGATCTTTCATATACAGCTATTATGATCTTGAGGTATGTTCCTTCTATCCCTACTTTTTTGAGGGCCTTTATCAAAAAAGGATGCTCTATTTTGTCAAATGCTTTCTCTTCAACTGTTGAGAGGGTCATGTGGTTCTTATCTTTTGTTTTGTTAATGTGATGTATCAAATTGTTTCATTTGCAGATACTGAACCAGCCCTGCATCCCAGGAATAAATCACACTTGATTGTGGAGAATAATTCTTTTAATGTGTTTTTGTATCCAGTTTACTAGTATCTTGTTGAGAATTTTTACATTCCTGTTCATTAGGAAAATTGGTCCGTAGTTTTCTTTTTTAGTGGGGTAGTTTTCTGGTTTTGGAATTAAGGTAGTGCTGGACTTACAGAATGAGTTTGGAAGTTTTCCTTACATTTCTATTTTTTGGAACAGCTTCAAAAAGAATAGGTGTTAACTCTTCTTTAAATGTTGGTAGAATTCCCCTGGAAACCACCCAGCCCTGGACTCTTGTTTGTTTGGAGATTTTTGATTACTGATTCAATTTCTTTACTGGTTATGGGTATATTTCTTCAAATGGGTCAAATTTTCTATTTCTTCCTGTTTTAGTTTTAGTAGTTTATATGTTTCTAGGAATTTGTCCATTTCTTCCAGATTGCCCAAATCTCTGACATATAATTGCTCATAACATTCTCTTATTGTTTTATTTCTGCTGTGTTGGTTGTGATCTCTCCTTTTTTATTTGTGATTTTATTTATTTGGGTCCTTTCCTTTTTCTGTTTCATCAATCTGGCTAGGGGTTTACCAATTTTGTTAGTTCTTTCAAAGAACCAGCTCCTGGTTTCATTGATCTGTTCTGTTTCGTTTGATTTCGATATCATTGATTTCTGCTCTAATCTTTATTATTTCGCATCTTCTCCTGGGTTAGGGCTTTACTTGCTGTTCTTTTCCCAGTTCTTTTAGGTATAAGGTTAGGTTGTGTACTTAAGACCTTTCTTTATTCTTTAGGAAGGCCTGGATTGCTATATACTTCCCTCTTATGATTGCCTTTGCTACATCCTAGAGGTTTTAGACTGTCGTGTTTTCATTTTCATTGGCTTCCATGAACTTTTTAGTTTCCCTTTAATTTCTTGGTTAAGCAATTCATTCTTTAGTAGGATGTTCTTTAATCTCCAAGTATTCATGTTTTTTCCAAATTTTTCTTGTGGTGGATTTCGAATTTCATAGTGGTATGGACTGACAATATGCACAGTATGATCTCGATCTTTCTGTACTTGTGGAGAGCTGATTTGTGACCTAGCATCTGATCTATTCTGGAGAATGTTTAATGGGCACTTGAGAAGAATGTGTATTCTGCTGCTTTAGGATGAAATTTTCTGAATATATCTGTTAAGTCCATCTGGTCCAGTGTGTCATTCAAAGCCATTGTTTCCTTATTAATTTTCTGCTTACATGATCTGTCCATTGTTGTAAGTGTGTTGGTGAGGTCCCTTACTATAATATACCAATTATGGTATTATTGTCATTTAGTTTCTTTACATTTGTAATTGGTTTATATATTTGGGTGCCCCACATTGGAGGTGTAAATATTTATAATTGTTAGATCTATCTTGGTGGATAGACTCCTTAATTATGATATAATGCCCTTCTTTATCTCATTACAGTCTTTATTATAAAATCTAGTTTGTTTGATTGAAGTGTGGCTACTCCAGCTTTCCTTTGATGACAATTGGCATGGTAGATGGTTCTCAATCCCATTACTTTCAATCTGTAGGTGTCTTTAAGTCTAAAATGAGTCTCTTATAAGCAGCATATAGATGGGTTATATTTTCATATCTATTCTGATACCCTATGTCTTTTGATTGGAGTGTTTAGTCTGTTGACATTTAGAGTGAGACTGAAAGATACAAATTTAGTGCCATTGTATTGTTTATAGAGTTGGTGTTTCTGGCGATGTTCTCTGGTCCCTTCTAGTCTTTGCTACTTTCAATTGTGTGTGTGTGTGTGTGTGTGTGTGTGTGTGTGTGTGTGTGTTTTCTCCACTCAGAGTCCCCCTTAAAATTTCTCTCAAGGCTAGTTTACTGGTAACAAAATCCTTTAATTTTGGTTTGTCTGGGAAACACTTTTTCTCTCCTTCTATTTTGAATGATAACCTTGCTAGATAAAGAATTCTTGGTTGCATATTTTTCTGATTCAGTGGGTTGAATATATCCTGCCACTCCTTTCTGGCCTGCTAAGTTTCTGTGGATAGGTCTGCTGCAAACCTGATCTCTCTTCCCTTCTAGGTTAAGGACTTTTTTTCCCTTGCTGCTTTCATAATTCTTTCCTTGTCTGCGTATTTTGTGAATTTGACTGTGATACACCGTGGTGACAGTCGGTTCTTGTTGAATCTAATGGGAGTTCTCTTTGCTTCTTGGATTTTGATGTCTGTGTACTTTCCCAGATTGGGAAAGTTTTCCTCTATAATTTGCTGACATAAACATTCTGCCCCTTTTTCTCTCTTTCCATCTTCTGGGACTCCTATGATTCAGATGTTATTTCTTTTTAATAAGTCACTGATTTCCCTAAGTCTTGTATCATGACATTTTGCCTTTGTTTCCCTCTTTTTTTTCCTGCTTCATTATTCTCCATAATTTTGTCTTCTGTATTGCTTATTTACTGCTCTACTTAGTCTGTCCTTGCTGTTGTGGCCTCCATTTGAAATTGCATCTCGGTTATATCATATTTAATTTTGGCCTGGCTAGACTATTTTTTTTTTAATCTCTGCAAAAAGGGATTCTTTGGTGTCTTCTATGCTTTTTAAACCCAAGCTCATATTCTTATTATCGTGGTTCTAAATTCTAGTTCAGACATCTTACTTATATCTGTGTTGATTAAGTCCCTGCCTGTGATTTATTCCTGTTCTTTCTTTTGGGCTGAATTCCTTTGTTTTATCATTTTGGAGGAAGAAAAAAATTAATACAAAGAATCAAATAAAGGAAGCTAGACCCTAGGTGTATTTTGGTCTGCTTATTGAAAGATGCTTGATAGAACAGAGAAAAAAGAGAAAGGAAAGAAAAAAAGGTAAGAAAAATTTAAAATTAAAAAAAAACGTGATGAAATAAAATAAAATAAGAAAATTAAATAGAATAAAAATTTTTAAAAATAAAGTAAAAAAAATAAACTTTTCTCTTTAAGAAAGAGAAAAGAAAGAAAAAACAATTTAAGCAAAAACAGGAACAAAGAAAATGAATAAATAAATGAACCAGCAAGCAAGATGAAAGCTGAATGAAGTTATATCCAGTTTCTCCTAGAATTGAAACTATCATGCACTGGATAGTCTGTACACCAAGCAGGTGGAATGATTTGTGCTGATCTGGGAGATGTGCTGGGAGGGTGTAGTTGGGCGGAGCTTGGTGTAACAGCTCTGTTTTCCACTAGGTGGCGCTGCTTAGCTTACTGGGGTGGATCAGTGTGCCTGGGATCATGCACCTGTGCGGTGGAGAGGAGGAAACGGCTTCACCCAGCTCTCTAGTAACTTGCGTGGTAACTTTGTGCTCTCATCGACCCACAATCAAGCACCCCTCCTTTATCTCAGGCCTCCATCCACCACCTGCCTCTACCCTCTCTGTGTCCAAGCTGTCTTCCTGCCAGGTAGCACATCCCTCCAGAGTTTTATTTCAGGTGGGGCTGTATTTCAAAACCCCACACTTCAGAGAGCCCCAGGGCTTGGTCCCATGCCAACTCTCTGAGGGAGGGTCTCACTGAGCAATGGCTTGTCCCAGAGAGTGTTTGGGGTTTGCGCAGTGGCAGAGACTTTGACATCTTTGTCCTAATACCAGCAAACACGGTTGCTCTCCAGGGTGTGCTGGGACCTTGGCCGGTGGGGAGGCTGTATGGCCTCTACCAAATTCACTCCAAGCGGGGGAACTGCCTTTCCCTGGGTGGCACATGAAACCCTCAGGCCACGCTGCCTGCTCCTGGGGATTCCCCTTACTTCCTCACCAGAACACTGCCAGACATTGGGCTCTGGAACTTCAGACGCTGCGCTCTACTGTTTCTAGAATCCTGATGGTAGTGAAACCCTCTCCTTTCTCCTTGTCAATGGTTTTGGGGAACAGATTTCTTGTTAGGTCTCTTGTGAGTGTTTTCACCTTTTCTCTTCCTTTCCAGCTACCTTCGGGGGGTGGGGCGTGCTTTTCTTCCACTATCCTGATGCACCTCACTCTCCCCTTTTCTCTTTCTCTCTCTGTCCTCTCTCTGAGAAAACAGCTCCCTACCTTCTGTGGCTTTTCTCTCCCCCAGTTCGCCTCTTCCTGTTCCATACCTGTTGAATTCTGTGGCTCAAGTTATGCAGATTGTTGCATTAATCCTCAGATCAATTTCCTAGGTGTTCAAAATGGTTTCGTGCTGATCTGGCTGCATTTCAGTTCTAGACAAGCTCAGTCTCCATGCTGCTCCACCATCTTCTATTAATCTCATTTTCCTATTTTGATTGCTGTCTTTTTCTTACTGATTCATTAGAACTATTGACATATTAAGGAGGTTAGCATTTATCATTGATGATGATTATAATGATGATTAAATTTTAGAGTTATTGGCTCTTTTTCTTTCATGCTTTAAGAAATGTTTTTCAGTTTTTTCTTTGTATTTTAATTTTTGGTATGTTATATTTAGAAAAGCAGTCCATTTTTGATGTTCTACTTTTTTATTCTGGCCTTTTTGCATATTTTAGCTCATATATATGTAGAATTTTGGAATATATCTATCTATCTATCTATCTATCTTAACTGCTTTTTAAAATGATTACTTGAGTACATTTTGTGTTATATATTTACATGTATTTTATAGTACATACAAAATATGTTAAATATAAAATTACATATTAAATGTAAAAGGTATATAGCATATGTAATTTCATCTTAAAATTTGACTTAATGGAATTTAAGCTATGTTGTAGCAATTTGACAATAACTTCTTAGAAAAGGTCAGAAGTCAAGGTTAACGAGTAGCAAATTAATATAACACAAAAATGTTAAGAAAGCCCTGAAGAATGCAATTCTAGACATTTGTTACAATGGATCAATTTTTCATTAAATTCTTTAAATGATTTCAATACTTTTTTGCTACAAAACCAACTGCCCTTCTTAATATTTGCCAGAAGATGGCGCTGTACTAATAAACTAAGATCTCTATATTTTAGGAAATACAGATACATTTTTTTGAAGTATTAAAATAAAAACAATTCCTAGGGCTTGACAAATAACTTTCTAATTATGTGCTCACCTTATCTTTAATGTCTGTATCTCAAAATGAAAAGTTTTCCGTGTACTGTATTTAGAGGGGAGGGCTTAATCATATTTTACTCAGTATGAATTTTTTCTTACATTTTCACTCTTCTTCTTTTTCAAATTATAAGAAAGAACTTGGATATAAAAAGGTGGCTAAGTAGTGGATTTTAAAACTAAAATTATATAACATATTTGAATCCTGTGAAGGTTGTACACTCATAGAACACACAAGCGCATGCACACACACACACACACACACACGCACACACACACACACAGCTACTTCTCTGCTGAGATTGAAAAAATTAACTGAAAGAAACCAAAGGCAAAGCTTAACATTGTGATGATTCCATGGGACTAACCACAAAATAGTAGCTTCCATATGTATAGTTATTTACATTTAACAATGGTCCACTAAAATTTAGCTTTAGGAGAATGTTTACATTGTATTTTATTTAAATCAAGACTCAACCAGAGGTTCTGTAACAGAGCAAGGATTCCTTCAACCATTGCTGTCATTTAATGCCATTAAATATAGGTGACTTTTAAAAGGCAGCTAATTTGGTATAAGCTGAAATGCCTTAATATGCATTTGTGCCTCAATAATGGAAGCTTTGTTTAGCATAAAAAATGAACCTTAATAAACCCCTTTCTTCCTGAATTGCTCCTGGCTCCAGAATTTTCTAATGAGTAGCAACGGGAGCTCAGCAACCACTATGTGGTTTCTTAACCTGACAGTAATTGTGTTTAATAAGTAGACCAAAGTATTCAGCAGAAGCTCCATTGAGATACTCAGTATTACCTAACTAATTCATACTAAGGACTGGGAAACAAATGGGATGCATTAAGATTGTTCATGAGGCCCTGGTTCAGGAGAAAGAACCATGGAGACAAACGTAGAACTTTATTAATGAGCAGAAACGGCATCGGTAATGTTTTATATTGTTGTGTCTTTGCTATGTACCTTCCCGATCTACATAAATACGTAGATCATCAACATCTCACTCTTTTCCGTATAATATGTAGCTCGATAGTTATCCATTACCTTTACTGAGTTCCCTCTATGGGCAGAGTGTCTTCAAAGTATTCAGAACTGAAGAGTACATTAAAAAAGAAATAAAAAGCAATGCTTTTCAGTAACACTCATTAAATTAGGGATGGAAAAACGTATTCATGCAGAAAATAGCAAAAGAAGAAGTAATATCATGTAAAAGATTGTGGGATTACTTAGTACCTACTTTGGTTTCTGATCGATGCTTTTATTGGAGGGTGAAGAAAAAGTCTAAATATGTTGTTTGATACTCATCGTAGTCATACTGTGTAGATATTATTATCTTCTCTTTTTGTAAATGAGGACACTAAACCCTACAGAGGTTGACTAATTTACCCACTCACACAACTAAGAGGCCATGGGACAGGATGTGGACTCATCTGCTCTGTATCCAGACCCTGACTCCTCCCCAACATGCCAAACCCTTTCAGTGGACTCCTGGCACCCAGCTTAGCCTCACCCTCATTTTGTCTGCCTCCTAATGTGAAATTTTAGGTCACCTGTCTTTACTCTCTTCAAATAAAAAATCCCACAGAAGATTTTTGGGAGTCAGAGTTGAGATTGATTTCTGTGATTCATTTGTCACTGTGAAAAGAGATTAGAGCTGAAAGAAAAGTGACTCATCTGATGGCTCATGTTCACTGCTGCATGACTGGCAGCTTCTAGAACAGAAAAGCAGACTTTTCCTTTCCTCTGGGGGTAAGCAGCACAAAGACATTTCATTCAGTAAAGCCGATGACAATTTTTCTTTAAATTGGGTGCCCTAATTCTCCTGGGATCACTGTAGTGTAATATTCCTCTGTCCATAAAATTTCGAGATAATCCTTTCCAAAAGGAAGTTCATTCTCTTTTTGCAACTGTTCATATTGTTTGCTTTTCTTCTAATAATTTTCACAAAAATTATCTTATGTATTTAGGCCTTTAGAAAAGAGAAATTGCTCTCAGAAAGTTCTGAAAGCGGAACAATTAAATATTCCTTCATGTGATTTGTCCCATTCCCTCTCAGCCTACTGCTTAAATCCATTTGTTCGCAATTGTCCTCAGATTGTCTGTCTGCTTTGAAATTCTTTAGAATTTATTACTTTGCCAACTATAAAGAAAGGATGCATCTTTACTAGAAAGTGTTTTGCCTTATTTGCACTTAGATTACTGATTTTGATTCCTGGTTTTTAGTAATTGGAGTCCAAAACACTTTGGGGTAATAATTTATGGTTACCCTAGAAAGTTCATCTCTAAGTCATTGATAAAGCTATTTATTAATCAAGCTCTAGTCAACAATGCAGAAGCTTTGTGAGTTATGAATAAATCTATACCAGAAGACAATATCACAGAGGCATTGAAATATGCCTCTGGAGTCAGAAAAACCTGGCCAGGAATTTCAGTGAGAGCTTGAATAAGTTACTTAAATTCCCTCAGCTTTGATTTCTTCTGATTTGTTTCTTCAAAGGCTTCTCATAAGAATTAAATAAAATTACGTGTTTGTGTATGTACTATACATTTACATATACATGTATTATTTAGCAGACTATCTGGCACTTGGTAAGTCCTCAAATGGTAATTCGAATTACTCCGTCTTGATTTTTTTTCATGTTTTTTTAAAGGTTATTTATTTCTTTTGAGAGAGAGAGAAAGAGACAGCATGCAAGTGAGCGTGCATGTGAGTAGAGGAGAGGAAGAGAGAGAGGGAGAGAGAGAATTCCCAAGCAGGCTCTGTGTTGTCAGTGTGAAGCCTGGTGTGGGGCTCATTCCCACAAACCATGAGGTCACGACCTGAGCCAAAGTCAAGAGTCAGGTGCTTAACACACTGAGCCACCCGGGCACCCCTCTTTCATGGTTTTTAAGTCTTTATTCACAAGCCAGACATTTTTTCCCTACTCCTTTTATCAAAGATGGATCAAGTTTCTTAATTTCAGAGAGAATGAGCAATAGTCTATTGCCACAATAGTGCTGTATAACAAGCAAGCAAAATCCTATTGACGCACAACAATAAACATGTACTTTTGCTCACAAGGCCGTGGTTGGTGTTTTTGCCCATCTGGCTGGACTGTGCCAATTTCCGCTGTGCCTGTGGTCAGCGGCAAATCAGCTGGTGGCTGGCTTG
The DNA here is from genome assembly GCF_028749965.1 of Puma concolor. Lineage (NCBI taxonomy): Eukaryota > Metazoa > Chordata > Mammalia > Carnivora > Felidae > Puma > Puma concolor. Next base: position 27,788,729 of record NC_141668.1, on the reverse strand, counting down.
TCTAGGATTTTCTCAGTTGGGTTACCTGCTCTCTGACCCATGTGATCTCTCACACTCCAACAGACCAGTCTGGGCTTGTTCTTTTTCAAGAAACCGCATGAGGAAGTGTGTAAGATGATTAAGGTCTGGGCTTGGAACTAGCATATGGTCACTTCAGCTTTATTCTTCTGGCCCAAGTGTGTACCGTCTGAAGGAAGGAGCTGCAAAATTATAGAGCAAAGGATACAAATACAGGAAAAGGTGGAGAGTCAGGGTTATTTTTGTTTTATGTATTTTTTTTAAAGTTTATTAATTTTGAGAGAGAGAGAGTGAGGGACCAAGTGAGAGTGAAGGAGGGGAAGAGAGAGAGGGGGAGAGAGACTCCCAAGCAGGCTCCACATTGTCAGTGCAGAGCCCCATGTGGGTCTTGAACTCCCAAACTGTGAGATCATGACCTGAGCTGAAATCACGAGTTGGACACTTGACTGACCCAGCCACCCAGGCGCCCTAAATGAGGGTTATTTTTATAACTGACCTACCGTGAAGACAAGGTGGCTAAGAAAAAGAGACACTTCAAAAAGTTGCTAATCTGTTTTTGGCAATTTTTGTATCTGTTGCTTTCAACATCTCATGATTTTTACCTTTGTAGCCGATACCAGGCAAAATACTATTTTATACAAATAATAACAGCAAACTATTTCTGATAAAATACTAAGTGCTAGGCCTATTAGTATTTTACATTCCCTTTTGTATTTAAATTTCACAACTACCCTTCAAGGTAGACATTATTATTATTATCCTCTCTATTTTGGAGGATAGTAGACCTTAGAGAAATTAGTAATTTATTCATGATCAGGATGCTAATAAACAGCAAAGCCAGGATCGGAATTCAGGTTGGTTGGAGTACAGAATTTGCATTGCAGTTCTGCCTTTCTCCCTTCTTCCGTCAATCCTGTTTATTGATTCTTGAATGTGTTAGCCAAAACGAAGAAACAAACATTGACCAGTTAGGTGATTTTCACTTTGTATTAAATACAAATAAGTTAATTCATACCAGAAGCTATGGTTTTGAGACTTAACTCTTTTATATATAATTATTACAAGAGGTAAGCTAGAGAATACCTCGGAGGTGCTTTTTCCACCTGCAGTGTAGCTGAACTGTAACACGCTCAGAACCTCTATTCTAATTGGTAGCCATGTTCCCATAGCAGAACGAACCAATTAACTGAGTTTTCATCCAGCTTCTTGCTATAAAATGTCAGGACTAAAACAGGACTCATTTAAAGGCACACAATAATAAATGGGGTCCATTTAAAACAAGACACCCTAGGCTGTATTCTTAATTAGAAGATTGAAATGATCTCTATCCCAGAAACTGTAACATGTTCTTAGTATTTGCCTCATTTTATTAGATGTTCTGATGTCTAATATCATCTGAGTCACTGAGACATGTTTTGGAAAGTTTTCTACTACATGAAATAACCTTCACACAGAATAAAAATAATTGGCTTCGATGCATATGAACTGTATACATTGACAGGATGACTGTTAAACTGGGTCCCTCGCAAACCTAACAATCATCCTTGGTTTCTCTTTTCCTTTTGCTTCTGTGATTCCCCACCTCTACCTCGGCCCCCCCGTGCCAATTTTCCAGTACAGGTGTGTAAATCTATATGAAGTCTTTCCCATTTTCCCTCTTTGCTTCGTGGTTTCTGCTACTGCCCTGGTCCTGACTCATCGTCTTTCTTTTGGAATGCAGAGCAACCTTCTAACAGATTATCTTATCTTTAGTGTCTCTATTATCTATACCAATTCCAGCTGGAGACTAGATGCAGGGAAATAAGTTAACCTTTGGAAGGTGAGTACCAGAAAATGTAGTTCTATGCCTGAATCATGCAGTGGTCTGGGATGGGTCAGGTAGAGAAGCACTAGGCAGATAGTGCTAAAGCTGGGCTTCCCCAAAACTCAATGAAGAATTAGGAATCTCTCTTTGAAGATCACAGGAAAGATGTACAAAATGATGCTGGATGGAACTGTGCTGTTATGTGACTAGTTCCCTACTCATCACTGGCTTCTTAAGGTGGCTCACTCATAGATTCTTCCTATCTGATTTTAGGAGAGGAGAATTGTATGTGGACTTTGTTTCCCATTCTTATTGGATAGAGCCCCATTAGGCTTAACTTCACAGAAAATGGCAGAAAGCAGTGGAAAAAACCGGAGAGTGGAGAAGTTATTTAAATGATCAGTGTATGTGAAAAATGCTCAACTTAGCAACAAGCAAAGAACTGGAATTTGAAATAAGATAAAATTTTTATTGATAAAAACAACAAATATAAAAATGCAGGGGCTCGATGGCTCAGTCAGTTAAGCATCTGACTTCGGCTCAGGTCACGATCTCACAGCTCATAAGTTCTAGCCCCGTGTCAGCTCTGTGCTGACAGCTCGGAGCCTGGAGCCTGCTTCGGATTCTGTGTCTCCCCCTCTTTCTACCCCTCCCCTGTTCATGCTCTGTGCGTCTCTCTCTCTCAAAAGTGAATAAACATTAAAAAAGTTTTTTTTTTTTTTTTAAATGCAGTCAATATTGCTAAGAATGGGTGCAGGTATATATTACCTGTGATTATTTAAGAGAATTCCTAAATATCCTTTGAAGTTTTGGGGAGTTCAGTACCACTCCTTACACTGCTGATGATTTTAGTACAAAATATTAGAATTTGGTTTGGTGATATATATTTGAAGCTTAAAAATATCTACATTGTTTCACTTAACATTCTACTCCTAATAATTTATTCTGCCAAAATAATCGACGATGTTTCCAAATATGTACAAATAAGGACATTTATCACAGCATTTGGAACAAAATTTTATAAATTTGGGGAAATAGCTTAAATATACAGCAATATGGAATTGGTTAAGCAAATGCTGTATGGTACATCATTAAAACTAGGCTCTAGGGGCACCCGGGTGGCTCAGTCGGTTAAGCGTCCAACTTCGGCTCAGGTCATAATCTCACGGTTCATGGGTTCGAGGCCCGCATCAGGCTCTGTGCTGACAGCTAGGAGCCTGGAGCCTGCTTCTGATTCTGTGTCTCCCTCTCTCTCTGCCCCTCCCCTGCTTGTGCTCTGTCTCTCTCTGTCTCTCAAAAATAAATAAGTATAAAAAAGATTTGAAACATACTTATGCTATAGAATATTTAATAACATGGGGGACATAACCATAATGTTTTATTATGAATATAACAGCACATTAAACAACAGCATTTCTGTAAAAATTCAAATGTATATGTATATACATATGTACCTGAAGCATCCTATTAGGCTATGAACAAAAATGCTCTTAGTGATTATCATTGAGGGTGAGATTACTAAGGTTATTTATTTTGGGGGGTGTTTTTATACTTTAAGGCATTCTTCAATGTTTATTTTACCATCAGAATAAAACCTATACATTTTATTTTTTAAAAGTATTGACTAATATATTTTATATTTGCTCTTATTAACAGATAGGAAAATTGTTTTCTTCTTGTTTGTGCTTCTCTAGGAATGATTTCTATGAGGTCTATATTATTTTAAAACATACCTATGTTGCTACATTATTTGAGTGAAGTGTCACTATTAACACAGTACATTTCAGCAGCATTAACACATAACATTTATTTAAATAGTAACTTGTTTAATAGGAATTAAATCAACAAAGTTTTGATAGTTGGGAATTCTTCACAAAACAACAAAGATATTGAGGAAAGAGAAGCTACAAAGGGAGTCATAATCACTCTGTTGAGGGCTTCTTAAGCTAACCTCCCAAGTTTCCCATCAATATCTGAAAAATCAATTTTCTTCTCTCAGATTTCTTCCTGGTCTTAAAGCTAAGACTAGCTTTAAACTGGATGAGTTTGGAGGTTTGGGGGGATTACCTTATCAGGATAAGTTTGTCCAGTGGGTGATACGTGAAATTTTGCAAAAATATGTTGGTAAACTTACAATTATAAGACTAGACAGAAATGTTTGATGTTTATTCATTTCATGAAGGAGAGGTCATTTAACAACCCTTTTATGCTAGTAAATATTCACACAAGGTAAAGTTTCCAGAATAATGGCAGCCATTTGCAGCACATTCTACCCATATGGCATCTCCCATGCCTCCAGAGAAATGGTCTAAACCAAGGAAAACTAGTGAGGAACTTGATCAAGTTATGATTAGAGTTTCATGGGTAGGTGTATTGGGCTTTGAGACACAGTCCAATCTCACCTTGCAGGGAGTGCACACTTGCAGGACTGCTTTTGGAAGGTTTATAGGAGGAAACTGGAGCTCAGAACATGAGACTTGGAGGCAGCAAGAGAGAGCACTGTTGCTGAGAATGCTGTTCAGCATCACTGACTTCTAAAGAGACAGCTAAGAAAGTTTCAAAGTAACCATCAGATAATGCAAAGCCATAGAAGCCACAGCTATTGATGATACCTTGATATGAAAATATTTTCAAATAGATTTGAGATCCAAGCCTGTATTTCTTTGAAAATCTGCCTGATTTAAATAACTCTTTTGAGCAAGACTTTTTAAAAATAAGGAGGTCAAATTAATGGAAGTAACTCCAAAACAGGTTAAACCAAGGTATAACTGAACATTATTATCAAATTGAAGTGAAAATCCTAATTTGGTACTTAAGATGGCTTTATTTATTTCTGATAGTATCTTGTCATCCTTGGTTAACTTAACACAACAAAGCAGTCCTACATATAATCATGCTAAACACATAAAATGCTGGATAAGTCCATTTATTTGTTATTTTAACATACTAAAACAGGGGGTGCCTGGATGGCTCAGTCAGTTAAGCATCCGACTTTAGCTCAGGTCACCATCTCGTGGTCTGTGAGTTCGAGCCCTGCGTTAGGCTCTGTGCTGACAGTTTAGAGCCTGGAGCCTGCTTCAGGTTCTGTGTCTCCCTCTCTCCCTTCTCCTCCCCCACTTGTGCTATCTCTCTCTCTCCACTCTCTCTCTCTTTCTCAAAAAAAAAAAATAAATAAATAAAAAATACTAAAACACAAATAAAAAATAAAATGTATTTTTTTCTAAATATATTGAGGATTATAGTTAAGTTTTCTGGAATTTTTTAAAAAACTTATCTTTGAAACACAGTAAATAAGGAAATGATTATGGGCATTTAAATGGCTTTTTATGGTTAAAAAAGGTTAACATACACACTTTTCAATGTTATATTAGAAATGAACATACTTGGGGCGCCTGGGTGGCGCAGTCGGTTAAGCGTCCGACTTCAGCCAGGTCACGATCTCGCGGTCCGTGAGTTCGAGCCCCGCGTCAGGCTCTGGGCTGATGGCTCGGAGCCTGGAGCCTGTTTCCGATGCTGTGTCTCCCTCTCTCTCTGCCCCTCCCCCGTTCATGCTCTGTTTCTCTCTGTCCCAAAAATAAATAAAAAACGTTGAAAAAAAAATTTAAAAAAAGAAATGAACATACTTTTCTAGATATCTGACTCACTGAAGGCATTATGCCATGATATTCAAATAAGTCTCTACTTGTACAGTATTAGCCTACTAATAAAAAAATATTACAGTGTTTGTTCTTATGCATCCCACAAAGTGAGATCCAGCAATCCTTCCAAACCTCCGAAGACCAAGCTATTCTTTTGTTTGTTGGAGAAGGAAATCATGAACTTCCAGTTTCTTCTTTATCTGGGTGAGGGGCTACTTAATGCAGTCGAAAATTGCAGAGGACTCTAATCAAATGATACAAGTTGCTAAGGATTTTATATGGGGGTCAGAAGTCCTATCACACTCATTTTCCTTTTTAAGGTATTACATTAGTCTTTAATACTTAATGTCCTGCTAACAACAAAAATTGTTGAGACAAGTATGCATCCAGTAGAGCTGGACTTACCCAAGCTTCTAGAGCAGGCAGCCCTCTCCATTATTTCAGAGCTCTCTCTACCGAATCCGATGGTCAGCTTTGCCCTTCGCTGTCATGGTGCTCTCCTGAACTCTCAGCTCTTGCCATGTTTCAGTATGCTTTGATGGGCATTGCCTCTGTCACCTATCATTCAATTAAAATGTAATCTAATGAGCCACCTAGACCTATAGGACCTAATAAGTTGTCTATAAAAACAGGAAAAGCTTCTAGATAATATTTCATATATTAGCTGGACACAAATGAACAAGTCCTTATTTCCTTTGCATAGTACATCATTATAGTTTCGGATATTTCAATCCAAATGGTAGACCAACAGAAAAGATATTTTCATATAATCAGCTATTTGACACATACATACATGTATAACATACACGCCTATAGATATTAACATAGATACATAGATTGAGTGCCTTACTGGATGTCAGGCATGGTGTTACTATCAGGAATGTGTTGGTGAACAAAAACACACTATTGTCTATAGGAAATTTATGCTCTGGGGTTGGGAGGCATTAATTAGATAATATAATAATGAACATATACAAGTGGAATAAGTGCAATAAAGACAAGTTTAGGGGCTCTATGAGAGGATATAATTGGAGATTTGACCTAATTAGGAGTTGTGCCAACTGAACTCGGAGAAAAAGAATGTATAAATATTACCCAGGCAAAGGAAGGGGTGAGGTGAAGATGCTCCATGCAAAGGAATCAGATACGGTGGAGTTTCCTTGAAGAATGTTTGTCTTAATGAGTCACCTCCACTTCTTGCTCTCTTGAGTTAAAGGCAGGGACCAAGGTAATATTCTCTTTCCTTTATGGCCCCCAGTTTTTCCACAAGCGGCAACAACTCTCAGCATAGTTCCTGGGTCTGGGCCCTAAAACTGAGGGACACAATGGAAAAAACAAAACAACACAAGCAAAATCAACCAAATTATTTGTAAAGTAACTAAGGGAATTAAAAATGCAATTTGCTAGCTTCTTTGGGTAAAGATCTTTAGCAATTTAAATCCCTGTAATCTGATGCTGATTATTTCTTATTTTAAAAATGTTTGTTTATTTTGAGAGAGAGAGAATGAGAGAGAGCGAGTGTGCGCACATGCGTGTGCGAGAGTGCGGGAGAAGCAGAGAGAGGGAGAGAATCCCAAGCAGGCTCTGCACTGTCAGCTCCAAGCTTGATGCAGGGCTGGATCCCATGAACCGTGAGATCATGACCTGAGCTGAAATCAAGAGTCAAACGCTTAACTGACTAAGCCACCCAGGTGCCCCTGATGCTGATTATTTCTAATGATTTAACATTTAAATGAAGCCTTATCAAAGATTTTTAAACCTACGAAACAAAAATCCATTTAACCTACATGGAATTTAGATATTTATCAATAATATCGTGATTAGCATAAATGCATTTGGATACTTAATATTGCTTTGACATTTTCCACATATCAATTGTTTTTGAATAAACAACCAACTTACAGAGAGAGCATGAAGAGGTTATAGGTCTTTGGTCACAGAAATTCATTAATTCGCTGGCAACATACATTGCTTTATCTGTCAAATACCTTTTCTCTTTGGAAACAATACTACATTCCAAACAAATACTAGAGGTTATCCTCTCATGCCATACGTGCAATAGAGTACCTTCCTTACCACAACTGCAGGTAAGAGTCTCCCAGAGTCCAAGTCAGGAAGCAGTGCACCTCAGAGTCTTAAAGAACAGGTAGATGCTGAAAAAGAGGAATCAGTAGTGATTCTTCAGGCAAGATAAGGGAAAGAAATAAGAAAAAATAAAATGACATGTCTGCTATGGAAGTCACTCTAGTGGATAGAGAATGTATTTATATATATTCAATCGCTCTGTCCACGATATATATATTCATATCAGTCTGTCCACTAAAGTGATAAGCATATATACATGTGCAATGATATATATGTTGTATATCTAATTGCAGTGATAAATAACATCAAATATTGTCAATACCACCTATGTTATTACTTGAAGATGAACTCACTACCAAGGTCTGAAGATAAAAGTGATAAACACAATTTTTTGCAACCCAGTATATATTTCTCCAATACTATGAGACTATTCCTTTTGGAAGAAATCTCACATTAGACTTCTAGTGTGTGGTTTAGTTCTATGGTCCTAATTAGACAGTCACCTAAAAGTCCTGGCCAACCAATCTTATCGAACACCATGTGTATAAATCACAGCACAGGCCAGGTGGGGATTCTCATTAAACATTAAAAATGTGTTAGAATTATAGTGTATACTTTTTTTTTGGCATATGTGCTACAATGGATCATAAATTTATATGTCTTTAGGGCTTGGCAAATAATATAAATGCAGAAGTAGTATAGGACAATGGTGGTCAAAATGTAATCCTGGGACCAGTAGCATGAGCATCAACCAGGGAACTCATAAGTATTGTAAATTCTTGGGCCTCAGTGAAGACCTAGCAGACCAAAAGCTTGGGATGAGGCCAGCAAGGTGTGTTTTAACAAGCTCTACCGGTAATTCTAATTCATGCTCATGTTGGAGAACAATCACTGTACAAAAATGGTGAGTTATGGACTATAATGTATTTGAATGTGAAACTCCTAAAGCATTCAAATCCAGTGCCAACAAACTGAGCTGACCAAAACAAAACACAAACACTATATAGGAGCAAAGAATTTAACCCATGGTAGAACGGTTTATATCTACATATTTAAAGGGATTTTGACACCTTTAATTTCTAGAATGCTCAATTTTTAATTGGTCATAATTGAACTATCTAGAAAATACTCCCCTCTATTTACTTTACTGTCCCCAATTATATGCCCTCTAAACCACACGGTCTCTACTATTCAAATTATTTGGAGTCAATGAGACCTCTTCATAAAGTGAAAATGGTACACCATGTGGGCACATTTTATAGAATGGAGTGACCTGTCTCAATTGGCTTATTGATATGAAAATCTGTAAGGCCCCTAAAAAGGCTTTCTGAACATCTAATCCAACCTGTTTCTTTACTTTTTCCAATCTGTTTATTTTATAGCTGAGTAAAGTGCTGAAGATCAAAGAGTGAATAGATGTAGGTTGTAGTAGTGATTATGAGGAAGAGTCAAACGCATGATAACCACACACTTAAAAAGCTGTATTCTTTTTGAAATACATATTCATATTTATAAATTATGGATATATAACATGTAGAAAACAAAAATCTTCAATAAGAATACATCTATAAATTTATAATCAAGGCCAGTGTGAAATGGTTCCATATTCGCTTCATGAGGGAGTGGCATGAGAATTCTTAAATATTCCTATTATAATTAATATACTTAAATATGTACAGCATGCAGCATAACAAAATAACTGAATTTTATTAACTCTGTCAGATTCTTTTATCCATGGATCATAGGTTAGAGTGCCATATATACTTGTAGCTCTCTTCACTAAATACAAAATTTATAAGAGAATGGTTCTTGTTTGCCAAGTTTCTGTTGTATCCTATTTTCCAGATTCTTGGCACACTGTCAGTACTCAATAAATATTTGTTGAATAGATGAAAGTGAAGACAAGTTATTTAATTTTCCTGCCTACTCCTATCCTTTTTTTCTGAAATTATTCTCCCATAGCCCTAACTGTGTGTACTGTGGGGCCTGTAATTATCACCCTTTCACCGTGGTTGATGGGATGTATAACTGGTGGGATCGAGATGAATTGGTCCATTTACTTCTATGTCCTGGAAATATGGAATTGGGACATGGAGACTTCATGAAACTGTGCTCAGCATTTGAACTGGGTGGTACTAGGTTGGCTATTTTCTGTGACTTTTTCCATGGGCAAGTAATGATTGTCCACCTACTATCCCTGAGGTGACGAGATTACTTTAGTAAATAAAGCATGCCCTTATGCTTACATTTATTGGGAATGTGTAGATTATTAAAATAATTACAACATAAATAATGTTAAGAAATTAGTGTTGTGAAGAAACATAAAGCAGGGCGAGACGATAGATAGCAAAGGGGGTGTGTGTTATTTTAAATAGTCAGGGACTGACTCTGAGCTGGCAACATTTGATCATAGACTTTTATGAAGTGAGGAGCAAATCATGTGGCTAGCTTGGAGAATAATGACCCAAGCTAGGAAAACAGCAAGCACAAAGGCTCAAAATGCAAGACGACCAGTTTGCTGGGCTATAGTGAGGGAGCTAGGAGATGAAACTAGAGATAGAGTCAGGAGCCAAACCCTTTGAGAGGATAAGATCAATGGAATTTTTTCTAATGGCACCCTTAAACCTTCTTAAGTTTTAAGAAGAGGAGTGATTTATGTGGTCAAAAGACCACATCTTGGGTGACAAACAATGGAAACAGAGAAACCGTTTAAGGTGTTCACACTGGTCAAGCAATAAGGTGATAGTAGTGGATGTTCTAATGAGTAGATTCGAGATATATTTTAAAAGTAAGCTGAGAGGATTTGCTAAAGAGCAGATTTACTGGGTGACTCCTCTAGGTGAATGTGGTGACCTTCATGGAAATAGGAACACTTGGGGGGAGAAGCAAGTTAGTTTGGGGTTATAGTGGCAACAGAATCAAGAGTTTGATTGTGAACCTGTTAAATTTGGGATGCCTATTAGACATGGAAGTGAATACACTGAGTGGACTTCAGGTTATATGTCTAGAGTTCAGCACAGTGATTGACAAGGGCAGTTTTACTAGATTAGTAGGGCCAAGAAGATGTGCAAGGTGAGGTCAAGAGTGAATAAGAAGCAAGGAAGTATAAAGACAGCAGCTGTAGGCAATTGCTACAATGAGTTTTTACCAAAAAAGAATGAAGAATTAGGGTACAAGTATAAGGGACTATCGATAAAAGTATTTTATTAAGATGGATATTTAAAAATGTTATAACTTGAGGGTATATATGACCATGGAATGAACTAGCAGAGAGTGGAAATATGACACAGAAGAGAGGGTAATTATAGAACTGACATCTTTGAGTAGATGAGAGGGGAAAGTGATCTAGTCCATCAATGAAAGGGCTGGCCATGGACAGGGAACAATTTCTCTATTACAACAAGAATGAAAGCAAAGTATATGAAGATGGACATAGATCATTTGGTAGGTGTGATGATAGGGAGAACATGTAAGTGCTTTTCTGATTACTTCTACTTTTCGGAAATTATGAGGTAAGGTTCTCAGTTGAGAGTGATATATGGGAAGGGGTGTTGGAGAGACTGAGAGAGAAGATGTGTAAAGTTGTCTTTTCAAAGTATGTAAGAGTGAATTAATTAGGGAAATATTTTATGCCTGAAAGAAGGGTAAAGGAAGAATGAATCTGAAATCTGGAAAGAAGACCAAATGGTACAATGGTCCTCTTGCCCTTGGGTATGTCTCTTTTCTCTAAGTCTGTCCCTCTTCCCAGCCATTTGTTTTGTTTTGAGTTTCTGAGGCAAGTTTGAAAATATTATACTTATTTTTAACCATCTTTGATTCTTGATGAAAACTCTGCATAAACATAACAAGGTATTATTAATATATACTAACCAACCTCTTTTTGATCCTGGTAGGTTCTCCAAAGGCTTTTCCTGTTCAGTCAGCAACAATCATTGCCTCATAAAATCAGATGACAGAAGAGTTAAGTTTTTAGCTTTGGAATTACTAAATAAAGCCCTGAAGGACACAGGAAATGAAGTTTATGCCATTAGAAAATAATCTTGAAGAACATGAGATCAGTCAGAGTTAGTTTGTTTTTGCTGGCTTAGGGAGATGGAGACAGTTGGGTGTAATAGTCCTTCCTTGTACAAGCCATGGAATTTATAAAAATTTATAATATTTGTAGAGGCAATAACTGTGGTCATTCTATACCAAGCTGTAGCCCCAAACAATGAGAAGATCAAACCTTATCACACCTGGAACCCATTTACACATGTGTGCTATGGTACATCCACTGGGAAAGCTGGTAGAGGGAAGAAGAGGGCACAGATATTGGTACCTGTGCATCAGGGGGTTCTAAAAATTTGAGTTACAATTCTTTCACACTTAATGTTCCTGGTCTGAATATTGGGTTTCTTTTTTTTTTTTTTAAGGGAGAAAGAACATTTTATGAATTTATGGAAAGGTGAGAGAATCTGGCTGCCTCTATTTTAAGATCAGACAACACAGTTTTTCCTTCCTTTCAGGATGTTGGGTATTGATATATATGATCCCATGAAAGGGGAGAATTGCAAGTTGTAGATGGTATATGAAAGCAGCTAACCCACAAGCTTGGGATAATATCTGCTTTAGAAATTTGTTGAATTAATTGAATGACTAAAACTTTAATGAGTAGAAATTTGTTGAATTAATTGAATGACTAAAACTTTAATGAGTAACCAGAATTTAAAAATTCTGATTGGGAGTGTCCTGAATCTTTGGTTTGGTCCTGTTAACATGGGTTTGAGCCTCTTCTTGCTGAGTGTGGCTTTTTATTTCTGGGTAATTTAAAAGTGTGATTAAATGAAATTATAGAACTGCTAAGGATCCAAAAGCGAGTTAATTACTTTTAAAGTAGAAATTTGTTTTTTTAACCCTGAAATGTTTTTATGAAGTAATTTGGGCAAAAATTATGACCATTAAAAAAGTTAAGTGTACATTGATGTTGCTAACACTAGAAATAAACTTCCTTTAAGGTCCATGATCAGTAAAAGAAGGCATGGGATTCCCTGAATGACTCATTATAGGAGGCTGAAATAAATCATTCCACTTGAGTGTATAGGATGTAAGTAAGAAAGAAGCATAATGGGGTCAATATATTAGTGGTCCCAAATTGGGGATGATAACTCTTCTAAGAATTTTAATCTATATTTAGTACACAAATTCCTCAGATGAAGTAGAAAAAAAGAGGCCCCAAAAAACTAACAAGAGGCCAAAAAAAAAAATCTATGTTTACAATTTTGTATTGATTTTTCATGCTATATAAAAGATCTGACTGATTCTGTATGTGAAAAAAATTCAAAAAACAGAACTGTAGACCTTGTGAAGAACATAATTATGATTCCCAGAAGTGTGGGCACACAGCGAGGGTTCAGATATACATTCTCATATGTAGGCAGATGATTACAGAGAGAAGTGTGAGTGTTTGCATTTGTGGGTACAGACAGAGACTGAAATAGGATTTGCTTTTAGGGAAATATTCAAGATCTGTACACCTTGCTCTTAAAAATATATTCAATTACTTGAGAAATCTGAAGAACTTTTTGTCATATTTTCCCATTAATAATCAAAATAAGATGAAATTTATAAATATTTTCAGACACAGTCCATCCACATAAACTGCAATAACTATCTGTTTTGCTAAACTGTGACATTCTGTTGTTGCCTGACTTGTGTTCTGTTTGTTTAATGTGAAGATGCAGACAGCCTTCTGTTCTTTTGTTTACGGGCTCTCTTAATTCTGTGGCTCCCCTGGCAGTAATTTCTTCTTTTTTTCTTTTTCTTTCTTCTTCTTCTTCTTTTTTTTTTTTTTTGCTAAAAGGTAACAGAGTTACAAGTACAAAACATTTATTTAATTTGTTTAAATTTATGAAACCATGCCCATTCTTTAGGCCTTTAGGGGCATGAACTAAATAAGAACATATGGCATCATCTATTATTTTCTCAACTCTGGTTATGTAGCGAGGCATTGTTTAAATGTCAGTGAGGAACTCTCGGATTGCTCTCCTTGGAACAGTGATTTCTTGGATAATGTTCAGTTGCATTTAATAAAGGGACATTTTATTTTCTTTAAGTAATCCACCAAGGCCATTGTTTTCAATCTTTTAAGAATAATAGGAAACATTCGGAATTCATTTCTACTCGTCCAAGTCCAACAAACCCATTTAGCCTTTGTTGTAGGGTGTATTTTTAGAAATATCTTAGTGGTATACTGTAAGTAAGTTTCCAACAGTCATGACTTTTTTTTTTTTTTTTTTTTTTTTTTTTTTTTTTTTTTTAGCACTGGTAGTCTTAATTTCTAAGTGGAAAGAAGTTTAAAAATGTGGTAAATCAGTGGTGTGTGGGTGGCTCAGTCGGTTAAGCATCTGACTTCAGCTCAGGTCATGATCTCAGGATTCCTGAGTTCGAGCCCTGCATCTGGTTGTCTGTTATCAGCACAGAGGCCAGTTCAGATTCTTCGTCCCACTCTCACTCTGTCCCTCCTGCACTCATTCTCTCTCTCTCTAAATAAATAAATAAATAACTAAACTTAAAAAAAATGTGGCAAGTCAGGGAATATTCTTTTCAAGAGTTACTTTATTTACAGTAAGTTTGTATTTCCATGATTAAGGTTGACGGAATGGTTACAATTGTTTTAGACAGCATAAAATGACTATACTGAACAGGAAAGAATGGATAAGTTATCCCAGGCCAAAGTTTCTAAAAGCCAACAGTTTTTGTTTGATTGATTGATTGTTTTTACCAGAAGCCAAACCCAGAAAACATGGATGTAAGGTCTACTAAATGGTCAACATAAGAGGCAAAAGGATGTTCTATTTTGATCCTATCAGGAAGTAGTTAAGAACGATTCTGAAACATTCACTACCTTTTCTCATTTCTTTCTACTGCTTTCCTCCCAATTTTCTACTGGTGTATGTATATATGCACACGCACTTGCACAAACTTCCAGGTTATTCCTTGATGGTAGGGTAGGTGAATAACTGCCTTTTCTTCCAATTTACATCTTGGCTTTTATCAACATTTTTATTTGAAAGGTTTTGCTGAACCCCTGCAATGCTCATATATTAGGGATTTGCATCTATTTTGGCTGGAAAAATTTAATGCCATCAAAAATCTCCAATGTATTAGAATTGCATTATTCTTCCTTTGCTATCTTGGATATGACCAAATGGCCTGTTAAAAGTTTCTGAAGAGATCCTATATTTGGAGAAAACTCCATGTTATATACTGTTAACATAAAGTTTGTCCAGAAATATGATATAATTTGGATAAATAGAGCATCAACCACTTGAATATTGCCCTACAGACATTTTGTTTTCACTTAAAAACCAGTGCTATTAACATTCAAAAAACAAAATTTGGTTGAAGTTGGGAGAACAAAATATTAAAGTAAATATAAGGATATTTCTTTCAAAGAAACTGGAACAGGCTTTTGCTATTTCTAGTAGTTCGTCTGTGTTTTTTCAATTTCTCACTAATGATTTATTTGGATAATAGAATTAATGAAAGATCATGACCCTACCTTTCATGTAATAATGAATTTATGTAGGCTCAAAAGATTTTATACCTAAAGAGATATTTGCCTAATATTTCACAACCACAGGCTAGACCCACGTGCTGATCTCTTACTAAGCACTCCTTCTAGGAGATCTCCTTCTTGGGCTCCAGATCCTTGCTGATCATTTCAACTTGGCCATTACATGGACAATTAACACACAATAAATCAACAGTAGGTCGAATCAACTTCTTGAATCTGCTTTTACTCTTGTATTCCCCATCTAACAAAATAAACACTTAACTTCTTCCTCTTCCTCACCACCATGCTAAATCCATGACAAATCTTTTTGGTTTTGCCTTTCTAATATCTCTCAGATATAATCAGTGTCCCTAGTTTCTCCACTTGAGTCTAAATCCTTTTTTTCTCACTCCTACATTGTGGCAACACATTGCAGTTCCTTTTCCTGCCAATAATTTAGTCTCCCAAACTGTGGAAGTAATTTTATGAAGTGTCAGTCCGAGCATGATAAAACCTGCTTAAAACCCTTTGATGGCTCCCTATTGCCTTCATTATGAAACCCAAACACCTTAGCATAGGTCATGAGATCATTAGTGATTAAACTTTGACTTCTCCACTGTCATTAGTTAGTCTCAAGACTCAACAGAAGCCCTAAGTGGGGTGGTTTAAAGACTGACTATAATGATGTTTCACCTGTATTATACAGGGGATGGCCTTATACTGAGCGTCTAAGGTATCCAGTGTCCTACTATTAAGGATGAATGGTATGATATATGAACATTTGAGGATGATATGGTTTGCCTTGGGGAGTATTCTTGAGTATGAAGCAGTCATTTGTTTTAGAGGATATTTATTTGCACTTTAATTTTATAAAGGGCACACTAAATTTTGGAACTTTTAATTTTTGCCATAATTTCCAACTTACAGGAAAGTTGCAAGAATAGGAATTTCCAATACCTGTTATGAAGTTTCCAGTTGTTCACATTTCTCTCCATTTTCTTTATTATTTATCATTTTTTCTCTTTCTCTCTCTCTCTCACACACATACTATACCATTTTTTCTTAAAATTTTTTTTAATGTTTATTCATTTTTGAGCGAGGGATAGAGACAGAGAGCATGAATGGGTGAGGGGCAGAGAGAGAGAGAGACACAGAACTCGAAGCAGGCTCCAAGTTCCGAGCTGTCAGTACAGAACTCAATGCGAGGCTCGAAGTCACGAACTGCAAGATCATGACCTGAGCCGAAGTTGGATGCTCAACAGACTGAGCCACCCAGATGTCCCATTTTGGAGCATATTTTGGAATATAGTCCTTCAACACTCCTAAGTATTTCAGTGCGTATTTCCTAAAACAAGGACATTTTATTTCAGAACACATTGAAACAAAACTATTATCTAATTCACAGCCTATATTAAAATACCTCCCAGGGGCGCCTGGGTGGCGCAGTCGGTTAAGCGTCCGACTTCAGCCAGGTCACGATCTCGCGGTCCGTGAGTTCGAGCCCCGCATCAGGCTCTGGGCTGATGGCTCAGAGCCTGGAGCCTGTTTCCGATTCTGTGTCTCCCTCTCTCTCTGCTCCTCCCCCGTTCATGCTCTGTCTCTCTCTGTCCCAAAAATAAATAAACGTTGAAAAAAAAATTTAAAAAAAAAATACCTCCCAATTATATCAATAAAATCATATAGTGCATACACTAATTTGTCCAGTTTACTTTGCATAGCACAATGTTTGTGAGATCCACCTATCTTGTGCAAGATTTTCCCCTTTTTGTTGAGCAGTATTTCACTAATATACCACAATTTGTTTATTCATTTTTATGGTAGTGAATATTAGAGTAATTCCACTTTGGGAAATTCTGAGAACACCTACTGTGGTTTTTTGGTAAGCCAGTGTTATGTTTTTATTTATCTTGGGAAATACCTTAGAACAGAATCACTTGGTCATACTGTAGATTTATGTTTAACTTTGTAAAACTCTTTCAATCTTTCCCAAAGTACTTACACCATTTCACACTCATTTCAAGAGCTGATAGGAGCTCCAGTGTCTCTGTATCTTGCCAATATTTGTTGTTATCCATTTTAATTCTAGGTATATTAGATATTGTCTTTAATAACTCATTGTGGCTTTACTTAGTATTTCCCTAAAGACTAATGGTTGATGCCTCTTTATGTACTTATTGGTCATCATGTTCCTTCTTCATTAAGAATCCAAGTCTTTTTCCCTTTTTTGTTTACTGAGCCATTTTTTTCTATTGCTGAGTTGTAAGAGTTACTTATATATCATGAATATAAGCCTTTGTCAGTTATCTGTTTTGCAAGTATATTCACTAGTGGAAATTCTCCCAGTAAAATAATTTCATGATGTGGCTTGCCTATCCATTTTTTTCATGCTCTCTTTTGATGAGCATAAAATTTTCACTTTAATGAAGTATAGTTTAGCATTTAAAAACTTTTTTGGCTTTACTTTCTGTGTCCAGTCTAAAAACTCAGTGTTTAACCCTAACTAAGGAAGATACTCTCTTATGTTTTCTTTAGGAAGTTTTTGAGCTTTAACTTTTATATTTATTTATTTTTTATTTTTTAAATTATCTTTTTTACAATTATTTTTTAATTAAAAATTTTTAATGTGTATTTATTTTATTTTTTAATTTTTATTTAATTTATATACAAGTTAGCATATAGTGGAACAACGATTTCAGGAGTAGATTCCTTAATGCCTCTTACCCATTTAGCCCATTCCCCTTCCCACAACCCCTCCAGCAACCCCTGTTCTCCATATTTAAGAGTCTCTTATGTTTTTGTCCCCCTCCTGTTTCTATATTATTTTTGCTTCCCTTCCCTTATGTTCATCTGTTTTGTAACTTAAAGTCCTCATATGAGTGAAGTCATATGATATTTGTCTTTCTCTGACTAATTTCGCTTAGCATAATACCCTCTAGTTCCATCCACATAGTTGCAGATGGCAAGGTTTCATTCTTTCTGATTGCCAAGTAATACTCCATTGCATATATATACCACATCTTTACCCATTTATCCATCGGTGGATATTTGGACTCTTTCCATACTTTGGATATTGTTGATAGTGCTGTTATAAACATTGGGGAGCATGTGCCCCTATAAAACAGCACTCCTGTATCCTTTTGATAAATAGCTAGTAGTGCAATTGCTCGGTCGTAGGGTAGTTCTATTTTTAATTTTTTGAGGAAACTCCATAGTGTTTTCCAGAGTGGCTGCACCAGCTTGCATTCCCACCAGCGGTACAGAAGAGATCCTCTTTCTCCACATCCTTGCCAACATCTGTTGTTGCCTGAGTTGTTCATGTTAGCCATTCTGACTGGTGTGAGGTGGTATCTCATTGTGGTTTTGATTTGTATTTCCCTGATGATGAGTGATGTTGAGCATTTTTTCATGTGTCAGTTGGCCATCTGGATGTCTTCTTTGGAGAAGTGTCTATTCATGTCTTTTGCCCATTTCTTCACTGGATTATTGGTTTTTGGGGTGTTGAGTTTGATAAGTTCTTTATAGATTTTGGATACTAACCCTTTATCTGAAAAGTCATTTGCAAATATCTTCTCCCATTCTGCCGGTTGCCTTTTAGTTTTGCTGACTGCTTCCTTCACTGTGCAGAAGATTTTTATTTTGATGAGGTCCCAGTAGTTCATTTTTGCTTTTGTTTCTCTTGCCTCTGGAGATATGTTGAGTAAGAAGTTGCTGCGGCTAAGATCAAAGAGGTTTTTGCCTGCTTTCTCCTCGAGGATTTTGATGGCTTCCTGCCTTACATTGAGGTCTTTCATCCATTTTGAGTTTATTTTTGTGTATGATGTAAGAAAGCGGTCCAGGTTCATTCTTCTGCATGTCACTGTCCAGTTTTCCCAGCACCACTTGCTGAAGAGACTGTCTTCATTCCACTGGATATTCTTTCCTGCTTTGTCAAAGAGTAGTTGGCCATACATTTGTGGGTCCATTTCTGGGTTCTCTATTCTGTTCCATTGATCTGAGTGTCTGTTCTTGTGCCAGTACCATACTGTCTTGATGATTATAACTTCGTAATACAGCTAACTTTTATATTTAGGTTTGTGCTACACCTCAAATTAGTTTTTCCTATGTGATGTAAATAGTGGCTGAAGTTCACTTTTTTTCCCATATGAATATTCAATTATCCCAGAAACATTTGCTGAAAAGACTTTCCTTTCCCAATTTAATTACTTTGGCACTTTTGTTGAAAATCAACTGAATGAGGTTTCTGCTTCTGCCCAGCATATATAAAACTGGAAAGCTTGCCTTGTCCATTCTAACAACTCTACATGACTGGGTAAACTATAAAATCAACTTCTTGAGACTATCAAAGAGCCAAAGCAGCAGGACAACTGCATAACATGGAACACAAGGCAAAACAGCCCCTCCAGGGAGTAACAGCACATGCAAAGTGGCTTATCTGTAGCAGAGCATGGGAGGAAGGGGGTGCTACCAGACAGGCAGAGAAGAATCAGCTAAAAATGTAGTGTATTGTTGAAGGCCAGGTATGGGCTGGCCTGTGTGATTATAGTGGCCCCTGCCTGCAGCTATTCTCTGTTAAGCCTCATAAAGTTTCACCCTGGGCACGCACAGCTTAGTATATGATTAAATACTGAAGGAACATACAAAATGTCAGCAGCTTTTCTTCTCCAGTACTCTGTCCTGCAGACTGCAGCCTACTCAGCCTCCTGGACCTCTGTTCCTTGCCTAGACAGCTCGGCAGGACTCTTGTGCTCTGTTTGGGTTCCACCTCTCTGTGTGCGGTCTGGAAAGTGTCCCCGGGAAGAAAGCCGGGGAGATCATTCAGCTTACCTATGTACTTCCCTATCTGTGGTCCTGTTCCCTGCCTGCTGTCCTTTGAAAAGAATTGCACCATATAATTTACAAAGTTTTATAGTTGTTTTTGGCCAGGGGGCTACTCTGACCGCAGTTGCACTTTCGTGTCCAGAGTATGTTATTTTTAAGATCTGTGTTTTTAGTCAAAAGGCCACAGATACACAAGCACACAAACACACAATACAAACACAGGGGAAAGGTAAACAAGGGGGTGAATTGATAGAGTGACTTCAGCCTTAATAAACCATATGAAATATGGATTTTGAATTTGGTTTTTTAATTATTTTTTTTTATTTTTTATTTTAGAGAAAGGAAAAGAAAGAGTAAGCTGAGGGAGGGGCAGAAGGATTGAGAGAGAGAGAGAGAGAGAGAGAGAAAATCTTAAGTAGGCTCCACTCTCAGCGTGGAGCCTGACACAGGACTTGATCCCATGACCCTGGGATTGTGACCTGAGCCGAAATCAAGAGTTGGACACTCAAATGACTGAGCCATCCAGGCACCCCTGGATTTTGAATTTGTAAGATTTGTCTTAAAAATTATTTCTTTTTATATATTTAACTTTGTTCTGTTTCTTTACATTATTTCTAGTCTTGTGGTCTTATTCTTTTTTCTTCTCTTCTCCACTTCTCTTCTCTTCACACTCCAATAATAGAGATGGCTGGTCCAGGGCACCCCCTACAGTAGATTAGCCCCGGTCTATATAAACAATATGAGTAAAAAAAAAAAAGTGTTAGAAAATTCAAAGGCCCCTGTGAAGTATAGTGATTTACTGATGACAATTTAGATTTACAGGTAGAGAACTACTTATGCATTAGTTTATTGTCCAATCAGCGCATAAAACATTTCTTCATAGTGTCCAGGCACCATCTCCTCCTGTTCAACTCCAGGAACCATCTTATTTTTTACATTTTATTTTCGGTGTCATATCTCCTACTATACCATGATTAAAAACAAGCTAGCAATGCTATTATTCTATCTCACCATGCTCTGGCTCTTTGGAAACTGTTTGCATTGAAATAATACAGGTATTTTTGCCTCTGTAGTTAGTTCCTCAGTACCATTTATATAATCCTGATTATATCAGTATTCATGACGCACCATCATTTCTCGTGCTGCCTCTGAACACTGGCTTCCAATGATTCAGAGGTAGTTGCTGTGTTTCATCGATGACAATGGCGAGCGTCAGTCTTATCCAGATTATGCAAGTTAAATCATAATAATTCATTTCCTGCTAAATTTATCCTTCAAAATTTTATAGCTAAAAGCAGAATAACACATCTTTCAACCATGTATTCTTTTGGCTCTAATCATTGCATTCACTGAATTTTTAGAAGGTGATCTTTCAGTGTTAACTACACCTCTTCCTTCCACATACTTCTCCTAGATAGGAGCAGTGACCCATGGCAGGATAGGCAAGAGACTCACGGACAGAGCAAGAGTAGTATCCTTAGTTCAAAGAATATTGATCCCTGTCTGGCATAGCTTAAGACTGATCCAGGAGATTATAACATTACCACATTGATCAGAAAAGGGAGGACCATTCAGAAGGACTGGTGTTGTAGCAAGAGTGTCTAAAGCTTTCATGGGAAATAGTGCCAAAGCCTGCTCAGGGAGTGGGGTGATGTACAGCCACACCCAGGCAGACTCTAAGCCAAGGATGAGCAATGACCCAGTGAGACTGAAGAAAAGACTCAGAGACACAGAAGAGGATGTTGGTTATTGGGCAAACTTACATATAACCAGTCTGGGAAAGGTAGGCTGGACAAAGCATCTGCTGCTGGGATCTACATGCAGCAAGCTTTAGCCTAGCAACTCTCTATAGCTTTGCCCCTCCTTGCATGGCCAGTGTTCCAAGATCAAAGCCCACCACCTGGACATTCTGTGTTACTAAGGAGATGCCACAGGTTGGCCACCCTTGAAGCCCCTGACCAGAAATATTGAATGACATACCGTTCTTCCTATCTTGATTTCAGGAAATAACATAGAATGAGATCTATACATTCTCAAGATAATGAATAATAGGGGTATTAAGAGTGTGTTTGTACCTACCAGCCATCTGGCAATTACCATACAGATGATCTCCTTGGGTACCAGCAGCAAGAGCACATATAGTAAAAGTCACCTGTCACCTAACCTGGCACCATTGTGTGCTAAAGACTAGAGGTGGCACTATGTTTGGAACAAGGGCAGGAGCTAATGCATGGGCCCATACATGTGACTCAACCCCAAGAGTCAGTGGTGGTCCGTTGAACTCACCCTCTGGGGGCGCCTGGGTGGCTCAGTCGGTTAAGCGTCCGACTTCAGCTCAGGTCACGATCTCGTGGTCTGCGAGTTCGAGCCCCGCGTCGGGCTCTGGGCTGATGGCTCAGAGCCTGGAGCCTGCTTCCGATTCTGTGTCTCCCTCTCTCTCTGCCCCTCCCCCGTTCATGCTGTGTCTCTCTCTGTCTCAAAAATAAATAAAAACGTTAAAAAAAAAAAAGTTTAGAACTCACCCTCTGTCCAATATGAGGGAAAGTCACCCAAGTCAATGTGTCTACACCATTATGGTAGCTCAGTTTTGTGAGATCCTGTAAAAGAAATACTTTGTGGAGGAACTGGAACAATCATTTTGCTAGACTATCTTCCCAGTCTTGGGGCTCAACCATGAAGACCTGGGAAAACTGTGTGGGTTGAGTGAGTCCCAAAGCTCCTTGGTGCATCTGGTTGAGCCCATGCACCAGATGGAGGGTCAGAGAATGCTCCAAGTAGAGAAATGGGCACCAGGGCTCATCTGGTCCCCAGTCTGGTCTATGGAACTATGCACAGATGACATTATAGGCCCTGAGCTATCCCAGGGATAGGAAAACTTAAAGCATTTTGAGAAGAGCTCTTAGAGGCATGCCTCCTCTAAGATGTAGGACCTAAGGCAGAGGCCCCACTTGTCTGGGTCTAAAGGCAGTACTAGGTCAGCCCTTGAGTTAAAATACCCAGGATATCAAACTTTCAAAGTGCTTGAAGAGAATAATTTTTGTTAAATGGACATAAACCGAGCTGAATTAATGAAGTGTAAATGCTAATTTTTGAGCATTCAATGTCACATATTTAAGTATTCACAATAATTTAAGAACTAATAAAGCTGTATATATGCACATACAAATTGTCCCTTTTACCTGAAGCTTTGTAAATCTGTGACATTATCTCCCGAAGGGGAAGAAAGAAGGAACACCAAGGGATATTATGCATGAAGGGATGTTTTCCCTCCATAATATTACCTGCAAAAGTTGTATGGCATAATGCAGAACATTCACGTATTTGTCCTAAGTAAATGCCCTCAAGATTGAAGAAATCGGAAAAAAGTTCTAGTACTCTTGAATTTGTGCAACAAATATGTGCAACAAATATTATCCATGAGCTCTGTATTTTCAGAAATGTCAAGGAGCTGCAGTCATCTGGAATCATTCATAGCTCCTTATGATGTCCATTTGTCTATACATATTGGCATGATTATTTTTTTAATGTTAATAAAACAACTTTACAAAGCTCTTGATCATTTATTTTTCTATTTTTTTAAGTGAGTCGACTTTATTTTATTTTTTATTTTTGAAAGAGAGAGAGCATATGCATGCACAAGCGTGGGAGGGGCAGAGGACGAGGGGCAGAGAGAATCTTAAGCAGGCCTCACACCTAGCGTGAGCTCTATCCCAGGGTGGTGAGATCATGACCTGAGCAGAAATCATGTCAGACACTTAACCAACTGAGGCACCACCCAGGTTCCCCTTTCTCTTTTTATTTAGTACAAAACTCTTGATTTTTAATAATTTCTTTAATATTAGAAATTGCATACTGCAAAGTAAAAATTTTTTTCATAATTTTACAATATGACTAAAAGATAAAATTTTTCTCTTCTAATTTAAAGTTTTTCAATTTTAGAAAAATTGAGGAGTGTGAAATCTTTATTTAACTTTGAAATACAGGGTTTCTTGGGTTTGTAGTTAACATTCAAATAATCTAAATTCACACAAATCCTGCATCTATAAAATGTTGCTAAAAGAACTGGCAAAAGTGAAAAGCTCAGCAAATTCAATCAAATGCTGTTAACAGACCCAAACTGACACAAGACAAACAAAAATATATCTAGGTACCAATAGATATTTTAAATGTTAGCCCTTCTGAGCCCTGCTTTTAGGAGGATTAATTGAGTGAAATTAGGGGTGTATTTGGCCATAGATTAGGATGAAATGAAATTTTCAGGGTGACTACCTCCTTAGTCTAAATGAATTTGATGTTTGTCAGAATTTAAGAAAATCTGACTCACTCTAGTGGTGACTTGAAACCTTAAAAAATATGAAAATTCTACCCAGTGCCCCTGAGATATGTAATATAAATATAATATAAATGCCCCTGAGAAAATGTAAGCAGATAACTGGCATTGATTATGAATTAGAAAATGAGAGAAACTTTTCAAGAAAGAGAACCAACCACCCCTTTAAATAATTACTGAGCTCAAGAAAGGAGCAACCTTCCTGGACCTGCACATGTTGGTTATCTACCCATAGAGCTGATTTATCAGGAAATTTGTTTCTAAATGTATTTTTATTGGTAAAACTTAAGTTCCCTAATAATTACATGGTAACCCAGAAGATGGAAAATACACCCAAATGGACTAATTTATCCTGTTGCAATAACATTCCAGTGTTAGTATGTGATTGTTTATTTTAGTGAGCTCAACCCTTTTGAAATTAATCTCCAACTTTTCACTTAAAGGATATGACAATAAATAAAAATGGGAAAGTCTAAGGAAAATAAAAACAAAGACTGATTTACTATTAAAAAAAATAGCCAAAATAGCAGTCTGTATTTTTGGTGATCTAGTATTAGTAATTACAGTAAATTGAATATCTCAATAGAGCAGCGTGAGCTCTGAACACGGTAGAAGAATCAAAGACTTTAAAACACCCAGGCTTGCGGAAGAGAAAAATAAATGGGAATTATTTTCCTTCTTCCTTTTCTTTTTCTCAAAAATTTCTGCTATGAGAGATAATAGGAATAATAAAACTGAGATGAAACAGACACTCTCTTCTAGATTGGTTTTGACCAAGAGATAAGTGGAATGAAATTAAAACACTCCACAAACTGGGAACTATTCCTCTCTTATCGTACACCTCTTAAGTCATCCCTTTTTATCATTTTTTTTCTTTTTCTCCTACATGAAGCTTCCATGAGAATTTGGTGATCTTGTAGGCCTGAATTTCTTAACCTCGGTTCTATGGACATTTAGGGCCAGATAAGGCTTTGTTGTGAGGCTGTCCTGCGCATCGTAGATAAACAGCATCCTTAGTTTCCACTCACTAGGTAGCAGTAGCATATCTGTTCACCATTGTGACAACCAAAGATGTCCCCAGACATTGCCAAATGTTCCCTAGTGGGCAAAATGACTCCCAGTTGAGAACCGATGTTATAAAGTAAAATGATACAGGATTTAAAATTTCTTTGTCAAAAGGTAGAAACCGCAGAGTTTTTCTGCTTTATCAGAAAAACAAACATCTTACCAGGTAGAAAGAGACAAAGAATGTTATGACTGCATACATTTCACTGTTTATGTCTATATAGCACAGAAGTAAGACATTTAATACTATAACATCAACAAATGCATATTGTTTAATCCAACAAAATGATCCTGCATACTATAATTGTTTGTTTCTTATTAAATTGGAATTTGTTGCTAGCATGTAAAATTGAAATAATTTCACTCAAATACCTAGATTACAACTTCTGAAAAATCAGAAGTTCTATCAAAACTATCTTTTAATTCCCAAAAGAACAATTCACTGTATCTTTAGATAGGACATGCGCCCTCTAATTTATCATAACTTTTAACTTACAATACGTTACCTACATTGTCCCTACAATTGTTAGAGTTTGAACTCAAATAAGTAAGTCATCTAGTGTTTAATCAAAAGCCCACTCACTGTAAGGGATAGATTCTAAGCTCCAAAAGGTAGGAAGAAGGGGAGAAGCATTAGTGGAGAGAGAAGGGCTCTTGGTGAGAGGAGAAGAAAGAGGATGATTTCCTATCTTCTTCAGTGTAATGCACTTGGGTATTAGGTATTATTATAGCTCCCTAGCATATTAGCTTATTAGGAAATCCTTTGAGCTTTTCAATACCTCTTTATTTTTAAACTTGTAGTAGAATAACCAAGACAGCATACAATAATTATTATCTGGGCTGCAATCATAATACTGAAAAGATCAGAAGAATCAAACTGTAGGCAAGAGTCTTCGTCTTTGTCAGATAGAAGCTATGGGTCAATTCTTTCACATCATTCAAGGAAACTTTATTTCTCTCTGAAAATCTATACTGAAAGATTTATAGTATGAATACATATTCTCTAACTAGTAAAGAGTATGGTATAAATCACCACCAGCAATAGGTCATCTGCTTTTACTTATTTTGTATGCCAAAGGTGGAAAATTGTGCTGAAATAATATACTGTCTCTAGGATTCTTTTGAAACTAAACACAGGTGTTGGTATTGGGGTGAGTATAGAGTGGATAGAGAAGTGTAAATTTCAAGTTCTTAGTACTACTCTGGAAAACTGCCTTCTGAATCATAATAAACAGTGATCTTTTATTGACTCAAATTGAGACAGTGTGGTTCCAAATAAGCATGACATGGTATTTAAAGAAATTTTAGAAATCTAATTTTTTTGTGGATCAAAGAATTCTGAGAAAATAATTTTTTGTCTAGGAAAGGTGACTATGGTGCAACTTTTAATGTAAGTATAAGTTCTTATCTATACACTACACATTAATCATCCTTGGATATATTTTACTTTTGATTTAACACATGCCTGTCCTGCTTCAGTAAAGAAAGCCAAATAAGGTGCTATTTGAAATAATTTCAAAAACACTTTGTTATTTTCATCTAGTTATAAAATTTAAGCAAATAAAATATATCTCTTAATGTTTCAGAATGTTAATACTTTCAAATCATTTAAAGGCAAAGGTAGTCATCCATAGTTGGAAAATCAGTAGCTTAATGAGCAAATATTTAAAATAAGAATACTGTTTATCAATACTTAGCTTTTTGCTTTAGTTTTTTTTTAATCAAACAGACATTGAGACTAACCCATGAAACTTTTAGTGAGGAAGTATTACAGTCCCTTTGGGGGGGGGGGGTTAAGAAAAACATTTTACTTTAAGAATTGATGTTTTGGGGGGCACCTGGGTGGCTCAGTCGGTCAAGCATCTGACTCTTGGTTTTGGCTGAGATCATGATCTCACAGTTCATGAGTTTAAGCCCTGCATCAGGTTCTGTGCTGACAGCACAAGAGCCTGCTTGGGATTCTCTCTCTCTCTCTCTCTCTCTCTCTCTCTCTTTGCCCCTTCCCTGCTCACACTCTTTATGTCTCTCTCTCAAAATAAATAAACTTAAAAAAAAATTTTTTTAATTTATGTTTTTAAAAGATTTAATGCATGCAGATTTTATACTGAACCAAGAAAAATAATATTGCTTAGATGACATCTTTAATATTTATAATTTATAGTAGACTGAAAACTTTTAAATTAATTTTTGATTAGCATTTTTAGTTATCACTGATTTCCCACATGGAAAGAAGGCACAGTATTCTAATCTGGTATTTTATCTTTCTTTTTTTTTAATACATTAAGATTGCTTAGCAGTGGGTTCTGCTACGAGAAACGGAAACCTTAGCTAATAGTAACTTAAATAAATGAGGTCTTTTTTCCATGCAAATAACTTGAAAGTAGGCAGCAACTGGCCTAAGTTCATTTTTGTTGGTAATTTCTTTGGATAGTGACAGATCACTTCTACATTTAAGGCAAAAGAAAGAAGAAAATGTGCCAGCCACATTTTCCTCTTTTTGTTAAGAGTATAAAAGCCTCTCTAGTCTTCGTTTTGTGTCCCATAAACCAGCGCGCTGTCACATGGCATTTCCATCTGTAAAGGACATTGGGAAATTGAATACTTCTATTTCTAAACCTTTAGTTATGGTCAACCAAGGAGGTTAGGAGACAGTATTGGCCACAATCTATGCTTAGCTAATAATTTAATTTGATCATAGAATGACATATCATGTCAATGGAATGGAAGTATCAATATTTTAAAGAAGCAGATTTTCCCCAAAAGACTCCAAATTTCTGGCAGGTTTTTTTCCTGAAAAATCAAAGGTAGTGAATAACCACGGCAATCTTAGATAAGAACAAAGCTGGAGGATTTATAAACCAGATACAAACTTTATTATTTAACAATGGTAGTTAAGACTAAGGCATTAGCAGAATGATAGACACATAGAACAATGAAGCAGAATAATTTTCAGAAAGGAACCACACCTGTATTATCTCCTGATTCATGACAAAGGTGACATGATAGTTCAGAGGGAGAAGGATGATCATTTCAACACGTGGTGCTGAGTTAGTTAAAAATCTGGGTGGAAATGGAAATAAACCGTGGTTTCTACTTTATAACACACACGCTAAATCTCAAGATGGATTGTAAATTTAAAATGAAATCTAAAACAATAAAACTTTAGGAAATTTTTGAATCTCTGTCTCTATCTCTTGCTGTTCTTTAAGAAGCACCTAAAAATTCAAGTCCCTAGCCATTTTGTTAGGAGGGACTAGGGATTTGGTTTCTTGGAAGTTGTATAATTAATTGCTTGTGTTATGAGAGTTGGGTAGATCTGAGAGAAAAGCCTAAGCGGGTCTCCAAAGTCAATGTATAGATTGCATGCCTGCCACCTCCATGCTTTTACTTTCCATATCCAGGACACTGTAGAGGAGATTTTGGAGTATTTGTGTGGTCTCAGTTGGTAGCAGATGTCTGAAACTGGTCAGGTTTGTTTAGACCCTAAGGTTTTCTAATTGACTGCTTAATTCAAAAATTATGTTGAAAGAAACCTTTCTTATTTATTTTTGTCCATTGCTTTTCATGGCCAAGATACAAATGTATAGGTGTTTCAGGCTGATGTTTGCCTAGAGATTTTCTTTAGCAAATGCCATTCATTTGTTCATGTGATAAGTACTTCTGGTTTAAGTGTACAAATAACCAAGTCTTCTTTGAAGAAAGATTCTGAGACAGACAAGTGACTACAGTACAGGATGAAAAGCGATGAGTGCTATTACCAGGGTGATAGAGCTGCAATGCTGTGGGAGTTTAGGCATGGGGGAATTCCTTCCAGCTGAGGGATCAGGGTGATCCTGTGGAGAAACTCACAGGGATTAATTAAGGGGTAAAGACATGTACCTAGGGATAGGTAGCTAAGGTTTGGAACCACAGAGATGTAGTATGAGGCATTCCTGATGGTGGAAAGACCATGATACAGAGTGATAGTGGCATGAAATATACATATTCTAATCACCAAAATTCATTTAAGTAATTCAGTAACTCATTAGAATTATTATATAGGAAGCCCATGGATTCTGGTAACAAAATTACAAAAGCAAATGGGAAAGGGACTTTTTAAGAAAGGGAAAGGTTTTAAACTATCTACAACCAATGAGAATCTGGAATTGCTGTGATTGAACTGCTGAAGAAACATAAAGGTTCACATCATTCACAACTGTTGAAACATGACAAACTGCTTGGAGATCATTCTTTCATATCCGGCCTGTTAAGTATAATCTGCAATGCAAAAATTCAGCACTGAAATATCACAATAAAAATCACACATGGGGCGCCTGGGTGGCGCAGTCGGTTAAGCGTCCGACTTCAGCCAGGTCACGATCTCGCGGTCCGTGAGTTCGAGCCCCGCGTCAGGCTCTGGGCTGATGGCTCGGAGCCTGGAGCCTGTTTCCGATTCTGTGTCTCCCTCTCTCTCTGACCCTCCCCCGTTCATGCTCTGTCTCTCTCTGTCCCAAAAATAAATAAAAAAAAAAAAAAAAAACGTTGAAAAAAAAAAAAATCACACATAATCTTACACAGCACGTGTATCGAAACTAGTGTGACCGCGTGCTCCACTTTCTTTAATAAGAATCATCCAGAGAAGTTCAAAGCGAAGTAGGTTGCATAGGATGAATAGGTATTTCATATTGCCTGACACTCTCTCTTGCAATAACTTAATTTTATTTTATACGAAGTAGGTCATTTTGTACTGATACAAACTTTCTGTTGTGTACTGTTTTCCCTTGATATCCATGTCATATTGGCTGCTTGTTGTAATATTTTTTCTCTTGTTCTCATCAGTCTGTCTTCCATCTCAGTTTGTAGAACCAAGAAGTTTTACCTCTGTTACATATTACAGATTGGTACCAGCAATGATAGCCTATCTATAACTGTCGATTTTTAATACTCAAAGACATCAAAAGAAATTCTTCTTTCTGTATTTCCTTCAGAGCATATTAAAACAACATATTTATTTATAGCATTGTATCAATTTAATTTTATGTAAAAATTTATGAAGTAGGTCACAGAAAAGAGAAGCAACTTGATAAGTATGAAAATAATGAGTTTAGCAAAGGATAAATTGTATAGAATCGACTGAGCCTCAACTATTTCATTGTCAACTTTTTTAGCTTAGTTTTTTGTTTTTTGGGTTTTTTTGTTTGTTTGTTTAGTTTTTCCCATCATCATTAGATAAATATGGCCAGGATAGAAAGATTTTAGTATTGACAGCTGGTACCCAGGCCAGTATGTGGGAAAATAGAATTCGTGAGAGCTTATCTTGAAAGGAGAGTCTTGCGTAGAATAAGATGCCATTTGGAGTTTAAGATTTGCACACTCTCTTTTTATTTCTTCTCTTCTTTTGGAGAAGCCATAACAGGTCAGAAGTACAGGTGTAATTAGGAAATTAGTTGGATGAGGGAAGTAGGTAGATAGAGTTTGTATAAATAGGAGTAAGTCACATCAGAGCACCTGAAATTGTTGTTTTCTTGTATAGCTTTTTGTGTTTGCCTAGTGTTCAATAACTGTCTTTGTTTTTTCTTTGTATAATTTTCAGTGTACATATTACTTAACCACCTCTAAACTTTTCCCCAGGACTCTAATTTCTTCTAAATGTGTTTTAACTTTCAGTTTATGTCCTTGGAGCCTCCCTTTCTCATCATCCTGGGATTTGGGGTTTCCCCTCTCCCTTGTGGCATCTTTAGTTTTCTGGATCTCTTCTTGTTTCACTTCTTCATTTTATTGAAATGTATTCCTTAAGAGGTTCCTGAGAAAAAGCACAGGGGATGTAAATCTTCTGAAAACATGAGAACTACATGTTTAAAAATGTATATATCCTACCCTACACTATTTTGAGAACATGGTTCAGCATAGGATGCTAAATTGAAAGTTATTTTCTTCTAGTGATTGAAAGTGTCCTCCATTGTCTTGCTTCCAGTGTGGCTGTTGAAGAATTTAATACCGTTTTTTTCTTGAACTTTCATAACAACTTGCTTTGCCATGGATCATTTTTCCATCTCTCTTCCTGGACACTTGGTAAGTTTTCTAATCAGAAATCTCATATCCTTCAGATATTCTTCTAGAATCTTCCTGGAACTATTTTCTTGATAATATACCCTTGTTATTTTTTCTGTTCCCTGTTTCTGAAACTGTACTTATTCATATGTTGCATGTTCTGAACTGAGCCACTTGCCATTCAGTTTCCCATCTTCCTTTATCCCCTAGTTTTTCAAAGATTTCCTCAACTATATCTCCTAAATATAATTTTTCTTCAATCATGACTTTTACACTTAGGGATACTATACTTCTAAAAAAGTCTTTTTGTCTTAATTTGTTTTAGATATTTTCTTTTGGCCATTCCTATAATAAATATAGAACAGATCATTAAATTGTGGTGTATCCAAATAGGTGAGTACTCTATAATAATAAAATGAGTAAACAATAGCCAACATAGCTATCATGTGAAGACTTTTGAGATTTAATACCCTGGACCTATCCCATAAATTTTTTGTATAACAGACAGGTTCACAGAAAAATGCATATGGTATAATTTCATGTGCATAAATTTTAAGAAGGAGCAAAAGCTAAACAATAGGTTGGTTTTATTATTCACAAGTGGTATAATTAAAAAATGGATAGGAATCATAGGTACATGAGTGACAGTAGCTGCTTCTGAGGGAATATGCCACGTATGGGTTCAAAAGGAGTTTTAAATTTCTGTTCACCAGGAGGTTAGTACTTGGGAATTCATCATATTCTTATTTAGATGAACAGAAATAGTCTAAGCATTATTTTGTTTGTATGATTTTCTTCAAAATTAAAAAAAAAACTGAGTGGCCACAATGTTGAATGTTTCATGTGTGAGAGGTAGATATAAAGGAATGAGTCCAGGCTGTGATAAAGAAACATAAGGAAAGATGAGAAGGAAACTTCTAGAAGAAATGAGCCACAAAATAGGAGAGGCTTTGTCTGCAGTGGTCTGCACAATTAAATAGAAAGCAAGAACACTGACTCCATCACCTGATATGAGGTGAGAGGGAATAAATACCCATTTGAAAATGCTGCAGGAAGAGCTGTGTCATAGGGGTACATTTTGAAAGCTTAATCAGTCATATGATTGGGCAAAACATAGGAGGGTAATATGTTGGGAGAAAATGGATAGGAAGTATAGCGTTTTGTTCTAGAATGAGGTAAACAGGGCTAGTCCTTAAAATCTGTTCCAGGACAGTATTCAATTGGCTCTAAAAAGTTTAGTTCATGACTGACGATGTGGCTTGTATTTAGGTGCTAGGGAAGGCAAACATTTCTTTCTCTTGTGGTTAGCCTGATGGGAGTGAATGGTAGCAAAAGTGACCTCTAATAAGATGATTCTTTCTGTGGGGAAGAATGAGTTTTAGCTTAATTTCAAAGTGGATGAGTTTGGCCCCTTGACCTTATTAGGTATTTATTCTTTATTCTTCATAGTCCCAATGGCCTGGTGACACTAGTGGGTTCCTATTTCTGACACTGGGAATCTCTCAGAATTTGTAACCAATGTATGTATGGTAACCTGAAATGGTTTCTGTTGTCACAGTTCTGATATAAGCTACTTGGATATCTCTAAGAGCACAATTAACTTGGTCACTTTTCTGTCCTCTTGTAACTTTTTATTTGAGAACAGAGGGAGGGATTGTTAATAAAAGTATTTCCCTTACCTCTCTACTTGGCTAAATCCTGTTCACCCTTCAGATTCTAGTTTTTACACGACTACATGAGGGAAACCTACCTTAGTCTCTCATATCTGATTTAGATCCTCCTCATGACTTCCCCGTCAGTGCCCTATTCTCTTTCTGTCAGAACGCAAATCTCTCTAAACCATAATTTCTGGCTCAGCTAAAATTTCAATATTTCGTCAATTTCCTCTAGATAACTTACAATATCTTTGGCCAGTAGCCATGAACTTCAGCAGTTTCAGGAAACACTATTATCAAACATTTTATTAATGCTCATCTCTGCACAATGCTGTATTAGGACAACTTTACCACATATCACTTGAAAAGTTTTCTTTTTATGATTGGCAGCTAAAACTGACAAGGGTCAACCAGTCGACACTGGCTTGTTGAAAGAACAACTTCATCTTGAGCTGCCAAGAAGAGGTGACAGGAGTGTGTTTCCACACTGTTAATATGTTAAGAGAGGGCAAGTAGGATTTTCTTCCCAGCTAAGGCAATATAACTAAAATACTAAAACTGTCAGGCTAAGCTAAACAGGAGTAGGCTGGGTCAGTATTTGGTGATGTCTCTGAGGAACACCTTCTGTAGAATATTATTTTAAGAAATAATTCAGCAACAGGACCATCTTTGAGTCGGTTCTGAAACAGCCTTCTGGCCAGAGGTTCAGAGAGTGCTACATCCATGGAAATGCTGTCTTAAGGATGATTTGTTATACTTGTGATGATTATTCATCCTGGGAGACGTGACTTTCCCAAGCAGGATGAGTCAGCTGCTACAGTCTTAGAAGCAGGAGGTCTCAAACTGAAACCTGTCAAGAGAACACAGTTTACAATTTAGTCAGTAAGGGCACAATTTATACTTCATTTTTTCCTCCACTCTCCAAATGCCTGGGATGTTCTAGAGAAAAGAGGACAGGCAGAAGAGGCTACTTGCTTGATGCCAGAGTGGTAGGGATATTATATAAAAATCATAAACGAATGCTAACAGGGAAAAAATCCACTAAACTGCATATTTGATATCCCAAAAATAAAGTAGGAAGGGAAAAATAAAGTAGAAGTAAACTTTGTTCTGAAAAGAGTGAATGGGAAAGTTTTTAAAAGAGCCAAATATTTAATAATACACTGTTAATGATCTTATAGAAACTATATGAACTACTGTGTTAAGTAGTGATTTGTATTCGTGTGCGTGTCGGGGGCGGATTATTATATGTAACTATTTAAAACTTCCATCCTTCTCACTCAGGAAGGTTTTTGTATTGCCCTCCTTGACTCCTTCAGTTTTGTCGTTGACTTAGGTAATGGATGAAAAAGATACAACATGATTACATCTAGAGCAATACCGATAAGCCAATGACAGACTTTTAAGGAGGGTGAAGACATGTTGGCACAGATTCTAAGCCAAAAAAGATTCCATTGGTGGATATTAAGAAAAGAATGTCTCTGCAAGGTGGGTAGAGTGGGCAGGTGTAGAGTGACAGTAGAGTGACAGTACATGCATGGACACAGAAGAGTAAGAGTGTGTGCATGGCCAGAAAGTTAGGGAGAAAGCAACAGAGAGATTTGAGTTTTGGGAGCTGCTTCTCTAATGAGTAGATACTTGGAGAGATTGATGATTAATGGCTTCACTGTAGACTGAAGTTAATGATGACTTTTTAATACATTTTGGATGCCAGACTTGTGGGTAAGCTTGTTTGTCTGTTGTTCTTAAACCAATAGGAATATTTTTTTTTTTTTAATTTTTTTTTTCAACGTTTATTTATTTTTGGGACAGAGAGAGACAGAGCATGAACGGGGGAGGGGCAGAGAGAGAGGGAGACACAGAATCGGAAACAGGCTCCAGGCTCTGAGCCATCAGCCCAGAGCCCGACGCGGGGCTCGAACTCACAGACCGTGAGATCGTGACCTGGCTGAAGTCGGACGCTCAACCGACTGCGCCACCCAGGCGCCCCAGGAATATTTTTATTTTACATATTACATGGTCCATATTATCGTTTCTCACAACCAATCGTTAGGAATTTGAGGCCACAGAATTAAATGAAATTGTACTAAACCTCAGGTACTATTTTAGGGTTCTTCATATAATTGAGAACAAATTTCAAAGAATCTGAAAACACAGATAATCAGGCTTATACTCTGATTATTGTATTGTATACCAAAAATGTAAAAGAGTATAAAGTGATTATGGAAAGGTCATTAATAGACCAGTTCAAGAGCAAATGAAGATTTATTAATTTTTCTTTGGTATTTTAAAGAAGTTTCAATAGTCTCTAAGGAAAAAAGTGTTTCTTATTTGGCTTAAAATAACAGTTTAGAAGAAAAGAATTTTCCAATTATTAATTGATAAATCAATCTGCTAATCTTTAAAACAAATTTTTTTGAGTGAAAACTCCCTATGTGGTATTGCCACAGGTTTTCTTTTTTTTTTTTTTAATTTAATGCTTATTTATTTTTGAGAGAGAGTGAGAGAGACCGAACACAAGCAGGGGAAGGGCAGAGAGAGAGGGAGACAGAGAATTCAAGGCAGGCTCCAGGTTCCAAGCTGTCAGCACAGAGGCTGATGCAGGGCTTGAACTCATGAACTGTGAGATCATGACCTGAGTCGAAGTTGGATGCTTAACCAACTGAGCCTCCAGGATCCCTGCAACAGGTTTTCTACTACTTAAAATTTACTATTAATAAGAAATTTTTGAGAAGGAAATGACTGGCATTTTGTCCTAGAAGAAACTTGGACAATTAATATTATAATGAAATTGGAATAACCACTAAATTAGTAAAAAAAATGTTAAATACATGGTCATTCAGAACAAAACTTTCTGTTTCTTTTTGAAAGACACTTAGTTCTGTGGATTTAAGTATGGAATGTTTGGGCCTGTATTGTTCTTAAATTTTAATAAAATTTATTTTAGCAAGCAAATAAATAATGACATTAAAACATAAATTGTTTTTTGGTGAGAGTGGAGAACATTGCTAAGAAATATTTTATGGCAAGTTACACATGGGAATGTGGCATTTTTTTAAAGGGAAAACATAATTCTGAGGAAAGCAATTCAATATATTGAGGTCCTTATTTCCATGTCTGAGCTCTAAAATTCTGTGGATACATAAAGTGCTAATTGATCATCATAAAATGTTGGTAAACAAAGATAAGAAAACACATATTGACCTTTGCTATCATTTATGTAGGTTTGATTGTTTTGCCAAATCCCACAATTTGTTCTAATTTTAAGGATCATGTAAGTGAGGTTTGAGCAAGCTACCCCTGGATGATGTATGTGCAGAGATGTGTATGTAGAGTTTTAGATATAGCAAGAAAGAGCAGTTTTGCCACAAGCCATCTTTAATAGGTCAGAGTAAATTCATTCATTAGAGTATAACTCTGAAATTCACAAATAATTAGCTTTATCTAAAAGCAAATTTCCTTTTACGGAAAGAACACAAGACACACAGCTCGTCCTTTTGACATTTGTACTTCTCTTATTTCTGTGTATATAAACAGTAATGAAAGCTAGTACAAAATTCTGCTTAAATTCTTGATTCTTTTCTGAGCCACAGTCAAGCCCCTACTCTGTTATGGACTCTTAATTACTTACTGGCTCCAAGCTTCAAGCAACAAGCTGAAGCTTGGTGCTATGGTGGTATCCTTATTTAATTACACATTGCTTAATTTTTAGATCAAGGACAGGAGTTAGAGGTATCATAATGAAAATAAAATCATGAACTATATTTCCATGGAAGACAGGTAATTTTTAAGAATCACATTGACCTAGGGGCACTTGGGTGGCTCAGTTGGTTAAGCATCCAACTCTTGATTTCAGCTCAGGTCATGATCTCAGGGTTCATGATATCCAGCCCCACTTCAATCATCACAGAGCCTGCCTGGGATTTTCTCTCTCCCACTCTCTCTGCCCCTTCCCTGCTTTCTCTCTCTCTCTCTCGCTCTCTCTCTCTCTCTCACACACACACACACACACACACACACACAATGCACGCGCGCACACACACACACACAAAATAAATAAATAAACATGAAACAAAATTTTAAAAATTAAAATAAAATAAGAATCACATTGACCTACGCTAAAATCAATTCCAATAGAAGCCTGATGGACTCCATAAGCTCAGATTTCTGAAAATAATATTTCTAAATTTCTGTATTCAGTTCCAATATTCCTTTCTATCTCAATCTTAAATAATATCCTAACTTTAAACCAAACTCTAGTCCTATGACTTTATGAAATAAAGTAGCAAGGAGATCTGTTGATCATCAGTTCAAACTGGGCTCTTTTGGAGCATGACTAGGGAACTTTCGGTGAAGTGGGAGCTCCTAAGAGAGGGTCTGGCCTTACTAGATAACATTATGCAGAGAATTCAGCCTCCCCTTTCCTTCCTAGAATATTCTTCCACCTTGTCAAAAGTCTGCCTCACTCCCCCACTCCCACTGCTTTCAGTGGATGGGTTTGGCCTCCTATAATCTTTGGATTTAGGCTGCATGGTTTTTGATCCCCAAATGAGAAAAAATGCCTCTTGTTACTGTGACTACTTCTTGCCTCTTTCTGTAAGAAATAATCATTAAAGAAGGAGTGCTTTGTTCTTCCCACTACCTTTCATACCACTTTCTTCTTTCTACATGCATTTGATATTTGAGGAATCCATTCTCCCCTTAATTCTTACATGCTGCCAGAGGCAATAGAAGATTATTGCAAGAGTTAATCACTGGCCTTGCTTTTGTAATATAGTTCTCAGATAAAGTTTACTTGCCAGAAAAAAAATGAACTAAACTCATTTCCTACTGAGAAAAAGATTTTCACTTATTTCTTATAGCTGACACGAATACCAATAATCTCTACCCTACAATGAGCTGTAATGTCATACACGTGATTCATAACTTTGCCACCTAATAAACAATTCGGGAGGTATATACATACATCCAATATATAGTCTAAAAATGTGAAGGAATGGTTACCACTGAAAATAGAAATTATATGCTAGAATTATGCCAACTACATCATAAGTTCTACACTGCATCTAAGGGAAGCTTGTTCAGGAAAAACTGCTGAATGTGGTTGTGGGTGCATAGTTAGGACAAAGTCAAGAGTTAAAGCAAAAAGGGAGAAGGTGGCAGGGTTGTAGAGTAAGTCTGGAAAGAATCTGCTGAGACTACTGGGGTGGGGCAAGACCTACTGTAGGCCTTCAAATATGTTAAGATGCTCTCTTTCTAGAAATCCTTGGATCAGTCCTTAAGTAGCAGCTCTTGCAGAGAGATGCCTTTACTACAAAAGTTTATCTAGCATCAATCTTATTTATTAAAAACATTTTCATGTAAATATATTCATTCAAATGCATTCATGTAAATACATGTGAAAAGGTAAGTTTACCTTGACCAAATACCTCAAATATTTCTAACTAAATGGACAATATATCTTGAACAGATTAATATTTAAATAATTAAACATTTTTAGACGATAACAAAAGAATATTATTTCTTTTTGAAAGTCCTTAAGGTAATGTTAACAGTGTAGTATAAGAAATAACCATGGATAAAGCCCGATGTATGGAGAACCTGGAAGCCAGTGTTTGCTTATATGATCTTCTCTGCAATGGAACAACATGAAAAAGCTAGAGATATTGTTAAAAGAAAAGGTTTAAAAACAAAAAACAAACAAAAACATATGCAAATACTTAGGCATCAAAGAAATAGAAGGCCTTGTCATCAAGGGGACGTTTGACCCCAGAAGGATCCAATTGTAAAATATTACTTACTGGATCCTGCAGCTGTGAGCAAGTGAGCCAGAATAAGGAAGAAAGCCTGGGTAGCAGAACTAGAAATAGGAGGTAACAGAGTACCCTTAGATAGGACCAAGGAAAATTAAAGGGAAAAGGACAGATGGAATAACAAGGCCAGAAGATGAGCATTAGTAGCAACAGTCTGTATCTGTACTGAGTAAACTAAGAATTCTGCATGAATACTTGTCACTGAAGCTCTGTATTCTTCCTCATTCATCACTAACTCTGTAAGTATAGCCATGGTATCCTGTCTTGGTGATGAATAGCAGTTGTATCGATTCTCAGATTCCTTTTCTGGAAGGACCACATCAATGTATTTGGACATGTCCAGATCTAATATTATGATGCCAAATCAATCAAATAACAAATATTTTAGTCAAATTGACCTTTTAACATTGACTGCATAAGTTATAGGTTTGCTTATATGATCCTCTTTGCAATGGCACAACATGAAAAAGCTAGAGATATTGTTAAAACAAAGGGTTTAGAAACAAATAAACAGCAACAACAACAAAAACCATATGCCAATACTTAGGCATCAAGTATTTTGTAGCTCTTCAAGTCTATAACACATGTTGGAATTTCCTGGAGCTTGCCCTGGATAATCACCAGAGTAAGCAAGTGACATGAAATTACAAAAAGATCTTTTAAATATACATACAAATACACCCTAGCCATCATCCTTTCTTTCCACACTAAGTGACAGCACTTACTATTTTTTTAAATTATTTTTTATTTAAATTTTTTTTTCCCAGGATTTTCTCTATTTTCCCAGTCATAATTGACAGGGGTACAAAATTCTAGGGGCATTATGATTGTGTTTTGTCAAGGACATCTTTGTAGAGAACCAGGCTTCTGTTCTTGGGAAACTTTGAGCACAGAATTGCTAGAGCCCAGAGCTGGAGAGAATCAAAGATTACCTAGTCTAGTTCTTATATTATTGATGACCATCGTTCCTGCAACGTGCACACTTTCTTCATCTTTGCAATTATTGCTACAACCTGTGGACCCTTGTGGCCCTGTGAAGCGTACATCCATTTCCTAGTAAGCAGTAGACATTCTAATCACTCCTGAGTTTATTTCGTTAAACTTAATATAAACTTCAGCTATATCCCCAAAGATCACAAGTGATTATGACATACTCTGAATGGTTTTATTTTCTCCTCTCCCTATAGATATACATGCAGTTTTCTTATTTCAGTACTTTAATGTTTGTTTGTTTGTTTGTTTTTGGTTTATTTATTTTGAGAGAGAGAGAGAGAGAGCAGGGGAGGGGCAGAGAGAATCCCAGGCAGGCTTTCTGCTGACAGTGTAGCCCGTTGTAAGGCTTGAACTCATGAACTGTGAGATCATGACCTGAGCAGATATCAAGAGTCAGATGCTTAACTGACTGAGCTACCCAGGTGCCTGTCTTATTCCAGCATTTAAAAATTATGTCATGAAACTATTAAG
Source organism: Puma concolor (assembly GCF_028749965.1). Lineage (NCBI taxonomy): Eukaryota > Metazoa > Chordata > Mammalia > Carnivora > Felidae > Puma > Puma concolor. The sequence continues at coordinate 27,748,475 of NC_141668.1, read as the reverse complement.
CCAGTCTAGGAATGTGGGTCAGCAGAATGCTATATGCTATGAGTAGTACCGAGCTTATTATTAATTTTTTAATGATTAAAATATTATAATAATGTATTAAAATAAGTATATTTGCTTAAATGAAGAATATAAAAAATAGTTGTGAAAAATCTGCATTTGGTGTTATTGAAAATAAAAAATAGGGCTGTGAAATAAAAACAAACTTGTAGGATAAAAATATTCAGAGTAAATGAAGTGTAATAAAGAGTGACCTAAAATGAGTATTAATCAGTGTTAAAGTGGAAAACCATCTGAATGAGATGACTCAAGAATCAATACATTGCTTCAGATATTTGTAGAGTTGGACAAAATTGCATATCTGTATCTGCCTGGTCAATTGTCATTATTTCATGTCCATTCAATTAATTTTACTATTAGAAACTCAACTGGAAATTTAAAAACTAATGAGACGAGATGAGAGAGAAGAAGAGGGGTGGAATGCAGAGGGGAGAGAAAGGGAGGAAGGGAGAAAGGAAGGAGGGGCGAGAAAGATTGTGGGTCAAGAATGCCAAATAGCTTGGTTCATACTCAGCCAAATCTGTTTTAACATCAAGTAGAAAAATAATAAAACAATAAATAAAACAAAAGTCTAATGAGTGGTTGAATTTTTTACTTCTCAAGGTTTTGTTCTTGGGTTTTGCAAGCACGCCCAGAGGAAACTGAAGGAAAGCAGAACCAGGTATTCCTAAAATAAAATCTATGGGAAGACATAGACTATGAACCCATAGGGAATTGGTCTATTATTTTATCTTCATATATTTCTTCTTTCGTGCTCTTCCTTCTGTTATGTAGATCTGTGTGTCTGACCTATATTAGTTTTCTTCTCTCTAAAGACCCTTTACCCTTTCTTACAAGGCAGGTCTACTAGCAACAAATTCTCTCAATTTTAGTTTGTCCTAGAAAGTCTATTTCTCCTCCACTTTTGAAGAATAATTTCATAGGATTCAGATTGTAGGTTGCTGGTTTTTTCTCTCAATACTTTAAATATTTCACTTCCCTTTCTCCTTGCTTGGATTGTTTCTGAGAAGTTGGATGTAATCTTTATCTTTGTTCCTCTATAGATGAGGTGTTTTTTCTCTTCTGGCTTTTTTCCAAGGCTTTTTTTCTTTATCTTTGATTTTCTGTGGTTTGAAAACAGAACACCAAGGTGGAGATTTGGGGGGCATTTATGCTGATTTGTGTTCTCTGAGCTTCCTAGATCTGTGGTTTGGTGTTTGACACTAATTTGGGAGGAAATTCTCAGTCATTATTGCTTTAAATGTTTCCTTCTCCTCCTTCTGATATTGCCATTATGTGTATGTTATACTTTTTGTAGTCATCCCACAGTCGTTGAATTTTTTGTTCTTTTTTTTTGTTATTTTTTTTCTTCAGTCTTTGGTTTCTGTTTGCTTTTCAGTTTTTGGAGGTTTTACTAAGATATTCTCAGGCTCAGAGATTCTTTTCTCAACTGTGTCTACGTATTAGTCACTGAAGTCACTAAAAGTCAATTCCGTTATAATGTTTTTGATCTCTAGTTTTTCTTTTTGTTTTTTTTTTCTTAGAATTTTCATCTTTCTACTTACATGGCCCCTTTGTTCTTATATGCTGCCCACTTTGTCCATCGGAGTCATTAGAGTATTTATCATAGTTGTTTTAAATTCCCAGCTGCAAAGTCCAATATCCCTGTCACGTCTCATTCTGATGCTTGCTCTATTTCTTCAAATTGCAGGGGGCGGGGGGGTTGTTTGTTTTTTGTTTTTCCCATTCGAAATGCCTTGTAATGTTTTCTTGATAGCCAGAAATGATGTACTGGCTAAAAGGAACTGCTGTGAATAGGCCTTTAATGATGTGGTGATAGGTGTGGAATATAGCAAGTGTTCTATAGTCCTATGATTAGGTCTCCGTTCTTAGTGAGTTTATGGCTCTGATCTGTGAGCTTCACAGGTGTTCTCAGTATTTTTTCCTCCCCCTTTGGGTGGGAGATGATGACTGTAGTGGGCAGGAGTTGGCTATTTCCCTTCTCCCACATGGGAGGCTAGAGGGGCGTGCAGTTGGGTGTTTCTCTTTCCCCAGATCAGTTAGGCTCTGGTAATAACCAGCTGGTTAGGCTTGGATAACTAGTGTCTCCTGAGGCCAGTCCTTATTAAGAACACAGTGCTTGGTGTGTTTAAAAATGGTTCCTTTCGGGGTGCCTGGGTGGCTTTGTTTGTTGAGTCTCCAACTTTGGCTCGGGTCATGATCTCGTGGTTTGTGGGTTCCAGCCCTACATTGGACTCTGTGCTGACAGCTCAGAGCCTGAAGCCTGCTTTGGATTCTGTGTCTCCCTTTCTCTTTCTGCCCCTCCCCTGCTCGTGGTCTCTCTCTCCAACGTAAATAAACGTTAAAAAAAAATTGCTCTGCTCTTTTTTTTTTTTATAAAGTTTACTTATTTTTGAGAGAGAGAGAGAGAGACACACACAGAGTGCAAACGGGGAGGGTTGGAGAGTGAGAGGGAGACCCAGAATCCGAAGTAGGCTTCAGGCTCTGAGCTGTCAGCACAGGGCCCGAAGCAGGGCTCAAACTCACAAACTGCGAGATCATGACTTGAGCCAAAGTCAGATGCTTAACTGACTGAGCCATCCAGGTGCCCCAGCTCTGCTCGTCTTTAAAAAAAAAAAAAAGTTTCCTTTCTCCTCTCCCTGCTAGAAAACTGAGATTTTCTGATATTTACTGTGAGAACCTAGTCAAGCTCTTGGAGGTAAGTCTCAGAAAATTGTGTGTTTCCGTATGACTGGGACCCCTGTAGTTTTTAAGTCTTAGGCTTGTCTACACTGAGCAACTCCTAATTTACAGTTCAACCTTTCCTTCCCAGCACTGGTTCCTGGGTCTCCACCCCCAAGGCTTTGCTCTAGTAAACGAGGAACTGCCTGTTTTACCTGCTGGACTCTCGAATCTTGAGGGCAGTAGTTTGCCCTTTATCTTTACCTCTCATGGATCCTGGACATATGGAACAAAACTGGACATTGGTGTTATTTTTTTACTTTTTCTTTGCTCATTTTAGTGTTGATTTAACATTTTATTGAGCTGCTATGTCATAATGCTTTCTGCTATATAAATGTAAGCATGAAGATATGTTCTCAGTCATTTGCAATAAGCCCCTACCTCGGTTTAAACATACCTAATCACTAATGAGAAGTACATCATTTTTTCATCTCAGTAAGCTGTGAACTCATGGAGAATAGTACCTACTTATTTATGATTATATCTTCAATGTCTTTAAACATTATCAAATGAAGGTGAAGTCTCTCCCAGCACCTTTAAGCTGAGGTTAGAACTCTTCTGGTATGAAAGTTACACCACACAATAGCTGAGTATCAGTGGACTTTTCACAAATGAATTTGCCCGACCCAACTTGTGCCAACCAGATAATGCATTAAGTATTTATTCAGCATCTACTTGGGTCAACTTCCAGAAACTGGAAATAAATGCATGAACAAAATTAGCCATGGCCCTGACCTCATGGCACTTGAATTCTACTAGGACAGCATAGGAATAAATAAAGATATAATAATACAAGAATAAACATAAAGCAGGATAGGAACTTAGATTGAGATGGGAGTGATATTTTGGTTGGATGGCCAGACAAGGTTGAATGATCATTTTTAGAATACTTGCTTTTTTTAAAAAATGGATTCATATTGCCATTTAATGTCTTGCCTTTTCTGCCTTTTTAGATGATCAGTCTCGTGATTTTGGCCCTTTTCTATTGCTTTCTTTTGACTCTCCTCTGGCTATTCAGACTTAAGCTATAGGACAAATCACAATCACATCTAGTTTGACCTGTCCTTAGGACACCGTATCTCTAAATGGAGGGAGTTGGGGCTCGAATGGTGGGGTAAATAGTGGCAATTTATTTATGAATCTAACTAGTACTTACCATTTTTCTGAGAGTTTCCTTTCTCCTGTAGGGATATGCTCTCCTTTCAATTTAAGTATGACTTCTCGTAAGAATGACTTTATTACACCTGACTTCCCCAGGGCAGTCACAGGACAATTACACAGGTTGGACTAATCATAGAAATCCATCTTTCTGGTTATAGTAATTGGTATGGGAGTGGGCATCGAGCTCAAATTGGGTCAGAATTGTTCCACAGGATTTTAAAACTAGAACCAGTTGGTAAGAATTTTGTTTTCTCTAATTACAAAACCATAGGGATATTATATCGTTGAAGATTTAGTCAGAAAACCAGAATGCATTTTATGTATTCTTGGTGTTAAGGGTTTTAATAGAGATTTAGGAGCTTACCCCTGTGGGAAGAGCTGAGGATTTAAAAGTCCGAAAACCACCACTGACTTTCTGAGCTGTGGCTCTGCACTTCACCCAAAAGCTACTGTCATTATGGAGATTCTGGGAATTTCCCACCGATAGCTACAGTGGGTTGAAGTGGAATAGCAAACCAGGAGACAATGAGTCTTACTCTGTTTGTGTGTGCTTCTTCCACCTTCCAAATTTTGTGTGAGTGTCTCTCTATTGGCAAATTACAATTCCAAGTATACAGCACAGGAGACTCTTGAAAACGTATTTTCTTTGGTTTTCTTCTGTCATTGCAGTGTCCTTATAAGAAGGTAGTTGTAATGTGCAATGGAACAGAATCCAGCTACCTGTGATTCTTTGTTTCATCTTTTTATTACTTTTTTAAAGTTTTTATTTCAATCACCCAATGCTCACCACAAGTGCACCCCTTAATCCCCATCACTTTATTTTACCCAGCTCCCACCCAACTCCCCTCTGGTAACCATCAGTTTTCTACAGTTAAGATTCCGTTTCTTGGTTTGTCTCTTTTTCCCCCCCTTGCTCATTTGTTTTGTTTCTTAAATTACCCATATGAATAAAATCCTAAGGTATTTGTCTTTATTTGATGGACTTATTTTACTCAGTATTACCCTCTCCAGCTCCACCATGTAATTACAAATGAAAAGATGTCATTCTTTTTTTTTTTTTATGGCTGAATAATAGTGCAGTGTCTGTGTGTGTGTGTGTGTGTGTGTGTGTGTGTGTGTGTGTAGTACATCTTCTTTATCCATTCATCAATCAATGGACATTGGGCTGCTTCCATATCTTGGCTATTCTAAATAATGCCGCAAGAAAGGCAGGGGTGCATGTATCCCTTTGAATTTTTTGTATTCTTTGAATAAACACCCAGTAGTGCAATTGCTGGATCGTAGGGCACTTCTACTTATAACTTCCTGAGGAATCTCCATACCATTTTCTAAAGTGGCTGTACCAGTTTGCATTATCACCAATAGTGCAAGAGTGTTCCCCTTTTTTCACATCCTTGCCAACACTTGCTGTTTCTTGTTTATTTTTTTAATTATTTTAATTTTTATGACAGTTCTATGATGATACCTCATTATAGTTTTTGTTTTGCATTTCTCTGATAAACGACTATGAGCATCTTTTCATGTGTTTGTTGGCCATGTGTTTATCTCCTTTAGAAAAATGTCTGTTCGGGGCGCCTGGGTGGCGCAGTCGGTTGAGCGTCCGACTTCAGCCAGGTCACGATCTCGCGGTCCGGGAGTTCGAGCCCCGCGTCAGGCTCTGGGCTGATGGCTCAGAGCCTGGAGCCTGTTTCCGATTCTGTGTCTCCCTCTCTCTCTGCCCCTCCCCCGTTCATGCTCTGTCTCTCTCTGTCCCAAAAATAAATAAACGTTGAAAAAAAAAAAAAAAAAAAAAAAAAAAAAAGAAAAATGTCTGTTCAAGTCCTCTGCCCATTTTTAAATTTAAATTGGATTTTTTTTGGTCTTGTATAAATTTTTTATATATTGGGATACTAACCCTCTATTGGATATGTCATTTGCAAATATCTTCTCCCATTCCTTAAGTTGTCTTTTAGTTTTTTTGGTTGTTTCCTTCACTGTGAAGAAGCTTTTTATTTTGATGTAGTCCCAATAGTTTATTGTTGATTTTGTTTCCCTTGCCTCTGGAGTCTAATCTAGAAATAAGGGCTCTTTTCTAGGATTTTGATGGTTTGCTGTCTCACATTTAGGTCTTTAATTCACTTTAAATTTATTTTTGTGTTTGGTATGAGAAAGTGGTCCAGTTTCATTCTTTTGCATGTTGCTGTCCAGGTTTCCCAACATCATTTGTTAAAGAGTCTGTCTTTTTCCCATTGCATATTCTTGCCTCCCTTGTCAAAGATTAATTGACCACACAATTGTGGATTCATTTCTGGATTTTCTATTCTGCACCATTGATCTGTGAGTCTGTTTGTGCCAGTATCATACTGTTTTCATTACTACTGCTTTGTAATATAACTTGAAGTCCAGAATTGTGATGCCTCCAATTTTGCTTTTCTTCTTTGGGATTGCTTTGGCTATTTGGGTCTTTTATCGTTCCATACAAATTTTAGGATTATTCTAGTTCTGTGAAAAATGCTGTGGGTGTTTTGATAGGGATGGCATTAAATGTGTAGATTGCTTTGGGTGGTATAGACATTTTAACAATATTTGTTCTTTCGATCCACGAGCATGAATGTCTTTCCGTTTCTTTGCATCATCTTCAATAATTTTCATCAGTGTTTTGTTGTTTTCAAAGTACAGATCTTTCACCTCTTTGGTTAGATTTATTCTTAGGTATTATATTCTTTTTGGTGCAATTGTAAATGGGATTAATTCCTTAATTTCTCTTTCTGCTGTTTCATTATTAGTGTTGACAAATGCAACAGACTTCTGTACATTGATGTTTATGTCCTGTGACCTTACCGAATTCATTTACAGTTCTCATAGTTTTTTGATGGAGTCTTTAGGGTTTTCTATATATGGGATCATGTCATTTGCAAATAGTGAAAGTTTTGTTTCTTCCTTACCAATATGGATGCCTTTTATTTTTGTTGCATGATTGCTGTGGCCAGGACTTCCAGTACTGCATTGAATAAAAGTGGTGAGAGTGGAGATCCTTTTTCCTGACCTTAGGGGAAAAGCTCTCAGTTTTTCCCCATTGAGAATAATCTTAACTGTGAGTTTTTTATTTATGGCCTTTATTATGTTGTGGTATCTTCCCTCTGATATCATGAATGGGGGCTATATTTTGTCAAATTCTTTTTCTGCATCTATTGAAATGATCATATGGTTCTTATCATTTCTCTTACTGATGTGATGTGTCACATTGATTGATTTGTGATTATTGAACCACTCTTGCAATCCAGGAATAAACCCACTTGATTGTGGTGTATGAGTTTTTAAATATATTATGGGATTTGGTTTGCTAGCATTTTGTTGAGGATTTGTACATCTATGCTCAGCAGAGATATTGACCAGTAGTTCTCTTTCTATGTAGTGTCTTCATCTGGTTTTGGTATCAGGGTAATGATGACCTCATAGAATGAATTTGGAAGTTTTCCTTCCTTTTCTATATTTTTGGAATAGTTTGAGAATAGGTATTAGCTCTTCTTTAAATGTTTGGAGAGATCCTGGGAAGATGGCGGTGTAGGAGGATGCTGGGCTCACCGCGCGTCCTGCTGATCTCTTAGATTCCAACTATGCCTGCCTAAATAACCCAGAAAACCGCCAGAAGACTAGCAGAGTGGAGTCTCCCGAGCCAAGCGCAGACGAGAGGCCCACGGAAGAGGGTAGGAAGGGCGGAGAGGCGGTGCGCTCTCCACGGACTGGCTGGAGGGAGCTGGGGCGGAGGGGCAGCCCGCCGGCCAAGCAGAGCCCCGAGTCTGGCTTGCAAAAGCGGAGGGGCAGGACGGAGTGTGTTCTAACAGCAAGAGGGACTTAGCATCTGGGAGGTCATAAGTTAACAGCTCTGCTCGGAGAGCGGGAGGGCTGGAGGACAACACGAGGGAGAGTTGTTGAGCCCTGGATGACAGAGCTCAGCTTGGCGGGGAACAAAGGCGCTCGCCAGCGCCATCTCCCTCGCCCATCCCCCAGCCAAAATCCCAAAGGGAACCAGTTCCTCCCAGGGAACTTGCTTGCACCACGCAAACACCCAAGGCTGTGCTTCTGCGGATCCATCCCTCAGGCAGTTCTGACTCCCTCTCGGTGCAGCAGGGCCCCTCCCGAAACGGTTCTCCGAAGGAAAAGCGAGCTGAGCCTGCCCCTCCTGCCCCTGTGCACCTTGCCTACCCACCCCAGCTAATATGCCAGATCCCCAGCACCACAAGCCTGGCAGTGTGCAAGTAGCCCAGATGGGCCACGCCACCCCACAGTGAATCCTGCCCTAGGAGAGGGGAAGAGAAGGCACACACCAGTCTGACTGTGGCCCCAGCGGTGGACTGGGGGCAGACATCAGGTCTGACTGCGGCCCCGCCCACCAACGCAAGTTGTTCAAGACAGCACAGGGGAAGTGCCCCGCAGTTCCGCACCACTCCAGTGACTATCCAAAATGATGAAACGGAAGAATTCCCCTCAAAAGAATCTCCAGGAAATAACGACAGCTAATGAACTGATCAAAAGGATTTAAAAGATATAACAGAAAGTGAATTTAGAAGAATAGTCATAAAATTAATCGCTGGGCTTGAAAAGAGTATACAGGACGGCAGAGAATCTCTTGCTGCAGAGATCAAGGGACTAAGGAACAGCCAGGAGGAGTTAAAAAATGCTATCAACGAGCTGCAAAATAAAATGGAGACAACCACAGCTTGGATTGAAGAGGCAGAGGAGAGAATAGGTGAACTAGAAGATAAAATTATGGAAAAAGAAGAAGCTGAGAAAAAGAGAGATAAAAAAATCCAGGAGTATGAGGGGAAAATTAGAGAACTAAGTGATGCACTGAAGAGAAATAATCTACGCATAATTGGTACTCCAGAGGAGGAAGAGAGAGGGAAAGGTGCTGAAGGTGTACTTGAAGAAATCATAGCTGAGAACTTCCCTGATCTGGGGAAGGAAAAAGGCACTGAAATCCAAGAGGCACAGAGAACTCCCTTCAGACGGAATTTGAATCGATCTTCTGCATGACATATCATAGTGAAACTGGCAAAATACAAGGATAAAGAGAAAATTCTGAAAGCAGCTAGAGATAAATGTGCTCTAACATACAAAAGGAGACATATAAGACTCATGACTCATCTCTCTACTGAAACTTGGCTCGCCAGAAAGGAATGGCAGGAGATCTTCAATGAGATGAACAGAAAAGATATGCAGCCGAGAATCCTTTATCCAGCAAGTCTGTCATTTAGAATAGAAGGAGAGATAAAGGTCTTCCCAAGCAAACAAAAACTGAAGGAATTCGTCACCACTAAACCAGCCCTACAAGAGATCCTAAGGGGGATCCTGTGAGACAAAGTACCAGAGATATCCCTACAAGCATGAAACCTACAGATATCACAATGACTCTAAACCCATATCTTTCTAAAATAATAATGTAAATGGACTAAATGTGCCAACCAAAAGACATAGGGTACCAGAATGGATTAAAAAACAACACCCATCTATTTGCTGTCTACAAGAGACTCATTTTAGACCTGAGGACACCTTCAGATTGACAGTGAGGGGACGGAGAACTATTTATAATGCCACTGGAAGTCAAAAGAAAGCTGGAGTAGCCATACTTATATCAGACAAACTAGACTTTAAATTAAAGGCTGTAACAAGAGATGAAGAAAGGCATTATATAAGAATCACAGGGTCTATCCATCCGGAAGAGCTAACAATTATAAATGTCTATGCGTCGAATACAGGAGCCCCCAAATATATAAAACAATTACTCATAAACATAAGCAAACTTATTGATAAGAATGTGGTAATTGCAGGGGACTTTAGCACTCCACTTACAGAAATGGATAGATCATCTAGACACACGGTCAATAAAGACACAAGGGCTCTGAATGATACATTGGATCAGATGGACTTGACAGATATATTTAGAACTCTGCATCCCAAAGCAACAGAATATACTTTCTTCTCGAGTGCACATGGAACATTCTCCAAGATATCACATACTGGGTCACAAAACAGCCCTTCATAAGTATACAAGAATTGAAATCATACCATGCATACTTTCAGACCACAATGCTATGAAGCTTGAAATCAACCACAGGAAAAAGTCTGGAAAACCTCCAAAAGCATGGAGGTTAAAGAACACCCTACTAAAGAATGAGTGGGTCAACCAGGCAATTAGAGAAGAAATTTAAAAATATATGGAAACAAACGAAAATGAAAATACAACAATCCAAATGCTTTGGGACGCAGCAAAGGCAGTCCTGAGAGGAAAATACATTGCAATCCAGGCCTATCTCAAGAAACAAGAAAAATCCCAAATACAAAATCTAACAGCACACCTAAAGGAAATAGAAGCAGAACAGCAAAGACACCCCAAACCCTACAGAAGAAGAGAAATAATAAAGATCAGAGCAGAAATAAGCAATATAGAATCTAAAAAAAAACTGTAGAGTAGATCAATGAAACCAAGAGTTGGTTTTTTGAAAAAATAAACAAAATTGATAAACCTCTAGCCAGGCTTCTCAAAAAGAAAAGGGAGATGACCCAAATAGATAAAATCATGAATGAAAATGGAATTATTACAACCAATCCCTCAGAGATACAAGCAATTATCTGGGAATACTATGAAAAATTATATGCCAACAAACTGGACAACCTGGAAGAAATGGACAAATTTCTAAACACGCACACATTTCCAAAACTCAATCAGGAGGAAATAGAAAGCTTGAACAGACCCATAACCAGTGAAGAAATTGAATCAGTCATCAAAAATCTCCCAACAAATAAGAGTCCAGGATCAGACGGCTTCCCAGGGGAGTTCTACCAGACGTTTAAAGCAGAGATAATACCTATCCTTCTCAAGCTATTCCAAGAAATAGAAAGGGAAGGAAAACTTCCAGACTCATTCTATGAAGCCAGTATTACTTCGATTCCTAAACCAGACAGAGACCCAGTAAAAAAAGAGAACTACAGGCCAATATCCCTGATGAATATGGATGCAAAAATTCTCAATAAGATACTAGCAAATCGAATTCAATGGCATATAAAAAGAATTATTCACCATGACCAAGTGGGATTCATTCCTGGGATGCAGGGCTGGTTCAACATTCGCAAATCAATCAACGTGATACATCACATCAATAAAAGAAAAGATAAGAACCATATGATCCTGTCAATCGATGCAGAAAAGGCCTTTGACAAAATTCAGCATCCTTTCTTAATAAAAACCCTTGAGAAAGTTGGGATAGAAGGAACATACTTAAACATCATAAAAGCTGTTTATGAAAAGCCCACAGCTACCATCATCCTCAATGGGGAAAAACTGAGAGCTTTTTCCCTGAGATCAGGAAGACGACAGGGATGCCCACTCTCACTGCTGTTGTTTAACATAGTGTTGGAAGTTCTAGCATCAGCAATCAGACAACAAAAGGAAATCAAAGGCATCAAAATTGGCAAGGATGAAGTCAAGCTTTCCCTTTTTGCAGATGACATGATACTATGCATGGAAAATACGATAGACTCCACCAAAAGTCTGCTAGAACTGATACATGAATTTAGCAAAGTTGCAGGATACAAAATCAATGTACAGAAATCAGTTGCATTCTTATACAGTAATAATGAAGCAGCAGAAAGACAAATAAAGAAACTGATCCCCTTCACAATTGCACCAAGAAGCATAAAATACCTAGGAATAAATCTAACCAAAGATGTAAAAGATCTGTATGCTGAAAACTATAGAAAGCTTGTGAAGGAAATTGAAGAAGATATAAAGAAATGGAAAAACATTCCGTGCTCATGGATTGGAAGAATAAATATTGTCAAAATGTCAATACTACCCAAAGCTATCTACACATTCAATGCAATCCCAACCAAAATTGCACCAGCATTCTTCTTGAAACTAGAACAAGCAATCCTAAAATTCATATGGAACCACAAAAGGCCCCGAATAGCCAAAGTAATTTTGAAGAAAAAGACCAAAGCAGGAGGCATCACAATCCCAGACTTTAGCCTCTACTACAAAGCTTAATCATCAAGACAGCATGGTATTGGCACAAAAACAGACACATAGACCAATGGAATAGAATAGAAACCCCAGAACTAGACCCACAAACGTATGGCCAACTCATCTTTGACAAAGCAGGAAAGAACATCCAATGGAAAAAAGACAGTCTCTTTAACAAATGGTGCTGGGAGAACTGGACAGCAACATGCAGAAGGTTGAAACTAGACCACTTTCTCACACCATTCACAAAAATAAACTCAAAATGGATAAAGGACCTGAATGTGAGACAGGAAAGCATCAAAACCCTAGAGGAGAAAGCAGGAAAAGACCTCTCTGACCTCAGCCGTAGCAATTTCTTACTTGACACATCCCCAAAGGCAACGGTATTATTAAAAGCAAAAATGAACTACTGGGACCTTATGAAGAGAACAAGCTTCTGCACAGCAAAGGAAACAACCAACAAAACTAAAAGGCAACCAATGGAATGGGAAAAGATATTTGCAAATGACATATCGGACAAAGGGCTTGTATCCAAAAATGTATAAAGAGCTCACCAAACTCCACACCCGAAAAACAAATAACCCAGTGAATGGGCAGAAAACATGAATAGACACTTCTCTAAAGAAGACATCCGGATGGCCGACAGGCACATGAAAAGATGCTCAACATTGCTCCTCATTAGGGAAATACAAATCAAAACCACACTCAGATATCACCTCACACCAGTCAGAGTGGCCAAAATGAACAAATCAGGAGACTATAGATGCTGGCGAGGATGTGGAGACACGGGAACCCTCATGCACTGTTGGTGGGAATGCAAATTGGTGCAGCCACTCTGGAAAACAGTGTGGAGGTTCCTCAAAAAATTAAAAATAGACCTACCCTATGACCCAGCAATAGCACTGCTAGGAATTTACCCAAGGGATACAGGAGTACTGATGCATAGGGGAACTTGTACCCCATTGTTTATAGCAGCACTCTCAACAATAGCCAAATTATGGAAAGAGCCTAAATGTCCATCCACTGATGAATGGATAAAGAAATTGTGGTTTATATACACAATGGAGTACTACGTGGCAATCAGAAAGAATGAAATATGGCCCTTTGTAGCAACGTGGATGGAACTGGAGAGTATTATGCTAAGTGAAATAAGCCATACAGAGAAAGAGAGATACCATATGTTTTCAGTCTTATGTGGATCCTGAGAAACTTAACAGAAGCCCATGGGGGAGGGGAAGGAAAAAAAAAAAAAAAAAAAAAAAGGAGGTTAGTGTGGGAGAGATCCAAAGCATAAGAGACTCTTAAAAACTGAGAACAAACTGAGGGCTGATGGGCGGTGGGAGGGAGGGGAGGGTGGGTGATGGGTATTGAGGAGGGCACCTTTTGGGATGAGCACTGGGTGTTGTATGGAAACCAATTTGGCAATAAACTGCATATATTGAAAAAAAAAATGTTTGGTAGCATTTGCCTATGGTCCTGGATATTTATTTGGGAGTTTTTTTTTATTACTGAGTTAATATCTTTGCTGGTTATCAATGTGTTCAAATTTTCTATATTTTCTTGTTTTAGTTTTAGTTTCTATGTTTCTAGGAATTTATCCATTTCTTCTAGGTTGTCCAATTTGTTGACATGTAGTTTTTCATAATATTCTCTTTTAATTGTTTGTATTTCTGTGCTGTTTATTCTTTCTTCCCTGTCTTTTGTGTTTATTTGGGTTCTTTCTCTTCTTGATGAGTCTGTCTAGAGATTTGTCAATTTTAATGTTTTTTCAAAGAACCAGCTTCTGGTTTCATTGATGTGTTCTTTTTATTTGTTTAGTTTTTATGTCATTTATTTCCTTTTTTTAATTTCCTTTCTTCTGTAGTTTTAGCGCTTGTTTTTGTTCTTTTTCTAGCTCCTTAAGGTGTAAGTTTACATTATTTATTTGAGATTATTCTTGCTTCTTGATGTAGACCTGTATTGCTACAAACTTCCCTCTTAGAACACCTTTTGCTGAATCCCAAAGGTTTTGAACTATTGTGTTTTCATATGCTTTATTTCTTCTTTTATTTCCTGGTTGACCCATTCATTGTTTAGTAGCATGTTATTTAACCTAAATGTAGTTGTGGTCTTTCCAGAACTTTTGTTATGGTTGATTTTCTACTTTCATAGTGTTGTGGTCAGAAAAGATGCATGGTAGGACCTCTTTGGAATTTGCTGAGGCTTGTTCTGTGGCCTAAAATGTGATCTATTCCAGACAATGTTCCTTGTGCACTTGAAAAGAATGTGTATTTTGCTGTTTTAGCGTAGAATGTTTTGAATATATCTGTTAAATCCATCTGGTCCAGTGTGTCATTCAAAAACATTGTTTCCGGGTTGATGTTCTGTTTAGATGATATGTCCATTGATGTCAGTGGGGTGGTAAAGTCCCTGACTGTTATCATATTCCTATTGATCAGTTCCTCTATGCAAATTATTAATAGTTTTATGTATTTGGGTTCTTTCATGTTGGGTGCATAAATGTTTACATTTGTTATATCTTCTTCTTTGTGCCCTTTATTATTATATAGTATCCTTCTTTGTCTCTTGTATGGTTTTTGTTTTAAAGTGTGTTTTGTCCAATGTAAGTATTGCTACTCCAGCTTTCTTTGGACATCCATTTCATGTTAGATGTTACTCTATCCCTTCACTGTCTATCTGCAAGTGTGGTTAGGTCTAAAATCAATCTCTTGTAGGCAGCATATGGATGGGTCTTGTTTTTTAATCCATTCTAATCCCCTAGGTCTTTTGATTGGAGCATTTAGTCCATTTATAGTCAAAGTAATTATTGGTAGAGATGTATCTATTGGCATTTTATTACTTATGTTGTGGTTGTTTCTGAAGATTTTCTCTGATCCTTTCTTGTCTTTCTCTCTCACAGTTGGCTGGTTTTCTTTAATGATGTATTTGGCTTTCTTTCTCTTTCTTTTTTCTTTGGATATTTATTAGTGGTTTTTGATTTGTGGTTACCATTATATTTGTATATAACATCTGCATATAGCAGTGTATATTAAATTGATGGTCATTTAAGTTTAAACCCATTCTTTACTCCTTCCTTCCCATATTTTACATACATGGTGTCCTATTTTACATCCTTTTATTTTGTGATTTCCTTGACTGATTTTTAAGGAAAATATTCATTTTTTCCCCTGCTTTTGTGTTTCCTACCTTCATACTGTCATTTTTGGTCTCTCTTTTCCACTCTCTTTGAGAGTCCCCTTTAATATTTCTTTCAGGACTCTTTTAATGGTCATGAACTCCTTTCATTTTTGTTTGGGGAACCTTTTATGTCTCCTTTTCTTCTGAATGATAGCCTTGCTGGATCTAGATTTCTTGGCTACAGGTCTTTCCAGTTTAGCACTTTGAATATATCTTGCTACTCCTTCCTGGCTTGGAAAATTCTGCTGAAAAATCCACTGATTATCTTATGGAGTTTACTTTGTATGTAACTGTATTATTTTATCTTGCTGCTTTTAATATATGTTTTGTATTACTATATTTTGCCATTTTAAGCATAATATATCTTGGTGTGGATCTGCTTTTGTGGATTTTGTTGAGGGTTCTCTGTGCCTCTTAGATCTGGATGTTCGTTTCCTTCCCCAGAACAGGTAAGTTTCCAGCTATTATTTCATCAGATAAATTATCTGTCCCCTTTCTCCCTCCCCCTCCTCCTCCTCCTCCTCCTCCTCCTCCTCCTTCTTCTTGGACTCCTATAATACAAATGTTATTATTCAGGCGCTGAGTCACCTAAATCTATTCTCATATTGCATGATTCTTTTTTCTCTTTTGTTCAACGTGATTATTTTCCATTATTTTACTCTGTCTCCTAGGTCATTAATTTGTTCCTGTGCTTCTTCCAGCCTGCTTTTCATTCCATCACTCATGCTTCTCATTTCATTTATTGAGCCCTTTATCTCTATGCTATTCCTTATCTGTGTTACTGTTCTCGCTGATGTCTTCCACTCTTTTCTCATGTCCAGTGAGTATCCTTATAATCGTTACTTTAAATTCTCCATCAGGCTTATTACTTATATCTGTTCCACTTAGATCTCCAGCCATAGCCTTGTCCTGTTCTTTCATTTGGGACAAATTTCTCTGTCTTCTCATTTGTCTCAATGTTTGTGTCTATTTCTCTGTTATAATAGTCAGACACATCTCCTGTTTTTGAGGGTAATGGCCTTAAGGAGAGTTCCTGTAGTACCCTGTCATATGGTGTACCCTGTTCCCCAGGCACTGGAGCTTCTGGGAGTATCTCCAATGTGTGCTGCATGTGCTCTACTGTTGTGTCCTGGCCACTTTATCCTTTAGGCCAGTCATCTGCAGAGGCTTTCTCTGCCTGTTATAGGCAATGTTTGGTCTCTGGCCTGGATGTGGCATGTATTAACTATGAGTGCTCTTGTCTGCTTGTGAAATAGGACCTGTCACCACCACCATTGGAACCAAGACCTCACAAAACTCCTGGGTCAGGAGGCATGGTGTGGGCAGAGGTTTGGGCTAGTCTTCTGGGGGGGCAGGGCAGGAGCCCACAGTAGTGGAACTGAAGCAATCATGACTAGGAAGGGCATTGCCTCTGGAGCAGGGGTTGGGGGAGCTTGGTGTAAGCAATGTAGGCGGCAAGTGTGGGCACCACCCTTCTTCCCACAGGTGCTTATGCTGAGAGGTGGGGGAGGGAAATGACATGGTTCCTTTGTTCTTGGAGTTATCTCTCTGGGAACAGTGCCTCTCTGGGATAGGCTTCGAGATGAGCAACTAACCTCTCTACTTTGTGCCCCAGGTGCTCTTCAGATCAATATTTCCATGCTGTATGTTGATGGGCTCTTTGCCCTGTCTTTTCTTCAAGAGCAGCCCCAATGTCCTCGAAACTCTTCCAGAGCCAAGCATGCTGACCTTTAAAACCTCAGGCTTTAAGTACCATTGGTTGCAAGAACTTATGGAGTCTGGGCCCTCTGGCTTTCCAACCCAATTGCTATGGAGATTTGTCTTCCTTGTGTACTCTCCTGTATACTAGTCTGTCTCTCACCCTTCTCCATGAAACTGGATCCCTCCCCATCATAGCGTCCATGATCAGTTTCTCTCCCAGACCATTTCCTACCTTCCCCAATGTGGCCTCCTCTCTGTCTTAAGTTGTGGAGTTTGTTCTGCCAGTATTCCGGTAGATTTCTGGGGTATTTAGAATGATTTGGAAATTATCTAGTTGTATTTGTGGAATAAGGTGAGCCCAGGGTCCTCCTACTCTGCTGCCATGTTTCCGTTGCTTCCAAAGCCACAATTGTGATTTTTTTTTAATGTTTATTTATTTTTGAGAGGGAGAGATAGATACAGAACATGAGTGGGTGAGGGGCAGGGAGAAAGGGAGACGCAGAATCTGAAGCAGGCTCCAGGCTCCCAACTTCTGTGCAGAGCCTGATGTGGGGTTCAGACTCACCAACTTGAGATCATGACCTGAGCCAAAGTCGGACGCTTAACCAACTGAGTCACCCAGGCACCCCCAAAACTGTGATTCTTAAGTGTTTTCTGATGTTCACCCATTCACTTGAGAATGAAAACATAATAAGCTGAATGAAGTAATGGAAAAGGAAGGGGAAGGGAGTAACCAACTGTGCATATCGAATCAGGACAGATCTCCTGTTAATTTAGAGGGGGTATTTAAGTCTTTTGAGTCTCTTTTATCGTACAGATTGCCCCATTTCTCTTTTATTCTTAAAATCCATTTATTGAAGAAACCCAGTAGATTTTCGACCCAAGATGTTTCCCTCAGTCTGCTTGGGCTTATTTCATCACCATGGGATATTTTAATGTGCTCCTCTATATTCTATATTGGAAATTTTATCTAGGGGATGATTCTACTTATGTTAAATTTATTTGGCAAGAATACTTCATAGGTCTACTGTATTCTTCCAGGAGGCCTAAATTCTTTTGTTGTCTCCTTTTGTGATGTATTAGGCATAGATGCTCAATGTCTATGACATTTACTTCATTAAGATATTTATTAGTGTAATACTTAAAGGGGAACTCCCTCTCATATAGGAATGGCAGAATAAATATGTGATAACTAAAAATTATTTTTAAAAAGTATTGATCTCCTCCTTTGGAAGAAGGCAGGAAGCCAGTTTTTTAAAGTATGAATTCTTAAACAAATTTCTCAAGAGAAATTTTGTATACATTCATATACAAAATTCATGTTGAAGACCAGATCGGGAAACCTATAAATAAATAAATTTCAATACTCCCTCATTAAATATTAATTATTGGACCATCATTTTCACAGTCCAAATTTTAGTTCCTTAATCACTCATAGTGAATCTGTGATGGAAAATCCTCTGAAAGATGTAACGAAAATGGTCTCCTAGAGAGAGAAATTTTTTTCTCAGTATAGATATTTGTTGTATTCAAAAATCTAAAGTGTTGAGTATGTTTCAACACAGAGAACATTTTTATATTCAGTAAAGATATACTTTTGTTTCTAAAGTTTATTTATTTTGAGAAAGAGGGAGAGGGGTAGGGGCAGAGAGAGGGGGAGAGAGAGAATCCCAAGCAAACTCCACACTGTCCATGCAGAGTCCAGCACAGGGCTTGATCCCATGAACAGTGAGATCATGACCTGAGCTGAAATCAAGAGTCAGACACTCAACCAACTGATATATTTACTCCAAGATATATTTTATTAAATAGTCCAATAAAGTAGTTACTGGGAATGTAGGGAACTAGATTGGCAAATCATTCTCAAGAGTGTTAATTTCAGGGGCACCTGGGTGGCTCAGTCGGTTAAGCGGCCGACTTCAGCTCAGGTCACGATCTCGCGGTCTGTGAGTTCCAGCCCAGTGCCCGGCTCTGTGCTGACAGCTCAGAGCCTGGAGCCTGTTTCAGATTCTGTGTCTCCCTCTCTCTCTGACCCTCCCCCCGTTCATGCTCTGTCTCTCTCTGTCTCAAAAATAAATAAATGTTAAAAAAAAATTTTTTAAAGTGTTAATTTCATTAAAGGAACAGCATTGTGCTTCACTACTAAAACCAGTGTGACCAATATAAAGAATTTTGACTATGATATGGAATTTAATTTGGAGGAAATGTCCAAATGGACAATGTGTATTGTAAACTATAGGATACACAGACCATGTTTTTTTTTGTTACTCTGTGACTTTCTATTCTCTCAGATTATTCTTAGATGAGGAATTTGGAGAAAGTCAATGATTATGATTAAAAGCAAGGATTCTACTTTCAGAACAGCATAAAGTACAACTTTGAAAGTTGGGTTTTTCTATTTTGATTTTTCAGCCTAGGAGTTTTTGGGGACTATTGCATGTTTATATCCTAAAATCATCCCCAAGTGTCCTTAAGAAACAACTCTGCCACATAGTGTTGCTTGTAGCTCTTTTGAATTGTTGTGTCAACACTGCAGGATTCAATAAAGAAAAATAAAAAAGGTAGATGAGAGGACATCTTGTTATCTGTTGCTATCCAAAGCAGCAAAGCTTAAAGAGGGTTTTAAAAAAGATGTTAGTTGGGGCGCCTGGGTGGCGCAGTCGGTTAAGCGTCCAACTTCAGCCAGGTCACGATCTCGCGGTCCGTGAGTTCGAGCCCCGCATCAGGCTCTGGGCTGATGGCTCAGAGCCTGGAGCCTGTTTCCGATTCTGTGTCTCCCTCTCTCTCTGCCCCTCCCCCGTTCATGCTCTGTCTCTCTCTGTCCCAAAAAGATAAATAAACGTTGAAAAAAAAAAATTAAAAAAAAAAGATGTTAGAAAGTTAGCACACAGGATGATTAGCTTGTATAGTTTACTACCTATTGCCTAAAAGTATATTGAAGTGTTTAGAAGAGAGTTGGGTTTTATTTAACTTCTTGTTAAGTATGTCACTAAATCAAAGATTTTAACTTGTAAGAAAATAATTTTACCTATCAATGAACCTTATTTATAAGGCAGAGACACAGCACATTTAAGAATTTGTAAATATAGATTCTTTTCAGTTGTGAGGAAGTTTAACACTAAGCAATGATTAAATGATCACATTACCAATGTGTTACAGATATTTAGGTCAACACTATTTATTTTAAACAAATGAATATTGGTCATTCTTGGCTGTAATATTACTTAAGAATAATTTGAATCCTAAACATGTAATTTCGTTTTTTTTTCTTTGTGGACAAAAATACAAAACAAAGATTGATTTATGTATAAAAGCTCAAAATATCACCTAGATAGGTGCTAATAAGCACGCTTTGCTTTATACTTTATGTAAACAAGAGAAAGTGTTAGTTTTAACTTAGCGCCTGAACATTTTCAGGCTGGTGGATTGTTCACCAGCCTAGAACTTCATGGCCTGGTTGAGCTGGCATTTCAGTAAGCCTCTTGAGGGAATCGTGCTTTCCAGAAGGGGAAGATTTATTTAAGTGCACTAGAATATGTGATATATAAATGCAACTTCAGAAGTCCATGTGTGGGTACCAGTCATTTGAGTAGAACAGTTTTATGCCATAAAAATGTTCACTGCCTTGTGAATTCAGAACAAGACATTCTTGAGTCAGGCGGAAATATCCTCTATCTGTACATCACAAACACAGTTTGAAGCTTCCTGGGATAACAATTCTATTTAAAACTGAATCAAGTTTTTGGGTGGAGGGGTCTAATTTTTAAAACTTTATTTTTTAATACGTAATGAGTATACTTGTTACTATGCTTAGACTTCAGTTTATTATATGGTTTGCTTAATAGAGTTCCAAATATTTTTTACAATGTAAGCTACATCTTTTAAAGAGAAATAGATCATAAAATTAAAAAAAAAATGGAAATGATCTTTTATTTACCATCAAGAATGGTTTGCTCTCAAATAACTTATTTTCCTATTATACTTAAGGTAACATAATTTACTGAAATTTGAGTTGAATATTACTTTTCAGGAGTTCAACTAATATATTAAGCAAAGTAACCATCTAATATAACGCAAACATCAACTAAAATCATTTTTAAACTTTTTGAATTTATTTCTTTGTGTTAATATGATTATACATGGTAAGTTGACTTAGTAAAAAAATTATCAGTAAATCAAACAGACTCCTTGTTAGACACAAATTTAATCCTTAGTATACTTTTAAACATGCATTGTACAAAACTATAATTTATTAATGAATCTGGTTACCATAAATTATCCTGGAGTTTCCATATAAATTTCAAATCTTAAATCCATAGGTAAGACTGTTTCTTACTTATCATCATGTTCGTGACCATTAACAATAGGAATGTCTTAGTGTATTTTGTAATAATTTATATAGTTTGGTTAGTTTGCTCACTGTTTGATTAAAAGAACTTAGCCATAGAGATTATGAAAACCATAATGAAAGCCATAGAGATTAGGAAATACGTGACTGCTTCATAACATACACATGTGTGAAGATTTTCAGCAGAGATTATGCCTGAATTTAAAGTATTTCAGCAGAATAACAAATGAGTGAGTAGAATCGTAAGTTACGTTTTAAGAATAAAATAGTCACCTCATTGCCTTGTATCGCTTCCCTGTAGTGCTTATCATAGAAAAATTTGGGGCGCCTGGGTGGCGCAGTCGGTTAAGCGTCCAACTTCAGCCAGGTCACGATCTCGCGGTCCGTGAGTTTGAGCCCCGCGTCAGGCTCTGGGCTGATGGCTCAGAGCCTGGAGCCTGTTGCTGATTCTGTGTCTCCCTCTCTCTCTGCCCCTCCCCCATTCATGCTCTGTCTCTCTCTGTCCCAAAAAATAAATAAACGTTGAAAAAAAAATTTTTAAAAAAAAGAAAAACTTGGATTTTGGTGAGTTCCATGTCCACTTTTCCCTGAAACAAAAATTCTGTGTCATTTAATAGATTTTACTAGATTGGCAAATCAAGCAAAAATTAATCAAGAATTGTATTAACTCCAGTCACACATCAAGTCCTCAGTAAATGGTAGCCATGAGCAGTATCACTAAACAATGTAATTTTCCTTAACAGAAGTTATCATGGGAAGGTCATTTCAGTAACAGAATGGAAGGATAAAAATTAAGAACTGGAAAATGTATATATACTACTCTAAGATACAGAGTACAGGAAAGAGCCGAAATTATTTTCCAGTATCTCAGCTTCACCTGACAAAACCATCTAACCTAGAGAGAAGAAATAGGGGTAGAAGAGGGGGATGATTCATTGTAATATTCTGTTCACTCCTAGTAGTCAAAAGTGAAAATAGCAATTTTAGTCCCTTATAATTTTGAATCGTATACTAGCATACTTTATTTTCCTCTATGTAATAGATTTTCTCCATGCACTAGAACTTGAATAATACCATTGGGGAAAAAAATTTTAAAAATAAACTGAATAAGTTACATATTATTCCTATATTTACACTAATATTTATTGTGGATTTTTTTGGTTTGGGTCCATGACTGTAATTACAGATGATTTCTTTCTTTTTGACAAAAGACCAAGGACAATTCGATGCCACCATTTCTTTTGGATCAGTTACCATTAGTGACCTATAAATATAGTGAAATAAGTTACTATTACCCTGAGGCAGCAAAGATTTTTATGACTCAGACTCCTTTCTGCCCTTCGTCCTATCTCACCTGAGTGGAACGGAATGCCTCAGTACATTTTGTGACAACTTATATAGCTTGATGGGTTAGTTTGCTCACTGGGTAATACAGTTGCAATAATTCATACTTCATATTGTCCTACAAACGTCCTGGCCCTGGGCTCCACTACACATACTTTTTCACATGAACTTCCAAGGCCAAGATCTATATTCAGATATTCATAAGCAATCCTCACCCAACATTATTAAGCAAATACTCATTTGGGGTAAGGAAGTATCTAGGCATCTGTTTACCTTTTTGGAAAAAAGGTACTGTGATTACAGTGAATTTGCAAGTTGTTACCTAGTCAGTGCCAGCTGTCACACTGCAAAGATTTTATTTTGGACCTGGATTGTTTCCATTCAAATAAATAAATCAACCAACACATTTTGGTGCCTCTGTCTTTAAATAGCATGCCACAGTATTTTTACTAAGGTTGCTTAGCAACCACAAATAGTGAGATAGCAGGATTGAAGAGCCCAATAAAATAAGTAGTTGTATTTTACATACTTACAGTGAGAGGAATCATGCTGGTTTGGTCAGCCTTCAGACCTATGAAATTTATAGCATTCATTGTGAAAATTGTGGGCCAGTTTTACAATAGTATCTTCACTCATCCTGTCCAGTTGGATTATAGCTCTGAGGAATACCATCTGCTGATTTCCTATGTAGTCATTCATTGTACTACTCAGTCTTTGTAAAGATTTTAAAAAGCAGATCACTGTTAAAATAGATAGTGTGTAAGAAAGATTCAAATCGATTTCCCAACTATCCTTTTTCAACCATGTAACATTTTATGGTTATATGCAGGATTTGGTCGGTGTGTGTGTGTTTATCTCTTTTCGTTTCATGAATTCTGTCTCAGTGGGTTTAAGTGGTAAATACTTAATGAGATCTGTTTTAACAGACACAATTGAAGTTGGTATTTATATAGGCAAGAAATAAAATATCCTAGGAGCGCCTGGGTGGCTCAGTCAGTCAAGCGTACAACTTCGGCTCAGGTCATGATCTCCTGGTTTGTGAGTTTGAGCCCCGTGTTGGGGTCTATGCTGACAGCTGAGAGCCTGGAGCCTGGTGTGAATTCTGTGTCTCCCTCTCTCTCTCTCTCTTTCTGCCCCTCCCCTGCTCATGCTCTGTCTCTGTCTTTCTCTCTCAAAAGTAAATAAATATTTTAAAAAATTAAAGAAATATAAATAAACATTTTTTAAAAAAGAAAATAGCTTATTTGAAGTAGCAAGTGCTCAATAAATGTCAATTTAATAATTTTCTGCTCAAACGTAATTAAATATTCTCATTTAAATTAAGGAATACACATTTGGGGCTTTATAAGAACAGAATCTAGATGCTATATATGAGTTTGCTTTCTGGATAGCAAATATCATCCATTAAATGCTATTGTATGCTATTACACACCGAGCTGGGCCCTACGAGAAAAAAATACCTTTGCCATCCAGGAGCTCATAATATAGTAAGAGTTCTAAATTCCATATATAAAGAGACGCTAATGTGGAAGTACACCTAACAGTTTGAAAATGTAGAGGAAGAAGTATCCCTTTCTGGAGGAATCTGGGTGGACCTCCTAGAGGAGTTGTCATTTGTTCTGAATGTTGGACAGTGAATAAAACTTAGTTGTCAAGGGAAGAGGAGAGGGTATCTTTAAGTGTACCTGCATGGGGATAGACAATGTGGAGGTGAACTCAAAAGCAGGCACTTCCAGGGGTGTCTGTGTGGCTCAGTCAGTTAAGCATCTGTCTCTTGGTTTTTGGCTCAGGTCATGATCTCACAGTTCATGAGTTCTAGCCCATGTCAGGTTCTGTGCTGACAGCATGGAGCCTGCTTAGGATTCTCCGCCTCCGTCTTTCTTGGCCCCTGCCCCACTCGCTCTTTCTCAAAAATAAATGAACATTAAAAAAACAAGCAAAAAACAAAAACAAAGGTAGGCACGTCCAGAGAACAACCAATGTGACCTGGCATGTCTGAAACTTAGATTGGGTGATGTACAATGGAAGACACATCACTATAAAGGTAGATTCAGTTCACCTGGTCTTGTAGAGAAATTTATTCTGAAAAAGAAAGGTTAAACAGAATGAAATAATATCAAGAATGGGTCTCAGGGGCTTGACTTTTCTCCAAACTTTTATCCAGTGATGGGCTTTCCTAACATTCCTTATTTGCCCCTCACCAACTATACTTAATATGCTGAACACTTACACAAAGTGATTCATACTTTATAAAATTTCTGAAATTTAATTAGCAAAGAACTGTCCATAATGAATGTCAGCCTTAGTGTTTCCACAGCTGTCATCCCCTCCGACAAGGGATATTCTGAAAATCTGCCTGTCTACGTCCACACCCCATATTTCTACCTTTACAAGTTTCCCACCGCTGCTACTTCAAGAAATATGTAGCTAACAGCATATTAGCAACTTAGCAAGATTTGAAAATCTTTTCTTATTAATTTCACACAAATTCCCTGAACTAATGACAGAAAATAACATTTGATTTTTGTTTGGGTATCCGGTCTCAGCAGGAAATAATGGTACAATCAAATTGGAGAAAGTTGCAGTGAATGTAATGAAGGGTTGTTACAAAAGTGTGGACAGGATGTGGGAGGCACGGGGATAGCTTGGTCCCCTGGGGACAGTGGGAAAATCCCCATGCCTGAAGTGGTGAGCAGGGAGTGTGATTATTTTAAGTACATGGAGAGAAATCCCATGAAAGGACCACATCACAGGAGCCATTGTGACCACTAGCCTAAGAGGACCTTACAGGGAGGGGGCTCAGGAAATAACCCCCAACATACTGTGCTTCTTCCTTCTAATCTTCTGCTAACCAGAAGCCAGAATATAAAGGAATCTGGATTGTAGACCAAAGAGGGCAGAAACTCAGGGCACAGAGTAATGTGGGAAAGGTGGAGAGTATATCCTCAGAGGCAAATGGAAGATATCCAGCAGAATTTGTTTAGAGTAGTTTAGCTTCCACTCACTTATACTGTTACCATAATACTCAAAGGGTCAGCTAAGGTGATTTAGGGGGACATAAGTAGTGATCTGCCACAATCCCCTACTAACTCTCAGAGAGCTGAAGTTGAAGTACTGAATGATTTTTATTTTTTTTTTTAATTTTTTTTTCAACGTTTATTTATTTTTGGGACAGAGAGAGACAGAGCATGAACAGGGGAGGGGCAGAGAGAGAGGGAGACACAGAATTGGAAACAGGCTCCAGGCTCTGAGCCATCAGCCCAGAGCCCGACGCGGGGCTCGAACTCACGGACCGCGAGATCGTGACCTGGCTGAAGTCGGACGCTTAACCGACTGCGCCACCCAGGCGCCCCACTGAATGATTTTTAAAAACTAAAGGTGTGTGAAACAGGAAAGGAGTTAGGACAAAAGGCAGTGGTGTGGTGGATAACTAAGGAAACAATTTTAGATCTGGGGCCTTATACTATGTGACCTTAGTCTGCCATAGATCTCAAATTTTTGCATTTCTATAGTTACCAGGTTTTAATAAAAATAATCATGTATAATGTTAGTCACTAAATGAAATAACATTCTTAACTCAATGCTAGTAGGTTTTTCAGTGCTTTTTGCTAAGACATATATAGGGATAATATCTTTATTCATACGTAAATATCAAAAACTTATGCAGCCTCTTTCCAAGTTTAATTTTTCCTATATAGTAAGTAATCAAATCTTTTTTTTATACCACAATAGGCAGGATCATTGTGTGCGTTAATTTCTTAGTGTTCGTCCTGTTATAGTTTTTGCAATGATTACAAATATTATATATAGCACATTTTGCATTGTGTATGTCATTATCTTTTTGCACTGAACTCCTTTGGTACTGGTTATTCCTTAACATGCCTTACAGTCCCACCCTTTTAAGACCAGTTGTGCAATCCTTCATTAAATTCCAAATTTCAGTATCTTTAGTGAGATTTCATTTAATTTGCCCTAAAAGTTTCCTGGGGTACATCCTCTAGAAGAAGAGATGGCCCTGGGGTGCCTGGGTGGCTCAGTCAGTTGGGCATCTGACCTTGGCTTAGGTCATGATCTCACGACTTGTGGGTTCGAGCCCCACATAGGGCTCTATGCTGACAGCCCAGAGCCTGGAGCCTGCTTCAGACTCCTTGTCTCCTCCTCTCTCTGCTCCTCCCCCACTCATGCTCTGTCTCTCTCTCTCTCTTCTTCAAAAATAAATAAACGTTAAAAAAAATTAGAAGAAGATGGTCCTTTCAACAATAACAAAATAGTGAATAAATCAGCCGGATTCATATTTTGGCAGAACAAATGTGTTTGTTTCCATTATCTTAAACTTGTTTATTAAATTAGTGCCATAGATACACAGCATGAAGAATTTGGAAGGCACATACCAGAAGATGCTACCCAGGAACAGCTCTACTGGGGTGGAGGGCACACTTGCAAAAAATCCTGGTGCGGTTCATCCAGTCAGGCAGGTGATGGGAATGTTGGTTGACCATCCGGAGAAGAGATTCTGATCAACAGGAAGGGAAGTGGAGATTAAGAAGTTAGGCAGGCAGTCAAGACTGTGGATATTTACGAGTGCACACAAGGAACCCACCTGGGGACAGGAATTACTGAGAAAGGCTCTCAGTGGGTGAACTGGGTGAAGACTTAACAAAAAGAAAGGAAGGTGCTAAGCTCAACATGCTTTTAATGGGAAGGTGCCTAAGGAAAGGGATCAGATCTGTGGAAATATGGATGGAAAAGTACTCTCTGACATTCAGACTCTCATGTCGCTGTCAGCCATTTTTGTCACCCTCATTCTCATACCTCTGCTATTAACCTCTAGGTCTTTTCTCTATTTCTCTTACTCATCCACATCTCCTGTTTATAGTCCTATCTCCAGTCACACAGCTTCCATAAAAACGTCTCCACTCCGTTTTGAACCTTTTTGATTGCTGACCTGTCAGGGCATTTTTCTTAGTGAAGCACATTTTAATTCTTTATTATATATTACTTGTAAATTTTCCTGTGACAAAAAGCCTTTTTTCTCAACTAAATTGCATGCTACTTGAAGTTGGGATCCCTGATGTTGGTATCTCACACATTAT
Organism: Puma concolor; assembly: GCF_028749965.1. Taxonomy (NCBI): domain Eukaryota; kingdom Metazoa; phylum Chordata; class Mammalia; order Carnivora; family Felidae; genus Puma; species Puma concolor. Next base: position 27,720,871 of record NC_141668.1, on the reverse strand, counting down.
CCATGGTGCTTACAGGAGCATTAGACTCATACAGTAAAGATTCCATGAACATTTATAGGATTATGTAGATATAATATTTACTGTTTGTCATTAAAAAGCTAGTTATTAACGTATTCTAATATCGTTAGGCTAGAAATTGTGTTCTGTATTTCTTCTGCTTTTTAAAAAAATATTTATTTACTTGGAGAAAGAGTGAGCTGGGGAGGGCAGAGAGAGAGAGAGAGAGAGAATACCAAGCAGGTTCTTCACTGCCAGCATGGACACTGATGTGGGGTTCAAACTCATGAACTGTGAGATCATGATTGGAGCCAAAATCTAGAGGTGGATGCTTAACCAACTGAGCCACGCAGGTGCCCCTGTATTATTTCTTCTTATACTAGTTGTATTCCCACTTCCTGATGCCATGTACCTCTGCCCCAGTCAAGCTGATCTCTGAATGTCAGGATTTTCTTTGGGGTTCTTTACAGTGACATACAGGGATGGGGACATATACAGTACTCTACAAATATTTGCACTGATTATTATTTTTTAGAATGGGTTTGAGTGCCTTAAAACAACCACAGTTTAGAGAGCCATTTCACAGACATACCCAATCCTACTTGAAAGTGAGATTTAATTCTGTTATTTATTTGACTTCCCAGGTTGACTTTTTCTCATGTTCCATTAACATTTTTGAAGCGGGATCACTGGGCACTGAAACTGTATTCAGAGTGACTTAGTTCTACCATGCTGAAAAATGAAATACAAAAGATCCATGTAAGACAGAAGAGTAGTCTGAAAGCTATTGACATGGCAAAGCAAAGACCGGCAACTGTAAGCGATTGAGCAGTATAAAATACATGACAAGAATACCGTGAAATACTTCACTGCTTGTCTCCAAGCGCCATTACCATTTATTCCTAGGGAGTGACGGAAACAGGTGGATCACAGGCACCTTCAAATAAATATATCATGAAGCCAGAGAATCAAGAAAGAATCATACACAATAGGAGTGCAGGCCTCACACGAATTATATTAGCCTCACTCCTCTACCGCGGAAGCCCTTTTAGCATCAACAGTAATTTTGTAGATTTGGTGGCAAAGGTCAAAAATAGAATATTGGCATACTTCTAATGGGCTCTAAAAGAGGGAGTTTAGGAAGTAAGCAGGCGGCTCCATAGATGACTCTAAGTAATTCATCTTCCTTAGTTTGAATGCTTGAATATGAGACATAAATGAAAATGGCATCTGTTCCCTCATATATTTAATTTTTAAATTAAACTTATTTTGAAGTAATTATAAATTTACATGCAATAGTAAGAAATTAATACAAAGATCCCCTGCACTCTTTACCTGTTTTCCCAATGGTAAGATCTTGCAAAACTGTAGTACAACATCACAGTCACGATATTGATACTGATACAGTCGAGACAGAGAGCATTTTGATCACCACAGGAGTCTTTATGTTGCCCATTTATAGCCAGACCTGTTTCCCTTCTGTCCCTACCCCCCCCCCACCTTAAACCCTGACAACCACTAATCTGTTTTCTGTTTGTATGATTTTGTCACTTAAGCAATGTTATATAAACGGGATCATAGGGTGTATATGGATGTTTTTATTCAGCATAATTATGTAGGTTGTTGTATCTAGAAATAGTTCTATTCTGAGGTATCAGTGTAACACAATTTATTTAGTCATTCACTCATTGAAGGACATCTGGGTTGTTTCCAGTAGGGGACTATTATGACTGAAGCACGATAAACATTAATGTGCAGGTTTTATGTCTTTATTTTAAGCCTTCATTTCTCTGGGGTAAATCCTCAGGAGTAGAATTGCTAGGTCATATAGTAGTTGCACGTTAAGTTTCTTAAAGAAATGTCCGTATGGTTTTCCAGGGTGGCCGTACCATTTTACATTTTCAGTAGCAATGTATTTGTGATGCATTTCCTCCATATCTTGCCAAAATTTGGTCTTGTCATTATTTTTTACTTTAGCCATTCTAATAGGTATACAGTGATATTTAATAAAAACAGTTTGAACATCTTTCATGTGGGTTTTTGACATATATATATATCCTCTTTGATAAAATGTCTCTTCACGTATTTTTGCCTACTTTCCAATTGGATTATTGTTTTTTTAACTGTTGAGTTTTAAGAATTCTTTATATATTTTTAGATGCTAGTTGTTATGCAAATATTTTCCTTCACTCTGTAGCTTGTGTTCATCCTCAACATGGCCTTTCACAGAGTAAAAACTATTTTGATGAAGTATAATTTATCAGTATCTCCTTTTATGGATCATAGTTTGATTTCAAGTTTAAGAACTCTTTAGCTCTAATTCTTGAAGATTTTTAAATGTTTTTTTCTGTGAGTTTTGTCTGTACTTTTTCCATATGAGTGACAATTCCCCGTTACTCTACGACCATTGTTTAAAAGGCTCCATTGAATTATATTTGAACTTTGTCCAAAATCAGTTGGGCCTGATTGTGTGAGTGGAGTTTGGGGTTCTGGGTCTATTCCACAGACTGTGTGTCTCTCAGCCATTTTTTTTTCTTTTATTTTGATGGAAGTTTGTCAATCTTATTTGTATTTTCAAAGAACCGGTTCTTTGACCTATTGATTTTTTTTCTATTATGTTTTCAATTTCATTAATTTCTATTCTTTATTATTTCCTTCCATTTGCTTTGGCCTTATTTTGCTCCTTTTCTAGAGTCTTGAGGTGGGAAGTGAGATTACAGCGTTGAGACTTCCTGTTTTCTAGTATGTGCATATTAGTGCTGTAAATTTCTTCTAATAACTTTACACACACATTGTGGTATGTTGTATTTTTAAAAAAAACATTAAAGTTTATTTATTTATTTTGAGAGAGAGAGAGAGAGAGAGAGAGTGCATTAGGGAGGGGCAGAGGGAGAAGGAGAGAGAGAGAGAGAGAGAATATCCCAAGCAGTCTCTGCACTGCCAGTGTGGAGCCTCATGAACTCATGAACTGTGAGAATATGTCCTGAGCCAAAACCCAAAGTCAGATGTTTAACCCACTGAGCCACCCAAGCGCCCCAATATGTTGTATTTTGATTTTCATTTGGTTTAATGTATTTTTTATTTCCTTTAAGACTTACTCTTTTACCTATGGATTTTTAGAAGTGTTTAATTTTCAAGCATTCAAAATTTTTCTGCCATCTTTCCGTGTTTCTACTTTGATTCCATTGTGGTCAAAGAGGGCACTGTGTGTGATATCAAATTGTGTAAAATTGTTGAGGTTTGCTTTATGGTCCAAGATATGTTATATATTAGTATATGTTTTGTGAATACTTGAATAGAATGTTTATTCTGTATTTGGGTGGACTATTCTATAAATGTTGAATGGACATTTGTATTTGGCAGGATTATTGGGTTCTTCTATATTCTATTGATTTTCTGTCTAGTTCTATCAATTGTTGAGAGAAGTGTGTTGAGCTCTTCAATTATAATTGTGGATTTGTTTGTTTTTTTCAGTTCTATCAGTTTTTGCTTTACACATTTTGCAGCTCTGGGGTTGGTGCATAAACAATTAGGATTGCCATATGTCTTTTTGGTGAATTGACCCATTTATCATTTTTATTGTTTTTCTACTCTGATGTGAGATTCTGGATCTTATTTAAACCTTCTATATTTTTAATGGACTTTATGTTTTAGAGCAGTTTTTAGATTTACATAAAAATACAGTATACAGATACCCTCTTCCCCCTGCCCAGTTTTCCCTATTATTAATATCTTGTATTAGCATGGTGCATTTGATACCACTTGGTGAGCCAAAGTTAATATATTTTATTATTAACGAAGTCCTTAGTTTACATTAGGATTCACTCCTTTTGTTGTATAGTCTATGTGTTTGGCAAATATACAATGACATTTATCTGCCATTAAAGTACCATGAAGAATATTTTCACTGCCCTAACAATTATCTGTGTTGAACTTCTTGATCTCTCCCTCACAACCTGAAACCCTGGTAATGATCGATCCTTTTATTGTCTCCATAGTTTTGCCTTTTTCAGGATGTCCTATGGTTGGAATCATATAGTAGGTAGCCTTATCAGAGTAGCTTCTTTCTCTTAGCAATATGCATGTAAGTTTCCTCCATGTCTTTTTATGATTTGATAGCTCATTTATTTTTGTCCCTAAATAATATTCCATTATCTGGATGTACTACAGTTTATTTATTCATCTGTTAAAGGTCATTTTGGTTGCTTTCAAGCTTTGGCAATTATGAATAAACCTGCTATAGACATTTGTGTGCAGAGTGTTATGTGAACGTAAGTTTTCAACTCATTTAGGTAAATACCAAGTAGTGCAATTGCTGGATTGTATGGTAAGAACATGTTCAGTTTTGTACACTGCCTTCCACAGTGGCTGTACCATTTTGCATTTCTATCAACAATGAAAGTGTTTCTGTTCCTCCAGTCTTCACTAGTTTTTTTTATTTAGGCATTCTAGTTAGGTATATAGTAGTATCTTGTTTTAATTTGCTGTTCCCTAATGACCTATGATGTTGGGCATCTTTTTTTATAGTCTTATTTGCCATCTGGTTCTCTTCTTTGGTGAAATTTTCAGATCTTTTCCTCATTTTTTAAATTGTGTTTTTCTTCTTTATTGTTGAGTTTGAAGAGGTCTTGGTATATTTTGGAAGGTAGTTTTTTATAGATATTGGTTTTGCAAAAGTTTTCTCACAATGTGTAGTTTGCTTTTTCATTCTTTTAACCGTGTCTTTTACAGAGCAGGGGTTTTAATTTCAATGAAGTCCAATTTATCAATTATTTCTTTCATGGATTGTGCCTTTTCTTAAAAATGTTACCACCAGGGGTGCCTGGTGGCTTAGTCGGTTGAGCATCTGAATTCGGCTTTGATCATGATCTCGTGGTTCATGGGTTTGAGCCCCGTGTCACACTCTGCTGACAGCTCAGAGCCTGGAGCCTGCTTCAGATTCTGTCTGTCTGTCTGTCTCTCTCTGCCCCTTCCCACCTCATGCTCTGTTTTTCTCTGTCTCTCAAAAATAAATAAACTTACATTTTTTTTTTAAAAAAAAACGTTACCACCAAACCCAAGCTCTTTTAGGTTTTCTCCTGTTTTGTTTCCTAGGAATTTACAATATTGCATTCCACATTTGGGTCTATAATCTATTTTGACTTAATTTTTGTGAAGGGTGTAAGGTCTGTGTCTAAACTCATTTTTTGTCATGTGGATGTCCAGTTGTTCCGCACCATTTGTTGAAAAGACTATCTTTGCTTCATCGAATTGCCTTTGTTCATTTTTCAAAGATCAATTGACTCTATTTGTGTGGACCTATTTCTGGGTTCTCTATTCCATTCAATTGATCATTGTCTATTCTTTCACCAATACTACACGGTCTCAATTACTATACCTTTCTGGTAATGTAGCATTAATCTGATTCTTGTCTTCAGTGTTGTGTTGGGAATTCTGAATGTTTTGCCTTCCACATTTACTTTAGAATTCGTTTGTCAGTATCTACAAAATTATTAAACCTTCTGTTTTACTTATTTTCTCTGATACCATCCTATCACCTTTTTACTACCTAGTGGATATAGAAGTCCAGGCTTGTCACTAGAGCTTTATTGACACCTGCAGTTTGGTCTTTTTGTTACTGCTAGTTGCGGGTGAGAGCTTTGTTCTTCATTTGGTCTCCACTGGTACCGTTTTGGTATGTGACCTGGCTTCCAAGTTAGCTTCCTTTGACCCCATCCTGGCAGGAGTGCTAAGGTACCTTATTATAGCCTCATGAATTTGGAAGTATAAGCTCTCCATTCAGTCTTTGCTGGCATTGAAGAGGGTGGGGCCACACTTTTTTTCTGTGTTATTTGGCTGGGATAGCAGTACAGTTATTGTCTGGACATTTTTGCCTTGGTAGGTTGACTTTTTCAATCAGGCTTTTCTTGGGGAATTTTTCCTCCTATGACTGCAGGAGTTTTCAGGTTTCTGGTTTATTGAGCTGTGAGTGTGGGCTTTATGAGGCGAAAAGAAATCAGGGGACCTTGCCACCATGTTGTTCCTTGAGTCCTGGGGTGCCTAGGTAGGCTCTTTCTTCTTTCTACCTTTCAGGGTCTTCTTATGTTTTACGTGTGATATCCAGGGTTTTTCTTCATACTTAGTGGGAGGAATAAGGAAATGTATGTCTATTCCATGTTCTCTTATAAATGGAATTCTCTCCCCCTGTATGTTCAAAATGCTACGTGATCATCAGTTGGCAGACAAAGATGAGCTACATTGTGGGGGGGTTGTATGTCATGGAGTTTCAAATAAATTGAAAATTAATAGAATAAAAAATTAATAGAATCCAATGTAGAATTTGGAAAGGAGAACTGATGTGGCCAAGCGGTATTTTGTAACTTTTTTGAGCTGCCATATTTAGTCCGTAGGGGCCCTAATGGGAAACCAGAAGGTCAGTTAAAGAGCTTTCAGAGTAACCAGTTCATGTAGACTTCAATTAGGATAGTGGAGGTGATAAAAAGGAGGGGAAAGTGAGCTCAAGTAATATTTTATCATTAATGACATCAACAAACATGTATCATACATCTGTTATGACCAAGGTAATGATAGACATAATGGACATGAAAAGAAGAAGGCAGGGAGGTTTTTTTTTTTTTTTTTCCAAAGAATTTTAAACTAGTAGAGAAAATATGTATGTAAGAATAATGGACACCTTGGTGATAGGTCAATAGATTGAATTGTGAGGTAAAAGAAAAAAAGGAAAAGTGATGCCAAGGGGAAAAAAAAGAAGAAGAATTATGGTGAAAGAGTAGTTTTTGAGAGAGAAATCAAGTTTTGGATATGTTGAGTTTGATGTCATGTGAGATATCCAAGTGGAGATACTCTGAAAGCAGCTACTTGATAAAAGCCTGAAATTTAAGTTAGATGTGATTATTAGAATTAAAGTATAGTTTTAATAAAATATTTTTTCCCTAAAAGCCGATTCTGTATAAGCCCTTGGTGTAAGAATTTTAAAATAGCCTAGATCTACACCATGATTCACTGGAACTTTAAACAGAGCCCTTCATGGGGTAGAAAGAACATGAATTTTGTAGCCAGAATCAACTTTTATTTAGACCTCAAGCATGACTCTAACCAACCTAAATTCATCTTAGAGCCTAAATTTTACCTGTCAAATGGAATTCCAATACTAAGTAATTAATGTTATACAGTTACCAATGTATTAAAATGCCTGACACATAGAAAGGACTTACAAATATTGATTCTCTCTCCATTTATTAACCTGAAATTTATACTGAGAGTAAATGCCATACTCAAAATTTGTGCTGTGCTTTTATGTGTTCTTCGATGCAGTTCCTGGTTTTTTTTGGCCCTTAATTGTAGTTTCAGACAAAGGCAAGAGTGGAAGACCTATTGGCTGTTCTTGATCTATGAATGCTCATTATGTGAAAATCCCAAAGTATAATTTAACAGTATCAATATTAAATAAATACTTTATTTTAAAAGTTAATTGAAAGCAATCTACACAGTATGCAGATATTTTTGGTCCATTTTGTTCAAATATTATGTGATTGGCATATAATACAGTCAACTTTTTGTCAAGGCTCCTGTTGGTTGGTAAAATACTGTGTGCAACAAACGGAGAGATGGACTGGAGCTTGAGGAGGACCTGGGATCAAGGAGGGCTTTTATCAGATGAAGGGTGTTTGCACTGCCTTTATTCTCTTGAATTTGTCACCTCGCAATTCTCTTCAGTGCAGTGAATCAGGTTTTTATTCTTTGGTTCTTTGTGTTTGCCAAATGCTCTTGTTCTCTTATATTTCTGAACTTCCTTGGCAATGTAATTGGATTATGGCTAATGTGTATGCAAGTTATGAAAACAACACAAACTCCAGATCTTTAAAAATATACTATATCATCTCTTTCTCTCTTCCTCTTCTGTGATAACCTTGCAAGCCATTTGTTTAAAATGGCATTATATAAGATGAATGAGGGCCGCCAAACTGGAAAAGGGCCCAAGCAGTGATTGATCCCTGAACAATGTTTATTTAATGAATAAGCCTTTACTGGGCTAAGCCACTGATATGTGAGGGTTTGCTTGTTACTGCACCTTATCCTAACTGTCCTTCACCAATACATAACCTCATGAACCCACTGCTATAGCTCTTGTCAAAATCACCACGGCTCTTCATTGCTCCTTTGTCTTCATCTTTCTTAATTTCTCAGGATTCGATACAGTTATCTACTCCCTCCCTGAGCCATTTTTTTTCTCTTGATTTTCATGACGCCATACTTTCTAGTGTTTCCCCTCTCTCACTGGTATTCCTTCTCAACTTCCATTGCCACCTTCTCCTTTTGTGATAGACCTGTTAACGTTGGAGCATCTCCAGGCTTGGTCCTCTGTTCTCTCTCCTTACATCATTATCCATCCCATGGCTTTAAATAGCAGCTATATGTCTATGACGTTTACATTTATATGTTCTTTACCTCTGATTTATAACTTTTATGAGCTCTAGACTGGTATATTCAACTTCCTACTTGAGATCTCTATTTGGATATCTAATACGTATCTCAAAGTTAATATTGCAGAGTAAATCTCTGATGCCTATCTTCACAATTCGTTTCTTCTTAGTTTTTCCCACCTCAGGCAATGGCTGTACTATGCACTCATTTACCCAGACCAGAAACTTAGGGGTCATTAAGTTTTTTCCTTCCTCACATCACTTTACAGTCTAGGTCTCCACGCATTCCCATGTGTCTGACCACATCTGCTACTATCACTCTGTTACAGTCACCATTTTTTCTTACCTGGGATGATATGCTTCCTCCAAACTACTCTCATTGTTCCTTGTACTGGTTTATTTTTTTTTATTAAAAATTTTTTATAACACTTATTTATTTTTGAGAAACAGAGAGAGAGCATGAGCAGGGGAGGAACAGAGAGAGAGGGAGACACAGAATCCAAAGCAGGTTCCAGGCTCCAGGATCTGAGCTGTCAGCACAGAGCCTGACACAGGGCTCGAACTCGTGAACCATGAGATCATGACCTGAACTAAAGTCAGACACTTAAGCGGCTGAGCCACCCAGGCGCCCCATCCTTTGACTGGTTTATAATCCATTTTTCATTCTGTAGCCAGACTACTCTTGTTTAAAGTATAAGTCAAATCATGCCAGTCTCTTATGATTCTACATTTATGTCCTACTGTATTTAAAATATCATTTCCTTATGATTTTCAGGTCTCTGACCATTTGCTTCCTACTTACCTTTCCCACTTCATCTCCGATATAATTCCTTTACCCTCTATACTCCAACCACACATGTGGTCTTTTTTCTCAAACACACTCGGCTAGTGTTTCCTGTGCCTGGATTTCTTTTTTTAAGTTTATTTTTTTATTTTGAGAGAGACAGAGACAGCATGAGTGGGGGAGGAACAGACAGAGAGAGGGAGAGAGATAATCCCAAGCAGGCTCTGTGCTGCCCACACAGGGCCCGAAACAGGGCTCAGACCCACAAAACTGTGAGATCATGACCTTAGCCGAAACCAAGAGTCAGATGCTTAAAGGAGCGAGCCAGGAGCTCCTGTGCCTGAATTTCTTTCATTCATCATCTCCCTGTGTGAGGCTCCTTGTGACTACTCATGTTTCGTGTTTCAGGCCCAAATTTCACCTTCTCAGAAACTATTCCCAGACTCATTCTTACTATGTTTTATAGTCTTCACAAGGCTTAGAGCTATCTGAAAAATTATCTTGTTCACTTAGCTATCAATAAATTTACTTTACCTATTTCGCCTTCCTGCCTTCCAAAGATATATAAGGTACATTGAGGGCAGGAAGTTTGCCTGCTTTTTTCACTCACGTACCTGAGTCCCTGGAATAGTGCTGGACACACACCTGGTACTCAATAAATTGATGAATTGATGAATAAGTGAAGGAAAGTTTGAATGAATGAATGAAATGTTGAATGAATAAATGAGTGAATGAATAAATGTCATTATCCTTTGCAGAATGAGTTATCATTTTAACCTACGTGGTTCTGTGGGCTATATTTGGAGGTTTGAGTCCTTGAAACTACTTTAAAATAATTGTTTTTCACTTATACATGCAATATTGTTGTTCCAGGAACACTGCATCAGGTTCTTAATAGCCTGCAAAAATATGGGGGGAAAGGGAAGCCTGGGCGGCTCTGTCGGTGAAGTGTCATGATCTCGCGGTTTGTGAGTACGAGCCTGGCGTCAGGCTCTGGGCTGACAGCTCAGAGCCCGGAGCCCGTTTCCGATTCTGTGTCTCCCCTCTTTCTGTCCTTCCCATGCTCATGCTCTGTCTCTGTCTCTCAATAATAAATAAACGTCAATTTTTTTTAAATATGGAGAAAAAGAAGTATTTCCTTCTTTGTGTCTTCTTTAATTTTCGGGCTGTGGTATCACCAGTTTTCTGACATTAGAAATCTCAGGGAATCTTATCTCTTAGCTCCTTACCAGCAGGGACCTTTTGTCAGTACAACGCAAAGGGAGATGCTCTGTAACAGGCATAAGAGCCTTGTTCTCCTCAGGAGACTAATTTCTGAATTGTGCATGAAAGAATGTGAAATCACTCCAAACAAAGGAATACTGTTTACCTACAAATCTGTGGGCCCACAATTAAAGCTTCTTTTTAAGGGTTCTCCCCCTATGTGATTTTTATCCAATATTTACTAAAAAAACAACAGTGCTTGGAAAATGAAAACAAGAAATCTGAATGGTTTTTCCCTTTTTCATAAGAAAATAGATCCTTATCATTTTGCCATTTCTTTGCAGAACCTTTTTTACTTTGAGAATGAAATACTCGGTGAGAGATGAAAAAGCTTAATAGAAATTGGGAAAAGGAAGTAAAACATTTTCTGGGATGAGTGATTTTATTGCTTCTATACACGATCATTTTTAGAATAATTTATACATTCCACTCCTCTGGACAGAGTGCAGTGCTTTGACTCATACATATATATTTTTAAATCTCTCTAACAAATGGCTTTGTTTGTTTGATGACCTTTGCTGAGAGCCTTTGATAATAAGGCTGAGAATTAAGACATCGCCAGACAGTGGTGCACAGATGGGCTTCAGCTGATACTCTAGAAAAATAATATCTTCATCCTCCAGCTATTTCCCCATAAATCTAGCCACCGTACTGTTTCACAAAAAGGAAAAAAAAAAAACATGCTTTTTAATGCTACTGCTACTTTTTGCCATGATTAAAAGTTGTCTTACTCTTTCTGTCCTCCGAGTAACTGTATAAATAGAAAGCACAAAGTGGAAGTAACTGAAATCTCATAAAAAGGGCAATACTTTGTCCAGATCAAACATGCTGACATTTTTGAGGGTCACTTTACGTTTCTGGAAAGCTTCTTTCCGTTGTGTTGCCACAGGTCCGAAAATGAATTAGTGGCTGCATTGAGTCTCCTCAGGAAATTAAGTTTCTGTGTTTGTGCTATCTCTGGGGTCTGAGCAATAGGTTTCATTTTAGTTGGAAGGAAACTCTACTACCAGAAATAAGGTTCTGCCTACCATTTTTTCCCGGAGCTATTTCAGGTGATCAAAAATAACTAATAAACTAGGGAAGAAAATAAAACTATCTCAATTGCTCAAGGCTCTAAAGAAATTAGGGGAAATCTTGGAAAATCAGTCAGTAGGATTGAAAACAAATGTTTGGAGGTGTCTGCATAGCTCAGAGGTGTTGAGCATCTGACTCTTGATTTTGGCTCAGGGCATGATCCCTGGGTCATGGGGTTGAACCATGTGTCAGGTTCTGCACTGAGTGTGGAGCCAGCTTAAGATATTCTCTCTCTCTCTCTCTCTCTCTCTCTCTCTCTCTCTCTCTCTCTCTCTCTCTCTCCCCCCCCTCCCCCTCTCTCCCCCTCTCCCCCTTCCCCCTCTCTGCCTCTCTCCCTCCTCCCCCGAAATAAATTTTAGGGGCACCTGGGTGACTTAGTGGGCTAAGCTTCCGACTTCAGCTCAGGTCATGATTTCACAACTCATGAATTTGAGCCCCGCTTGGGGAATCCCCAAATGGTGATCTCTATGATTGAGTGCAGAAGTTCTAGGAAAGACCCTTCTCCCCTTTTTCCAAATCCCCTCTACCTACCTACACCCTGAGTTCTGACACCTTTGTAACACGTGACAAGGCTTTTAATTCTGCTCTTAGATTTCAGGATTAAAATGTAAAACCATATTGACTTGGGTTCAAGTAAGGGTATAAAATAGTCTATGCTGATATCCAAGGAGATCAAAAGGGTAATGGATTTCACATATGTTTTGTGGCAAGTATATCATGGACATGTCAACATTCATTATCTCCCTGAAGATCTAAAATAACTGTGAATTAGCTAGCATTGCCTTATTTCCTCTGAGGATATTAAGACGAGAGGTTAAGTAACTTTTCTAAGATCACAGAGAGTCAGAATTGATGAAAAAAGAAATCAAAGTGGCTCCATCTGACTACAATGGCCCTAGCTCCTCAGCCTGTTGCCCTGTTGAGCATAGTTAGAAAATCAGGAATAGCTAGGGGAAGGGAAAGAGGAAAATCTGCTGAATTTAAGGGCTGCTTGGTATGCTTCGTAATGTTAAATAAAGGTGTATATTCACTGAAGCTCTATTTATATATGATAAGCAAATATAGAAGTATTTTGGAGTCTCAGAAACTGTGGGTTTGTGTTCCATTAATGAGTTACAGTTTATAAATTTTATCCATCTCTCAGGTTTTAGTACAACTTGTTACACAAAAGTTGGTTCCAAACATATTTTGACTTTTTATTTCTAGAAGAGTATAGTTCATGGTGTTAAACATTGTAAGTCCTTGATTTTTTTTACACCAATTGCTATTCTTACATTTGCATGTGTTATTTCAGTATGTAATGTGTTTATATACATATATGTGTATATATATATATGTGTGCATACATACATGCATACACATATTTCTATTCTCTAAGTAATCAAAATAGAATGTTGTGGCATGTTTCTCTACTGGTATGTGTATCTCTGATCTCATAGACAAGATTTCTACCTTTTGGCTCTATGCTTCTATACTTCTCTGTTCCCTTTGTGACCTCATCACATGTGTCCTTACTGGTTTAACATCAGTCCTCTGCAAAAATGTTATTTCGATGAACGCAAGGCTGAGACTATCTTGTTCACTGTCATATCATCAGCCCCTAGCGAAATGACTAAGTATATAGTAAGAGCTTAAGAAGTATTTAATGAATTGAATTGAAATTGAAATTCCATATTCCCTTTGTAAAAGGCAACTGTCCTTGAAATGAGCAACACGCTAAACCATGTTATACTAAAACTATATATTCTCAGGCAAAATCCTAGAAGGCAATGTTGGACAAGAAAGTTATGTACAAATGGTATAAAGAGGCTTCAAACAGTAAGTTGCTGAAATTCTAGTTTTGCTTAGAGCTAGCTCCTATTTGTAATATTATCCATTCTCTTAGAAAATATTTTTGTTAGGCATTCTGTTCCATGTTAAAGATTGAAAGACAAATAGAATAGACTAATTAAGGGAATTAATTCTTAAGAAGGTCAGAAGGACTTTATGAAAATGCATATTAGGCCAGAGGTCTTAAAATTTTTGCTGATGTACCCTCAATGAGTATTATGAAAAAAGTGTGCGTTCCTTTACATGTTTTAAAATCAGTATAAAAAATTCATTATATGTTTAAAAAGAAGTAAAGAGTCTAATTTCTGGCTTCTTTTAAATATTGTAATTTTAAAAATTAAAAATGCTACATAAATCTTTTACACTTTACATTTCAGTAGAATCTAAATACCATAGCACTTTAATATCCACAACCAGACATTTAATAATTTCATTATCAAGCTTTTCTTTAATCCTTAGAAACTTGATGTCCTATCTTTTATTCTTTAACCTTATTTACATTTCATTTTCCCTAGAGAATTTTATCCTAAAATAATATATTTCTAAACCCATATCTCCTTTACTAATTACTAAAGTATCTCATACTTCTCTGTAAGAAAACTCTGCTTATAAATTAAACATGTATTTTTATTTTCCACAACTCTAAGATTTTAAATGGTAAATGTTTTTCCTGGAGGCACCTGAGTGGCTCAGTTGGTTAAGCATCCGATTTTGGCTCAGGTTGATCTAACAGTTCGGGACGTGGAACCCCACATCTGGCTGTGCGCTGTGCAGAGCCTGCTTCAGATCCTCTGTTTCCCTCTCTCTCTCTCTCTCTCTCTCTCTCTCAAAAATAAACATTAAAAAATATATATTTCTCCTGGAAGTAGTTAGATTTGGAATTACTATTAGTAGACAATGTTTTATATCCTTTTGCTTTGATCAAAGCAACAAAAATATATAAAACATTTGACAAGTAATTATTAAGTGTATAGAGAAAAAATTTATTATAAATGCTCCTATTAATAAAAAAGGGACTACATGTTTCACATAGTTCATATGTCCAAAAATGATTCTTCCTCATTCTTATAATAACAGCGTCCAAAAACAATTTTATTTCTGTTTTCATTGATGGTAACACTGAGAAGTATTGTCTACATATTAGGAATTTTATCATAGACATGTCACATATTTTCTTAAACTTCTAAATTTCACATATTTTCTTAAACTTCTAAATTTTCAGCTAAAGATTGTTGTTTTATCATTACTTTTGATGCTATATCAGCTGATGATTCAGTTAGGTCTTACATATTTGATGAGAGGAAAGACGAGCCATTTGACTTTCAAAGGAAACCCTATAAGTTGAATCATCCGCTTCCTCAATTTCTGGAAAGTATATCAAAAGAATTCATCAAAAATTATCAGCACCTTAATTTACATTTTATTCCTTAACTTAGGAATACCTTGTCTAACCTGACATACTCAGAAAAGGTTGGAAAATCCAAATATTATTAATTTCAGCATAATTTTGCTAATACAATATTTTTGTAAAATATTTTATCTTACAATTTTTGAATATGTTATTTTCAAAAGCCAGTTCTCATTGCCAAATTAATCAGATTAGAATTATTTCTTATAGAAGTGTGACTTCATTTTTTACTCTATATAAATACAGTAATGTGTTTCCTTGATTCAATGGTCTTGCTTCTGAATTCTAAGATAAACATCTGGATAAGGCCCGAACTTTGTCTTGAGCAGGTTGTACTCTACATGATATAAGGCCCTGTTGCTTTTAATATGTTTTACCAATGCTCCTTTTGTTTTTCATAGACCAGATTCTCCCACAGGGAAAATGCATGTAAAAGATTAGAAAGGGGAAATTTAAATGACAACCTAATGTTAGTGTTTTCCAAGCAGATTGATTATTTTTTTGTATTTATTTAAAAATTTTTTTATGTTTTTATTAATTTATTTTTGAGACAGAGAGAGACAGAGCATGGGCAGGGGAGGGACAGAGAGAGAGGGAGACGCAGAATCCAAAGCAGGTTCCAGGCTCTGAGCTGACAGCACAGAGCCTGACGCAGGGCTCAAACTCACAGACTGTGAGATCATGACCCGAGCTGAAGTCGGCCGCTCAACCGACTGAACCACCCAGGCACCCCAGCAGATTGGTTTTTACAAAAGGGAATATGAACTTAGAAATCTGAAGATTAGTTGTCCTAAAATTTGTTTACCCTTTACTCCTTGGAGAGTTTTCATGTAATTGTGTTTGCATCATTCTAGGTTAAATGACTTGCATAAAGTTACACAACTTAAAAGTGAATGAGTTGAGATTAGAACCCAGGTCTAACCCAGAAATTCAGGAACTGAGCTATTTTGCTCTACATTATGTTTTATGATCTCACAGAAAGAAATGAATGGTGTCTGTAGAGAAATCTGGGATGTAAGATTAGGAGATACTTTTCTCTCTCTCTACGCCCCTTTCCTATTTCTACTTTTTCTTTCTTCCTTCCCATCCCTACCATAAAGTGGAGGAAGGACCAGTGTAAAAGAGGAGTTTAAAAAATAGACACGGCATAAAGCCTAACTTCAAAGTCTTTTTCATACATATTAGTTTTAGGAAATAGCTTCTGAATTTGCATCAGTTCAAATTGTCTATATGCCTGAGTACAAACCTTCTTGCATTTCTAGGACTGTGCATGACCTAGACGGAACATTATTGATCTAAGAGAAGAAGCAATGCTTGAGACCAAGTAAGATGTCAGCCACAGTCTTTTCTCTTTAGTCTATTAGGGCAAAGTTGCTTCAGAGAGTAGACTGTCCTCACTTTGGAGAGACCAATTCTGAGGGATGGTGGGTAAATTTTGATAGAAGGAGCAGAGATGGTAGTTGGGAGGGAGGGGACTCATGATTATTACACGATCAGACCTTAATAATTGGGAATATCAGAGAGGCACAGTCTGAAAAAGGAAGGATTAAATGGAATCCACAGTGGGACCTTGGAAACCAATACAAATGTACTGAACTAGAAAATGTCGTCGTAACCAGCTACATAGTGTATGGGACATCATGTGCCAAATTTTCTAGCCCATGCAAAACTGAGTGAAGCCTCTTAGTTAGATTTTAATTGTAATGTAAATGTGTTCATGGGGGAAGAAAGTGAAAGAAAACACAGCTAAGAAAATGTGGAAAGGAAAAACTTCACCTTTATTAATCAAAAAATTTTATTTTGATCAACTTCCTGCCCTTAAAATTGGCTATTTCACCCCCTCCCCACCCCACACTTTGGCATTATTTCCGGGGCTGATCAGTCAGCTACAGTTGCAAAGTGTCTACACTGTGTTATGTGCAAGCTGTTGTGCTTCCTGGTGTTTGGCCTCTAACTTCTAGCATTGAAGAAAGAAAGAGTACCTTCATCTTCTTCAGTAGGTGACTGGAACAAGTTAGCCATCCTGCTTCTCATTACATAAGTCCTTAATTTCCTAAACAAACAAACCCCTCAACGTCTCCAGAAGTAACAGAGATGGTATTCATATGTCACTTACAAGTCCCATCACATCACCGTCTCTCCCAAATCTCTTTCCAAAGCTGACTTTTTTCTGAATCCCATGCAAAGGAAAAAAGCCATAGGTAACAGAGGCATGCTGTTACTTTCATTTGTGTGCTTCGACATAGGTATGGTTTTGATAAATATCTAAATGAAAAGGTAGGAGGGATGATGTCATGAAAAGCTTATGCTTATGCCCATTGAGCATGTGACTTGGCTTGGGACTCTTGTCCTGCAGATTTCTGAGCAGAGTAGCACAAGAATATCTTCTATTTCTATTGCAACTTGGACAGCTGGAAAGGAAGCTAACAAAAGGATCCATCAGAACATGATTCTCAGTTTCACTTATTCAGAATTAAAAGTAAGTTGGGCAGTGGATTAGGAAAACAGCCTGTAATCAGATCAGTGACCCCGTGAGACCCTGTCATTAAAACTTTAGTGTTGAGCCTGCAAGCCTCTGTTCCTCTGATTAGGCAATTTACTCTATTTCCGTTCTTCTGTCTGCCAAAACATTTAGTCGCAAAATGCTTTCTAATTCTCTAGACTCATAAAATGGTGTTCTGAGGAAAAGGAAAGGAGAATGGATTATCTTATTTAGCTACCTATCATGATGCAATCAGAAAACAGGAGAGATTTATAGATAATATTATAAAGAGACAAAAGCAGCAGATTTCATTTAGATGGCCAGAAGGGCACAGAGTCCTGCTGAGTCCTGACAGCCCGACATGAGTGCCTTTGCTCCTCATGTGTGTGGATCACAGGGATTACTTCCATCAGTTAGCAACATGGTGGAGGGGACAAACTGGGGCTGCATTTTCACTCAGTTGATTGTTGCTGAAGATCACATGTATGACGACATGCAGTAACTCAGTTTCCAAATCTGCGTGGTATGAATAACAGTTCTTTCCATTATCTTACAAGTTTATTTTGATGCAGTAATTGCTGGGGAAGTGTTTTAAAATGTTTTATATGAATAAAAGATAGTTATCTAACTTATAAATTCTGACTTTGATCTTTAATTCAGGTCTAATTCTATTGGGGGTTATTATTAAATATGGTCATTATGTATTTATTTTATTTCTTGTTTAAGGATGATACTGATTTAAAAATTACAGGGCAACATCTAATGGAGTCATTGAGGTATTTCTATTTATATCTTTTGTGAACATTCCAAGAGATTACAGCCTACTTCCCCTAGGGACGATTGGAGACACCAGAAAAGACTTTACTGTGCATCTCATCTCATTTCTAAATCAAGGTGGGAAGCCACAAATAGAAACACCAAACTATTATGGGCTATCGAATTTCTCAGATATGTTTCCTTCTCATCTGATTTAGATGTATAGCCAGGGTTCTGACCCCAGCTTGCTCCTAGTTTGATCCTTAAGTGTAATAGATTTCCCAATCATTTGTCTTAATAATGCAAGTAAAACCCACTAACATCCTACTTGTTAATCTGATTAGATGCCAAGCCTTAGCTCCCCAGAGATGTCCCACTGCCTGTGAAGACTGAATAGTAGCAAAAGAGATGAGGCCAGCTTGTAGAACACAGAGAACATCAATAAGGAGCAGGGGAGAAACACGGTTGAGAGATGACAAAGGAATCACTGTGTACAACACGTTTTCCTTTCCTCAGACTAAGGGCATTCTAAATTGTGTTGTATAAGCCTTAACCTTTCCCACAAAGGCGTCTGTAAGAATAAGTGTTTTTGCAACCCCATTCGTGGTGATTCTGTAAATCAAGAAAATATCTTCAACAATGGAAATGTCACATCTGCTTATGAACCATGTTTAACGGAGTTTGTTTTTCTTGCTTTTTAAATCAAAGAATTGGCTGCTGTCTCCCTTCACTTCAGACCCTGAATGCAACATTACAAGGTGAAATGTTAGGGATGTCAGTGGTAGCAACAGTGTTACTTTTTTAAAGTGCAATGGAATATTTAATGTTTTATGGCTGGCTCTGTGGGGTGAAGTTGTAACATGAACTAAAATGCCAACATAATGTGTTTTAAACTGAATACTGCATTATCATGGACATTTTAAGAATGTAATTGTTTTAACCAAGTCATAAATTGGGTTGCCACCAATTACTTCAAAAAAGATCAATGGGGGCAGGGGGATGAGAAGACAAGTGTGTGTCCTTAACAGTTTACCTAATGTGCTCTTGAATTTTGAGTAAAAATGGCATATCCCTCCAGTGCCATATTTTCTGTATTTGAGGAGGAAAATGTACTTGTATACTTTCTCTTTTCATACAGCATAATATGCTATGGAAGAAATGCTTACGATGTGAATATAGACACCAAAGTGATGACTTCCTTTTTAGTCCTGCTTATCTTTCTCCAGTACTAATAAGCCCACCCCCCCCAACATACACTCAGATGTTGTGAGAAGAAAATTATGAAGGAGAGAAAAAGAAAAGTATAAAATAGCTATGTTGAGGGGGCAGCATTACAATATATACAGATATATAGACAAAAGAAAAAAATGAGAAAATTTGGGGTAAGATATATCAGCAGTGGTATAGATTTGGGAACCCCCCCAACACCAGCCATTAAAAATAAAACAAAAAAAACAGGACTAGCCTGACAACTTTATTTATCTTTTTTAAAAAGTTTTATTCATTCATTTTGAGAGAGCACACGTGTAAGCAGGGGAAGGGGCAGAGAGAGGAGAGAGAGAATCCCAAGCAGGGTCTGTGATGTCAGCACAGAGCCTGATGTGGGGTTCCATCTCACGAACAGGAAGACAATGACCTGAGCCAAAATCAAAAGTCGGACGCTTAACTGATTGAGCCACCCAGGTGCCCCCAGCCTAACAATTTTAAAAGCACATATTAAGTATCCACAAAAAAACATAATAGCAAGAATCCAAACTATAACTCTGTAGGCCAACTCACCAGGAGCAGTAAGTCACATTTGGTATTAGCAGCTGTGTACAAGGAAGAAGAGGAAATAAAAGTAACTTCTGATGACCTTTATAGCAGGAGAAACTATGCATCTAACAAAATGAAAGGCAGCTCAGAGTCCCAGTTAGCTGGGAAGTTCAGCGGGTCACATTCAGAAAAGTAGCCTAAACTAAGGGGGCAGGGTTCTCAGGCTTCATTTCAGAAATGAACATGGAAGGACTACAGAAAGGTTCGTTGTTATGGGTCAGACTAGATAAGTAAGCTCCCAAACTAACCAGCTGATGCTTTTTCCCAGTACTAAGCTCTACAATACAGAAACGCTGCTGAACTAGAATATGACCTGAGAAAGATAGGAGCAAAGGAAAGAAAATGTCCAGAAAAGATGCGGTAAGAGAGCAAAGGAGGCAGATCTCAAAAATACTCAAGACCATATTTTTGAATTTTTTACTATACTAATAAGAGTACAAAATCATAAATATTGGAAAGCTGTTCTTGTCTACCTTCTATTATTAGTTAGGAAAACCTCTCTTGGTAAAATATAAGCAACATAGAAAGATTATAATAAAATTCCACCCCAAATTTAGAAAGGTAACAATGAGGGGCGCCTAGGTGGCTCATTAAGTTAAGCGTCCGACTTCGGCTCAGGTCATGATCTCGCGGTTTGTGAGTTTGAGCCCCACGTCGGGCTCTATGCTGACAGCTCAGAGCCTGAAGCCTGCTTCGGATTCTGTGTCTTCCTCTCTCTCTGCCCCTCCCCACTCATGCTCTGTCTCTCTCTCTCTGAAAAATAAACATTAAAAAATTTTTAAAAATATGGTTATTAGAAAGGTAACAATGATCAGAATAAGACTCATACAAATATGCAGTGAGTTAAAATAATTTAAGAAGACAATGACGGCTATTAAAAGAATAAATCAACCAGATTCAGATAAACACAGAAAAGAGAAAAAGAGATATTTGAAGACAGGGAAGATTTCTAAAGTAAATTGACATAACTCATGAAAGAATTAAAAATATAAAGTCATTTAGAAAATAAGTTCAAAGTAGAACTCAAAAAGGAGCAAATACCTTGGATAATGCTCTGAAATAAATACAAAATATAATATATAAGAATTTTAAAATAGGTGAAAAAATATCAATGAGTGTTATATATGGAAATTTGGTAAGAACATAAAACATGCATTAAGTGACTCCTCCTATAAGAACCCCAACATTGGACAGAACTAAAAATTCCATGAAACATTGAAGCCTTTATATTGAAAAAATGTACAATGTACTTAGGGAAAGCAATAACAACATAATTTGAGATATAATCTCAAAAAAAATACATTGGCAGTCAGGCAAAATGCCCAAATCATTTGTAAGAGAAAGATAAGCATTTATCAGACATTTTGATATCATGTTGTGATGGAAGCAAATGGCAAACCATTTTTAAGATCATCAAAGGAAGGAAAATGGAAGGTAAGAATTGTATATCTGGCCAAACTAGCCTTCATATATAAAAACAACAAGCTGATAAAAGAATTTAGGAAATAAATGTCGATTCCATAAGACCTACCTTTAAAATCTAGACAATGAACTTCAGACTACCAAAGTGACTGGAAAGCATGTACATAAATTGTGATGGTGAGAGCCGAGTATATAATAACCTGTAAAACTAAGATATGGCTATAAGGGAGTCAGTATAGAATATGAAGGTACATGCAGTAAAAATATAGTCAACTATTAAAAATGAGAATAGAAACAGTATATAGAAAGTAGAATAGGCTCACTTATTACTTTATAGAAATTAACAAAATAAAAGGATATTGCTACAAATTAAATGCTTGAAAGAAGGGTTCCTAGTTAAATTTCAAATGGCTTAGACTAGTGAACCAATAAGAATACTAAAATAGAAGGGACTAAGGATATTATATAAAGTCACATAACATTTGGAAGAAAATAGAAAACCTTTCTAGAATAATAAAAAATATCCTCCTTCCCCCTAAAAAGACAGCAAATAAAACAAATCACAAAGAAATACAACAAGACAGGATAGGACAAGTTGTCAGCAAACATAAAAGAGTCAGATAGGTATATTTATTTATTTTTGAGAGAGAGAAAGAGAGAGAGAGAGAACGCATGAGTGAGGGAGACGCAGAGAGAGAGACACACAGAATCCAAAGCAGGTTCCAGGCTCTGAGCTGTCAGCACAGAGCCCAATGCAGGGCTTGAACCCACGAACTGTGAGATCATGACCTGAGCCAAAGTCAGATGCCCAACCCACTGAGCCACCCACGTGCCCCAAAAAACTGGTATATTCTGATACCAGATGAAGTATGTTTCAAACAGGGGCACAACCAAACACAAAAAGGCACATAATGATTACATAATGATAAAGGATTCAACTTATCAAAGAGACACAGTAATCCAAAATGCTTGTACACTAATAACAGTTTGAAAATATGTGATGGAGGAACACCAAATATCCCTCAGTGGAGAAATACATATTTATCATAACTGCCATAGGCCATGTCAATACTTCTCTCCTAGTAACTGATAAGACAAGCAGAGTTTTAAAAGCCTACAGAAGACTTCAACATGCTCTTGACCAAATTGACCTAGTGCACCAATAGTGGAGATAAAAATAGATTATTGAAGTAGTCAATCCAAAAGACAAGAAATGAGAAAGAAATAAAGGACAGATGTGACAAAACCTGTAACAATCTGGTTGAGTCAAAACTAACCATATCAATAATATATTAAATGAAAATCTAAACACAGATTTATATGTTCAAGATTTGAAGACTGGATATAAAGCAAACTTCAACTTTACAATGTCTTTAAGAAAAACACTGTGAAGACATAGAATGGCTTAAATAAAATTGTGAGAAATATATACAATGCAAACACTAACCATAAGAAAGCTGGAGTGGCTGTATTAATTTGAGATAAAACATATTTCAAAACCAAGAATATTATAGAAGATACAGTGGGCCATTACAAGTTGATAAAAATGCCAGATTAAGATATTGATGTTTTTTAGATCTTCAATATTCTTCTGGATATATATGTATGCATATACACATATTATATTCACACTTATATAGAGAAAATATGAATAATTTCCAATTCAATACTCAAAAATGTCCAAGAGTAGACACTGCACAAAAATAGATACAAAAATGGCCACTATTCATGTGAAAAGATGCTCACTCATCAGCGAAATGCAAATTACAATCATGAGTTAGCAAAATGTAAAGATTGATAGATTGTGCAGGTGAGAAATCTCACACGTTGCTGTTGGTAGTACAAAAGGCAAAACCATTCTGGAAAAAAAGGTTGTTCACTTTTGTAAGTTACAAATTCTCTTCGTTTGACCTAGCAATTCCCAGTTACTTGCTTAAGAGAAATGAAGACATATGTTTGTAAAAAAGACATGTGCTTCATTTTTCATAACAGAATTTTTCATCATAGTAAAACCAGAACCATCAATTGCATTGTCAAACTGGAGCCATCAAAGTGTCCATCAACAAGTGATAGAATATATAAATTGCTTTACATCCGTACGATGAAATAAACCTCTGCACTGAAAACGAAGTGAACTACTGATGTACTCAACAAATTGGATGGGTATCCTAGATATTCTTGTGAGTGGAAACAACCAGACATAAAAGATTATACTTTCATGTAATTTTTAAATCTTAAAAAATGTTTGTCTATTTTTGAATGACACAGAGCTTGAGTGGGGGAGGGACAGAGAGAGAAGGAGACACAGAATCTGAAGCAGACTCCAGGCTCCGAGCTGTCCGCTCAAAGCAAGACACAGGACTTGAACTCACTAACCGCGAGATCATGACCTGAGCCGAAGTTGGAAGCTTAACTGACTGAGTCACCCAGACGCCCCTACTTTATAATTTCATTTAAATGAAATTCTTAAGCTAGCAAAATAAAACTAGTGTGTTATGTCACCAGAACTCAAGTGTCAACATGATAGAGGCTTTTTATTAGGCAAAAATGGGCCCTGAGGATAACTGCTGTTACTTGGAAACACAGCAAATATGTTTATATACAAGAGTTTATAATATCAAAGATTATTTTGCTTATGATTTGGAGATTGCTAAGGAGCAAACTTGTGAATTTTTGTGAAAAGAGAATCAAGCATTTATTCTGCCTTTCGATACCATCTGCACCAAACAGTTGATAAGAGGAAGCTCCTTTTCATAGAAATATTCTTAAAAAAAAAAAAGGAAAAAGTTGTAGAATTAGAAAAACAATTACCATTTTGCAACCCTTGCAGAAATAACAGATCTTGACGTTGAGCATCGATGACTGCTAGTATTGCGTACAAGCAAACAGAAGACAGCCAGACATCATGTGCCTCATAGGGGACATGGACGCTGACGCATATGAAGTGTACCTGATAAAAATTATAAACCTAGATCTGTGTGACTTCTCCATCTAACTATACATTAAAAAACATAGATAACAGAGGAATAGTTAGCTGGTACTGCAGGAATGCTATCACCAAAGTTCAGCTTCTGGAAAAAAAATTTTATTTCATCCACATATAATTTGTAAGGATTCAGGGGAGGTAGGAAGAACGTATAAACTAAAATAGATTTTAAAGGCATTCTGATTAATTGCAGTGTATGGACTTTATTTGGATTCTGATTTGAACAAATATTTGTTAAAATTCTGTGAGACTATCAGGACCATCAGGAAATATAAACAGTGTGTGTTTGTTCATATTAAGGAATCTTATCAAATGTGTAATTATTCTAATGGTATTATGCTTATATTTTTGAAAGAGTTCTTATGTTTTACAGGAAAATACTGAAATAGTTATAGATGTAATATTTGGGATATGCTCCAGAGTTATCTGGTCAGTATGGTGTTGGATCTAGATGAAACCAGGTTGGCCATCAGCTGCTAATTATTGAAGCCCTGTTAACGGATAATTTGGGGGTATTTTTATATAACTTTATACAACTTCTGGATGTGGTTGAAACCTCCCACAGAAACATATTTAAAAAAGAAAAACACAGTGTCACTCTATCCCCAAAATCAGGTGTGAATTTTAGTCAGTGAATCACTGAGCAGCATGAAAGCAAAATGGTGGCCGATAATAGATTACACTATTATATATTGCGATCTAAGTGAACTGTACAACAGATACTTGATTTTATTCACTGCATTTCCTGGACTTTTAGCACTGACACAATTTACATTCTGTAGTTCTTATCTCCAGTTTATCATCCAGGGAGACCTGATCTTAATTTTTAAAATTGCCTTTGCACTTGCTGCTATTTCAGTGATCACAAAGGGCATCACATATGCCAAACTTAATTACTTCCTCACAGTAATCAATCTAGTAAATTTTGAACATCCTTTTCTTCTTGAAAGAATATCTTCTCCATTTTGTAAGAAGCTGTTCAATCTAACTTAATCTTCTCTTCTTTGTTGAACCTTGAAATATAAGCATTATCTGAGAGTTTACACAGGAGTACCACAGACTAAGCACTGCAAGACAATGGAAGCTAACCGAAGAAGTAGTTATAAAAAAGGGTAGTTGTAAAAATTCAAGATGACAAACCATCTATGTGGTTTTTACTTTTGGACCAGGAGGAAGGAGGTTTTGAGGAGTGCAGCGGGTTCTCAACACTGAGGTCCAAAATTTTTCAGACATTGAATGAATGTGGAATGAAAAGATAAAAATACAAAATAATTGGGGCACCTGGGTGGCTCAGTCAGTTAAGCATCCATGTCTTAATTTAGGCTCAGGTCATGTCCTTACAATTTGTGAGATTGAGCCCCACATCGTCAAGCCCTGCATCATCAGGCTCTATGCTGTTAGCTTGTGATTCTCTCTCTTTCCCTCTGCCCCTCTCCCACGCTCATGCCTGTGCACACTCTCTCTCTGTCTCTCCAAATAAACTTTAAAAATACAAAATAATTAATAGTACCATAGGTTGAAGAGTTATATAAATAGGAATACCCACTGGACTTTTTGTTGAGATGGGCCTCAAGTGGTTGAATAAATATCTGTTGAAATGAGTTGAACTACCAAGATCACTATGAGTAGGATGGTGGGAATGGAGAGGTGATCACATTGGATTGAGGAATGATCAGGGGTGAAGAAGACACATTCAGCCAGTAGAGCGTGCAACTCTTGATCTCAGCACATTGTATGTGGAGCCTGCTTTCAATTATATATGACTAAAGCTGGAAAAAATGTTAAAAATTTTTTTTTTCAACGTTTATTTATTTTTGGGACAGAGAGAGACAGAGCATGACCGGGGAGGGGCAGAGAGAGAGGGAGACACAGAATCGGAAACAGGCTCCAGGCTCTGAGCCATCAGCCCAGAGCCTGACGCGGGGCTCGAACTCACGGACCGCGAGATCGTGACCTGGCTGAAGTCGGACGCTTAACCGACTGCGCCACCCAGGCGCCCCTGGAAAAAATGTTTAATGGAGCATCTAAGAAAGCATACTTTGTTCCTCCTCCTGCTTGGGCTGTAGGTGTGATGGTTGGAGCTCTAAAACCATCTTATAACTGTGAGGTAAACTTAAGATAGAAGCCAGCCACAAAGAATGGAGGATTATTTTATGTAAGAGAAAAATGAGCACCATCAGGTTTAAGTTACTATGTCGAGGGGTCTCTTTCACTATCAGTTGAGTGTAATTCCTGGTTAATACACCCACCACATTCTAAAGATTTTCTAAATCTTTTTTTTTCCCTTAGAATGATTTCTTTCAGTTACTTAAACCTTTATGAGTAATTTACTGGCAATCAGCACTTCTAAGACTCTTCTCAGAAAGTGTTTGAATTTCTTGTTTTGTCTAATATAGAGTGACATAAAACTATTCATAAGTCTGTAACATAGGAAAAAGTAAGTAAAAGTATATGATGAGATTCTTTTTCATTATCACGGTATGGATAGTTATGTTATTTGCTACCCAGAAATACAAGAAACATTGTGTAACCCATAAAGACTAAGGGAAAAACTAATGCAACATTATTTAAGGCAATGGCATAAAAGTGTGCAATTTCACTAAACATATATTGAGTCTTGGAGACTGAATGGAGGCAGCATGAATTTGGTTCATGGTTATAAATCTTGTATTATTTCCTCTTAACTGAGGAGACCAGAATTGGAGGCAGATGTTCCTAAATATCTCTCCTCACTAAGCATTCAGAAAGATTTTTGCATGTGTAGATGTTGTTGTTTTGTTGTACTTTGAAGTTAATTAGTTTTTTTTCTGTACTGAAGAGTAATAAAACTGCATTCTGAAAATACATAATTCAGATTTTTTTCATTAACTCAGACTAGCCAGCTCATGGATTAGATGGCATTTAAGATGTTTTATAAAATAAACTATTAGGTTTTACCCAAAATATGAAAGAGAAAATGAAATGTAGAAGGATAGAGAGAAAGCAAGAAATCCCTAGGCACTAGAGATAATAAATATACATTTAGAAAAGAGTCTGTTTTATCAGTGGTAATGCCTGTTCAAAATTAGATCTGCCTCTTTGGGTTCAAACCACTTTTATAGGGTCATTGAGAAGTCAATGAACTCTGCTAATGATTTTCATGTCTTTAACAAGGATGACATGGCTCTATTTCTATTAGTGGTCATGCTTTTGGGTTTGTATATTAAACATATGTTAATATCCCACTTGATGTAGGTCACTTAGGCTTCATTCTTTTAATTTGCGAGACAGTTCTCAAATAATCCTTTTAAACCTGGCTCAGCCAACGATTTTCTGAGAATTTTTTTGCTCTCTGGTAGGCAGCATTGATGATGTTAGCATTCCCATGGAAGTGTCTTTTATTTTCCTGAAATTGAAAGGTTAAGATCTTTGGAAGGAAATCAGATGTATAAAGTAAGAGTTGAGTTGACAGCCAGAAAGTTGCAGTGGGGGAGAGGGGTTAAAAATCTGCCTGAAAATTTGACAGGGAAGGGTTCTCCTAGAGAGTAAATATAGATAGACTTATTTTTTTCTTGCACCTTGTTTTTTGTTTCCACTTTCCTAAGCGGGAAGTTCTGTGTTTTTTAGTTGCAAAGAATTGGCCTACAAAACTGAAGACTTATAGGTTAAAGTACATGATTGTGGTGTTTAGCTTTATTCTTTTTTAAATTAAAAAAAGTTTTTTCAGCTGATTTTACTTATTTTGAGAGAAAGCACAGGAGGGGCAGAGAGAGAGGGAGAGAATCCCAAGCGGGCTCCACACTGTCAGCACGGAGCCCCCTGTGGGGCTCAAACTCACAAACCATGAGATCATAACCTGGGCCAAAATCAGGAGTCAGATGCTTAACCGACTGAGCTGCCCAGGCGCCTCCGTTTAGCTTTATTCTTAATGGTCTGCATTTTGCAACATAGATTATATGATCCAAATTTGCTTACTCAAGTTTTCTCAAGTATTGTGTCATGACTTGAACATTTACCACAGGGAAAGGCAGGTAGCTTCAGCTGCCTTTCCCTAGCTTTCATGTAGCAATTTTTCAACAGCTGTTATCAGCAATGCAGCTTCTCAGATGCACATCTGAGTTTACAATTTAGGGACAAATCAGAAAGAGTTCTGAGGTATTTATCCTTAAGATGATGTGGTTAGTTATGCTTCCCTAGAGTCAAATTAAGCCTGAAAATAATCACTAAGCATAAAATACTCCCTTGAATCTGATATCTTCCATCAAATAAACCCAAGTTGTTTTTGTCCATCTCTGTATCAAGTAGGGGGAAAGCTGTGAGGAAGTCTAGATTTGGAGCTTTGGGTCCTGGATTCAAGTTCCTACTCTGCAAGTTGCCACTTGTATAACCATTGGAAAGCCATTCAAATCTCGTGTTGTTCAAATTTCTTCATCCATACAAAAGGCTAATAATTATAATTACAATTCTTGGGTGTTTGTTGTGTGCCGGGCATTATGCACATGACATGGATTATTCAGTTAATTCTCTTAACTGCCCTTTGAAATAGACACTGTAATAATTTCCATTGCAAGTCAAGAAGGCTGTGACTAACAAGAGTTAAGGTAACTTCCCCTGAATCACAAAGATTGCAAGGGCTGGAACTGGAATATGTCCCTGGGAGTTTATCCAATTTGTTTCCAGAAACAATGCTTGCTTTTAACTTACATATCATGATGTAATTTGTTAAGATTTAAAGGCTATAGAAATGTAAAGTGGTAGCATTTTTATTATAAAAACTTGAACTGTGTAACTGTGAATTGGTTAGTAATGGAGATTGCTTGATATTGGCAGGAAGACCATGAACTGGGAGGCCTTTTGGGTATTCAATCTGTTTATATTCCTCATTTAGGAGGCCTGAGGCACAAAGATTGGATTAGTGCCCTATAGCTGACTCCACCCTGCAGTCTCTTATTCTTGAGAGTATCTTGTGGAATGTACAAAATTTGATCAAAACGTATGAAGTAGGCCTTTTTCTCAGCATAATTCCTATCTGAAAGGGAAAGATAGAATGATCAGATAAAGAGCATACTTCCTATATTCTTACTGTCCAAAAGACAGTTTGTAAATTGCTACTAAGAATATTAAGTTTTGTGTAACATTAACTTGAAAATTTAAAAATTGCTTTCTGAGTTACATCTTAAGCTTTGACTGCACATGCATTACAGTGATCTAATATCTATGTGCTAATTTTGTCATTAATTAGTATGCCCTTGGCATCTGGCACCATATGCTGCAATGTTCCAAAAAAGTTACCATAGCATAGCTTTATTACTGCAAATCATAACATTGGTGATGCATGATTTAGTAAGCACAGTGATATTTGACAGAGGCTTCAAATAATTATTATGGCATATTTAATATGCACTCATCAAAGCCTTCTGAATAGTCTCAGATATGGTAACCAATATAGATGTACAAAAAGGACATTAGAACCACAACAAATATTATCAATAATTTCAGTGAATAAGTATTTTCTATGTGATTTTTGAAGTTTATATCTGTATTTTCATAGAGCCTTATTAAAATGATGCCCTCAGAAATATAAGATCACTCCCAATCACAGAAATAAATGAAATATACGTTTCTAAAACCATTTAATTCCAATTTGGTACATCAATTACTTAGCATGTATTTAAACACATTTCATAAAAACATGTCGGGATATTAATTTCTTTTCCTCAAATACTCATTAGGCTTTTTGTTACACATATGTGTTTCCGTATGCCTTTGAGAGATAGCCACCCCTATATTCTTGTTTTTTCAGGTATGGATGTCTTCGGTTGAGATTAACTGGATATGGTTTCTCATTACAAAGTTAAAACGTTGTGAAGAGGCAAGAGTGAATGACGGCATTACATCACTAACCACCAGCCACCATCTTTTGGACTGGTAAGTCATTTTGGTGCCTTGTTTCAGTGACTTGAACCTATTCCCTAACAGAGGTCACAAACCTACTGAATTTCTATATGTTGTACTTTATCCATCTTTTTAAGTTTTCTGTTAGAATATGAACGTTGGCTTCTTTTGTGTGTTTCTGTAATCTAAGCAGAAGTAGAGCACACTATTCAATAACTTTTAAACTTAAAATCTTTGAAACAGATATATGTATTTATGTGTGTGTGTGTGTAAATGGTCTTAGGAAATATAATTGACCTTGATAACTTTATCGTAGAAATGAATGAAATCCATTGAATCAATGAAGTCATGTTATACACCTCAGAATGACAAATTTGGGAACTGAATCTGGATCTGCTCTAATGGTACTCTTTGGACTGTGTCAAAGTTTTATGGTTCACTAAGGAGGGACGGGGAGCAGATAAAGATTATGGGAATAATTTTTTTTTTTTTTTTTTAGTGGCTAAGGGAACCAAAGTGTCTGAGATGATATCTCTTCGCTTACTGTCTGTCATTGGAACTCACTCTTTGAATATAAAGAATGGGAATAAGTTATCTCTGGCTCTTTATCAATAAATTCGGGTAGTCACCTGCCTTTCCTGCTACACACTAGTTTGTGGGAATCATAAAGGTTCAGTGTAATATCAACAAAAATTCTATTCTAATTCTATCAACAAAAATTTCTATCAACAAAAATTCTGTTTCTATAAATTTGTACATTGACTAAATGTACATGAAAATTATAAAATAATATCTATATATCAAATATAGGTGCTACACACACACACACACACAACACAACACACACACAACAGTGACCCTTGATTTATGATAGAGACGTAACTGCAAAAGAGTGAGGATGGTTTATCTCAGGGAATAGTGCTATGCAAGTGTATATGAAAAAAGGCAAGGAGGAAATCCTCAATCCACTACTTGGAAACAATTAAAGGAAGTTCTAATTGTGAATTACATGTCTAAGTATGAATGGTAAACAATAAAGCTTCTTGAAGATAATAGAGGATTTTAAATGAAAGCTTATAAAATAGTATCTGAACATCATTAAAAATAAGCTATTAGTAATATTTCATTAAAATTAAAAAATTCTGTTTATCAAAAGACACTTTTAAGTGAGTGAAAATCAAGCCATTGAGTAGGGGAATATATTTGCATACATAAGAGTTGAAAACTTTATGTCCAATGTACATAAAGATCTAAAAATAAATAAAAGTGAGATAGATGGTCCAAAACAGAAAATGTATGAGAGGATTGGGCTACCTCTTCACAAAATAAGATCTATAAATAGCCAAAAAATGAAGATGCTCAACCTTATTATTCAGCAGGGAAATGTCACCTAAATATAATATCTACACATTAACCATAATGCTAAATTTAAAAATACTGATAATATCAAGACCTCACAATGGGACTATAAATTATTTAATAATTTTGAAATACTACTTTGTAGTGTTTACCCCATAACCTAAGAATTCCATTCCTAAGTATATTCCCAACGGAAATATGTGCATATGTACACCACAAAGCATGTATAAAAATATTGAGGGTTCAGAATGAAAACCTCCCAAATGCCCGTCAGTAGTAGAATTGATGAAGTATGATATATTCATAACTTAGGATATTATATAACAATAAATATGAAATAATCAATGGTAAAGCAATAGTATAGATGAATTAAACAAATATTTTTGGGTGAAAGAAACAGCCAAAAATATGTATTGTATGCTTCCATTTATTTGAAGTTCAAAAATAGGCAAACTTAAGACTATTAGAATTCAGGGTGCTGGTTATCTTTTGGGAGGAAGTAAGGGTAGCAATTGTAGAGTGGCATGAGGGAAGCTTCTGGTGTAGTATTAATGGTATTTTTCTTTACTTCTGTGGTAATTGCACTTGTATGTTCATTTTGTGATACTCCTTGAATTCTGCACATGTGATTTGGACATAATTCTGTGTATATTCTACTGTTTATTATAAACAATTATTTTTAATTTGTTTAAAGTTTTATTTGAATTCCAGTTAGTTGACATATAGTGTAATATTAGTTTCAAGAGTGCAATATAGTGATTCAACACTTCATATAACACTCTGTGCTCATCACAGCAAGTGCATTCCTTAATCCCCATCACCTATATCACCCCTCCCCCATCCACCTCTCTTATAGAGTTTGTTCTCTGTAGTTAGGAGTCTATTTCTTGTTTTTTTTTCCCCCCTTTGCTTATTTGTTTTGTTTCTCAAATTCCATATATGAGTGAAATCAGACGACATTTGACTGACTTATTTCACTTAGCATTATACTCAGTAGCTCCATCCATGTCATTGCACATGGCAAGACTTCATTCTTTTTTATGTCTGAGTAATATTCCTCTGTGTGTGTGTGTGTGTGTGTGTGTGTGTGTGTGTGTGTACACACATCACATCTTCTTTATCCATTCATCAGTCAGTGGACACTTGGGTTGTTTACATAATTTGGTGATTGTAGGTATTGCCACCACAAACATCAGGATGAATGTATTCTTTGAATTACTATTTTTGTATTCTTTGGGTAAATACCTGGTAGTGCAACTGCTGTATAGTAGGGTAGTTCTATTTCTAACTTTTTGAGAAACCTGTATACTGTTTTCCAGAGTGGATGCATGAGTTTGCTTCCCCACCAACAGTGCAAGAGGGTTCCCGTTTCTCCACATCCTCACCAATAGTTGTTTCTTATGTTGATTTTAGCTATGCTGACAGTCATGAGGTGATACCTCATTGTGGTTTTTATTTAAATTTCCCTGATGAGTGATATTGAGCACCTTCCCATGTATCTGTTGGCCATTTGTATGTCTTCTTTGGAGAAATGTCTATTCATGTCTTTTGCCCATTTCTAATTGGGTTATTCATAAGGCTTATCAAGAGAAGAAGACTTGGGTACTATTTTCACAGACTACTCATAAACTCTTCGGCTTACGACCTTTTCTTGTTTTATATAATTTTCAACTAAGTCAAACTTTGATTTCTGTCTACATTTTTCATAACCATGCCTTATATGAAATTAACCCTGTTGCTAGTATTTACTACTATCAGCCAATTCATGGAATCTCTGATATTTGTGACATAGAGAAGAAAGTAGATTTTCAAGGTTTCCTAGGAGGATTTTTGTTTAGCTGTATTTACGTGGCTTAGAGAAGAATATCATTTCTCTACTAAATCATCTACATGAGGTAATTGAGGTTCTAAATGCAATTAACCAGATTGCTAGATTTTTCAGTCCCAGAAATCCAATATACTTGGAGATTTGAGAGTGAGTTGAGAGCCTTATTTCTAAAAGCTTTATTAATTATGAGACTCATTCTTATGGGCTTGGCTGACTAGTTGGTATTGGGAAAGTGGCTGAAGGAAATGGCTTTTATTTACTTCTGATCCATCTATCCCTGAAATAGAATTAAGATATTTATATCTCCAGGCATCTGGAAATGATTTCTCTGAAGTAGCACCCAGGCAAAAATAAAATAAATGCTCTTTCTTTAACTTTTCCCTCTCACGTAAACAATCCAAATGCATATAGTTTATTGAAGGAGACTAAAGACAATATTTAAGTCATCAATTAATACATGGATAAATTTTGAATACCTGCAGCAACTATTTCTAGGCAAAATAAGATATATTGGTATATATTCCTAATGATCTGGTTAGAGATTTCTAATTTTACTTGGAAGAGTTTCAGGGTAAGTGATACTTTTTCACTTTTTTCAATATTCCACATTTGCTTCTAAGGCTGAGTGCAATTTTATATTTGCTGGATTTGTGGCAAGTACAGAAGTAATTATTAACTTAATATAGTTTGTGTAGCCCCCATTTTTGCTGCTATATATTTCACCCTTCAATTCATTCCAGCTGCTAATTCATACTTTATATATTTCTTCACTCTGTGTTCTTTACCACAAAAGTGATATTTTTGAACAAAGAAATATAATGGCACACAATCCAGCTAGTGTACAATAATCTATGTTTCAGTGCTATATTAGAAATACATTCTTGTAAAAGTAGGGGCAGTGTCCTATTCTTAATTAAAAAATGAAAACTCTCAATATGTATACTTGTAAATATCTATTCAAGGACATGGGTTGAGCAAATTTTTGAATACTGCATTTGGAAGTTTTATTAAATAACAAGTTAGTATTGGTATGTGATACACATAGAAATAAAATATATGTAAATTATTATGGAAAAATATTTGATGAGGTCTTAGGAATATAAATGCAATTAATGAAGTTATATCACATTCCTGAAATAATTTTTTATTCAGTCATCTGACATATTGTCAACTATAAAGTATATGTAAAACAATGACTAAAGAAGATAAGATGTATGTTATAGGCCAATTCAATCGGGCTCTTTCCACCGCAATGATGATAATATTATAGTCTTAGTCCAGTGTTTGAATTTTTTAGCAAAAGTCTGGATAGGTTCTGTATCTTCAACTTATTACTCCTATTACTTGAAGGGATTTTAATCATTGCATAGATAAAAACATAACTTAAGGAAAAAAAGCAAAATCATGACTCTCAGGTAAATATAAAATAAACATGTCAAAGACTTTATTTAACTCATTAATTAGTGAAGGGAACTGGTAAGATGTTATGACTCGTTCAAAGAGCACTTAAGAAGTTAAGGTATTATTAGGCAATTTATCGAAGAAAATTTAGGGTAAAATTGTTGAGTTGGGTAAAATACTCTCTAATGTCTAATAGGTCATAAATCTTTGGAGTTACATATTCTTGCGGAGAGAAATTATTTTCATTGTTATTGGATAGAAAATCTACAAATTAACAAGTAACTTCAATAAATTTTGGATTTTTAATTAATAATAAACAATGCAATGACCTGAGCACATTCTTGTAGACAATCCTTGGATGGTTTTGGCCCCTCAATATTGAAAGGATGTGTGTTTTAACTTATTTGCCTTCTATCCAAGTTTTGGACAATTTTTCTGACACAATATAGATATGCAACTTATGTTCATATAAAATGCAATTTGAAATTGACAAATAGTTTTCCCTACTTAAAACCATATTGCCAGAAGGGGCAAAATTATCCCCTAATTCAAGTGCCAGGCTACAGGTTATTAAATACCAAGAAGGAAGAAATGTGCTCACGAGAGGTGCAAAGAACTGTGGGTGTTTATACTTCAAGTAATGCGATGAAATTGACTGTAACTAATAGAGTGTGAAATAGTCTCCCAAGGAACATAATGAAGTCCTAAAGAAAATAGCTTAAAACAGGAGTGGACAGAGGTCTCGAAAATACAAGCAAGAAGGAAAATCACTGCTGCACTGGAAAGTGATTTTTAAGTCATTACAAAGTGTTTTGCCTCTAATTTTGTTATTTTTATCCATGACTGGTCGTGTGTCATTTTAGCATTGATTTACCTAATTTATATATACTCCAGAAAACAAAATAGAATCAGAGATTCCATTGCTTTTAAATATCAGTAAGGTACAGCAAATATTTGCTCCATAGATAGGTAGTGCTGTCTGGAAGTACACATTATGGGGAAAGTTGCTAAGCTGGTTTCCTTAACAGATCCCAACACTGATTCTGCACATCATTGATATTCTAGTCAAGTTTCTTGTTAAAATACTGGATGGCATAATGGTTTTGTGGTCTGGACAATTACTCCTGAGGGTCTTCACAAGAGCCTAAACTATCTCAGTAACCAACAAAGTTAGGTATAGGCTTATAAGCTTAATATTAGTGAAAATAGATGAACAGTGAATCATAGTTATAATAAATAGACATTCCCAAGGATTTAAGAGAGGGAGGAAAAGCATAAGATATATTTTTTAACTTTTATTTTAGATAGAGTGAACTGGAGAGAGGCACAGAGGGAAAGAGAAACAATCTTAAGCAGGCTCTATCCTCAGTGCTGGGACATGGGCTCTGAGGCCACCACCCTGGTCATGACCTGAGCCTATATCAAGAGTTGGTTGTTCAACCAACTGAGCCACCCAGGCACCAAGAGATTCTTAACTATAGAGAATAAACTGAGGGCTGCTGGAGGGGAGGTGGGCTAAATGGGTGATGGGTATTAAGGAGGGCACTTGTGATACGCACTAGGTATTATATGTAAGTGATGAATTCTACTCCTAAAAGTAACATTACACCATATGTTAACTAACTTGAATTTTAAATAACTCCTGGAAGAAAAAATGGCAAATTTCATATTTAGAGGTACATTTCTTTATGTTAATTATGTTTATTATTAGCAGCGTACCAATATTCTCCTAAAAGGATGATTTCTGTCATACATCATTATTTTTTAAAAAATAAATGTAATCATCAGACCATTTCTTCATGCTAAAATTTAAGGACTCTTTTTCATTTTTACTAGCTTATCTCCCAACATGGGTTTGATGGATATGAGCTATAATTTTTCTTACTTAGAATGATTAAAACATCAAAAGTTGAATGCAAACATCAGTAGTATCAATATTTTTATAGTCAGTGAATTTTCTGAGATTGTCTACATTTAATTCTATTTGACCACTGATGTTGCAATTTTGTAGTAATTTCAAGAAAGCTGGTTTTTATTGTTTTGGTTTCCATGTTTGATTTAGGCTGCTATTAACAGAAAAGTGTAGTCATTCCAATTTAAATGGTATTTAACCTCACTCATTTTTTTGTAGGTTTATTTATTTAATTTGAGAGAGATAGAGACAGAGTGAGCAGGGGAGGGGCAGAGAGAGGGAGGGAGAGAGAATCCCAAGCAGGCTCAGCACTGTCAGCACAGAGCCTGAAGCAAGGCTCGAACCCACGAACTGTGAGCTCATGACCTGAGCCAAACAAAATCAAGAGTTGAACACTTAACCGACTGAGCCACCCACATTCCCCAACCCCACTCATTTTTATTTAAGGGAATTTTTTTTTATGCTACAAAGAAACCATTTGGGGAGGCACCTCTGTAACACATATTCCACTAATATTAGCATTCAGGACATATGGAAGTACTGTTTAGATTTTTTTTACTGTATAAGAAGAAGGACCACTCTAAGAATATTTTGTTCCTAAAAATAATTATCATTTTAAAATAAAAACTAAAACAGTTACCTTGTTGTAATTTTAAAAGTTTGTGTTCAACAGAGATAAGCAGATGCTATTTACATTTTATGTGTCTATACAAACATTGACATTCCATGTGTTTATTTTTATTTTATTTGTTAAAGTATGAAATTCAACGTTTCAAGATTATGAAAAACAGGTGTGCTATTAACATTTACTAGTTTTTTTCTATTTTCAACATACTTATAACTTACTATAATGACAAAACTATAGCTAAGCAACCTCGAAAATGTGTAATTATCACTAAGTGAAATATGACTAATTTCAGATGACTCACCAAAGAGATAAATAAATTGAGCCTGTCATGATGTCATATGTCTGTTAAAAGTGTTCTAAACTTGGCTGCATATACATTTTAACCAATTTCCAGGAAATTTTTATAATGAATGTTTGTGCATGTGTGTGCATGTGTCTGTGTGCAGATACTGGTTTTTCCAGGGAGCTGTT
This sequence comes from Puma concolor, assembly GCF_028749965.1. Taxonomy (NCBI): domain Eukaryota; kingdom Metazoa; phylum Chordata; class Mammalia; order Carnivora; family Felidae; genus Puma; species Puma concolor. The sequence goes on along the minus strand of NC_141668.1, from coordinate 27,683,158 downwards.
TGTGAAACATTTATGATTACAGGCATAGACCTTACTCTTGGCCATGAGAGGAAAAGCAGATTCTCAGCGATCCTTCTCTCCACAGCTCTTACTTGAGCGAGACGTGTTCATCTCTGGAATTTTCTCCCCAAGACCACCGTTGTTCTCTGGTGACTTCAATATTTCCCTCACTCATCTTTCTTCTTCTTACTTTCGTTTTCATTATCCACACAGCGGCAAGAGTGATAATTATAAAACACAAAGCATGCCATGTAATTTTTCTAATTAAATCTTTCAAGGGCTTCCCACTGCACCAAGAACAGTCCCATAAATATTTACCACGGCCTCCTAAACTCCCAAACCATGATCTCTTCACACTCAGCTTTCTCTAACCTTCTCCCTCTTGTTCACTGTGCGCCAGACACACTGGCCACCTGCTGTTTATGGAATAATGGAATAAATAACGCCCTTTCCCACCGCAGTTTCTTTTTGGGCTGCCTCTGCCCCAAATGCTATTTCTGGCTTTCCAAAGTGGCTTCTCTTTATCCTTCAGACATCTCAAATATCATTTGTTCAAAGGGGCCTTCCCTGATCACCCTAACCGAGGTTGAGCTCTACCACTTATGCTCTATCACCTTATTTCATCTTCTTTATTTCTTTCATAGAACTTTCCCCAGCCTGTAAGTACTTTACTTATATCTGTTTACTTGCTTATTGTCTGTATCCCACAGTTGGACATAAGTTTCGTGAGTGCAGGCACGCCGTGTCTCTTTTTTATTGCTAGAATCTCATTCCACTGAGGGTGGATGCTGTTTGTTGTAAGAAAAAAAGGGCTAGGAAAGAAGAGAGGAAGAAAGGAAGGAAGAGAAGAAGGAAGGTAGGTTCAGGCAGAAGAGAATAACTGGTGTTACTATTAGCTGTACTCTTTTAATTTTCAAATCAAGTTCAGTAAATCAGATAATTTCTTTCATTGGGTCAGGCTGAGTACTGTAAAAGTATTTTTTTTTTTATTTAGTGGTACATTTGGAGTCACAATATTCTTCCGTTCTAAATGTTAATTTTCTGAACACTAATACGTAGTTTGCCTTTATTTAGAGGCAAAGAAGTATCTATAGAGGGGGAAAATATCTCAGAACAGAGAGTGAATCTGCTTTATTTTTTAATGTGAATCCACAAATTTAAGTAATCACAAATAGAACTTTAAGAAACACCTTTGACAGACATAGATAATTAGTGACTATTAAATTTTACAGGGTTAATAGAAGTAGAGGTTGACATTCCCAGAGAGAGTTAGGGGTATGGCTTGGGGATGAAGTGGGTGGTCCAGGCCTCCTTGGCAGTGGTAGCTAGATGAGTAATGAACCCCAGCAACTAAGTAATCATCATTCCCTATAAAAACTATTGAAACAGATAAATTAGTTTTCATTTTCTACTCTCCTAAGATAGCATAGTTATTTTTTTAAATATGTAATATTGACAACCTTTTGGGCAAAGGGAAATATATGTTAGCCCTTTCTCCACTAGTGCTTTTCCAACCAAGACCTTTCACTTTACATATGCCCAGAGTTGAACGCAGATGTTTACACCATCATCCACTTGTTTGCTGTCTGTTTCCTATGGATGGGCAGAAAAGTCCCTTCAGTTTGATTAGAGCTATTAATTCCAAGAAGGAGGAATTGGTATCCCGGTCATATCCTCTCTCCGTACAGAGGAACTTGCATGTGTGAAGGGGATCATAGCTGGGGTAATCGTTCCTTAGGCATCTAAGGATAATTTTTTTTAAAACTTCTTTGAAAGCCTAAATTTATTTACTTTATGCTCATGGATAGAAAATCAAACACACCTAGTATTTCAGATCTTCCTCGACTCATGATGGAGCTTATGTCCCTGTGAACCCATCATAAGTTGAAAATTTCCTTAGGTGAGAATACACTTAATACACCTCACCTACCAAACATCAGAGCTTAGCCAGCCTACTTCAAATGTGCACAGAATGCTTACGCAAGCCTACAGTTGGGCACAATCACCTAACACAGAGTCTATTTTATAGAAGTGTTGAATATCTCATATGATTTACTGAATATTATATTGAAAGTGAAAAACAGAATGGTTGTCTGAGTAAGGGATGGTTGTAAGTGTACCATTTACGTTCATGATAGTGTGGTTGACTAGAGGCTGGGGCTTATTGCCACTGTCCAGCATCATGGGAGAGTACTGTACCACATATTGTGTATGGCTAGCCCGGGAAAAGGTAAAAATTCAAAGTACGGTTTCTACTGAATTTGTATTGCTTTCACACAATTGTAAAGTTGAAAATTTCTAAGTCAAACCATCATAAGTTGGGGACTGTCTGTACTTGGATGACAAGTAATTTCTGAGCAATATTTTATCTAAATATCATGTGAATGCTGTATTTGGGGGATCTAGTTTAGTTAATCAAAATTGTAAAGTTATCATGTCTTCCTGAGCCACTAGAGAGATCTCTGTGTTACGCTTGTTAAAGTGATTCAGTAAACACCAAAAGTACTTTTCCTTTTTATTATATTAAGTCCTAAAATGCTCAATACATCTTTCTCCAACACAGTTAACTTCTTAGGAAAATATTCAACATGTGTAAACTATAGAAAGCAGAAAAGAGTGGCGGGTCTCTGCTTTTTTAGAATTTTTCTGCTTATTAAACTTTTGTCTAGAAGGAAGCTGTTTAGTGCTATTTGAAGAACTTTAGCAGTAATACATACCCTCTAAACTTCTAAAGCAAAGACATCCATGAGAAGAATAGTAGAAGCAATCCGATTTCATATACCTAAGTTCTAGAGTCATCTTCTAATTGCAAGAAGTAGTATATTATCTGCCATGATTTGGCCAGCTAGTTGCCTAAGAGTTTATCATTAAGAAGCTGGGATGGTGTCACAATGTGTTAATAAGTAACATGTTTTGAGGCACCTGGGTGGCTCGTCAGTTGTGTCTGACTCTTCATTTCAGCTCAGGTCATGATCTCACAGTTTGTGGGATCGAGCCCTGCATAGGGCTCTGTGCTGACAGCATGGAGCCTGCTTGGGATTCTCTCTCTCCCTCTTTCTCTCTGCCCCTCCCTGGCTCATGCTCACTCTCTCAAAATTAATAAATAAGCTTAAAAATCAGTAGTATATTTCAGCTTGTTGACATCCAAGGAGTTCATTGATACTATTTTTTAATGTGTTATTTAGTCATAATTAGGTGAAGTTATCAGAGCACTGATTCAGGAATCAAAAGATCCAACTCTGACACAAACTATACAATTTTAAACAAACCACCTTTCTGTGTCTCAGTTTTTTAATCTGAAAAATTAAAAACCTGGAGTTAACAGTCACTTAAGACATTCCCTTTCAGCTTTAAAAGAGAAATATTTCATTCATCTCTAACTACTCTTCTGAAATAGCCTTTACCTCATGAGCTATATACTGAAGCATTTAGGGTAAGGTATTATGATGTTAGCAACTAACTTGGCAATGATTCAAGAGGTGTGTGTGTGTGTGTGTGTGTGTGTGTGTGTCTCCATCATCCCATCCATCCATCCATCCATCCATCCATCCATCCAGAGACAAACAGAAACAAGCAAAAGCAAGTGAGGCAAAATATTAACAATTGGTGAACGTAAGTGGAGGGTACGCAAATGCATAATATCCTTGGAACTTTTTTAAAAGTTTGAAACTTTTTGAGAGAAAAAGCATGAGAAAAAATAACCCTGTTACAAACACAAGAAGCAGTAGCAAAACAGCATAAAAAAATGAAAATGCTTTGTTTGGGGATTAGTGCCAAATACTTCTCAATGCATGATCTGCTAAACCTTGAAAGGATGTGCATCTCTCTGCCTATGAGATCATGTCTATATGGTGAGTCTTACTCCCCTATGGCTATTTATATATGTGGTAGGGAAGAAAGAGGGCTAAGCATGAGAAAAAGGCCTGCTGGTGGCATGCCTGCCTTGTGCAGACAATATTTTGGCCAAAGAGTAGAGGGGACCAGCGTATGTGCTCTTGACTTTTAAATAAAGCATGGCTTCATTTGTAAACACAGCCCAACTAATGTTGTACAATCATATTAGCATCATCACTTCTTGAGAAGGTGTGAGAAAGAAGATAGGAATAAGAGAGCAGAGATCACCTTCTCATTGCATAGACTCAGGATGGGTGAAAAATCTTTTATGTTAGTGCAAAAGCAAGTGTATAGGTCTGATGGATATGCAGTGTATGTGAATATAACTGGAACATTGCTTAACTTAAATGCTTTGTGGGGGGAGCACCTGGGTGGCTTAGTTGGTTAAGCATCTGACTTTGCCTCAGGTCATGATCTTATGGTTCATGGTTTCCAGCCCCGCAGCAGGCTCTGCACTGATGGCTCAGAGCCTGGAGCCTGCTTCAGATTCTGTCTCCCTCTCTCTCTGCCCCTCCCCTGCTTGCTCTGTGTGTCTCTCTCTCTCAAAAATAAATAAACACGGGTGCCTGGGTGGCTCTATCGGTTAAGCGTCTGACTTGGGCTCAGGTCATGATCTCATAGTTCCTGAGTTCAAGCACCACATCAGGCTCTGTGCTGTCAGCTCAGAGCCTGGAGCCTGCTTCAGATTCTGTGTCTCCCTCTCTCTCTGCTCCTTCCCCACTCACGCTCTGTCTCCCTCTGTCTCTCAAAAATGAATAAACGTTTAAAAAATAAATAAACATTGAAAAAAACTTTGGGAATTTTCTGCTTTCTACCCTAGCCTATTAGTTTATACTTTTAGTATAAAGTCAACTTTAAGTTTATATTTTTTGACTCAAGCTACTTCATAAGTGAAATTCCCATACTAGGTGACCCTTTGTCTTTTATCCTCATCTCTAGCTTCTTAATATATCAGATTAAAAATTGTTTCTAAAATACATTTCTCTGAAGTTCTGAGGATTTCTGTTTTTCTGCCTTTGTAAAATTTTGGGGAAAGGCTATTTTTCCCTCTGCCTTAATTCTGTTTGAAAAAAAGTCATTAGAAACAACTTTAACTGCACATTTTTTAATGAAGTCTCTTTGAAAGTATGTTGTTACTGAGATGGATAGACCAGTTACAGATTATAAATGGTTGATTACAAAAGTTCTATATTTCTAAAACTAGATAATATATAGGTCAAATATACAATTTTAACTACCCCAAACAAATTTTCAGAGGCAGTTTCTTATATCTTACTATAATGAAATCATTAGTATTTTTGACTTCTCAAAGGAACCTTCCAGAAGTATTTAGGTTTCCCTAAATATGGAAAGATATCCAACACAGGGTGCAGGAAACTATGATATGCTCTGGGTATGGTTAGCAGAGAGGTACTTAACATGTTGATGTTTCTGCAGTGAATTTTTCTGTATTTAAATATTGTGCCCTTAAGTTAATATTTCAAGAACTGAAAGAGAGGAAATAAATTATAACCAATACTAGGTCAGATATTGGTTCAAAAATCTTAATTTTCTGTATATAATGTGTTGAGGAATATTGTCAGCCAAAGTCTAAAAAGGGCACCAGAATAAAAACGATGACTTTTTTTTTAAGAGCTGGAACATAATTCCAACAGTGGGAGATTCTACATTTGGGAAAGAATAATAATCAGGGACATAACCACCTAAAAGTATATGTTAGGGGCACCTGGGTGGCTCAGTCGGTTAAGCATCCGACTTCGGCTCAGGTCATGATCTTGCGGTCCATGAGTTCGAGCCCCACATTGGGATCTGTGCGGACAGCTCAGAGCCTGGAGCCTGCTTCAGACTCTGTGTCTCCCTCTCTCTCTTTGCCCCTCCTGTGCTCACACTCTTTCTGTCTCTGCGAAATGAATAAACCTTAAAAAAAATTTAAAAATATTAAAAGTATATGTTAAAAACAATCTATGTTGAGGGGCACAATTATAGAATCAATGGACTAAGTTGTTATGAGTGTAGCTTGATAATGACCAACATAGATGCAAAATTTCATGCGTATGGGAGGCCCACTAAAGCTGCTGGTAGGATCTTTCAATGTGCAGGGTTAGAGAGGGACTGGCATTGGCTTCCTTAGTCTTAAACAGTACCAATCTGAGATGTTCTCTGAGATCTCTGAACCATGGGAAATTATAATGACCAAGGTAAATAATAGTCCAGGTGGATGATATTTTTTAACACATGATCTTGTTGTATATCCAACCTGTAACATTTGGAAGCAAGTTTTATTAGCTCAGTCTTTCATATAAGGACATTCAGACTCGGAGATGTTAAGATACTTATCCAAATTTATACATTAAGAAGGTATCAGGCCTAAAGTTCAGACCTACAGCTTCTAAGTCCAATTTCTGTGCTCTTCCTACTACATCAGGAGGGAGAATTACTACCCTACAGGTGTTTCATAGCACATGTGTTTTAGTTTTCAATTAGCTAGAACACTAAATTATCTAGAATGCTTCATTCCTTAATAATTCTGTTTGGTAATGATATTTTTTTTTCTTTGTAACTAGTCAACTTTTGTTTGAAGGACATCATTTTAAGATACTATATTTGAAAATACTGAATATTTAACAGTGTTACATAAATGTTCTCCCAAGGCCAGCCATCTGAGGCACTGTCTACTAGGTGTGGAGGGGGAAAAAACTCAAAAGTTGGTGACAAGGGGTACCTCAATGGCTCAGTTGGTTAAGTGTCAACTCTTGATTTTGGCGCAGGTCATGATCTCACAGTTCGTGAGATTGAGCCCCACATCAGGATCTAAGCTGACAGTGTGGAGCCTGCTTGGGATTCTCTGTCACCCTCTCTCTGCCTCTCCCCTCCACTCTTTCTCTCTCTGCCTCTCCAAATAAATAAATAAACATTAAAAAAATTTTAAGTTGGTGACGAAAGAATTCAGTTGTACTTAGGAAACCATTCTATAACTTCTCTTTACCACTTTATTTCCCATTCCTATTCTGAAGAACTTTAATTCTGTTTTAGTTTTAATTTAAACCAATGTGTAAGAACTTCTTATACATTACTCCATATTCTCTTGGATGCACCTCTTACTATAGCCACTGCTGTGGTTCACAGTTCTTTGAAGATGTACTGTAACCTCACACAGGTGAAATCTGACAGTGTTTCACCTTGGGCAAGAGCTTCCTCTAGCTTCCTGCTACAAGGCTTTTTTGAGAACCCAGCTTAGAACTCCTGGAGGGATTTTAGGGACACTTATGGATGGACATCTGGGGGTGGGGTGTCAATGTCTGTGGGCTACACCTGATCAGTAGGGACAGAAGTTAATGGAAAAATAATCTCTCCTATTCTCTTCTGGGCTACAGGTTCTGACATTTCATAAACCTACTCAGAATGTCCTGCAAGATCAAATCCCGGCATCCCAGCCTGGTCAGTAATGAAATAATGCCTCTTTTGATTCGTTGTTCTTGTTTTCCTGTTAAATTCTCCTCACCTCCAACTTCTTGGGATCAGCTTAGTTGCTCTGCAAGTCTTTGTGACTCTGCCTTTGAGGAAACTCAGGCTAATGAGACAAACATATAGAAAAATAGCTCAGTTTTCTCCAAATCTAGTGCACTATTTCAATTGTGCTGAATAGGAATCTAAAGAATTGGGAGACTGGGGCTAGTAATGAACCTTTAATGAGCCCTGGCACTCATTAGACATGGAATCCCAAGAAGAACTGGCTAAAGTTTCTGCCCAATAGGATCACAAGTTGGCAAGTTTTCTGGCCCAGTGTTAAGCATCTAGAGGGCAATAGAATGTGGATCAGAACTCTGTATTCCCTCCTGTCCCCCAGGCACCTGCTCCCTCCTTTGCCCCAAGCCTTCGAAGATTGAATTGTCTGACTCTGAATTTAATGGAAAACTCTGCCCTTGGAACTGCATCTCAGAGCCAAAAGCAAAGCTAGTAATGAGCCCCAGGTGGTATGTCTATTTGCTGTTCTGCTTCGCAAGTTAACTATGGCCAAAGAATTTTATCTTGTGCTTTCATGACGTAGTGTTTTAAAACATAGATTTACTCTACAAATAAACTCTATATTTTTCTTCTAATTTTTCCTATGGTGTATTTAGATATAAAACTACTTACTTTTCCTATAAAGAATCCTAATGCAGTTCCAAACTTCCACTCTAATTACCAAAGTAATGTTCAAATTTCATTAAAAGCAGCAATTACAGTACATGCACTAAGGGATTATGCTCAATTCATTTTTCAGATTTGCTTTAATTTTTACCTTTGCAAAGTATAATTCCCTTTATCAGAGATGATAATGACTGTTTCCAGTGTTCAGGTTGTTAGTAAAATATCAAATAGCAAATATTGAAAACAGTACTTTTTAAAAAGTTTTTTATTTAATCTAGATGTTTACTGGTAATGAAGATAAAATCTGGGTCATTAAGAAAAAGATTTTCTATAGTTAGTGATAAATGGCGAAGTGCATTATCAAACTAGTGTCATTTTAATGGACCAAATGACATATCTTTAAGAATATTTTAATATTCAAGCCTTTCCTACTCTTCAGGTGGACCTATGTGAGGTAGGTAAGAGTTACTTCAGAGTAAAATTGCTGATGAATCTATTTTTCATTTTTTCTGAGGGTTAAAACATCTAGAAGGTAGACTCTTTGATATACATTCCATATCTAGTTGAAAACTGGGCTTTATATGCTGGCCTTCGAAACAGAGAATAGAAATTTGCTAACTAATTCATTGGTAGCTTAATTGCATTTTCAATGTCACAAGCCTTAAAAATATAAGTATTTCTTTGATGATATATGCATACTTAAATTGCATGTGGATTTGTTTATTATCAGTAAGGACAAACAATAAATTGAAATATTTTAATATCTAGGATTATATTGTAATTTTTTTTGCACACTACATTTTTGCAGCCTGTCCTTAGGCTAAGTCAACACTTTATTATCTTATCACTTGTCGATTTATCATTTTACTTACCCTAAATATTTTTGGGTTTCTAAATAGACATAGTCTTTGAATTTTCTTCATGGATTTTCTCGTAGTGCTTCTTCCATGTTCACGTCCGCTATCCTTTGATCATTTTCTGTTCAGATCCATATATATTAAATAGACTTTAAGCCTAAGGGATGCATAATGTTAAACCACACAATATTTAAATTCTTATGGAAATTGCTCTCAAGTTCTTTAGATTTTACTGAACACAACACAACTAGCCCTTGATTCCATACTTATTACCCTAATATAATTTCAGTGATAGTTACATAGAGTGCTTATGAAACTAATATCACATATTCAATTTCCGAGTGGTCTCCTCACACAGAGAAAGGCACTAATCCACAGCTACCAGCTGCACCTGCAGGTGTGAAAAACACATTGCTTATAAAGTATATTGCTAAATCGAGAAGATTGTGTTCTGTAATCTAACTTACAGAGAAATAAAGAAAGTAGCATGGTCAGAGGCAGTATGCTCATCAACTGTTTCACTTTTCCCTTTAAATTTTCCAGTCCTTGAAGGTAGAACACTGTCAGTAGTAATAGTCAATGGGCTACGACCAGAAGTTATGCAAGTCATAGACAATCCTATAGTACAACTCAGATGGTGGAAACTCAGCCTGAGTGGACTTCAGGAGGACAGTTTTACTATAGAGTGGCTTGGAGAACCACCAAATTTTGTGTGAGAGGGAATTAACTTTTGATATAAATGTATAAACTTTTTATAGTTTTGTTATAAATTCCCCACTAAGTTTGGGAGTTGTTAGCTCAGAATAATCAAGCCTGTCCTGACAGATGCTGATATCGGAACCAAAGAGAGAGCTTTCTTAACAAAAACTTAAAATAGGGGGCAGCATGAAACTGATATCAAAACCCAAAAGAGATGGTGATCTTTACAATAGTAAAATATTTGGCAAAATGCACACCTGCAGGGTTTGAGGAAGCAGATGATACACCTAAATGCAAAGTAAACTGAAACACCGCCACCAATAATAACAACAAAAATGTGTGGCTTTAAGGAAAAAGAGGTTAAAATTTTTAGAATTTTGAGTAGTTGTACAGTGTTGTGTTTGGCAAGATATTACAAGGAGGTAATAGTTCAGGTTGACTGATCTCTAAGCAAAAATGAATGTGAATAAGTATAGTGCTCAAAATCTGGGTCTCTTGGGATTAAAGAGTCCACTGTTTCTGTGATAAAAATAAGATGAATAAGCCTTTGAGGAATAAATTCCAGTAAAATCTTTAAACTGGTTTAATTATCTCAGAGGAAAAAAAAAAAATCAGATTAAGGGTATGGAGCCAGTAAATACTTTCAATTAAATAAAATGACTTAGGGCAAAAATATGATTGGGGTCCACAAAAGCACACAGCCTCAAAATGTCCTTATTTAAACTCACAGAAATGTATGGGGACAAGAAAACAAAAATTGTAGTGAATCTAAAACTTATATTGGAAACACCAAGATTAGTTGTGGGGAGGTATCACATCTTAGAGCAAAAACATTGAGGCTAAAACTAAAAATCACTTAGTTTCCTTTTTTTCTTTTTTAAGTTTATTTCTTTTGAGAGAGAGAGAGTGTGCACAAGCAGAGGAGGGGCAGAGAGAGAGAGATGGAGAGAGAGAATCCCAAGCAAGCTCTATGCTGACAGCACAGAGACCAATACCGGGCTCAGTCTCATGAACCGTGAGATTGTGACCTGAACGGAAATCCAGAGTCAGATGCTTACCTGACTGAGCCACCCAGGTGCTCCTCACTCTTAGTTTCTTAACATTTTAAATTAAGGTGATGATTTGATTTACCCCCTCAGCCACTAAAATGACATAGTCTCCAACAGAGACTCCACATGTTCTCCACAGAGAACAATGGATCATAGTTGCTCTTTCTATTGATCATGATCAAAGACTAATTCTGGACTATTTTCTACTCTCATGACTTGGGGTGCCTTACAGTGCCATCTCAGTGGGGTTGCAGAATGCATATGAGACGTGCATATGTATGTGTGGAAAATGTAAAGGAACAAGTGGAATAGTTGGTGAACATTACTGCCTCACACAGTATTACATTCCCAATTTATCAACAAATCAAATAGACTACATGACTGTCCCCCATTCTTCCTTCTTCTAATAAATAGTGATTTCCACACTTATTCTGTACAAGCTTTATTATTACATTGGAATATGGCAGGGTGTTAACTTGAACTTTTAGTTCAAAGATCTCCAAACCAAGCAAAGCCATACCTTGACCTGATATATTCACTAATGAATATGACTCAGAGATAAACCTTTGAATTGGATATACTGATAGGATAGAACATTAGGTTATCTCCCTTGAGGAGGGATTCCATGTGATAGGGGTATTTGGCAAACAGAAGGGCAGACTAAGGCAGAGATAAAATGGCCACTGAATAAACCATTTCTTTCTCTCATTACCCATCCCACTCGCAGTGAGGCAGGGCCATAGGAATAATGTTAATCAAATGAGCTGAGAGCAGAAGTGACATGTGTCACTGAAAAACTGATCTCATAGGCAGGTCTAATCCTTTATTTTCTCTTTCACTGATCAAAGAGCTATATATTCAGATTCTCTGTCAGTCCACATTACTAAGAGGCCACATGGAAGGTGACTGCTGCCCAGATGCAAGGAGGACATTAGGAGACTAGAAATAAGAGGCAACTATTTGTTACTGCAAATTACCAGGCCTTTCTTGATTGAAACATGGATGATTGATTAATCACCCTAAACTAATATAAGAATGGCTAGAAGAACTGTGTTTTGTTGCATTATAGTTTTATCTTCCCCTTGAGATTTTTAGAAACAAATACAAGACCTTTAGAAATACATTTTAAAGGCATGGAGTGTCTTTTAGAGATATATTCATCATCACTGCATTTAGTTCAGTCTAAATAACCTAATTCACATAAGCATTTTAAGTGTCCACAGTGTGAAAAAGAATTATTTTTCAAAGAACAAAAATTCCCCTTGATAGTAAAAACTGTAAGCATTTGTATAGCATTTAGAACATCACAGGCATTTTGAAAGCCTGTGATATAGGCTACATATAACTATGTGGGTATTCAAAATTCTATGAGTAGCTACTAGGTAAGTATCTTCATTTTACAGGTGAGAAATTGAATATACAGAGAGTCTAGGTAACTTGCCCAAGTTCACACAACTAGGCTTGGAACAGACAGCTGTAGTCCATACTCTGTTTTAACCACTATGTACTACTGCCTCAAACCAATATTGAGTCTCAGCTAATTGGAATGGAGGCATAAAACTTTTAAACTATTGATACACAGGTTAGTGCCTCTTTGAAACTAATTATTCAAAAAATATAATTTAAAAAAATCATCTAAAAGTGATGATTGGTTTACATTACAAAACATATTTTTAAAGAGAAAGATCCTCTTGCATCATTTAAAATGTGATTTCATTTATAGAAAATTCATACTTGAGATCAGGAAGAGAGGTCTTCCTGCATACCTGTGTGGAACATAGACATCACATTTATCACAGGGGATCAATGGGCTATGATCAATGGAGGTGATGATGAAAAGTAATATCATTGGATATCTCATCTCTTTTTTTATTTTGCCAAGAATAGAAGTACAGTTTGGTATATTTATGTACAAAGATGATAATTTGTAATGATTGGGTATCTTTTCGTTTTCATCTATAGATTATTCACCTGTGTTTTGTGGTCAACATTTGTGTTTAAAAATTGTGTTTTGAGGACATTAGTTAATTCATCATATTAATCCATGTGGCTATTTATATTTATGTAATGCTCTGAATTCTTTCTTTATATTTTTGGCACATGCACCTATGAAAAATTAGAGAAAATGTAGCTTGACAAAATATTCTAGGAATGATTTAAGATATAGAATTCTTAAAGATAATAGTTTACTGAGTAAACTTTGTTTTTCAAGGGCAAATGGAAGTAAACACAGTGTTGATCATTGTCATCATAAAGTATTGTCAAAGCAAAAGTTGCGCCGAAGTCCAACAGGCAAGGAAGACTTTATTCAAGGCTATTGTAATAGATTAGGGAAGCCAGGGCTCAGTCGAAGCTCAACTGGAGTTTTTAGGAGCTGATGTGGGGTGAGGGATCTGAGGCCATCTGTGTTTGCTAACTGGCTTCTGAATTAGAGAATCATTTGTATTTCCAAGAAAGGGGTCTGTGCAGATCACTGATTTAATAAGTGTTATCTTTTCACAGATTTTTGTGGAGAGGAAATATTCCTGGGGAAGAGAGGAATGAGAAAGTATCATAGAGGAGGTGTAAATGGGGAGAAAGAGATGACTAACGCAGATATGGTTATATTTTTTTCCCCATGTGATAATGCAAAGTCTAAACCAGCGTATAATCTTCAATATTCCTGTTGTATACCTACCCAGAAAAAGAAAGGATGGTTGCATTGTACTCTAGCATACTATGCTATAAGAATGATTTTCTTTAGGGAAGATCAAGAATGTAGATTTGAATATAGATTGTTGGCACTTGTGTCAACTTTTTATGATACGGATGTTTAAACTCTCCTCTTTCTACTCGTTGAATAGAAATGACTGATATGCCTGAGCCTTCAAAATACTTCAACTATTGTATGCATTACAATGCAAATTTTATATAAAAATCCTACCTTCTTTCTAGGAAGCCTTTCTATTTTGCTAAAATGATCCCAACGGATTCTCTGTTGGGGCACTGGTTTTTATGGATTAGATTTAACAGAATATCTGTGCCAAAAAACCTTCATAGCTTCTTTGCCTGCCTTAGGAATCTTCCCTACCATATATAGAGAAGGACTGGGTATTTTCTTCCTAAGACCGGACCAACACAGGGATGTCCATTTTCACCACTTCTATTCAACATTGTACTAAAGGTTCTAGCCAGAACAATTAAGGAAAAAATAAGAAAAAGAAACAAGCATCCAGATTGAAAAGGAAAAAGAAACTATCTCCAGTCACTGACAACATACTCTTGAATTTGGAAATCCTAAGGAATCTACACCCCACCAACACTGTCAGAAATAATAAGTGAGTTAAACAAATTTGCAAGATATAAGATCAATACAAAAAATAAATTATATTTCTATACAGTGACTATGAGCAATCAGAATATGAAATTAAGAAAACAATTCTATTTACAAAAATGTCAATAAGAATGATATCAAAACCAGATAGTCTCCCCTAAACAAGAGAATTATACGCCAATATTCCTGATGGGCATGGATACGAAAATTCTCAATAAAATACTAGCAAACAGAATCCAGCAATATATTAAAAATTATTCACTATGATCAAGTGCAATCTCTTCCTGGGTTGCAAGGTGGTTTAAATGTTTGAAATCAATCAATATGATACACCACATTAATTAAAGGACAAGAACCATATGATCCTTTCAATAGATGCAGAAAAAGCATTTGACAAAGTACAATATCCATTCATGATTAAAATTGTAAACAAAGTAGGTTTGGAGGGAACATACCTCAACATAATAAATGTCATAGATGAAAATCCCACAACTAATTTCATCTTCAATTGAGGAAAAACTGAGAGCTTGTCCTCTGTGGTTAGAAATAAGACAAGGATGTTCACTTTTACCACCGTCATTTAACATAGTACTGGAAGTCCTAGCCACAGCAATCAGACAACAAAAAGAAATAAAAGGCATCCAAATTGGTAAAGAAGGAGTTAAACTTTCACTATTTGCAGATGATATGATCCTCTATATAGAAAGCCCAAAAGACTCTGCCAAAAAGTTGTTAGAACTGATATATGAATATAATAAAGTTGCAGGATAAAATATCAACATACAGATATCTGTTGCATTTCTATACACCAATAATGAAGCAGCAGAACGAGAAATTAAGGAATCAATCTCATTTAAAATTACACCAAAAAACCCCCAATAAGATGCCCATGAATAAACCTAACCAAAGGGGTAAAAGACCTGTACTCTGAAAACTATAAAACACCAATGAAAGAGATTGAAGAGGACACAAAAGAAATGGAGAGACATTCCATGTTCATAGATTTGAAGAACAAATATTGTTGAAACCTCTATACTACCCAAAGCAATCTATACATTTAATGCAATCCCTATCAAAATACCAACAGCATTTTTCACAGAGCTAGAATTTCACAGAGCTAAAATTTTTATGGAACCACAAAGGCTTTGAATAGCCAGAGCAACCTTGAAAAAGAAAAGCAAAGCTGGAGGCATCACAATTCTACACTTTTCAGTTGTATTACAAAGCTGTAGTGATCAAAACAGTCTGTACTGGCATAAAAATATAGATCAATGGAACAGAATAGAAAACCTATAAATGGACCCACAACTATATTGCCAACTAATCTTTGACCAGGCAGGAAAGAATATCCACTGGAAAAAGAAGACAGTTGCTTCAACAAGTGGTATTGGGAAAACTGTACCACTTTTATAAACCATGCACAAAAATAAATTCAAAATGGATTAAAGACCTAAATGTGAGACCTAAAACATAAAATCCTGAAGAAAAACCCATGCAGTAACCTCTTTGACATCAGACCTAGCAACTTCTTTACAGATATGTCTCCTGAGAAACAAAAGCAAAAATAAACTATTGGGACTTTATCAAAATAAAAAGCTTCTGTACCATGAAGGAAATAATCAACAAAACTAAAAGACTAAAAGAATGAGAGAAGATATCTGCAAATGACATATCTGGTAAAGGGTTAGTTGCCAAAAAATATAAAGAACTTACAAAATTCAACATCCCAAAAATGAATAATCTAATTTAAAAAGGGGCAGAAGACATGAATAAACATTTTTTCCAAAGAAGACATCCAGATGGCCAACAGACACATTAAAAGATGTTCAACATCAGTGATAATCAGGGAAATGCAAATTGAGACTACAGAGATATCACCTCACGCCTGTCAAAATGGCTCAAATCAACAACACAAAAACATGTGTTGGCAAGGATGTGGAGAGAGGAGAACCCTCTTACACTTTTGGTGGGAATGTAAACTGTGTGCAACCACACTGGAAAACAGTATGGATGTTACTCAGAAAGTTAAAAATAGAACTACCCTGAGGCATCTGGGTAGCTCAGTGAGTTAAGCATCTGACTTCTGATTTTAGCTCAGGTCATGATCTCAAGGTTCATGAGATCAAGCGTGAAACCTTCTTGGGATTCTCCCTCCATCTCTCTTTCTGCCCCTCCTCACTCACTCACTCTCAAAATAAATAAATAAACTTAAAAAAATAGAACTACCCAATGATCCAGCAATTGCACTATTAGGTACTTATCTAAATGATACGAAAACACAGATTTGAAGGGATACATGTACCCAAATGTTTACAGCAGCATTATCTATGATAGCCAAATTATAGAAACAGCACACGTGTCCATTAACTGATGATTGGATTAAGAAGATGGTGTGTGTGTGTGTGTACACACACACACACACACGCACACATACACAAAATGGAACATTATTCATCCATAAAAAAGAATGAGATCTTGCCATTTGCAATGACAAGGAGCTAGAGAATATTATGTTAAGTGAAATAGGTCAGAGAAAGACAAATACCATATGATTTCGCTCATATTTAAGAAATAAAACAAATGATGGGGCGCCTGGGTGGCTCAGTCGGTTAAGTTCCTGACTTACGCTCAGCTCATGATCTCACGGTTTGAGTTCGAACCCCGCATTGGGTTCTGTGCTGACAGCTGCGAGCCTGGAGCCTGCTTCAGATTCTGTCTCCTTCTCTCTCTGCCCCTCCCCTGCTTGCTCTCTCTTTCTCTCTCTCTCAAAAAAAGTGAATAAACATTTTAAAAAATTAAAAAAAAAAGAAATAAAACAAATGAGCAAAGGGAAAAAGAGAAAGAAGTAAACCAAGAAACAGACTCTTAACTATAGAGAACAAACTGATGGTTACCAGGGGGGAGGTGGATGAAATAGGGGATGGGGATTAAGGATTGCAGTTGTGATGAGCCCAGGGTGTTGTATGGAATTGTTTAATCTATGTTGTACACCTGATATTCATATTACACTTTATGTTAACTAACTGGAATTTTAATATAGACTTGAAAAATACTTAAAAATGGCTTTTACAAAAAGAATAAAATACTGAGGAATAAATTTAATAATAGTAGTAGAAAATGCACATTGAAAACTAGAAAATGTTGAAATTAAAGAGGTTCCAGATAAGTGGAAAGACACCCCATATTCATTGATAAGAAGACTTAGTATTATCAAAATGGCAATTCTAATTTGATCTGTAGGTTGAACATGTTCCCTATGAGAATTCTAGCCAACTTCTCTGCAGAAATTGACAAGTTAATCATCAAATTTGTATGAAAATGCAAATCATCAAGAAAACGCAAAACAAACATACCATAAAATTCACCTGTTTTTATTTTGTCTCTGTAAAGATTTTTTTTTTTTTAATATAAGGAGCTAGTTTGTGCTAACCATCGTTAGGCATTTTGAAGTTTAGTACTTTTGAGTGACTTAACCAACAAAGTTAATTAAACATATTTTTAAGACATATTAAGTGTGTGTTTTACTAGCAACATAGTGGTAAGAAAGAAAATTGAACCAATTGACAGTTAATGCTAAGATACTCAGTAGTATTAACAACTGTTTTTAGTCCTTGTGGTGGGGAACACTGAAGTTGTATATGTAAAATTTGCATTCGTTATTATTTCTTTCTATAATGAATTGTGCATTTCATTGAATGTTCTTTTTTTTGTAAACTGGCATCTCCAAACATATTATTTACTTTTTTTTAATGCTTATTTATTTTTGAGAGTGAGAGACAGAGCATGAGTGGGGGCAGGGGGGCAGAGAGAGAAGGAGACACAGAATCCTAAGCAGGCTCCAGGCTCTGAGCTGTCAGCACAGAGCTGGACGCGGGCTCCAACTCACAAACTGATGTCATGACCTGACCCGAAGTCAGATGCTGAACCAACTGAGGTGCCCCAACCAAACATAATAATTTCACTGTCTGTTTTGTTCTTTATACCCGGGGATGAAAAAAGCAGGGGGCTTCTACAGAAATCAGTTAGAAATGTAAAATTACATGAACATGGATAGAATATTTTAGCAAATGAAAATTAAAAAAATATTTTTGCCATTAATATGTCATTATTTCACTGGATGCTAACAGATCTTAATAATTAACTCATTAAAAATAAGGAAATAGAATAGCTCAATCCATGTAACAAATATTTGTTTATTATCAGTCTATGTGGAAAGTGCTGACCTAGTAAATGTAAGAGGAAGAAAAGTCTCCATTGTTACTTCCAAGGAAATACTATTTAATCTGAGGAGACAGAAGACACACACATAAATAAGATGAAAATTTGACTGTATTTGGCAAGTGCCAAGTATATAATGACACTCTGACAGTTAAGAAAAGAGATGGATTACTAAGAATAGAAGTAGTTTACAAAATCTTCAAAGAGGTGAGGGTTTGAGCAAAATCTTGAAAGACAATATTGTTCATTTCTGTATATCAAAACTGAGGCTCACAGGGTTAAATGACTCACCTTAAACTCTAGTAAATGACAAATCTATATTTAGTACGAAGTTTGCAAACTCTGAGTCTGGCATAATCCTCTCTGATTTCCTACTGGCTGGAATTTTTGGCCAGTAGCTCATTAATGCATGTTCATGCACAATAAATAGCATTAAGCCAGAGGCTGTTGAAATACTATATTTGATCTGAAAGGAGAGACACTACCGCTAGGAGCTTATGCTAAAGGAAGATGAACCCTTTAGAGTGGAAGGCAGAATCCCAGCTAAAACCATGCTTCCCTACCAAATGCCAAGAAAAAACTTGGCATAGACTTGAAGCTCCTTGCCTAGAGGACGTTTCTTCTGGGAACTCTATCTCTACTTTCCACAGGTAACTATAATTCTAAAGTGACATCAACATCTCCTAAACACACTATGCAGGAGCTATGGGTGATGGCTGTCTATGGGATTTTGGTGGGAACAAATCTCAGCCTTGTCAATCATTTGGAAATGTATACTGGAGACAGCTGCAGCGGTAGCAGAGGCTGTGAGAAGTCAATAACTATAAAATTTTACTGAGCGCCATAAAAGAAGACTGGACTAAAGAGACATTGCATGTTTCTTGATGGAAATGG
The DNA here is from genome assembly GCF_028749965.1 of Puma concolor. Lineage (NCBI taxonomy): Eukaryota > Metazoa > Chordata > Mammalia > Carnivora > Felidae > Puma > Puma concolor. The sequence continues at coordinate 27,664,103 of NC_141668.1, read as the reverse complement.
GATCTTGTAAATATCCAAATTAATTCCCCCCCCACACACAAATTAATTTATGAGTTAAAGACAATTGCAAATACAATGTCTTTTGGCATTTTTTTTTTAATTTGGAAAAAAAATTCTTTAAAATCCCAAGGAATAAAAGAATAGTGAAAATAACTACCAGCATTTAGAGAAAGGAGAATGAGAGATCCTTGTCTACTGGATATTAAAATATATATCAGTGCCATAGTAATTAAATCAGTATCATACCGCTCCCCAAATGAGAATAGTCCATAGGATATTGTTTGAATGAAAACACAAATTACAAAGCAGTGTGTGTGTGTGTGTGTGTGTGTGTGTGTGTGTGTGTTTAGCATATAAGCAGATTTTAAAGATTGATAATCACTGTGTTATTTCTGATCACCTCTGGGTAGTCAACTTTCAAGTGTTTTTTTTTTTTTTCTTGTTTATACTTTTCTGTAATTTGTGAAATATTACAATAAACATGTATTATAAATAAAATATACCCTGTTTTCATTAAATTATAGACAAACAATTAAAGGAAAATACAAGCAAATATACATATAATTTTCCAGTAGGAAAAGTCTATGTTTGCATGACCCTATTATTCAAATAAGTTAAAATATGACAGAACTACAGCATTAAAAATTATTTATTATAAACCAAGTTAAAAGGCAAATCACAAATTAGAAAATATTTCGAACATATGTAACAAAGCATTAATATTAATACCCAGAGAGTACTTTTGTATATTTTAAAATTAGGAATACCAAGAAAAACAGGCAGAAAACATGGACAAAGAAGAAGAAATAGAAGAAGAAATAGAAGAAATAGAAATGACCAATAAGGATATGAAAGGTGTATTTAACTTCACTAAATTTTAAAAATGCATACTATAGCAACAATGAAACACTATATTTCTAAGTATAGCATCCATTTTAATTAAAAGGAATGAAGATATCTAATAAATGGACACTTTACTGCTTATTGAAGGTGAATTTTTAAAAAATTCTGTATCATTGTTTGACAATAAATATCAAAACTTAAAAATGTGCTTATTCTTTAATCAAGCCATTTCACTTCTAACATTATATCCAAAATATATAGTGAGGAAAGATTTGTATATATAAATGTACACCATAGTATTATTTAATATTCTTAGAATTTAGGAATAAACTAATGCACAACTACATGGGGTTATATAATAATATTAGACATGGGATGCCTGGGTGGCTCAGTTGGTTAAAGGTGACTATTGGTTTTGGCTCAGGTCATGATCTCATAGTTTGCGAGTTTGAGCCCTGAATTGGGCTCTGCACTGTCAGTGTGGAGTCTGCTTAGGATTCTGTCTCTGCCTCTCTCTCTCCCTCTCCCACTTTCTCTAACTCAAAATAAATAAATAAACTTTAAAAAAAATTTAAAAATTTAAAAAAAACATTATACTCATCCACATAAAAAATGTTATGCAACAAATAAAAATGATGCTGTAAATCAGAGATACTTATTTTAGCTTCTCTAGGAGTCACTGGATGGGCTTCAAAGGATTTGTGAATTCCACGATAGTTGATTTCAAGTTTGTATGTAGAAGTATATGTGTAGTTTTGGAGGTATAGGGCCATAGGGTCGGTTGCCTTTTCAAAACATTTTTTCAAACAGTTCTGTGGCCCATAGTTCAAGGAGCACTGGATGCAGTGTTCATAATTTATTGTCAATTAATGGCAGCAGTTTGTCATTATGTCATAGTTTTGTGTATGACATGCTTATATATGTATTCTCCTTTATACATTAAATGTTGTTGGTGGCTTATGATTTTTCATTTTGCTTATATATATTGCCTAATTTTTCCATAAAATACTATATTACTTTTTTCACAAATATTAGTATCAAAAAAATACTGTTACAAACTTTCATAAAAAGCTTTGATGTGCAAGATGACTAAGTGAATTGTTTTACTGTGGAGATAGGTCCCTTCCCCTAAATATTTCCTTGCCTTTGCATTAACATATAAAGTTTAAAAATTTACATATGGCATTTCATACAGCCTTGACTAGAATTTGGTGATTTTAGAAAGGCTTGTAAATGTCCTGTTCCAAATGATCTTTTGCTAGTTTCCATTTTTTTAATTTTTTAATTTTTTAAATATTTATTTGTTCTTGAGAGAGAGAGAGACAGAGTGCGAGCAGGGGAGAGATAGAGAGGGAGGGAGACAGGGAATCTGAAGCAGGCCCTGGGCTCTGAGCTGTCAGCACAGGGCCTGATGCGGGTATCGAACTCACAGTGAGATCAGGACATTAGCCAAAGTCAGATGCTTAACTGACTGAGCCACCCAGGCGCCCCTGCTAGTCTCCATTTGTAACTGAAATTCCACTAGAATGATAGTTTGATTAATGAGTTATTTCCAAAATCCCTTATTAAAATGCATATTATGAGGGAGGAAAGCAAGGGTTTCCACTATAACATTTGCATGAATCAGAGCCCATTTGCTCAGACTTTTAGGTGAACTTGAACACACCTCTATGAACAGGAAGGACCACCAACCTATCGAAAGTCCTTTAAGTCACATGATCAGAATTTCCTAAAATTTTATTTATATTTTCTAAGGATATTGATATTAATGCTTTTCTAAAAATCAAAACAATATATATCCTTGCTTTTAAATAATAAACTTCAAATTCCTCCATGAAAAAGAGCTGTGTAATTTTATATGTTTGGTCCCTATGTTGATTTCCACATAATTTATATACTCCAAACTTCTATTAAGATTTATTGCCCTTATGCATCCAATTTTTCCAAATGCTTTTTTTACAAGGTTATGTTATCATCTGAAATGGACATTAATTTTACTATTTAAGCCCCTAGTGATCCACAAGAAGAAAAATCTATTGTTATAAGGCTCTGGTTGCTAGGGGAAAGATTTTTACCTTTTCTATTTAGTTGGCAACACTGGAATTTATTTAAAGTTGAGTCGTGATTTTCTTTTCACTTTCCCTTTTTTTCACTTGTTATTCTTTTATTCACTTGTTATTCTTTTATTTTAAAATAGAAAATTATCAGGGTGCCTGGGTGGTTCAGTTGGCTGAGTGTCAGATTCTTGATTTCAGCTCAGGTCATGATCTCACAGTTTGTGAGATCGATCCCCATGGCAGGCTTCGAGCTCACAGTCCAGAGCCTGCTTGGGATTCTCTCTCCCCGCCACACCACCCCCCTCTGCCTTCCCCTCCTCCATGTGTTCACTCTCTTTCTCACTCTCCCTCTCAAAAATAAACTAAAAACATAGGGAATTATCTGGTAGTGATATTTCTCTTCTTCATGCTCTAGAAGGAAGGCTGAATTTAGGAAAGGTCTACACTGAGTTCTGCAATAAAACAAAAATATTTTCATCAAGTATATACTTTATATTAAATTCTCAAATTTTAAAAATTTAGTTAATATTATTAGGAATAAACTTTTTAAGGTGTTTCCAGATTAATTTTGCTTTAAGAGAACTCTACATCCTACATCTGAAAAAAAATTAGCATGGTATATTAAAAATAACAAATAACAACAAACCAAAACCTATTATTATCGTATTAACTTCCCCTGGGCCTCAAGGTTCATAGCTATATGAGAGGATGGATAAGTCAGGTGTTGTAATATTCTCCCTCCACTTTTTTTTTTGGCACAGCTACCTTGGAGGATCTGATGAAAGTTATAGATCATTAAATACATAAGGGATTTCATGTACAAATAACCAAGACCAGCTTCATGGTGTGCAGCTTATGGAGTCCTCCTATAGGACCCATGCGTTTGCTTTGCTTTTCTACTGTTACTGTCTTGAAATTCTTAATTTTTAAATACATGGCTCTACATTTTCATTGTGTCCTGGATCCCAGAAATTATGTAACTGATGCTTCTTGAATCTCTTGAATCTGGTTATGAAGCTTTGGTTTAGATGCTCTCTAAAAAAGAAAAAAAGAAACTCTCTTTAAGATGTGGCACTACTTCTAATATACTGTAAATCCTTAGTGATGTCCATGATTGCTCTTGACCTGTGGAAAGAAGAGAACTGAATCTTTTTTAACCCTATGTGACTGTATGAAGGCATTTGGTCCATGGCTCAAAGAAAGGCATTATGAAGACGGCTGGCTTCAGTTTAGACACTTCTATTTGGTAATGATAATATTCTTTCAATTACTTTTATTGGTTTTCAATTAGAATTTCCCACATAGAATGCTACACTTCATGATAATTTATGTAGATAGCTGTCACTAAAATTAAAATAAGACTTATTTTTTCATAGAGCAAATTTAGATGATTAGCTATCCCTAAAACGATGTCGTTTCATTAATGCTAAGAATCAAATCCTAAGAAAGCATATTCTTTTTTTAAAAAAGAATAGTCTTGTGCTGTTTATGATTAAATGAACAATTTCCTTTTTAAACATTTTTCTACTTCCCACCATATGTGTCAACCTCAGAAAACTTGAAAAGGTACAGAAGTGTGATATGAAAGCAACTCTTTATTCAGAAATGTACTCCCTGATTGCAAATGGGATGTCAAAGCAAACTTTCTTTAAATTCTGCAAGAATGGGTGTTCAAAAGTGTGTAATTAATGTACCTGTGGTTTGAAGGGGTTTTTTATTTTAATTTTTTAACTTCTAAACCCCAGCTGAGTTAGTAATAGAATACAGAATTGCATACAAGAAATTGAATGCCAGTAATCTATTTGGTTAATAAAAATCTTTTGGGCGTAGCTGGGAAAAAAGAGCACATGGTTGGCAAGTTTAGAAGGAGATCAGAGGGGTATGTTTCTGTTTGTCACTCTGTTGTGTTATGTGGGGCATTTAAATGAGCCTTAAGACGGGGTGCCTGGGTGGCGCAGTCGGTTAAGCGTCCGACTTCGGCCAGGTCACGATCTCGCGGTCCGTGAGTTTGAGCCCCGCATCAGGCTCTGGGCTGATGGCTCGGAGCCTGGAGCCTGTTTCTGATTCTGTGTCTCCCTCTCTCTCTGCCCCTTCCCCGTTCATGCTCTGTCTCTCTCTATCCCAAAAATAAATAAACGTTGAAAAAAAAAAATTTTAAATGAGCCTTAAGAAAAGATTTATATTCACAGTTTGATACCTAAACTGGAGTGGCTGTATTACTGGGGCTTGGCACTGTTGATATGGAAAGTGGTCTGACTATTGATGTTTTAGGAATAAGAGAAATTTTGAGTTTTTTTTTATCTTTCAGAAATCTGTTTCCTTGAAGTGTTTAATGTTTTGGAGTCATGTTTATCATGACAACATGGGAATTTTTAAATAGAAGAGTTATCTAAACTCCACGGTCCTAATTTTTTTCTTTTTTGTATTTTACTTTTTTAAAATTTAAACTTCAGCGATCTTTCATATTTCTACTTCCCCAGTGAACCCTCATTCTTGAATAAATGGCTTTCCAAACTTAAAAAGTTGTTTCTAAGACAACTAGGTAAACTAATTAAGTTAGTTTGTTATTTAGTTAACTTAAGCCTAATCCAAAACAGATATTTGACCTAGTTGTCCAACTCATGACGAAAACATCAGTGACAATAGCTATTTTAATGAAATGACAGTTCAAGTAAACTTACTAAACAAAATGATCATTTTAGTAGCCTGCATTAAGACAGTTTTAAGCTCAATGCATTGGCCTGCTAACAGGTCAGTTTAGCATCAAATTTTATTTTTTGATCTTCATACTAGGACTGAGATAAACTTGAGAACACCCTTGAGTTATATCTGTATTTTCACATATGAATAGATACTGTATCAATAGATAACTTTTAATGATTGACCATTTAACTCCATTCTGATAAAAATTCAGTTTTTACTGTTAAAGGGATTCTATGAACTCCCCTCCCCTGAGGCAGAATTAATAGACTTGCGATATTGTAATTCAGAAACACTAATGCTCACCACTTAGAGGGTTAGATTGTCTTATAATAGAAACCCATTATGGAAAATACTCCTAACTACCTTCAATTGTCTCTTTTTTGTTTAAGCAGAAGGATATAATTAAATGCAATATTTAAAAGTGTAAATATGGGGGCGCCTGGGTGGCGCAGTCGGTTAAGCGTCCGACTTCAGCCAGGTCACGATCTCGCGGTCCGTGAGTTCGAGCCCCGCGTCAGGCTCTGGGCTGATGGCTCAGAGCCTGGAGCCTGTTTCCGATTCTGTGTCTCCCTCTCTCTCTGCCCCTCCCCCGTTCATGCTCTGTCTCTCTCTGTCCCAAAAATAAATAAACGTTGAAAAAAAATTAAAAAAAAAAAAATAAATAAAAAAAAAAAATAAAAGTGTAAATATGCTGTGATTAGAGTACTCATTGTTCTCTATTTTCATCAGGTAAAAAGATAAATTATAGAAAATATTCTCACTTTTGAAGCATTGGCTTTCTCTAGTATATACATTTAGAGACACTGTGGCTTTAATATTTAATCCAGTTCTCCAAAAATATAAAGAGCTGGAAAATGGAGCTATTAGGTACAGTTGTGCAGCCTGTATACTACACAACTCAAATGATCATCATTCATGTAGCCTATGCTATAAATATGTTTCCATTGTGCAGTAAATAACCTGAAAAATATGCATAAACCTTGATTATATATACACCTTTTCTTGTCTTAGGTAGGAACATTTTCACTTTAAATTTTTTCATTAATAATTTAGTGTTTATTACAGTATTACATTGAGGGACTTTCCTTATGGAATTGGCTTATAAATGAACTTTTTAGCTTCAAACACTAAACCTATTCAGAGAGAGTTAAAACAGTGTCTCTCTATACTTCTTCTGGTGTAGGCAGTAGATAGCAGAGCTCAACCTCAATTTCATATGACTTGATATCAAAGTTAGGGCATTAGGGCCCAAGCATATTACAGGGAAAAGGACTCAGGTTAAGTGGGATCCAATGGATAGATGCTGGACTGGGACTCAGATGTGGGCAGATTCAAGAACATATTCTATTGACGCAAGCAGTGAACACAGTAGAGGATTACAAGAAGGTGATAACTAAAGGGGAAAAGCTTTGAGGTAAATTGTTTACCACATAGTTTCAAAATAAAATTGATTTGGAAGCTTCAGGGTTCACCATATATCCTGTGCCACACACTCTACCGTACTTTTCATAAATTATCTCATTTAATTGGAATACTCACAAAAATGGTCTGATTGTCAGAAAACTTAAGGACTTGCCAAAGATAGTTAAAATACCAGATGAATCAGACCTTAAAGTATGTTATTTTCCCACTTTGACATAGTGCTAAGTAAGACAGAGACTTCAAGCTCATAAAAAGCTCCAGGCATAGTTCAAGGATGATTAGCAAATGTTCATGATTGGTCTGTAATCACTTATGAACCCCTAGAGTTTGTATTAAAATGTTGGAACTAATCTTTCAAAATTAATTTATTTTTTATTTGTAGATCCATACTGTCCACTTATAGAATAAAATTCTGGCAAGGTTTAGATCTTATCAGTGCACACTCATTCTTTTACCCAAAAAGTATTAATGATGTCTTAAATGATTGCTTTTCAGAGAAAATTTGGAGATTGTTAACATACAGCACAGTTAGTCTATTAAAATCTGTGGTACAATCAAAACACTATAAATTCAGAGGACTGATGCGAATCTCAGTGGCTCCATCCTCTCTCACCTTTGGGAAACTTCTAAAATTTGCTGATTTCACTCTGTTTGAAAGAAAGCAGTCTGATTTTGTAGGGTTAAATTTGATAAATTATTCTAACTTACTTAAGACTGAATTATATTATACAAGCTTGCTAATAATTCCAAATAGAGTAAAATGAAATAAGTAGAGATGTTAGAACTATAAACAAAAGATGCCAGGAGGGCTAATCAGAAAAGCAATATATCTATCATTTTTTATGGTATATGGTTACTGTTAGTACTGGTCTAATAATTTAGGAATATTTAGTTTACAGATATTAAAGTCCTGAAGCCATTTTCTTCACATCTCAGAAGCAGAACAGCTTATCTTATTGCTACATTTTGAAATACTTCTTTTTAGAATTCAACAGAAGGATGAGAATCTTTCATTGTTTTCCAAGTGCTTTTCCTATAGTAATAGACCTTGTTCATTCCTTAGTTATACCATTTATTCAACAAATATTTATCATTTATAAGTCATTGTGCAGTAGGATGTGGAATTCTCAAAACAACCTGGTAGACCCAGAAAAATCAAAATGATTTTGAAGAACAAAGTTGGAAAACTCACACTTTCCAACTTTAAAACTTAGTGCTAAACAACAGTAGTCAAAGAGAGTTTGCTACTGCCATACGGATAGACATGTATCAATGGAATAGAAGTATGATTCCAGAAATAAACCCATATATCTTTGGGTTAAGTTATTTTTACTAAGATGCCAAGAGCATTCATCAATAAATTATAAATGGTGCTGGGACAGTGGATATTCACATGCAAAATGTAGTTGAATTCCTACCTCACACCATATAAAAAGATTAACTCAAAATGGAGCAAAACCTAAATTTAAGAATAGAACCTATAGAATTCTTAGAAGAAAGCATAGGAGTAAATCTTCATGACATTGTATAAGGCAATGGTTCCCAACATCTATTACCAAAAGCACAGATGACAAAACAAAAATAGGTAAGTTGGACTTTATCAAAATTAGAAATATTTGTGCTTCAAAGGATACTACCAAAAAAGTGGAAAACAATCCACAGATGGGAAAAAGATTTATAATTCATATATCTGACAAGGTAACTGTATCTAGAATATATAAAGAATGCTTATAACTCAGCAAGAGGACAAATAACTCACTTAAAAATTAGGCAAGGGATCTGGATAAATATTTCTCCAAAGAAGATACCCAAATAGCCAATAAACACATGAAAGGATGCTCATCATTTATCATTAGGGAAACGCAAATGAAAACCACAGTAAGATATTACTTAACCATTAGGATGGCTATGATCAAAAAGATACACACTATCTAGAATTCACAAAGATATAGAGAAATTGGAACCCTCATTCTTTGCTGGTAGAAAAGTAAAATGGCACAGCTACTTTGGAAAACAGTTGAACAGTTCTTCAAAATGTTAAACACAGAGTTGCAATATGACCCAGAAATTCCTCTTCTATGTATATACAAGAGAAATTAAAACATATGTTCATACAAAAATTTGTACACAAATGTTTTTAGCTTCTTCATAGTAGTAAAAGTGGAAACAATACTAGTACATATCCATTCACCATTGATAGGCATATACATATAAAATATAAGTGGGTGTATGTATGTATACACATATATATTAGACAGGCCTGTGCATATAAAAACATATATGTGTATATACACACTTATAGCTATACTTTTAAAAGGTGAATTTTATGGTGTGTGGATTTTTTCTCACTAAATATGTTATATAGTATATGCACACACACATATACATCTCAGTGAAGATATATGTGGGTGTGTGCATGTGTGTATGTACAGTTGCCCTGGCTGATGTTAGAGGGAAGAATAAAGAAGCTGAAGGAAGGAAGCACTCTTGAATTCATGTGTTATACTCAGTAAGATGACCCAATGACCCATAAGAAGATTATGTTCTTAACACCTACCAGAGGCCATACCGTTTACCAAGGTCATCATAAAAATAGTGGTGAGAGGGATACCAACATAACTAAGTTCAGTGGTGCCATTTTCCACAAGCCAGCTGGTAAGGATGACAAAAAAGATAGCTACAAACCTGGTCTTATTTACATCTGAGAACAATGGGGTCCTAACAACAGAGGCCAAGTGGTGGCTGCATCTTGAATTCCATAGCACACACCAAAAGGAGGCACAGCATGTGGTAAGCCACTTTGGTTCAGAAGACAACACATTCCATATCTAGGAATACTGTTCTGGCCCATTTATTGAGTGGCAGGGAGGGCTTCCAGCTTTGAGAGGTGACCAGAGCCAGAAAGTTTGCTGCATCAGATCCAGGTCACGGTGCAATCTGCCCTACCACTTGGGTCTTACCACCTGGCAGACATATGGTGTTGGAGCGTCAGTGGTTGGAAGAGATGAAATTAAGTATATGGCAAGCTGCAGTGGAATGACAACACAGGCCCTTTGGATTCTGTAGCAAAGCCACACCATCTGCAATAGATAATTACACACTCTTTCTGAAATAGCTTTTGGTGTGTTACTGGGTCCTGGTAGAGATGGAAAAATTGGTCATGGGACAGCAACTCATTATGCCTATTATGAGATGGGTTCTGTCAGATCTTTCAAGTTAAAATATTGTACAGGCCTTGCAACTATCCACTGTAAGATGGAAATGGCATATCCAGAAACAAGCTTGCACAGGACCAAAGGGTATGAATAAGCCTCCCAGCAGATAACTCAGACCCTCAAATCTCTCTCAAATCTCACACCAGTCCATTTCTCCATCTGCATCTATTCCTATACGTGGTTTTGCAAGACAAATTGAAAGAAGAGAAAAAAGCCTGAGCCTGGTCTATAGATAGATCAGTTTAGTGCATAGGTAAGTGCAAGCCAAAAATGGATGGCAGTTGTTAGATTACTAACACTTTCAGAATTGACCCTGAAGGACAATGGAAACGGAAATATGCATTCCTGGCTATTGGCCAGTGGCCTAGCTGTCTATTCAGAGATCTGGAAAAGAAAGGGCTGTGGGATTGGAGACAAGGAATTCTGGGGTAGAGACATACGATGTAAATGGACATAATAAGGTGGGGTTTTATATCACATATTAAGCCCATAAAAAAACATTTACCATGGAAGAGGCACTGAACAACCAAATAGACAAAATGACCCTGTCCTCATCATCAGCCATCTCAGACATAACACAATGAGTATATGAATGGAGTGGCTAGTACGGCAGAGATGGAGACCATATACGAATCTGACAGCATTGTCTCCCATGTGTTACTAACAATCTACCTACTTCTGCCACTAAATATACAATTCGAAGTAATACGGTCCAACACTAATGCTCCAGTATTATACTATTCCCTAGGCTGTCTAACTCAACCACTTGGGGGCAAATTGACTACACAATCTTCCTTCCATCCTTAAAGGGCTAGCAGTTTATCCTTTCAAGGATAGATACCTATTCTAGGTATGGGTGTATTTTTCCTGCCACAGTAGCATTGATATCTAGGGGCTTATGGAATACCTGATATACAGGCATAGAATCCTATAAAATCATAGTATCCAAATACGGGACCCATTTTACAGCAAAGAAGGTGCAGAAATGAGCCTTAACTATCGCACCTGCCAATCAAACTGAACTTGTCAATTCAGAATTTGAATTTATCAAATAGTCAAAGCAACTATTTCTGGTAAGATTTTTCCCTTCATTTTATAGGTGACTCCAGAGAGTTTCTGGGGTCATTTAACTAGTTGAATTGGATTTGAATCCAGCTATTTCACATCAACGTTGATGATTTTTATACAATACCATATATGAGGTTCTCTCACAGTTATTGCCAAACACACTCATGTTAGTAAACTCTAATAGAAAAATATGCTCTTAAGCAGGTGAAGATAGCCTAGGGATTCAGGTTAAAAAATACATGAATGACAAAGTTGAAACTCAATTTGCTATTTGTCGTTTTTAGCAGGCACATTCATAGTCCTACATCTTCTGTTCTTTGAGATATTTTTGTTGGTCTAATTTCCAAGTAGTTTATAAAGTTCCCTCTGAAATAATTACTGAATAGTTTTCCACGTTGTGGTGGTGTTGGTGAAGAACAGTTTATACCACTGCCTTTTAATAGAATCAAATGAATGACACGTGTAAGCAGTGAGTAATCCTAGCACATAGCACTCAAATGGTGTGCAGGCTGAGAAAAATATGTAGTTGAAACTAGTCTTAAAGGACTCCACAGCTAGGAATAAAACATTCAGAATATTTGAGGTTGCACAGAATTTTCTGTTCAGGTTGGTTATTGGGTATTTAAGAACAGTTATTTAACAGATGTGAAAACAAAGTGTTGATGAGTAGAAGCTACTGTAGAAGAAAATGTATTAAAATGAAAGTTGTAGACGTTGTGAAAAATTAAATGATTTAAAGTCTTGCATATTTGCTATAGCTAGTGTTGTTATAATTACAACAATGAAGTTTGATGATCTGGAATTCTCTTCAAGTACAACTAGGATATTACATTAGATATATGGATGTTGCAACCTGCCAACTGGTTATCAGAAACATTGTTTGGCATGACAAACTCAACTTGACAGGCCATAAGTAGGCTGAATAGTCTCTCATTTTTCATAGTTCCCACTAAGTGGGGCATGTTTCATTTGTTCATTAATATTCTGTAACTCATCCATGAATTCATTTGAGTTTGCTTAGTTCAGTAATCTCTGGCATTTCAATGTGTTGTCATTTTAGTTTCTCTGATTTCTCTACCATTCAGTAGAAACAAATATATTCCATGAAACGAATGCATGATGTAAGCAGAACATTCTCTAAATTTGTAGTCTTTTCAATTAACACATTTTTGAACTGGGTAAGACAATTGCACTAAATGTTTAATAACCTCCCAGTGTGGATATAAACACTTTGGTACACTCACTTAATGATGTACTTTTTTTTTCTTTTATTTTTTAAATTCCGGTATAATTAATGTACATTGTTATATTAGTTTCATGGGTCCAATATAGTGATTCAACAATTCTATGCATTACTTAGTGCTCATCATGATAAGTGTACTCTTATTTCGCTTCACCTATTTCACCCATCCCCCTACCACCTTTGCTCTGCTAACCACCAATTTGTTTGGCACAGTTAAGAGTCTGTTATTTGGTTTGCCTCTTTTCATTGTTGTTTATTTGTTTCTTAAATTCCACATATGAGTAAAATCATATGGTATTTGTCTTTTTCTGACTGATTTTTTTCACTTAGCATTATACACTGTAGCTCCATCTATATTGTTGAATATGGTAAGATTTCATTCTTTTTTATGGCTGAATAATATTCTCTCTCTCTCTCTCTCTCTCTCTCTCTCACACACACACACACACACACACACGCACACACATACACACACACACACACACACTTCTTTATCCATTCATCAACTGATGGACATTGGGCTGCTTCCATATCTTGGCTATTGTAAATAATGCTACTATAAATGTAGGGCTGCATGTATCCCTTTTAATTAGCGTTTTTGTATTTTTTGGGTAAATACCTAGTACTTTTTGTATTTTGGGGGTATGATTGCTGGATCATAGGGTAATTCTAATTTTAACCTTTTGAGGAACCTCCATACCATTTTTCACAGTGGCTGCACCATTGTACATTCCCACCAACAGTACATGAGGGTTTCTTTTTCTCCACATCCTTGCCAACACTTGTTGTTTCCTGTATTTTTATTTTAGCCATTCTGACACGTGTAAGGTGAAATCTCATTGTGGCTTTGATTTGCATTTCCCTAATGATGAGTGATGTTAAGCATCTTTTTATGTGTCTGTTGGCTATCTGTATGTCTTCTTTGGAACAATGTCTGTTCATGTCTTCTGCTCATTTTTAATTGGATTATTTGTGGGTTTTTTGGTGTAGAGTTATATAAATTTTTATGTATTTTAATATTAAACCCTTATTGAATATATCATTTGCAAATATCTTCCATTCAGTAGGCCATCATTTATTTATTTTTATTGCTTCTTTGCTGTGCAAAAGCTTTTTATTTTGATGTAGTCCCAATAGTTCATTTTTGCTTTTACTTCCCTTGCCTCAGGAGACATATTTAGAAAAATGTTTTATTGTGCCAGTACCATATTGTTTGATTGACTACAGCTTTGTAGTATATCTCAAAATCTGGGATTGTGGTACCTCCAGTTTCTCTCATTTTCAAAATTGTTTTGGCTATTTGGGGTCTTTTGTGTTTCCAGAAAATTTTAAGATTTTTTTTAGATCTGTGATAAATGTTGTTGGTATTTTGATAAGGGATTGCATTAAACCTGTAGATTTCTTTAGGCATTAAAGAATTTTAACGATAGACATTTTAACAATATTGGTTCCTCTGACCCTTGAGCATGGAATATCTTTGTATTCACTTATTTCAATTTCTTTTAGAGTACAGGTCTTTCACCCCCTTGGTTAAGTTAGTTCCTGGGTATTTTATTATTTTTGATGCAATTGTAAATGGGATTATTTTCTTAATTTCTCTTTCTGCTGCTTCATTATTGGTGTATTGAAATGCAACAGATTTCTGTACACTGATTTTGTATCCTAAGACTCTACTGAGTACATTTATCAGTTCTAGCAGTTTTGGTGGAGTCTTTGGGGGTTTTCTATATATAGTATCATGTCATCTGCAATTAGTGAAATTTTTATTTCTTCCTTACCAGTTTGGATGTTCTTTATTTCTTTTTCTGGTCTTACTGCTGTGGCTAGAGAATCTAGTACTGTGTTGAATACAAGTGGCAAGAGTGGACATCCTTGACATTTTTCTGACCTTAGAGGAAAAGCTCTCAGTTTTTCTCCACTAAGTATGATATTCAGTGCATGTTTTTCATCTATGCCCTTTATTATGTTAAGGTATGTTCTCTCTAAAACTACATTATTGAGGGTTTTTATCATGAATGGATGTTGTACTTTGTCAAATGCTTTTTTTTTAATTTAATTTTTTATTAAAATTTTTTTTTAATGTTTATTCAGTTTTGAGAGACAGCATGAGCAGGAAAGGGGCAGAGAGAGGGAGACACAGAATCCAAAGCAGGCTCCAGGCTCTGAGCTGTCAGCACAGAGCCCGATGTGGGGCTTGACTGAGCCCCCAGTCGACTGAGCCGACTGAGCCACCCAGATGCCCCCTTTGTCAAATGCTTTTTTATACCTGTAGGGAAATGATCATATTATTTTTATCCTTTCTCTACTGATACAGTGTCTCACACTGATTAATTTGTGAATATTGAACCACTCTTGTATCCTAGGAATAAATCTCACTTGATTGTAGTGAATGATGTTTTTAATGTATTGTTGAATTCAGTTTGCTAGTAATTTGTGGATTTTTACATTTATGTTCATCAGAGATATTGGCCTGTAGTTCTCTTTTTTTTTGTGATGTCTTTATCTGACTTAGTATCAGGGTAATACTGGCTTCATAGAATAAATTTAGAAGTTTTCCTTCTTTTTCTACTCTTTGGAATGTTTGGTAGAATTCACCTGTGAAGCCATCTGGTCCTAAACTTTTATTTGTTGACAACTTTTTTTTTTTTTATTTAAATAACTAGTTCAATGTCATTACTTGTAATTAGTATGTTCAAACTTTTATTTCTTCCTGATTCAGTTTTGGAAGGTTATATATTTCTGGAATTTTACCCATTTCTTCTAGATTGTCCAATTTGTTGACATATAATTTTTAATGGTATTCTCTTATTACCCTCTGCCCTTTGTATTTCTGAGGTGTTAACTGTTATTTCTCCTCTTTCATTTCTGACTTTGTTAATTCAAGACTTTTTTTTAATGTGTCTGCTTAAAGGTTTATCAATTTTGTTGATCTTTTCAAAAAACCAATTCCTGGTATCATTGATCTGTTCTATTATTTTTTTTACTGTCCATTTCATTTATTTATGCTTTAATTATTTCCTTCTTTTTACTGGGTTTGGGTTCTGTTTGCTCTTCTTTCTCTAGATCCTATAGGTGTAAGTTCAGGTTGTTTAGTTGGGATTTTTCTTGCTTCTTGATGTAGACCTGTACTGCTATAAACTTTCCTCTTTGAACAGCTTTTGCTGCATCCCAAAGATTTTGAACCATTGTGTTTTCATTTTCATTTTTCTCCTTATATTTTTTATTTCCTCTTTGATACATTTATTGTTTAGTAGCATGTTATTTAACCTCCATGTAATTGTGTTATTTTCATATTTTTTCTTGTGGCTATTTTTTAGTTTCATAGTGTTGTGGTCAAAGTAGAAGTATAATATGACTTCAGTCTTTTTGAATTTGTTGAGACTTGTTTTGTGGCCTTATTTGTGATCTGTTCTGGAGAATGTTTCATGTATTTTTTTTTCTCTCTCTCTTCTTCTGGGATCCCTATAATGTGAATGATATTATGTTGATGGTGTCATTGAGTTTCCTAAGTCTATTCTTGTTTGTTTTTCTTTATCCTTCTCCTGTTCAACTAGATTCCTTTCCATTACTTTGTATTCCAGGTTGCTGATCTGTTCTTCTGTTTCCTCTATTCTTCTATTTATTTTCTCTAGTGTATTTTTAATTTCAGTTATGAGTTCTTCATCTATGATTGGTTCTTTTTTATATTTTCTATCTCTTTGTTGGGGGTCTCATGGCAATTCTCCACTCTTTTCTCAAGTCCAATGAGTATTTTTATGACTATTATTTTACATTTTCTATCAGGCATATTGCTTATCTCCATTTCATTTAGCTGTCTTGCTGTGATTTTGTCCTGTTCTTTCATTTAGGACACATTCCACTCTCTCTTCATTTTGTCTAACTTTTTATGTCTCTTCTATGTGTTAATAAAGTCAGCTAATAATAAATAGTCATAATAAATAAATAAATAAATAAATAAATAAATAAATAAATAAAGTCAGCTAATAATAAAGTTCATCTCCTGCTCTTGAAAGTAGTGGCCTTATGAAAGAGAGGCTCTGGAGTGCCATGCAGTGCAATATCCCCTGTTCACCAGAAATTGGTGCTTCAGGGATATCTCTTATGTGTGTTGCATGTACCCTATTTTGTGACTGAGCTGCCTTTGCCTTCAGTTCAGTTGTCTACAATGGCTGTTTGCCTATTTGTGGCAAGGTTTGGTCCCTGTGTTATTAATGGTCCCAGTGTTCTTAATAGTCTAGGGCCACCTTGGGCTTTAGTTTAGTCAGACCAGGTGTTTGCTAGGGATGCAGAAGCATCAAACTGCAGAGCACACAACCCCTGTGTTGTCTGCTGAGAGACTTTTGTAGGTGGGTGGGGCCTGTAGTCAGACCAGATGTCTGCCCCCAGTCCACAGCTGGGGCCACAGAAGAGCAAGTAGGTATGGTTATCTTTCTCCATCCCCAGTGCAGGAATCACTTTGGAATGGCCTTGGCCACTGTCAGGGATGCTTTCATAATGCTGTGCTTCTGTTGCCCCTTTGGATGGACTCCTGCTGAGGGCAGGTGTGATGGGACAGGTCCACAGGAGAACACAGGAGCAGGCATGTGGTGTTAGCAAGGTTTGGGTTGGTCTGATGTGGGAGGGGACCTGTAGCTGTGTTAGAGAACTTCTGATGGTGGGTTGGAGGGGGCAGGTTTGTAGAGGAGCATGGGAGTGGGGCATACTGTTAGCAAGCTAGGTGGTGAATGTTTGCATTGGCTCATTCCCACAGGTGTCCCTGTATCTAGGCTGGGGAGTGGGGGGAGGGAAGTGGTGCCTGCCAGCTCTTTAGTTCTTGGACAACTCTGAACAAGTCTCCTAAAGATTCCTGCCCCTCCAGCACATGTTCTGAGATTAATACATAGATCTACCCATGCATCCCAAGCATTTTTCAAACTGCTGCTTGTATGTTGTATCTCAGCAGGGTTGTTTGTTGTTCTGCTTCTTTAAGGTCAGCGACTCAGTTTCCTGATGCCTTCCTGCTCTCTGAGAGTAGAGCCTCCTGATTTTTAAAGTTGTTTTGTGGGGCGCCTGGGTGGCGCAGTCGGTTAAGCGTCCGACTTCAGCCAGGTCACGATCTCGCGGTCCATGAGTTCGAGCCCCGCGTCAGGCTCTGGGCTGATGGCTCAGAGCCTGGAGCCTGTTTCTGATTCTGTGTCTCCCTCTCTCTCTGCCCCTCCCCCGTTCATGCTCTGTCTCTCTCTGTCCCAAAAATAAACGTTGAAAAAAAAAATTAAAAAAAAATAATAAAGTTGTTTTGTGTTCAGACACACTGGTTGTAAAAACTCATGAGGGTAAGCCCCTGTGATTTGCAAAGCCAAATGTTGTGGGGATTCATCTTCCCAGTGCAGATCCCTGTGCCTGGGGTGCCTGGTATGCCTGATGTAGGGTCTACTCCTCTCTCTTCTCTGGGCTTGGGGTGGCCCTCCCTCCTGTGGTCAGTCTTGTGAGTCACTTGACTCCTGACTTCATCTCCACCCTTCCTACTGTTTATAATATGGCCTTTCTCTACAATCAATCATGGTGAGTCTGTTGTCAGTCTTTGGGAAGTTTTCTGGGTTATTTACACTAATGGGTATGTTATGTAGGTGCACCCTTGGGATAAGGTGAGTTTATAATCTTCTTACTCCACCCATTTTCCTGGAAGTCTGATATGCTTTTGAATTGAGTGTTTATAGAAAATTCAAATAATGTTACACAGAAAAATAAGCAGAATACAAAATTGTAGATACAATAATTTTTTTTCAGAAAAAAATAAAATTATTAGCAGGAAATACATTAAAATGTCAATAGTGGTTAATTTATTATTGCTGTATTTCTGCACTTGCCTGATATCTTTGGAGACCATGTACAGTTAATAAAGATAATTTTGCATAAACAAATACAGAAGTATTCATTCCAGAAAAATATAGAACGGAGGTAGTATCAATAGAAAAATTCTTTAATATGTCAAAAATATAACAAACTTCTAGTTAATTAAACAAAGCAGAGAGAAGCTATAACATATATATTATTTCTATGGCTACTCAACTTGCAAATAGTAAAGATTATTTGTGCCTATTATGGGGAATAGATCAACCATTGAGCTATGAGGATTGCTCAGTCATATAGAGCATTGATTTAGAGGAAATTTACTTTTCAGTGGCACTATTACTTCTGATTCTGAACCCTGCCTCTTTGGGGCTAAACTGTAAGCAACAAATAGTTTTTCTATAATCTTGTGGGAGAGGAAAAGGAATTTTCCCTCTACCCTTCTAGGTTCTTGGCTGAGACAAACACTGTAGTAAAAAGATTAACAGGAGAAAAACAAACCAACAAACCAAAGTTTAATGACATGCATACTTCTTATACACATGGGAGATACCTAGAAAAACTGAGTAATTCCCTGAAATGGCCCAGGCCACCACATTAGATACCCTTTACAGCCAAAGAGAAAAGATATTGTGTGGAGGGGCAGTTATAGTAGGTTGTCAGGAAAAGCGCTGTAAACAAGGGTATGTGGTCATGATGCAGATTTAAGTTGCTACCTTCTCTATTGATAAGACTTTCTACAGATACAGAGTCTTATATCTAGATCTAGATATATAGAGTCTTCTTCCTGGTACGGAGAAGGAGACATACTTATTTGCCTTATTAATGTAAATGTTTCTTACAAAATGGTAACTTCTACTTACTTTTTAGAGCTTCTCCTGTGTATTCTATTTCTTAAAAATAGCAGAAGATAATCCTTATGCCAAAGAGGCATATTTTGAGGTGATGTATTCTGCTTCTCAACAACCTCATTCTAAAATCATTGGCATGCAGAATATTATGCAATGTTTTAATACCCCTCTTTGTGAAAGGACATAATAAACTAGAGGAAAAGACAATGACTAATTAGGACAAAAAGATATTTGAATATTTTAACATCTCATAAATGATACAGTTATCAACATTTCCATTGACTACATATAGGGTATGTTATAAAGCAAGTAGAATCCTTTTCCCCCCCAGAATTATTGAAACCTTTACATTTCTTCCTACTCTGAGATGCAAATAGAAGACAATTATTATTCTGATGACTACAATAAATTACATCATATACTCCTTAATGTATGAATTCAAATAAAATGCATAAATATCTTTTGATGACACAATGTGGGAAGACAAATGATACACTTAATCCAACAGAAATAAAGTGCACCCCAAAACCTAATGAATGCTTTTGCTTTCTCAGCCATTAGTGAAAATAATTAGTGAGCAGGGAAATATACCATCTTTCTCCTTGTGTTGGCTTTCAGATCCTCATAAAAGACTGAAGTCTCCCCAGGGTGATCAGACTCACAGTTTGAAGAACTCTGTCCCAGTTAGATAGAAAATCAGATAATTGCAAGAACAATTTGCAATCTCCAGGTGATTGAGAAAACAGAAGTAAACTGCAAGCTATATTATTATGTAAAGTGACAAAATATAATTACTGCATAGGAGGTCTTTGTTTCTTGAAACTGCATTCTTTAAAAAAGAAAAGGGTGAAGTGAATCACTCTCAGTTTGTTTTCAAATCTCTGCTCCTATATTTGGGTTTACCCTCTGTGATCAGACTGAAGTTGAGAAATAATGTTCACTTTTATGATCTAAATCAGGAGACACACTGAAAACATACATCAACACTTTGAATCAGTCAATCTGTTGGAAATTTGTATTCTACACTAGCAGGAGGACTTTGTATGTTGCTAGTAATTTTAATGAAAATTAAACATGGTCATGTTGGGGAGGAAGAATTTTCTATGCCCTTCAAGGTCCTGGCTGAACTAAGAATCAAATTGACATGAGACAGATTAACAGGAGAAAATAAAATTCAGCTTCATATGTAAAGGGAATCCAAACAGACATGAAATTCCAAAGGCAGGCAATCTGAGGCTTACCTAACATCCTGAGCTAAGGAGACGGTAGGGGTCTAAGGATTCAAAGGGGGAAGAAGACCATTAGCAGAAAGGTGAGAGAAAGCATCTGGAAAGTAAAGGTTGCCCTGTTATGTACATACATTTCTTAGGTAAGGAGGAATCTCTGTTGGTAGCTCTCCTTCTGGTATAGGCAGGCAGTTGAGGGAGAGATAGAGATTTTCCTGAATCTGCTGGGTTTTGATTGCTTTTAACTCAAAATAATTTCAATGCCAAAGTGGCCCATCTTGGGGTAGCCTACCCAATAGCCCCTATAGTTATCATGTAAACTGATCACATGAATTTTTGTAATACTTCTCGAGTATTCAATAACAAGTGGGTTAATAATAACGTTGAGTATTCTGACTCAAAATTTCACTTTTAGTTTGGAAATAAGCTGTTTTAGAACTAGGTTGTTCTGGTTCAGCTTGTCTTGTTACTTATTTAACTATTCCTGCCTTGTAGCTTTGGCCTAGATATTTTTATATATAAAAGAAGTTTGTATTGTATATGGAATTGAGTAATGACTTCCAAGAGGAATCTGAAGGAGACACCATTGGTGTTTTAGACTTGATATTTCCAAGTTTGTGTAATTACTATATTTGAATTTTGATTTGGAGCCCCACCACTGAAGTTTGTTTGCTGGGATCCAAAATGGCATATGTGACTGGAGGACTTTTGAAGTACATTGTTTAGGTTTGGTATGATAAGATTTTAGTCTTATCTAATTTCTTATCTCCTCTTACCTACTCTAAGAGGCACAGTTCATTAGCAAATGCAATTCCACTATTTGAAATTTTTAGTAATTTAACTAGAAAATAAAATGCGTTGTTTTAGAGGGTAACCTACAATACTTGTGGTAGAGTAATACTTTTAATTGAATAAATGATTTCTATACCTATATTCAGTGTGACTACTTAGGTGCAAAGTTAACAAACAAGCATTCCAATAAAATATAGACCTTCATCTTTAAACTGAGCAAATGCACAAAATATAATAATAGGTGGAGTGGGATGGCAAAAGAATACAGAATTGTAGAATTAAGTAATTCAAATAAAATGTAATGCTACCAGGTTGAAGTAAATAAGGAAAAATAATTTTCATGTTGTTTTTTTAATTTTTAACTTTATTTTTCATATTTACACATGTGCATAATTTAAAGAATTAAAAGGCCCTGTAAGTCCTAAAACCACAAAGCTGCATTCACCCTGTGCCTCTCCTCACCCCAGATTCCTGCTCTGCAGAGCCTGACATCTTTAACTGTATCTTTTTGTATTTACTTCTTTACACATAAATGAAATAGTTATGCTGCTATTTCTTGATTTTTCAAATGTAGACAATATGCAATTTTAGTTGGAAGATGAGGATTTCTTTTTCTTGTATCTGAATCTCCCCCCACTCTCCTTCCTTGTTTCCCAGTATAGTTATATTACAACTATTTGTCAAACCAATGTTTCCTGCTTACATTATTGTGACTTTGTAGATATTGTTCACATAAACTCTATAATATACTTTGATTACCTTTTCTTTCTTGTATAATTCTTTGCTTTTCTTAGTGTTAATGACTTCTTTTCCAACTGCCTACTTGTCTTTTAGAAGCTTTAGAGGCTTTTCTCAAATTTTGGGTGATTTGCTACTTGTTTATAATTAAGAGTAGGGCACTCAAATGGTAACTGGAAACCTTGTACAGAACCCAGTGCTTGCTAAGTTTCACCATAAGGTGATGAGATATATCACCATATGTTTAGTTGGAAATGTATATTGGCTAAAGCATGGCTAGCTTCTGTAACAAATAGACTTTAAAATGTGTTAAGCCTCAAATGCAATTTTTTAAATTCACCTTTCTGGTTAATGGGTGATTTTTCTCTATATAGAGATTCAGAAACACAGACTCTCTTTATCTTGTGATACTATTCATCCCACAGTCTTGAAGTACCCAGATGGCAGAAGGGGAAAGAGAACTTTAGAGAGAGCACATTACTTTTTAAATCCTTGGCCTGGAAGTGATACTCATCATATCCACTCAAATTAGAGTAGCCAGAACTAGATCAATGCAAAGCAGGCTCTGTAGGGGCCCAGGGAAAGTTGCCCCAAGATGGGTCACTTTGTCATAAAGATGGTTTTGAGCTGCAAGCAATCAAGACCCTGCAGTCTCAAGAGAAGCTTTTGCCCCTCCCTCAACTACATAGAAGAATCTAAATTGGGGGTCTTTTCCAGAGTAAGGGTTATTGTCAGAGATAAATTTTATCTGAGTGACCCATCTGTATGGTAGGGCAAACATCTGATTACCAAATATCTTCTCTTTTTCTTATTGCCCTGTGGATTTCATTCCTTCCCTCTGAAGTCCCAGACCCCTATCCCCTTCTTCTTTGTTCAGGATGACATACATACCTCATTTTGCCTGTCTTTGAAATTTCATGTCTGTGTAGATTCTCCATACATGTATTATTAAGTTTGATTTTCTCCTGTTAATCTGTGTCATGTTAATTTGATTCTTAATTCAGCCAAAGATCTTAAAAGGGGACAGGATGTTCTTGCTCCCTGGAAGCTTGGAAATCTAGTCTCAGGCTTGGCAACTGCTTCCGGATGACAAATCTAGGCTATAGGAAAAGCAGTATTTTTTTGTTTGTTTTAATTTTTCTTAAAGCTTACTTATTTTTGAGAGAGAGACAGAGCACAAGTGGGGGAGGGGCAGAGAGAGAGGGAGACAGAGTCTGAAACAGACTCCAGGCTCTGGGCTGTCAGCACAGAGCCCTATGTGGGGCTTGAACCCACGGACTGTGAGATGGTGACTTGAGCCAAAGTTGGACGCTTAACCGACTGAGCCACCCAGGTGCCCCTAGAGGAGCAGAAGTATTACTTTTTTTTATTCAAAAATTTTTAATGTTTATTTATTTTTGAGAGAGGGAAAGAGTGTGAGCAGGGGAGGGCCAGAGAGAGAGGGAGACACAGAATCCAAAGCAGGTTTCAGGCTCTGAGCTGTCAGCAGAGAGTCCGACACGGGGCTTGAACTCACAAACTGTGAGATCACGACCTGAGCCGAAGTCAGGCACTTAACTGACTGAGCCACCCAGGTGCCCCAGAAGTGTTAATTTTGATGGTTACAGTTATCTCTGCCACAGAAACCTCCCTGAAAAATCAGTGTTAGAAATGTTTGCTCTAGGGCTTGCCTCGTGAATATAAACTAGGATTGCCACATTCTTTTAATTAATACCATAAATTATTGCTTCTTGAACTTTAAATGTGTATAAATACATGGTAAAATATAGATTCTGATTCCACAGGTACAGTGTAGGATCTCAGTTCCTGAATTTCTATCAGAATCCCAGATGATAACAATCCTGTGAGCCCATGGATCATACTTGGAGTAGCAAGGACAGAAAGTTGCAACACTCAGCCTCTGTCTATTCTGTTCATTTCTTAGTCCAGAGCCTTTTTTGATTCAGTTTCTCCAGAGAATGAACATCCTTTCTGATGCTAGTGTGTATAAGAATAATTTCCTTGTAGAAAGAGATGAGGAAGGGTCTCTAGTCATCTACTTGTTTTCTGTGCAGTTGTTCCTAGTGAATTTAACATCGCTAAAAATTCAAAAGAGGTAGGTTGGTTTTGAAGAGTAATAGTGACTCAGGTGTCAAATCTTCAAGGAATGAAAAAAAGTTACTCAAGTCATTTACACTGTGGGTCCTTAGAGAGGAAGAGAAGAGACTCTCTATGCAATCAGAACAAGCATATCTACCGCATGTCTGGTCCCAGTGGTTACAGAAGGTAAGGAGACAAACACCATTTGAACTAGCTGTGTGGGAAGGCTGGTTAGAACAAGAAAGTGATGGCAATACTCAGAGAAGAAAGTGAAGATATAGTAATTTCTACAGACCAAAGCAAAAAAAAAAAAAAAAAAGTTTTAGGAATTGTGAAAGGGGAAAAGGTAGATAGAAAAGGGGGCTATAGAGCATTCTGAGAATTGAAATCTGGGGAATGAGGAATAACCTGGAGACCTGAGCTTCTGGTGATTGATATAAAAAGAGATGAATATTACAATTAGCTTAGTCCTGATGATTCCAAACAGATAGTAGTGGAGTTCAGGAAAAGGGGGGAAAGGGTTAGAGGTTGGGTCACATCAGGGCAAGTTCAAGTCCTCCTGACTGCCCCGCATTGATGAAGGTCTACAGAGGGAAGGTATAACTTTGTGTGTGTCAAGGAAGTTTACCAAGGGAAAATAAAATAACATACCTGGCAGGGAAGGAGAATTTAAGTAGGTATACAATACAGAAACAGCCCATTTTGCACTTTTACTGTACAAAGTATACATCTTTTGGTTTCTGCTTGATATATTTTCTGTACTCAGGCTGATATCACAACCTGGTTTTTTATTCCTATTTTTCTAAACGTGGCTAATTGTTTTACGTAATACTGGTGAATGATTTTGAAAATAGCGTGACATTTATAAGAGATCTGTAATCCTGTATACAATATAAGCCGCGAGTCTTCCACAACTTAAATCATAGCTGATCCATCAGTGTATACTGTGAGTTGGTTATTAAAAAATAAATAAATCATAAATTCTGTGAGCAAAGTTAATAACAAACATAAAGGCTGTGGCAGGAGCCAGACCAGCCTCTCTTCTGATTAACTGAAGGAGATTGATTTAAAATTTATACTATCAAGCAAAAGGCAATTTCTGTATTATCCCCGGGCAGTTACACATTGGTGAGAAACACAGCCGTGTACCAAGTCTCTCCATTATACACACTTGCTTTCAAATTGTTAGTTCATTTCATCATCAATCATCCACTCTTTCATTCAGGAAACATGAGCTAGCAGCGCAGTTCATTTATGGAACACTATTTTCATACTTAGCAATGTGTGAAACTGAATTCTTCACGTTGTTAAATTCAGCCTTATTTAGCACATGGGAATTGTAGACACTTGTAGGGACAGACACCAAAGTGCTGAACAGGCAGGCAGAGGATGAATATAGAAATTACTCTTTAGAATCTTCTCTAAACACAAAGCTCTGAAATGATGATTTTTAACTGTTAACTGTCTTTTCGTTTTCTCCTAATGTAAATCTAGCTAAGATCAGAGTCCCTCAGCATTTAAGATATTGAAGTTGAGATATTGCCAAAGAAGTAATCTCTCCTTTCCTTTTTGTCATTGGTAACTACTTCTAAATTCAGTTTTCTAACAGGGGCTTCCAAAGCACACAGATAAATAAAATGAGAGTTTATGTAAATTCTGGAACCCTTAATATCTTGGGTAAAGGTAGACTATTTTAATTATGTAAATAGTTTCCATCATTTAGGGGCTCAACTGCTTCTAGGCAGCTTTTTAATCAAATGGCCCTAGCTTTTAAAACATTCCAAATAATTTGTGTACTTGTAAATTTAATCACTAGTTTGACAGAATTTGAAAATAAATATATTCAAGTGAAACTCGGTTGTGTGAGGGGATGTTTCCAAAGAACCAACTGAGAGGATTTTTTTTTTCTTTTTAACAATCACTTATGTTGAAGTTCTTTCCTGTGTTGCAATTTCTTTTCTTTGCACTGCTGATCTAATTGTCTGCTGACATATCCATTATCTTTTATAGTCATTTCAAATAGCAAAAGAATTAGTTGCATATGATTTTTACCACTTCTCTTGGACTTGCAACCAGTTCTCCCTGATTGCTTCATTTTAATAGCCTACATAATGCAATTCAAAAGCTCTAACACCACTTTGGGTGTAAGATGGCTGTGACCAAGGGAAAAGGCAAGCTAAAAGACCTTGAAAATGATGTTGTATATACAAAACAATAACAACAGCAAAACTTAATTTCCTTGGGAGAAAAAAAAAGGAAAAAACAACAAAACCACCATGTCCAGAATATAGGAAGGCATTCTAAAAAGGTAAAAAAAAAAAAAAAAAGCGAGAGATTTTTTTGGTTTCGTTCGGTTTTTATTGAGACTTATGCAGTTATTACAAAACGTCCAGTGTTCCTCTGTCAGTTATATAGGTGAGATTTTCAAATATTTTCAAGGGCCGGAAAATATTTTTATTAGTATGTCTTTCTATTTAAATAGAATTTTGTATCTGTAGTCATACCTTCTGTGATTCTAGTTGTAGAGTTTAGAGACACTTCTCAGGTTACTAATCACATTTACCTAATCCTGCATCCTTTTTTTAAAAAATAGAGCAACCTCAATGGAATAGGTCTTCTTGAAGCTGAAACAAATGTTTTTACTCTTTTTTTTTTTAATTTTTAAAATTCTTACTTATTTTTGAGAAAGAGAGAGACAGAGCGCAAGTGGGAGAGGGGCAGAGAGAGAGGGAGACACAGAATCAGAAGCAGGCTCCGGGCTCTGAGCTGTCAGCACAGAGCCCAGGCAGGGTTCCAACTCTGGAACCGCGAGGTCATGACCTGAGCTGAAGTCTGAGGCTTAGCCGACTGAGCCACCCACGTGCCCCACAATATGATCTATTCTTGAAACAAGACTAGAAAATTTTCAGCCTGGATGACCAGAGGAAATGTAAGAAGAGTGTATTTTGGGGAGGAAAAGAAAGAGAATGAAAAAAAATCTGAAGAAATAATGTAGGAGAAAAGGTAAATGATTTTTTTCAGTATCATGATGAGTGGATGACAAAAAGTATCATGATGGGACATGGACGAAAGGCACTGATAGCACCTTATGCATTTCTCTAGGAGAGCAGTCCATCCACTCACATTTATTGTGAAACTAGTATTTGGCTACCTCTTTGTATCAATAGCAAGAGCTTCATTTCTAGGCTTTTCAGCTATTGCTTGGTGAAACAAAAAAAACATACAAACAAAATTCCTGAGGTAGGCAAGAGCAGAGCTTAATAATGCTGAAAATACAAAGATAGCAATGACTGGAGATCTAATTTAGGATGAGTTAATAAAAACACAACTAGGAGTTATTCAAATCAAAATCTAAAATGTAACCAGCAAAGAGGAGAGAAGATGGACTCTGAGAAGACCCATGAAATGAAAAAGAACACTTTAAGCTGTGTGACTTCTTAGAACAGAGCAGGATTAGCATGGGAAGTCTGTTGTCAAAGTTGAAATTCATCACTCATGTTCCACCAGCTAGGAATTCTTACAAGAAATTAAAGAACTTGACAGAAATAAAAAAGATTTAATGATAAGAGAGTGAAGGATTCATTGGACATTCTGATAACATCTAATGGCTTAATTAAGTAATTGGAAAAAGGGAACCTTCACTTCCCTGACAATCAATGAATTACCTGATATACTTAGGAAAAAAGTGGCAAATCTCTTCTAAGTCCACCTAAGAAACTCTTTTCAATTCCAACATCATTTTTAAGTTACAATAAGAATTTTTAATATGGTGGAATAGTATAATTTACCAGAAAACAAAACTTAGAAGCAACCTAAATCAGTTTATCAATCCAGTATTAATTAAATATCTGCTATATAACCAACTCTTTCCTTGGAATTATAAGATAACTAGATTATTTTTGTAAGTTCCAAGAAAGTAGCAGAAGATCTATAATTTACTATAAAAGTGAGTGGAATATTTTGAAAGCTTTCCTCTGAAACAATATTTTGGTTAAATATTAAATCTCAAAACTCAAAATGTAATTCTTTTTTTAAATAATTTTTAAAAATTTATTTGCTTATTTTGAGATAGAGAACACAAGCTGGGAGAGGGTCTGAGAGAGAGGGAGAGAGAATCCAAAGCAGGCTCTGAACTGTCAGCACAGAGCCTGATGCAGTGATCAAACTCACAAACTATGTGGTTATGACTTGAGCTGAAATTAAAAGTCAGATGCTTAACCAACTGAGCCACCCAGGTGCCCCTCAAATGTAATTCTTGAAAATCATTAAAAAGTCGTATATAAAAATCATCATATTGAATCATTTCAGATAAATGTTATCATAGTTAAAGCCCTTACTATACTCATTGATTTTGTTGTGTGACACAAGTTCTAAAGAACTAAGAAATGATATTAGTAATAAATAGAAGCCCCATATATATCTTGAAAAAAGGTATTACATACAGTGGGCAATGTGATGATGCTGTCATTTAATGCCAGTGTTTAGAGACAGTTTTAGAGACCATATATTTAGGCGGTTGTCCTAATTAGAAAACTTTGAAAATAGTTCTGTCCAACACTCAATATTTCCCCTGTACAGTTGTAGGTAATCTACAATTTACCAGGTCGAAGAATATGGTGTTTAAATGTGCAGTCTGTGCTGTAATAATTTTACCTGGAATCCCAGTTTGCTCTTTTTTGTTTTCTCATTTGTTTCATTTATAGTATATGAATCACAAGAGAACTTTCCCCACAGTCTTATCGTGATCACTAAATGAATAAAGTCTGTAGTTGAATGGTGAACCAAAAAAGCTCCGAGTAAACATTTAAATCTTATTATGTGAAGTAGGAAAGCCATGCTATACAGGTAAAGGGAATTTTACAAAATTCCATATTGGCACTTGTAAATTCTTTGTAACGTGAAAAATAAGAGTTTTGAGTCTTCTCTGATTATCTGTCTTAGAATCCTGAGACTTCTGGTATACACTTCTTTGAATTTAGTCTTAAGACACCCCTGTGATCTCAGGTTCTTCTTCCATTGCCATCAAAGCAATGAAGAATTAAGTTACCATTTCCTACTCCACTTTCTTGTTCATCCTGTAATACTCAAGACAGTAGCACTGTCACTTGGGGGTGATTTAAACTTCAGGCCATTCAATCCCATGAGAATAAACATTTTTAGAACATTTAACTATCTCCTGTTAACAAATGTTCTTGAGAAAACACAGTGTCACATTTGAATAATTTGCATATATCAGGAAGGTGCCAAGTTAAAAAAAATTAAGCTGTTATTTTAAGCAAATAACAGCTGATGTGGGTCTTCGTCATATCCTCTACCCAAATACTTAACTGAATTGTTAAATTTTGTCAGTGATTCTGTTCATACGTGTGTTCAAATGCTATAGCAACTTCCATATATCCACTCACAAGCCATAATTCTTGTAAGACTATTTAGAAAGACTAAAATTAATTCATAATAACTGATTAGTCAACCTGGATCCTTATCTCTCCATTAAAAGTTGATAGGAATCTTTTATGTGATATTTGTAATGTTGTTTCTTCTTTTTTTTTTGAAAGGCACAGTGAAGAGAAACAGTCCTTGCTAAACACAACAAGCTTATAAAAAAAGAACTTTTGTTTAACAAGCATGCTGTCACATGTTGACTTGTAGTTTTGATAAATAAGAATCACCTATAATGAGAAGTTTCTATGTTGTCTGAAACCTGTTTGATGTTAGATTGAAGCTATATAAATCCCCTCTAAAATGCCCATAATGCATTGTAAAACAGTGTCACTGAAACATCTTAGCGTTTGCTAACATCAGGCAAACTTAGATTGGGGGGATTGTTTTAGCACAGAAAGTAACCCCAAAAATCAAATTTTAATTTACACATAATTAATTTGTACCTTAATGATAAGTAATATAGCATGGCATCAGCTGTTTCAGCAGTGCACTGGCTTAGTCTCATGACTATCATTAGACATTTAATAATGCTATATGTCTATGCATATAAAATCGAATCCCCATTTTTAATTTTTACTTGGTTTTACAAACTGGCTGTTCAGATACTTCTGTTCTCTTAGTTTACTTCTATCTGAGTCCACTCATCTAAAAGATCCAGTTGACCAGCTGGGCAAAGGAGAAAAACCTGAGGTTTATCCCTTTCGGTAATTTTGAAGACTTAACACAGTGGTTGTCAACATGTACTGTGCAGATCAGTCAACTGGGAATGCTTGTTAAGAATGTTAAAGATGCTTCCCATGTTCTTCAAGTGGGGCTTAGGAGTCTGCATATTAACACGCACCTATCAGGATGTTTTGATGCAGGCAGTTCCTGTGTGAACATGATGACACCAAGAGTGATTTGAGCTGGAGAGGGGAGTATAGGTACTTTGCACGGTGAACTGTCAACTAAGAGCAGAAAGCAGCTGTAGAGGCCAGAGACCGAGAGGAGACCTAAACTGTCTGAACTGGAGAGGACAACAGCCGGTAGACTCTGATCCAGACGGAAGCCAAGAGGAGGACCAGTGACCAGCAGAAGATGAAGAGGGAACCCGTTTCAAAAGAGGAGAAGTAAAAAGGGCTGCTGAAGGAAACCTTAGCTGGGAAGGCAGGGCTTAAGAATGACAGGACAGTATTCACCAGCATTCCAGCATTTTATTTTTTCAGTCCTTAGAGTGGCGGGCAATTTTGGACATTGAACGTCCATCACCTCCCCAAAAAGCAATGTTTTGTGTAAAATTTCATAGTTGATTTGTCTCTAAATTCTAACTGACTCAGGCTATTTCTCACAAGTAAATTATTCTATGTCTTTAACTTCATTTTTTCCTCCTCCTTTGTCTTTTACTTTTCCTCCCTCTGGGTGATTTCTTTGAGTATCCTTTCCAAAGGAGCTCCTGTTAGAACAGTCTTCAGCCATCTCCTTTATTGGTCAAATTTAGAGAAGGGGTCTTAGGCCCGGTCTTTCACACTGCTTCTCTCACGCTAGAGGTGCTTTGTGCCCCACTTGGCATCAGAGAGAGTACAGGTGAAGGACTGAGCCCCTCCCTGAACTGCTGTAATGTCTGAGCCATCCCTGCTCTCAGGGTATCATGAGCTTCTTGCTGGCTCTCAGTAGAGCTTCAAGTGAGCTCTTGTTCTATGTTTCACAAAGTGCACGTTGGCTCAGTTCTAGTTACTGGCAAGTACAACTTCACCTATGACATGGTGTGCTTGATAACCATTCCTGAACAAGTCACAATGACATTTCCTCTAGAAACATATTGCTTTCACATCAGTAATGTATTCTTTAGACTAACCTTGTACAACAATTGCTGAAAGAACAGTTGCCAAATGAATTCTTTTCCTCTGAGTTCTTCTGAGGGGACCCTTTCAAATAACAGTATACAAGGATATCATGTTTTACAACTCATCCTAGGGGGGCGCCCGGGTGGCTCAGTCGGTTAAGCATCCGGCTTTTGATTTCTGCTCAGGTCATGATCTCACAGTTTGTGAGATAGAGCCCCACAGAGAGGACTCTGCACTGATTGTGTGGAGCCTGCTTGGGGTTTTCTCTCTCACCCTCTCCCTCCCCAACTCACCCTTGCTCTCTCACTCTCTTTCAAAATAAATTTAAAGAAAAGAATAGAATAAAACGCATCCTAATGTGGAATTCAGAGTAAGTTAGACCCGTCTAGATCCTCACACACACAAAATTTTACTGAAATGTCAAAATAATCTCATTATATGTTTCTCCTATATGAAGTCCCCCCGGACAGATTACACAGGGCATTGCATTCCAGAGTGTCCATTACTCTGCTGCAGCTCGTTTGTTGATTGTACCAACTATGTGAGAGCACCAAATTATTTGTATCTGTGATTTATGTGAATTGATAGGAATCCAAAATACAAGCAAAGTGAGACTCAACGTCACAATGAGGTCAACATCAAAAAATAAAAGCAATTGTTCTCAGTTTGAGGAAAGTTATTTTTAAATCTTTGCTGAATAGCGAAATACTTGGGTCATATTGTGAAGCATTAGCAGTGAAAATCTGTAACTGAACTATATAAATTACAAATTGATTTAGATGCACTAGGTCTAGCTCTAATGTCCAGCACACATGATGTGCTGAAGGTATGTAATGACCCATGCTCAGGTGCCCTAGAGGGGGAATTTCACAAAACTGGCATTTGCTTTTATTAGATCTCACAGGGTCAAAAAGCACTCATCTGAAGTGAAGAAAGGACTCCGTGAATTATCAAACAAATAGGTGCTCTCTTTTTTTTTTTTTCTGGTGTGGTAAATCTCTTTGGATTTATAATGGCTCATCGGAGAACATAGCAGCCTCTAAAATTTTGCTGCAAGGTGAGAAAATACCAGGCAGAGACAAGTTATTAAAAAGAAAGAATACATCACTTTGAACTTTAAACACTTGTTCTTAACACCTGATGCCTCTTATAGCAACAAATAACATGACAGATGTATGTGATTTATAATTTTTGTTTGTTCAGAAAAACAAAGTGATAAAATTGAGTTGATGGATAGAGTAGCCGTGAGACAGAGTCATTCTGTGTCTATGTAAGC
This sequence comes from Puma concolor, assembly GCF_028749965.1. NCBI lineage: Eukaryota > Metazoa > Chordata > Mammalia > Carnivora > Felidae > Puma > Puma concolor. The sequence goes on along the minus strand of NC_141668.1, from coordinate 27,631,496 downwards.
TGTATATAATAAAAACTCTAAAATAATGTCCTCTATTTCTAAAACTCAGTTGCTGATGCTATTTATATTATTCAGTCATCTGGCAAGAAAATCTCTCAATACTCTGAAAACCTAAATCATTACAGTTGATGTTCAGGAAATTGAGAAATATGATTGCTGACTCAAAGAAATGTTTCAATTATATTTTTTTGGAATGTGAACAAAAGGGTGCTGTGGTAGATAGAAAAATGACCCTCCAAAGATATCCATGTCCTAATCCCTGGAACCTGCTAATAAGTTACCTTACACGGCAAAAGGGACTTTGCAGATAGGATAGTTAAGGATCTTGAGATGGGGAGATTATCCTTATTTATCTGAGTGGTCCTAGTGTGATCATAAGGGTCATTGCAAAGAAATGCGGGAGAGGCAGAGTCAGACAAGATGTGACAACTGAACCTGAGGTTGGAGTGATTTTAATTGCTGGCTTTTTTGAAGATAGAGGGGGTCATAAGACAAAGAATGGAGGCAGCCTCCAGAAGCTTGAAAAGGCTGGGAAACTATTACTCCCCTACAACCTCCAGAAGGAATTCAGCCTGGCTGATGCCTTAATCTTAGTCATTTCTATAAAAGCCATTTCAGACTTCTGAACTATAAAATAATTATTTTTGCACATTTTATTTTTATTGTTGTTGTTTGTTTTCATGATAAGTGTACTCTTTGATCCCTATCACCTATTTAAACCATTTTCCCACTCACCTCCCCTCTGGTAACCATCAGCTTGTTCTCTATAGTTAAGAGTCTGTTTCTTGGTTTGTCTCTCTCTCTCTCTCTCCTTTGCTCTTTTGTTTTGTTTCTTAAATTGTACATATGAGTGAAATTATATGGTATTTGTCTTTCTCTGACTAACTCATTTCATTTAACATTATACCCTCTAGCTCCATCTATGTTGTTGCAATTGGCAAGATTCCATTCTTTTATGTGGCTGTATACACTCACATGCACACACACACACATCCTACTTCTTTATCCATTCATCAATTGATGGACACTTGGTGTGCTTCCATAATTTGGCTATTGTAAATAATACTGCCTTAAACATAGGTATGCATGTGTCCCTTTGAATTAGTGTTTTGTGTTTTTTGAGTAAATACCCAGTATGTAATTCATGGATCATAGGGTACTTCTACTTTTAACTATTTAAGGAAACTCCATACTGCTTTCCACAGTGGCTGCACCAATTTTCATTCACACTAACAGTGCACAAGGGTTCCTTTTTTCTCCACATTCTTGCTGACACTTGTTTCTTGTAGTGTTGATTTTAGTGATTCTGACAGGTGTGAGGTGATATCTCATTGTACTTTTTATTTGCATTTCCCTCCCTCATGATGACATGTTGATCATTTCTTCATGTGCCTGGTGGCCATTTGTATGTCTTCTTTGGAGAAATATTTATTCATGTCTTCTCCCATTTTTTAATTGGATTATTTATTTTTTGGGTATTGAGTTGTAAAACTTTTTTTTTCAATATATGAAGTTTATTGTCAAATTGATTTCCATACAACACCCAGTGCTCATCCCAAAAGGTGCCCTCCTCAATACCCATCACCCACCCTCTCCTCCCTCCCACCCCCCATCAGCCCTCAGTTTGTTCTCAGTTTTTAAGAGTCTCTTATGCTTTGGCTCTCTCCCACTCTAACCTCTTTTTTTTTTCCTTCCCCTCCCCCATGGGTTTCTGTTAAGTTTCTCAGGATCCACCTAAGAGTGAACACATATGGTATCTGTCTTTCTATGTATGGCTTATTTCACCTAGCATAACACTCTCCATTTGCATCCATGTTGCTACAAAGGGCCATACTTCATTCTTTCTCATTGCCACGTAGTACTCCATTGTGTATATAAACCACAATTTCTTTATCCATTCATCAGTGGATGGACATTTAGGCTCTTTCCATAATTTGGCTATTGTTGAGAGTGCTGCTATAAACATTGGGGTACAAGTGTCCCTATGCATCAGTACTCCCGTATCCCTTGGGTAAATTCCTAGCAGTGCTATTGATGGGTCATAGGTAGGTCTATTTTTAATTTTTTGAGGAACCTCCACACTGTTTTCCAGAGTGGCTGCACCAATTTGCATTCCCACCAACAGTGCCAGAAGGTTCCCGTGTCTCCACATCCTCGCCAGCATCTATAGTCTCCTGATTTGTTCATTTTGGCCACTCTGACTGGCGTGAGGTGATATCTGAGTGTGGTTTTGATTTGTATTTCCCTGATGAGGAGCGACGTTGAGCATCTTTTCATGTGCCTATTGGCCATCCGGGTGTCTTCTTTAGAGAAGTGTCTATTCGTGTTTTCTGCCCATTTCTTCACTGGATTATTTGTTTTTTGGGTGTGCAGTTTGGTGAGTTCTTTATAGATTTTGGATACTAGCCCTTTGTCCGATATGTCATTTGCAAATATCTTTTCCCATTCCATTGGTTGCCTTTTAGTTTTGTTGGTTGTTTCCTTTGCTGTGCAGAAGCTTTTTATCCTCATAAGGTCCGAGTAGTTCATTTTTGCTTTCAATTCCCTTGCCTTTGGGGATGTGTCAAGTAAGAAATTGCTACGGCTGAGGTCAGAGAGGTCTTTTCCTGCTTTCTCCTCTAGGGTTTTGATGCTTTCCTGTCTCACATTCAGGTCCTTTATCCATTTTGAGTTTATTTTTGTGAATGGTGTGAGAAAGTGTTCTAGTTTCAATCTTCTGCATGTTGCTGTCCAGTTCTCCCAGCACCATTTGTTAAAGAGACTGTCTTTTTTCCATTGGATGTTCTTTCCTGCTTTGTCAAAGATTAGTTGGCCATACGTTTGTGGGTCTAGTTCTGGGGTTTCTATTCTATTCCATTGGTCTATGTGTCTGTTTTTGTGCCAATACCATGCTGTCCTGATGATTACAGCTTTGTAGTAGAGGCTAAAGTCTGGGATTGTGATGCCTCCTGCTATGGTCTTCTTCTTCAAAATTACTTTAGCTATTCGGGCCTTTTGTGGTTCCATATGAATTTTAGGATTGCTTGTTCTAGTTTCAAGAAGAATGCTGGTGCAATTTTGGTTGGGATTGCATTGAGTGTGTAGATAGCTTTGGGTAGTATTGACGTTTTAACAATATTTTTTCTTCCAATCCATGAGCACGGAATGTCTTTCCATTTCTTTAAATCTTCTTCAATTTCCTTCATAAGCTTTCTATAGTTTTCAGCATACAGATCTTTTACATCTTTGGTTAGATTTATTCCTAGGTATTTTATGCTTTTTGGTGCAATTGTGAAGGGGATCTGTTTCTTTATTTGTCTTTCTGTTGCTTCATTATTACTGTATAAGAATGCAACTGATTTCTGTACATTGATTTTGTATCCTGCAACTTTGCTAAATTCATGTATCAGTTCTAGCGGACTTCTGGTGGAGTCTATCGGATTTTCCATGCATAGTATCATGTCATCTGCAAAAAGGGAAAGCTTAACTTCATCTTTGCCAATTTTGATGCCTTTGATTTCCTTTTGTTGTCTGATTGCTGATGCTAGAACTTCCAACACTATGTTAAACAACAGCAGTGAGAGTGGGCATCCCTGTCGTCTTCCTGATCTCAGGGAAAAAGCTCTCAGTTTTTCCCCATTGAGGATGATGTTAGCTGTGGGCTTTTCATAAATGGCTTTTATGATGTTTAAGTATGTTCCTTCTATCCCAACTTTCTCGATAGGCCTGGATTGCAATGTATTTTCCTCCTAGGACTGCCTTCGCTGCATCCCAAAGCGTTTGGATTGTTGTATTTTCATTTTCGTTTGTTTCCATACATTTTTTAATTACTTCCCTAATTGCCTGGTTGACCCATTCATTCTTTAGTAGGGTGTTCTTTAACCTCCATGCTTTTGGAGGTTTCCCAGACTTTTTCCTGTGGTTGATTTCAAGCTTCATAGCATTGTGGTCTGAAAGTATGCATGGGATGATCTCAATTCCTGTATACTTATGAAGGGCTGTTTTGTGGCCCAGTATGTGATCTATCTTAGAGAATGTTCCATGTGCACTCGAGAAGAAAGTATATTCTGTTGAGTTCTAAATATATCTGTCAAGTCCATCTGATCCAATGTATCATTCAGGGCCCTTGTGTCTTTATTGACCGTGTGTCTAGATGATCTATCCATTTCTGCAAGTGGAGTGTAAAAGTCCCCTGCAATTACCACATTCTTATCAATAAGGTTGCTTATGTTTGTGAGTAATTGTTTTATATATTTGGGGGCTTCTGTATTCGGTGCATAGACATTTATAATTGTTAGCTCTTCCTGATGGATAGACCCTGTGATTATTATATAATGCCCTTCTTCATCTCTTGTTACAGCCTTTAATTGAAAGTCTAGTTTGTCTGATATAAGTATGGCTACTCCAGCTTTCTTTTGACTTCCAGTGGCATGATAAATAGTTCTCTATCCCCTCACTCTCAATCTGAAGGTGTCCTCAAGTCTAAAATGAGTCTCTTGTAGACAGCAAATAGATGGGTCTTGTTTTTTTTATCCATTCTGGTACCCTATGTCTTTTGGTTGGCGCATTTAGTCCATTTACATTCAGTATTATTATAGAAAGATATGGGTTTAGAGTCATTGTGATGTCCGTAGGTTTCATGCTTGTAGGGATGTCTCTGGTACTTTGTCTCACAGGATCCCCCTTAGGATCTCTTGTAGGGCTGGTTTAGTGGTGACGAATTCCTTCAATTTTTGTTTGCTTGGGAAGACCTTTATCTCTCCTTCTATTCTAAATGACAGACTTGCTGGATAAAGAATTCTCAGTTGCATATTTTTTTCTCTTCATCACATTGAAGATCTCCTGCCATTCCTTTCTGGCCTGCCAAGTTTCAGTAGAGAGATCGGTCACGAGTCTTATAGGTCTCCCTTTATATGTTAGAGCACGTTTATCTCTAGCTGCTTTCAAAATTTTCTCTTTATCCTTGTATTTTGCCAGTTTCACTATGATATGTCGTGCAGAAGATCGATTCAAGTTATTTCTGAAGGGAGTTCTCTGTGCCTCTTGGATATCAGTTCCTTTTTCCTTCCCCAGATCAGGAAAGTTCTCAACTATGATTTCTTCAAGTACACCTTCAGCACCTTTCCCTCTCTCTTCCTCCTCTGGAATACCAATCATGTGTAGATTATTTCTCTTTAGTGCATCACTTAGTTCTCTAATTTTCCCCTCATACTCCTGGATTTTTTTATCTCTCTTTTTCTCAGCTTCTTCTTTTTCCATAATTTTATCTTCTAGTTCACCTATTCTCTCCTCTGCCTCTTCAATCCGAGCCGTAGTTGTCTCCATTTTATTTTGCAGCTCGTTGATAGCATTTTTTAGCTCCTCCTGGCTGTTCCTTAGTCCCTTGATCTCTGTAGCAAGAGATTTTCTGCTGTCCTTTATACTGTTTTCAAGCCCAGCGATTAATTTTATGACTATTCTTCTAAATTCACTTTCTGTTATATTGTTTAAATCATTTTGATCAGTTCGTTAGCTGTTGTTATTTCCTGGACGTTTTTCTGAGGGGAATTCTTCCGTTTCGTTATTTTGGATAGTCCCTGGTGTGGTGCCGGACTGGGGGGGCACTTCCCCTGTGCTCTCTTGAATAACTTGCATTGGTGGGCGGGGCCGCAGTCAGACCTGATGTCTGCCCCCAGCCCACCGCTGGGGCCACAGTCAGACTGGTGTGTGCCTTCTCTTCCCCTCTCGTAGGGGCGGGATTCACTGTGGGGTGGCGTGGCCCATCTGGGCTACTTGCACACTGCCAGGATTGTGGTGCTGGGGATCTGGCGTATTAGCTGGGGTGTGTAGGCAAGGTGCACAGGGGCGGGAGGGGCAGGCTCAGCTCGCTTTTCCTTTGGAGATCCGCTTTTGGAGGAGCCCTGTGGCACCTGGAGGGAGTCAGACCCGCCAGAGGGACAGATCCACAGAAGCACAGCCTTGGGTGTTTGCGTGGTGCAAGCAAGTTCCCTGGGAGGAACTGGTTCCCTTTGGGATTTTGGCTGGGGAATGGGCGAGGGAGATGGCGCTGGCGAGTGCCTTTGTTCCCCGCCAAACTGACCTCTGTCGTCCCGGGGCTCAGCAACTCTCCCTCCCTTTGTCCTCTATCCTTCCAGCTTTCTGAGCAGAGCTGTTAACTTATGACCTCCCAGATGCTAACTCCTGCTTGCTGCCGGAACACACTCCGTCCGACCCATCCGCTTTTGCAAGCCAGTCTCAGGGGCTCTGTGGCCAGTGGGCCACCCCTGCACTCCAGCTCCCTCCCGCCAGTCCGTGGAGTGCGCACTGCCTCTCCGCCCTTCCTACCCTCTTCCGTGGGCCTCTCATCTGCGCTTGGCTCCAGAGACTCCGTTCTGCTAGTCTTCTGGCGGTTTTCTGGGTTATTTAGGCATGTGTAGGTGGAATCTAAGTGATCAGTAGGACGCGCGGTGAGCCCAGCGTCCTCCTATGCCGCCATCTTCCCAGGATCCCTCTAAAACTTTTTTATATATTTTGTATACCAACCTTTTATTGCTTATGTAATTTGTAAATATCCTCTCCCATTCTGTAGGTTGCCTTTTAATTTTGTTAATTGTTTCCTTCACTGTACAGAAGCTTTTTATTTTGATGTAGTCCCAATAGATTATTTTTGCTTTTATTTCCCTTGCCTCAGTAGACATATCTAGAGAAATGTGGCTATGGCTGACACCAGAGAAATTACTGCCTATGTTCTCTTCTAGGATTTTTATGGTTTCAGTCTCACGTTCAGGTGTTTAATCCATTTTGAATTTGTTTTTGTTTATAGTGTAAGAAAGTGGGCTGCTTTCATTCTTTTGAAAGCAATTGTTCAGGTTTCCAAGCACCATTTGTTGAAGAGACCATCTTTTTCCTATTGGATATTCTTTCCTCTTTTGTCAAAGATGAACTGACCACACAATTGTGAGTTTGGTTCTGAGTTTTCTGTTCTGTTCTATTGACTGTTGTGTGGTTTTTTTGTGTGCCAGTACCATACTGTTTTGACCACTACAGCTTAGTAATATAATTTGTAGTCGGGGATTGTGACACCTCCCATTTTGTTTTTCTTTTTCAATATTGCTTGATTCCATACAAAATTTGTTTTGGTTCCATACAAATATTAGGATTATTTTTTCTAGCTCTGTGAAAAATGCTGATGATGTTTTGGTAGGGATTGCATTACATCTGTAGATTGCTTTGTTGAATCCTAAATATAGACGTTTAAACAATATTTGTTCTTCCTACCCATGAGCATGGAATGTCTGTCCATTTCTGTGTGTCATCTTCAACTTCTTTCATCTGTGTTTTATAGTTTTCAGAGCACAGGTCTTTTACCTCTATGTTAAGTTTATTCCTAGGATTTTATTATTTTGGTGCAATTATAAATGGGATTTATTTTTTAATTTTGTCTTTTGCTGCTTCATTATTAGTGTATAGATGTAACGGATTTTTGAACATTAATTTTGTATCCTGAGACGTACTGAATTCATTCATCAGTTCTAGTAGCTTTTTGGAAGAGGTTTTAGGGTTTCTATATATATTATCATGTCATTTGCAAGTAGTAAAAGTTTTACTTCTCTCTTGCTGATTTGGATGCCTTTTATTTTTGTTCTCTTATTGTTGGGCCTAGGATTTCCAGTAGTATGTTGAATACAAGTGGTGTGAGTGGACATCCTTGTCTTGTTCCTGACCTAAGGGGAAAAGCTCCCAGTTTTTCCCCATTGAGTATAATGTTTGCTATAGGTTTTTCATGTAATGCTTTTATTATGTTGAGGTAGGTCCCCTCTAAACCTACTTTGTTGAGGTTTTTATCATGAATGGATATTGTACTTTATCAAATGCTTTTTATGCATCTATGGAAATGATCATATGATTTTTATTCTTTCTCTTATTGATGTGATATATCATGTTGATTGATTTGTGAATATTGAACTATCTTGCATCCTGGGAATGAACTCCACTTGATCGTGGTGAATAGTTTTTTTAAATGTATTGTGGGATTCGGTTTGCTAGCATTTTGTTGAGTATTTTTGCATCTGTGTTCATCAGAAATATTGGCCTGTTGGCCTGTGGGGTGTGTGTGTGTGTGTGTGTGTGTGTGTGTGTGTGTGTGCACGTGTGTGCATGTGCATGTGTGTGTGTGATATTTTTATCTGGCTTTATTATCAGGGTAATGCTGACCTCCTAGAATAAATTTGGAAGTCTTCCTACCTTTTGTATTTGTGGAATAATTTGAGAGGAGTAGGTATTAACTCTTCTTGAAATGTTTGGTAGGATTCATCTGTGAAGCCATCTGGTCCTAGACCATTGTTAGTTGGGAGTTTTTAAATTATTGATTCAATTTCACAGCTAGTAATCAGTCTGTTAAAATTTTCTGTTTCTTCCTGTTTGAGTTTTGGGAGATTACAACTTTCTAGGAATTTATCCATTTCTTCTAGGCTGTCCAGTTTGTTGGCATATAGTTTTCATAATCTCTTTCAAATGTTTGTATTTATGTGGTTTCAGTTGTTATTTCTCTTCTTTCATTTGTGGTTTTATTTATTTTAGTCCTCTCTCTCTTTTTTTTTTTTTTGGTATTATTAGAGGCTTATCAATTTTGTTGATCTTTTCAAATAACAAGCTTCTGGTTTCATTGATCTATTTTTGTTTATTTGTTTCTATTTTGTTTACCTATGCTCTAGTCTTTACTATTTTCTTCCTTCCACTGATTTGGGGTTTTGTTTGTTCTTTTTCTAGTTCATTTAGGTGTAAGGTTAGGTTGTTTATTTGATATTTTTTGCTTCTTGAAGTGGACCTGTATTGCTATATATTTCCCTCTTTGAACAGCTTTTGCTGCATCCCAAAGATTTTTGGACTTTTCAGTTTTCATTTTTATTTGTCTCCATGTAATTTTTCATTTCCTCTTTGATTTCTTGGTTGACCCATTCATTGTTTAGTATTATTTTACTTAACCTCCATGTTTTTGTGTTCTTTCCAGGTTTTTTTCTTGTGGTTGATTTTTAGTTTCATAGCATTGTGGTCAGAAAAGATGTATGACTTTGATTCTTTTGAATTTGTTGAGACTTGTTTTGTGGCCTAGTGAGTGGTCTACTCTGGACAGTGTTTCATGTGCACTTGTAAAGAATGTTAATTCTGTTCTTTCTGGGTGGGATGTTCTGAATATATCTGTTAAATCCATCTGGTCCAGTGTGTCATTTAAAGCCACTGTTTCCTTAGAGATTTTCTGTTTGAATCATCTGCTCACTGATGTAAGTGGAATGTTAAAGTATCCTACTAATATTGTATGACTGTCAGTTATTTTCTTTATGATTATTATTAACTACTTTATATATCTGGGTGTTTCTGTGTTGGGTGCATAAATATTTACAATTGTTATATCTTCTTGTCTGACTGTATCCTTTAGTATTATATAGTGTCCTTCTACATCTCCTGTTACAGTCTTTGTATAAAAGTATATTTTTTCGTTAAAACTTTTTTTTAAGTTTATTTATTTTGAAAGAGAGAGAGAGAGAGAGAATGTGTGTATGAGTGGAGAGAGGAAGAGAGAGAGAGAGAGAGAGAGAGGGAGAGAATCCCGAGCAGGCTCCACACTATCAGCACAGAGCCTGACATGGGGCTCGATCCCATGAACTGTGGGATTATGACCTGAGTTGAAATCAAGAGTCAGATGCTCTACTGACTGAGCCACCCACGGGTCTCCAAAGTCTATATTTTCTGACAGAAGTATTGATACCCTGGCTTTCTCATGACATCCATTGCATGATAAATATTTCTCCATTGCCTCACTTTCTATCTCCAGATGTCTTTAAGTCTGAAATGAGTCTCATGTAGGCAGCATATAGATGGGTTTTGTTCTTTTTATGCACTCTGTCACCCTATGTCTTTTCATTGGAACAATTTAGTCCATTTACATTCAAAGTAATTATTGATAGACATGTATATATTGCCATTTTGTTATTTGTTTTGTAGTTGTTTTTGTACTTTTTCTCTGATCCTTTCTTGTCTCTCTTTCATGGTTTATTGGCTTTCTTAAATGATATACTTGGATTCCTTTCTTTTTATTCTTTGTATATCTATTACTGGTTTTTCACTTGTGGTTACCGTTAGGTTTATGCATAACATCTGCTGCATATAGCAGTCTATATCAAGTTGGTGGTTACTTAGTTTGAACACATTCTTGACTCCTCTCTCCCTCTCACTTTAGGTATATGGTGTCATATTTTACATCCTTTTATTTTGTGAATCCTTTGATTTTTATTGATATACATATTTTTACTGCTTTTGTCCTTCCCACCCTTTATATTCTTACTTTTGGTCTTTCCTTTCAACTCAGAGTCTCCTATAATATTTCTTGTAAGACTGGTTTAGTGATCATGAACTCTTTTAGTTTTTGTCTGAGAAACTTGCATCTTTCCAGTTCTGAATGATAGCCTTGCTGGATAGAGTATTCTTAGATGCAGGTTCTTTTTCTTTCAGAACTTTGAATGTATCATGCCAATCCCTTCTGGCCTGCAAAGTTACTGCTAGAAATTAGCTGATGGCCTTATGGGGTTTCCCTTGTATGTAATCATTTTCTTTTCTCTTGCTGCTTTTAAAATTCTCACTTTATCACTTTTTTTTTTGGCCATTTTAATTACTATATTTTTTGGTGTGGGCTTCCTTGGGATGATTTTGTTGGGAGATCTCTGTACCTCCCAGATCTGGATATATGTTTCCTTCCCCAGATTAGGAAAGTTTACAGCTATTATTTCTTCAAAAAGTTTTCTGCCCCTTTTTGTCTCTTCCTGTTCTGGGATCCCTATAATATGAATCTTATTATGCTTGGTGGAGTCGCTGAATTCTCTATTTTCATTTTACATAATTCTTTTTTCTCTCATTTGCTCAGCTTTATTTCCATTACTCTGTTTTCTAAGTCATTATTCATTCCTCTGCTTCCTCTAACCTGCCATTTATTCCATCAAGTGTATTTTTAATTTTATTTATTGTGTTGCTCATCTCTGATTGTTTTTTTATCTCTCTGTTAAGAATTCCACTGATGTCCTCCACTCTTTTTTCAAGTCTTGTGATATCTTTATGATCATTACTTTAAATTCTTTCTTGGACATATTACTTATATCTGTTTTGCTTAGGTTTCTTGCTATGGTTTTGTCCTGTTCTTTCATTTGCAACATGTTCCTCTGTCTCATCATTTTGTCTAACATTCTGTGTCTGTTTCATGTATCAGGAAAGTCACCTTCATCTCCTATTCTTGAAGGTAATGGCTTTATGAAGGAGAGATTCTGTAGTGTCCTGAAATGCCATGTTGCCCTTTTCCCAGCACCTGGCACTTCAGAGAGTGTCTCCTATGCATGTGCCCTAGAATTGCATGTGCCCTGCTGTTGTGTCCTGGCCACTTTTTCCTTCTATCCAGTTGTCTGCAGAGGCTCTTTGTCTGTTGTGGGAAGTATTTGGTTCCTGACCAGTGAGGTGTATTTTAACAAAGTTTGCACTGGTCTGCTTACGAAACGAGACCTGCTGCTGCTAGAACTAAGGTCCCACAAAACACAGGAGTCATGAGATAAGGTGTTGGTGAGGTTTGTGATGGTCTTTTCTGGGATGGAGCCCACAGCACCAGGCCTGAGGCAAGTGTGACTGGGAAAGGCAGATCCATCAAAGGGCATTAGAGGCTTGGTATAAGCAAGTTAGGTAATGAGTGTTGGGACTTTGCTGGTTCCCAAAGGTGGCTGTGTGTTTATGCTGGAGGTTGGGATAGAGAAATGGTGCCTGTCAGATCCTTTATTCATTGAAGGCTCTTCCTGTGATCCCTGCCTCTTCAGCCAAGCTCTGAGATGAGTAAATAACTCTCTCCCCTGTCTGCACCTGACATTTTTAAACTGCTGCTTCCAAGCTGTATCTCCATGGGCTGTTTGTTGTGATGTCTTTTTATTAAGGGTGGGAACTCTGCTTCTTAATACCATCTGGGCTTTCCCATAGCTAAGCCTGCTGATTTTTAAAATTCTAGGCTTTAAGTCCTTCTGGTTATAAGAACTCATGAAATTTTGCCACTTTCATTTTCAAAGCCAAATATGGGGATTTGTCTTCCATGTGTGGGGTCCCCAGTGTGATAGTCCATCTTTCACCCTTCTCTCTGCTACTGGTTCCCTCCCTACAATGGAAGGTCACAATCTATTTCACTCCCAGTCCATGTCATTGCCCTTCCTACCTTCTCAACGTGGCCTCTTCTCTACCTTTAGTTATGGAGTTTATTCTACCAGTCTTTGGGTCATTTTCTGATTATTTACACTGATTTGAGTGTTATCTAGGTGTATCTGTGGGACGAGGGGAACTTAGGGTCCTCCTTCTCCACCAATTTTCCAACCTATTTTTGCACCATTTTAAGCCACTGAGTTGGTGGTAATTTGTTAAAACAGCATTAAGAAACTAATGCAGCCTGTTGCCTTATGGCCACTGTTGGCTATTGTACAAAGAATGTCTGTCTCTTATCTTTGTTATCACTGTCCTGAAGTGCATTGAAATGTGTGGGGAGATATACATTATGTGCATTTGAATTTTCTAGTTTTGGCATATCAGATCTAAGCTTAGGCAATGTTTCTGTATTTTGTAATATGACGCTCAGTGAATGCTCAACACTACCGGAAGATGCCTTTGTTCCTACCTCTTGGATATTTTTACTTAAACAAGACAAATTTTTGTGGTAAACTATTGGCCTTATAGATCTATGACAACATTCCCCATATTTGACAATACAAAAACAAAATCTATTTCAGATAGATGTTTTCTGAAAAATAAACAAGTGTCTTTATTTAAAAAAATAACTCAAAAGTAATTTTTAAGAACACAAGGTATAACTATAAATGTGTATTTTCTATGGCTTAGCTAAACAGTATGGGACCCGGGGCGCCTGGGTGGCGCAGTCGGTTAAGCGTCCGACTTCAGCCAGATCACGATCTCGCGGTCCGTGAGTTCGAGCCCCGCATCAGGCTCTGGGCTGATGGCTCAGAGCCTGGAGCCTGTTTCCGATTCTGTGTCTCCCTCTCTCTCTGCTCCTCTCCCGTTCATGCTCTGTCTCTCTCTGTCCCAAAAATAAATAAACATTGAGAACCGCTGCTCTAAAAAAAAAAAAAAATATATATGGGACCCATTCCTTAACTGCAAAGGAAATGTTGAGGCAAATGAATATCAAATTTATTCTATAAAACCAGTGGTATTATGATGTATTAATCAACTTTGACTTTGGGAAGACACTTAAAATTAATGTGATGGAGCCTAGTAATTTCTATTAGTTCTAGCCTTGTCCCCATCTGACAGGTGTAAAAACTGAGGCTAGATATGTTACATAACCTGTCCTTAATTACCTTAAAGTGGTGGAAATAGAATCAATAGAAATAAACTAGTGTATGCTCTGCGTGTTAAGGTATCTTGCTTTTCAGATATTTTGAAATCTTTGTCATCCTAAAATTGTCAAATTGTATAAGACATATTCATTTTATCTTAGAGCAAATGTTTCAGGGAGATCAGAGAAATGGCATATTGTGCTTCTGAAGGTTTACTTGTGCCCCCCATTACCCCAAAATAGCACTTTCTGGATAAGTTAGAGATGTGATGAATTTGTGGTGACATTGAACAAAAAATGAATAGCATATTGAACAGTAATAATTTATAGACTCTAAAAGAATTGACAATCTGATAACATCCTATGTGTACTGCAGAACTGAAGTATCTGTCTCGTTACAATTGAGTGATTTCTAAATTATCCCTTTAAGATAAAAATAAATTCTTATATCGGAATCTTTTGATTCTGTTAAATTTAATATTTAATTGCTCAAAAAGAATAGACAATAAGACTCCAGTACTATATGTCCCAGAAAAACAGTAACTTTTTAATATAATTAATTTACATCTTTTTCTTTAAGGGTATTAGAGTGATGCCCTGCTTGCAAAAGGCAACTGTGGACTAAAGCCTTGAATCTGTCTTCATTCAGGTCCTTCATATTAAGTTCAGGAATGGTTGGAATAGTTAACACTGTTTAACACCAGGTGACTTTATTTTTATACATATGCTTACAAAAATGCCATGTCTATACAGCTCAAGAAAATTTGTCATGTATAAGGTAAAACTTGTTAATCATAAATGACCATTTGTGTAACATATTATCATGGTTATAGTATGTAAATAAAGAAGATACTTTCCACAATGAGTTTTATGATACTTGTGGTACCACAAGCACAATTGCTGAAAGTGACCCTGAATGCTCACTTTATGTTGCCTGCATATTAGCTAGCTATGACCATGGATTCCTTCAACCAAGTTTATTTTCCCATAGAACTGGTACTCCAACCCCCCCCCCCCCAACAAAGGATAGGCCTTCAAATTTAAGATCTCCAGGTATTGAAACATGAGTGTTTCCAGAACAATTTTAAAAATAGATGGCCCCAGAATTTAGGAATGTGTTTATTCTCTCAATAATAGAGCTGATTTCCCAGGCTTGTCATATAAAAAAGAATGGAGGGCTCAATGCTTCAAGAGAATGAATGCTTCTGCACACCTCTCCGTGGGATGATGGGAGTATCAAGGGCTCCTAAAAAAAAATTACTTGTTGACCATGACCCTTTGTAGATTTTCTCAATGTATTCCTTAACCCATGTCATATAAAATTCATTTTGAATCCTGTTGTATAGCAGATAAAGACCAAGAAGGGATATGATTTGCATAGCAAGCCTCTTTATGATGTTTCAAAACTTAAATTACAGTTTCTATGTTGAGATATAATTATGCACTGACTTTTATATAAAAAGAAATCAAGGAAAAAAAATGATAGTTCATCATTTTTGGCATGAGGGGAAAAAAAGAAAGTGAAGACCAATACTTAAAAATAACACTGTCATTTTATTCATTGAAAAGTAACATAATATTAAATATTATGATGACTATAGATTCACAAAATTCACACAATTTTATAATATGCTTCATTTTATTGAATAAAAGTATCCAATATTTTCCCAATATACAATTTATAATCATAGTTATTAAGCTTTATAAAATCCTCTTCATGCTTCAGATAAATTATTCTAAACATTTTAGATTAAATCTATAATTCTGAATACACATTTTACAAAATTCAGATTTGTAAAGCACAGTACTCCAAATACCACGACACTATACATAAATGACCAGTGTAATGTGGTGTTTAACATGGTGACTGCACATTCAGTTTGCCTGGGACATTTCTGGTTTATGTCTATTGTCCTGTCATCCATTTAGTATGTCCCAGATTTTTAAATTTCTTAACCAAATATTTATAAAGAGTTGTATTTACAAATAGCATGGGTATGATAAAACTCAAAAATATTTTATTTCCAGTTTCTGTCACAGTCTCCTAATCTACCTCAAATTTTTGGTTAAGAACACTCAAAACTGCAGAAGGTGCATTTATGTATCTTTCAGTAAAGCATGACTTTTCATAATAATTACATGTCTCTTCTATATTCATTGACCTGCTGATTCTAGTTTTCTTTTATACTGTGAAGAATTAAGTGATACATGTTAATGTCTTGACTCTATTAGTACAAGAACTTCAAATATAGTTAAGTTTTTCCAAAGTTTTTTTTAATTTTTAATGTCATCAAATGTTTCTATTATTCATTGAGAAGAAATACAGTCTTGGAACTTTATTTTGTTAAAAGTGAAACAAATAATATGTTATTGGAAATTTAGTTAAAATTTAACATGAATGACACAAATATTTTAACCAATTTTGGTAAAGCAAAGCTTTATGATAAAACAATATTCACACTAAATTAAGAAACCTACAGAGCAGAAATTTACTTGGAATTGGTTTGGGATTACACACATAAATTGTAATTATATCCAAACAAGATTGGTATTTCTGCCAACGGAAATAGAAGCTTGAAGTTGTCAAAGTTTATAATTTTGCCCATATGTATCTAAAGTAAAAATTTTATGGCAAAATCAATGTTGAATTGCACAGAAACAAAAACTCAGAATAATAGCACACATAGGTAGCCTTTGCTTTTCATTTTCTGTTACATTTCAGAAATGTTTGACTTGTAAAAATTTTCTAAGTCCATCTAAATGCACAAAAGTATTTTTTGTAAATATTTATGCTAATTTTTACTGCTTTGTATTAGAAATAAATGACATCTTTAATCTAAAAAATGAACTGATAGGAAATATCAGATTTCCTATCTGATAGGAAAGGATCTGATATAAAGGCTAGCTATCTGATAGCTATCTGATAGCTTTCATATCTGATATAAAGGCTAGCTAGCTGAGATGGATCGAAATAAAGCTTGCAAACAGGAAGACACTAAAATTTATCCCTATAAAAGCAAGAACAGAGTTAAACAAATGAAAGTGCAAGTTATTTACAATATTTAATATAGAAAATCTACATTTGTGCTTTGGAATATCTCAAACTGTGGAAACAATCTTTTGATAGTTCTACTTTTAATTGGATGAATTGATAGTCTGTGCCCTCTTACTTTACCTTCAATGTCTATCTTTAATCTTTTAAAATTTATATTTATTGAAAAATTTAAAGTAACCTTAGGTAAGAACAGCTAATTTCATGAGTTTTGTCTTGTGAAAATATTAAAGAAGAAACTCTGGTTGGAAACAAGAAGGCCATAACTGAAAATATCCTGGGTTTAGTTAAACCTTATTTTGAGCTTATAAGAGACGTAAGCATCTAGAGTGAATATTTTCATAATATACATTAATCTTCAGTAGAATCTAACAATTTCAAATTTGTTGACTATAAAAGGAAATTTTGAGGAAAATTGTAGTAAACTTTATAAAAATTAAAAACAAGACCATATTTGGAAAAAAAAAACATTTCACAGAAGTCTTAGATACAGCTAAGAAACATACTAAAGTATGTGAATATATACAAAGAATAATTTATTAATTTTAAAATTTTTTGAGGCTTATTTTGAGAACAAGTATGAATGGAAGGAGGGTTAGAAAGAGAAGGAGAGAGAGAGAATCTCAAGCAGGCTCCATGCTGTCAGCACAGCGCCAGATGTGGGGCTGGATGTGAACTGTGAGATCGTGACCTGAGCTGAAATCAAGAGTCAGATGCTTAACCAACTGAGCCACCCAGGCACCCCTATTATTTAAAGGTAAATAAAAAATAAGAATATAAATGAAACTATAACTTAAAACATATATGTATACATATTTTAGAAATATTAACTTTAAAATAATTTTTGATATAACTTAAAAAGGTCTACCAATATAAAACAAGTAGTCAATGAAAATATTTTATGAAATTATATTTAAAAAATTTTTACTAACTCCATTTACTGTCAAAAATTTTCCCGTTAGGAAGAATAAACTAGGTAATCATCCAATGTTGTATATTCTTCCGATTCTTTGCAATTATCCCCACCCCAAATTTGGTCATTGGCAGACCATACCACTGTTCCCTGTATTCTACTCCCCACTGATTTCAATTTCATTATAATTGATACATATTCTAATTCTTTCACCAAGTATGTGGAAGTGATAACTTTTCCACTATTTGAAATGTCTTTATATCATACATACTCTTGAATCATTGTTGAATTGGGCACAAAATTCTTAGGTGACATATTTTTTCTTAGCACTTTTAAGATACAATTCCATTGTCTTTGAGCCTCTATCCTTGCTACTGAAAACTGTTGGTCCTTTTTAACTAGCTCATCTTTTCTTTATAGTTGCCTTTTCTTCAGATTTTGTGGGGAGCAAGTCAACTTTTAACAAGGTGTCTATTTTTGTTCTCAAGTTAGTTAACATACAGTTCAGTCTTGGCTTCAGGAGAATCCTGTGATTCATCACTTACATATAACACATAGTGCTCATCCCAACAAGTGCCCTCCTTGGATTCAGTTGCCTTGGGAATAAGTGGTTGATTTCAACTTGATGAATCATGTCTTTACTATATTCTGGATGATCTCAGCCATTTTCAAGTATTGCTTCAGTGACATTCCCTCTATTTTCTTCTATTGGAAGTCCTCTTAATGAATGTAGCCCACTCTACTGCCTGGTCAGTCTGTACCATCCTCAGACTGCTTCCTTCTTATACACTTTTACTGAAAAGACTAAAGTTGCCAAATACTCAGTTGACAAGTTTCTCTTGAATAAGGGTTTGCCAAATGGCAGTTTTGACCGAAGAGATGGTAAATGGAATTATGTTGTTAGCAATTCTGAGGAAGTTCTTTCATGATGAAAAGGGAGATCCAACTACTGTTTCTCCTTTCCTCTTCCTTCTTCTTGCCACAAATTGAAATGCAATGAGAGGAGATTCAGCGGTCTTCATATGGACCTAAGTAAAAGGCTGACATAGAATCAGAGATGGTGTGTGTGACATACCTGAGGGACAAATCTATTGCTAATTAGCGACCTCCTCCAAATTTCCAATTATATAATAAACTCAGTTTCTTTAGAGTCTGCAGAAAGAATTTAGGTGGTGATACTTGTCTTGAGAGAAACATACCCAGGGCGAGGGTGAGGGAAACAAAACAAGGAGAGATACCAAAGTAATGCAATGCATTACCACCTGAGAACTTGTTCACCAAGGGAAATGCAGCAGGTTCTCAGTAAATGTATTCACTGGGCACATATTTTTTATGATGAAAGGAGGAACCTTACATCAAAGTAGTTCACTGGGGAGATAATAGAAGGTCTCCTGCTTCCCATGAGATTACAGAAGCAGAGACATGGGGATAACTTGGTGGGATCTCTTGTATTTCCATGTCATGATGCCCAGTCCCTTGATGGCCATTCATTAAACTATATCCCATACTCTGTGGCATTGTATTTCATCTACCTCTAAAAGAGGAGAGGTGGTCCTGAAAGGTGGTTGTGGACAAGAGAGAAGAGAAGACAGGAGATAATTGAGAGCATCTAACACAGTACTTTCATACTTAAAATTCCAATACTTAAAATTCCAATAATCTGAGATTCCTCATGCATCTTCCTTTATTTTCTATCCTAGAACTAGATAATATCATATGTTTATATTATTCATGTATCTATTATCTTTCACCTTCTAATAGATATAATAGTTTCTAAGCTCATGACGACAAGGGTTTTTGTCTTTTTTGTTTTTGTTGTTAAGCTGCTATAATCAAACACCCAGAACAATAATGTCTTGGTATACAATATACGAATTAATTGCAGCCATGATGCCTTGCCTTACTCCTTGGATATTAATATGAAGGTGAACCAGGTTCATCTTTTGGTGTTTTGGACACCTTAAAGTCATTCCTATTAGACATTCCCCACATGGCAGGTGATAAGATTTGACCAAGTATTCTAATGGTTAAGAATATTAAATTTTTTTAACGTTTATTTTTTTTTGAGAGAGAGAGCATGAACTGGGGTAGGGGCAGAGAGAGAGGGAGGCAGACACAGACTCTGAAACAAGCTCCAGGCTCCCAGCTGTCAGCACAAGGCCCGATGCGGGGCTCGAACTCATGAACTGTGAGATCATGACCTGAGCCGAACTTGGATGCTTAACTGACTGAGCCACCTAGGAGCCCCAAGAATATTAATTTTAGAGTCAGATTGCCTGGATTTAAATTCTAGCTCTTGTATAATCTTGTGAAAACATTTAAACCATTTTAACTTCCCTCTTCTGCCAAATAATTCTATAATATCTATTTCTTACGGTCATTTTAAGAAATATACGCAAAATCCTATGTAAAGAATTTCAGGGGTGCCTGGGTGACTCGGTTGAGTGTCTGACTTCACCTCAGGTCATGATCTCACCATTTGTCAGTTCAAGCCCCACATAAGGCTCACTGCTGTCAGCACAGAGCCCACTTCAGATGCCTTTCACACACACACCACTCCACCACCACTGCTCACACTCTCTCAAAAATAAACATTTAAAAAAATTTTCGTGGCATAATCCTCTGATGGTGTTCTACTCAGGGTCTAGCCACAAAAGTGGAAAATACTCCAAATATTTAAAATGGAGTTTAATGTACATTTCTTGTTACACAGGTGATAGAAAAGCTGAGAAAATGAGTAGGAAGCTGTGATGAGACAGGTTGTAGCTACTATGTAGACATTAGGCACAAAGGGGTATGGTAATGTGCAATCTGAGGGGCCAGAGTCATGTGACTGGAAGCTAGCGCCTTGAAGGGAATGCAACCATTGCTTGATCAGGATAGGATGATGCACAAGGCCAAGATAGACAACAAATATTTTGCTTCCTCCCTTCTTTCCCCTTTCCATCCTCCCGTGTGCAGAGCCCAATTGTAAGCCAACTGACAAGGGATTTTTGAAAACACAGTTTATGGGATCAGATCACCAATTTCACAGAGCAAAAAGGAGAAGGGCAAGAAAGGGATAGGAGGGCAAATAGGACAATGTTCTGTTCCATCTTATCTATCATTATTAGAATCATCTTTGCCAATATGTCAGCCTTTCCCAGCTCAATTGTTCAATGAAATTCAAAGGACTTTTATTTAGGATTACCTATAAATTGCTTTCTAGACTATTGCATTTGAGGGCAGAAATAATACTTATAATTCACATTACAAAATGCCTTGTTCATGAAAGATACTCAAGTATTCAAGTAATAAATGAGATTGATTTTATAAATCCATATTAGAACTTTACAATCAAGCCTTGACTAGTTCACTTCTAATTTCATTTTATGGTTCCCTCTTACAATAAATCACAATTTTTATGCAAAGCAAATGAGTGCCCCATTTTCATTATCAGCTCTCTATACTAGAGAAATCATATGATCAAGGGTAATTGTCATTATAAAGAGTTTCTAACATTTTTTTCTTTATGCTGTATAATAGTTTTTATCAGTGAATGATTCATTGTATCTAAACATTGCTCTCTGTGTGTTTCTCAAAGACAATTAGTTTTGGCATTAGTGAGTCATATTTTCTTAATTTTATTAGAAATATCTGTGAATCTAAATTCTGTCCATTTAACAAACAGTAAGTTTTAAGAGTACTTCCTCTCAAAAGTTGTTTAATTCATGAAATTTCATATCACTTTTGTAAAAATAATACCTTAATTTTATAAAGATACTTTGGAATCTTTTTTCTTGAAAAATTCCTCGAACTAATGTATATTCAAATGAAATGCCATTTGTATGTAGGATATCCTATTATAAATCCTGTACCTTGCCAGCTATACATAGAAGTCAGATCTAGAAAAAGATACTTTTATTATCTTAATTTACTCTATTTCTAAAATTACTCTGCTTTTCAGAGTGAACAGTCCTAGGTACTTTAAAAGGTACTTTAAGTTTATCAACATAGTGCACACTCCCTCTGGCATTTAGACAGACTTTACCTTTCTCATTGCACAAATACAGTGTTTAGAACTCTGAAGCTTTTCTGTGATGTACAAGATACAGAATTTAAAGAATAAAGAAGTAGGAAGAAATAAGTGGCCCCAATTTCTCATAGTAAGTTGAATAGGATATTTCATTAGAATAGCTACAACTCCTATTCATGCATTTATTATAAATGAATCTCTCTCTAGTTTGTATCTTTCTACTGAGATATTTATAGAACCTGATATGTTTTGAACATTTCCTGAAAATTGTCCCATATTTCAAAAAGTATTGGTAATTAGTGGTTTACAGTGCAATATATTTCATCATCCTTTCACTACTTCAATTACCATAGTTACATTCATAGGGTAAAGAATACGAAAATTGCCTAGTCCCAAGGCTAAGGCTGTGGGGATTGGGACTGTAGCTAGTAAAGCCATGGAGAAAAGAATCCAAGTTGAAAGCAAGGCAGGGTCATGGATATGAACTGGATTTAGAATTTATCTCTGCTACCCCACCCACACACAAAAAAAAAGATAGGAGATAAAATCTAGAGAAGCAAAGGAATATATGTAGTTTAAAATCAAGAACATGCTTAGGAGCCAGAAAATCAATGACAATTATTGAAAGAGACTATAAGTGACTGTGTTGTAGGTCGATGTGATCGTGAGATTTTATTTTTTTAGTCTCTTTAAGCATGATTAAAATTCTCTCTGAAGCATTGTAGATACATATAAGTCTACAGAATGATAGTTGATATCTACCTGAAATGATGAGAGCGTTGTTAAATTGCATGTATTTGGAATATGATGTTTTATGCAGATTCTGCCAATAAGAGGATCTGGATCTAGTTTATCCTGGTACTAGTGGACATTTAATCTAAATCCTGCTTTAAAAAGGTGATTTTTAAACTTTTTGAATGTATACTCTCAAGTGATGTAGAAATAGTGCAATAGAAATATAATGTGAGACACAAATGTGAACATATGTAATTTTAATTTTTCTGCTTGAATCTTGCTTTCTTATTGTTTGTTTTGTCATACAGATATATTGCAAATATTTCTCCCTATTCTGTGAATTGATAGTTCCTTTTCTTGAGGGTATTCTTTTAATAGGAAAAGATTTTAATTTGATACAGACCCATTTATAATTTTTAAAGTTTTACTATTTTTTTGGTCTCCCAAAATTTTACAAAATTTTGTGTTTTCTTCATAAGTTTTATGGGTTTCTTTCCAAATAGCTATGTTTTATTATTTTTTTCTGTAGTGTAGATATGGCCAATATTGTTTTCCCAAATGGATATTAACTACTTATGGGTGGGTTTGTTGTTGAATCTTTCCATTGATCTATAGATCTACATTTTGCAAATATTAGCTTTATAGTAAGCCTTTAAATTAGGTGTTATTTTCCCACTACATACCACAATTTTTTTATTCATTCATTGATGGACATATGGGTTATTTCCACCTCTAAGCTATTGTGAATAATACTGCTATGGATTTTGGGTACAAGTTTCTGTAGGAACATGTGCTTTCATTTCTCCCAGACATATACCTAGGAGTAGAATTGCTGGATCATACAGTAACTGTTCAACATTTTTTAGAAACTGTTTTCCACAATGGCTACATGATTAATGTACTAGGGGTCTAACTTGTGCATATCCTCACCAAACACTTGTTAATTTGTTTTATGTTCCCATCCTAATGGAGGGGAAGAGCTATCTCTTCGTGGTTTTGATTCACATTTTATTAGTGACCACCGGTGGCAAACATCTTTCATGTGCTTGTTGGTTATCTTAACTGGAGAAATGTCTATTCAAGTCCTTTCCCATTTTTTATATTTGGCTGTTGGTCTTTTTGTTGAGTTATAAATGTTCTTTGCATATTCCGAATACCAAAGCTTGATCTATGATTTGAAAATATTTTCTTTCATTTTATATGTTGCCTTTTTGCTTCCTTAATAATGTTCTTTAAGGCACATTTTTTACAAAGCCCACATTATGCATATGGGTTTTTTGTTGCTTTTGCTTTTGGAATCAAATCTAACAATCCATTGTCAAATAAGAGATCATGAATTACCTCTATGTTTTCTTCGAAGACTTTTAGCTCATACATTTAAGTCATTGATCCATTTTGAGTTGATCCAATTTCATTCCAATTTCATTCTTTTGCATGCAGTTGTCTAAATCTCTCTTTGTTCCCCACCAAGTGGTCTTGACTTCTTTGTCAAAAAGTAATTGGCAATGGGTTTCTGGGTTCTTTCTGGATTCTCAATTCTATTCCCTTGCTTCATATATGTATCCATATGCCTGATATCAATCCATATTCTCATGGACCCATATTTTCATTGTCCTTGGATAAATACCTAGGAGTGTAATTGCCAGGTTAAATAATACATATACTTTTAAAGAAATGTGTCTTTTCCTCACCATGGTCAGTATCCTGCAGCTGGATACTGCAGGATTGACCCTCTGTATTGACCATCTGTACAAAATTGGGATTTCTGGGGATCCTGGGTGGCTCATTGGTTAAGCGTCTGACTTCAGGTCAGATCATGATCTCATGGTTCATGAATTTGAGCCCCATGACAGGCTCTGTGCTAACAGCTCAGAGCCTGGAGCCTGCTTCAGATTCTGTGTCTCCCTCTCTCTCTCTGCTCCTCCCCTGCTCATTCTCTGTGTCTCAAAAATAAACAAACATTAAAAAAAATTGAGATTTCTGTTGGTGAGAAAGAAATGAAAAGTGGTTAGTCAATAAAATGTATCTGTCCCAGTGTATTTCACCAGATGCCGATACAATCTAAGTGATGAACTTTGAGCCATTCTGGAGAATCATTTTGCACCTGTTAAAGAATAAGAATTTCCTGTCCCCTTCGAGTCCTCCCAGCTGTGCTAAGAATCAAATTGACATGAGACAGGAGAAAATAAAATTTTGTACAATCCATACATACTTGGAAATTCCAAAGAAGTCAGGCAAAATGAGGTATAAATAAATGTCATCCTAAACTAAGGAGAAGGAGGTAGGGGTTTGAGACTTCAAAGTGAAGGAATGCAATTCACAAGGCAATAATAAAGAAGAAAAGCAGATATTTGGTAGTTAGATTCTTGCCCTGCCATACAGATGCTCTGGTAATAACTCTTATCCTGAAAAAGACCCCCAATGTAGACTCTTTGTGTAGTTAAGGGAGGGGCAAAAGTTTCTCTTGAGCTTGCAGGAACTCAACTGCTTTTAGCTCAAAATAAGCTTTATGCCAAAGTGACCCATCTTGGGGGTGATCTGTCCCCCACCCCTGTACTTTCCTTCTCTGAAATTTCCCCGAAGTTTTTAGACATTAAAGTTGAGCTGGTAGGTGGTTACATCTCACTGAAGAGTCCTTTAGTCCTGAAAACCTGATTTTAGGAGGTGGTGATGCAGGTGTAATCTCAAAGTTAGACCTGTGGTTCAATTAAACAGGCATTAAATAAGGCATTTCTACAGAAAGAAAAGAGAAAACAATGGTTAGTGAGTGAATCAAATTAGAAGCCAGTTTTTTAGTTCTGAGAGTACCAGGCAGTTAAGAAGATTTCTAGATGTCAGGCTGGAATATTCTTCAGATAGACTGAGGACAGGTTGTGGCACTCTGACAGATCTTCCTAGTTGTAGTTCAAATATTGATCTTCCTGAATGACCCACAGATTAACAGGCATTAAAATTATCTGTACATGAGTTATTGTGGTTATTTCTCAGAAGTTTCCATCAAGTTGTTTATATTCAATTTTCAGGGGCTTCAGGAAAAGGGCAGTTTTCGTTCTCAAATGATTCTAAGTCAGAAAGGTGGAACCAAAAAATAAATATTAGTTTGGAGAGTTGTAGCCAGGCATTGGTGGACATTAGAAGAAATCAGGATCTAGTCGAGTTTATAATGAAAAGAATTAAAATCTAATATTTACAAAGGTGTGTTATTGAAACTTTTTTTTTGTCTATAATCACTCTCATTTTTAACAAAGATAGTCAAGTTAACATCAATTTGATTTAAAACAAATGTAGTTAAAAAATGACAACAACAACATAGCCCAATTATTTACAAGAGCATAGCAAGAATAGCAGCTGACCATAGAGGCTCTTTGCTGGAACTTCTTATAAGGAATCTCTACATTGAACTTTTAACAACTTCTTGATGCCAGAAGCCAAATACTTGACATCAGACTTTACCTGCAAAACTTATAGATCTGACTGAATCTCTGTCTTTTCAAGATTTCCAAAAACTCTGCCAGGAAGTGATGTTCTTTATTAACTTAGCCAGGCTGCTATGTAGCAAGGTACCAGGCTGATATTTCTTTAGAGGCTTCATAAAGTCAACCTTAGTTCCTTAAAGCTATCTGGTCATATCTGAGTCTATGCCTGTTTCTCTCATATATGACATTCTAGGAAGAGCCTTGGGAATATAATCAATGTTTCTAATTACATCTTGTCATAAGGAGAACAGGCTTACTTGTAAACAATGCTTCTCATGTAATTTAGCATACCAAGTAAGCCCAATTTTTCATAAAAATATTTTTTGAAGCTTTTTAAATTTCTAGAAGCCCTCTGGAAAATTTCAGTTAGGTTATGGATGAAACACTTCACTTTAGAATTTGTTTTGGGGAAGTATGTAAAAAATAGATCAACATTTGATCTATTTGAACATTTGGTTAAATGATCTATTTGAACATTTGATTAAATATTGTTTCATGATGATTTGTGATCCTACTTAATTATCCATTTAACTAAAATGACAATAAAAGATATTAAAGGCAAATATAGAAGGTAACATAGTTGTGAGCAAAATTTTGCTTTTTTTTCAAATTTTAAGTTTTAAATTTTTTATTGAATTAACATACAGTGTTATTAATTTCAGATGTACAATGTAGTGATTCAACAATTATATATATTTGTCAGTGTTCGTCAAGATAAGTGTACACCTCTCCTCTGGCAACCACCAGTTTGTCTTTTTCTTTGTTGTTCATTTGTTTTGTTTCATAAATTACACATATGAGTGAATCATACAATATTTGTCTTTCTCTTATTTAACTTGGCATTATACCCTCTAGGTTCATCCATCCATCCATGTTGTTGCAAATTACAAATTCTCATTCTTTTTTATAGGTGAGTAATATTTCATTATATATAATTTACATTTTTTGTATCCATTCATTTATGGATGGACATTTTCCTAATCTGGGGAAAGAAACAGACATCCAGATCGAAGAAGCATAGAAGGTCCACCAAAAAATTAATCCAACGAGGTCATGCCAAGACAGATATTAAACTGGCAAAAAGTAGTGATAAAGAGAATTTCAAAAGCAGCAAGAAAAAAAAAAGCCAGTTACATACAAGGGAAATTCCATAAGGAGATCAGCTAATTTCTCAATAGAAATTTTGCAGACTAGATTGAGTGGCATGATATATTAAAACTAATGAAAGGAAAAAACCTGCAACCAAGAACTCTACCCAGCAAGATAATCTGTATCTCTTTGTGTTCTGGATTATATTTACCAACAAAACTTAAAGTTAGTCGCCACTAAAACAGCTTTACAAGAACAGGAAATGTACTTCTTTGAATGGAAAGAAAAGGCCATTACAGCAAGAGAAATTAAGAAAGCATTTTTATTTAAAATTGAAAGCAAACAAACAACCAAAAAAACAAAGTCCTAGGAATAAACTTAGCCAAGGAGGTAAAGACCTATACTCTGAAAAGTATAAAACATTGAGGAAAGAAATTGAAGATGACACAAAGAAAAGATATTCCATGCTCATGGACTGGAAGAACCAATATTTTAAAATGTCCATACTACCTAAAACAATGTACAGATTTAATGCAATCTGTACCAAAATACCAACACTTTTTCATAGAACTAGAACAAATTAAGCTTAAAATTTGTGGAAGCATAAAGACCCCAAACAGCCAAAGAAATCTTGAGTAAGAACAAAGCTGGAGGTATTACAAACCCAGATTTCAAGATAGATACAAAACTGTGGTAATCAAAACAGTATGATCTTAGCACAAAAACAGACTCATAGATCAATGGGAAAAACACAGAACCCAGAAATAAACCCACTGTTACATGGTCAATTTAAGTATATTCTTATTTCCTTTGTCAATGGGGAAAAGATAGTCTCTTCAACACATGGTGCTGAGAAAAATGGACAGCTACATGCAAGAGAATGAAACTGGGCCACTGTCTTACACCATACAAAAATAAACACAAGATGGATTAAGGATCTGAAATCATAAAACTCTTAGAAGAAAACAAGGCAGTAATTTCTTTGACATTGGCCACAGAAATATTTTTATAAATATGTCTCCTCAGGCAAGGGAAATGAAAATAAAATTAAACCATTGGGCTTATGCCAAAATTAAAAGCTTTTATTTTTCTTTAAACTAACATCTTTTTGTTGGTTTCAAGTTTTTTCAAATTCTAGTTAGTTAACACATAGTGTAATATTTGTTTCAGGAGTAGAATTTAGTGGTTCATCATTTACACATAACACCCAGTTCTGACCACAAGTGCCCTCCTTAATACTCATTTAGCCCATCCCTCACCTATCTCTAGCAACCCTCAGTTTGTTCTCCATAGTTAAGAGCCTCTCATGGTTTGCCTCTCTCTTGTTTTCCTTTCCCTATGTTCATCCGTTTTGTTTCTTAAATTCCACATATAAGGGAAATAAAATGGTATTTGTCTTCCTCTGACTTATTTCAGTTATCATTATACACTCTAGCTCCATTCATGCCATTGCAAGTAGCAAGATTTCATTCTTTTTGATGGCTGGATAATATTCCATGATAGATAGATTAGATAGATGATAGATAGATAGATACATAGATAGATATAGATGTCCCACATCTTTATCCATTCATCAGTTGATAGACATTTGGATTGTTTCCATAATTTGGCTATAAATGCTGCTATAAACATGGGGGTGCATGTGCCCCTTTGAATCAGTATTTTTAAAATTTTTTTTTCAACGTTTATTTATTTTTGGGACAGAGAGAGACAGAGCATGAACGGGGGAGGGGCAGAGAGAGAGGGAGACACAGAATCGGAAACAGGCTCCAGACTCTGAGCCATCAGCCCAGAGCCCGACGTGGGGCTCGAACTCACGGACCGCGAGATCGTGACCTGGCTGAAGTCGGACGCTCAACCGACTGCGCCACCCAGGCGCCCCTGAATCAGTATTTTTATATCGCTGGTTTGACTCAACTCAAGCTCAGTGAGGCCCTGGACTGGTCCACTAACAACACAGGGATCAAACCCTGCTCTGAACAGGCAAAGAATCATTGCAGATGAGTGGACTAAAGGCAGAAGCAGCTCAGCCACAACAGTAGGGCACATGGAACACACATAGGAGATACCCACAATGCCAGGTTCTGGTGAATAGGGGACATTGCATTGCAGCGCACTATAGAACCTCCTCTTCTTAAGGCCACTACTTTCAAGAGCAGGAGGTATAGTTGACTTTCCAAACATATAGAAACAGACACAGAAACAGACTTGACAAAATGAAGACATACAGGAATATGTCCCAAATGTAATAAGAGAACAAAATCACAGCAAGAGAGCTAAATGAATGATCACTAATATGCCTGAGAAAATTTAAAGTAATGGTCATAAAGATACTCATCAGATTTAAGAGTGAAGGAAATCGGTGAGACTATTAACAAAGAAATAGAAAAAAGAACCACTCAGAGATGAAGACCATAATAAGTGAAATTAAAAATACATTAGATGGAATAAATAGTAGGCCAGAGGAAGCAGAATAGATCAGTTATCTGGAAGGCTAAGGAATGGACAGCAATCAAGCTGAACAGGAGAGAAAATTAAAAAATGAAAATAGACTAGAAAATTCACTGACACCATTAAGCATAATAACATTTGCATTATAGGAAACCAGAAGCAGAATATAAAGAAAAAGGGACAGAAAATTTATTTGAATAAATAGCTGAAAACTTCCCAAATCTGGGAAAGGAAACAGAACTTCAGATCCAGGAGGACTAACTAACAAGCCCAACAAAATCAACCCAAGGAGGTCCACTCCAAGCCACATAACAATTAAAATGGGAAAAGGTAGTGATAAAGAGAGAATTTTAAAAGCAGCAAGAGAAAAGAAGACAGTTATATACAAGGGAAACCCCATAAGGCCATCAGCTGATTTCTCAGCAGAAACATAGCAGGCCAGGAGAGAGTGGCATGATATATTCCAAGTATAGAAAGAAAAAAACCTGCAGCTAGAAGACTCTACTCAGCAAGGCTGTCATTCATATAGAAGGAGAGATAGTTTCTAAGACAGACAAAAGTTCAAGAAATTCATCACCCCTAAACCAGCCTTAAAAGAAATGTTAATGACGATTCTTTGAGCAGGAAGACAATATATGAGAGTATGAAAAATAGGAAGCACGAAATCAGTAAAACTAAGCATAACTATAAAAATCAGTCAAGGGATTCACAAGGGATAAAAATATGACACCATATACCTAAAATGTAGGGGAGGGGTAGTAAAGAATGGGTTCACTTAAGTGACTATCAACTTAATATAGACTGCTACATATAGAAGATGGGATATATAAACCTACTGGTAACCACAAATCAAAAACCAGTAATAGATATTCAAAGAATGAAGAGAAAGGAATATATCACCAAAGAAAGCCAGCAAAATACAAGAAAGAGAGCAAGAGAAGACAGGAACAGAAAAGAGCTACAAAAACAACCATAAAACAAGTAACATGGGCAATGAAGTGCAAACTTGTCAAATAATTACTTTGATGTAAGTAAACTAAATGCTCCAATCAAAAGAAAAATGGTGACAGAGTGGATTAAAAAACAAGACCCAGTTTTGCTGCCTACAAGTGACTCATTTTAGACCAATAGACATACAGGTTGAAAGTGAAGGGATGGAAAAGCATTATTCATTCAAATGGAAATGAAAAGAAAGCTAAGGTAGCAATACTTATATCACACACATAAACTTTTGAGAGAGACAGAGAAAGCATGAAAGGGGGAGAGAGGGAGGGAGGGAGGGAGAGAGAGAGAGAGAGAATATGAATATCCTCAGCAGGCTCCACACTCAGCTCAGAGCCTGATGTAGGGCTCAGTCCCATGACTGTGAGATTATGACCTGAGCTGAAATCAAGTCAGATGCTCAACTAACTGAGCCACCCAAGTGCCCCTTGCACAAATAGACTTTAAAACAAAGACTATAACGAGAAAAAAAAGGACACTATATACTAATAAAAGGGACAATCAAACAAAATATAACTATTGTAAATATTTATACACCCAACATGCTGGCACCTAAATACATAAAGCAGCTAATAACAACATAAGGAAGTAATTGATAGTAATGCAGTAATAGTAAGGGATCTTAACATTCCACTTACATTAATGGGTGGATCATTCAAGCAGAAAATCAACAAGGAAACAGTGGCTCTGAATGACACATTTGGCCAGATAGATCTAACAGGTATATTCAGAACATTCCATCCTAAAACAGAATACAGATTCAAGTGCACATGGAACATTCTCAAGAATAGATCACATATTAGGCCACAAAACAAATCTCAACAAATTCAAAAAGATCAAAATCATACCATATATCTTTTCTGACCATAGGTAGAAAACTCTCAAGACTCCACCAAAAACTATTAGAATTGATAAATTCAGTAAGGTTACAGGATACAAAATCAATAGACAGAAATCTGTTGCATTTCTGTACATCAATAATGAAGCAGCATAAAGAGAAAATATGAAAACAATCCCATTTACAATTGCACCAAAAAGAATAAAACACCTAGGAATAAACTTAACCAAGGGAGTGAAAGACCTGTGCTTTGTAAACTATAAAATAGTGATGAAATAATTTGATGATGACACAAAAAATGGAAAGACATTCCATGCTCATAGATTGGTAGAATAAGTATTGTTAAAATGTCTTTATTACCCAAAGAAATCTAAAGATTTATTGCAATCCCTATCAAAATACCAACATCATTTATCATTGAACTGGGCCAATAATCTTAAATCTGTATAGAACCACAAAAGATCCTGAATAGCCAAAGCAATCTTGAAAAACAAAACTGTAGGTATCACAATTCCAGACATCAAGTTATATTTATAAATATGTAGTAATCAAAACGATATGGTATTGGCATAAAAATAGACACATGGATCAATACAACAAAATAGAAAAACGGAAATTAACCCACTATTGTACAGCCAGTTAGTATTTGGACAGTCTCTTCAACAAATGGTGTTAGGAATCCTGGACAGCTGCATGCAGAAGAATGAAACTTGATCAGTTTCTTAGATTGCACACACAAATGAATTCAAAATGGATTAAACACCTAAATGTGAGATCTGAAACCATACAAATGCTAGAAAAGAGCGCAGGCAATAATTTCTCCAACATATCCATAGCAACTTTTTTTCTAGACAAGTCCCCTGAGAAAAGAGAAACAAGATCAAAAATAAACTATTGGGACTACACCAAAATAAAAAGCTTCTGCACATCAAAGGAAACAATCAACAAAACTAAAAAGCAACCTACAGAATGGGAGAAGATATTTGCAAATGACATATTTGATAAAAGATCAATATCCCAAATATATATACTAATACTACTCAATCCATTTAAAAAATGGGCAGGAGACATGAACAGACATTTCTCCAAAGAAAATATACAGATGGCCAACAGACACATGAAAAGATGCTCAATATAACTTACCACCAGGGGAATGCAAATCAAAACTATAATGAAATATCACCTCACGCTTGTCAGAATGTCTAAAATCAACAACACAAAATCAACAGGTGTTGGTGAGGATGTGGAGAAAGGGGAACCCTCTTGCACTGTTGGTGGGAATGCAAACAGGTGCAGCCACTCTGGAAACCAGTATGGAGGTTCCTTAAAAAGTTAAAAATAGAACTACCCTATGATCCAGCAATTGCACTACTAGGTATTTATCCAAAGAATACAAAAATACTAAATCAAAAGGATATATGCACCCCAATGAAAATAGGAGCATTATCTACAAGAACCAAATTATGGAAACAGCCCAAGTGTCCATTGGCTAATGAATGGATAAAGAAGATGTAGTGTATTTGTATACAGTGGAATATTAGTCATAGAAATGAATGAAACCTTGCCATTTGCAATAGCATGTATGGAGCTAGAGAGCCTTATGTTAAATGAAATGTCAGTCAGAGAAAGACAAATACCATCTGATTTCACTCCTATATGGAATTTAAACAAGAACAAAGGGAAAAAAGAGAGAGAGAGAGAGACAAACCTAGAAACAGAGTCTTAACTTTAGAGAATAAAGTGATACTTACCAGAGGGCAAGTAGGGGAGGGGAGGGGAGGGGAGGGGATGGGTGAAATAGGTGATGGGGATTAAAGAGTACACTTATCATGATGGGCACTAAATAATAGCACTGTGGAATCACTATATTGTACACATGAAATTAATATAATACTGTATGTTAAGTATACTGGAATTAAAATTAAAACCTTAATAAAAACGTCTCATTAGAGATATATAACAAACTGAAATGTCATATTGCAGTTTAGGTTAGTAACATTTAGAATAATGTTTATTGATGATTCTGAGCGTGTGTTTTCAAAATTAGCCCAGTGTCAATGTATTTTCCTTTGTTTCACTTCCACTTCTGAAATGAATGTTTTCTGAGGTTCTAAACATATGTGTTCGTTCAGGTTACTATACTGTTCTGTATTACAAGCAGGTAGTTTGCAATCCAGTAGGTCAGAAAATCCATTGCATGATTACACCACTATGGTAGGGAACTATCCTTTGGCTCACGATTCAGTAGTAATAAGCTCTCCTATATACTACCAAGTATTAATGTAGCCCTTCTTAGTTTCTAGAGCTGACCCTAGGGAAAAAGTGATGTGAGTGAAGTCTGTTTTCATTCTACATTTATTTTATTCCTTGAGTTATATTTTCTCTCTTCCCCTCCTGAAAACCTTTCTGGAGAACTACTCTGAGGAGCCTATCAACACTAATCACTTTAATTATTATTCTGCCAAAGGGAATTTACATTTAACAGAGGTTAAAGCAATAAAGCACCAGTGATAGAATTTTAGCATTTGAAAATTAGTTGGAGAAGAGTTCTTTGGAAAAAGGAGTGCAAAAAAGTGAAAGAGGATGCTTTTAGAATCCTGTCTTTAAGGAAATTCCTCCATTCTGACTAAGCCAGTTCACAATGATCCCTAAACAGGACCACTTAATTCAAATCTTAAAACAAAACAAAACAAAAACAAACAGAAAACAAAAATTGATATATGCAGAATTAAATGGAGTGCACAGATAGAAGCTATTTTCATTTATCTATACAAGGTTTTGCATCACCAAAATTAGATCATAATATCTAGGTAAGCATTTGCATCTGATACAAGGTGGTTAGCTCTCAGGGTGACTGGGAGCTGGCTGTACATTAGATTTATGAAGACCAGAATACAAAATAGAGTTCAAATCATAGTATACTGCTTTGATAGAATTCAGTTATACATCCTCTTTACCAAGGAAAGCCTAATAAATATCACTAATAATTTTATCTTAAAAAACCATTTGGAGATATCAATATTAAAGCTTTTGACATTAGAAGGCTACATGAAAAACTCGTTATTAGAAACCAGTCCTTTATTTTGTATTTACTGGACTATCAATTTGTTAAAACATGAGTTTCATAATACTAGAATTTGAGAATTTATAAATAATCTGGGATATATGTCACCCCGGGGGGGGGGGAGGGGAATAACTTCTCTGTGTACCAAATGTAGAAAAAAAAATTAACTGAAAATGTATTGTTCTGATATTTCATTATTTCCCTTAAAAAATGATAATCTGGGTTTCCTTTGATTTATTTCAAAACACATGTGGATGGATCATGAGTAGAACACAGGCCCCAGTTATACAATATTCTGACAACATCCTGTTTATGATAGTCCAAATCGCAAGCAGCTTCAACACAAGTAAAATATACTGACATATATCAATGTAAATAAAATGTGTATAACAATATACATATTGTTATGTATAAAGCAGTAAACCAAAGAATAATAGTTACTGAATAAAGCATTTTTGTTGTTTTCTGTTCAGTATCCAAGATTGTCCAATATTTTGCTGATAGCAAAAAAAAAATACCATCAGGGATTTTTCAAGGTAAACTAATCTATATTAGATATGCATCATTCTTTTATTGACCTCTTTTCCCTATGAAAAGTGGTGACCTCTTAGGCGTATTTATCTGTTTGAAGAGTTATTATTTATATGTGCTAAAAGCAAAAGTTAAATGGTATCATACTGAATTCTTGGTGATGAATCTTAATTAAGACAATGGTCTTTACTGATGCCCAATAAAAAAGTAAATGTATAAGGGATCAATACCACTCAGACCTAGGTTTAGCAGTTTCTGGCAGGGATTTCAGGACTGACAAAAAGTCTATGAATACTAAAGAAAATGACCCAAAGAAGAAGGGCCCTGCCAACTGTTTAAGACCTTATAGGGCTATTGTCTACAACATTGACATTAGCCTCATGTTCAGTTTGTATATGCAGTCTTTTTGTGCCAAGATGGGGAGTGTGGCTGAGAAGATATGTACCTGTAAAAGGTCCACTTAGAGATAACAATTTTACAATGACTACAAAAATGAAAAGCAATGAGTAATAGAACAACATTGACTTAGGGAGAAAGATAGGATCACCCTTGTTCCTTTCACTTAATTGGATGGCTTATCAGATTATCTTGGCAAATAAAGAATTGGAGTCAATCTGCCAGGAAAGAAGCAGCATGCTGATAGCAGAATTATTCCAACCAGGATCCAAACACACTCTAAATGGAAAGGTTTCTCAGCTCAGCTGAACCTGCATACTTCCTGCCTACAGGAAGGAAACATACAGAGTAGAAACTGTCAAGTTGCCCTGACTAGTTACAATTTATATGTAGCTTGGTTATATTTAGCTAATATTATTATTCCTTGCACAAAGGATTCTTACTCATCTGAGAACAGTCTCCAAACTGGTATTTAGAAGTAACAGTTTTGAATTAATTGCCTGATATTTCTTAAGCACCATGGTGTAAAACCATCCGAAGGCTTTGACTTCAGCACTTATTCTCGGATTTACTCGGAGTCAAACTTGGAAAAGTCTCTATTTCTCAGTGCCTCAGTTTCCTCAACTGTCATATGCGAATAACTTATATTCCATTTCCTGAAGAAAAAATGTGATAAATTTAAAAATGCTTTTTAAACCATGGGATGATGTACAAATGTGAGGTTTTGTCATTGTTGTCATCATCATCCTGCAGGCATAAGTACTTCATTTATGCCACTCAGGGGCTGCAAAGTCTCCTGTTCCCTTATATTGCTGATAAACTTTCTTGCCAGGACTGTCACCTGTCATGCATGGAGATGGGAGAAATTCCATGTGTGTGGTAGGGGAGAACCTTTGTGGTCAGAATTAGTCAAGCACCAAATGCAGGGAGTCCTAAACTTCACATCATCCTATGGAGTGTGAGATCCGTTCTATTACTAGAGGAAACACCCTCCCACCTGTCAGACTCCTCATATAGGGTAACTCTGAAGAAGGGATTTGCTCAGGGGGAAATAAGCAGGCTGTTTGACATAGACAGTCTCTATGAGAGGGTGCTGCTTGCTCACAGAGTGTCTGAGGAAGCCAGGCACCTTGTACCTTTGAGGGGAGGACAGCTGGGAAACAAAGTCTGTGGTTGTTACACGGCAGGTGGAGGGAGCCACTAATTCTGTGGAAGACTAGCTTGGTTCCTCCATTAGCTGAGATAATGAGAAGTGCCCTGAGATCCGGCTAGCTCATTGTTCAAGCATTACAGAGTGAATACCCAGAGTCTTTTACAAACAGCACTGATTCTGGTATGGTACTGACTCGCTACCCCCTTCTTCTTTGAGAAAGACCATTTTATTCCTTCTTAATTCCCAAAAATTGGACTGGCAGGAAAATTTCTCTGATTTCTGCATCATGCCTAACCATTTATAAGAGGTGTTTTGGCCTGTGCAGTGAATGCATGGGATCTGGGGCCAGTCTGTCAGGCCTCAAATCCCAGTTCAGCCTAGGAGTTCTAGAATCATCAGCATGTTAGTATCTGAGCCTCAGCTTAGTCGCGTGGAAAGCACAAATAACAAAAATACCTGTCCCAGGGGCACCCGGTGGCTCAGTCGGTTAAGCGTCTGAGTCTTGATTTTGGCTCAGGTCACGATCTCATGGTTTGTGGGTTTGAGCCCTGCATTGGGCTCTTCGCTGACAGCATGGAGCCTGTTTGGTGTTCTCCCTTTCTGCTGCTTCTGCCATACTCTGTCTGTCCCTGCTCTCTCAAAATAAATGAATAAACTTAAAAAAAATACCTGTCCCATAGATTCCTAGAGATAGTAAAGAACTGAGACAAGCATGTCCTAGATATAAAATATTCAATAAAAGTTGATATTTCTTGGACCTTTAAGTTTGATTGCTAAGCATTAAAGGTCTTAGAAGCAACACTTGCTGACTGAGGTAAGGAAAGGAAATTTATTGATCACATATATTGATCCCCTACACTGCTCCAGGCATTTAATCCTCAAATAATCTAAGGTTTAGAAATAGCCAAGGAAAACCAATGAATCACTGAAATACTAATTAGTAAAAATGTATTATGGACATACAGAAGAAGGCAGTTTGCAAACTGGGGACACTCAAACCAAAACATGGAATGAGGCCAGGTGTATATTGTTATAAAGCACCTTATATAGTGAGAAAGCATGGTTTATTCCTCACGGTGATTGGTTGTAATATTAGAATTCTCTTGAATAATAGGAAATTGGTCAGTTGTTATCTCACATGAACCTTGGGAAAGTTTAAGTTTTGCTTGTGATTTTCAGAGGCATAAGCAAGAACTGACCCAGGTCAAGTTAGTCTTGCAAAATAAGCTAAATTAAGCTTTGTTTGTATGATTCAACTGGTTTTGTGTGTTCAGGGAATTTTCAAGGCTAGTCTTCATTTGTTTTTTTTATTTTAACAAATCATAAGTTTTGTTTACAGATGAGAAAACTGAAACCCTGAGTAACTGTCTGAGGTCACGCAGCAGGTAGCCAATGGAGGAGATCTCAGGACCATCTGACTCCATGACCTTGCTGCTTTCTCTGTATTATTCTATATCCAAATCTTTGTTCCTCCATTAGTTTTCTCTCTCACCCACTTCCCAATAAGAATGATTATAAAGCACACTTATACACGGTTCCCATGTACATGCCCAGAGGCACTCTCGGAGAGAGATAATTAGCTAGAAAAAGATGTTCATATCTTCCTTCTAATCTTCCATATAGCAACAAAGGAAACGTTCTTAAAAAACACTCTTATTTCTTCCAGTGTTTAAACTCCATAGCAGATGCTCACAAAAAGATACCAACAGGCATCTCTCTACTCATTAACATGCATACACACATAAGTATAGTAGAAATGAGGTTGTGGGCAGACTGGCATATAAAGCAGAAGGTCATCATATTATGTGCAGTAAAGTTGCAAGGAAAATTATAGAACTCAAACTACATGGACACAAAAATTAGTTTTGAATCTAAAAATTAGTTTGAATCAGTTTGCTGCTTTAATTTTGAAAGAAAAAGAAAGCCAACCAATAACCATAGGATGTAGGAATAAAAATTGGTTACTGGGAGAGACTGTGGAGTTCTATGGAAAGTCGGGTAGAATAGAAGACATTGCTTACTAGTCTGAGAAGGTGCTAGAACAACAAAACTCCAGAAAACAAAATGAAGCAAACAAATGGAAAGGCTCACGTCTATGGCAAGATAGTTCCGGAGTTGGGATCTAGGTCTAAGTAGGGTAATATTTTAAGAAGAATGTAAATGGGGGCAAGGACACAATACTTCTGTTTAAGGAATGGTGTGTGAACCATGCTAGAGGCTCCATCCCAGCAGGACTCAGGGGCGGCTAGCCACAGGGCCAGTTAAGCAAGTGCTGCTGTAGGAATTCAGCATCTACAGTGACCAAAATGGAAATTAGCTGTCTTCATAACCAGCAGCATCCTTGGATGGCTGACATGACAGTCCATTGAGTACTACCTCCCAAGTCATACAGGATCCAGAAGATGATAGCCTGTAAGAAAATATAGGGACTTTCTCTGTCCTATGTCATTAACCACTGAACCAAAGCAAAGGAGTCACTGTATAGGGCTGGCATTCGTGGGGCCCAGATATCAAATAAGGAATTAAAAAACAAAATTTTAGTGTTTATTTTTGAGAGAGAGAGAGTGGGGGAGGGGCAGAGAGAGAGGGAGGCAGAGAATCCAAAGCAGGCTCCCTGATATCAGTGCAATGGGGCTCAAACTCATCAACCGTGAGATCGTGACCTGCGCCAAAGTCAGCCGCTCAACCAACTGAGCCACCCAGGCACCCCAGGAATTTTTTTTTTAATTTGCTTGTCCACTGACTTTATATCCAGGCTCTTGTAGCCTGAGAGACTAAATTTTACAAGCATGTGCATGCACACAGAATTGTTATAAACACACTCTATTTTGTTTACTTTACACTGCACCTGAGCCAAGGGTCAGAGAGGTCTTGCACTAAAACCTAGAAATTGGCCCATGGAGAGCTGATAATCCAGGCCTTTATCTGAGTTCATGGGCTATGGTTTCCTTTATAGTCCTGTGCATTTAATTTTCTTCAGCTAAAATCAGTATTCTGAGAAGGGATCCATAGGCTTCACCCAATTATCAAGGGGTAATGGCACTAAATAGGCAAATACTGCAGATGCAGTTCCAAACTTAGAACTCTAGACAGGGAAGGTAGGACAGGGTCCCTGACCACAGTGGACACATGCCATAGTAACATTATTCCTCCTTTAAAAGGCTGGTTGGTCCCACTATAAAAATATTCTCTATTCTTTTAAAAAATGTATATGCTATGTTTACTTTTATACCTTTTAAATGTCTTTTATGATATGAATATTCTATTTATTTCAAATAAAAACCTTTTAAAATTTCCACTTTTTATGCAATCCTATCCACTTATTAGATTTGTAAGAGCTCTCCAGAGATCACTGAAAGCACGCCATGATATTAATTTAAGCATCTACTCTTTTGCCACACATGTCAAAATAAGTTATATCAGGGAAAAATAATGTACATTTCTTACCTGATTATAATTTCCAGTGTCATATATCATCTTCAGTAAATACTAATTGCTACTAACTGGCATTTGATTGAAGCAGTAAAGAGGTAGATCCATTCTGTTTCGCTAATTGATTCAAGTTGGATGTTGGCCAAGTCTTATAACCTAAATGTCCAATAATAAGGGAATGATTAATTGAATCTCAGCACATCCATATGACAGAATAATGTGAAGCCATTAAAATTGTATTTCAGAAGAATACTTAGTAAAATTAGGATATGCTTATAATAAATTTGCTATCAGTACCTTGGAGAATAAAATCTAGATTCATCATCCTGGACTCTAAGGTCTTACATAATTGGGGCCCTGCATTAACTATCCTTCCCATCTTAAACACCTGTCTTCCTCAGTCATCACACTTCACACTGGTCTTTGTTCTATTTCTGTAACATTTCAAAGACTTTTCCACTGTCAAGACTTTGCATTAGCAGCTTCCACTGCCTTCCATATCTTCACCTGGACAATTCCCTGTCATTGAAAAGGGCCTTTCCTGACCCTGACTCAATGTTTAGTATATCAGTTAGTACTTCTCACTGGCTGATGGCCTTACTTATTTTTAGTTTATTTTTCCTACACCTTCTTCTAGAATGCAAGCTCCTTGAAAACAGGGACTTTCTCTGTCTTGTTCATGGTTTTATTCTCAATGCTTTGAAAAGTGCCCTTAGTAAATGTCCAACATACATGTGCTGAATGAATAAGCCAATAATCTTTTATTTCAAAAGTAAAAATACTTATTTTAGGAATCTTTAAATAATGTAAAAAAAGAAAAAAGAGAATATAAATGACCAGTAACGACTTCCTCCAGATACAATTATCATATACATGCTGGTATATATTAAGGCACAGCTACATAAATACATGACAGTTGAGGTCATTGAATTTTATTCCTCTTTAGTTCTCCTCTTTTCCTTATTATGTACATTTTCCTCTCTTCTCCTTCTGTGAAACGAATTTCCCTGATAGACTTCCATATAACAGGTTAGTGATGATTTTAATTTCCTAGGAATCACTCTACAGAGCTTATCAGTGTATCTGTTTGCCCCCAAATAATGCTCTTCCAAAGAAGAATTTTTTGCACTCCTATTTTTCTGCACTTCTAAACTATGGAATAGAGTACAATGATGGGATAGTGAGGAGAGCTGCGGGACATACAGGAGACACAACCACTTTTTCCTTTGTGGTGGGTTGGGGAAGACCTCAGGAGGAAGTGACTTCTCAGCTGAGACTTGAAACATGTCCAAATCAGCCACACTAAATTTGAGGCAGGAGACCTAGGAAATGGGAGAGGCATGGACTCCCAAACAGAACTACTATATGCAAAAAGGCCCTCAGGTCAGAAAACATTGAACTTTAGGAGGAAAAATGTTTCTCCATGTTACTAGGGCATAATGTGTTAGGGGGTTTTTGATGTTGGGGAAGTAGGCAGAATCCAGATGAGGAGGGCTCCTTCTTAAGCAGTTTATCTTGAGGGCAGTAAGAAGCCTTTAAGTGCTTTCAGCACAGACATACTATCATACGTTTTATACTTTACAAAAGTCATCCACACTGCTCATGGAGAAATATGGAAAGAGAAATGTTACAACCTGTGTGCCTGTACAAACATATAATGAATACTTTTTCATACCTAGAGAGAGAAGACAAGAATGCCTATGCATGTTGTAGACTTACTTCAACCATCCAGGCATCAAGCAACAGAAAAAGGAAATAAGGGTAAGGTGTCCTTAGTGGCTGCTCCAAGGGTCCTTGGAGACCATTATCATGCTCAAAGTTATCTTTACTTGTTATTATACCATCACTAAACAAGGGTCACCATGATTTAGCTGGCATACTAGTTATAAGGGGGCCATAAATCTGGTCTTTCCTCTGGTATAACAGGACCATCTGTCGATTCCTTTTCTAGATGGTCATTGCATAGTCAGGAAGCATCAGCAGGATCTCTATCTGCACCTCTACCCTACTTTGCTCCAGAAATACAAGAACTAGTGATTTCTCCTGGTGACTGTTCCACACGCTGACCAGAGATAGTCTTCCTGCACATAAGACCAGTTGCAGATTGGCTGGCCTTCCCTTCCATCTGCTATTCTCCCCACCGTAAGTTTCAGAATTTACTTGGTATCTCTGGCATGTGGATGGTGCCCTTCTCTCATTTGTGCTACTTATTTGCCTCTCTCTACCCCATTTTCCCAAATATTCCTTTAATCTTTTTGAAGATCGTGTTGGTAGAAGCAGGGTTTTAAAGGGATAGGTGAATAAATTAATGTGAATATAGAAGTCCATGTCATGTCTTAGAAGATTACATAGCTTTTCACAGTAT
Source organism: Puma concolor (assembly GCF_028749965.1). NCBI lineage: Eukaryota > Metazoa > Chordata > Mammalia > Carnivora > Felidae > Puma > Puma concolor. The sequence goes on along the minus strand of NC_141668.1, from coordinate 27,589,660 downwards.
GGAGAGAGATGGCCTATTATTTGGGGAACATTTTTAAGCCTTTGTAATCTACCAAATATTAAATATTTTTGGGCTCCTATTATGTGTGTATATATATATATGTGTATATATATACACATTTATAATTAATGAGGGATATATATATATATATTCATAATTGATGGGACTAAAGATAAGAAAAGCCATTCCTCAAAGAAACAAAGACATAAAAAAGCCAATCCCTTTGGTGTGGTGCCCATTCCCTCACAGATACTCAAAGACTTCACTCTTGTCACCATTCTTACTTGTATTAGTTTCTTATTGCTGCTATAGCAAATTACTAAGAAATGCATGACTTCAAACAACACAAATTTTTTATTTTACAGTTCTAGAGGTCAGATATGTCAAAGACATCTAAGGACTAGAATCAAGGTGTCTTTAGCGGAGCTTTATTCCTTCTAGAGACTTCAGGGGAGAATCCATGCGTTGCCCTTTCTAGCTTCCAGGGATGGCCCATATTTCTTGGCTTGTGGTCGCATTGCTCTAGCTTCTGCTTCAATAATCACATCTCCGTCTGTGACTCTGACTCTCCTGTCTCTCTCTTATAAGGACTCTTATGACTACACTGAGCTCATCTGGAAACTCCAGGATAATCTCCTCATCTCAAGACACTTAATCACATGTTCAAGTCCCTTTTAACATGATAGATGACATATATACAGGTTCTGGGGAGTGAGGTATAGTCATCTTTGGGAAGGAGCATTATTCTGCCTACCACACTCCTGCATATTCAGTTCACAACGATTCTACTTGGTCTTTGATTTTTCTCATTTACCTTTATGCTTTTGTATTCTCACTTGAAAAAGTAATAAAAGTCGTACATACTATCTAGGGTTGCTATGAAGAATAAATGCTTAGAGAGTCTGGCATATATCACATTTAAGAAGCTACTCTTGGGCTGCCTGGGTGGCTCAGTTGGTTGGGAGACCGACTTTAGCTCAGGTCATGATCTCGCAGTTTGTGAGTTCGAGCCCCATGTCGGGCTCTGTGCTGACAGCTCAGAGCCCAGAGCCTGCTTCAGATTCTGTGTCTCCCTGTCTCTCTGCCCCTCCCCTGCTTACACTCTGTGTCTGTCTCTCAATAATAAATGTTTAAAAAAAATTTAAAAAAAAGAAACTACTCTTACTATGGGGAATAATTGAATTTTACAACCACTTTCATGAGGTTAACAATTCTACCATCCACATGTACTTATGGTAAGTAGTAGGACTTATGAGGCCATATATGAGAATTTAATAAGATATAATGCTTTAGTAATTGATTCTTGGAATGTATACACTCACTTTATGAACAATATCATCTTTGAATTACCCTTGAAGAATCATTAATATTTTAGGAAATATAGCAGAAAATTATGAACAGATTATTTGCCATGTTGGCTTCCTTTCCCATCTGTGACAAGGAAAAACACGTACATTTGAGTATTTTGAGTCTTCTTCCTTCCTGTATGTCCAAGAAGATTGCATGTTTTTTGTTTTTTTGTTTGTTTACTTTTTCCCATTGAGCTTCTCCATCCCCACCCATATCTAGTGAATATCGCCTTTGCATAGGTATTTCTTTTTTTTTAAATTTTTTTTTTAACGTTTTATTTATTTTTGGGACAGAGAGAGACAGAGCATGAACGGGGGAGGGGCAGAGAGAGAGGGAGACACAGAATCAGAAGCAGGCTCCAGGCTCCGAGCCATCAGCCCAGAACCCGACGCGGGGCTCGAACTCCCGGACCGCGAGATCGTGACCCGAGCTGAAGTCGGACGTTTAACCCACTGAGCCACCCAGGCGCCCCTGCATAGGTATTTCTTTAGGCTTTTGTGATGCAGTTTTAAGGTAACAAATAGAGGTGCACCAAAACAGAGCGCCATGAATTTAGGACAAGAGGAGAGACTGATCAACACATTGAGTATCATAAGAAAGGGTGTTGTGTACTCAAAAGAAAATAGGAAGTAGAGCAGCTTAAATAAAAAGAACTGAGGCTTCAGAGTTATCATGGGGGAGGGAGATTTTGAAACAATCGGTCATAATTCTAGGGAAGGATACTGATAATGACAGAAATAGAAAACATTTTAAAGATTTTCAGAGCAATGAGAATATCTTTTACCCTTTGACATTATTTGAGAGATGCCAGGGAATAGTGGTTTCTTTTCATTACTTTCAGTCACTAAGTTCTGGTTTTTTTTCAATCCAACTCCAGGCTTTGAATGGTCATGTGAGCCTTAGTTTTTGTTTGAATTCTATCTCACCCACTGGATATGTTACATTCCCTTCGAATTGCTTAAACACTTCCGTGTCAATCATACTTACTCAACGATTTACAGTTCATCTGTCTTCTGCCCCCGACAATCTTTGTCACTTCCAGTCCTCTTCTAAGAAGGAACCGTCCCTTCTTCAGTTCAAGTTCACCTTTTCCACCCGCTCTAACACTATCATTCTTATCTTCAATTTATAAATATGTCCTCAAAATACACAGTCCCACATACGTTATCAATGCTACATTCCTTATGAGCAAGTGCTCTCACTTTCTCCCTTTTACAAAACCTTTTTTAGAGACTCTACAAAAACTACTAGTTTTTTTTTCCTATTTTGCTATTAAACTCACTTTGATCTGATTTTTAATTTTAATAAGAGAGAAAAGGCACTTGTAATAAATCCAGTGACTGCTTTCTACTTAACTTCACTACTCCATAACTTAATAATATTGATCATGTTTTTCTCTCTGTACTATAATACCTGATTCCATTTTCCCTCTTCAGCTCATTGTAATTATTCTCCTCTGGATTTTCTCCTGCTCTATCCCTAACTGTGGGTAAATCCCATGGTTCTGTCTTTGACCCTTAACCCACTAGACAGGCTTTTGTGTTTGATACTATCTGCTTCTACAGATTTTATTAATACCAGTGGACATTCCCAACTAAGCAAAATGTAAAAGGCCATGTAAAATTCGTCTACAAAGCCTCTCATGTTCCCTGTGTCTTTCAATGAAAGCAGTGGCATTATTATTAATGGAAGTGTCTAAAGTTGAAAACTCACACATTCTTGCTATGCTTTACTGCAACCCCATATCATCTGGCTACAAAGCGCTCACTGAATATGCCTGTGTTAATTATGAAATTCCTCCCCTTCCTCCATTGCTCTATCAGTTCAGATTTCCTTTCCAAATTCTCTCAATTATTTTAAGTCACTGAACTGAGCCTTCTTGCAATAATCTTACTCTCTGGTTTATCCTTTTCACAGACCTGCGCATGGCACTCCCTACATGAACACTTGTTTTAAATCTTGGCCAGAAAAGGATGATATATAAGTCCTTTACAATATGACCACAAACTCCTCTCATTCACTCACCAAGCCGCATCTCATCTTTAACTCTGTTAACTAACTTTTAAAAAGATACACAGAGGGGCACCTGGATAGCTCATTCAGTTAAGCATTTGACTTTGGCTCAGGGCATGATCTCACGCTTCACGAGTTCGAGCCCTGCATCCGGCTGTGTGTTGACAGCTCAGAGCCTGGAGTCCGCTTTGGATTCTGTGTCTCCCTCTCTCTCAGCCCCTTCCCTCCTCACACCCTGTCTCTCTCTCAAAAATAAATAAACATTAAAAAAAATTTAAATGGTATGCAGAGCTGAGGAGCACCACTGTCAGAACATCAGGAAGAAACTCTCTAAAGGCACACAACAACACAGTTTCAGGCAGTGTTCCATAGCTATAAATGCTGGAAAGAAGCTCTAATGGACAAAGCTCTTGAGCACAGACAGAGTAAGAGGCTAGTTGAATCTGTGGCACTCCAGAGGCAGGGTCATAAACATTTGACAAGCACTAAAAATGGCTCAAAAAGGGCTAACCACTGGCAACACTACAGAAAAAAAAAGTTATTTGGCATCTTTATAGCTTCCATTTCCATTTCTGAAAACTTCTTCTCTATCACTTCCCTTTTCTCTTCTCTCTCCCCCAACAGATATGCATAATGTCTTTCAACCCAGGGGCTTATGACCTGCTCAGGGACCCTTTTTATGAATGGCGTATGTACCAAGATATTTTCTGATCCTGAATTTTTTCCCCAAACTCATCTACCCTACTTTTCATTCACACAGAACAAGAGAGCAATTTCTGTGGCAAATTACCCAACAGGGAGCTCTTTTTTTATTTTGTCTGTGGCAGATGGTATTTTCCAAAGATGGCTACATAGCATTTCTCATCTCATATGTTGTCTAGAACCTTGCCACTTTCCTATCAAGAGGTGGAGGTTAATTCCCCTCCCTTAATGCTGAGCAGTCTTGTGACTCATGCGTTTCCAGGAGAGTGTGGCAGAAATTACGCTCTATTAATTTAAAGGCTGGCCTTAAAAGGGTGTGGCATCCATCTTGTTGGCTGAAATCCTCATCTTTGGGGCCATAGGCTTCAATGTGAATAGTCTAGTTGTCTAGAAGAAGCCCAAAGTAGCCATATAGAGAAACTACAGGGTAGCGCCCTGAAGTTACATGAAGAGAGAGAGACAAATACTTCCAGCAATTTTGTTCATTTGCTGTTCCAGTTCCAACCTTTGTCTTGACTATAATCACATGATATTTTCTGAGCCAAAAGTGTCCAACTGACCCAGAATTCCTGAGCCACAACACAGGTAAGAAGTCAAAAAAATTGCTTTAAACAACAGATTTTGTCCATTTCTCCAACCGTCTACTCCATATTTAGAGTAAATTCTTTTTCTGTCCAATTTAATTGAAGTTTTTTCCATTCTCTGACTTGGTTTAAGAACAAGCACTGTTGAGACATGGCTTAATTATGCCCATACAATATGGGGCAGTATTTTCTGGGAAGTTCTGGAAAAGGAATTAAACGTGTACTAAAAAATTCATTTTCTTCCACTAGATATCTTCTTCAGAAATGGTGCTAATCTGTAAAAAGCACATTGGGAGTGACAGAATAAAAAGAAAGAACCTGAGTCTTTCACATTGTTGATCGAATGAATTAGTCAAACCTGGAAATGCTTTGATATCTCTTGTATATAAGGGAATATATTCTGATTTAGTTAAGAAATCTGACTTTTCTGTTATTTGCTGCTTAAATCATCATGACTTTTTAAATACCTTAATATAAATGCATGTGGTAGTCAAGGATTATTACTATATCCCTTGCATTATGATTTAGGAATAAGAATGCTCAGAATAAGCCAGGAAAGAAAAACATTAAGAAGTTGGCAAAATAATCCAAAGCCAAAGCAGAGAATTGGTTATAAAAATTTACCAGGCTGCAAACTGACTGCACATATAATAAGCTAGTATCAGGACATCTGAAGGAAGGCAGTGTCTTTTCATTAAGAAAACTACCAGGAATCATCTAAGTGACATGGCTTTCCTGAGGGTCTGGGGTACTAGGGAGACTATTAGGATAAATTATAAAGCACACACAAAGGTAACATTCTCATCTTATGGAGCAACCTAAAACAGGGCCAAAGTGACAGATTTATGGTGAGCGAACTGAAGAAAACTAACTCGACACTTACCGCACGATGGGACTGTGTTCAGGCCATAAAAAGTGTATTATGCTAAGTGAAATCAGTCAGAGATAGACAAATACGATTTCACTGCTGTGTGGAATTTAAGAAACAAGACAGATGAAGATAGGAAAAGGGAAGAAAACATAAAATAAAAACAGAGGCAAACCATGAGAGACTCTTAAATACAGAGAAAAAACTGAGGGCTACTGGAGGGGTATTGAGTGGAGGGATGGGCTAAATGGGTGATGGGCATTAACGAGGGCACTTGTTGGGATGAGCACTGGGTGCCCTATGTAAGTGATGAATCACGAATTCTACTCCTGAAACCAATACTACACTATATGTTAACTAACTTAAATCTAAATAAAAATAAATTAATTAGATTAATGAAATGAAAGAGCAATAAAGTAGCTTACTAGTACTGACCACATGAGTAGGCAATAATAACTAAGATATTGCTTATTTTGTATTAGGCATTACTGTAAGGACTTTACATTTACCAACTCCTTCAATTCCAGGAAAAGCCTTTGAAGCGTGTATATTAGTTCCTCCCTCACTTTCAGATAAGGAACAGGCCAAGAGAGGTTGAACAGCTTGCTCATGGTCATACAGTTAGTACAATTCTGAGATTTGAAACCCATGCACCCCGGCCCCAGAGCTTCTGTTTTTACCTCTGTGCTGTATTTTGAGGATGATTTACATGGTGAAGTTTGCAATAATTCATACTGCTTCCTTTAGGTTGGCTCAGGAGCTGGGATGAAATTAACCCTTCAGGCAGTAAATATCACTGATCAAACTATGAGATAAAAACTCCCCTGCAGTGGAAATGAAGACATGATGATATCCCAGGGGATTTTTCTCGCTTTACACAAATCCATTTTAAATATAAAATGCCTCATAAAAAGAGAATGACCATGTTGTAACAAGAATTTAGACACTGACATGTCTGAAGTATGATAAATAATATGGCAGAAATATATTTATGTAAGAAATATTTGGGGGCAAAGTGTCATTTCTTTAGCTCCTGGAAACCTTACAGTGATAGCTTGCTCTGACTAAAGTTAGCTCTGGCTAGCCTCTACCAAGGTACTTTCACTTAGGGTAGGATTTTAAGCTACTTTCAGACAGATAAATTGCCTACATCAGCATCTTTTTTTTTTAAACCACTGGAGACTTTTTTTTTTTTTTAATGTTTATTTATTTTTGAGAGAGACAGAGAGTGAGCAGGAGAAGGGCAGAGAGAGAGAGGTGGACAGAGGATCCGAAGAGGGCTCTGCACTGACAGCAGACAGCCAGAGGCGGGGCTCAAACCCACGAACCACATCATGACCTGAGCCGAAGTCAGATGCTCAACCTACTAACCCACCCAGGAGCTCCCTACAGCAGCATCTTCAAATACCTCCATGTGTGTAGGAGGGATTAAAAATGATGATTACTCATGTAAATAAATTGCTTGTCTTAGAAACTGATCCTGGAAAAGACTCCTAACAAGGTACAACTACTCAAAGAACAGAAAATGAGCACTGACAGAAGAGAGATACATGCGTGGAAAGTATGAGAAGCCATAAAGATACTTATGAAAAAGGGAATCAAGTAGCAGCAAAAGCCAAGAAAAAATAACCTTGGCAACAGAAAGTTTAAACATTTAGAGCTAGGGAAAAAAAGGAGAAAATTCATACTAGCTGAAAACAACAGATGCCTTAGAGGATAGTATTTTTCACTCATGCACTCACAAACATGCTCAGAATAGGATATCTATCCAATAATTTCAACAAAAGACAACAGAATCTTATGTTAAGGCTGAAGGATAAAATGCAAAAGTTCATTCTGAGTCACCAATTTTGGAAAAATTGTTATGAAATCGAATTTCTACCTTTTCTTTTCATTCTTTTAAAAAGAGAACTCTAGAGCTAGAACTTGACCTTCAGCTGCATTGTCACTTTACATTCAAAATTACATAATTCCAGTAATCTTACTAAATTTTATGGACCACCAATTACATTATAAGAAATTTGCTCTTGGAGAGCCTTGGTGGCTCAGTCAGTTAAGTGTCTGACTTTGGCTCAGGTGATGATCTCCTGGTTTGTGAGTTCGAGTCCTGCATCAGACTCTGTGCGGACAGCTCAGAGCCTGGAGCCTGCTTTGGATTCTGTGTCTGCCTCTCTCTCTGCCCCTACCTTGCTTGAGCTCTCTTTCTCTCTCTCTCAAAAATAAATTAAAAACTTAAAAAAATTTTTAAAAATTGCTCTTAAATGACCCCTGGCCTTGGCTCAGGCCAGGATCCTCCTTGCTTTGGACAGCACAACACCCCACTGGGTATTTCTCTGGAATCTGATTGTCATTGCAAGGAAATATTCTCACTTTATGGCCAGAGAGAATCAGAGGGAAATTTCTGCCAGAAAAATGTATTGCACCAACCCAATACAAGAGGTTAAGGGGGAGAGGGAGGAATACTTTTATTCTGACATTGTCTCTGGTTTAAAAACTTCATGCATTTGTAGTATATGTTTGGGTGTTCAGAATCATCTAGAAAAGACCAGGAAAGCCTGAAATGATGGTAGAAGTAGGCCGGCTGGTCTATTTCTGTGCCTGCTAGAAGAGAAGTGCACATTCTTAGCCCTTGAAAAATATATATCTAGAGATTATAAATCATTTGCTTATCATAGCAGAAATTTGTTAAATAATATATCAGGAGATTAAAAAAAAGAAAAAAATCGCTTGCAGAAAATTAGAATATTCCCCAAGATGCTAGCCAGCTGAGTGAAGCTTCCACTTGACATCGAATTCAGAGCTGTAAAAAGCAACACTTGAATTAAATGTTCTCTCTAGCTCAGAGGCATGAATCACCAGGGATGTACCCCGTTACTAATTACTGTGACCTCTGGATTCTGTTTAAGATTACAAGACCAAGCCTTGCCACTTGGCCACCACACCTGACTCTGTTTAAGATTAAAGGGAAGGAATGCGGAGGAGGCTTCATCACTACAACCAGGAGTGAAAGGACATGTGCATAAAACCAAGCTGTGGACAACTAGTTCGCCATCTCGTCACAATACCAATGAGCCAACTTTTATATTCGATGCAGAAATACTGTCTTATTTATCTGATGTTTTACAGACACCGAGTTTCCACTTAGACAGTTGTCCAGGGCCCTGAATCACTTACTTTAATTATGCTAACACCAGTGAATGTGGTCAAGAAATTCCAAGTACCTGATCTAATAACACGATCCAAGTCTTTGCCATTTCATGGCCAATCTTAAGAGTTTCACTTTGAGCAGTTACTCTAAAAGTTTTCTCTTTTTTTTCTGTCATGTAGCAGAAGTGTGCTATTGGATACATCACTGATTTTAATTTTTTTTCTTTAGGAAAAGCCAAAATAATACTTCATCCTGTCTTTAAATACATATTAGTGGGGCGCCTGGGTGGCGCAGTCGGTTAAGCGTCCGACTTCAGCCAGGTCACGATCTCGCGGTCCGTGAGTTCGAGCCCCGCGTCGGGCTCTGGGCTGGTGGCTCGGAGCCTGGAGCCTGTTTCCGATTCTGTGTCTCCCTCTCTCTCTGCCCCTCCCCCGTTCATGCTCTCTCTCTGTCCCAAAAATAAATAAATGTTGAAAAAAAAAATAAATAAATAAATACATATTAGTGATGTGTAGCAAATGAGACAAAATTTATAAACTAAAAATGCCACACAAATGGTAGTTTGATGCTTTTTGTTCTGTTTGACTCTGTTGTCAGGAAAACCAGACATATGTGTTGTGAATACATTTTTTGATAAAAAAAACCAAGGTCCTTGTTGAGTAAGGTACAAGTTTATATTACAAGTGTGAGTCAAATGATCCCTCATAGGCATGTGGCAATTAAGCTGATTTTTTTTTTTTTGTTACATCCCTCTCGCTGAATTAGGCCTTTTATATAATGTCATGTATCCATCATTACAATATCATACAGAAAAGTTTCACTGCCCAAAACATTCTTTGTGCCGCATCTATTCATCCCTCCGTCCCTACTAACCCCTGGAAACCACTAATCTTTTTACTGTCTTCATAGTTTTGCCATTCCCAGAATGTCATATAGTTGGAATCATACAGTATGTAACCTTTTCAAATTTGCTTCTTTCACTTAGTAATACTCATTGAAAGTTGCTTCAAGCGCGCGCGCGCGTGTGTGTGTGTGTGTGTGTGTGTGTTGACCTGATGGTTCATTTCTTTTTATCGCTGAGTAATATTCCACTGTGTGGCTGTACCAATCTGTTTATACAATCACCTATTAAAAAATATCTTAGTTGCTTTCCGTTTTTGGCAATGGTGATTAAAACTGCTGTAAACACTTATGTGCAGGTTATTGCATATAGGTAAGTTTTCAGCTTACTTGGGTAAATGTTTCGGAGTGAGATGCTAGATCATATGGTAAGATTATGGCTAGCTTAATAGGAAACTACCAAACTGTCTGGCAAAGCAGCTGTACCATTATGGACTCACACCATCAGTGAAGAAGAGTTCTTGCTACTCCACATCCTCACTAACATCTGGTGGTGTGTTTTGGATTTTAGCTATCTTAATAGGTATGTAGTTATATGTGTTCTCATTTACAATTTCCTAATGATGTATAATGTTGAGCATCTTTTAATATGTTTGTTTGCCATCTTTAGATCTTTGTTGAGGTGTCTGACAGATCTTTTGCCCATTTTTAATTGGGGTATGTTTTCTTAATGTTGAATATTAGAAGTTCTTTATATATTTTGGATACAAGTTCTTTATCAGATGAATGTTTTACAAATATTTTCTACTAGTCTGTGGCTTATTTTTTTCATTATTTTCATAGCATCATTTGCAAAGCATTAGTTTTGAATTTTAATACATTCAATTTATCAATTCTTTTTCTTTCACAGATATTTATTTTGGTGCTAGTCTTTTGTTAATAATGCAAAATAATACCATTAATAATAATTAAATGATTGATTTCCTACAATGAACCAGGCATTTATGTAGTCAGACGTTTCCAGTCATCAATCTCCCTTATCTACACAGATATACGTCAACAAAGGAAGGATTTGGACACTATGAATAAATATTGTGAATGGAGCTTGGAATAAACGAATAGTACCATTTTAGAAATAATCTAAGATATTATAGAACAAACTTTCTGAGAGTTTTTACCTTCCATTTAAAAATATGCCATTTCCTGTTTCAGCTTCAACATGACAAAAGCTTGGATGTCATCATTCCTGTCCTTAAACAAGAAAAAGCTTCATGAACTGAAGAACAATAACTTTTCTGGGACCAATCAGAAAACTGAGGTTGTAGGGCAAACTAACATCCCCAAATTTATAGAGACATAGCTATATAGAGAGTCGCAGTTGAAATCTGCTTATCTGGAGCAGGAGCTGCTGAAGCCATAAAAGTGTTCCTAGTGCCTTATACAACACATCTGGCTTTCAATAAAATGTTTCAAGGCATTCCACAAAAATAGGGAAAATCAACAAAAGCAAAAGCTGGTTCTCTGAGTTGATAAATACAATTAATAAACCTGTAGCCAGACTAACCAAGAAAAAAATAGAGAAGATGCAAACTTCCAGTATCAGAAACAAAAGAGGATCCATCACTATAGATCTCCTAGACATTAAAAGGACAATGAAGGAATACTGCCAACAATCCTATGCCTACAAATCTGCTAGTTTAGTGAAAGGGACTAACTCCTTGAAAGATACAATCTACCGAAGCGGACACAGGGAGAAGCAGATAACCTAAATAGTTCTATTAGTATTAAAGATATTGGATCAATAATAAATACCCTTCCCAAAAGGAGAACACCAGGCCCAGATAGTTTCACTGTTGAAGTCTATCAGTACTTAAGAGATAATACCACATTTCATAATCTCTTCCAGAAAATTATATCAGAGGAAGCACTTCCTAACATTCAGTAGGCGATTATTACAATAACACCCAACCAGATAAAGACAAAAGACATTATAAGAAACAAAAATTACTGAGCAATGTCTGTCATGAATATAGATGCAAAAATCCCTAACAAAATATGGACAGATCAATTCTCTTTATTACTGGAATTATACCAGGTATGCAAGGCTGGTTCATCATTCAAAGATGTAACCCATCACATTAATAGGCTAAAGAAGAAAAATCATATGATCACATCAATTGATACAGAAAAAGCATTTAATATTCAACACCTATTCATGTTAAAATGTCAACAAACTAGGAAAAGAGGGAAAACTCCTTAACGTAATAATGAATATACACAAAAGCCCTACCTACAGGTGAGAGCAAACTTCATGGTGAGAGAGTAAGCAAAACTTTTCCCCTAAGGCTCAGAAATAGGCAAGGATGTCCTCTCTCACCACTTCCATCCTACATCAGCCTGAATGTTCTAGTTAGTGCAATAAGAAAAGCTATAAAAGGCATAGAGATTGGAAAAGGAGAAATAAAACCATCTTTATTTATGAATGACATGATTAGGTATCTATATAATTCCAAAGAAAAGACCAAAAAATCTCTGAAGTAATAAGTCAGCACATCAAGATCACAAGACGCAAGGTTAACATTCAAAATTTAAGTACTTTTCTATCTACCAGCACTGAGATTTTGAAGTTAAAAAAAAATACCATTTAAAATGGCAAAAAAATGAAATAAAGATATAAATCTAAAAATATGTGGATAAGATCTATATGGCAAAAACTAGGAAAAAACTGGTGAAAGAAATCATAGAATATCTAAATAAGTGGAGACATCGTCTGTAATTAAGGATTGGAATACTCAATATTGTTATCAGTTCTTCCCAACTTGCTGTATAGATTCAATCTCAATCAAATCTCAATCAAAATATCAGCAAGGTATTTTTAAGATGTCAATAAACTGATTCTAAAGTTTATATGGATAGGCAGTTGAATTAGAATAGGAAAATACCAAAGAAGAAAATTAGAGTATTTGTACTACCTAATTTCAAGATTATATAAAGCTATCACAATTATACAGCATAGTTTTGTTAAAAGATTAAACACATAAATCAATGGAACAGGATTGAGGCCAAAAATACACATGTAGTCAGCTGATCTTTGACAAAAAAGCAAAAGCAATTCAATGGGAAAAATCTGTACCTTCAACAAATCGAACATATCTATGCAAAAACTGAACCTAGACAGAGAACTAATATTTTACAGAAATTAGCTCAAAATGGATCATTAACCTAAATATAAATTCAAAACCACAAAACTTGTAGAAGAAAACATTAAAGAAAATTTAGGTTACCTTCTTTTGGTGATAGTTCTTAGAATACCAAAAGCTGATCTATGAAAGAAAAAAGATTACAAGTTGAACTTTATTAAAATTTAAAACATCTGCTTTGGAAATAACAGTGTTAAGAAAATGAAAAAGATTAACCACAGATGGGAGAAAGTATTTATAAAACATATATCTGATAAAATTTTGTATCTAAAATTATACAATAACTCTTATAATTTAACAAGAAAAAAAACCAATTTTAAAAATAGACAAAATAAACTATCCAGACATAAAATCAAAGAGGAAACAGTGGCTTTCAATGACACATTAGACCAGATGGACCTAACAGATATATTTAGAATATTCAATCCAAACTTATAAAACTGAACACCCAAAAAACAAATAACCCAATTAAATATGGGCAAAGACATGAACAGACATTTCTCCAAAGAGGACATACAGATGGCCAGATACATGAAAAGATGTTCAACATCACTCATCATCAGGGAAATGCAAATCAAAACCACAATGAGATATCATCCCACACCTGTCAAAGTGTTGGGGAAGATGTGGAGAAAAAGGAACCCTCTTGCCGTGTTTGTGAGAAAGCTAACTGGTGTAGCCACTGTGGAAAACAGTATAGAGGTTCCTCAAAAGTTAAAACTTTGGGGCGCCTGGGTGGCGCAGTCGGTTAAGCGTCCGACTTCAGCCAGGTCACGATCTCGCGGTCCGGGAGTTCGAGCCCCGCGTCGGGCTCTGGGCTGACGGCTCAGAGCCTGGAGCCTGTTTCCGATTCTGTGTCTCCCTCTCTCTCTGCCCCTCCCCCGTTCATGCTCTGTCTCTCTCTGTCCCAAAAATAAATAAACGTTGGAAAAAAAATTAAAAAAAAAAAAAAAAGTTAAAACTTTTCCTCAAAAGGTGAAAATAAAACTACTTTATGATCTAGTAATCACAATACTGGGAAATTACCCAGAGAATAAAAGAACAAAAATTCAAAAAGATACATGCATCCCTACATTCATAAAATTATTCATAATAGTCAAATTATAGTAGCAGCCCAGTGTCCACCAATTGATGAGTGAATAAAGAGGTTGTGGCATATATTCGGCTATAAAAAAGAATGAAATCTTGCCATTTTCAATGACATGAATAGAGCTAGAGAGTGTAATGCTAAGAGAAATAAGCTAGTCAGAGAAAGACAAATGTATGTTTTTTCACTCATATGTAGAACTGAAGAACCAAAACAAACAAGCAAAGGGAAAAAATAAGAGTGAGGAAGAGAGAGACACAAACCAAGAAACAGACTCTTAACTGTAGAGAACAAGCTGATGGCTACCAGAGGGGAAGGGGGGAGGGGAATGGGTGAAATAGATGAGGGGGATTAAGGAATGCACTTGTGATGAGCACAGAGTGATGTATGAAGTGTTGAATACCTATACTGTACACTTGAAACTGATATAACACTGTATGGTAACTAACAGGAATTAAAATGAAAACTCCAAAAAAGTTAATGTGAAAAAAAATAAAGGCCATATAAGAAAACCCCAAAGCTAACATCCTACTCAGTAGTAAAAAACCAAGAGCTTTTCTCCTAAGGTCAGGAACAAGACAAGGATGTCTACTCGAACCACTTTTATTCAACACAGTACTGAAAGTCCTAGTCACGGCAATCAGACCAAAAAAAAGGCATCCAAATTGGTAAGAAAGAAATAAAACTTTGACTATTTGCAGACAACATGATACTATATAGAGAAAATCCTAAAGACTCCACCAAAAAAACTACCAGAACTGATAAATGAATTCAGTAAGGTCTCAGGATACAAAATCAATATACAGAAGTCTGTTGCATATCTATACACTAATACTGAAGTAGAAGAAAGAAAACTTAAGAAACATTTCCACTTATAATTACACCAAAAATAAAATACCTATGAATAAACTTAACCACAGGGGTGAACGACCTGCACTCTGAAAACTATAAGACACTGATGAAAGAAATTGAAGATGACACAAATGAAAAGATATTCCATGCTCATGGATTGGAAGACCAATGTTAACATGTCCACTCTACCCAAAACAATCTTCAAATTTAATGCCATCCCTACCAAAATACCAACAACATTTTTCATAGAACAAATAGTCCTAAAATCTGTGCAAGTACAAAATACCCTAAATACCATAAATAAGAATGAGATCTGGCCATTTGCAACAACACGGATACACCCACAGGATCTAATGCTAAATGAAAAAAGTCATGGGAAAATAAATGCCATCTGATTTCACTCACCTGTGGAATTTCAACAAACAAAAAAACAGACTTTTAACTATAGAGAGTAAACAGTGAAATTGGTAAAGGGGATTAAGAGTATATTTACCTTGATGAGCTCTGAGTTATGTACAGAATTGTTGAATCATATTGTACCTGACACTGATATAACACTGTATATTAATTGTATTTCAATAAAAATGAAGAAATAATGTTCCAAACAATATAACAACAATAAAAACACTGCCAAAAATAGTGCATATTTGGAAATAAAAATCATAGTGATATAGGCACTAGCCTATGTATTTGCAGCACCTATAAGTCAGTTATCCTGAGTGTTAACTAAATTGTGTTGGAAAGTTTATTATACCCTATGTTGAATAATATAAGACTTTAAGCTACTTTCCAGGGGATTTTCAAATTCCTCTTAGTGATCTCTGACACTTTCCTAATAACGGTTTTAATACAGAAATATCTGTAGCAGTGACTACAGCGGTGATTTAGATTAGGGAAAGCTGAATAAGAGGTTTCTGATAAACTATAGTCATACCTTTGAAATATTGTGGGGTCAGTTCCATACCACCACAGTAAAGCATATAACACAATAACGTGAGTCAAATGAATTTTTAGGTTTGTCTCTGCATATAAAAGTTGTGTTTACAGGGGCACCTGGGTGGCTCAGGCGGTTGAGTGACCTACTCTTGATTTCATTTCAGGTCATGATCTCACAGTTCATGGGACAGAACCTTGCCAAGGGTGCTGACAGCACAAAACCTGTTTGGGATTCTGTCTCTCTCTCTCTCTGCCCTTCCCCCACTCACTCTTGCTCTCTCTCTCTCTCAAAATAAACTTTTTAGGGCGCCTGGGTGGCGCAGTCGGTTAAGCGTCCGACTTCAGCCAGGTCACGATCTCGCGGTCCGTGAGTTCGAGCCCCGCGTCAGGCTCTGGGCTGATGGCTCGGAGCCTGGAGCCTGTTTCTGATTCTGTGTCTCCCTCTCTCTCTGCCCCTCCCCCGTTCATGCTCTGTCTCTCTCTGTCCCAAAAAAAATAAATAAACGTTGAAAAAAAATTAAAAAAAAATAAACTTTTTAAAAAAGTTATGTTGACATCATACTGTAGTCTATGGACTACGCGATACATGTCTAAAAAATGCAAATATACATACCTACATTTAAAAATACAAAGGGTATCTGAATGGCTCAGTCCATTAAGCGGCCAACTTGTGATTCTGGTTCCGGTCATGATCTCCCAGTTCCTGGGTTTGAGCCTGCATTGGACGCTGCACTCACAGTGTGGAGTCTGCTTCAGACCCTCTGTCTCCCTTTTTCTGCCTGCCCCGCCCCAGGACAACTCGTGCTCACATGTGCTCTCTCAAACATACATTAATGTTAAGAATTTTTTTTTTTTTTTAATTTTTTTTTTTCAACGTTTTTTATTTTTTATTTTTGGGACAGAGAGAGACAGAGCATGAACGGGGGAGGGGCAGAGAGAGAGGGAGACACAGAATCGTAAACAGGCTCCAGGCTCCGAGCCATCAGCCCAGAGCCTGACGCGGGGCTCGAACTCACGGACCGCGAGATCGTGACCTGGCTGAAGTCGGACGCTTAACCGACTGCGCCACCCAGGCGCCCCAAGAATTTTTTTAATAATTAAAAATATAAAAATAAAGATAAAAAATACTTTATTATAGGGGTGCCTGGGTGGCTCAGTCAAGCATCCAATTGTTCATTTTGGCTCAGGTCATGATCTCAGGGTTCGTGAGTACAAGCCCCACATTGGGCTCCATGCTGACAGTGCAGGGCCTGCTTGGGATTCTCTCTCCTGCTCTTTGTTCCTCCCCCACTCCATCTCTTTGTCTCTCTCTCAAAATAAATAAACTTCAAAAAAATACTTTATTGCTAAAAAAAATGGTAACCATCATCTGAGCTTTCAGCGTGTCACCATCTATTTGCGGGGGGAGGGTTTTGCCTCAGTGTTGACAGCCGCTGATTGATTAGGGTGGTGATTACTGAAGGTTGGGGTGGCAATGGAAATTTCTTAAAATAAAACAACAATGAAGTTTGCTACATCTATGGACCCTTCCTTTTCGAACAATTCCTCCGTAGCACGTGATGCTGTTTTATAGCATTCTACCCACAATGGCAACGTTTTCAAGATTAGAGTTAGTCCTCTCAAATCCTGCCACTGCTTTATCAATTAAGTTCATGTAATCTAAATTCTTTGTTGTCAAACAGTCTTCACTGCACCTTCACCAGGAGTAGATTCTATCTCAAGAAGCCACTTTTTTTTTTTTTTGCTCATCCACAAGAGGCAATTCCTCATTCAAGTTTTATCATGAGTTTGCTGAAATACAGTCATACCTCCAGTCTCCAAAAAAAAAAATTAGCAAAAGATCTAAAGAGACACCTTACCAAAGAAGATCTGCAGATAGCAAATTGGCTGATGAAAAGATGCCTGACATCACTTGCCATTAATAAGCTGCAAATTAAATGAAATACTATTGTACACCTATTAGAATAGCTCATTTTTTTTTTTAACCGACAGTATGAATTGCCGGGTGAGGATGTGAAGCAACAAGAACTCTCATCTATCAATGCTGAAAATGAAAAATAGTACAGCCATTTGGAAGACAGGTTGGTAGTTTGTTACAAGTTAAACATAGACTTTCCACACAACCAAACAGCCACACTGCTGTTTATTTAGGCAACACCTGTAATAAAAACGCTTTATAGGACAGGATTCGAATGGATTCTCCTATTTCCAAATTAATACTAATTCCACATCATTTTCAAGGTAGACTTTTTATCACCAGCTTTTGTATCAGCAAGGGAGGTGCTAGTCCCGGCAACAGCCTTGAGTCTGATTTTAACATTGCCCAAATCGTGGTGATAGTCCTCTGTCTCAGCAAATGGAATGTTCATCTGTTTTTGAAGCAATCTGCAGAATATTTATCTCTCAACTCACTCTATAAGAAAGACCTCCCAGGAGGCAGCATGAACTATTTCCATACTACCACAGTGAGATTTAATGACATTTTTAATGAATAACAATTTTTTTGTTTACACATAATAAAGTATTACCATTTACAGGGTTTCTGGTTTAGATTTACAAAAGTGCACTAAATCAGTGATGAGAAACGTAATTTATAATTGTTCTATTACTATTTCTGAAACTATTTATGGTAGGGAAGGTTAGTGACTGCTGCTGGCACAGTGGTAACAGACAGCTAATGATTCTCTTGTCTTTTAGTGGAGTTAGGCTCTGGTTCACGTGCAAAAAAATACCTCAAGGCTGTGCTTTCAATGCTTAGCTCATTTATCTCTCATCAGTTAGGTAAATGAGATGCAGGAGTGGTTCCTAGTTTCTAAATAACTTTTTATACACTACTGAAAGCCTGAAAGGGTCCTAAAATGCTTTCTCTTGTTAATGAAATTTCAGTCATATAATCTGTTCCTTAGTCTAGAAGACTCATTTTTAAAGCCTCTAGGCAAGCTGCTGAATTTACACTGAGTATGCCAATGTTCGTAAGCTTCTTTTTTATATATATTTACTTGTTTATATACGGATAATTTTTAAATATACGTACCATCGTTACATAAAATGTTAACATTAGGGATATATAATGAAGGGTTTACTGAGACTCTCTTTACTGTCTTTGCAACTCTTAGGTAAATCTGAAATTATTTGAATAGAAAACGGTTTTAATTTTTTTTTTTTAAGGTTTATTTTTTTTTGGGACAGAGAGAGACAGAGCATGAACAGGGGAGGGGCAGAGAGAGAGGGAGACACAGAATCGGAAGCAGGTTCCAGGCTCCGAGCCATCAGCCCAGAGCCCGTCGCGGGGCTCGAACTCGCGGACCGCGAGATCGTCACCTGAGCTGAAGTCGGACGCTTAACCGACTGAGCCACCCAGGCGCCCCAAGAAAACATTTTTAAAAATATCATACATTAACACACTTTTGCTCCAAAAACATTACAACACATACTTGTTTAGCATGAATTTTGCAATGTATACTTGAAATTGCCATAAAATGTCTCAAATGTAGTGAGAGCCCAAAGTTCCAACTGGTGCTATTTCTTTCTCACAGATGACTATCGATACTATGGTAGTTGAAGGCAGAAAATAAATATCATTGAGGTGAAAATCTCTGTACTCTATAATCTACACTGTGATCTCCATTGTTTTTTTAAAAAACTGGTTGCAGAGTTAATTCTCAGAAAGGCAGAAGACAAATTCTTGTGTTTTCTCTTTTTGCTTGTCCTCAACCTTTCAGTGTTTCTTGTGCCACTGAAAAAAACTCTCCGCAAAGTAGAATTGTTTTTCTGTCCTTCACTTAGATAAGTTCTTAGGAACAAAGGAAATACCTATGATATATACCATAATAATAATGATATATATCATATGATATATATCATATGATATATGATATATATCATAATAATAATAATATATTATATCACATATATAATAATATAATAATAATATATCATAATAATAATGATATCATATATGATATATGATATATATCATAATAATAATAATAATATATCATAATAATAATGATATATATCATATGATATATATCATATGATATATGATATATATCATAATAATAATAATAATTATATATATATATGTGTGTGTGTATATAAAACGGTGATTGACTATAAATGATTGAGCTATACTTTCAGAAAAACAAAACTGTTCCAAATAAAGGACCCACCCCTGTTAGGAGGGGATTAATAATTTGGATTGCTACTGATGCCAAACGTTTTGTTTTCTGGAGGATATAATTGCACTTTATTTTCTTATTAAAAAATATTTAAACTAAGGATCCCATTAATTAAATGAAAACAACAGTAAGCTTTTTTTTATAGACTAATTAAATATATTTGAATGGTTACAGGTCTAAGACTGTACTGGGCTTTTAACCAAAGATGAATTCCAATTTAGTCTTTGTTATGGTTCCTTTGAGAATGTGTTATGCCATTGATTCACTTTAAAGTAAAATTCATAATTCCTAGTCAAAGATTTTATGACCCTTCCATCTTTGAATTAATTATAAATTTATAATTTATAATTATTTCTCCTCCTTTCCCCTTTCTTTTATTTCATCTATGATCTTCCCCCGGAACAGCAATAGAGTTTTTCTGTTTATTTCCTGACTCTGTAAATCTAGGTGGACAATCTTACTGACTTCCATATTAGATTCTGGTGCTCTAGAAATTCTTGTCTAGGCTATTGAGTTCCCATACTGGTCATCCTGTTACCTGCATGGGATTCTGAGGTTATCATGTTTATAATTTATTCTTTTTTGTCTCACCATTTCAATTATAGCAGGTACTGGCTAAATTAGCCTGACTTTTGTTACCTCCTTGCCTGAACACCATTCTCAAGAATAATTGCTCTTCTAGGCAGGGCTGAGCCCAGGAAGCCAGAGTTAGTGTTAAGGTGGATGGACTGGTATCCATAGACCTTGAAGTAAAGGAAACTAATGGCAGACAGGCAATTGTGGGCTCTTGGACTAAAGAGGACTTTCAGAAGTGACAAAATGAAATCAAAGTTGGAGGCACAAGATAAAAATCAAAAGCTTAGACACAGGGACAAAGGATTTACAATGACCTTCAGTGACATTGATCAGAAAGGATCAGGAGTGCAAATGAAGCTGATTCACTGAGATTATCTGACAAAAGAAGCCTCTTGAAGGACACTTGTACCCTTCCATGGACCCTGGGAGAAGAGGGAAGATTGGCTTTGAAAATAATTATATTGAACACTGACCCTTCTAAAACACACATCGAGCCCTAATTATGGGCTTAATTTACACTCGCTTGGAAATTCAAATTTTCCAAGAGCGGCAACAAATAAAAGCAATGAATGGAAGTAAAATCTGAGGACCAACAGTATCAAAAATATACAAGAGTATGTAGTACTTTTTATAGTTTTCCCTAGTAAAGTGTTAAAGAAAACAGAGTTACGTTTCCAGAAGCATCCAGATTCTTTGAACATATATCCTAATTAGAAAAAGAATGGTCAAACATGATAAATATAGAAGATAATTAGGCATCTAAAAATATGGAGTGCTTATATATTTAGTAAAATTTGCTATTATGCTCAGGCATATTAAGCCCTATTAAATGGTGTCTTAAAGTTATTCACACATTTCAATAAGTGTGAAGAATTAAAGGATTTTTTTAAAAAAACACAGATAACAAAGATATTGAAATAGCACTGTTACTATAACAAAAGTGTTATAATAATAGTGTTATTGTCACTGTTATATAGTTTTGGAATTCAGAATAGGAAATATCAATGTGAAATAGCAAAGTTTACTTCAATATTTTAAAGTCACGCAAGCTTCATTATGTAGCTATTAAAAGGCAATTTTTGTTCATACTGCTTTGACCATATCACCATAGGCCTTCCAAGGGGGTTATCCTGCCAAGAAACAAATTAAGCATTTATTAGAGGGTCACTAAGGCACCATTACAGGAGTAATAGCTCACTACAGGTTCTTGTCATTAGTTCATTTATTACCCTCTCCGTCCCTACAAGCTTTACAGAATCATGGATTTTTAATAAGTCTTGTGCTCTGTGGTGATCTCTGGATTGTTACTGTTCATAGGATGTTTCCTTTTTGATTCTGACAGCTTGTTGTGTACAAAATAATAAGTTGCCCTTACATGAATTTCTACAAAATGGTTTGAAAGATGCTATAAAACTGACAATTTGATGCAGAGTATAAATTAATGAATACTGACTCTTCATCATTTCTGCGATTCAGCTACCTCCCTTCTCTTATCATTTTCTAATTTCTAATGTTAGGTATATTATGTAGTTTAATAGTTAAACTCCAGTGAAATCTGAAAACAATGCCATTGATAGGCTTATGCTGTAAAGCTTCTTCAGGTACTTCCAACACAGACACTGTCTAAAATGGAACTCTCTGTCTCTATCCCTTGATATCAAGGTCATGTCACAGTGGTTCAGACAAGACTTTGGGACACTACAGTCCTGGCCCTAAAATAGAAGTTACAAAACCCATATTCCAAATGCGTCCTTACGTTTCCTTTTCACTTTCCTGAAAAGAAATGTCATTGCCTTTGCTTTCACAAACAAGGCTGTGATTATGCAACCAATTTTTAGAGGAGAATGATGTCCTTATAATCAAGAATCTCTTCATATAGATATAATCAAATGAGGTAAAACTATAGTTTATATTTTCATTTTCTAAGGCATTAATAATATTGGGTGATAAGCAATGTCATTCTATATAAATATTATAATACATAAAAATGATGTTTTAGTGACTTCCTTTAAATTGCTTGGTATATGGGACTAGCTATAACGTAAAAGGAATTTGTGTGGATAGAATAATGAGTTTATTACTGAAATTTTCTTTCAGTGCAAGAAAACTCTTGCTGTGCACTGTATTTTAGAACATCACACATTGGAATGCCTGCAATATTGGTTGTATGTACTTATCAATTATACCTAAAATTTCTCTTTGAAAGTCTCTTTTTCAACTAGAAAAGTTAACAGCTATATCACAACTTTGATTCAAATAATGTACATGGTCGTCATAATTGCTGTTCAATCGGTTATGACTGGTTCTCCTTCCCTGCCCCCTTACAGTCGAGAATGGCCATGGGGACTGCTCTGGACAATAAAATGTGACCTGTGACTTGTGTCATTTCTGAACTAAAGCCTTTCTGGGCTGGGCCAGCATGTGTCTACTGTACTTGATCTTCTGTCTGCCAGCAACCAGCCATACTTCAAGAAATGGCTTCTTTGCCAGCCTTGATCTGAGTTTGACTAAGAGCAGAGTCTGCAATTGCCCAAAGAGGACATATGTGAGAAGGAATGAAAAATTAGCCTTTGTTGGTTTAAGTCCTTACGTAGTTTGAAGAAGTTTGCTCTGCATCGTATCCTGGTATCCTGACTGATACAAAAATGCATGCTGCCAAAAGCGGAAACCACTTAGAAGACTAATGCTTGCTGGATGTTGGAAAACATGGACTCTATTTACGTAGTGGTTGTAAAATTATTTTTTAAAAAGTTGTAAAATTGTTGCTCAGAGAACTAGAACCCAGGTCAACTTCGTTTTTAAAAATATTTTAATGTGGGGCGCCTGGGTGGCTCAGTCGGTTAAGTGCCTGACTTCGGCTCAGTTCATGATCTCACGGCCTGTGAGTTCGAGCCCCGCGTCGGGCTGTGCTGACAGCTCGGAGCCTGGAGCCCGTTTCGGGTTCTGTGTCTCCCTCTGTCTCCGCCCCTTCCCTGCTCATGCTCTGTCTCTCTCTGTCTCTGTCTCTCTCTCAAAAATAAATAAGCATTAAAATTAAAAAAAATATTTTAATGTTTGCTTATTCTTGAGAGAGAGAGAGAGAGAGAGAGAGCGCGCGCGCGCGCGCGCACGTGTGGGGGAAGGGCAGAGAGGGAGAGAGGGGACACAGAATCGGAAGCAGGCTCCAGGTTCTGAGAGCCTGAGGCGGGGCTTGAACTTACCAGCGGTGAGATCATGACCTGAACCGACCTAGGCGCTTCACCTACTGAGCCACCCAGGTGCCCCAGAACCCAGGTCAATTCCTAATGAGCTTGCAGCCCTCCTGAAGAGGTTGGAACACACTGTTAGGAGCATGTGTTGATGCTGCTGATTGTGTTTGGCCACGTACAGTACAGGAGAAAGAGGAGATGAGAAAATAATTAGCCAGGTTGCGGTAGTAACATAAGGGCATAGAGAGAATTCACAAAAGCAGGGTCTTGTAGGGTTGGAACAGGTACTGCTTCTCAGCTACAAAGTAAATAAAGTAAAATAAAAGTGACAAAAATATTTAAAACACATTAAAGCAACATTGAGAATGTTATTGAATAGTGACTGTTATTTCAATTTGAAAATGGACAATTTCAAAATAAAAAATAGTGAAAACAATATGAGTATTAAAGGCTATTTGAAACTCAGCCCTATTACACAGATCAAATTACTGTTATAAGCAAATATTGGCAGCTTAAAATTTTTGTTTTTTTGGCAGTTTAAAACTTTTAATCCTATCTCTACTGGGGTCTACTGGATCCATTCAATTGAACAAAATGGCTCAGGCAAAGGAGACCAAAGCTATAGTTTCCCACTGTATTAATTTCCTTTTGCTACTATAACAAATTACCACAAACTTAGTGGTTTAAAACAACAACACAAATTTTGGGACTAAACCTTACTAGCAGGTAACTAAACCCTTACCAGCAGAACTATGTTCCTTCTGGAGGCTCCATGTGAGAATCTATATGTTGCTTTCTGCGGCTTCCCAAACTCCGCGGCTTACAGTTCCCTTCCATCTTCAAACCAACAATAATTACTTGAGACTTTTAGTTCACGTGGCTCTGACCTCTACTTCTGTCCTCCCATCCCCTTCTCTGACTGTGCCTCTCCTACCTCCCTCTTTCAGATTTATAAGGAGACCTGTGGTTACATTGGGTCCCTCTGGATAACGCAGGATGATATTTCAACCACAAGGCCTTTAAAGAAATGACATCTGCAAAGTCCCTTTTGCTATCTAAGCTAACATAATCACAGATTCTGGGAACTGGAATGTGGACCTCTTTGGGGGAGTTATCATTCTGCCTATCGCAGTTTGCTCTCTGGCCTCCAGAGATTGATGTTCATTTCACATGCAGAATGCATTCACCTATTGCAACATCTTCAAAAGTCTCAGCCTATTACAGAATCAACTCAGAGCCCAAAAAGTCTCATCTAAATCTAATCAGCTCAAAATCCCAAATCTCATCATCTAAATCACGTAACTCAGGTGTGGGTAAGACACTGGGTTTAATTTATCCCCAAGAAAAATTCCTCCCCATCTTTAGATTTGTGAAACTAGAAAACAAGCTATGTGCTCCCAGAATGCAATGGTATGGCAGGCCTAGGACACCAGTGAGAGACATTCACTTTCAGAAAGGGAGATAATGGAAGTTGGGGATAGGGGCAGAGTGGGGACGAATCACCAGCCCCAGAAATTCCAAACTTCCACCAAGCAACCTTGACTGGGTTTCAAGGCCTGGGAATAATCCTCTGTGGTTAGTGGCTGTGCCCTCACAGCCATCCTCCTACTTCATGAAGGGCAGCACAGTGGCTGAGTAATTTCACCAGTCTGACTCCTATCCTTCTGGGAGCCCAATACATTTTTTTTCCCATTACATTTGCTTTTCTTCTCTTTCAGTCACGGCTAGCAGTGTTTCTGATGGTTTAAAATTCTTAAGAACTTTGTGGGTATCTTGTGCATGTTGTGGACATTAACTCTTTGGATAACAAATTTCTCCACAGTACTTTCCTAATCCTATCTCTATTCCTGGCTCCTGTTTGAGATGACTGGGGGCATCCATGAGTCACCCACCTAATCACACGAAAGAACCCTCTATGTGACTGAATACTCCAACCTTTTGATTCTTTCAAGATGCTAACAGAAGGTTGTCTAGCCACACACTTGGCTTACTCTACAGAGATGTCCTGCCAATGACTCTCCTAATTTTAACACCTTTTTTGATCTGAATAAATGGAGAGTTTTGCAGATTATTAGGCCCTGGTTTCTTTTCCTCAGATAATCTCTTTCCTTCCAAATTTTACTATAGTCAGCAAGAAGGACGGAGCCATACCTTCAACACTTTGCTTCCAGATCTCCTTAACTAGTGTATCATTTGCAAGTTTTGCTTTCCATATAACTACAGAACACAATTTGGCTAAGCATTCTGCCACTATGTAACACTAAATAACAAGGATCTCCCTCCAGTTTTCAACAGATATCTTCCTCATTACCACGTGAGCTTTTCCCAGCAGCGCCTTTTAACATTATTTCTACCAACTGTCTTTTGGTGGCAATTTAAGTGTTGTCTAAAAGTGATACATATTTTCTTTGCCATGTTTTCACTTCCTTCTGAGTCCTCACAAGCAGAATCAGTAAATAGACACTGCTGTTACCTGTCTGTTCAGGGTACTCGAAGCCTCGCCTATTAGGTTCCTCAAAATTCTTCCAGCCTCTGCCCATTGTCCAATTCCAAAGCCATGTTTACACTTTAGGTATTTGTTACAGCAGCACCTCTCTTCTGGTACCAAAACTGTCATTCATTTTCTATTACTACTGTTACAAATTACAAGTTACAAATAGCTTAAAACAACACATACCTTATCTTCCAACAAAGGTATCTTATAGTACTACCAGTCAGATATCTAGAATGGGTTTTACTGGGTGAAAAGCAAAGCGTCTGCAGGACTGTATCCCTTTCTCAAGGTTCAAGGGTAGAATCTACGTTTTGCCTTTCTTTACATTTAGAGTCTGCCCATATTTTGTCTGTCCACTTCCATCTCCCAAACCAGCAATGGCCAGCTGAGTCTTTTCAGCTTACTCTTCTTTCCTATTATCACATCTCCTTCTCTGACTCAGCTTCTCCTGCCATCCTCTTTCAACTATATGGACCCTTGTGATTACATTGAACCTGCCTAGATAATGCAGGATAATCCATCTCAAGGCTCTTAATCACATCTGGAAAATCCCTTTTTGTCCTGTAAAGTAATATGTACAAATTCTGGGAATTAGGACATGAACATTTTTAGAAGGGTTATTATTCCACCTACCATACTCGCCAAAATGTAATAGGCCCAGTTGACCCAAGGTTAAATGATGGGATAAAGAGGTCAAATGGATATAAAGTGATAAAATATAACAAGTCTAAGAAGTAGGTGTAGAAAAGAACTCTAATTGGGGTTGTTGGCCTATGGTATGCCTTGATTCTCATTCTTAAATTCACTGTTCATATCCAGCAAATCAAAAAGGAAAAACTACCCAGAGGGCAAAGCCAGGCCATAATACACAGGGAGTCTTTCAGTGGAGGACAATCAGAGCCTAATTATGATACATCTCACAACCCAGTGGAAGAAACCTTGCAACATATATGAGGGGGGTTTTAGATTTTTTGTGAATAACTGTTGCTTCTTCCATTATTCTGTCAAGTGGAATATTTATTATGAGTTTCCTTTTGATACTTCATCATGGTATATTGGGTGTATTGGGAACAGATAATTTTTATTGTAATTTATAAATTTCTGGAACTATAGGAACGAATTGTAAATTCCAAATTGAATTCAGAATTCAATTCCAAATTGAATGCAGAAACAGCCAGTCATCATGCCCAGATCTCAGGCTTTTCACTAGATACAGAGAGTAGGCGGGACTTTTGGTTTGTCCTTGTCTTCTATAATGTGGAAAGAGGGATCAATTGTACATTTGGTGACCCAGGGGTCACCAAAAGGCAGATTGTTATAGTTTTAATATTGTCCTACAAACACTTCAGCTTCATTCCTTGGCACACTGATAGGATTGCATTTCCTCTCTACTTTGAAGTTGAGAATAGCCATATGGCTTGATTTGACCAAAAAAATGTGAGCGCCAGTGTCAGAGTCATTTCCAGTTGCAAGGTTTAAGAGTCTAGGTTATAATTCACCATTTACTCTCCTTCTGAAATGGAAATGGTTTTCTAGTTAATGGCTGTTCTGTCAGTCTAGGTCCAGGAGTGAGGGTGGCTTGGAACAGAGCTCCAACTTGCTTCTAGTGGACATGAGGTACAAGAATGAGCAGGAGGGGCGCCTGGGTGGCTCAGTCAGTTAAGCGTTCAACTTCAGCTCGGGTCATGATCTCATGGCTCATGAGGTGAGTTCGAACCCCACCTCGGGATCTGTGCTGACAGCTCAGAGCCTGGATCCTGCTTCACATTCTGTGTCTCCCTCTCTCTCTGCCCGTCCCTTGCTCAGTCTCACTCTGTCTCTCAAAAATGAACAAACATTAAAAAAAAAAAAAAAAAAAAAAAAAAAAAAAAAAAAAAAGAATGAGCAGGAAGTAAACCTTTGTGGTTTCATCTATTAAGACTCTTAGGGGGGCGCCTGGGTGGCGCAGTCGGTTAAGCGTCCGACTTCAGCCAGGTCACGATCTCGCGGTCCGTGAGTTCCAGCCCCGCGTCAGGCTCTGGGCTGATGGCTCGGAGCCTGGAGCCTGTTTCCGATTCTGTGTCTCCCTCTCTCTCTGCCCCTCGCCCATTCAAGCTCTGTCTCTCTCTGTCCCAAAAATAAATAAACGTTGAAAAAAAAAATTTTAAAAAGAAAAAAAAAAAGACTCTTAGGAGTTTTTTGTTTGTTTCATAACTGCAGCATAACTTAGCCCATTCTATTAGCACATATCAGTGAAAGGTATCATTTTTCACATGGGAAAACAAAAAAAAAAAAACCCTGGCTTTTCTTTATTAATCATCTTACAAGGCTACTTTATTAAGAGCTAACTCAAGTTGATTTGAAATCTGATAATGAACTGAAAAAATTAGAATTTTTTCTATACATGCTTTACAAAATATGTTCCATAGATTACAAATCTATTCTCCCAACCTGTGTTTACATAGCTGCCTTTTTCATATCCTGTTTTCTTACTGAGTCTGAGGCATCACTGTCTGTAGTAACACTTGTAAAATTTACCTAAATAGATTTGTAATAAATATTGACCTCATGGAATAATACACAATCGATATGTAATAATCTGGATGTATCCTATTTTATCAATAAATTATTTTTGATATACTTTTTATGTTAGAAAACAAATGGATTTTGTTTTCCCAATGAAATTGGCTTTTTTGTTGTTCTTTCAAATATACTTATAATGCTCATACTTCACAATCATTGACATTTCCCCACGCCTCTGATTTTGCTGATAGCTGGAAATAAATCACCACTCTATTATTTTCTCAATAACTTCTTATTTGTTAAAAGACACTAATTGACAACATTACTGTGTTACCCATGGATTCAACCTGTACTTTAGAAACATGTGATTCAACTCTCCAGTTTTCCTCGCCCCCCAACCCCTGGCAACCACCACTTTATTCTCTGCTTCTTTGGGTTCTATCTTAAATACCTCATGTCACTGAAATCATGAAATATATGAGGAACTTCTATTCAACAGGAATAAAGTTTCAACGATGCAAGACGATTAAGTTCTCTCCAGAGAAAAATGTGTGTATAGTTAACAATGTTGTATACTTGAAAATTTGGTAAGGGGGCAAATTTCATACTAAGAGATCTTATTACAATAAAATATGTGATTCAACATGTTTAATTTTTTATTTGTAGAGCTAATAATACTTTTGAGGTTAAGATAGTAATAATATTTTTAAGAAAACCCTTAGTTTTGGGGCATCTGGGTGGCTTAGTCAGTTGAGCACCCAACTTCAGCTCAGGTCATGATCTCATGGTTCACGGGTTCGAGCCCCATGTCTGGCTCTGTGCCAACAGCCACGAGCCTGGAGCCTACTTCAGATTCTGTCTCCATCTCTCTCTGCCCCTCCCCTGTTCGCTCGCTCCCTCTCTCAAATATAAATAAACATTAAAAAAAATTTTTAAAAGAAAACCCTTAGGTTTGAATAGAGGTGACAAGATTTGTTATAGGAATTACCCTTACTCTACATTTTCTAATACATATTCTCAAATATTAAGCACATAATTTAGTATATTTAACATCAATCACTACTATTAGAGTATTACAAATGTTTATTATAAAGTATTTTATTTCCAGAGTTTCTGACTATAGTCTCAAAATAGCTAGTAATTCATATGATTCCATAATCTGTCTTGATAGTATTTTTTAAAAGCATTATAACCTAATATTCCAGTCATTGTCTATAGAACATAATACTGATTTTAAAAACTTTAAGAACAGTAATTTTTGAAAAGCAACAAATAGCATGTATTAATATTAGGAACATATGTGCCAAGTTCTTTTTACATAGAAATAATAAAGAGGGGGAACCTGGATGGCTCAGTTGGTTAAGCATCCGACTTCAGCTCAGGTCATGATCTCACAGTGCATGGGTTCGAGCCCTGCATCAGGCTCTATGTTGACAGCTCAGAGCCTGAAGCCCATTTAGGATTCTGTGTGTCTCTCTTTCTCTGCCTGCACCCGCCCCCCGCCCCCCACCTTGCATTCTGCCTCTGTCTCTCAAAAATGAATAAATGTTAAAACAAATTTTTAAAGAAAAAAAATAATAAAGAGGAAAGAAAATCTGAATTGGTAGACAGTCTGAATTTAGAATAAAAAGTTAATTTCTTTAATCTAGTAACTCCAGTTTGCCCAAATCGGTATTGATAGATTGGAAATAAACTTTAAGATGCAGATAGGGGATGTAAGAATAGTTTATAATTAGCATTTCAAATGATGGAATATAGATGGATCTTTCAAGTGTGCTTAAAAACAGTTTCCCTAAATCCACTGGATTCTTTTTTCTAAGGTTATTCTTTATTCTGATCGTTTTAAATGAATAAACTGCTTCAAGAGAATTAAACTCATTACAGCCCGTAAACTATTATTTTGGTTTTTAAATATTTTTTAAAATAAAAATTGTGTATATTGAAGGTATACAACACAAGAATTTGATATAAATATACACAGTGAAATGAAAACTACAGCCAGGCTAATTACCACATCTCACAGTTACCACTGGGTGTGTGTGTGATGAGAGCACCCAGAATTTACTCTTGCAGCAAATATCCAGTATTTACTACAGTATTAGCTTTAGTCATCATGCTGTAGATATCCAGACTTATTCATCCTACATAACTGCCACTATGTACCCTTGACCAACGTTTTCCCATTTCCCCCACCTCTCTGTCCCTGGTAACTACCACTATACTCTGCTTCTGTGTGTTTTAGCAATCCCATTTCCGGGTGTATGCTCACCAAAAAGAAGATCAGTACCTAAAAGAGATATTTGCATTTGCATGTTAATTGCGACATTATTCATAATAACAGCAAGAATTAGAAATGTAAGTGTCCCTCAGTGGAATGAGTGGATAAAGAAAGTGCAAGATGCACGCACAAACACAAACACAAGATTGAATATTTTTCAGCCTTACAAAAATAAAAAAAAAAAAAAAATCCTGCCATTTGCAACAAAATGGGTGAACCTGGAAGACATGCTAAGTGACATAAGCCAGACACAAAGAAAACAAAACAACCCTGCATGATCCCACTTGTATGTGGAATCTAAATCCATTGAATTAACATCATCTTTTCATAAAGGTAATTTAAGCCACATCATCTGAATTACTAAGTATTTTAATTCAGCACTGCCTGAACGGTTGTTTTCATCTGAAGGAATGCAATCAGAGAAACTTATCCATAACCAGGAGATTGTAAAACTGCAGATTTCTACATTGATGATTAAAATATATTTTTATTGGGGCGCCTGGGTGGCTCAGTCGGTTAAGCGTCGGACTTCAGCCAGGTCACAATCTCGCGGTCCGTGAGTTCGAGCCCCGCGTCGGGCTCTGGGCTGATGATGGCTCAGAGCCTGGAGCCTGCTTCCCATTCTGTGTCTCCCTCTCTCTCTGCCCCTTCCCCGTTCATGCTCTGTCTCTCTCTGTCCCAAAAAAATAAATAAACGTTGAAAAAAAAATTTAAAAAATTTATTTTTATTAAAATTTTTATTATTTAAAATAATAAATTTTTAAACAATATTTAAATTGTGATCCAACCGTAAAGCTTACATGGAACAGTTTGTTTGATGTCATTCAAGACAATGAATATATAAGACATAAGGATGCCTCTAAATAATTGATTGTAAGAATATTGAGATTGAAGTTTTTCATGGTAACTGGTATATTCAAGTACAAAAGATCTGAACATTTTTTTAAGTAACCAACATGCTAATTTATGTATTCAAACTCTCACTTGGCATTATTAGAACAAATTTTTATGTAGGAAAGTAGATCTTTCACAATGCAAGATCTGTATTTGCAATTTTGATCTTGTTATAGGAACCTAGAAGTTCCTCAGTAGTAGAGTAGGACTTTATAAGGCAATGAGGTGAGAATTTAAAAAAACCCACAGTGGGTTTTTCATTGTTGTTTCAGCCTGATACTGAGCTTAAGTGAACACCCTATAAGCCCATCTCAGTACACTCTTCTCATCCACTTATCCTTACACAAGCAGTGACTCCATTAAAATAAGAACTATGCAGGGGTAGCTGGGTGGCTCAGTCATTTGGGTGTCCAACTCTTGGTTTTGGCTCAGGTCATGATCTCATGGCTTGTGAGGCAGCCCCGTGTCTGCTTGGGATTCTCTCTCTCCCTCTTTCTCTGCCCCTCCCCTGCTTGCATTCTCTAAGTAAATAAATAAAAACTTAATTTTTTTAAAAATAAGAACTTTGCAGATTCTAGGTTAATATTTCTAGAGAAATAAAATTTCATATACTGTATTTTAGTAACAGGGTTTAGTAGTTTTAAAAGTGACTTCAGTCCTTCATTTGTATAATTCAAGATTTAAATGGCGTACTTAATTTTTCAAGAAATTTTTGCTGCATTTTGTAAGGAAATTATGAACTACACATAAAATTGAATATATTTCATCTTGCTGTATGGCAACTTCCATATAGGAAATGAATATAGAACTCTTTTTTCCCCATTATGATCATAGATTACATTATGAAAGGGTCCATTTCTTAGAAAATCATGTCACATAAAAACTGTTCTTACCCTACATGAGTTATGTTCAAAAAGTTCTTTATATTTATTGAAAATTCCAATTGTGTGTTCCAGGAAAAAGAGGCATATTTATGGTACTGGTAAACACGGGTGTCAGAACAGCTTTCTAAACCTTTTTCCTCAGATCATTAGTGTTTCCAGAATTATTAATATGTGTATCAGAGAAAAATAGAATTTCATGAGCAAATGCATTGATTGATGCTGAGGCTGAATGAATTAAACATTCTCTTACTATAGGATTCTTCAATGCCTTTAGTGTTACTGTGTATTAAAGTGCATTATAAGATACCGTGTTTCTGAAATGTATGTCACTATGAAACCTCTAGTGCTTTTTAAAAGTTCTCAGGACAGGGGTGCCTGGGTGGTTCAGTTGGTTAAAGCGTCAAACTCTTGATTTCAGCCCAGGTCATGATCTCACAATTCATGAGATTGAGCCCTGTGCTGGGCTCTGTGCAAACAGTGTGGAGTCTGCTTGGGATGCTGGCCCTCTGCCCCTCCCCCACTACTGTGTGCATACCCGTGTGTGCCCTCGCTCTCAAAATGAATAAATAAACTTTAAAAAGAATAATAAATAAATCTCCCAGGGCATATAATTTCCTTTAAGGTAACAAACAGTGCTTATTAGGCCAAGCCCTGTTTGGACTACTTCATACATATTAACTTTTAAAAATTCTGTGTGTAATATAGAAAAAAAAAAAAAAAAGTAAGATTTTGCTTAGTTGTTTCCAAATAAGCATGTCTGTTTTAATATACAACTAATATTTTCGATAGATTGTCATTCAGTGAACTTGTCTCAAATTTATCCTGTGTCTCTTTGAAACCCCTGGCATGTGACCATACCCCTTTGCAAAGCCCAGTTTGCAGAATGCACAAAACATGGTCTTGCTTGGTCTCTACTGTAACTTTATAAAGCAGGAAGGCGAGGCCCAGAAAGGTTCACCACCTCCAGGCTTAGGAACCTATAAAGTGAAGGGCTGAAATTTGAGTTTAGGATCTGGTGGGCAGTGATAACAGATGCATCCGATGTCTGTGGATGGTATACCATAACATTCCCTTGGAAGTCAGCTTCTGCTTTCTACCTCTTTCAAGTGCTCCTTATTTTCATTTTTTCTCCTCTGCTTTCTATCTGCTTTGTGTTTAATCTTTACTCTTATTCTAAGAGTTACCTTTCTTCTCTTTTTCTCTATGGCTCCTTATTACTCCTCGGCCTTTTACTGAAAATGAGTGTTAAAACATTCACTCCGTTGTCTAGTCACTAGTAAAGACTATTGGTTGATAATTTCTCTCTCTCTTACTGGATTTTATTAAAAACTACAAAGATGTCTGTTCCCTTGAGTTGATATTTAAAAACATTCATTGTGTCACATATTATATATAAACTTCCTTTACTTGGTAATTTTATTTGCAAAATCAGGAGCCAATTTAAATATTCCTAACATCTCTCTCAGGCAAATTAAGTATTTCTTATTCATCTAAAAAATCATATCTGAGATAAATATAGTGTGACTTCATAGCCTATTTTTCTGTTGCATAAATGGCAATGCAATTTTGAACTAAATCACATATAAAACTATATTTTAATATTTTCTTCATTTAAGAAGAGACTATAATAATTAAAACTAAATCACGGGTAATTGAACCATGATGACTAGCTAATGACCTTATCTTATGCCACTAATCATTTTGTATATAAAATACAAACTCCAAGTCATTAACTTATGCATGGAAGCTTTAACATTCGTTTTAAGTTTTATTTTCATGGAGTCAACAGAACAGGTATCAGGACTTACACCACATTCGTATATTTGGATTTCAGGCTTCCTCCCAAAGTGAGTTACTTATACCATGCAAAACAAGTCACTGACATGGAGCTAGAAGTCTCTGATAAATCAAACAAAGTGATGTGCCTTAAAAAAATAGCACAGTCTTCTAATCTCTATGCCGTAGTAATACTGTGCAGTCTATAATCATTCGCAATATTACATGTTTACTGTTAGACAAATGGGAATGAACATATTTAATTTGGGACTTAATGCGAACTTAATACCAAAACATCATGCCTGCTATTTGGACTTTTCCTGGTTTGGGAGGATATAGGATTTTTTTAATGTTTACATTTCTTATGATCTTTATTTTCAATGGCAGAGATATGTTTTCCCATATGTGTCTTCCTGGAAGATGATAACTATATTAGTCAATGTAAGTAAGGATTAATACCAGTTTTCATTGAGGGCATATGTGATGTCAAGACTGTATGAGTGACTTTAATACCTTATCTCAGTAATTCCTTTCAGATGTGAGCTGCCTATAAATACTACCATTCTGCGGAAGACACGGAGGCTCTGTGACAGGGACACTGTGCTCAGGGACAGTACTGACTCATTAAATGCTCACAAAGATCAGTAAGTGGAAGAGTTAGGATTCAGATTTTCATTTTCTAGTACATGACACCAAAACAATTCCTTTTATATGCCAATAACTAGATGGAATTAAATAACTTTCATAGCAAGGGATATTTGAGAAGAGTTTACAAAGTATGCTTTTTTCAAGACTAAATCATTAAGGTTATTTGAAGGAGTGGCAAAGAGGAAAAATAAGTTGGAGGTGTAATTGATTAAGGAATATTTGAGGAACTACAACTTGTCAAAGATTCAGGGAGACAGGAGTACAAAGTGCATAGCATATAATTTCAAGTAAAAGAAGGGAAAGATAAAAAAAATCTCTTCTTTAGGGAAGACTGGAGTGAGCCTTGCTTGTGTACTCTGATAAGAAATTGGATACAAACTTGGGAAAGTGAGGAAACAGGAAAAGTTTCTTGCTCCCCAAAAAGGTGTAACTGTTTGCAGTGGTTGTGTTAGATTGTTTAGAGACAGACAAGAGGCAGGGAAATAGTTCTTTTAAGCAGCAGCATAAGGAATTGCAGGATTCAAGGCACATCCATCATCAGCAGAGAAGTGACAGAATTCCCTAAGGGACTTCCAGTCTGTATTACTAAATAAAACATGTATCTAATTTAAATTAGAAATATTTATGTGCCCTCTGTTGTGACAGTATTTTGACATCAAGTCTTAGGTGAAGAAGATATTTGAGGGGATGGTTTAGAAAATTTGAGGGAGATAATGGAAGAAGTCTAATAAGGGTTCCTGCAAGTCATGAACACATAGAACAAATTGATAGCATCTAGTAGCATCATAGAAAGTACCACAGGTAAGTTATAAACTACATCTAAAAACAGAAGGAGTTTTCCCCCTGATGGCGCCATGTCAAATTTTGGTTCAGACACAAGTGAAGTTGGAACCGAGTTGGAAGGTAGCTGAGAAAATAATGACAATAACAACAAAGTGTGAAACTTTGCAAACTCAAAAGTAAATAAGACTTGACTTGATGATGCCACCAGTTACCCCTTTGTGACAGACAATAAAAGAAAAATCAATATGTGAATGCTTGGCTTTACAGTAGTTTGAACTATCTGATTTAGTGTCTTGAAAATAACCCACAGAGGTCAGCACTGTCAAAACATTAGAGAAAAAAATTTAGAAGCCTTATATACTCATGCTTTCTATTTACAAATTTCTTTCTCCTAAACGGAGATGGAGAATGAGGGGGGAAGGAGAAGAATTGTCAAAAGGGGTAAGGACAGCAACTATCATAAAAGTCAAAATCCACTTCCTTAAGTTTATTTATTCATCAAAAAAACCACATATAATTATGCCTTCTCACCTGGAAAATCACCCATCTTTGGCCAATAGGTCTATTTACATCTATTGCTATGTTTCTATTATTATTTCTATTTTTAAATATTATTTCAACTAAACTAGTATTTTTGGCTCCTTTTCACATAATCTTTATAAAAGTCTTAATGTTGAATAAAAGCAGCTAATCAAAATGTTGATGAAGCAAAGAGATTAACCTAGCACCTGGATGTTAAAAGCAAATGGGATAATAAAGATAGATATAGGTAGTTTAAAGTCAAACATATTAAAATTTGTGAAGTTATTTGAATCAAATGGAACTTCCTTGTGAATAAAACATTAGAGCTACCACCCTAAGAATTATAAATATATCAAAAATTGCATTTTCTCTATTTTTCTACTTGTATTTTTTTTTTAACAGAAAAGTGACTTAGTTTGGGTCTTTTCCTAAGCTACTACCTTTGTGGAGTTCCTTCAAGGCAAACTTTTCACAGTATTATATCAAACTCATGTTTTTATTTAAATAGCATGGTATAGCATGAAGTTATGGAGTGATTAGGCCATGGTCCAAGTTCTCTGGAAAATGATTTACTCCACTCCCCAATCACTGTGGAAAGAAACAAAGGACTCTGTGAACCAAATATTGGGAACTGATATGGATGTAGCTGAAGTGTGCCTTAGGCAACATGTTATGAATGATCGTAAGGTTTTTGTTCATTTATTTCTTTTCATTTTTTTGCAAATATAGTTTTTAAACATAAGAAAACTTGACTGTAATAGGAACTGAAGTAATTGAAGCTATCATGGATACTCAATCCCCTCTCATGACTTACTTTGAAATATATTCAGAAAAATACATAGTTCTCTCAGGGAAAAGATCAGGTACAGTATCAGCATAAGGGCATAAGATAAAAGCAATTTTTACATCTTTGTTATCTCGAATTGATGGTAACTATACCACAAAGTCAATTGTTACATACGTTTATTTTCTTAAGATTCAACATCACTAATGAAAAAGTCACCATTTGCTAAATGTACGTACTACTTATGGTTATTTGATTACTGTTAAAGAAAATGTAATTCTTGACATTTCTGCGATGTTTACAGTGCAATTTAACAGGTTACTATTGTACATATGTACATACACACATGCACACAAAACTTCCCTAGCTCAGTCCGCTTGAGGCCTTGCAAACAGCAACACTGCAAAACAGTAAGAACACCTAATGTGAGATCTCCTATTACCATCTCCACCTAAAGGAACCAGGTGCCTCCATCCTGGCTTGGCATAGGAAAAGTACAAAATGAGCCTGGAACTCTACTTGTTCCAGAAAGCAAAGAAGCAAAGCAGTGAGAGGGACTTTGTCCAAAATATGCCGGGAGAAGACCTCCCCATTTGGTCGGGATACAGTAATGGGAACCGGATTTACTCTCCCACTTGATAAAACTAATAAATGAGCAATAAAGTATACGAAGCAATGGTTTTTAAGACATCAGATAACATAGGGCAGTAATCCCTGAAACATGAGGAACAAGCAAGGTGGAGACGTTGATTGTCCCTACTGAGAGCTTGGGCAGAGTTTCAAGGTCACAGTGAAGAGAAGGGGAACTCAAGTCAAAGCCCTGTGGAATGCCGCAGGTGAAGGAGATAGAGCTTTCAGG
The DNA here is from genome assembly GCF_028749965.1 of Puma concolor. Lineage (NCBI taxonomy): Eukaryota > Metazoa > Chordata > Mammalia > Carnivora > Felidae > Puma > Puma concolor. Next base: position 27,551,711 of record NC_141668.1, on the reverse strand, counting down.
CTGGGGCGCGGGTCCAAATGTCTGTAGTTCCTAGGACAGAGTATTAGAAGCGAGAGAGCTGTGCAAAGACAAACTGGAGAACTGCAGAAGGTCCTGCCAGTTATTTCATCTGCGTGCCGAGTGAGAAGACTACCTGGGCTGGGAAATAAAAAAGAGAGAAAAAAAAAAAAAAAAGGAGCTTCAGTGAGCTGTGGGGCAACTTGAAGCAGCCTAATACATAAGAAATTGCAATCTCTGAAGGAGGAGAAGCAGCAGAGAAATATTTGAAGTGATAATGGCTGAAATTTTTCCTAATTTAATGAAAACAATTAACTTCCAAATCCTAGCAACGTATCAAAATCTAAGCCCAATAAGCATAAAGGAAATATACCAAGATGCATAATTGCTCAAAAACAGTGATAAAGATAAAATCTTAAGAGCAGCCAGAGAAAAAGACACATTATTAGGGAGGGACAGAGATAATAGCAGGCTTTTCAATGGAAATAACGTAAGAAGCGATAATTGAGCAATATATTTAAAGTAGATTCATTAAAACCTGTCAACCTACAATTCCATACCAAGTAGAAAAATCTCTCAAAAACTGAAAGCAAAAGACTTGTTTAAAACTGCAAAAACTCAAAGAACTAATCCCTATAGATGCACATTCTAGAAATGATGAAGGAAGCTGTTCAATCAGAAGGAAGATGATACCAGATGGAAATCTGCATATGCACAAAGGAATCAAGATGCTGTCAGTGGCAATCAATGGGATTTTTTTCATATTACTTAACTATCTTTAAAAGACAACTGTCGTTTCTGGGGGTCCCAGGAAACACCCCCAGTCTTGATGATCTGTTATAAGTACTTACAGGACTCCAAAATCTGCTATACTTATGGCTACAGTTATTTAGAGCGAAACAATACAGTTTAAAATCTATCAAGGAGGAAAGGTGCGTTGAAGAAGTCCAGGAGAAACCAGGCACAAGCTTCCAGGTGTCCTTCCCAGAAAACTTCCATGGTGTGCTTCATTCTCCTGACAATATGTGGGAACATACGTGAAATGTCCTCAATGAGGGAATCTCATCTGAACCTTGGTGTCCAGGATTTTAATTAGTGGTCCGTTTTGCTAGTCAGAAACAGTTTGCTGTTTCAGACCTCTGTACAAATATGATCTTCAGGTAGGTTTATCAATAGGAGCTAGCAATCATTCCGTGTGTGAAACACGCCTCTTTCAAAATCCAAACCCAACCAAGTGCTTTGCCTCTCATCTAGTTCCAAGAGTTGGTAACGATAGCAGTTTTAGCTGCCTGTGCAAAGTTAGAGGAGGCTCCTGCTCAGGTTCTTCCAAATAATCTCACAGTGTGGGCAGATACCCGGTATCTGCTGGGCTCTGTTAGTCACGTGGGTCACCATTGCATTCAAGTCAGTCCTAGGTTATTCTTCACTTTCTGATATTATCATTCGTTAGCAAAGGTAGTGTATTTTCACATTCAGAAGCTGCTAAATCCAAACCCTTCTACTCATAGGATGACAGTAAGCTTGTGAATTCAAAAAAAAAAAAAAAACCCTGTGAATACAGTAAATGCAAAGTGGAATCATTCACACATGAAGGCAAACTGTGGTTGACTCCTTTCTAAGCTTCAGATGGAGGAAAAAAAGTATTTGCAAATTCAATCACGAATAGCATTCTCCTTTAGACTGATGTATATTTTGCAATGTTGAAACCATATCGAGGACTGATGATGCTGTAAGTGGTACTGTTTTATCAAGTCTTGGTAATCTACCATGGTCTCCATGAACCATTTTTGTCATGGGCCACTCATAGACTATTGTACGTATGTTGATATTAGCACTCCAACTTCTTTTATTTTTAATTTTGTTAATGTTTATTTATATTTGAGAGAGAAGGAGAGAGTGAGCACACACACAAGAGGGGGAGGGGCAGAGAGAGAGGGAGACACAGAATCTGAAGCAGGCTCCAGGCTCTGAGAGCTGTCAGCACAGAGCCTGATGCGGGGCTCAAACTCAGGAGCTGTGAGATCATGACCTGAGCCAAAGTCAGACGCCCAACTGACTGAGTCACCCAGGTGCCCCTAGCACTCTATCTTCTAATGTGTCACTTACATTAGTATTTTAGTTCCTAGAGCTGTTCTAAAAACAGTACCATAAACTGTGGTGCTTTATACATGTTTTTGGTCTTACTGTTCTGCAGGCTTGAGGTCCAAAATTAGGGTGTTGCATCTGTGGCTTGCTCAAGCCTTTAGATCCAGCTTCCAACTTGCAGGACATACAGAGGACAGAGGAACATACTGAGCTGTATCATGAGTGTGCAATCAGCAACATATAGTCTGTGGGGATTAATGGCTTGGATTAACTTACATAAAATATAAAAAACCAAGGATGGATGGTGAAAGAGTTGTACATTCATTTTTTTAACACGTGTCTTATAATTAAAAAAATTAAAAACATCACCGGTGAATACACAGGTCTTGGCATATTCTTCAATTTTTCTGTTTAAAATGTTGATAGTAAATTAAAAAGTAAAATAGGCTATGAAAATTATAGAGTATATAAAAGACTCAGGGCTCTCCATCACTACTGTTGGAATAATCTTGAATACTCTGGAGAATTAGTGTCAATTAAATTCTTTATTCACCTAAAATCTAAAATAGCATAAGAGAAATGCGCTTAAGTCAGTTATGCTGATATATACACTTTTGAGGTAGAGAATTCTACAAATAACATTGTTAAGAATCCCCTGTTTCTAAGACAACTTAAGCCTGATGAAAGTTAGCTATTTAATATTAATGAATTATTTTCTTGTCAAGTACAATATAACAGGCAAATTTTGATTCTTGAACCATTCCATCTATCTGTTATTCTATTTTTATGCCCTAGTTGCCTGCTCTGGGTACCCTATACCCTCCACCTTTCCTACAGCAGCAAAGGCACATGACTGGGGTTTAAAACTGATGTGAATCCCTATTCCAACCTCAAGGTAAGAAACTTAACCTCAAAAACAGGTGAGACAGTTATGTGTTATGTTCTTTCATTAGCTCATCAAGAAATTGAGTAGGTGTGAAAAGAATAATGCTTTGGAAAGAAAAAGATATATAATCTCTTAAAGTGAGAAATTAAAAAAAAATCTTGCCAACTGATTTTAATATCATTGCAGTAACTGATGTTCTTTCTTTAGAATCAGGTCACTCTCTACGCCCAAGAGCTCTCATTAGAGAAATGGACCCCTGGATCCACCCTGGCTTAACTTTGCATCTGGCTGTCCTCCATCAATGCTCAGATAAAATAAACTCTCTTTAGTAATGTCAGCATTAAGTTGGCTGCAATTGATATAATTGGATTTATACTGTTTTTCATTTTTGACCAATACTTCTGAAGAGTTGCATTCTTACCTATACAGCTTGTGCCTTATTCTTGAGAATAAGAAATTTCAGGGTGAACTTCACAGAATTTGATATTCTAAAGTTATCTGTCTGTTCCTTTTGACAATGATGAACAATGGAAAAAAAGAAAAACTTCAAGTTCATAAATGACATTGAACCTAAGATTTGGAGAGTTACAGAGACATGTTTTGATTTAAAAATCGAGCAGAACATGTCAGATGAGAGAAAATGAGAATATACACATGCCAAAATGTCATTTTCATAAAATACCTGTTTGAAAGATATTTCATTTTAAGCAGGAGATTAAGTAAGCCTATAAAGAAATAACTAAGGCTACTTTAAAACACTCAAGATCTTTCTTTGTGTGAATTTACATTGTAGATTCCAAAGATCATGATCACTCCTGTACCATAATAACTATGTGTTTATGATATAGACTGAAAATAGATCAATAAAAGGAAACATCAAAAATATCACACATTAATCATACAGTTACAAGTCTATGTTAGAAATATATGACCATTGCATAAATCATATCTATTATGCAATGGTCATATAGACTGTATTCAAGTTCATACAAAGCTTTGGAGCTTCCTAAAACAAAATAGAAGAGGTCTGATAGAGCAAGTATAAACTCTCCTAACTTAAGCTAAACTTGACACAACAATGACACTTAGGGCTTTGTGTCATTTTTAATTAGTCACATACATTTGGTAGAACGTGCTTTTTGGCACATGGTTGTCAGATTTAGCTAAGATTATAAGCAACTTAAAAGTTAATTATCAATTTTCCTTAAGATGTATTGGCAAGTTTTATATCATTTTTAATCAGCTAATTCCCTTAATTCTGTTTCAGATCAGTTTATTTCTATCTATATTACCACTAATTTATTGCTAACTACCCTGATGCTTCATCTTTATTAATAAAAAAAGTTATGTAACTGCCTTTTCCATCTGAAGTCTTGCCTTTTCTGATCCCTACTTTGCCCTTAGGCCAAAACAATCCATGTAGTGTACACATTTTATCTGACCAACTCTTGCTTACAACTCTAAATCAACAGTTGCCCTTGGAAGAACATACACTCTTAAAATTGCTGGAAGACTTTCACGACTTGGTTCCTTCTCACTCTGCCAACACCATCTCTTACTGCTAACTTTGCCCTATGTATGACCCAGACATGCTGAACCGATTGCAAACTATCTTTTCTCAAGGGCCTTTGCATAAATGTAGTCATCTGGCCCACACATAACAATCCACACCCAATGGTACCTACTCTCCTTCACTAACTCAAAAAGTATTTACTGATCTCTTCTAGGCTCAAAAGTCATCTGACTTCAGAGTTTTATCAACCTTCTTCCACCTCCCCAAGGCTCATTTGGCCAAAAGACTTACTTTAAGAACTACGCCTAAGTGTGCAATGGTGGGCTTCAGAAACTGATTAGGTCATGATATTCAGGAATGAGAACTAGGATTGTCTGAAGGAAGTTGAGGCTCTAATGGAATTTAAGCAATAATCCAGCAGAAAGGAATGTCAGGTCAAATTGGAATCTTGGCAGCAGTTAATGGTGGAAATGCAGGCAGGTTCCTATCCATATGTAGCAAAATCCTGTACCCTTGGGCAAGGTAGATGGTAGAGTCTTAGCCTTGGTTTAGGACTGTCCAGCTGAGGTCTGGAAGTCTGGGGTAAGGGATGAGTTTAGATCTAATGAGTAGACTCTTGGCCAAAGAAGAATAAAAAGAAAAGCACCATCTCTCAGTAGTCTACTAAGTGTTTATACACCTTTCAAATGTATCATTTCCTTCCATCTTTACAAAATCACAACATGAGAAGCTAAGAAAACTATCCAAGGCCATTTAGCCAGCAAACTAGCAAAACCAGTTTTAATAACAAAGGCTGATTACGAAGACTGATTTTCACCACACAAGATTATCTCTCAACAGAAGCCTCATCAGAAGAAGAAAGAATGGACAGAAACTAGAAGCAATAAGGAACTGTTTTGTGGGGGTCTCAACCTATTGGTTGTAGTGCTATCAGCTAGAAATGTCTGGGGGCACTCACCTGGGCCCTGGTGAGCTTCCCACAGATACCTTCCCTTTCCAAATCAATGTTAAGACTGCACACACCCTTGTGGTTCTTATTATGATTGCAAAATGCCCTTCAGCAACAACCATCAGGAAACAAACAAAATAAAGACCTGGAAATTACATAGCATACCTGGGGCCACACAGGGAGTTCATGGATGGAGAGACAGGGGGTACATGTGACAGTGAGGACCTGCATGCCTGGGGGTTCCACATTTCTCCAGGGTGGGGGCCTAGGGTTTCAAGGGCTTACTCTTTATTGGTGAATTTAAAAAATAAAGAGTAGGAATTTAAAGCATAGGAAGAAAAAAGACAAGTGACCCAAATGGTAATTTATCAAAATCAACCAAGATTTCTAAAACAGAAGGGCCTCAGTACAGGAAGTTAGTCTGGTTCTTTAGTTAAGTGGCTGGGCAATGTGTTTATTCAAGATCAGCATCTTTGAAATGGATGCCCAGGCAATCAAAGCTTAAGTCAGGCACTTTTATCACAAAAATAGAAAAAAAACAAAAACAAAAACAAAAACCTGTTTAAGGGCCTTACACTACAGAAATCTGTAACTTGTTCCTGAAGTCACTAGTAGGAGAAGCAGCAAATCCATTTATAGAAGAACCCAATATCAGTAATTGTGTCCACCAGATCACTTCTGTGGTTTTTAATCCTATTTTCCACCAGAAAGTATTATTTTTTCTTCGATATCCCTTTTGTATATGCTTCTTCTCACAAGATAAGTTATGCTATTGGGGTAGGAGTAAGCCTAAAGTAGTTAACATAGGTGTTACTAGTCACAATGAAAAAGTAAAATCAGAAAGGAAAAAAAAAAGAGTCTTCACCAGTTACCTTATTTAGAGTCTATGCATGTATGTGTCTGTCATATGTAGGTCTCTGCAATGTGTGCTCAACAGGGTCTTAAATGTCCTCTGCATTTATTTCATGTTCCTGTTTTCTATAGAAAAAACTGGCCATATCAATTAAAAACATTTTTAAGACATATGTTGCTATTCGTAGGTTGTCTTCCTCAGACTATATCACCATTTAGTCATGTCTCTCTCCTAACATAGCCCCAGAGGTTTGTGATCATCTTCTATAGCATGACGACCAGAGGTTTCATGGACCAGAACCTCTCCTGGAGTTGAGTGTTAGACAAACTTATGACCGCTCCAAGAAATCAAGTCTTCATTCCTGACACATGTAAATACTACCTTGTATGTAAAGAGGATCTTTGCAGTTGTGATTAAATTAAGATTATCCTGTATATCTGGATCACAAATATCATGAGAGAGACAGAAAGAGATGTAACATCCACACGAAAGAGGTGATGTACAGGTGGAGCAGAAAGATTTGAAGATGCTGCCTCTGAAGACCGGAATGATGTGGCTACAAACCAATGAATCCCAGCCGGCCCCAGAAGCTGGGTGAGATTGAGTCTCATCAATCAACGAACAGATTCTCCCGAGAGTCTCTGGATAAGGTGCAGCCTTTGTGCCAAGGGCACCTGGATGTCATCCCACTGATAACAATTTTGGACTTTTATGCTTCAGAATTGTGAAAAACTGTATTTTTGTTGTTTTAAGCTACTAAGGTTGTGGCAATTTGTTTCAGCAGCCACAGAAAACTAATCCATTTATGTTTTTACTTCACTCTTTGCATGATTTAATATGTTACTTAATTATCTATCTGATTTAGCAAAAACAACACTGGCTTTGTGGGATTGTTCAACAGCCATTTTCTCTGTAGGAAAAGCCTGTTTCTCCTGCCCAAAAGCCTGTTTGAAGGAGAGTTTCCTTCAAACTCTCCTTTTGCCACATGTTTGGGTTAAGGCAGTATTCTCATCTCAACATAACAGTTTTTCTTTAAGAATGGATGGACTTTGGGGTGCCTGGGTGGCTCAGTTTGTTAAGCATCTAACTTCAGCTCAGGTCATGATCTCATGGTTCATGAGTTTGAGCTCCGCATGGGGCACTGCACTGACAGTGCAGAGCCTGCTTGGGATTCTCTCTCTCTCCCTCTCTCAAATAAAGTTAAAAAAATGAATGGATAGACTTTCCATTCTTTCTTGTATGTAATATAGCATGTTGACACATTAAGTACGTTATCCTAAGTCATTTAAACAATACTATGGTTTCAAAGCTAATTTTCAAAAAATCCTCAAGTTGTAAAGAATTTGCTTTCCTTAATTTTTTAAAATCCTATGTAATTTAATTTATAAAAAATCTTCTCAATACATTAAGTGCTTAGAAACAAAACAAATAGGTGAACATTGAAAAATAATCTTGTGCGGTTTGGTTTATTTTTGTTGTTGCTCTGTGGGGTGGGAAAGTCCATCCCCTGAGAGCTAAAACTATGAATTTCCAATCACACCTCACTTTTTAAATAAAAATCTCAGCTATATATTCCCACAATGTTATATAAAGTCATAAATTTTATTTCTCTTTGCATTTGAACACATAGTAAGAGAGTCCATATTTAATAGTGTAAAGCTAGGAATTGGCTGACACCTATATGCATTAGAATTTCCATTTCCCTCCCTTCTCGCTATATTTTTAAATATAAAGCAAAGTGGACAAAGTACAATAAAACAAGCAAACATGTTGTCTATGCCCTACTGTAGATAAAAAAGGAGATGCTTCTTTAACTCAGTCATAGTCAGGTGATGTCACTGTGTAATAGCAAAGAAGAGTCATTAGTGCAAATGTAGGAAATCTCTATTCAAGGATATCATTTATTAAGGAATAAAGTGTGGATTGAATGAAAACTAAGGATTTTCTCTATACTTATGTCCCAAGCCCCTATGTGTTCTTTTCAATTCTCCCAGCAGCACAAAATTTTCATCACTAAACATATGCCCTGTAATCCTTTCCTATTTTCCCTCTGTGAGACTGAGATACTGTAAGATTCAAAGGTCAATTTCAATATTTTTGAGAAGATCTTAAGGTTTTTAAAAGTTATACTCAAAATTAAAATAAGACATATAGAGCCTTCATTTTGTTTATTCCTGGTAATTACCCAGATTTTTGAGATATTCCTAAAAGTGTTTCTAATTTCCCTTTGACATTCTTTTATTTGGAAAAAAATTCAAATAATCTTTCTAATCCTTCCCAATTTTAAGTAGAGCCTCCTATTTAAGTGAAGAGGAAGAAAAATATATATATTATCTAGATAATCACCTCAAATGTCCATTTCATTTGTCTTGGCAAAACCAATTAATATTAACTTACAGCACATAATTCTTAAAATGGTAGTATTCTATGGCTTTCGATGGAGGCTTAAGCAGCAGTTATATTTATTACTCTGCTAAATTCCCCAGGTAGTCTAAAGGAAGAATTCGGTGCTATGTTTGATTTGCAGCCAAGCCATTCAGCAAAAAATTCTCTTCCAACATTCTCTACGAACATGTAAGCAAAGTAAAGTAAATGTCTTTTAAGGTTATTATCAACAAAAGTGTCCTCATCCAAAGCATTAGCAACAATAATAAAAACAAAGTACACTCTGACCAAAGGCACAGAGCCATGAGCCTTTTCCAGAAGCTCTTTTCATAAATCAATTCATGATGTCTTTACTATGGAGTATCCAATTAACTGTAAATAAAACTTCAGACATGCTTAAAAATTGTTTCTTTCCCCAAGAAATGATGGTTGGACACAGTTTCCCGCTGGCAATTATTACTGGCTTTTAGTATTTACTACAAAAGGCCTGACCATGGTTAAAAGGTTTAATTTTTATGTTCCAGTGGTCACAAAGTCAAAAACACGGATTTATCTACAATGGCAAAGATAGTTATAAATTGTATTACTGGTGACAGCAATTTTTCCTTGGATACCTTAGGCTGAATTCAACTTTATTGCTGCTTCTAGGAGGGACTTACAGGCAATTTCCATTTTACAGTCACTGTGAGTTAAATTCACAATCCCAAGGAGCAGTCACTGCAGATTGGTGCATAATTTAAAGAAAGAAGTGTAACCTATGGATTGTATTATCCCCCTGCACTTGCCTCTATGTTCAGGCTGCTTAATCTTCTGCCAGCACTAGCCAATCAATATGTCTGGCCTGTCGGGGTCAGATTGACAAGGTGCCTGCTGTGCCAATTTTTATATTGCGTTCACTATTATCTTCACATAATGTTTTTACATTTCCCTGGTGGGGGCACTGTCAGAATCAAAATGCAGCTGAAGTAAACAGTTTGTATGGAATCATTTTGTAAATGAGAAATCACTAGAGACCCTCAAACAGAGTATACAAATGGCATGATATCCACTCTTTTCCCAGAAAATATCAAGGTTTGAAAAGTTTCTAAGAATGGTTTTCAGACATCAGATTAATAAATGAGCATATCCTGGCCATATCGTAAAGAACAAAGTGGCATTTGTGTAAAAAGGTTTATAAACTTATGTTTATAAATTTGTTAGACTGTTAATGTACAGAACAAAACTTATGCTTTCCTTTCAGGCTGGATACGTGACAATATCAGAGAGTAAATAACTGAAAGGCTCTGGGTTGCACAGACACTTAAATTTGTTATGATAGTATTACTGTTACTAGGAAAATCTCATCCATCCTCTTAAAGCAGATATTGGAAGGCATAGGATCATCTCAGCGTAAAAAGAACATGTAATATATGCTTATGTAATATATATATTACGTAAAATTGTGCCAGAATTTTTTTTAAATTTTTTTTTTTATGTTTATTTTTGAGACAGAGAGAGACAGAGCATGAACGGGGGAGGGTCAGAGAGAGGGAGACACAGAATAGGAAACAGGCTCCAGGCTCTGAGCTGTCAGCACAGAGCCCGACACGGGGCTCGAACTCACGACCGCGAGATCACGACCTGAGCTGAAGTCGGCCGCTTAACCAACTGAGCCACCCAGGTGCCCCATAGAATATTTAAGCTACTTATTCAAGACTAGACTGCTACTAAGAGTTTAACCAGTAATGTCATGGATGCTGGTAAATATCAGAACTGGGACCAGAACCCAGAAACAGGTGTCTGATGATTAATGTTCCATAAATGATTGTGGACTGAGTGAATAAAGGTCATTCAAAATACATAATTGAAGTCACACACAAAAAAATCCACTATACGGAAGCCTACTTAATTTGTGTCCTTGGTTTTAACCATTGCTTTTGTCGGGTAGGAAGGATTTAAAAACACAGACCTCTATTTGAAGAATGACCTAAGATAGTTAACTTGGCAGTTAACCTAAACTTGTTTCCCATCTTTATTGTTGTATTCAAACCAAATATAAAGATACCAGGCAAATAATTTACTCAACCAGACATTAGTTCACTTCATTTTCCCTGACATTTGGTACAAATGACATTTATAAATGTATTATATGTGATCTGCTTCTGTAATTTAATTCAATATTTGTGTCATGTATGGTGTTAAAAGCAGATAACAAACAGATGTGCAAACATATGAATGGTGGGAAAATATTGAGAAAAAACATGTTTATAAAATTCAAAATTAAAAGCTTTAATTGAAAGTTCAACAGATGCCCCAATCTGTTCACACAGCTTTGTTCTTTTTACTTCCCTTGGATTTTCAAAATATTACTTTTAATCTCTATGAGATCTTTATTTTTTGACAGATGCAAATTTTCTGTGTAGGTATAATTTTACAGAGTGCATTTGAATACATAGTGCACTTGAAAAATATGCACCCTATGCTTTTGTGCATATTAACTTACTCCTTTACCCCACAGTGGAGAATGCTTGCTAAAAATTTCAGCTTTGCAGATGCAAGAGCCAGATTGCTTGGGTGCAAACCCCAGTTCCATCGCCACATCTTGTGACCTTAGTCAAATCTTTAAATTCCCCTTTTCCACAGCCTCTTCATCTAAAAAAAAAAAAAAAAAAAAAAAAAATGGATCTAATGCTTGTAGTTTGCACTTAGATCGTTCAATTGTACAGACAATTAAGTGAACTATCATAGGCCATTTGTTTGAAACAGTGCCTGACATTTAGTAAATGCTCCATATTGGTAATTATTATAATTATGAATCCAGTGTTTACCTTTCATAACCTTTACCAATTTTAAAATGTGGGTTTTATTTCCTTTAATCAATTTCCTAACACCAAACTGAGCTGCATATCTGTTCTTTTTTTTTTTTTTTTTGCATATCTGTTCTTTTGAGCATTAGAATTTAATTTTCCACTTACCCATTTAATATTTATGTAATGTCTAATGTGTACTAACTCTTCTGCTGGATAGTTGTATAGAAATTAATAAGTTTTCTGTTTCAAAGGGCTCACAATCTGTATGAAACAGGGAAATAAAATGGTCAATTCTAGTAGAGTTCAGTGAGACTAAATTGAGGAAAAATGAGGAAATATTAAGGTAGATAAGTTCAAACAGTTTAACAGATAACTATGGGAATTTTTAAAATGCATATTTTTTCAAAATCAAAGGACATTTTATTAGACAAGTGCCTGTTGCCTACAGTTCAAGTTAGAGTATCATACATTTGGCATTTGGTATTTATTATTATGAACATACTATATTTCCTATTGTCAAAAATACATCTATCAAAAACATCTTTATCTTGCAAATTTGCTTAACAGAAGCTTAAATAAAAGTGTCCTCAATACCCATCTTCCTTACTTGCCTACCCATACTGATCCCACACACATGCACACATACATCCCACAAACACATGTCCCTTATGCATACACACTGCTCAGAACTTTCCATGCCCCTACTTCAACAAATGCAGACAATAAGGATTTGATCTAATCTGCCTAACCCAAAATGGAAAATATATTTAAAAATCCATGTGATAAATCTATTTTAAAATGCCATAGAAATACCAAAACAGAACAAAGAGAAAAGAATAAATAGAAGGATGCTGATCAACTTATGAATGTTAGAAGTCACACTTATATGGACAATAACTTAATAACTAGAATGTCCAACAAATACTCATTGTGTAAAAACCTACAATTACTAACTCTTCCCTTAAGATCAGGATCGAGTACAAGGATGTCTTCTCTCATCATTCTATAGAACATTTAACCTGATGGCCTCCCCAGTGAAATAAAGCAATAAAACAGAAGAACATACAATTGGGAAGGAACTAGTAAAACTACCTATTCACAAATGATACAATTGTTTAAAATTTTAAGGAACATAGGGACACCTGGGTGGCTCAGTCAGTCAAGAGTCCAATTCTTGGTTTCGGCTCAGGTCTTGATCTCATGGTTTGGGAGTTCAAGCCCTGCATGGGGCTCTGCACTGATGGTGCAGGGCCTGTGCTGGATTCTCTCTCTCCCTCTCTCCCTGTCCCATCCCAGCTCTGTCTCCTCAAAATAAATAAATAAACTTTAAAAACATTTTTAAAAATCTTAAGGAACATAGAAAGAAATTTTGAGAATAAATAAATGATCTTGGCAAAGTACACAATTTAAGTACAAAGATCAATCACATTCTTCCTATATTAGCATTACATGATTAGAAAAATGAGGAAAAATTAAAATATTGAAATACAATAGGAGTAATCTTAATAAGAGATATGTAAAACATCCACATTAAAAACTAAAATAAATGAAATAGAAAATGTATTCCTGAGAAAAACTAAAGTTCTAAATAAATGAATACATATTTATCATTAAAATATTCAGAATTAAAATGTCCATTCTTCCCAATGTGATCTACAGATTCGGGTAACTCAGGTCATAATCCCAGCATGGTTTTCAATATAAATGGATAAAGTGACTCTAAAATTTATATAGATATGCAAAGGACCTAAAATATTCTTTTTCTTTTCAAATTTATATTTAAATTTGCATTAAATACAGTGCAGTATTGGTTGCATAAGTAGAATTCAGTGATTTATCACTTACATACAACAACCACTGCTCATAACAAGTGCACTCCTTAATGCCCTTCATCCATCTAGCCCATCCCACAACCACCTCCCTCCACCAAACCACAGATTGTTCTCTATTATTATTTTCAAAAACATCTTTATGCTTGTGATTTTACAAGCATCTAAGATTACTTTCTTTAGACAAATTGTAAGTGGTATTTATAGGTATAAGGCTATGTAAGATTCTCATAATTTTCACATCTATGTCAAATACTTTGAAAGAATTATTTTTATAATGCAGGTTTTAATAATAATATTTTTAATCTTTTCCTACAGGTTTATCAATACTGAAATTTGATATTTAAAAACTATTTTTCAATAGAAAAGAGCAATGAAACTAAAAGCCACTTTTCTGAAAAGACAAAATTGATAAACTTTTAGATAGACTCATCAAGAAAAAGAGAGAAGACTCAAAATTAGAAATGAAAGAGGAGAAGTAACAGCTGATACCACAGAAATAGGAAGGATTATGAGAGACTACTATGAAAACTATGTACCAGTAAATTGGACACCTAGGAGGAACAAATTCCTAGAAACACACAATCTCCCAAAACAGAATCTAGAAGAAATAGAAAAACTGAACAGACCAATTACTAGTAGCAAGATTGTATCAGTAATGAAAACTCCCAACAGACCGAAGTCCACAACTAAATGGACTCACAGGTTAGTTCAACCAAACACTTAAAGAAGAGTTAATACCTACTCCCCTAAAACTATTCCAAAAAAAGGGGGAAGAAGAAAAGTTTCTGAATACATCCTATGAGGCATTACTCTCATACTAAACCAGGTGAAGACACTACAAAAAAATAAAGCTACAGGCCAATATTCCTGATGAACATATTTTCAAGAATCCTCAACAAAATATTAGCAAACCACATTCCACAATACATTCGAAGGATCATTTACCACCGTCAAGTGAAATTTATTCCAGAAATGCAAGGGTGGTCCAGTAGGCACAAATCAATGTGATACAGCACATTAACAAAATGAAGTATAAAATCATACAATCTCAATAGATACAGAAGCAGCATCTGATGAAAATCAACAGCCATTCATGATAAAAAAAAACAAAAACAAAAACAAACAAACAAAACCTCTCAACAAAGTAGGTTGAGAGGGGACATACGTCAACATAATAAAGCCCATATATGAAAAACCTACAGCTAATATCATACTCAATGGTAAAAAACTGGAAGTTTTTCCTTATAGATTAGGAAGACGACAAGGATGTCCACTTTCACCACTTTTATTCAACACAGTACTGGAAGTCCTAGCCATAGTTATCACACAAGAAATAAAAGACATCCAAATTGCTAAGGAAGTAAAACTGTCACTATTTGCATGACTAGATGACATGATGCTATACATAGAAAACCCTAAAGACTCCACCAAAAAAACTTTTAGAATAAATGAATTCAATAAAGTTGCAGGATACAAAATTAACATACAAAAATCAGTTCCATTTCTATACAATAATAACAAAGTAGCAGCAAGAGAAAAACACACAATTTCATTCATAATTGCATCAGAAAGAATAAAATACATAGGAATTTATGTATTTAACCAAGATGGTGAGAGACCTGTGTTCCAGAAACTATAAAAGACTGATTGGAAAAAAAAACAAAAACAAAAAATAACAACTACTGATGAAAGAGACTGAAGATGGCACAAGCAAATGGAAAGGAATTCCATCCTCATTAACTGGAATTAATATTGTTAAAATGTCCATACTACCCAAAGCAAGCTACAGATACACTCCCTATCGAAGTACCAACAGCATTTTTCAGAGAACAAATAATCTAAAATGTGTATGGAACCACAGAAGACCCAAATAGCAAAAGTAATCTTGAGAAAGAAGAACAAAGCTAGGTATCACAATTGTAGATTTCAGATGAACAGGAGAAAAAAATTGTAAGTACCAAAGTTCCATAAAATTATGAGACAAAGGCAGTCAAGCAACTGTGACATACACTCTTTTGCACTAAAAAGAAGAGAGTAGGAGTCTGGGGCTTCAAAGGGTAGGAAAACAATTCATTGGAAGATGAAAAGAGCACAGGGCACCTGGGTGGCTCAGTTGGTTGTGTCTGACTTCCGCTCAGGTCATGATCTCGTGGTTTCTTGAGTTCAAGCCCCACATCAGGCTCTGGCTGACAGCTCAGAGCCTAGAGCCTACTTCGGATTTGTGTCCCCCTCTCTCTCTGCCCGTCCCCTGCTTGCACTCGGTCATGTTCTCTCTCTCAAATTTAAATAAACATTTAAAAAAAGAAGAAAAGAGCAAATGTTTAGTCAACAAATGTTTGCTATGCCACACAGGTATTTCTGATATAAAAAGTGATCTCTGGTAAAAGCTCCTTTTCTGGTACAGCACCCCTCCCCCCATCTAAATTCTTTTAGGCACTTAAGGAGATGAAAAAGCTTTCCCCAAGTATGCCTGGTCTTAACTGCCTTCAGCCTCAAAACAACCCACATGCCAAAGTGACACTTTTGGGTAATGTATTCCCTTCCTCTCATCACACGCTTTCTAAAGTATTCTGTTTTACCTATATCTCTCTTTTATAACATTAAGTTGGTTTTTGTGTATGGCCTAATCTGAAAACTAGCATTTTGTTCAATCAGTGAATTCAGCCCATTTATATATATTAAATTGAAAATATCATTGATATTTTCATTCCATTATATTGATTTATTTTTATATTTTTAAGATTTTGAGAGAGAGAGAGAGAGGGAGAGAGAGATTGTGAGTGTGTGCGTGCACAAGAAGGGGAAGGAAGAGAGAGAGAGAATCCCAAGCAGGTTCCACACTGTCAGTGCAGAGCCCCACATTGGGCTTTGTGCTGACAGCTCATACTTCTTCAGATTCTGTCTCCCTCTCTCTCTGCCATTCCCCTGCTCACACTCTCCATCAAAAATAAGTAAACATTAAAAAAAATTTTTTAATACTTTTTTCCAATATGCCTCTGAGGGTTCTGTTTCCTTATTTTTAAAGCAAACTCATAAGGGTTTGCTCAGATGGTTCTACGTGGAAAATTAAATTATTTTTCACTGTCCTAAGAATACTACTACAGAATCAAGGTCAGTGAAATCACTTTGTTAAACCTGAACTCTGAACTTCCTGCCAACGTCAGGAAACATAAAGCATAATACGAGCCTGAAAAGAGCATTCTAGATCAGGGTCTCTGCAATCTTACTACCACCTTCCTTACAGATGATGGAAATGGGCATTACCTCTCCTAGTCTTCCTGCTCAATGCAAACTACATTTGTGGAGTCCTTAGCAGCACTAGGACCCTTTACAACACTGGTGACTCCTGCAGTCTGTCAACAACTGTGCCCACAAACAGGTATCACTTCAGTCAATGAAAATTTGTAACAAGAAAGATCTGTGGTTGTGGAGATAAATATAGCAGCTAACGAACATCAAAAATCTAAAAGGATGGTGGAATGCTATAAGCAGCTTAGTGCATATTTATTCAGCAAAGGGACAGACATTTATTCAGCAGACAAAGGGACCGAGCTTAGACTTGGCAGGCTTTTTCCGTAGAAACCTCATGGGCTCTTCCCTTCCACTATCCCCTAAATAAAAGAGAAGAGCAGGGCTTCTGAGAATGGTGGTCAATCTTTAAAATTGGAAACCTCCTTTTTTTTAGATATAAACCATCTCCCTTCTTTACATCATGATGAACTTGTAGTTAATCAGAACAGACATATACAGAGAAAATTATATATAGTGAAATTATTTTTCGCTGGTATTGATAATGTGGATTAATTCTTTGAAGAATTGCTATTGTAAGGAATTACATGGAATAATCCATCTGCCAATAAAAATTCACAGCACAAACAAGAATACAGGAATATCTGTGATGATATGTGTTAGTGAAAAACATCACCAATGTGTCAATTGATAGGCTCACTGATTTTCCACATCAACAATCAGATCTTCCCTCATTTATTTAAAAATTCTGTCAGATTTAGTAGTCTCTTACATAAGGAGTCTATTACCCTGCTGTCTCACCAGGAGAGCCCAGAATGGAGAAAATAAAGTTTATGTTTTTGTATTTCTACATCTTCCACAACTGCTTAACAGAAGCTTAAATAAAGGTATCCTTGACATCCATCTCCCTTATTTGCTTACCCATACTGATAACACACACATACATGCACACATCCCACAAACACATGTCCCTTATGCATACACACTGCTCAGAACTTTCCATGCTCCTACTTCAGTAAATATACAGCTAATGAGGACTTGATCTAATCTGCCTACTCCAAACTGGAAAATATATTTAAAAATCCATGTGATTAAATCTATTTTAAAATGCCACAGAAATGTCAAAACAGAAAAAAGAGAAAAGAATAAATAGAAGGATGCTGATCAATTTATGAACGTTAGGAGTCACATTTATGTAGACAATAACTTAATAACTAGAATGATGGCCTACCCAGTGAAACAAAGCAATAAAATAGAAGAATATATAGTTGGAAAGGAACAAGCAAAACTACCAGATCACAAATAACACAATTGTTTAAAATCTTAAGGAACATAGAAAAAAGTTTTTAGAATTAATAAGTGAGTGGCAAGGTACACAATTTAAGGACAAAGATCAATCTCATTCTTCCTATATTAGCATCAATATACTCTCACTCCTAGGTAAGATTAGAAAAATGAGAAAAAATTATTAAATATTACAATAACATTAATCTTCATAAAAGATATGCAAAACATCCACATTAAGAAACTAAAATCAATGAAATAGAAAATGTATTCCTGAGAAAAATTAAAGTTCTAAATAAATTAATAAATATATATATTTATCACTAAAACAGTCACCATTAAAATGTCCATCCTTCCCAATGTGATCTACAGATTCAGGGTAACCCAAGTCATAATCCCATCAAGTTTTTCAATATAAATGGACAAAGCGACTCTAACATTTACATAGTCATGGAAAGGACCTAAAATATTTTTTTTCTTTTCAAATTTTTATGTAAATTCCAGTTAACACACAGTTCAATATTGTTTTCAGGAGTAGAATTTAGTCATTCATCACTTACATACAACACCCACTGCTCATAACAAATGCCCTCCTTAATACCCATCACTCATCTAGCCCATCCCCCATCCACCTCCTTCCATCAACCCTCAGTGTGTTATCTATCTTTAAGAGTCTTTTGTGTTTGTCTTCCTCTCTCTCTTTCCCCCTCCCATATATTCATCTGTTTTGTTTCTTAAATTTCACATGAGTGAAATCATATGGTATCTGTCTTTCTATGATTTATTTCTCTTAGCATAATACACTCTAGTTCCATTCATGTCATTGCAAATGGCAAGATTTCATTCCTTTTTCTGGCCGAGTAATATTCCACTGTGTGTATATGTATATATATACCACATCTTTTCTCTTTAAAAATTTTAAAAATATTTTTGAATTTTAAATTAAATTTGAATTTTAAAATATTTTTGAGAGTGAGAGACACAGAGCGCAAGTGAGGGAAGTGCATAGAGACAGGGAGACACAGATTCCGAGGCAGGCTCTAGGTTGTGAGCTGTCAGCACAGAGCCCAACACAGGGCTCGAACTCATGAACCATGAGAACATGACCTAAGATGAAGTCAGATGCTTAACTGACTGAGCCACCCAGCACCACTACAATATGTCTTCCTTATCCATTCATCAGGCTATGGACATTTGGCCTCTTCCCACAGTTTGGCTATTGCTGATAATGCTGCTATAAACATTAGGGTGCATGTACCCCTTCAAATCTGTATTTTTGTAGCCTTAATACCTTGTAGTGCAATTGCTGGATAATAGGGTAGTTCTACTTTTAATTTTTTGAGGAACCTCCATCCTGTTTTTCAGAGTGGCTGCACCGGTTTGCATTCCCATCAACAATGCAAGAGTGTTCCTTTCTCTGCACATCCTTGCCAACACCTGTTGTTTATTGTGTTAATTTCAGCCATCCTGACAAGTGTGAGGTGGTATCTCATCATGGTTTTGATTTGTATTTCCCTGATGATGAGTGATGCTGAGCATCCTTTCATTTGTCTATTAGCCATCTGGATGTCTCCTTTGGAAAAATGTCTATTATGTCCCCTGCTCATTTCTTAACTGTATTTTTTTTTTTTTTTTTTTTTTGAGACAGAGAAAGAGAGAGAGTGCAAGCAGGGGATAGGGGCAGAAGGAGAGAGAGAGAGAGAATCTGAAACAGGACTGCTGAGTGCTCCACACTCAGCACCAAAGCCTGATGCAGGGCTAGATTCCACAACCCTGGGATCATGAGTAAGCTAAATTTAAAAGTCTAACACTCAACTGATTGAGCCACCCAACCGCACCTGGATTATTTGTTTTTTGGGTGTTGAGTTTGATAAGTTCTTTATAGATTTTGGATACTCTTTATCTGGTATGTCATTTGCAAATATCTTCTCCCATTCCATAGGCTTCCTTTTAGTTTTGTTGATTGTTTCCTTTGCTGTGCAGAAGCTTTGTATCTTGATGAAGTCCCAAAAGTTCATTTTCAATTTTGTTTCCCTAGAGGAGAACACAGGCAGCAACTTCTTTGACCTTGGCTGAAGCAACTTCTTACTAAACATATTGCTGGAGGCAAGGGAAATAAAATATTCTTTAAAGAGAATAGGGGTGCCAGTGTGGCTCAGTCAGTTGAGCATCTGACTTGATTTTGGGTCAGGTAATGATCCTAGGATAATGGAATCAAGCCCCATGTTGGGCTTGATTCTCTCGTTCCGTCTGCCCCTCTCTCCCGCTCACACACAGTCTTTCTCTCTAAAAAAAAAATCAATAATAATAAAAAGAAAAGAAAAAGAAGAACAGACTTTGTTCCGTGTGGCCTTCTGCTCATGCAGCAAACTGGGAATCTAACCAACTTGAGCAAGAGGTGAACCCTGGTAGGAGAAGTGGCCTGAGTGATTTCTGGTGGAGGCTGGAGGATGGTTCCTAGGTGAGATGTTTAGTTTAGAGCCACAGGGAACTGAGCTTTTTGAGCTCTTTGCTCCTCGTAAAATTGGAGTAAAGCTCCCCCTACAACGTTCTCATGAGTTAGGAGTTACCACTACTCAATGCACTTAACTTGGCATGTAAGTACTCAATAAATCTTAAGTGCCATGTCCTCCATGCTCCCATCACCCCATTTAGTTAGAAGATCCTAATAAATACAATGTGTAAAGAATTAAAAAGAACAAAGCTGGATATCAAATATACAGTAATATTATAACAATCTAAATAACGTAATATGCAGTAAACTAAACAAATAGTGTAGGAATAGACTCACACATATATGGTCAGTTCACTTTTTTTGAAAAGTGTCACAGCAACTCAATGTGAAAATACAAATTTCTTAACAAGTGGTGCTAGAAAACTTGGATATCCGTTTAGAAAATAAAACATGAGAAATAAGCCACATGCCCACCTCATGTCACACATAAGAGTTAGTATGATGTGGCCATTTACCTAAATGTAAAAGCTGGATATATAAAGCTTCTAGAAGACAGGAAAATAAAGTCATAAATTAGAAGTAAATATTTGAAATAACCATAAAGACACAATTGATAGATTAAGTTATATAAATATCAAATACTTCCTGTTATCAAAATGTACTATTACAAAAATAAGGAGACAAGGCAGGAACTGCGGGGGGGTAATGTAAAATATATATCTGGTGAAGAACTCTTATCATATATGCAATGAAATTTTCTCAGTTCAGTAATTAAATGACAAAATATCCAATAAGGAAGTGATCAAAAGAGGTGAATGTGCACTTCCCAAAGTAAGATAAGTGAAGGACCGATAATCACATAAACATGAATCAAATTAGGAACATGTGAATTAAAACAATAACGAGATACCACTACACAAACACTAGAAGGGCGAGAAAGATGACAATGGACATCAAAAGTTGGTAAGCATGTGACACAAATGTAACTCTCCTGTATTGCCGAGGAGCGCTTTCCAAGAAAAGCAACCTTACAACTAACATTACTTAGCACTCTCCCAAATAGACATCCAAAAGAAATAGACAGATGTCCACAAAAAAGACTGATATGTGAATGTTCATAAAAACTTTACCCATAATATTATAATATTCTTAAACTTAACATTACACAAATGTCCACCCACAGCAGAATGGATAGCTAATTGTGCTATATTTATACAACGGAATATTAATCATAAAAATTAGCAAACCCACTGATCCATAAAACAAAATGGGTGATTCTAGAAGGCTTTATGATGTGTGAAATAGTTGGGGACAAAGAGAGCATAAGGTATGCTTTCATTCAGATGAATTTCTACAATGGACAAAAATCTGAAGCAAATTTTTAAAAATGGTCATCTCTAAGAGATGTTTGTCAGGGACAGGAAACAGAATCTTGAGAGGTGATGAAAATCTCTATATCTGGATAAGAGTTAGTATGATCCATTTGTGAAAAATATGAAATTAAACACTAGAGATATGTATTTTAAGGTACTTAAATTTTATTCCAAAGAAAATATGCAAGCAAATACTGAACTCTAATTAGTAGGCATGCTTTCAGTTTTGTTATGAATTCTGAAATGCTTTCTGTATATTTCAGCAAATATATAAATATATTGTGGATAATGGAAGCTAGATTTATTACTACTCACAAAGAGAATTACACAGAGAGAAAACCGGAAGACTAGATTACACCATGTGCTCCATGACCCATGGATTAGAATTGGTAGTGTTTCTAAATAGGATCATGAGAAAAAAGAAAAAGTGACTATATATGAGTATGCAATTTTTTTAATTCCTGGTTTTGTCTGAATTTGCCCCAAAAGAGTGAACCAGCAGAAACAATGACCACATCGAGGACCAAGATCGTAGTTGCTAAAAATTATTATTTAAGGAATAGGCTCCTTGAATATATGGCTGATTCCAGGACTGGGCCCAAGAACACAAGTTAGGCCTGGAAGATCTTGTGTTATCAGAAAATAAGAAAGTGTTCCAAGAATGACGGGTACATAAAAACAGACATAAGGATTAGCTTAGTGGGAATTCCACAGGCCTAAACTAGGATATTTTGAACATTAAAATAAATAATGAGAGGAATTAATTATAACTCACTGCATAAAACAAAAATCTATGAGCTCACGTTGTCAAGAAAAAATGAGCGAATAAATAAATGGAGGAAAGGGGAAACCCTTTCAGCCAGATGCTAATTAAAATATATAGCTGGAATGATGACGTTATAACGTTGATTAAAGGAGGCTAGAAACTCTTGGGTGAAAATTTAATGAAGACAGAATATTTAACATAGTCTCAACATTTCTCTAAAAACTATTATTAATTACAAATGGGGAAAATGACTCAATTATAAAGAAAACTGGTAGATCCATCATAACCAAAGTTAATATAACTATCCAGACAAACCTACATCATATGCCTCCTGATACAAGGCACTGAGAATGACATTAGCTATGTGCTTTCCATGCCAAAAGTGCATAGTTTGAATCTATACTGTATGTGAGAGAAGAGGGACCGTAAAAAAGCAAGTGGGACAGCATGTTAGCAGCTGGCTGTTTTAGATAAAGACTACAGATCCTCCTCTGTTTACAATGGGGTTACAACCCAATTAACCCATCATAAGCTGAAGATATAAAAAGTAAAAACAAACAAACACACAAAAAACCCATTAACTATACCTAACCTACTGCACATCAAAGCTTAGTCTAGCGTACCTTAACAGTGCTCAGAAGGGGTGTCTGGGTGGCTCAGTCGGTTAAATGTCTGATTTAGGTGATGATCTTGCAATTTGTGGGTTCAAGCTCTGTGTCGGGCTCTGTGCTGACAGCTCAGGGCCTGGAGCCTGCTTTGGCTTCTGTGTCTCCCTCTTTCTGCCCCACCCCCACTCGCACACTCTCTCTTGCTGTCTCTCAAAAATAGACAAGCATTAAAAAAAAAAAAAGAGTGCTCAGAACACTGACATTAGCCTACAGTTGAGCCAAAGCATCTAACAAAGTGTATTTTATAATAAAGTATTGAATATTTCATGTAATTTATAATATTGTACTGAAAGTGAAAACCAGAATGGTTGTATGGATACAGAACAGTTGCAGGGTCGGTTGTTCACCCTGTGATTGCGTGGATGTCTGTAAACAGTGGCTGCTCCCTTATCACTATGGTCCCTCACATCACCAGCCCAGGAAAAGATCCAAATTCAGAATTTAAAGTACACTTCCTACTGAATTCCAACTGAATCTTCCTACTGAAGATCCAAATTCAGAATTTAAAGTACACTTCCTAAGTTTTTATGGAACTTAGGTTCTGTAAGGGTAAGACCCCCCCCCCCAAAAAAAAAAAGGCAATGAACTATACAATTTCAGATGGGGATAATTTCAATGAGAGGGAGGAAAAGGAGACATAAGAGAATAATCAATATTCTTGAAAGAATAATACTCTCTAACTGGGTTGATATCCCTTGTTTTAGGGATAATTTGGTCTTTACATCTTAATGCCAAATATGCATAGTTTCTATCTGATAAATAAAACTTAATTGAATTAAATGACAAAAGGTAATGTGCCTTAATATTCTAGGAAATCATTAACAGCACTTTGAATGAAGCAGGAAATCTTGTCAGGGTACCATTCTTAAAAAAATTTTTAAAGTCTGCATCCACAATGGATGCTGTACCATTGGCAAGTACTATTTCCTACCTAATTTACTTCCTTGTGTATTATCCTAGAAAATGTATGATTTTACAGAAATCATACATTCCACAATGAAAATTTATGCAGAAACTTTGGGAAAAAAAATTATTTGTTCCAGGCCAACTCCAAGTGGTATAGGACCCTACTTAAATCAGATCTCATTGTTTCCTCTAAATGGATAGTTCAAATGACTGTGTAAAAGTCTAATAGTGGAAGATAGATTACCGTCGGTTTAACTTGCCATCTGCTGGTTAGAATATAATAAAGGGAAATGGAAGCAGAGACATATAAATATGTGTATAAATAGGTGGTTAGGTATAGTCATGGAATATTGAAATAAAATACATAAATATAAATGAAATCAGGGTCTTTTTATGTGCACATAGATTAGATCAGTTTTATCTTCCAAATTCCTACAGACTAAAAATAACAATATCTACATTGGACTTAAGAACAATTTTCAAGCAGAAACTCTCAAATTAAATCCTCTCTCGTACATAAGTGACATTACTACCATCCCCCTAATGAAATACTGTTGCAAATAATATCTTCCCGCCCACTTTATTTTCCTCCTAGGAAAAAAACTCAACACTATGAAAGTTGCAGGGGGTAAGAGATGGTGTTCTTAATAGGTACTGAACTTTTTTAATAACTTAAATGATACGGAGTTTAAGTTGAGGCCCAAGTATATTAAGTGATGAATAAATTATCAAGTAAAAGGTGGAAATGTGGTATATTACATTTATGAAAACCAGTGGCTAGGATGATTTTTCTACCTTGTCAACATCATGCATCTGGAAACTATGCCAATTTAACATTTTTTATTGATTCTAAATTCTATTATCCTTCCCTTTATTACATTTTGGATATTGGAGGAGGGCAGATCTACTGGTCTATGTACCTACCTACCTGTCTACCTACTTACCTACCTACCTACACGCATGCGCGCGCGCACACACACACACACACACACACACACACACACAAACACACAACACATTCTGTTGTATAAAAAATAAGAAGACATTAAAAGGGAAAAGTCATTTATGTTTTAGTTGTGGGTCATTTACATCTCCGTGCATGAAGAGAAGTTGAACAATGCTATCTGGAGAGAATAGTGTCCTACAATACAGCAATCAGATTAAAAAAAAAAAGGTATAAGTAAATTATAACTAAATCATAGCTATTCTAATATGCACTTTTTGTAATTCTGTAAGTGTATGCTGGTAAAATTATTTCAAAGGGTCACAGACTTTTGTATAAACTATTTGGGGTTTAGAAATTTTATTCCAGAGGCATCTGGGTGGCTCAGTTGGTTAAGCATCCCACTTTGGCTCATTTCATGATCCAGAGGTTCACGAATTCGAGCCCTGAAACCGGCTCTGTGTGGACAGCTCAGAGCCTGGAGCCTGCTTCAGATTCTGTGACTCTTTTTCTCTGCCCCTCCCCCATTCACACTCTGTCTCTGTCTCTGTCTCTCTCTCTCAAAAGTAAACATTAAATTTTTTAAAATTTATTCCATATAGAACAGAAAATGCAGATTCAGATATAATTTGGGAATAAATCATTGTTCTATAAAAACAATAAACTTTATTGCATTGTTGACTTAAAACACTTCATTTGTACCTAAAAAAAAAAATCCTTCCCGGGGCGCCTGGGTGGCACAATCGGTTAAGCGTCCGACTTCAGCCAGGTCACGATCTCGCGGTCTGTGAGTTCGAGCCCCACGTCAGGCTCTGGGCTGATGGCTCAGAGCCTGGAGCCTGTTTCTGATTCTGTGTCTCCCTCTCTCTCTGCCCCTCCCCCGTTCATGCTCTGTCTCTCTCTGTCCCAAAAATAAATAAACGTTGAAAAAAAAAATTTTTAAATAAAAAAAAAATCCTTCTGTACTAAAGGACAGCAGAAGGAAGGTTAAATCTTTAAATCCAGTTAGAATACAAAAGAATACATTTCAATATGTTATCAACATTTCTCAGCTTCTCCTTGAGGCTGTTCTTTTATAGCCCATTGTTTAAATTTTCAAATTTTTCTTGAGTAAAAAAATATTTTAATTGCAAATGGATTTACATGGTTTGAAATAAAATCTAGGTTTAATTTGGACTTGGAAAATTAAAAAAAAAGTCCTTCTGTTTCTTATGTATTAAATGTGCTGTCATTATAGTAAATGTGATTTTTGATTGATGTGCATATTGCCAATTCGAGAAAATTTTTTTGTTAGGTTGGGGGAAAGAAAGGAGGTGGGAGCCTCTTCTGGCAAAGCGAACTTCAGAGTTCTCTTGGACACAAATAGTTTGCCCAGGTGACCGTGTCTTAATAAGTAAAGTGGATTAGATTCACCATGCCCGCTAGTTCCATCTTTGCTTTCCTTCAAAGAGTTGTGACAGACAGTATATGGCCTGTGGGGGATTGTTCGTATCCTCCCGTTGGTGATATCTGTCAGTGTATCTTGTTCCTGTTCCCTGGCTTGACAGGAATTCTGCATCAGGGTTGAAAATGGTTGGAAACCTAGCCCATTTATGCCTGTCAGCCTCATTGACAGGCAGACACTGCAGCTGCCCCTTCAGTGTCACCTAGCTCAGTTTCTAGGCACACAAGAGGGGGGTTTTCTTTTCCAATGAACAAAGGGAAGCCCATGACACAAAACTGTGACACCTTACCTATTGCCATTCCATTCTGGTTTGTTGCTTGAACAGATGGTCTCTCCAGCCACTCCCAGCTTGGATCAGCACTTAACTAGTAGGTAAATGTAAATTAATCCTTTTGATTCAAGAATACTGAGCATTTTACTATACACAGTGTGTATACATACTCAATGGTTAAAGGAGTCCTCCCAAACTTACCCCATTATTAGACCCCTGTCTTAGCTTGGGCTGCTGTAACGGGGTGGCTTAAACAAAGAGACACTTACTTCTCAAAGTTCGGGAAGCTGGGAAGGCCACGATCAAGGTACGTGCTGATTCAGTTCCTAGTGAGAGCCCTTTACCTGGTTTGCAGGTGATAGCTCTACTCCTTTTCTTTGTGAAGATACTAACCCCATTCTCATGACCTCGTCTAAACATAATTACCTTCCAAAGCCCCACCTCATATCATCATTTTGGGAATTAGTATTCAACATACAAATTTGGGAGAGACAATAAATATTCAGTCCATAACATTCACACCTTTTAACTTATTAAAATAGGTGATCTTAAACTTATTTTAAACTATTCATATTTTGAAATTGACATTAGTATGTAACATACCTATCTTGTGTAAGGATATTAATTATTGGGTCACGGCAGTTCAGTTCTGTTTTTGTAAAATGAGCTATTTGCTTACTATTTGTATTCAGTAGCATAACCAGCATTCTTTAAAATACTCAGTTATGGGGCGCCTGGGTGGCGCAGTCGGTTAAGCATCCGACTTCAGCCAGGTCACGATCTCGCGGTCCGTGAGTTCGAGCCCCGCTTCGGGCTCTGGGCTGATGGCTCAGAGCCTGGAGCCTGTTTCCGATTCTGTGTCTCCCTCTCTCTCTGCCCCTCCCCCGTTCATGCTCTGTCTCTCTCTGTCCCAAAAATAAATAAACGTTGAAACAAAAATTAAAAAAATAATAATAAAATACTCAGTTATGAATGTGGCAGAGTTGATTATTCTCCAGTTTTTATCACCTTTGCAATGTGTATCTTACAATATAGCTTTTGTTATAATAAATTTTCATGTTGTTTACATGTCAATTTCCATTTATACTTGGAGCTACTTGAAGACAAACAACTTCTTAATCTTTGACCACCTGATTTACAACAATTTGTGGAACACAGTAGGCACCCAGTTAATGTTTACAGAGTGTTGAGTGAATATAAAAATTATCAAATATGTAATGTGTGAAAAAGTGAAGCATGGAATTTATCATAGCTTTATCATAATTATGTAAACTATAATCACAGTTCTACAAAATTTATGTTAACATTTGGAGGAAGCCTGAAAGAACAGCCAGAAAATGTGAACAGCGTGAGTTGTTGGAGATGATAAGAATGATTTTTCTTGTGTTTTTGACTTCCATTCATAGGATTAATATATTATTTGGGCAACAAGCAATATATAAGAGAAATGCTAGATATGAATGTTACGTGAGCTATAAGGAGCTCCGTGTCTGTGTTATTTAACCGTTTCTATTCCCTCAAGATCAGCTGGGTATAATTTTTCCCATGATTGCCCTAGCCAATGAAATTGTAACTACCTAACAGAGATATGAATACTCTATTTATAATAAATATTTATAGTGACAGGCAATGGGTTTTACAATATCATGATTTC
This sequence comes from Puma concolor, assembly GCF_028749965.1. Lineage (NCBI taxonomy): Eukaryota > Metazoa > Chordata > Mammalia > Carnivora > Felidae > Puma > Puma concolor. The sequence continues at coordinate 27,523,409 of NC_141668.1, read as the reverse complement.
CTGAGTATGTACGTAATTGTTAAATTTAGAAGTTCTATAATGTTTATCTATAAAGATACATGTATTGTGTAGTTGGCAATGTGGTAGCTTAACGATAATTATCTTTAGATCTATCCATTGCATGATTTTACCTTAATGTAACATATGAAAATAAATTAAAAAAATTTTTTTTCAACGTTTATTTATTTTTGGGACAGAGAGAGACAGAGCATGAACGGGCGAGGGGCAGAGAGAGAGGGAGACACAGAATCGGAAACAGGCTCCAGGCTCTGAGCCATCAGCCCAGAGCCCGACGCGAGGCTCGAACTCACGGACCGCGAGATCGTGACCTGGCTGAAGTCGGATGCTTAACGACTGTGCCACCCAGGCACCCCTAAATTTTAAAAACTGTATGCATTTTTAGATTTAACATAATCCTAACATATAATATTGCATTGTTGTGCAATAAACAAGGAATAAGAATTCAGTAAATCAAACAACTACAAAAATACTACCATGATTGAGAGGTTTTACTTGGCCTACTGAGCATGACAACTATTCTATTTTGAGAGATACACTAGGGTAAGAGGAATATAGAACACAGGAAGAAATCAGTGGATACAAAGTTATAATTCAGCAATGACATGCTACCCATGGGTCCTAAAATTAAATCACATTGTGTGGCAACTTTCCTTCAAGAATTCTATTTTTTAACTCAATTAGTATTACATTTAAGGAGAATGAAACTACTAATTTGCATGTAGAGAAGCACGATTAATGACATACACTAATATTTTCAAAATATTAAGATCTAGTATAATAACATGTCATTCTAACCCTTCAGCTCTTCTGGTGATAAGTACAGTGCTACATTTATTTTTGAGGTAAGAAATATGTTATTTGGAGGACATTCTATTAACATAACTCTAAAAGTAGAAGAAAGTATTAAATAAACCTTTTCATCCAAATATTCATATTTATGGTTATCTTTCTTCCTCACATATCTTCTAATGATTTTTTATTTACTATTACAGGATATATATTTTTAGTGTTAAAAATTTAATAATGTACATTTAATATGTTACATAATTATATAATATTAATATATAACATTCATTATGTAACATATAAGAAATGTATAGTACTCAAAATTATAGCTAATTGATGCCCATTTATAAATTTTTGGTTCTTTAATGAAGTTAATTTATTAAATAATTATGGCAAAAGAGAAACATTGTCTTCTTTACTCTTTTCCAGCTCCACTGATAATTTCAAAATCCTATTGACCTTCTCTAAAGTCACAATTACTTCAGTAATCAGAAGAACAATTACAGTTTAAGGATGATTTTGATCAATTGCCTGATAAATGAATAGGAGTTTACAATAGGGGAGTACATGCATGTTGATAAATTCTCCCAGCCTCCATCCCTAGCTCCCACCTCACAGAGATCATGAAGGCATCCACACTGGCACCACAGGATGTGCTTGGAGTGATTTCATGGCTCCGCCCCAATAGCGGCTATCATTGTGCACAGGGATTACCATGCCACTGAGAATAATAACAAAAACTTAAAGCAATTGGCATGTTCAGCCCACGCAGTAGTGAATGAACATTTGTGATTACTCACTGGAATTCAGAAACAAAATATAATGGAAAATTTAACTTCTATGTGTAAAAAAAAATATTTACATGAGACAAAACAGTATGTGATGCATAGAAATACACTAAAATAAAATGTTACCCTAATTACCTTTTTCTTCTATGATCTTAGCATTGTTTGAATTTCATGTTGATTTCTTGAAATACATATTTGTCTGCTAATCAATGACTAAGTAGATAGTCAATATTAGTTCGTTCAATTTTATTTTGAGTACCAAGTATTGATCCAGCTATTGTAAGGTCCATAAGGGGAATGAAAAAATATCAAGAAACAGACAAGCCTTGCCCTTATGGACCTTACAATAAACCAGAAGTAAATAGAAATTAGATGAATCCTATATATCAGGGTTTGATTTGTTCTATGAAGACAGTGAAATAGGAAAAGGACATAAAGAGTGACCATAGTGTACAATTTTATGAAAAATAATCAGGAAAGATCGCTTTGATAAGCTGATATAAACAGAAGCCTGAAAACATGACATTAACCAAGTGAGTCTCTAGGGGAAGAAAAATAGCAATAAATCCAGTGTGACTTGAGCAGTACAAGTGGGAATTGGTATAGGAGGTGTGGTCAAGGACTAAGTGACTTCTGATTTTGTAGGTCAGGATAAAACATTGAATTCTACTCTAAATGAGAAATCATGAGATTTACATTGCTGTAGAGAAATTACAAGAACGGATAAAATTGTAGTATGGAGACAAGTTAGTGGTCTGATCCAGTAGTTCAAGAAAGATACGAAAATAGCTTAAACCAGATTGATAATAATGTTTGACATGCCTATTAGATAGGCCACTGGAGAGGCTGAATAGGCAATTAGCTTTGTTGCTGAAAATTCTAGAGTTTGTAACAGAGGCCCATGCCAGAGATGTAAATTTGGAAAATTTTAGAAAAGAGACAGTGTGTTAATTTGAGTTGGCACAAAAGAATATTTGCAGTAATTTGGTTATAAGGGACTTCTGAAAATAGAGGTAGCAGTAAGAAAGCAGGCAGAGTGAGACAGAGGAGGGAGAAAATTGAAAATAAATGTTCATTAGACAGTGATTTGCAAGTACTGAGAATCTGATTCCACAAGAACCTCTAGAGATGTACACAAATTTTCTAGAAATTTCTACCAGAATGGTAAAAGGTTGGGGAATTAATCTCTTAGCTCCTATTCTCCATCACTGTTTGAGAGTTGTTTGTAGGAGTTTTAAGTCACCCTAGATATCCCAGCTACTCTTTCTGTGGGTCAGATATACTCCTGAAGATCTGGGGGAGAAAACAGCACTTAAGCGAGATGGCACACTGTCACTGTAAGGATTCTGAGCTTTCGTGGAACTATCCACAATAGGCATATCTGAAATCAGAGGTGGCCTGAAGAAACGGGACACAAGACACATGAGACATCCACTACGAATATTAGATAAATCTAGGTCATACGAGGGGATCAGAAAATAAGGACTGAACAGAATTAGAGAAGAAGCAGGTGGATATCCCCAATATTTGGAGTTTGGGAATGTATGGAAGAACCAGTAAAAAGGACTAAAAAGGAACCATCAGTTAACTGATGAGAGAGAACCAAGAATGGATGGTATCTTGAAAGCCAAGTAAAAGAAACAAATTAAGAAAGGGTTAGTTTTTCGGGAACCCTCTTGCACTGTTGGTGGGAATGCAAATTGGTGCAGCCACTCTGGAAAACAGTGTGGAGGTTCCTCAGAAAATTAAAAATAGACCTACCCTATGACCCAGCAATAGCACTGCTAGGAATTTACCCAAGGGATACAGGAGTACTGATGCATAGGGGCACTTGTTCCCCAATGTTTATAGCAGCACTCTCAACAATAGCCAAATTATGGAAAGAACCTAAATGTCCATCCACTGATGAATGGATAAAGAAATTGTGGTTTATATACACAATGGAGTACTACGTGGCAATGAGAAAGAACGAAATATGGCCCTTTGTAGCAACGTGGATGGAACTGGAGAGTGTGATGCTAAGTGAAATAAGCCATACAGAGAAAGACAGATACCATATGTGTTCACTCTTATGTGGATCCTGAGAAACTTAACAGGAACCCACGGGGGAGGGGAAGGAAAAAAAAAAAGAGGTTAGAGTGGGAGAGAGCCAAAGCATAAGAGACTCTTAAAAACTGAGAACAAACTGAGGGTTGATGGGGGGGTGGGAGGGTGGGGAGGGTGGGTGATGGGTATTGAGGAGGGCACCTTTTGGGATGAGCACTGGGTGTTGTATGGAAACCAATTTGCCAACAAATTTCATATATTGAAAAAAAAAAAAAGAAAGGGTTAGTTTTTAAGAGTCAAATACAGCTGATAGGTAAACTAAGGGTTGAGCATTCATTACTGGATTTGTGATTAATGGTACTGAAAATGTGGCCCACGGTCCTGATTTGGAATAAGTTTAACTAAGAATAGAAAAATAGAATGCGAACAAGAAAGGAAACAAAAAATTCTTTCAAGGGGTTTTAGTAAAAAGGTGAGGAGTTGGTGGTACCTTGAAGAGATGTGGCTTCAACAACATTTTGTTAATATCTTTCTATGTCACTTGTAATGTAGCTAATGCACTGAAACTCATTGTACAGATGAGAACTGAATCTTGTGACTAGAAGAACCCAACCCTGGTTGAGATGTGTTGCTTGTACATGGCTTGTCTGGCAAAATAGGATATACTTCAGAATAGATATTCAGGATGGTATTCCCTCCATTCATCATTAAGTGTTTTTTTCTTTCTCCTTCTCCTTCCTTTTCCTTATCTCAAATATAGATATTCTTTTCTTTCACCACTTACCCTAACACCACTCACCAGTCTCAAACGAAAAGGGCAATTGTGTAAGTAAAAGATGTCGTATAGCATGCTTTTCCTTTATATTTTAAGGTAGGCATATGTGTAAACGACCTGAAATTTGGGGGCCCCAATCACAATGTATTTAAGCAAAAATCAAACCAATCCAAACACAGCACAATTTTCAGTCAATAGCCTGTGGTAAAAAATGTGAAGTGAGATCAGTGCAAATAATTCTCTCAGTAGACTATATAAGAACACTTATGAGGTGAAGTGCCTTTACTATTCCAAACCTGTGGTCAAATGATACAACGGGTTAAGGAAAGCAATTAAACAACATGGTCTTTGTTAAAACATTTAAACATTTTAAATTTATCAAGTGGGACAGTTATATCTCTATGAATATTACATATTTCTGTCAATGGTGCCAAGAATTTGCTTGGTAATATTTCAACTTAAAAGTCAAGGGCTCAAATCAGTAAAATGCTATTAATGAACTAAGACCATGTCACGTGTTTACATAATTACATTGTTTAATAATATTTAAAGCCCACCGGAAGGAATTATCACATGGTGGTTATTAATGCAGACACTGGGGGTTCTAGTCTTGATTAGAAATAATTTTCTTCCTCAGGAAAATAAATACTATTATCACATGAAATATAAAAAAAAATACATAGCATTGATAAACAAAATAGTCTTACCTGTTTTTATCTTTGTAACTCAGACTACATTTAAAAGATGTCAACACAAATGCATGTTATTTGTTGACTCAGCCCTTATGCTGTTTGCAAAATAGGAAATTAACATATTACTTGAAGATTAAAGCTTAAATATCAAACCACTAAAGTATACAAAGATATTTCACTGATCTTGTACAAGTTAAAGACACAACTCCCTGTTCACTAGAGTTTATGTTAAGCAATGGCCACATCTAATTTCAAATTTGTACTAAATTAAACATTTACTAATTATGTAAATGGTGCTATGAAAGTAGAATTTGGATGAAATTTAAAACTAGAATTATTCATAAATTATTCATAAATATGAGAAGAAACATTAAGAGATTTAACAAAATTTTACTTGCTACCTCACCTTTGTAAACTACATCTTTCCTTTTTAAATTAATTTCAGTTTACTTTGTTATTTGGACCTAAATTCAAACTGAAAGAAAAGTATATCCAATAATGTGTACGTTTGCAATTAGCCCTGGAGTTTACTTTCAATGTAATCTCCAGTCTCAGAAGATGTTGGAATGCCACTCTTTCTTCCTTAAGTTCTTAAGGTAGTTAACCTATAATTAAACCCATAATTAACTTAGATTCTATCTATAGTTGTCTAGAGCTATGTTGTTGAATAGGTAGTCACCAGTCCCTTGTGGTTATGAATACCTGAAATACGGAGAGTCAGAATTGAGATGTGCTGTAACTATAAAATACACATTGGAGGGGCGCCTGGGTGGCGCAGTCGGTTAAGCGTCCGACTTCAGCCAGGTCACGATCTCGCGGTCCGTGAGTTCGAGCCCCGCGTCAGGCTCTGGGCTGATGGCTCAGAGCCTGGAGCCTGTTTCCGATTCTGTGTCTCCCTCTCTCTCTGCCCCTCGCCCGTTCATGCTCTGTCTCTCTCTGTCCCAAAAATAAATAAATGTTGAAAAAAAAAATTAAAAAAAAAAATACACATTGGATTTCTAACATCTTGCAAGAAAAAATATATATTAAGTATCTCGCTAAAAATTGGATCCTTATTACATGTTGAAATATTTTAGATATATTGGTTAAAATATATATTATTAAATTTGAGTTTACCTGTTTCTTTGTATTACTATGGCCATTAGGAAATTTGAATTTTACAAATATATGAACTCTGGCAGGCTGAAATCTAAGATAAACACAAAGATCCCAGCCTCTGATACACATACACTTTCCAGTTATTCAATAAAGAAATACTCTAGATGTTGCTATGAAGGGAGTTTACAGTGGTAATTAAGACTACAAGTCTGCTGGGGCGCCTGGGTGGCTCAGTTGGTTAAGCGTCCAACTTCAGCTCAGGTCATGATCTCACAGTTCGTGAGTTCAAACCCCGCATCAGGCTCTGTGCTAACTGCACAGAGCCTTGAGCCCACTTCGAGTTCTGTGTCTCTTCCTCTCTCTCTGCCCCTCCCCTGCCTCTGCTCACACTCTCTCCCTTGCTCTCAAAAACAAATAAACATTAAAAAAAAAAGACTACAAGTCTGCTGAACTTGTGATGGGAATCTGCTTGACCTACTACATGAGCCCCTAATTTCCTTCACCTGGTCACAGAAGGGGACGTAAATCTTCTTTGGCCAGGAAAAAAGCAAACATCCTTGTTGTGAAATGCCCATGGGGGTGTTTACCTCAAGGTGCTACTTTACCTCAAGGTGCTATAACAAAACACCATAGATTAAGTGGCTTAAAGAACAGTTTTTCACCATTCTGGAAGTCTAAGCTGGACTTAGGTTGCACGGTAGGGTTCTGGTGAGAACTTCCCAGCTTGGACACAGCAAACCTTTCTGCTGTGTTCACTTCTTTTTATAAGGCCACCCATCCTACCCAGATTAGGATCTGACCCTTATGGCCTCATTTGACATTAATTACTTCCTAAAAGACCTTTCTTCAAAACAGCCACATTGGAGGTTAGAGCTTCAACATTCAACAGTTCAGTCTATAGCAGGGGCCACGTGGCAAGGAACTGCCTACAGTAGCTAAAAGGCATCCCAGCTTATGGCTAGCAGGACAATAACCTTCATCCTGCAACTTCAAGGAAAGAAACCAGTGACTTGGGAAAAGGATCCTGATCCCCAAATGGAACCACAACCACAGCTGACTCCTTGATTTTAACCATCAGACCCTGAGCAGAGTATCTAGTCTCACCGGGTCCAGATTTCTTACCCACAGGAATTACAGAATAAATCAATATTTTAAGCAGAGTTTGTGGCACATATGCATTAGTAGAAAATAATACATTCAGCTCATATTTTGGCTTGTGTTATATTTTATTCAATAGTAGTTATCCAACAGTTATGATTCTGGATCTGACCTGGTTAGAAAGCTGTAAAATTTTTCAACCATTTCCTAAACTTGAAGTTGACTGAAAATGGAGTAGTTTCTTTCCCACCACAGAGTCTGGCTTGAATATTTTCTTCTTTCCTACCTCCTTCCTTCATCAAACATTTATTGAATGCATAATATCTGCCAGATGTGAAATGGTGACTGGGGACGGCAAGTTAAACAAATGTCATTAGGGGAGCCTGGGTGACTCAGTTGTTTCAGTGTGGGACTTCAGCTTGGGTCGTGACCTCACAGTTTTTGTGTTCAACCCCTGCATCAGGCTCTGTGCTGACAGCTGGGAGCCTGGAGACTGCTTCAGATTCTGTCTCCTCTCTCTGCCCCTCCACTGCTCACACTCTGTCTCTTCCTCTCGCAAAAATATACATTAAAAAAATTTTTTTAAATCATCTTGTACTCATGGAAATCAATGTATGAAATCTATGTTTGAATGGCATAAAATTAACATTTGCTTTGAAATTCATATTTTAAAATGTTTGATTAGCTAACTTTTATTCCTAAACTCAAAATCAGTTCATTTATAGAAATTCTATTTAGCCAACCACAGCATATTAAAATGGCAAAAAAGAATACAATTAATAGAGAAACCTTAAGCACAGCAGCCTATAATTTTTACAGATTTCTAATATTGATAGTCCGTTGGACAATAAAAAACTTTCAGGGTTTTAGGTGCATGAAAACTAGCCTTGAAGAAGCTATCTTTCTCCAAACTGCCTTACCAGTAAATTTCCTAAAATTATTCCAAGAGCTATGGAAAATGTCTCTGAAATTATCTGCTTGTGCCAAAAGTCATGAGAAGAAAGAAATCAGCACTAGCAGTTTTCTCCATTAATCTGTCAAATGAATGCTGAGATGTCAGAATCAAGTGATAAATACCGAAGGACATGTGCTTCAATTCATTCCTTCTAAGAGAGAAGGTGAGCAGCCTGAAAGTCCGTTCACCTTTTCCCTGAATTAAAATGAGAGCTAAATAGTGAAATCTTAAGTTGTTGCTATTTATAGGTCCCCACTCACTATATTAGCATTTTTATCTTCTAATTTTCATATTTTAGAAAATTTTTTTCATGAGAAATATTGAAGAAACTCATCTTTGGGTTAAGATACTCTAAGGAGTACTTAAACCGAGGAGCATTCCCAAGCTGGTTTATGTTATGTCTCTAATACCACAAGCCCCGTGACTATCTGTCAAACTATCACAACGGTTACCTCATTCTACTCTGCCAAGATGGGGAATTATCCACTTGGTCAACTAACTGCCTTTCCTAACCCTCATCAAGTTTGTAGAAATAGAAGGGATTACATATGTTGAAAGTGACCATAAGGTATAATGAAAAAGGTATGAGGAAAAGTAGGCATTGCTAAAGTGAAAGATCAAATCCACAAAATCCTATCTGCAGAATTAAACAAAGGTCTAAAGAAAAGAGTTGGCAAGGTGTTCTTGAGAAAGGACCCCGAAGAGCAAGAATTTGCCATTGCCTACCAATATTGCTGGACAGAGTAGATCTCTTCACAAGCTGGTGAATCACAGCATCATTGTTCAGCTTCAATATTCCCTGGATGTGTCTCGTGGATATTTGCTTCCATTTTTCCCTCAGACCAAGCACAATATATATATATATATATATATATATATATATATATATATATATATATATGTGTGTGTGTGTGTGTGTGTGTGTGTGTGTATATATATATGTACACATATATATATACACACACACACACATATATGTGTATACATGTGTATGTGTGTGTGTGTGTATATAATTTACTTACTTTACATATGGCCTTGATAAAAGAAAAGGAGTATCATCAGGGATACAAGTAAATAATCTGCCCGCAGGAAAAAATTCACTTGCTAAATTAATTAGTCTAATAATTTATACTTCATTTGCTTGAAAATTTGAATATCCCATGGCAGTTTTTCTTTGAATACAGTTTGGCAGAGATAATGCCATGTGTTTAAGACAGTTCTTCTTAACACGTCTGCAGTTCAGCAAGTATAAGTTATTGCTTTCATCCAGAGAAACTCCATCACAAGTGTCAGGTGTCACTTCTGGGAATGTCCATGGATGCCCAGGCTCTTCCACTCCCACCCCATGTGATACAGGAAGGTCTTGAGGCACAGCCACAAAGTCCATGTGGGAGGACACCTGCCCTGGAGACTGGCTGAGGCCTGCTGTGGACTTCACATGATTTTCAGAGATCATATTACTATAAGTTCCATGAAAAAGAGGGAAAAAATGTGCTGGGAAACTGCTCATGGTAAAATGATAAACAGAAATAATAAAACCAACAAGTTGGCAATAGCATAAACAATGGACAAAAAACCAATACTATTATGAATAATTCAGCTAAGCTAGATTGTAATAAAAGCTATGATGAGTCTGTAGATGGATATTCATCCTTTGCATTCTTTTTCAAACCCTTTCATTACTTTAATGAGTAATATTAACTAGATCACATATAAAGCATTTCCTTTAATGATCTAGCATCAATCATATACATGTTCTTTTAAAAAGTTACTTTTATCCCAGACCAGGAATGAAGCTTATTTTGTTTTTCAAATAGACAGTTATATGTTCATTAGATACAAATAAGATACACTAAAATGTGATGAAACTTCTAAATGATAACACTTCCATCAATTGCATTCAACATCTTTTAAGAACAGGATTCTGGGGCGGGGCGCCTGGGTGGCTCAGTCTGTTAAGTGTCAGACCTCAGCTCAGGTCCTGATCTCACTGTTCAGAGTTCAAGCCCCACGACTGGCTCTGGGCTGACAGCTCAGAGCCTGGAGCCTGCTTCACATTCTGTGTCTCCCTCTCTCTCTGCCCCTCCCCGACTCACGTTCTGTCTCTCAAAAAATGAATAAACATTAAAAAAAATAAAAAATAAAAGGACAGGATTCAGGAGGGGGCCTGGGTGGCTCAATTGGTTAAGCTTTGGACTCTTGATTTCAGCTCAGGTCATGATCCCACTGTTTGTAAGTTCATGCCCCTTGTCAAGCTCTGCACTGACAGGCCTGCTTGGGATTCTCTCTCTACCCCTCCTCTGCTTCTGCATGTGCTCGCTTTCTCTATCTCAAAATAAATAAATAACTTAAAGAATGGGATTTGGGATATAAATTACTAAAGTATAGAGAACATTCACCTAGTAAATTCCAGTATTTTATTTATGTAAATATATCAATGTAAATATATCTAGCATTGAACATTAACTTGTAGTATTTCATAAAAACTCTTTTCGTACCCTTTATGAACATCTGCCTTCCCATACAATGGCCTAAGACTCGATATATGTATTATTTCTGGAAGGTTTTAGCTAACTATAAAGTGATGTTAATGTCTGACCAAATGAATTATGCAAACTGAACATGTTTTTTTTATAAACACTTCTTACACTGATACCATAATAATGCATTTCGTCATATTTTTTAAATTGTTTAATGTTTATTTATTTTTGAGAGAGAGAGACAGAGACAGAGCATGAGTGGGGGAGGAGCTGAGAGACAGGGAGACACAGAATGTGAAGCAGGCTCCAGGTTCTGAGCTGTCAGCACGGAGCCTGACGTGGGGCTCAAACTCACGGACTGTGAGATCAGGACCTGAGCCAAAATCGGACGCTTAATCCACTGAGCCACCCAGATACTCCACGTCAAATATTTTTCAAAGTCTGTATTTATTAACCTTTTAAAGGTACCAGATATGCTCCTATTCTGCCATCTTGATAATGTCCTAATGGAAAATAGTTTATTACCATATATTCTCCTTCATTGTATTAATTCCTTATTATTAGAAACGGCTGGCACACATTATAGAGCTGCGGCTCAGGGGAAAGAAGAAGGCAGAATTCTCATGATCTCAACTCCAGGTTTTAACTTTATGCCCAGTTCTCTAAAATTGAAGTGTGTATGCTACTACCAATTGTACTATATGTAGACTATAAAAATCTTTTACATTAAAAGGTACCATAAGGGGCGCCTGGGTGGCGCAGTCGGTTAAGCGTCCGACTTCAGCCAGGTCACGATCTCGCGGTCCGTGAGTTCGAGCCCCGCGTCAGGCTCTGGGCTGATGGCTCAGAGCCTGGAGCCTGTTTCCGATTCTGTGTCTCCCTCTCTCTCTGCCCCTCCCCCGTTCATGCTCTGTCTCTCTCTGTCCCAAAAATAAATAAAAACGTTGAAAAAAAAAATTAAAAAAAAAAAAAGGTACCATAAGAAAAGATAACCCATAAACTTGAATACACTACTTTAAACACATACAGAAAAATATCTAAAATATATAAAAAGCATCCACTATGTAATAATGCAATAATATGATGATTAAAAGAAGACATAGTTGTGACTAAGAAGTAGAAACACAAATCATAAATGAATATTAATTACATTAAAGGTTGGTTAAATTTAAACCACAGTAAGATAGCTTTTAATATTCACCACTTTGTCTAAAATGAAAAGCCTGAAAATATCATGTGTGAATGGAGATGTTAATGAAGCAACTGTGATTTTCATTTCACTACAGTAGCTAAATTGTTAAATAATTTAAAATGAATAAGTATAAAAGTATTTTAAATTACTTAAATGATTGAAAATGACTAAAAGTAAACTATACTCAGAGTGTTCTCAGACTTGTTATCAGCAACAATGAATATAGAATATGGTAATCCTTCAATATTTTGAAGAAAAGGATTTAAAACCAATACAAATTTTATTGATATATAATGATATAAAAAAGCAATACATTTTTAACAGTCCATATACCTTTTCAGGAATTATTTGAGCAGTAATTTTCAAAAGTTTGTCATTAAACAAAGGAAGAAGGGCAAAATTCAATAAATACTGAATCCAGTTCCAGTGACAAGATATTGTAGCCTGGCCATTCTGCCCAAGGTTTAGAGGCTGGCAATCCAGGTAATAACTAGAAAATGGAGGATGTCAATAGGGTAGGGGTAATACAGGTAATCAGGATAAAGAGGTAGAGTTTCATACACAGATACCATAACTTCAGGATATAAAGGCTTATGACTTAGCAAAGACAAATGGAAATTCAGGGAGACAGGGGAATTTACAAGAGAATTATAGGCCAAAGAAAAGGCAAATTAAAATGTGCCCTGTCTTAGCAACTGATAGAATGCCAGGAAAAGTGAATCTATTTAAAATTGATTCTACCCTAATTCCACTTAGAGCAGTCTTTGGTTAGAGACACTGGTCACATAAAAGAATGTGTACTACAAAAACTTAATTTTTGCATGACCATAATAATGGAAATACTATGTGTTGCTTTAAAAAGTTGAATTAGCCTAAAGACAGGCATACAGATCTTGGTGTGTAATGTTCAGATTAGAAGGTAAATGACATCAATTTTTAAAATGTAAAGGTAATAGAAGATGGAGGATTAAAAGTGGAATATAATGTACAAATGTTACTCTTATTTTAGATAGTAATCAAGAGAACAGGAAAGGAAAAACGAAGGAGTATTAGCACATTTTCTAAAAGTTTAGAATTAAAAATTAAGAATCCTACTAAGCTATATGTGTTATTCATCACTAGATATTGAACGTAGAAGTAGAAAATACTCAAAAGAATTACTCATCTTCTATTTTGGAGAATTAACAGATGTTATATGAAGTAGGAAATAAATTAGAGATATGCAAAAACACAAGGCAAAACAAAAACATTAGATTCTAAATTAGGTAATTCGGAACCAAGTAGGGACCTTTTGGTAGCCAGTCTTCAAAATGGCCCCTAGGATTCTCACTTCCTGGTATTCATGTTGTTGTGTAGTTTCCTTCCACACTGAATAGGGTTGTCGTATTTAATAAAATATTGTGGAAACAACAACCTGGGACTTTCAAATCTACATCATGAAAGACATAGCAGCCCATACCTGGCTCTCTTGGGTCACTCACATCATGTTGCTAGCTGCCACGTCATGAGGACACTCAAAAAGCCCTGTGGAAATATTCACAAGATGAGGACTGGAGGCCTCCTGCCAACAGCCATCACCAATGTGCCATATATGTCATCAGTTAGGAAAACAGAATGATTACAACTGATCCAGATTATTTAGTTATAGCCCCAGCTAAAACTGTTGTTTTCCTACTCTTTGATCCACATCAGGTTTACGTCCTCTTTTTGTCCCTGGAAAAGAGGTAGGGATGACTGAGACAAATAAGGATCCAGGTATACATGAGTCCCTAAAAAATTATCCATCTCATTTTTATATTTATTTTCTGTAAGTTTCAGTATTAAAATAGCAGTTGTATCTCTTAATTGTCTATAAATGCAATGACTTAAACATCTGTCAATACCTCCAATTATTTATAACTTAGTGATATTATTTTATGTGGTATGTTAAATATATTCATATATGAAATGAGCATAAACAATTATTTTCATTATGAAAACTCCAAAATAATTATTCTCAGACATGTTCAGAATAAGATTGATTTTTTAGACTTTTATTACATACGAAAGTGAACATCTTACTTTTAAATTCTGAGATAGTTTTTATTTATCCTATTTTACATATATATCAATATTATTAAAAGATGTAAGAATTGTTATAACATAACTGTTATGTAAATGGAAATGAAATAAATCTAGATGAATTTCTTCCGGGTCTTTAAATAATGAGATCAGAACTTCCTACTTCGCAGCACTAAACAAAAACACATAAAATATCTATATTGGCATCTATGGGAGATAAATGGTTGAACAAATTGTGTATTTTGTTGTATAGACAAAAACCTATTTCTCTTCCAAAAATATCACCTAGGGTCCTTATGCTGAAAACTGAAAGATAAATAAGAAAATGAACAGTACCACTAACACAAAAGTTTGATGAAATAAAGCTTTTAACATAAGCTGAGAAGTAGGAAAAAGATTCTAGAACTTTTATTTCCCTATCTTCTTACTAGTCATATTTCATTAGTATAAATGATAATTCTAAGAAGTTTTCGATGTTATAAATGACTCAAATATTAATTTGAAGGAAATTTGGGAAAAACTATTGTAAAAAAATGTATTCACAAAGAAAATTAAACCTAGTAAATATGGAGTCTATGAAAGTATGTATTATTGAGACTAAATGTGAAACTTGAGCTTATATGAAGCCCAGTCTAGATACTTCCACTTGGAAGTGCAACAGAGATCTGAACAATTTTTCCTAAACTATAATTTGCTACTGTAATGTTAGCTCTAAACTCTTTTATCTTTTGCATTATCTCACATTGAATAATGAGAGTTAAGAATCAGAGAATTGCCTCTGCTGGGTATCTGGCACATACCATGTCTCTCATTTACAATATCTAATTAACTTCCAAAACAATCCAATTTTATCCATTGGAAGTGTCGTTCAGTTCAGATTCAGTGTCATTTCCTTCTGGATTTAGTTCCCACCAGATCTTTCTACCTCTAGAAATACCCACTGCAGAATACAGTCCCAATTATCCCTTGAAAGCATGAATGTGATACCATCCTCTGACTAAAAACTTATAATGATTGTTGATTTCCTTATGCCTATTTCTTTGGCCAAATTCCTTAACAGTGGCTCATGGCTTTGTTCCACACTCACAATTTAAAATGGACTTGCAGTTACTCAAACATGCAATACTGCAACTAATCTCAGAGATTACTGATCTGCCTACAAAACCCTTCAATCAGTCCACTCCCTCAGCCCTAGCTAACTCCTCCTTTTCTGTATGAAAGAGAGAGAGAGAAGAATGGGGGTGGGAAAGAGAAGGAGAGACGGACAGAAACAGAGTTTCTAATTCTTACAATTGTATAATGTTTGATAAATGTTCCTATTTGCAGAGTTCAGTAGATTGAGTCAGACTCCTTGTCCTGTTTCGTTTTCAAAATTAAGTTTTTCTTATACATTGCTTCACATTTGTGACTTTCCCTCATATTGTTCTATCTCTGCACTGGCTTCTACAGCTAGGCTCATTTCTATTTAATTACATTTTAAGGCAGTTGTTTTGAGAGAACTAAACCAATAGCCAAATTCATTTAAATAAAATATATTCTTCAGATGTTGAGAAACTGCCCCCAGGAGCTCGTGCTTTTTACAACATTTTGCAAGTATACAAGTAGTACATAATGGTCCTAAAATATATAATGACCATGAGATCAAAATAATGTCCTATTCAGAGATCTTGTTGACTTAAAATTTTTAAAATTTGGATAAAATGCAAGTTAATCACACATCAACTTTGTGATATGTGGCCTTCTATAGCAAAGAAAAAGAAACTCTATATGATATTCTGTTGCGTGAAACCAATTATCTTTAGGATCCAAGAATAATTGTTTGCAACCGTCTTTCAATCTAAGAAAAGATTGAGATACAAAATATCACTTTATGTAACTACTTCATTGTCATTATCAATTATCTTACAAACTTTTCCTGTAGGTTTCCTGTTCATGTCCTCTATGTATTTTCCTATAGTCATAAATTTAACAACTTTAATTACTATTTGCAATTAGTTCCAACATTTGTCATAATCAAATCAAATTTGTTTAGCTAATCTCTAACCCTAGATGAATTCACAAACATATGGTCTCTTGTCCTATGTGCAGTCTTAAATGCAGACCTTCGAAATGTCTAGCCTGAGGATTGAAATAACCATCTAAGGAATTAATATTTTCTGTCCAGTCTTAGTACTCCAGCAAAGTTAGCATTCCTAAATGGCATAATAATCTCCCCAATGCCCCTTAAAAATCAACAATTCTTTACTGTTTTTTTAATAAAGTCCAAACGTTTAAACAAGGTATACAAAAATCCCTTCACTATATGTTCCTATGCAACTTATGCAGAATCATCCTCTCCTTCTTTCACCTCCTTAAACTTAATCCTCACACACAACTGGTGTTTTTCAAAAACTTTTCTAGTTTTGCTTTTCTCTCCTCTACCAGAAAATTCTAGTATTAAACAAGATCTTCAACCCTGATCATGAGGCTTCTCCACCCCACTGCACCAGAGTCCTTCCTTCCTCTGTTCTATTACACCTTGTGCAAGTGTCTGCTAAACAGAGCTATTGTTATTGTGATTTCCCCACATTAGACTTTAAAGATAAGAATCATGCCTTCGATTCATTCAACTAATAACCACCTTATCCCAAAGAAAAAGGTAACAAAAAAGATAGACAATTATAGTAAAATATTAATTTTTGAAACAGGGAAATACAGAGGCTTATAAAAACATGACAGATAGCAAAAAAACACTTTCTCCAGGGCACCTGGGTGGCTCAGTCAGTTAAGCATCTGACTCTTGATTTCAGATCAAGGATCTAGCCCTGCATTGACCTCTACGCGAAGCATGGAGCCTGCTTAAGATTCTCTCTCTCTTGCTCTCTGCACCTCCCCCAGCTTGCACTCCTGCTCTCTCTCAAAAGAAAACAAAAACAAACTAAAACAAACAAACAACCCATTTTCTCCAGATGACACAGGCTGGAATTTAGCCATTCTTTATCACCAAGGACAAAGTCTCAATTAGTATTGAATTTCTTAAAATCTGAAGTGAATAAACCAAGTTCATAGAACATGTTACTTTTAAACAGAATGTCTCTGAAAAAAACCATTATTTGATTAATTGTGCTATGTCTGAATGGTGGCTATGACCCAGCACTGTTTGAACCCTATTCTTTAAAACAAAGGAAAAAAATAGTTGCTCTTTCAGAGGTGGACATTTCTCAGTTTTGAGTTAATTTGTTACAACGCTAGGTATTTACTTTGTCAACAGATGCTTCATTTTAACACTGTTAGCCTCGGAACACTTCATAAAATGTAAAAAGAAAAACTTACTTTTCTAGTACTAATTTTAGATTGTGCTTATATTGATTTTCCCCTTTTTTGATTTTTTTTAAGAGACTGAGTTATTCCACACACTCTCCCCTAACTCCTCAGTTCTTCACAAGACTAGACTTCAGGACTACAAGCCATTAATTAATACTTTTACAACATCAATTAATGAGCTATCACAGCTTCTCTGAAAGGATGCTAAGTCTCAGGATCTGAATTGTTAGTCGTAAAAATCCTGGCATGAGGATGACATGTGATCGGGTCATTCTGTCCCGATTTGAGTTTCTGGCAAAATGCCAACCTTAAAAACCACTCATTCAGCTACAGTCAGAAATACAGGAACTACATTCAAATATTTCATGCTATTAAGATTGTGTCTCACGCTCAACTGGTAAATTCATCCGCTCATGACAAATGATTACCATAGTTATGTGTTTGTCAAATACTTCTGTGTTTGTCAACTTCTTTCTGAGGGGCTCAGGTTACTTCCTAGTACACCAAACTTTAACTGCTGTTTTCAAAGAGGCAAGATATTTATCTAGAAAGTTTCACAAATGTATTATGGCTTCCACCGAATACTTTGCTGTGGTTGTCCTGCTACCTTCTCAGCATGTGATTTTGCAGGACTCTGCGGGGTACTTGGTGATAATGACAACTTAAAGTGAAGATAGTAAACTTCCTTTCACCCTTGTGAGTATTTAGACAGGAGCTGTATCCTCGTCTTCTGAGGAGGGAATCCCTTTTAACCCTCTGATCCTCTGGGGAGAGAGTAGGTGAGTGGGCATGCTAAATTATGAAACTTTACATTGGCCAAGCCCTACTGAAGTAACTTTTGGTTCAAGTAGAAGGTTTTCATTTTTTTAAAGAAACAAACTGTTAAAACACACCAAAAAAAATACGCCTGTGTTTCTAGGTACTGTATTATAATCAGTGCCTACTATTACATTAAAAGCCTAAGCAAATCCCAAGATTGAAGCCAGAATAGAAACCAGAACCAGAGTCAGGGATGAACAAGGAAAGAATATCTGGGCTTTGATGGACTTAGAGCAGTAAACTCATCGTTTGGGGCATGTTTTATTGAAGCAATAACAGGGGCCATTACCTCCAGGATCTCTTAATACCATGTAATAGATTCTAAAGCAAAGTGAGGGCCAGTAGGGATCAGATTTGTGTTATCTGTGGTTCTGTCCTGCTCAGCACAGTATCTGGCACATCAAAGAATAAGGTATTAAAAGTGTTTTTAGAAATGTCTTCCATAATAAAATATGAAACAAATGTCTTCGTATCAGTACTATGCTAAATTTTATCATCTTTCCATCTGTTTCACTGTTTTTCTTAAAAGACATTAGAGAGGATGTATAACATTTAGTTTTTTCTTGACTGTCCCAGGCTAGTACTTCTTATCAAAGATTTAAATGTTTTTAGCTCTTCAATAATTCTTTTTAATAATTTCAAAGGATTTGAAGTTAGGAAGACAGTGTGGTAAAATGTGTTAATCATCAGTTCTAAGAATTAGGTTTATGTGTTGACTTTATGACAAGCCAGTTGTATGGCAATTATAGCTACTCTTGAGAACAGATGTGTATGAATATTTTATTATTATCTTATTTAATGCAATTATATAAATGTGGCAACCCATTGTCCTCTTGGATTTTTTCTGATTATGCAATATTTCAATACCTGGCTCTGTTTCATTCTGGGATTATTTTTATAATCACTGGGATTATTTTTATAATGATTCCATATGGTCTTATTTAAATTTAACTAAGCTATCTTTCATTTTAGGATTGTTTTTGCTCTGACGAATCTTCCTTTAGTGATATTTGTAAGTTTAGGACTGAAAATAGAGATGGGAAGCATGCTTTTAAAAATGTATTACAGGGGCGCCTGGGTGGCGCAGTCGGTTGAGCGTCCGACTTCAGCCAGGTCACGATCTCGCGGTCCGTGAGTTCGAGCCCCGCGTCAGGCTCTGGGCTGATGGCTCGGAGCCTGGAGCCTGTTTCCGATTCTGTGTCTCCCTCTCTCTCTGCCCCTCCCCCGTTCATGCTCTGTCTCTCTCTGTCCCAAAAAAAAATAAACGTTGAAAAAAAAATTTAAAAATTTAAAAAAAAATTAAAAAAAAATGTATTACAAAAGAATCCAGTCATTTTGGAAGTGCATAGTATCAACTACGTAGATAAAACAGTAAACTTCAAGGAAGTATTATGCTTTATTCTTTAAGAATCTGAAATGTTTAACAATACTGTTAATATTTCACAAAAAAATGAATGATGAAATGGAAGACTAACTTTTCTTCAGTAAGTTAATAATTTGTAGATATAACTGTTTACAAATGTACATATTTCTTCTTCATTCCCTATCTTTTAATGGCTGTTATCCTAATGTCTTTCTGTGCTTTCACTTATTAAATTTTTTTAAATTCATTTTTGAGAGAGACAGAGCATGAGTGGGGGTGGGGCAGAAAGAGAGAGGGAGACACAGAAACTAAAGTGGGCTCCAGGCTGAGCTGTCAGCATAGAGCCTGACATGGGGCTCGAACCATGAATAGTGAGATCATGACCTGAGCCAAAGTCAGATGCTTAACTGACTGAGCCCCCCAGGCACCCCAACTTTCATTTTTTAAATATCCTTATATGCTATTAGAAAAGCAGTACGTACACAAACATACACAAAAAAGTACTTATTAAGAGCTTCATTATGAGTCACATATAAAGCTTATACTTGTATAAATTGTATAATTGTTACATATAAGTTTAGAAATATCCTTTGTAATATGCAGAATAGATTTTATATTTTACGTTTATTCTCAAAGCAGGAAATGTACAACCAAAAATTGCTGAGTGATTATTTAGGCCTACATGTGATTAAATTGGTTTTAATTTAGATAGCAACTCATTAAACTGTATAGCATATTAACAAATAGGAACACTTCCTGATTATTTACAGAGACATTATAGCATATTTTTAATGCCCAATAATGACACATTTTAGTGGCTCTCAATAAAGCAGTCCAATTAAATTTGCCTTCAAGGAACTAAAGTAAGAATTCATTCATTTTGCTGACTTCCAAGGAAGATAGTAGAATAAAGGATCCTGAACTCACCTCTCCCACAGACACAACTGGATAACACCCACATCAGTTTAAATAAACTACAAAACAACCGAAGACTGACAGAACAGACTCTCCACAGCTAAACTAGAGAAGAGGCTACATCCAAAACAGTAGGAAGAACAGAGACACAGTCAGAAAATAAGCTGACCTGTGAGACTGTCCAAGGGAAGGAGAAGGACCCAGGCATGGAGAAGGGAGAGGAGCTGACTATAAAATGGGCACCTCACGCACAAGGGACCCACACTGGGAAGATGAATCTCCATATTTGGCTTTGAAAACCATAGGGGCTTAAATTCTAGTTCTTACAATCCCTGGGGCTTCACATCTGGAACTTCAAAAATCAGTGGGTATTGCTGAGATCAGAGGGAGATAAGAAACTGAGTCCCTGTTCTTAAAGAGACAGCACAACAAACAGCCCTCTGAAATATAGCCTAGAGGCAGCAGTTTGAAAAATGCCTGGGGATAAGGAAGGGAGATTTGTTTACTACTCTCAGAGTTTTAGCTGGAGGGGCAGGGATCTCTTGGAGAATCCTTCAAGAACAAAGGAGCTGGCGGGTGCCATTTCCCTCTCCAGCTCCCCAGCCTAGATCCACAGACACCGGTGGCAACCAGCACAGGGTGATCACTCTCCACTTAGCTTGCCAACAGTGCACACTGCCCTCCTGTTTTTCTGCAGACTCATCCTCTCCAACCTGATCTCAGTAGCTCTCCAAATGAGTACAGGTTTCCTCCCATGGGAGACCTGCACAAACCTTGCTAACACTGCATGCCTCACCCCTGAGCTCCTCTATGGACTCAACCCCTCCATTCCCGCCTTAGCAGGACTACATCCAAAGCAGCTATGGGTCCCTTCCCATGGCAGACCAGTGCAAATCTCGCTAGTGCTGCGTGCCCCACTCCTGTGTTCTCCCACAGACCTGACCCCTCCAACCTACCCTTCTCCAAAGGAGCACCACAAATGCGGTGTGACAAGTAAGATGATTCATTTTCAGCAATACCAAATAAAAGCTGTGCTGTCTAGTTAGCAATAGGTTTACAACCTATTGGAAATATGTATGAAAATCCCTCCCCCCAATCATGGAGTCCTAAACCCTAAGACAATTCACTCCTGGTTCTTCTTCCCCTCTCCATTTTACAGGCTTTGCAATGAGCATGCACCAAAGAACTGAGGTCTCTGAGAAAGAACTAAAGTCTCTAGGTCACCTCAAGGAATGTATATTTGTTCCACTAAGACTTCTCTTTGCCTTTCATAGGCATAACTGATTTCTGGGTAAGGCTGTAACCTCTGTAGTGCTCAGCCAATGTGGAATCAGGGGAAGGACTTGCACTCTAGGAGATAAATTGCCTGCTGTAACTACCCCAAGTGTGCCTGTTCATCAGACACCTGCTCTTGCAAGAATGTTGATTAAAGCTTCACTTCATTGTGCTCAGAGTCTCCCCGTCCCTCCTATGATTGGGTCAGTGGGCCTATTTCTCACATGCAGCATTCTGCAAGCCGTCCCAAGGAGCCCAGAACCACTCCAAAGTGACTCCTGCCACAGGGAGAGGGGAAGATAACCACACACACCAGTTCAACTGCAGCCCCAGCAGTGGGCTGGGGGAAGACATCTGGTCTCACTGCAGGCTCCACACACTAATGAAAGGCTTTCAGGGACAACACAGGAAGAGTGCCCTGCAGCTCCGCGCTGTCACAGCTCACAGGCAAACATCTGTTTTGACTCAATTTAAGCCCAATGCAACTCAAGACTGGCCCATCAATGACATAGGGACCAAACCCTGCCTGCAACAGGCAAAGAGAACCATTACAGGTAACTGGACTGAGGGCAAACACAAGTCAGGCACAACAGCAGGGTACACAGCACAGAAGCACTAGGTTCTAGTGAACAGGGGACATTGTGCTTGAGGGCACTATAGGGCCTCTTCTTCCCAAGGCCACTACTTTAAATAAACAGTCACAGAGTTAGAAAAAATGAGGAGACAGGGGATTATGCCAGAAATGAAAGAATAGGACAAAATCACAGCACGAGAACTAAATGAACCAGAGACAGGTGATATGTTGTATAGAGAATTTAAAGTAATGGTCATAAAGACACTCACTGGACTTAAGAGCAGAGGACCTCAGTGAGACCCTCAAAAAGAGAAAGCATAAAAAAGAACCAGTTGGAGATAAAGAACTCAGTGAGTGAAATTAAAACTACATTAGATGGAATAAATAGTAAACTAGAGGAAGCAGAAGAATGGATGAGTGACCTGGAGAACAGATCAATGAGAAGCTGAACAGGAGAGGGAAAAAAAAAAAAAAAAAGATTAATAAAAAAAAAGAATACATTAAAGCAAATCAGTGACACCATTAAGTGTAATAACATTTGCATTATAGGAATCCCAGGAGGGGAAGAGAGAGAAAAGGGATCAAAAAGTTTGTTTGAAGATATAATAGCTGTAAACTTCCCTAATTTGGGGAAGGAAACAGAAATCCAGATCCAGGAGGCAGAGAGAGCCCCCAACAAAATCAACCCAAGGAGGTTGACATTGAGGCACACTACTTTAAATGGCAAAAAAGTAATGATAAAGAACTTTTAAAGCAGCAAAAGAAAACAGTTACACCCAAGGGAAGCCCCATAAGGCAATTAGCTGATCTCTCAGCAGAAACTTTGCAGGCCATAAGGGAATGGCATTATATACTCAAAGTACTGAAAGACTAAAATCTGTAGTTAATAAAATTCTATCCAGCAGGCTATCATTCAGAATAGAAGGAGAGTTAAAGAGCTTCCCAAACAAAGGTTAAAGGAATTCATGACCACTAAACCAGCCCTATAAGAAATGATCAAAGGAATTCTGAGTGGAAAGACCATAAGCCTGAGTAAGAAATGGAGGAAGCTGCATTCCCTTGATGATAAAAGCAGTAAAATTAAGTATGTTCGCAAAAATCAGTAAAGAGATTCACACACAAAAAATAATTTTTTAAAGGATATATAGTATGATACCACATACCTAAAACATAGGGGGTTGGGAAGAAGAATAGAAATTTTCTTCTTTTAGAATGGGTTCAAACTTAAGTGACCATCAACATAATATAGACTGCTATATGCTTAAGGTATTACATATAAAACTAATGGTACCCACAAATAAAAAACTGGTAAGAGAGAGAGAGAGGCAAAGAATCCAATATATCACTAAAGAAAGCCAAAAAACAGAGGCAAGAGCAAGAAATAAACAGATAAGAACAAAAACAACCATAAAACAAGTAACAGAATGACAAGAAGTACACACCTATCAATTACTTTGAATATAAATGGACTAAATGTTCCCATCAAAAGACAGAAGGTGACAGAATGGATGAAAAAAGCAAGACCCATCTATATGCTGCCTACAAGTGATTCAATTCAGACCTACAGACACAGACACGTGCAAATTGAAAGTGAAGGAATAGAAAAACACTGTCATGCAAATGGAAGGGAAAGAATGCCAGGGTAGCAATACTTAATATCACACAAAATAGATTTTAAAACACACTGTAATAAGACACAACAAGGGACATAATAGATCACCAGATAGATCTAACAGATACATTCAGAACATTCCATCCAGAAACAACAGAATATACATTCTTCTCAAGTGCACATGGAACATTTTCCAGAATAGATGACATCAGAAGCCACAAAACAAGTCTCAACAAATTCAAAAAGGTCAGAGTCATACCATGTATCTTTTCCAACCACAATGGTATAAAACTAGAATTCAACCACGAGAAAAAACTTGGAAACAACACAAATACATAGAGGTTAAATAGCACTCTACTGGGGCGCCTGGGTGGTGCAGTCGGTTAAGCGTCCGACTTCAGCCAGGTCACGATCTCGCGGTCCGTGAGTTCGAGCCCCGCGTCGGGCTCTGGGCTGATGGCTCAGAGCCTGGAGCCTGTTTCCGATTCTGTGTCTCCCTCTCTCTCTGCCCCCCCCCCCCCCCCCCCCGTTCATGCTTTGTCTCTCTCTGTCCCAAAAATAAATAAACGTTGAAAAAAAATTAAAAAAAAAAATAGCACTCTACTAAACAATGAATGGGTCAACCAAGAAATCCAAAAGGAAATAAAAAATATGCAGGGAGGATGGCCAACAGATACATGAAAAGATGCTCAATATCAGTCATCATCAGGAAAATGCAAATCAAAGCCACAATGAGACATCCCCTTAAACCTGTCAGAATGGCTAAAATCAACAACACAAGAAACAACAAGTGCTGATGAGGTTGTGGAGAAAAAGGAAACTCCTTGCACTATTGGTAGGAAAGCAAACTGGTGTGGCCATTGTGAAAAATACTATGGAGTTTCCTCAAAAAATTAAAATAGAATCACCCTATGATTCAGTTATTCCACTATTGGGTATTTACCCAAAGAATATGAAAACACTACTTCCTAGGAATGCAAACTGGTGCAGCAACTCTGGAAAACAGTATGGAGGTTCCTCAAAAAATTAAAAATAGAACTACCCTCCGACCCAGCAGTTGCACTAGTAGGTATTTATCCAAGGGATACAGGTATGCTGTTTCGAAGTGACGTATGCCCACCAATGTTTATAGCAGCCCTATCAACAATAGCCAAAGTATGGAAAGAGCCCAAATGTCCATTGATGGATGAATAAAGAAGATGTGGTATATATATATACAACGGAGTATTACTAGGCAATCAAAAAGAATGAAATCTTGCCATTTGCAACTAGGTGGATGGAACTGGAGGGTATTATGCTAAGGGAAATTAGAGAAAGACAAAAATCATAGGACTTCACTCATATGAGAACTGTAAGAGACAAAACAGATGTACATAAGGGAAGGGAAACAAAAATAATATAAAAACAGGGAGGGGGCCAAAACGTAAAAGACTTTTAAATATGGAGAATAAACAGAGGGTTACTGGAGGGGTTGTGGGAGGGGGGGATGGGCTAAATGGGTAAGGGGCACTAAGGAATCTACTCCTGAAATCATTGTTGCACTATATGCTAATTTGGATGTAAATTAAAAAAAAAAGAAATTAGAGAAGTAAATATGAAGTGCACAAGTAATGGTTTTTTAATGATTAGTTGCATTGTGGACTCTGAAGCCATATGGATGAAATTTCATCCTTGATTACATTAGAATCCATTGGCCTCTCTTAAAAAGAAAAAAAAGAAAACACTACTTCCAAAAGATATATGCAACTCTATGTTTACTGCAGCATTATTTACAATAGCCAAAATATGGAAGCAACCCAAGTGTCCATACACAGACAAATGGATAAAAGCTGGTATATACAGGCAATGGAACATTAGTCATAAAAAAGAATGAAGTCTTGCCATTTGCAGCAACATGAATGGATCTAGAGGATATAATGCCAAATGACATGTCATTCAGGGAAGAACAAATACCATATGCTTTTAGTCACATGTGGAATTTAAGAAACAAAACAAGCAATCAAAGAAAAAAGAGACAAACCAAAAAACAGACTCTTAGCTATAGAGAACAAACAGTGGTTACCAGAGGGGAGGTGGGTGGAGGGATGGGTAAATAGGTGAAGGAAACTAAGAGTAAATTTATCATCATGAGCACTGAGTAATGTATAGAATTGTTGAATCACTATATCGTACTTGAAGTGAGTATAACACTCTATTTAAATTATACTGGAATTAAAAAAAATAATTCATTTTATTGTTTAGTTGACATAGAAATCTAATACTATGAAGAAATGCTTAGTAACTAAAATTAAATAAAAAATTTTGTGTATAATATAGAATCACATAACCATTTTAATAGTAACCTTATAGAATTAGATTTATCCTCTGAACTGAAATTTTCAGTGTATTTTCTTCAACGTCATATGACAAATCATCTATATTTTAATAGAAAATAATCAGAAGAAACAGAGAAAATTGTATCAGTATTATAATAGCTTCTAATAGTGTTTGAATTAAAAATGATCAAAATATCTTTGGTTTTAATTATTGCCTGATATAATTAGTTTGGTCCAAGACAAAACGTGAACCTTATAGAAAACTTAAAGATTTCATTTCACTTATCTTTATTAGTACATACTTTTATTTTTAAAAATGTTTTTGGGGCGCCTGGGTGGCGCAGTCGGTTAAGCGTCCGACTTCAGCCAGGTCACGATCTCGCGGTCCGTGAGTTCGAGCCCCGCGTCGGGCTCTGGGCTGATGGCTCAGAGCCTGGAGCCTGTTTCCGATTCTGTGTCTCCCTCTCTCTCTGCCCCTCCCCCGTTCATGCTCTGTCTCTCTCTGTCCCAAAAATGAATAAAAAACGTTTAAAAAAAAAAAAATTTAAAAATGTTTTTAATGTTTTTTTATTTTTGAGAGACAAGAGTGCGAGCAGGGGAGAGGCAGAGAGAGGGAGGGAGACACAAAATTTGAAGCAGGCTCCCAGCTGTCAGCACAGACCCCGACATGGGGTTCAAACTCATGAACCGTGAGATCATGACCTCAGCCCCAATCGGACGCTTAACCGGTTGAGCCATCCAGATGTATTATTACATACTTTTAAATCTCTGGTTTTTACTGGTGATGCATTACAAAAGTTGACGTACATTCTAATCACCTTTTCACCCCTGAGGAAAAGATTCCTCACCCTAAATAATAGGGGATAGCCAAACACAGGACACCCAATACCATGTCCTTTTAAATCAATTTAAATATTATTTTGATAATGGTTTGGATCAAAAATACAATTACCTGGTTGTTATCATTATTTGTTGAATAGCTAATCCTTTCGACATAAGGGCACATTCATTCCTTCTAAGATTTTTTTATTTGGTTATATTTACCACGCTGTATGTTTTAGGGCAACCCCATTATTTTGATTACCCTAGATTTACAATATATCACTGTTGTTCTACCTTCATTACTCTATAGTAAAAAATGATCTTTTATGTATTTCGAGATGAATTCAGCATAATTCTTACAAAATTTCCCCTCAAAAATTATCAAAATTCTATTAAACTGGATTGTTTTCCAAAAAATTAGCATGTTAACTATATTCAGTATCCCTGCCAGGAAATGTGCTGCCCTTCTCCATTATTAACATCTTTGGTGGTGTGTGTGTGTGTTTAGCAGTTTTAAGTTTCCTCATAATAATCTTTAACATGATCAAGAATAAGCTCTATCATCTGATGCAATCCTATTTCATGCTCGTTGAGACTCTATTGAACTATAAAACATATTTTAAAACATTTTCATATTAACTCCCTCAGTGGTTACATAGCTTTTTAATCATAGAATTTCTTGACATAACAAAGTCTATGGCTCACCTGCTCAGAGACATGTGCTTATGCAAACTTGTTGAGATATACTATACCATTTACAGACACGTTATGTCCCGCAGCCCTCCAGGTATGTATACCAAAATTCTTACCAATTTTTTCTAGCTTATGAATGTGCTTATGTTTATTTTATACTTAACTTTTTAAATTCATTCTAAAAAAATTGATGCATTCAAATGGTATCAAGTACAAGTTTGAAAATTGTTATCTCCTGCTTTCTTCTAATAACCATACTTTATACGTAACACTGGTCAGAACTTGCAAAATGTTTTATTGTGAAATCTGGAAAATAGAAACTTGTACATGACTTTTTATCAGTCCAGACTCCTTGGATGTGATGAATTATTTATAAAATGACGAGAACAAAACAACTATATTTGTGCTTTAAACAAAAGATGGGTAGTCACATGCCAAAAACACTTTAAATAACATTTACTCTAGTGCAGATGAATTTGACTGAGGATAAGCTGAATGAACACATAGCCACCTAAAACTGCACTTATGATTTACATGGAAAATATAGAAGGGACCTTAACAAAATTTGAATAATATATCTCTAAACTTCACAAAATGAGGTAGTAGCAGTCTTGGAATGGATGGAGACCTTGACTCTTTCAATAGTAACCAGGATAATGCAAACTAAGGATCGAGGTACATATGATTACCATGTTGTCAAAAATAAAATAAAAACATACCACGCCAGTGCTGATAAATACACAGAGAAGTATACAATAGTCACTGAAATTAGGAATGCAAATTTTTGATACGGATGGATGTTAATTTACATTATATTAAAAATATTTTCTTACCCTGGTTCTATCATTTTAGTATCACTCTTGTAAAACAGTAAATTCTTCACTCACACAACTAACAGATCCAAAACCTATTGGAGTCGCAACAGGCCTCAAGACCTGCTCCAGGGCATGAATGGCTAGATAATTTAATACAATAGTGCATCCTGTTTCCATGATCAGCAATTTTAGATTATCCCACGCTAGCCTACTATTCTCTTTGTTAAATTTGCCATCTTACATTACCTAAGCATTATTGTCCTCACGTTCAACTTTATTTTTTCCAGTCTCATTTTTAAGCAGTTGATGTTAACTTCTAATCTCACAAGGAAAACAATGAAATTTCAATATCTGTTTAGCTTACCCCCAATCCTATTATTTTATATAGCTCCTGTGTCTCACTTCAAATTTCCTTAGCTTTTCCTGATGCACTTTTCAGTTCCCAGATCCCATCCATGATGTCTCCATCTCATCATGTCCCCTTAGGCTCCTCTTGGTCGTGACAGTTTCTCAGATTGCTCTTTTTGATGACCTTGGCAGTTTGGAGGAGTATAGGCCAGGTGTACATGGAATGCCCCTCAACTGAGATTTGGCTCATGTTTTTTCTTGTGACACGAGTAGGGTTATGGGTTTGAGGGGAGGAAGATCACAAAGTCAGAATGTCATTTTCATCACATCAAGGAGATCTACTACCATATGACTTGCAAAGCCGATGCTAATTTTGAACCCCAGGCTGAGTAGTGTGTATCAGTTTCTTCGCTGTGAATTGACTCCATTTGTTTTACTCCTATCCCATGCTGTGCTCCGTGGAGGAAAGTCACGATGCACAGCCCACTCTTTTTTTTTTTTTTTTTTTAATTTTTTTTCAACGTTTATTTATTTTTGGGACAGAGAGAGACAGAGCATGAACGGGGGAGGGGCAGAGAGAGAGAGGGAGACACAGAATCGGAAACAGGCTCCAGGCTCTGAGCCATCAGCCCAGAGCCTGACGCGGGGCTGGAACTCACGGACCGCGAGATCGTGACCTGGCCGAAGTCGGACGCTTAACCGACTGCGCCACCCAGGCGCCCACACAGCCCACTCTTAATAAGCACGAGTTACTCTCCTCAATTGCTTTTCCTGGTATCAAGCAGATCGTTTAAGTCTGCTCGAACACATTTAAGTTTCTCCCAATTACGTGTTGTGTGTTTACATGTATGCGTACACACAAATACACACACACTGAATCTCCCTTTAGCCATTTCTTTCTCTCCTTTTCTACTCAAACTTCTTGAGAGGTTTGCTGAGGTTCCTTCCTTTGAACACGTGCAGAGGTAGTCATCCTCAATGAAAAGATGTGTGAAACAAATTTTTAAATACTATTAGCTACCGTAAGTAAGACATCCCCCAAGTAGAAAATTTTTGAAGATACTGGTCATCTCTCATCAGCAAACTGGCAAAATCTCATTAAGAATATTGACCTTAGGGGCACCTGGGTGGCTCAGTCAGCTGAGCGCCAGACTGACTCAGGTCATGATCTCACAGTTCTTGGGTTCCAGCCCCACATCAGGCTCTGTGCTGACAGCTTGGAGCCTGGAGCCTGCTTCAGCTTCTGTGTCTCCTTCTCTCTCTGCCCCTTCTCGGCTCATTCTCTCTCTCTCTCTCAAATCAATAAACGTTAAAAAAAAAAAAAAAAGTAAAAAAAAGAATACTGACCTCAAGTAATTTCTCCCATGCAAAAGAAGCTTCTGTAAATAAAGGACCAGCCCATAACATATGGTAGAGACATAGGGAAAGGCAATTACATCAGAAACTTCCTGAGAGAATGCCAGCATGTACTACTCAAGTATTTCTAATACTCATATATATATACTTGAATGGAATAATTACAATCCTGCAAAGACTAATTGCCAAATAAATTGCAAAATGTGGGTGCACTATAATTATGAAAGGAAAGGAGAGAATTTGCACACCACAGTGGAGGTGAATGGACTTGAAGAAAACTGTGGAATTAGTCATTCTTATTATCTCTTACTTTTGAAAATATTGTCCTAGGTTTATCTTGTTCTCCTTCTAGGATTAAAACTATGTACAATTCTTTAGGTGTCACTTGCAAACTGCTTTTAGTTTACCTATGTGCATGGCTCAGGGATCGACTAGTTTAATTAAGGACACTTTGTTACTTTTACCAGAAGGGTAAATTTAGAAATTTAGATTTCTTTTCCTCACCCTCACCTCTTTTTCTTACTTTCCTTCTCCTACTTTTCCTCTTATATTCTCCTTTTCCTCTTCATTCTTTGCTTCACAAAATATTGTCCTTAAATTTACAGGGATTTTTTTTTTTGTCATTTATTTAGGATATACATGTATTTGTAGCAGGACATCCTTCTTAATGTGCAATTTGCTGCAATACATGAAAAGTGAAATCCTTGTGCCCAGTAAGAAAAAATAAAGCCATCACTTCTAGAAAACACTGGTTCTAAAACATGTTTTGTAACAAAGTTTCCATCCATAGAAATTCAATAATTAATTCATAATAAATTTGTTCTTTCCTAACTCATAGTTATTCTTACTTAGCTCTTATGGATCATTGTTTTTATCTCTTTGCATTGAATTTTTTTCAGCATTTGTTTTCAGAAGGCTTTTTAATGTTTATTCTCTGTCAATAGCTCACTTGTACTTCTGGTATTTTATTTCTCTGATAAACAGAAAAAATCTTTAAATATTTTTTCAACCATTACATGCAGAACTATATAGCTCAACCTGATTTGTAATGTTATACATTTGTTGAAATCACTTAAGGTTGTTTCCAAAGTCTCACTTTGTATATTTTTGACAATACATTTGGACATTTTCCTTCCTGTAGCTGACCACAATCATTGGAGACCTGACTGCTACAGAATATCATTTTTGATAGTACTAAGATATTATACAGGAAATGTGGGTTAAAGCAATATTTCTGACAGTGAACTGTGATTATCTGTGGGTTGTCTGTTTGAGAGCATGAAATAGATTTTCTAAGCTTTTTCTATTACAGTACATAAGACCCTGACTTTCATCTTAGATAACTGAAGTAAAGAATTGCTACAGATCACATTACTCAAAAGAAAAAAAAAATATTTTCCTCATTGAGGTCGAAATATTATTAAAGTCACCTAGACAAGTACCTACGATTGTTTTTCTGCTTCTCCCAAGAGACTAAGCAATGTAAATACAATTTTTTAATGCTTTCTTTTGGGGAGCGGGTGGGGTAGAGCCCATGCACGGGTGCCAGAAGTGGACAGAAAGAGCCAGAGCGAATCTCAAGCAGGCTCCCTGCCCAGCCCAGCATGGAGCCTGACAGACAGGGGTGGGGGTGGGGCCTCCATCTCACCTCGGTGAGGTCATGACCTGATGCTTAACTGACTGAGCCATACAAGGTGCCCCTAAGACATTCTTAATTCTAATGTATCACACATCTAAATCTCAGGGTTTTTTTGTCTATAAAACATAAGATAGGTTCACCAATTACACATGTGAAGAACACTTCTATGAAAGTCACAACTCAAACATTTTATTGGAAAATAAAAATGTAGCCCTGTGAATATGTTTTTCTCCACTATGCTAAAAATATTGGCAAAATGGCAAATTTCATATTTCTAAAACCACTGCAAATTTTTACCATTATAGAATAAAGGTCTTAATTTGGAAATACAATTTCAAGGACTTAGTGATACATTTGCATTTGTCAGATAGCATGAATAAATGCTTATTTAGAAATCCTCTATAAAATGTCTTTAATCAAATAACTCTGATCAGAATTGAAATCATAGATTTCCAACACACTTAAAATATATATGTGTGCATATATACACAAATATATATGCTAATTATACATTACTATATGCTTATTATACCTATATTAGTAATTATGATGCCATTCAACCAAGGCTATGGAGAAAATTAGTAGCATAATATGAAAATATGCCCTTACTTGTAAATCTTTGTGTATCTTAAAATTTTAATTTCACATTATTAAAATCTACATGTGTTCAATCTTAAACAATGAGATCTTTTTAATATATACTATTTCCCCTTATATATTTTAAAATTAATCATTCAGCATTTATGTTATTGTGCTTATAAAACCTGTCATTAGTTATGGATAAAATAAGTCCTACTCCCAAATTTAGGATCTTTTGGGGGAGACTGAGCACACAACTTTAGAAGCTAACACCTATTTAAGGAATAGCATATAAACAAGGTATATAATTTTCTTTCAAATTAAATACCTTGATGGTGACTCAATTCCATGATAATGAGTTTCCTTGTTATGTGGGTAAATTTAGTTAATCGAGGTAAATTTAGTTCTAAAATTTGTAATTCAAAGCTGCTTAGGAGGAGACATCATTCATTTCGTACTTGTTTTTAAGGGCATGTCTTAGTCACCTATGGTCTCAGTTATCATATGCACCAAACCACTCCAAAACTCAGTAACTTAAAACCAGGTGGCTTCCAAGATTGCATGTGATCTGAGTGGCTCTGACTTAGGTGGCATTTCCTCTCGGATGCAGGCTTCTAGTTTGGGTTCATGTATTTCCACAGTCCTGGGAGCAGCTGCTAATTAAAGCAGGTTTTTCTCTTTATAGGTCACACTACTACATGCTGATAAACAGAAGCATGCAAAAACTCTTAATGCCTTGGCCAAATTGACCAAGTGTCACACTGTCAATATCTCATTGACAAATTGGAGATATGACAAAGTGGAGAAGTGCTGTGTCCAGCAGACTAGGAGGCAATTCACATGGATGTATATATCCTGGCACTGGTTTTGTTTCAATTAACCACTGTCAGTAAGAAATGGATTATTCAAGTGGAAAACATAGTGTCTAAGAGAAAATAGTTTCTGGAGTGTTTCCTTTTAGAAATTCAGATCTTTTGAAGTGCCACCCGGTAGACTTGGTTGTTTACTATTTGGTTTGTTTCTCTGAAAAGTGGCTCTTTGTTTGATATTAACATATATATCATCTAAAGATAAATATAAGGATGGAGGAAATGAAAAAATAAAAACCAAAGAGCAAAATTGTTTCATAGGCTCTCCAGGGAACAATCAAAAATTATTTTGCATTAGTTAAGCATTTTCCATAACCATTTTCTGATTTTGTGCATACTCTTCATAAGAAGAAATTTCTTGGGGCGCCTGGCTGGCTCAGTCAGTTAAGTGTCCAACTCTTGGCTTCTGCTCAGGTCGTGCTCTCACAGTTTGTGACTTCGAGCCACACATCGGGCTCTGCGCTGACAGTGCAGAGCCTGTTTGGGATTTCTCTCTCCCTCCCTCTGTCTCAAAATATAAACAAATGTTTAAATAATATAAGGAGAAGTTTCTTTACACTCAGGTAGAGTAGTCTTACGATGACAAACTCATTGCAATTTCAGAAAGATTTAATCTGCTTGAAAATATCTGACGAAAATATATAGGACACCAAAAGGTTCATTTAAGTAGCAATTGCCCAACACTAGGGATTTGAGAGGGCCTTTCTTCTGGAATGTTGTACAGCCAAGAAACTTAGGGAGATTACCATCCAGTAGGTCGGTAAAGTTTCTTGGTGTGTAGAAAACTTCCATAGTGAGTTAACTGATATTGGTATACATACTGATCACCTACGTTAATGCTATACTGCTGTTGACCTATACTCAATCTGAACTACGTTAGAAATGTCATCTTTCTGATGCTTTAGTTTTAAAAGAGAAAGAAGGAGAAGCATAGAGTGTACTACTTGGCTTATTATCAATCACAGGTTTCATGTATGTGGAAGTGGTTTTTTAAAAAGTGAAAAACTGCTCCCTTGTATGCAATTTTTAATCCCCCCCCCCCCCCCAGGATCATTAGCCAACACACTGGCATGGGTAAATTCTGGCATTGGAAAGCCTATTATCAGAACTTCACTTCCGTGAAAATCAATGTAGATCACAATCAGCTCATGCAAGTGAGACTGTACAGAAAGTTATCCACGAGGATGCAGTTTACATGCTGAAAAGAACAGACTTCAACTGATGTCATAATTGTCTAGGTTTTCAAAAGCAGAATTAAAAATGGCAGCTCAAGTGACAGATGTGTCATTTTGATCATTGGCTGGTAACGTCAAATTTTCTCACGAAGGGGTAAAATCATTCTTCTGTAAAATTAAAAAATAAATGTGCTAAAGATGAATGAGCAATGTAAGATTAGAACACAGGTATAGTAACTTGAACTATTTCATTCAATCCTATGTTTAAAGTCTACTGCATGCCCTACACTTGTAGTGCAAAAGACAGAGCATGATAATCCATAATAACTTGCGCCTAAGTATAAAGAATATAAAATTTGAAATTGCATTTTTAGTGAATTTAAGGTTGTTTCTAGTATCTGGCTATACTGCCTCAAATATTTAACTAATGGCACTTAAATAAATTCTACATTGCACGTATTGTCCCTGGCTTCCTTATTTTTTCTTATAAACCATTTGCTTAATTTTTAAAGTTCTCTCTTTAAAGCATTTTACTTTACCAGTTAATATGTACATCCTAGGAGTAAAATAATACTAGCTATGCACATCTAAAAAATAGTTTGGAGGAAAGGAAAAAGTTATTTGGTGAAGCCAACAAAAGGAAATTTTTATTAGGAAAATATCATCCAGCCAATTTTAATATTTCAATTGGATTATTTTAATTAAAAAAAATAAAATTCCCAATATTGAAATACTAGCTTTTTATTTATTATTTGTAAATAGCACATTTTCTGATGTTTCATAGTTAGCAACTGATCTACATTATATTTTAAAATGCACTGTCATGGTATAAAAGTGTATTGCTTTGATAACTAAAAAACAAAAAAGAGAAAAATATCTTTCCTCACCATCAAAGAATATTTTCCGTTTTATAATGCCACATCAGGATTTCACAAACCTGGCCATATTGACATTTGGGTTTGGATAATTATTTGTATATATATAAAATTATATTGTCTATATATAATTATATATATAGTCTATATATAGATAATATAATTTTATATATTATAATTTATATTGTCTCTATATATATGTCCCTCTTTATATGTATTATAATATATATTATATATATATATAAACTATAGTGCTTAATAGCATGCCTGACTTTCATTGCTAGATGCCAGTAGAACCCACACAAACCCCACAGCCATGATAATCAAAATGTCTCTAGACAAAACACAATATTTCACAGGGATATGCAATTGTCCCAAGTTGATACTTTGCTAAATGACATTTCATTTAAGAGGCAGTCAAAAAGGATATATTAGGAAGAATTTTCCTAAGTAAATTAAACTGCGTATTAAGTGGCTATTAAAATAGATTTTATAGTTAGTAACTGAGAAACATTTATTGAATCTGCACTTGGAATATTTATACCCTGTGTGTGACCTATGAATTCTAAGAAAATTATCCAGACATCAGAATTAGCTTAATATTAACTGTGAAGTATTTTTAAAAAGTTAACATGTCATGTGTATAGGCAGGTAAATATGTTAGATCTGTGTTATATATATTTGGCCAACCTTCTATTTTAGTTGTATGATTTTTTCATGAAAAGAAAAAATTAGTATTCTTATATTTGAAAAATATTAACATTTACATGCAATTTGTAAATATGAATGACAATATTTCATACTAAAGTTTAGGCGTATGTCATTTGCAGATAAAGTAATTCCAAATGCATTTACCATATGGTGGTAAGAACTAATAATAAATACACAATGGACTGATGTTTATACATTTCAAAATAAAAGAAACTTTTGTTTTATATCCTTTATAAAATTCCTACCTGCAAGATAATTTGGATGGCCAATACTTGATGAATGATGTTCATCTGTTTGTTTAAGCAAGATAGCTTTTGAATGACCTCATTGTGCACATCACTAAACCTACAGCACAGTTATTCGCTGAGTAAACTTTTGGCAAAGTCTTCTTCAAAGATGAATGTGTGCAAAGTTTGAGTACCAAATCATAAGGCAAAGCCACTAAACATTATAACACCAAGTACATGTCTTTGAGTTAACATGACGATTGGAGGAAAGTAGAATTAAGAGGAGGATTGTGAGAGCAGAATCATGTTTTTTTTGTTTTGTTTTTTGTTTTTTCCTGGAAGCATCTCCTTATAAGTTGGGATTTTGATTCTGATATTAGCTTTCCTACTGTCCATATAGTCTTCTAAATTTTGCCATATTGCCATTATCATATTTAAGTTACCCTGGGATTAATAAAGTATTAGAAAAGAGATTCCTCGCAGTCATTAAAATAAGGCCTTGGAAAGGAATATTATGTCATCATTGGGAGAGAACTCCAAAATTTATATGTATGTGTATGTGTATGTGTACATATATATCAATTATTTTAAGAAATAGGGAGCTCATTACTAAGGAAAATATGAAACATACATAAAGAAATAATTTCTCACTGGGTAGCATCTAGCTATAGCTAGAAAATAAACCATCGGAAATTATATGATAATTAAACTTCCTTCCCTTTTACTTATGAAAAAAATAAGCTATCTTATTGGTTTTCCACTTTGGGTTCATTACTAAGATGATTGCTTAACTAGTCACTTCACTTTCACTAAATATATCAGAAGTATTTAGCTGAGAGATATAAAAAAGTACCCAGTCTGGCAAAAATAATTCTCCAGTCTGATCCCTCACTTTATGTTTTTTTGGGAAATCCTTATCTAAGGAAGTTACTTGACTTAAAAACTATGGTTAGCGAATGTCTGGGATAGAAATCCAGTGTCTTTAACAACAGACTCATTGTTCTCCATAATAGCACACTTTAGGAATCTGAAATAGCAGCCAGAGGACAAGACAATGAGTAAAGATAAATTTCATTATCCTCAAATCAGACATTAAGAATAATTTATATGTATGAGATTTATAGGCAAGTGAATATATTGACTACCAATTCAGGCTAGTCACTATACTAAAACAATGAAAGTGACAGTCTATGTGTGGGCAAGGGATATATGGGAAATCTCTTTACCTTCCCCTCAATTTTGCTGTGAACTTAAAACTGCTCTAAAAAATTGTTTTAATTTAAGGGAAAAGTGATGGTCATTCCCCTGAAAATTATAATAAAACAAGTAAAAGTAACTAGAATTAGAGGCAAATGTGAGGTAAGTAGCCTGATATCACTACAAAGTACAAGCTATACAATTGCAGAAAAAGAATATAATCACGTCCAACAGAGCAGAAAAAAACTAATGCCCTGGCCTAAAAACGTTAGGGAGGATTTACAAATGTGAAATGGTAGATATGCAAGAGGAGAATTCAGTGGAGGAAAAGCTATTGAAACACAGCTCTATTCTTTAATTATTCAGTGGCCATAGGAATTTATTAATGACGAAGTATCAGGTGCCACTAACTCTACAGAGGGCCTAGAACAGGACGGAACCTAAACCTAGTATTTTAAAGTAACAATAGCTACAATTCTATGGGACCCTACCTTGGAACAGACACAGTTCAAAGTTTATCGATACGTAACAAACCACCCACCAACAGAACATTATTATTTTTCATGATTTCTGTGAGTTGATAGGTCGAGCTGGGTGGTTCTGCTCCATGTGGTGTCCGCTGTGATGACAATCATCCGTAGGCTCTGTTTAGCTGCCAACACCCAAGATCGCTTTCTCCTATGGTGAACAGTTGGTGTTGGCTGAAAACTCACTTGGAGCTGTAGAGCAGAGCACTTTGGGTCCCCTTCACCAGCCTTCCTACTTGTGGTTTGAACTTCCAATAGCAGCACCAAGATTATGTACTAAGAACAAATAACCCAAGCATGTAAAAGTGGAAGATCTCGTTTCCTTTTTAACGATTTTATTTTTAGGTTATCTCTACATCCAACATGGGGTTCAAACTCATTACCCTGAGATCAAGAGTAGCATGCTCTACTGACTGAGCTAGCCAGGTGCCCGCAAAATTGAAGGTCTCTTAAAGCCCAGGTTCAAAAGTAACACAGCATCACTTTTGCCACATTCTCTGAGTCAAGGAAATTTCAGGATGGTGCAGAATCTTGGAGAAAATAGATTGCACCTTTTGATTTAAGGAGAGGCAGATTTATAGTCAGATTTAACACATCAATCTTATATTAATTCAATCTGTATTTAGAACTCTGTTAAATACTCAAGATACTTGAAGCACAGAGAGAGATTAATACATAAATTTCCCAATCATCACAACAAAGAATCGGCAGAACAAAGTATTTAAACAAAAGATAATCTGGCACAGAGAATAATAACTGGCATCGATATTATGCTGAACACCAAGAATACAAATTATTTTATTTCCTAATCAACAAAAATCAGTTTGGTGTTTTCCGGCATATTGAATTTCTTTCTCTACTTAATTAGGATTCTAGCCAACAGGAGTCCCAACAACTCAATTTTCTTGTTTTAGATGTTGTCATGTTTACATGTCCCCAAGCTTCATATTATTACAGTGGTGACTTTTCACTGATGAATTGAGTATTTACAGTTCTCTAAATGCTGAAAGTCCATTACATTGATAAAAAAAAAAAATCCATTGCAAAATTCTAAAAAAAAAAAAAAATTCAATCTTGAAACACTGTCACTTTCTTTACATAAACTGAAAAATATCCAGGATTTGTGAAGAATGCAGAAGCTTTTAGGAATTAAATTATCCATTTCAGGATATTTTGATGTGCATCAGAATAAAAATATCAACACAAAATAATACTTGTTTGCATTAAAGTTACTTTTATAGCATTAAAAGTTGATACATTCACTTTCCCACATTCAGCTCAAACCATTTAAGTCCTTTTTCTCCATTACTTTATGTATAATCTCTGTATGAAGTTTTATCCAGTTTTCACTATTATGATTAAGAGGTCTATCTGGTATGTGCAGTGGGATCCTAGGCATAAGCCTATTGGAGCCCCAGATGGTATTTTACTGTTTATTTGCCACTAACATGTAAGGTCCACGTGAGTAGGAACTGGATCTTCCTTATTATTTTATCCCAGAGAAGTTTTCTTCAGCTGTAGATTTAAGTCTTTTTCTTATGTTACATCTTCAGCAGACACATTTATTTTCTCGGCTTATTCTGTTCTCTTTTCTCAGTACCTGTAATCTTTTCTCATATCATCTTTTTTTTTCATTTCACTGCATATTCTTAAAGGATCTCTCAAGTTATCCTTTGTATTCTTGATCCAATTATCTGCTTTGTAGATTGTAAACTTGAATCTCTAGTGAATTTTCTTGATTTGCAATGTATATTTTCTCATTTTTTTCCCCGTTTACTTTAGAATAAAAATCTCCCATTTTTTCTAATTTTTCTCAAAATGAGTCTGTTTCCCTCATTTTTGCCTTATCTCATCATGTACTAATTTCACATGGTTTAGAATCTTCCTAAAAATTAACTTACTTGTATAACTAAAATTATTAAACTGCACTTTTATGTACTGGAGATATATTTGTTTTTTATTTATTTCTTTTTGAGGGGAGGGTGCAAGTGGGGGAGGGGCAGAAGGCTAGGAGAAAGAGAATCCTAAGCAGGCTCCACTGTGTGAGATCATGACCTGAGCAGAAATCAAGAGTCAGACACAACCAAATGAGCCACCCAGTTTTCACTATTGAAAAACAGTGCCCCTGTACTAGAGATATTTGTGAGCCCTGTATTTTGTGTTTTATCCCCAAATGACATGAGCTTCATATAGATTATTTTTTTAATAATTGAAAAGAGGATGCGTCTCTTCATTTTAAGAGAGAATACGCTTGAGTTCTTTTTAGAAATAGCATATTCATTTCAATTAATATCTACATGTATGTACATTCAGCTCAACATCTAAAAAGTAAACATATTCTTAAGTGAGCTTGTGTACTCTAGCTTTCTGTCTTTTCCTTCCCTCTTTCCCTCCCTCCCATTTCTGTCTTCTCTTCTATCCTCTCTTTTCTTCCTTTCTTACAAAATTGTGTTACAATTACAACTGCAGAGCTCCAAGATCAAGGTGGCACATGAGTATATTGTGAGCATGCAGTATATTCTGCATTCACAAAGTATTAGGAATAGTCAAAATCTCTGCTTAACATTGATTTGTAAAGAAAGTAGGTATTTGACTGAGAAAACTGTCTAAAAACAATAGCTAAATTATGGAAAGAGCCTAAATGTCCATCAACTGATGAATGGATAAAGAAATTGTGGTTTATGTACACAATGCACTACTACTTGGCAATGACAAAGAATGAAATATGGCCTTTTGTAGCAACGTGGATGGAACTGGAGAGGGTTAAGTGAAATAAGTCACACAGAGAAAGACAGATACCATATGTTTTCACTCTTATGTGGATCCTAAGAAACTTAACAGAAGACCATGGGGAGGGGAAGGAAAAAAAAAGTTAGAGAGGGAGGAAGCCAAAGCATAAGAGACTCTTAAAAACTGGGAATAAACTGAGGGTTGATGGGGGGTGGGAGGGAGGGGAAAGGGGTGATGGGCACTGAGGAGGGCATCTGTTGGGATGAGTACTGGGTGTTGTATGGAAACCAATTTGACAAATTTCATATTAAAAAATAAAATAAAAATGGAGATAAAATTCAAAAAAAAACTACAAAAGGCATAATCCATATATATGTATATATTACTTATGTAGTCTAAATATACATGCTGAAATACACATATACAGAAAAATTCTCTATGATCCAAAAGAACTTAATATTGACTGAACTTATGTTTCAACTATTTTACAACTTGTTCCCAGAAGCAGTATATGTAGTGTTTTGTGATAATCTCCAAAATGAGACATAGATAATTTAACTTGGGTTCCTTATACCATTGGATAAATAGTCAAAAACTTATTTGATTGCCTAGCTATACAATCTATCTCAATCATTTATCTCTGATTTGGGCCAACTGCTTAAGATCCACATACTTTAGTTTTCCTTATACATAAAATAGGAAAGTCAAAAGTACCTCAGAGTTTTGTTGGTGAGGAGTCAATATGATAATTCATATACTTGAATTGTGTCTGGCTCATCTGTAATTGTTCGGTAAGTAAATGATGAGGATGATTATGAG
The DNA here is from genome assembly GCF_028749965.1 of Puma concolor. Classification (NCBI taxonomy): domain Eukaryota; kingdom Metazoa; phylum Chordata; class Mammalia; order Carnivora; family Felidae; genus Puma; species Puma concolor. The sequence goes on along the minus strand of NC_141668.1, from coordinate 27,481,859 downwards.
CTATGTTTAAATTCCTTGCAGTTTAACTTCTGGCTCCTCATTAGTGCACACCATTTGTTCTTATTCATATTAATGTTCTGGCATATTCATTTGAGTTATGTATTAGTTTCTTAGGGCCAGTATAACAAAGCACTGTGGACTAAATGGCTTAAGTAACTATTTTCTCACATTTCTAGAGGCTGGAAGTTGGGGATCAAGGTGTTAGCAATTTGGTTTTTTCTGAGGCCTCTCTCCTTGCCCTGCAAGATAGCTATCTTCTCCCTGTGTCTTTACATATATTGCCTCTGTATATACCTATATGCTAATTCCCTATTATTATAAGGGCACCAGTCACAGGAGACCAGGGCCCACCCTAAAGATCTCATTCTAAATTAATACCACTTTGAAGACCCTCTCTCCAAATATAATCACTGTCTGAGCTACTGGGGGGTTAGAACTTCAGCATATGAATCGTTTGTGTGGGAGTAGGTGGACATAGTTCAGCTAAGTCCTATTTGAAATCATTTTATATTTTTGAAAAGTACGGAATCCTTCAACCTTAAATTATGATGCTTACTGTCCTCTATTTGTTTAGCCTTATTTTTAAGGAATCAGCAAAAATCATAAGTTCTATTATTTCCCTAACGAATGTATTTGATTTTACCGCAAATATAACAAAGAAGGGGAAAGAATCCATATGTATTCAAAGCTGACACACATGAAAGTGAAAGAGAAGGCTCAGAAGGCTTATCGAAGAATTTTATAGTTCCACCTCCTACAAAAACATGCCTGCTACTGGCTTGGTCACAAACTAATACAGTGTCTCCTATGTGAATAGTTCCATCCAGCTGTTTGCAGGTCTCTTTTAGGTGCTTATTAAGAAATAAAAAAAAATTGTAGTAAAAAAAAGTCTTTGAAAACTCAACAAATTACTAATAATTGATTATAGAGTATTTAATTTTTAAGATTGTTATTACCCTGTAAATATTAATAATTTCAGGAGTGTTACTGTTTTTTCTTAATAAATCACATTATTCTAACAACAAATACCTCCTTAAAATCCGTTTCTATAGCGAAGTTAAAATCACTATTGTGTTATAGAGAATGGGCTTAATTTTCAGAATAATTTAGACAATCGCCATTTTTCAGTAACATAGGATCCTTTAGAACTTCTATTCCTTTCAAGAATCTTACAGAACTTGAAGATAGACCGAAAGCAAATATTCTTATCTATACTTTGCAGATAGGCCAACGAAGCTGTTGAGAGTGGCAGGGGTAGCCTAAAGTAACAGAAGGAATTTTTTTAATCCTCTATTCCTTTGGAATTCAAATCCCCCCCCCCTTTTTTTTGGCCCCTACCCTTCCCTCATACCAGCAAAACTTTTTCTTTGCCATATTGCTTCCAGGCGTACAACACTATGGAGGAGTATCAAAGTAGCTCAATGCAACAGCTCTAGTTCCATGAGGAATTCAAAAATCACTATGGGTTATGTTTGAACACTATCACCTGAGGGCTTAAGATATGATTTTGCCATCTCTGCACACCCCATTGCCCACCAGAACTTGCTGAATCTATTTCCATTCATAATAAAATGCTGTCTTCCAGAGACATTTGGTGTTTGAATAAGTACAGCACCGAGTATTAGTATAAACGGGATATAATCAGTTTAAGGAGATTAAGAAGGTATCAGATACACTGCTGTATTGAAGTCAACTTTATATTTTTTCTTCCAAGTTTTCATTTAAATTCCCATTAGTTAACATATGAAGTCAACTTTAAATTCCCAAAATGGTTTGGGGCTCCTGGGTGGCTCAGTCAGTTAAGCTGAAACTCTTGATTTCAGCTCAGTTCAGGATCTCAGGGTTTGGGTTCATGCATTCAAGGCCCTGCTTGGGATTCTCTCTCTCTGCCCCACCCCCCACATACTCTCACGCTCTCTCAGAATAAACCTTAAAAAATTCCCAAAATGGTTCAGTGTACATGCATATGCCTGAAAATATGTATCCATGAATCTAAAGCTATATAGTAAGCAAAATAACTTATAAGGCTATTTCCTACAAATTCATCCCTCTTTGGTATGAATTTAAGTTTTTATTTAAATTTCAGTTAGTTAACATACAGTGTAATATTACATTCAGGCGTGCAATATAGTGATTCCACACTTCCATGAAACATGGTGCTCATCACAAGTGCTCTTCTTAAGCCTCATCACCTGTTTCACCCATCCCCCACCCACCTCGCTCTGGTGACTGTTAGTTTGTTGTCTGTAGTTAGGAGTCTGTTTCTCGGTTTGCCTCCCTCTCTCTTTGATATGAATATTAATGATGCACTAGCTGTCAGTTTCACCACAGCGAGTAATGGTTTTGTGAAGTAATGTGATTGAGAAACATTTAAAATAATTGAAGTACTGGGCAATGAAACAATAGGTGGAGATTACTAATTATTAAAATTGACCCAGTATGCTCCTTGTGATAGGTATATGCCAAAATGTCTTTGTTAATTTCTGTCAGAATCTTTTAGATCCCATTCAGCAGTTAAAATAGCAACCTTCCCTGAGGGATAGGATTACCCCCAATTTCTTTTAGTAACAAGAGCCCAAAGATGTTGGATCTCATAGAAGGAATGGAAGTATATTTCCACAATAACACATTCTACCCATTCTTGTCTCCAACCCCTTTTGGTTCACATTGCCCTATAAAGTTTTCTTTTTACTTTCAAGGCAGCTACCTATTCACATGCAATCTACCTTTGATACAGTTTTATTCTTTTGCACTGACCTTTTACTAAATTAAGTCTGAGCAAAATAGGACCTGCAAACCAATGTTACAAATATAGTAGGGGTAAGGAAAAAAATAGAACACAGATGTAAAGTATACACTGAAATGGAACAGGAGAAGAGGTATTATTTCTAGGAAATAAGGATTAGAAAGCTAAAATTTGATAATCACTAGAATTTAGTAAATTTATTTAAATATTTCTGGTTAATTGTTAAAAATATTTAAAGTTTTATATTTTAACTTTGAGGTTTGAAGGGATCATAAATATCAAATTAATCCCCACTCCCAACCTCTGTCTGATAATGTTGAGTTGAACCAAATTATCTCATTTGCTTATGATGACTGATAGATGTAGGTCTACAATAGATTTGCTTCATAATGCATAAATTCCAAAACATTATTTTTATTTTATTTTATTTTATTTTTTTTTTTTTTTAATTTTTTTTTCAACGTTTATTTATTTTTGGGACAGAGAGAGACAGAGCATGAACGGGGGAGGGGCAGAGAGAGGGAGACACAGAATCGGAAACAGGCTCCAGGCTCTGAGCCATCAGCCCAGAGCCTGACGCGGGGCTCGAACTCACGGACCGCGAGATCGTGACCTGGCTGAAGTCGGACGCCCAACCGACTGCGCCACCCAGGCGCCCCACATTATTTTTATTTTAATCAAAACCATCTTAGAGAGTATAAGTTTCTGCTTCAGATTCAGAAAACTTGAAAGAATTTCACAAACTACAGTGCAAAGTCAGATAATCTACACTATCATAACTTTTCTTGAACACATCTGAGAGCCGAGGTCATACAGAAACTAAGTACCTGAAATCTAAGAGACGATGACACCACCAAGGAGATATGGGACAAAAGCACTGATTTGTCTGGGGCAGAGCACATGAGAAGACACAACCAACTTACAAGTAAATAACATGAAGCTTCCTACAATTTTTTAACAGATTGCAAAAAGCTGAGCACAGAGTAACATGAAAATGTGGAACCCTTTTAGCAGGAAGACCCAACTGGTATTGGTATTGTCACATCTTTACCACCAGGAGTGGCTGATCAATGCTAACAAAATTCAGGAGCTTTCTGCATGGAATCACATATCTCAATTCTTCTGGCCAAAAAAAAAAAAAGTGCTGTTTCATAGATCCCTTATCACTAAAAAAAGAAACCTAGAGTCTACTAGACTCTGTGTATTACAGACAGTACAGACTCTGTGATTGATGATTTGCCAATTACAGCCTCCAGTGGAAGATAGCCTCTGCATGGAAGCACTCTTTGGAAATTTCGACTTGTGGCTTCCATGCCATAGCTACCAATTACCCTTATTTTGAAAAGCAGCTATTGGGGCACATGGGTGGCCCAGTCAGTGAAGCATCTGACTCTTGATTTTGGCTCAGGTCATGTTCTAGGAACCATGCTTGAGTGTGGAGCCTGCTTGGAATTCTCTCTCTCTCTCTCTCTCTCTCTCTCTGTCCAGTTCATGCTCTCTCTCTCTCTCTCTCTCAAAATAAATAAAAATTTGAAGAAAAAAAAAGAAGAGCAGCTATTATTTTAATATTGAACACTTAGAAAAACTGAACACTTGACCCATGGAAGACTTGGAAAACTCTTTCCTCACATTCCCATTATTGGGTGGACCAATTCAGATTCAATGACCAACAAACTGGAAAGAGCCTCCAAAATCTTCTGTTATCACAGAGAAATGGTATACTCAAGACTACTGTCACTCTGGTCTTACAGAGGAAACTTTATCTTCCGGTGTGCCACTTAAGGCAAAGCCACTGGTTCAGTGGGGCACTCAGTTCCATCAAAGCTCCACTGAATCAGCTTCTGCAAAGTTTTTCTTAAAGGCCCTTTAGCTGTGCAGACCATGCATTCTCTGAAGCAACTACTCAACTCTGATGTTGCACAAGAGCAACCACAGACAACACACAGATAAATGAGTGGCTTTATGTTCCAATAAAACTTTATTTACAAAAAGAGACAGGCAGCCCATGATCCATAGTTCAACTCCTGTACTAAACACCTGTTCTTCATTCACTGGTGTTTCAGCAAAGCAAAAACCATGTAGAGACAAAAGTAGACATGGATAGAACTCATACTCTTAGGGTAGAGATAATGACTTAGCTTGGTATGCTGATTGGAAAACTACAAGATGGAAAATTATGGAATTATTTGGCAGTAATTTAGATAGTATAGAAGAGAGGATTAGTAAACTGCCTAAGTCAACAGAATACTTCCATTAATGCAGGAAAAGACAGAATTGCTTAAGAGACATATGAGGCTTGCTGAAAATGTCTCACATACATGCAGCTGGAATCCCAAAGTATAGGAAAGACAAAATCGGCATAATCAATAGTTGAAAAAATACTGGCTGAAAATTTGCAAAAATTGATAAAACACATGGAGCCCTGTAAGCAGCTGTATGGATTCCAAACAGGATAATTAAAAGATAATCCCCACCTCGGCACATCATGAAAAATCCACCAAAAACTAAACACAAAGGTAAAATTCTTAAAGAAAAGGACATATTATGTACAAAGTAAAAAATACAGAAGCTGACTTTTTAATAGAAACAAAAGACAGTTAGATGTCCTCTTTAAAGTACTCTATAATCCACTGTTTTCTATGTATCATGGCTCCTCCTTATGGAAGACTGTAGGCAGCCAATGAAACAATGACATGGAAAGCATTCTTTCATGGGAGATTATAGCAGCAGGATCCTATATATTTTTTTGTCCATACATTGTTGTAGAGTCAAGAATCAATTCAAGTCTCCAAAACCAGCCTATTTGGATCCAAGATATTGACATTTAGCAGTGAATTTCTCTCAAAAGATAGCTGATTCTACATCTATTTGATTACAGTTAGCTCCATGAGGAGATAGTCTTGCACATAATTGAGAAATGCCTTTCCCTCCTAAATTATTTGCAGGTAACTTGAGTTTATCTAAGCTTGAGAAATACAGCCCTCACATTCTTTTCCTTGAGTAAATTTGCCCTACAGGAAAAAAAATTAATCCACTTAATTATTTTGATCAGAATTTTGAAATCTAGCCCACCATAGGTTATTTTTGCCATCAACTCTAAAGTTGCCATCAACTTTTAGTTATGCTTTCTTATAATAATCTTTTATCAGTTTTATTTTTGAATGATATGGAAATAGTTATATCTTACAACTCTAAAAGTCAGTGACTATCTGGTTTCTCTATATTCCTTTCGGTTTACCATTTGCGAACTCCCTAATTGTCTAATTCTTACTGAATCTCTCAATCAAGACACTTCATTACAATCTGTTTCCTAACTGGTTTGTTAAAATTACAACCTCTAAGTTACAAAATATATCATCCAAGTATTTGCAGGAAAAACTTTACCAAACATTTTACCACAGATTAATAAGAATTGACATTTTGTCATTTTTTTTCTACCCATCATTAACAGATTTCTTTCCACTAGCCTTCTATTCCCAAAGTCGGGGCTATATAAATTTTTATTTTTTATAAAGGTAACTCCGCTTCTATTTATGTCAGCCAGTTCTTGCTAGGTTATAGTGTAGTAACAAGTCAAGATGTTGCAATATAGAAGTCTTACAAAGTTTATCACTTGCTCACAATATATATTTTTGTACATCAGCTTGTGGTTTGTTCCTATAGCCTCTATGTCCACTAGGGCCTCTCCTTCATCTATTTATACCATTTTGGGTTATTGGCTAAAGCATATTCCAGACCTGGGACATGACATCATCATCATGACAGAGGAAAAAGAGCACAACACGATAGTTGCTAATGCCCCTTCTCAGAACTAGCCTTAGCCTTTGGAATTCACACTTATGTTCAATTGGTCAAAACAAGTGAAAGGCCATGCTTGGTATCAACCAATTAGAGGAGGCTAAAGGCCTTTGGTCTCAATTCTGTGAGTATAATTAGTGCTTCACTCTCATGCTGTACCCCCATCTAAACATACGTGTTAAAGGCTATAAATACTTTAAGAAGTAAATAGAAGAGTATAATGTAAAGCAATCCTTGGCTATAAGTTGACAAGTAATAGATGGCTTGCATCCATTATCTTCAAACCACAAGATATATAGGAAGTTTTGGAACCAATTTATAATATTTCTATACAGGATGTTCAAATAAGACATTTTAAAGAAGAAAACATATATCACACATTAAAGAGGCTGCTTAAATAAAAGAAACCCTTAACATATTACAGATTATAATATAACATGTATCAGGACTTGCCAACAACCAATTAGCTTGCTTTCTGGAACCTGATAACTAAACTGATATTACCAGAGACTGCATGTATTTTCCCATGATCTCTAGTATATAGAACTTACCCTACAGAACATAATAAAATTGGTGTAGAAGCATTGAAAGCTAAGTACAGATGGAAATTCAAAGGTGATTTTCTTTATCTTGAAAGCCAATTATATTACTCCATTGCCACGTTTCTACCTTTAAGGTTGAAGGATAATTCTTTTTTTCTTACTTTACTATGTAAAGCAGAAAATACAAAATTATTAGAAATACATGTAAAAAAGAAAATTAATCTCAAATCTACTTCTGAAAATATCTAGGAAGTATCTGGAAATCAAAGCTTGGGTTTATAGGACTACTTCAGTGAAGTTATTTTCACTATGACCTTCAAATCTAATCAGTCTTTAAGTAGGGACTAGAGTGGGATCAACCTCACCAACATTAAGAACACATTCTGACACATGTAGCCAAAACGGTCTTCCTCTTCCAGGTGACTTAAAAGTAAATGTACATCTCATTGTACCAAGGAGCAGTGTGACTGCATCAGCAATGTAACAACAGTGTGGATAAATCAGTCTGCTGGTAGTATACTACAAAACTTCTATATTTAGCCTATCATACTTAATATAATTGCAAAACTAACTTAACTATTGCTAAAATTCTAGGTTATTTTGTTGCCTTCATTCTGTACAGAATTCATTCATTCTGTAATGGTGATATTTATTTTCCAGTAAACACTGATTTTAATACTTGTCATTCAGCACTTGGCTAAACAGCCTATTTGTTGAACTTTTACAAAATCCCAACATGATTCATTGCATACTTATAATTAATATACATGCACAACTAGTTTCTCTCTCAGTACCCCTAACTTTATATTTGACACAAGTGTTCAGGGCAAGTCAACAACATGCTCCATCTGCCACTTCCTCGCATAATTTTGGTTTTATCTCAGTCCTTAACACTCTTCCCTTTGTTCTTCCTGCCTTCCTTCCAGATCAGCACACTGACCTTCTTGCATTTGGCTTAATAGGCTGTGCTCCTAGAACTTTGTTCTAAATATTTCTTCTGGCTAGAATATAACTAACTTCCCCAAATATTTGCTTGGCTTTGCACCTCACTTCCCTTAACCAAATCTCATTTTCTAAATGAGATTGACCCTGGCACCTAAGGAAAACCTTTGCCCCCAGAACTTTTTTTTCCTGCCCCCAGCACTTAGTTCCCCAACCCTTGTCTATAGTTTCCAATTTTATGCTGCACTTATCGCCTGGCTTACATAGATCTTACATTTTTGTTATGTTTATTGTATGCTGCCTGCTTCCCCCCCGCCCCCCACCCCCCACCCCATTCCAGAATAAGTTCTTCAAGGGCAGGGATCTTATATTGTTTTGTGCCTAGTGCATAGCAGTTTTTCAATAAATATTTTACAGAGGAGTGAATGAGCCATGAATTAGGGCTTTGAGTTCTAGCACATCTGAAATGGTGACTATTACTGCCCATAATCCATCCACATAATTCATCTACTCTAAAAAGAGCTTAATTCCCTATAAACACTTTAAAGCTGCAAGCAGAGCTCCTATGTAGATGCCAATAGCATAGATTTTATACAAATATTGATGATTAAATGCATTCTTCAACAAAAAAGGGAAAAGATCCTAACTAGAGTGAATACTCCCCCTGGGTATATATGTACTAAAATATTACAATTTCAACAAATTCATGACATGATGACAATGATTATATTTTAATTTTCCATATCCTAAACCTTTTGGCAGCAATAAGGTTGTTATACGAACTCAACTCTTCTTTCACGTTGGGGGAGCAAAAACCAAAATGAAAACAAATTTTTTTTCCACATTGGAGTTAAATGATATGAAAAGAGTTCCCCTATAGATAATCAGCATGGTACATTGATTTATGCTAATGATAGTAATAAAGGAAAGCATGTTTTATGATATTATAAAATGACTGATAGGACTACTTATCTCCTCCATGCAGATCTATCACAACTTTTGAAATGGGAATTTTAGTTCATGGAAAAATGTGGGTCCATTCACAAACCATTCACTTTCAATAAATTTTGATGCTGCCCTAATGTCAATAAATGGTTTATTTTTGACAGAGCCAGTGAGAGATACAGCATCTATATTTTTCTTATCACACACAGCTTCTGTGTTTCCTTAAACACTTAAAATTCCGTATGGACAAGCACCGTGTCTGGTGTGTGCCTTTCTAAAACAAAGGGTCAACTGGCAAGGACTCTCATAGTGATTACAAGATAAAGCCAATCTGAAACAATAGCTTACAAATTTTTGCATCACTTGTGTTATAACATAGAAAGTTCAAATTGTTTGTTGGAATGAACCGGCAAAGTTTTATTTAGGAAATGACACAACATACACCAGTATATTCTGCTTTTTAAACTCACGAGCTGCGTCACTTACGCGTATTATTTAACTCCCACTTCTCCATTAAATTGGAATGATATCCACCTCATAAGACTGTCATGGGATTTAAATGGGGTGAACCCAAGGCACCGTGCATTACATATGCAAAAAATATTGGTTGGTACTTAAAATTAATTTAGGCAACTCTATATAAAGTTTGAAGCAATCCTTTGAGGCTCCATTATACAGATCAGAGTAGAAAACCCTATACAGGGCAAACTACAGCATCAGTAGGAATTGACATTAAGTCAGCCCAGTAAATTTCTCAAAATTTTTTTAAACGTTTATTAATTTTTGAGAGAGAGTGTGAGTAGGGGAGGGGCAAACAGAGGGGGAGACACAGAATCGGAAACAGCCTCCAGACTGAGCTGTCAGCACAGAGCCCCACACGGGGCTCAAAGTCATGAGCCATGAGATCATGACCTGAGCCAAAGTTGGACACTTAACTGACGGAGCCACCCAAGTGGCCCAAATTGTTCTATACATAAATACAACCATGTGAGCAGACTTAGACCAATACATAGAATGTTACCAGTGCCTCCAAGGACTAGTTCATGACACCACTCTAAAGATAACATCCTACACCTTAGTTTTGTCTATTTTAGAAACCGAACTATAATGTATGCACTTTTTGGTATCTGAATTGTTTTAATCAACAGTGTTCATCATATAGGGTTTTTTGTTTTAGTCATAGTTCATTTTTGCTATAATGTATTCCATTGTATGGTTAGGTCATAATTTTTCCATTATAGTTGGATTGAAATTTGCATTATTTTTCAGTTTGGGACTATTCTGCAGTGCTACTAAGAATATCTCTTATGCAAATGTATTAACACAGTTTTACAAGGATGTTCAAATATTCAGCTTTAATAGAGATCTGAAGAGATCTCCAAAGAGATTTGACCAAAACAAAAACTTTGAAAGTAGTTCATGAGTTCCATATCCTCACCAACACTTGCCATTCTTTCTTTCTTTAAGCTATTCTGTAAACAGGCATCTTGCATCATATTATGACTTTACATTTTCCTAATGACTAATGAAGTTGAGCATTTTGTTATGTTTATGTGGCTGTATCATTTCAATGCTTTTTATTCCAGAACGATTTTAGATTTACAGAATTATTGCAAAGATAGTACAGAGAATTCCCATATCTCCAATTAATAAACCAACATTGATACATTATTAAATAGAGTTCATACTTTATTCAGATTTCTTAATTTTTTTTCTAATGTTCTTTTTGTGTTCCAGAATCCCACCAAAGATATGACATTACATTTAGTTTTTATGTTTCTTTAGCCTTTTCTTGGCTGTGTCAGTCCTAAGACTTTTCTTGGTTTTGATGACCTTATAGTTTTAAAGGTTACATCAGATGTTCTGCAGAATTCCCTTCAAATGGGATTTAATTTTTTTCTTGTAATTATACTAATGTAGTGTATTTTAGGAAGACCACAGAGGTTAAGATACACTCTCATCACATCAAGGCTATATATTATTGGTATGAGTTATTACCCTTGACATTAATCTTAGTCATTTGACTTGAGGTGGTGTTTGTCAGTTTTCTCCACTGTAAAGTTCCTCTTTCATTTTTCTCCCTTACCATACCATACCATACCATATGATTTTGAAGAAAGTCACTATATGTAACACACAGTGAAAGAATAGGGACTTATGATCCCTATCCTCGAGGATAGAATATCTACTTAAACTATTTGTAATTCTTCAGCCTAGGAAATTTGTCTCTTCTCCCACGTTTATTTATGCAATTATTTATTTATATTACATGGACTCATGAATAGTTAAACTGTGGGTTATAATCCAATACTACTTTGCTCAAATAGTTCCAGCTGTAATTACTGGGAACTCTTTTGGTCGGTGCCAATATCCCTCTGGCATGGCACCATTGTTTGGTGTGTGTGTGTGTGTGTGTTTTGAGTACTTTCTCACTTTGTGAGGCTAAAAGATGTTTCAGGCCTATCTTGTATATTTCCTGTCCCAGTCCTGGAATTAGTGATTTATCCAAGGGCCCTGTTTAAAACTGAAGAATGGTATTTAAAAAAATCAAGATCTGGGTGCTAAGTGTGTTTTGTTGCCACCAACTCACCAGCTTCTGCTATCAGGTGACTGCAGACTCATTATCAAGTTAGCAAAGATAAGCCTTGGCTCAGACCAAAAGGGCCACCCAGACTACATGCAGTATTATAAGTAAAATTATTGTTGTTTTAAGTCATTAGACTTGGGGGTGAGTGATTATGCAGCAATAGATAACTCATGCACCCCTAATAAAATGAATTGGCTATTCCTCTTCAGTGTCTTTCCAAAATATTCTGCATGTACTTCCATCTTGGCATCAGGAACAACATAATAAAATGCTAGTTTATGGAATTATGGAATCACAAAATGGGAAGGCCACCTAGCGAGTGGGAAAAGATATTTGCAAATCGTATATCTGATAAGGGGTTAATATCTAAATTCTATAAAGAACTTATATAACTCGGGGCGCCTGGGTGGCGCAGTCGGTTAAGCGTCCGACTTCAGCCAGGTCACGATCTCGCGGTCTGTGAGTTCGAGCCCCGCATCAGGCTCTGGGCTGATGGCTCAGAGCCTGGAGCATGTGTCTCCCTCTCTCTGCCCCTCCCCCATTCATGCTCTGTCTCTCTCTGTCCCAAAAATAAATAAACGTTGGAAAAAAAAAATTAAAAAAAAAAAAAAAAACTTATATAACTCAATACCAAAAAAATGAGCAAAGGACCTAAATAGACATTTGGCAAAGACAACATGTAGATAGCCAATAGACGACATGAAAAGATGCACAAGATCACTAATCAGGGAAATGCAAATCAAAACCACAAAGCAATATCACCTTATACCTGTCAGAATGCCTTCAATCAAAAAGACAAGAAATAACAAGTGTTGGCAAGGACATGGAGAAAAAGGAACCTTTGAGCACTGTTGATAGGAATTCAAACTGGTGCAGCCACTGTGGAAAACAGTATGGAGATCCCTCAAAAACTAAAAATAGAAATACCTTATGATGCAATAATTCCACCACTGGATATTTACCCCCCCCAAACTCCAAAACTCTAACTTGAAAAGATAAATGCACCATATTTATTGCAGCATGATTTACAATAGCCAAGATATGGAAGCAACCTGTATCTGTTGATAGATGAAGATGTGGTATATATACATATAGGTATGTATACACACATGCATGTGTGCATATGCACATGCACACACACAATGGAATATTATGCAACCATAAAAAGGATGAGATCTTGCCATTTGCCACAACATGGATGGACCCAGAGTATTATGCTAAGTGAAATAAGCCAGAGAAAGACAAATACCATCAGATTTTGCATATGTGTGGAATCAAAACAAAAAGCAAAAACATACCCATAAATACAGAGAACAAATGGTTGCCGGAGGGGAGGGGATGGGCAAAATGGATGAAGGGGAGTGGAAGGTACAGACTTTCAGTTACGCAGTAAGTTACAGGGATGAAAGGTACAACATAGGGAATATAGTCAATGGCATTATAATAGTGTCGTATGGGGACACTAGCTACACTTATGGCGAGCTTAGCCTAATGTAGAGAGTTGCAGAATTACTGTTATACAACTGTAATGAAATTAACATTACAGTCAACTATACTTTAATAAATACTAATTTACATATGCTAGCATATTGTGTAGTCTGTAGGGACTGAAACTAACTTTCACCTTTGTGTTTTAATAAGCTTTACTATTTAGGTATGATAAGGCCAACAGATCAGGAGAGAAAGCCATTGGAAAGAGAGTTTATTATACTCACAGATCTCAAAACAGAGAGTATATTATAACGCCATGAGGGGCCACACAATCACTGGGGTTGGAAATGACCTATGGGCAAGAGACTTCATTGTGGTTTTCTCAGAAAGCAACTGGCACGGGAGGGTAAACAGGTTTAAGATGACCTACTTTGAATAATTTCCAGCAGGATCTGAAGCATAGGGCCTGTCTTTGGTGGTCTATTACCCGGCCCCAGGGTGCTTAGGGCAGATGTAGAGTGACCCTAAGTGTAAGAAACTGAGAAAGTGACTGGGGATATGGACTTAATTGGTCACTTAAGAAAGGTCTGCTATCTTCTTGCTCCACCCATTAAAATGTGTTTAAAGCAATCTTAAATTGATTTAACATGACTCACTTCTCTAATAGGTCTTTGCATTGTGTTCCTTGCCTCAAGTTATGAAATAAAAGGCACTTATTTTCCACAGCTAAATTAATTCAAAGTAGACTGCAAAACCTTTTCTTGGGCTTCAAGGCCTTGTCCGTATGGCCCTGTCATAATGTTTTTCTTTGAAATAATTAAGTCAGTAACTGAAAAACATCCACAAGTGGCATGGAGAAAATCATAATATACACAAGTGTTTTTCAAATTTGTCTTCCACTATCCTACTGCATGAGGTCTCATAAATACCAGGTTGGCCCAACCATTAGAGAAGGAAACTAACTTTATAGTCAATAGCCATCATTTTATTATTTCCTCTTTAGTGCTTGGGTCTATCCTCCAAGCAAACTCTTTTAAATCAAGTATATAAGGATTAATTATCTACTTTCTATAGACCTGAAATTGCAAGAAGCTATAGAGAGAGGAGAAAGAAGTGGAAGACACTTTCTCAAATGAGTTAGCTGAATCAGTACTTCTGATTAGTTGTAAGAACATGGTCTCTCAATGAAATAATATAGGGTGAACATAAAGCATGACATTATCAAGGGCTACGTTGTTGGTAGTGACTGTGGGACTAGAGTTCAGAACCAAGCGTAGATCATTGTGGTTAAAGGTGACTGAGGGAAGGCAACTAAAGAAGCTAGCACGTAAGAAGTACCAAGAAAGAATCTTAAGAAATGGAGTATGAGAAAGAGGAAAAAGCCTTAATAAAAGATAATGCATACTTATTATAAATAACAGAATGGAAAGCCCTTCCCTATGTGAGACTAAAACTACTACACATAAATTTAATGACAGAAGTAGAAAAGTCACCATTTGGTAACTATCACAAAAATAATTGATTTAGGTAGGAATAAATGATGGAATCTAAAACCAGTGAATTTTGGAGAAACAAGTTATTTACACAGTCTCAAAATATCTCCTTATGAGTCACTACTTAACAAAGGCATATATACTAACATCACATTATAGACAACTGGCAGGTACCATCTAAACCAGGTGGTCAAAGTAAGCCATTATTTTTCATTGACCAGTTACTAATATTCATAAAGGGCATTTCAAATTAAGTGCACATATAATAATACTAGAGAATCTAACAAGGTAGAAAATATAATTTTCATAATTAGCTGCATAAAAATGTGGTTTCCCTGAATAATTTGCCTAATAACTATTAATCTGGACTCATTCTTCTTATGTGCCATTTTAACCCAGTTGATAGACAATGACTTCTTTGTTTTTTATCTTTCAGGGAAACTGTTAGAATAATCAGTTTTCAGTGTTACTTTTCAAAATGAATTTTTATTGATTTCTCTTTCAGATTTTAAGAAGGTGAAAATACATCAGAGGAAAACTACTAAGTCTAATTATGTACAATTGAGCTAACTCTGCTTTGAAGCAAATTGATTTAACTCTAGTTAAATCACAGCATTGTACTACTTTCCTAGAACAATACAAAATAGACAAAAATACATTCCATGAAAATTTACAATGTTCCTCAAATAAAGAAAAATACACATTTTAATTGGGATGACAGGGAGGATGATTTTGTTATATTGGTCACTGCTTTAAGGAAAAAGATTAGCATATCCACAAAGAGGAATGCATTATAGTTAACAAAAGGAGTCAGACATAATAAGAATTGCTTTAAGACATATATCAGTGGAGAAAGACAGACCTAGGAAAGTCGTGATGCAATTAATCAAGAAAAGCAATGAAATAGATGTTGATTCCAAAATGGCTGAGAATTTTAGCTCATTTTAACTCCACATTCAATAAGAGAAATGAAAAATGAAGGCAAGGACTAAAAGACACGTAGAAAATTCAAAAGCAACGGAAACCTTACCAAACTAACATTTTTTTTAATGTTTTTATTTTTGAGAGACAGAGACAGAGTGTAAAGGGGGGGGGGGGGGGGAGAAGGAGACACAGAATCCGAAGCAGGCTGCAGGCTCTAGGCTTCAAGCTGTCAGCACAGAGCCCAATGCGGGGCTCAAACTCATGAACCATGAGATGATGACCTGAGGTGAAGTTGGACACTTAAACAACTAAGCCACCCAGGCGCCCCTAAACTAAGTAACATTTGACAAAAAGAGTACTCTAAAAGTCGTTCATTATAACAAGGCATGGCCCATTTTAAAATAAACTTATTTATTAAAATCCCAGTACTATTTCCAATTATTTAGAAAGAGTACAGTAATGTCAAGTATAAAAGTTTAATAGAAAACATTGAGATGTGTGAAGAAATAGCCCAAATAACTGAAACACATTTGCTTAAAGGTTCTAGCTCAATGGAAATAAGTTGATGGCAAAATAACAGGATAATTTTCAACAAGTGGTTATTCTGATCCCTTGAGTTTATTAGTGGGTAAGAGGGTAAAACTTTGTCCTGTGAAGTTTATCTCAGGAGTCAGTCACCAGAATACTGTGGGAATGTAGCCAATGAAATCATCTGAAGAATTAAGAACAAAAGGAGAATCTCCTCACGAAACTCCTTAATTAGCTTTTCTCTACACTGTAACTGAAATTTGTCATGCCACTTTATACACTTAAAATTCTTGAAAATTCCACTTTTAGAATACTCTAATTGTTTTAATTTAAATTCAAATTAGTTACCATACAGTGTTGTCATGGCTTCGGGAATACAGCCCAGTGATTCATCTCTTACATACGACACCTAGAGCTCATCCCAAAAAGTGTCCTCCTTAATGCCCATCACCCATTTAACCTGTCCACCCACCCACCTCCCTTCCAGAAACTTAGTTTGTTCTCTGTGTTTAAGAGTCTCTTATGGTTTGCCCCGGTCTGTTTTTATCTTATTTTTCCTTCCCTTCCCCTATGTTCATGTGTTGTGTTTCTCAAATTCCACATGGGAGTGAAATCATAGATGTTTCTCTTACTGACTTGTTTTGCTTAGCGTAATACCCTCTAGTTCCATCCACATTGTTGCAAATTTCTGTTCCACTCTCCCATGTGAATTGACATCTTCCAGGAATACTTTCCTGAATATTATATAGATTTCAGAAGTTTCCTATAATTGATTATATATTATATTTTCTTACTTCAGACGGCTTTAACAAAAATAACATAGGCTGGGTCACTTCAATAAACATTCCTTTCCCTGAGTTGTACTACAGGCAGACATGTCCAAGATCAAAGCATCAGCAAATACTGTGTCTGGTGAAAGCCCAGTTGTTTGTAAACAACAGTGGCCTGCCACTGTATCCTCACATGACTGAAAAAGAGCATGCCAGTCTCATTTTAAGGACACTGATTCCATCACGGGGTCTCTTCGCTCAGAACTTCTTCTAACCTAATTACCCCATAAGCCCCAATTCCTAAGACCATTCTATCAGGTGTTAAGGTTTCAACAACATATAAATTGTAGGGGATGGTGGGGGTTGGTGCACATACATGGAGTCCATAATAGCAATGAAAAATCCAACCAATGAACCATTTATAAAACTATTTACACTTTATCCCCAGGTTCAGGATTGGTCTATTACTCAACCATACTTGGATCAGAATTGCATCTAATGGGAAATTTGTTAGCATAGATAGCAGATTGTTTAAAAATAAATGTTCATTTTCTTGATGCCATATGTGATTACTTTAATGTTTAAGCCAATAAGACCACAAATAAATAGGATTGTTTTGGGGGCTGGTGGGACAGAAGATACTAGATGTTGGGAGAAGGTTTATGATTTTTTTTTTCCTAAAAAAAAAAAAAAAAAAAAAAAAACTTCAATTCTCCACTGTGAAGAATTTCAGTAAGAGAAGTTGTTAGACAAATGGGATATATTCTAGACCAAGTATGTCATGAAAATGGTAATTTATGAAGAAAGTTATTGCTTGATTCTGTGTGACTAAGTGGGAGAATTTTATATTTCCAAAATAAAACTGTGAAAAGAAAGACTAATTATTAAGCCAGTTGTGAATACTATAATTTTATTTTGTGGAATTACCTGCATGTCAGTTTGCCTTTGCACGAAGCACTGAATTTAAATCACCATTATTGTTCATGTGACTTCTTCGGGATGCATCCCGACTCTCAAATTCATATGCTAAAACAGGACTATAGATGCAGGTAGTACTTATTTCTTGGCATTCATGTTCTTTCCTGAAGGCGACAAATTAAATTTTACAATTCTCATTGCCTTTAGAGGAGATAATATAGAGTGGAAGGAGAAGAAAAAAACTGAAGCCTCCCACTAATCGGCTTTGGAAACCAACTGCTCCTCTTTGTCCCCTTCTTATTACAAAATAGATTCAAAATACTCATAAGTCATTGTTTTAAGAAAAACTGAGTCTTAGGTAAGATAGAATCCATTTACTTTTACTTGTGCTCTAGAAAAATGTAACGATTTATCTATACTATCAAATCTTAAAAATCATAATTCTTGACACATTTTTAGAGTCAGAAAATCTTGCCGGTCATCAGATCTCTAGATCTCTGATGGAGCTACTCTAACCCAAATGATATGGGTCGTTATGTTTTTAAAATTGCAAAATGATCATTGCTCTTAATTTAACAGAAACAATAAGGCAACAGTGAAAAAATGTAACTTTAAACATTTCCTTACTTTTTGATGCTAAAGAGAGCTTCACAATCCTCATGTGTATCCCTTGCTCCAATTCAGCAATTTCTTCACGCAGAAGCCCTGGTTCCTTTTATTAGAGAATGGGGATGCTACATGCTAGCTGGGCACACTGTTAACTGTGGGAGAATTATTTTTAGCAGTATAAATACATCTGGAAACAGAGATCTCTGAGACAGAGAAAAATCTCATTCTTTAGAAGTATTTATTGAGAGTCCACTCTCTCTCAGATACTGTTCTGTATCTGGGAGAGTCATCAGTAAACAAAAGAAATCTACCTTTACGAGACTGATATTCTAGCAGCAGGTAAAAGCAAAAAATACATGAATGATGGTAAATAAATAAAAATCTGAGAAAAATAAGGGTGAAGGGTGACCACATTACAGAATGGGACATTTCAACAAAAATCCTTTAAGGGGGGGACTGAGACCTGCACACTGGCTGCAACAGCTCTCCTGGTCAGTTGATTATGAACAGCATAATCAACAGGGCAACTCTGAAGGGCAGAAGTGCTGAGGACAGACCCCCCAAATTAGTTGATCTGAATATCTGAAGTTAGAGCGCAAAAAAGATTTGAGTAATCTCACTCATAGTGAGAAATAAGAACACAAGTCTAAAGACACTAAAATAGAAATGAGCTTTCTGTGATACAAGAACAGGAAAAAGACAAGTGTAAACCCAGTTTCATCAACTAGTGGGACAGTAAAACCATATGGTCAATAGGAAGGGGAGGGCTAAAAAATGTCAAGTCTTTGAAGCCAAACTAATGAGCGTAGATTGTACTTTATCATTGATAGAACCCATTTGGGAAACAAAGGAATTACATGATCTAATTTATCATTTTTAAGAAAATCATCCCTCTTTTGCCTTTTGGCTTGGAAAAAGCAAAGGCACATTGTCCTGAGTCCAGTTTATCCAACACCAGCCACCTCTACCATGCCACCTACACTTGACCCCAATGACACCAAAGTCACACACCTGAGGTGCACCGGTGGGGAAGTCAGTGCCATGTCTGCCCTGGCCTTGAAGATCAGCCTCCTGGATCTGTCTCCAAAAATGGTTGGTTATGACATTGCCAAGGCAACCAGTGATTGGAAAGGGCTGAGGATTATAGTGAAATTGACCATTCAGAACAGACAGGCCAGACTGAAGTGGTACCTGTGCCTCTGTCCTGATTATCAAGCCCTCAAGGAACAACCAAGAGACAGAAAGAAGCAGAAAAACATTAAGCACAGTGGGAATATCACTTTTGATGAGATTGTCCATGTTGCTCAACAGATGCGGCACTGATCATTAGCCAGAGAACTGCTTGGAACCATTAAAGAGATCCTGGGGACTGCCCAATCTGTGCACTGCGGTGTTGATGGCCACCATCCTTATGCCATCAATAGTGGTGCAGTGCAATGCCCAGCTAGTTAAGAACTACAAAGGAAAATATTCCAGTAAAGGATCATTAGACAACCAAAAATCACCCTCGAGATGTGATTTTTAACTATTTTAACTATAGGAGGGGAAAACCCCTATTCTGCTTCCATCCCTAATACTACAAGCCAACCCTGACCTCTCTTATGAACCATCACTCTATCCCGCTGCTTCCTTGTCTGCTCTCATTGGAACTCTAACAGACATCCCAAACTTATCGTGTCTACAACCAAGTTCCTGATAGGTCTTGAGGACATTTCCTTATGCAGTATCTTTAATTCATTTACTCTCTACCACCAGGTACTAACAGAGTTACTCTGGCCCCGTGAGGAGACTTGTTGGAATCCCTGAGAAGTTATGACCACAAGCTGAGCCTCCAAAAGTTTATGGCCAAAAATGAAATTACAGAGTGAATTTAGATTGGGAACCCTAAGCACCTGACAAACCTTCTGTGGGACCCTCATCTTAAGCCATAAAGAACCTCTATGTAGAATTTCCCAAAGAAAGCCAGCATCATACAAGAGAACCAGTATCCTTGTAAACAAAAGAATAGAATAAGAATAAGCAGAAATAACAAAACACTAGGACTTTAAGCAGGGGTATTATCAAACAATATGACAAAACCTATAAATGAGATGTAGAATGTATGAAAACTGTTTCAGTATGTTTTTCCATATAAACAAGTTGTTTGTATAAACAAAAAAAGGTAAGTAGAAGTTATCCTTTTTAAATTTTTTAATATTTTTGAGAGAGAGAGAGCGTGAGTGGGAAGGGGCAGAAAGAGAGGGAGACACAGCATCCAAAGCAGGCGCCAGGCTCTGAGCTATCAGCACAGAGCCGGATGTAGGGCTCAAATCCATGAAATGTGAGATCATGACCTGAGCCAAAGTCAGACGCTTAACCGATTGAGACACGCAGGAGTCTCAATTCCCTAGAAGTTATCCTATTCTTAACAAATGGTATTTTCAACTTGATCAACAACAATGAATAATTCATTGAAAGAAACATTGAGATACATAACAAAATAACTTAAAAGAATAAACAGTAAAACTGCCTTAACTTTCTGTCATTTCCTAAAAGGGGTAGTAATATTGATTAAATTTGCACACTAAGTAAATTATGCATGCTAGAATTTCTAACACAACTGCTAAAAGCAGCAAATGCAGTACGTAATGGACAAAGTAGAAGAGGACAAAAGTGAAATACTGATCATAAATCCTAAAAATACAAATGAAAAAACACAGGACAGAATAACCAATGACATTATTTCTAAAGAAAGAAATGCTCCAGAGATTATGAGAATATAAAATACCCAATTAATTGGCATTTTTACAGAGAGGCCTCATAAATACAACATCAAAAGCTGAAGGCAGAGGAAGGTCCTTTTTTGTGACCTGACATATACACAATGTAGGGAACTCTAAGAAAAATAGAAATTATCAAGGTAACAGTAGGAGCAAAAATGAATACTTGTATCAAGTAAGAAATTAAAGATTTTAAACATGTGTAAATATCACAAACATAAATGAACGGAAATAATATCATCTTTATTATTCCTGTGTATTATAATTTATTTTCATTATATTACATTTCATTATATTACATATATTATTTATTTTACAGATAATAGCTAATTTCATTTTATTCTAGCATGGCTGTTAGGATTATTAATAGTTTCAAAATATTTCAACTTCACAACTTCTAATAGTTATTGCTGATGTATAATTTCCGCTGCCATTTCTGGCACAGTGTGTTTATTTCTAGGAGATAAACCCTTAACCCTTGGTTCGTATCTTGATTCTCTTCCTCTCCTCTGAGGCCACCTAACTGTATTTATGGAGGAAAGCTATCACATTTTAATACTAGCCAAATAAAGCTGTTGTTCCTCTATTAATATCAGACAAAAATGAACGTAAGGCAAAAAGGATTCTAAAGGAAAAGAAATTTATAATAATCAAAAGTTCAATTCATCAGCAAGCTATAACATTTTAAAATTTGCATTCACCTAACAATATCATCTTAAAATGTATATAATCAATATTGAGAAACCTAGAAGAAATAAAGGATAAATCTACAACCATGGTGGGAGACTTTAATTGCTAATTCAAATATGAAAAAAATCAGAAAAGTTGAGCAACATGATTATCAAAGTTAACCTAAGCTGCATAATACACATCCTTTCCCAGTTCGTACATAACATTCAAAACATGGTTCATATACCAGATCATACAGAAAAATCCACATGGTCCATGAATGTACTTTATAACATTTTGAAGGTAATATCTGCCGTTTCCTTCCAACTGCCCTGTCACACACACACACACACACACACACACACACTTTCTCATCAGACCCCAAAAAGGTGGTTTTAAGAGAAAATGACAAGCTTTGAAAAAAGTGGTGGCATCTTTAAAAGTATCTGACCTGAGAAAATCAATTACATATCTATTCCTTTATTGTAATCATTATTTGTTGATGGAGCTAATCTACCTTAGAATAATTTCTATAACAAAAAATCATGTATACTCTAATGCTAAGACTTAAGACAGGAAATGGTAACAGACATCAAAGTGACCTAAAAGTCCATTACCATTCACTTCAGCTGTTCAGAATCCCAGCTGTGATCTAGTTAATCTGTGAGACCATTGCCCCAGGCGTTTATAGTATTCCTGGAAAAACTCCCCAGAACCCCACTTCAAATCTACTGCTGCCTGAAACAGCCAACTCTTTCATTTTAGAGATTCTAGTGATTTTTAAATTGCCTCTATTAGAGAGGGAGTAATTGGTAAAAATCCCTAAGGGTAGTGGCTGGGGAAAAAACTGTCACTGGTAATAGCAGGGAATTACACAAAAATGCCAATGAATTTTCTGATTGATGGAACTGAGGTACAACTCAAGTTTAATATATAAGGATGCCGATAACTGGATGAAAAGGGACCAAAGCACAAGCACTCGCACACATACATACACGTACATCAAGGGGCAGGGGGAACATTTAAAAGCAATTTCTCTTTTTTTTTTTTTTTTAAATTTTTTTTCAACTTTTTTTTTTTTTTTTTTTTTTTTGGGACAGAGAGAGACAGAGCATGAACGGGGGAGGGGCAGAGAGAGAGGGAGACACAGAATCGGAAACAGGCTCCAGGCTCTGAGCCATCGGCCCAGAGCCCGACGCGGGGCTCGAACCCACGGACCGCGAGATCGTGACCTGACGGAAGTCGGACGCTTAACCGACTGCGCCACCCAGGCGCCCCAGCAATTTCTCTTTTTAAACTACAAGTCACATGTTAGATTAAATCAGTTTTGGCCATCAAGATCCCAACATCTACTTGGAAAAAGTTGTTGTTTTCCAATTTCTTTTCCCCTATAAATATTACTTTTTCACAAATTAAAATACACTTACTTTCAACACTAAAGAAGGTAAAGAGTGTTCAAGAAATCAGGCCAAGAATATGGACATTATCAAAAGCAAAGAATAAAAACTTTGGGATGACGTGGATGACTCAACAAAAACAGCACACATCCTTAACACTGTAACAACCTTCATTCCTCCAATAGTACAGGCGTACACGCACGTACACACTAAGTTTGAGCACAACGCTCCCTTTTGACGTACCTTTAGTGTTCTGCTTCAAGTACCTAGTAACACAGTGATAGAACCATTTAAGATCCATGATATATTTTACTTTCGTTGACTGCTTCCCCTTGTTTTGTATCTTGTAGTTTAAACTACAATTATACCAAAATATTAGGGTAGTACATTGACATTTCATTTCTTGACTACAAACAGAACCTAAAAGAGTAAATAAATTAGTTTCTGCCAAGATTCCATTAGTAATACTGACATTCACAAAGTAAATATATCTTCATTCCTAACATATAGCACACTTGCAAATAATATCTTTACATTGAATTTTGTTTCTCTGTAGTGAAAATAAAAATTGTTTGGCAGATTAGCAGTGTTAGGCTGCTTTCTGACTCACAGATTCAGCTATGACCCTTCTAAAATCACTTCATTGTCTGCCTCTTCTATGTGAGGTTCATCGTCATTAACTCCAACTGGCCCAGTCTGAAGTCTAGCACTACTAAGGAGAAAATCATAAAATGACAAATGTCATTCATCAGCTTGATAGTTCCTACTCAACTAGAGTTTCTGAAGAAAGGTAATTCCAAAAACTTTCTGTAAATGGACACCTTTTCTTTGGTAAAAACAATAGAGCAGACCCTTTGGAATTTTAGGACCACATTTTTTATGTAAGCCCATATCACATTTTCTTATTCTTTATTTTTATCTTCTTCTTTTATCCTTTTTGCTGAAAGTTTATGAGGACAAATATACCCACCAGGCATCCCCTTCTATCAGCCTTTTACTGTTCAGTGAGCTAACTTGTCACTTCTCAGATGCCTGGGTACCAGGCAGAGAGCCAAAAACCCTGCGTGACTGGCAAGCTCCATGATTGTGTTGATGTCCTGTGATACCTCTCTAGCTGTTGTCACCTTGAATCCATCTATTTCTAGTAAACAGAAGAACCGTGCTGGTAAATGTCTGTTTGTTTGTTTTCCCCCAAAGTCTTTCCTCTAAGTTCAAGAATACTGGAAGTGTTCTATATCTCTACAAAATACATACGGACTAATATATACAAAAGAGAATGAACAGCAACCACATTAAAATAGATCTCACCAAAATTTTTGAAAAACATTAAAAAATGCAGTATATCTGTGTTTAAAAACTTTTAAAAATGCAGTATATCTGTGTTTAAAAAAAAAAACTAAACTGATCTCTAGTGCTAAAAATGAGGGATTACCCACGGGTGGTGCGTTAGGACTACAAGAAAGCAAGAGGTAGCCTATGAGAAGCAGATAATATTTTTTTCTTGATCTGGGCACTGATTCAAGTAAATACCATTAGAAAGTAAGTTAATTTTTTACAATTAATTTCAAAGTAGAGAGTAGCTAAAGAAATATTCAGCATGCAATTAGGTACTTTGAGTACTGAATTTTTTGTCACTGGGATGCCCTTTATTAAATATGTAATTTAACACTTATTTTTTAGCAAAAAGTATTTTGCACAAGTTTCCAAAATCTTAAGGGCCAAATAACTAACTTAGTTATAGTTGTAACTAGTTTCAGCATCTTAATTTTGTACAAAGATGATGTGTTTGGGGGCTAATGGGAAGGCTTTAGTACATGATAAAGTACACAAGTCAGGAAATGTCAAACAAAGAAAAGTAATCATGTTTCCTTTGTAGTGATTTGTATTCGAGAGACTACTACTTGCCAAAACCTCTCAGTTTTCATTTCTTCAGTTGTCCTAATGATTTCTATTCAGTAGTTGAATAGTCAGGTTCTTAATAGGAAAATTATAAACAGAGGATTTTGTGTTTGAAAAGAAACAAGAGTAAATTACTAGGTTATATCAATTACAATTAATTCCCGATTTATAATAGAAGAACTAGAATAGAGGCCATGGTTTTTATAAGTAATGGATAAGAACAATTTTTGTGTATTTAGCTACATTTTTCCCATTATAAAAAATGCCAGGGAAAGTGTTTTTAATGCTCTCTATTTAACACACTGTAATAGGGATGCATTTAACATCAATTTTCTGTTCTTTATCATAGATGTCATTTCAAAAGTATATGACAGATTATTTCTCATACATAAAAAAGTAAATGATGATTTACTCTTAATGGAGAGCCAGTAGAAGATTTTTTTTTAAAGAGACATTACTGCAGAAATGATGGAGCCTTAAAGGCAACATATACTTGGTCTTTCTCTCCTAGGAAATAGAACTTTTCAATGTTATTTGCTCAAGCCAGTGCTAGTGAACATAGCTCTTTATTTCTCTACTCCTTAAGAAAATGAAATCACTAGGGGCGCCTGGGTGGCGCAGTCGGTTAAGCGTCCGACTTCAGCCAAGTCACGATCTCGCGGTCCGTGAGTTCGAGCCCCGCGTCGGGCTCTGGGCTGATGGCTCAGAGCCTGGAGCCTGTTTCTGATTCTGTGTCTCCCTCTCTCTCTGCCCCTCCCCCGTTCATGCTCTGTCTCTCTCTGTCCCAAAAAAATAAATAAACGTTAAAAAAAAAAAAATTAAAAAAAAAAAAAAAAAAGAAAATGAAATCACTGAATATGAAAGTACACTGCTTGAATCTTCAACAGAACCTGTCCTGTGCTCTATTTTATAGGATCACTCAGCTTTGACTCTCTATGCCAGAGCTTTCCCCCAGAAACTGTGATATCTCTCTGCTCCACCAACTGGGGCCCCTCTCTATGTTTCCCACAGAATATGAAATATTCTGCTTCCAGAACTTGACTTTATAAGAGACAACATGTAGTAAGCAACATTCACTATCTGTTCAAGAAACCCCACATCAGGGATCTTGTCTCTGGAATACGATGTGAGGATTTTCATGGACCCTCTCCCCAGTGAAACAACTATACTTAGTGAAAATTATAAAAATACCCAACCATTTGAAGTCTCAAAAATTGTCAGGGCATACAATAAATGGAAACACATTTAAGAAAATCTACTAAATCTTGGTAAGAACAGCAAAGGACCCACCTATCTCCGCCCATGTTCACCATGATGGGAGCTCTACTCCAAACCGATTCATGTTCCTTGAGCAGTTCTGGATTTCAACTTCCATAACTCATTTTTATAACTCATTACACAAAAGTAAAAGGATATTTTATAATCTAGGATTATAGGCAATGTTCTTATTTTAAAATTGATTCAAGTTGTCTGCTCACTCATCAGAAATCTTGTTTGGAGGAAAGCTCCATTTGATTGGTCCCTACTATGAGCTAGAGAAAAAGAACAATCATATCACAAGAAATCCCATCTCCAAGAGACCTGGAGATTGAAATAAAGAATATAAGAAGTACACAATTACACAACCATATGCATCCATTGTATTTGAGCAAATAAAAAATTACTGGAATGTAAATCATAAGTTCCATTCATTTATCAATAACTATAGAATGAGAAGATCCATGAAGCTCAAAGATCTAAAAGAACATTTGCCAATATACATCCAATAGTAAGTAAAATGTCTATCTAAGAGACTATGCACAATTAGCATTGATGGCTTTGTCTGAAAACTGCATTATCTAACCAAATTGTATACTTCTAAGAAGTAGACTTCACTGTGACAATAAGAAATTTATCAAAGATAAAGTGATTTCTATTCTACATGCAGTTTTAAAAACATAATATTCCAGGTTTTTAACCTCTGTTTCCACCCCTCAGTATACACTGTGCATAGAGATAGGCATTCCCGTGTCAGGGACAATTTTCTACTACAGAAGGAATAATTAGCTGTACTTGTTATTGGTCTTGAAAAAATTCAATTTGGGTTACAATACCTCTGTATTGTATGTCAAAACAAGACCCGTTGTCAAAACAATCATGTGTTAAAACATATCACAGATAAATTGATACAACCTATAACTATGAAGATAAAACAAGATAAAATTTGTGTTAAATCAATAAAACAGGATACAGCAGTGCAAGTATTTTTCTATGAGACCTCATTACTGCTCTGACAATTGACTTGTTTTTGGAGTTTCTTTAATGTATTCTATCACACAGCATTGGGTCCACACATTTTTTTTTGTCTCTGGAATTTTAACACTAGTGACTAAAGTCATTTAAAAATCAAATTATTTCCTCAATGCCTTGGAAAAGTGTGAGATTGAGGTGTCTTCTCAAACACACACACAAAAAATAAATCAGGACAAATATTATTGATTCCCTAAATTATTAACTGAATAATTCCTAAGTTTGGAATGAAATCAAGAGCCATAGTTGTGGGATCAGAAGAACTGCAACGTAATAGATTCTAAAAACACATTATTTGGGAGAGGACTTAAATGCAAAGTTAAATGAAACTTAAATGAAAATGCTAGGATGAACTATTTACATGGATTGAGTGTGAATTACCAATTGCCAGGCTTTTCCCCTTATTCTTCTTCTAAATCACCATTCCTTTCTGCTAATGAACAAATTAATTTCCCATTTTGTAGCCTTCTTATCTGCAACATTAAAGCCTATCAATTCTCACTTATCCCTACAGCACCCACGTATAAAGGGACCAAAGTCACTTTTATTTCATCTCGCCTGTTGTAAATATAAACCCTTGCTTCACAAGCAACCTAGACATTGCTCTCTTTTGCAGACACTATAAAATCCACCTTCTCAGCAGCTTGCAGAATCAGAAAAGAAATATCATGTGACACATTGCATGTTTGCAGCAAGATGATGTTCAATTATAATAAATGTAAAATCCACTGCCAAAGAGACTGGCTACAGGCAGGAAACTATGACTTGAGGGAACACTGTCTAGGAATCAAAGTTTAACAAGTTATAAACATAGGAAGTTAGGAGAGAACAAAAAGACATTTTGACTTCAGGTTTTAAAATGCTGTCAGGGGCGCCTGGGTGGCGCAGTCGGTTAAGCGTCCGACTTCAGCCAGGTCACGATCTCGCGGTCCGTGAGTTCGAACCCCGCGTCGGGCTCTGGGCTGATGGCTCGGAGCCTGGAGCCTGTTTCCGATTCTGTGTCTCCCTCTCTCTCTGCCCCTCCCCCGTTCATGCTTTGTCTCTCTCTGTCCCAAAAATAAATAAAAAACGTTGAAAAAAAATTAAAAAAAAAATGCTGTCAGGATACTCAGTTCTTGTTATATTTCTACAGTAAGGAATCACTTGCCCCGGTTTCTAGAAATACTTTTATGAATAATATTTAACATAAATTGCTTATAAACAACCCCTCTCTTTTATATAATTAAATGATGAGTAATCCTTCTGGTAGAGGTAATGCATGCATACAAATTGCAAACCGGTTGAACTTTGAAGGGGCATATATTTTATGTTTATGATTTAGTAACAAAGGCTAGTTCATGTCTGGTGAATTGCTTCCCTTCAATATATTTTAACTTCTAATAGTTCCTAAGGAAATGAGTAGAGGACAGGATGGGAAATAGAAATCTTGATTTAAGAACAAAGTTTCAATCCAGGCATGAAGTACTAAGGCACTGGTTACAATACACATATAAAATAATCATTGTTTTTCAGTAACTCCAAAGCACAGCATAGTTCTAGGATAAAAATTCATCATGTATCATAGGATCCTAAGATAAAATATTTGTGTACTATTTGTTTCCTAAATGAGTTTTTCACTTTTCACATTGAATTCTTATTATGTTCATTATTAACATATCTAAAAACATAATAGTTGGCAAACTTGATCTCAGCTATTTTATAGTGAAAGGACTGTTGAAGGAAATTATACGGAGAATGCCTTCTGCATAGTTTTACATAGGTTCTATAATTAATGTTAGCTATAAAAGTATAATATAAATTGAAATTTTGAATTTCCTGGTATGATCCTTTTTATTGCTGTAGGAGAAAAAAATTAAATTGGGGACCCTGTGATAGACCAACTATTATGTGGAATACAGCATATTCCTTTAGATAGGAACCAGAAATTAGACTGTTCCAACATTTTAAGGAATGTAGATTTCCCTAATATAATCCTTGAAGCTTATAATTTCTCTTAAAATTAAATCTTATTTACAAAAACAGTTCCATCTTTGTTTAAAGACCTATAAAAATTCTTTATATCCCACATACGTGTGTACTTGCTGTAAAGAGGAGAAATGTTATATCACTTATTACGTTGTTTTCACGATCTTAAATTCTTCCTTGTATAACTGGTGCTAAATAAGTGACTTATTGTGTCTACCACCATTTCACACCCAGATATATAATATGCATAGGATACAGGAGCTCACTCAGCTAACACTGGACTACTGACCAGTGGACTCCATGATATTTCTTAAATACAGCAGACATGCTTCCGCAGAGCTCTTGTAACTTGCTTGCCCATTCTTGGAATGCTCTCCACAATGTATCTTGCTTTTTCACTTTTATTTTTGATGATTAGCTTTGGATGAAATGTCACCTAATCAGTGATACTTTCCCTGACTACTGTATTAAACATTTCAGCACAACTTGTCCATCCCTTCATTTTATTCCCCTTTCTCTGCTTTATCTTTCTCCATA
The DNA here is from genome assembly GCF_028749965.1 of Puma concolor. Taxonomy (NCBI): domain Eukaryota; kingdom Metazoa; phylum Chordata; class Mammalia; order Carnivora; family Felidae; genus Puma; species Puma concolor. Next base: position 27,452,111 of record NC_141668.1, on the reverse strand, counting down.
GCACTTCCATCACAGGGTTAATTTCAGGTTTATTTTTCATTTACCGTCTGTCTTCCTTCTACTGGGACACTAGTGTGTAAGCTTCATGAAGTCAAAGTTTGTTTTTGTTTTTGTTTTTTCCAGATAAAATACAGATCTTCTTCAACTTACAATGGAGTTACATCTGGATAGGTCCATCATAAGTTAAAAATACTGTAGGGGTTCCTGGATGGCTCAGTCAGTTAAGTCTCCAACTTCAGCTCAGGTCATGATCTCTCAGTGAGTGAGTTTGAGCTCTGCATCAGGCTCTGTGCTGACAGCTCAGAGCCTGGAGCCTGCTTCAGATTCTGTGTCTCCCCCTCTCTCTCTGCACCTCCCCCGCTCATACTCGGTCTCTTTTTCCCTCTCTCAAAAATAAACATTAAAAAATATTGTAAATTGATAATGCATTGAATATACGTTACCTACCGAACATCATAGCTTTGCCTAGCCTAGTTTAAATGAGCTCAAGACAGTTATATCAGCCTACAGTTGCTCAAGATCATCTAACACAAAACCTATTTTATAATAAAGTGTTGGATATCTCATGTAATTTATTGAATACTGTATTGAAAGTGAAAACCAGGATGTCATAAGAGTAGCTGTTGTTTACCCTTGTGATTGCAGGGCTGAATAGGTGCTGCAGCTCACTGCCACTGCCCACCATCATGAGTATGGAACCACGCATTGCTAACCTGGGAAAAGGTCAAAATTCAAAGCATAGGTTCTACTGAATGTGTATTACTTTCACATCATCATAAAGTCAAAATGTTGTAAGTCAAATAATCATTAACCAGGGACCATCTGTATCTTTGGAGCTAACACTACACTTTGGCACATTCCGTAACTATGTTTCAATGAATTGTCATCTTATGCAATCAATATTATTTTATAAACTCAGTTGATATGTGAAGAACCACTAGAACTCTCCCAATAGTCCCTTACATTCGATGCAAATCTTTGTTTATGCTTTAGCACTTTTAAGTCATTTACTCCTTATCCCAATTCCAACCTCCTTCCTCATCACTATATTTCAACAGAGACATTTTCCATTGGGCTCTTATCCATGTGTTGTGTAATGCTTCACCTGCAATACTTTGCAATTATCTCTATCATCTTTTCCTTCAATGATGCCCTTTTCAACATCAGAAAGTTCATACTCCATTGTTGCCACAGAGAATTTGCTGCTTTCTTCCTGACATTTCAGCTATGTATCAACGTTTTTAATAATTTTCATTTGCACCTCTTTTTGTAATTGTACATAGTTTAAGTGTGGGAAGATAAAGTGATAACACAGTTCAAGCAAAATCATCTAGAAGCAGTAATTTGAATTTACATTCCCATTTGACCATATGTCTATCACACTAGAGAACGTTGTATCATTGAATGAAAATTTGAGAAACCAATCAATTTGGTTTGTAAGGAGCCAGTCTAGAAAGCTCCGAGTGTATTTATTTCTTAATGTTTAAATGTATTGTGTGCAAGATCAAGCTGAGCAAAACTCAATGAATTCATTGATCCTTTCCAATTCCTTTCTCTCCCATTACATGTGGATCAATAAACCCTTTTCCCACTTTAACTCTGAAATCCCCTCAAAAGAGCAGCATATAATTTTTGGAGTAGTTTCAATCCGGTCTTATAGACCTTTAGAATTCTTCAATTTTATTTTCCTTGGCTTCTGGAGTTTGGGCATAAGTTTGAAGGACATTGAGAAAGACTGACAAGATGGACCCCTTTCCATTGTATTATCTATACTACTTTAGAAATACAATTATTCTGATGCCAGGGTCTTTTTTACTCTTTTTCCCTCTTATTTACATCTTTGTAATTATTTGTCAAAATGTATTAAGTGAGCACCATGAGTCTACAGATTTGCCAAAAGAGCCTTATACCAACAGCTTTCTCTCTTATACTATCAAACAATAGCCTTTAGCTTTGTGGAGCCTGACTCCAATGTTACCATATATCCCAGATACTTCTAGGCAAATTACTCTCTCACCTAGAAAAAGCAGTAATTCACTTTGTACCATATTTGCTAAAATCACTTTTCATGCTATTTTAACCTTCCAACAATTTTTGAATAAGAATCACTCCAACTCTCAGGGATTTCTCTTATAACTAAAAGAATTAAGACTATGGTTATTTGTTTACCACCCTTATAAATATTTCAAGGACTTCATGAATGTAAAGCAATATGCTTTAGGCTGTGGGAATATAATTATTATATAGGGTCTGTGTTTACAAAGAACTTATGACATCGCCAGGAAGGTAATTTAAAAAGGAAAAAGGCAACAATTAGAGGTGGAGCATGTAGATGTCCAATACCTGATACTATTAAGTGCTTTAAGAGTTCATCAGGAGGTATCACTAAATAACTGGGTAATTTGAAAGATTTTTAAATAACTTTTGAGTTACACAAGAGGCCAAGCAAAGTGAGAAGAACATCCACTCAAGAGGGGTTGGTCCTGTATAAGTGTAAAAGCCACGGTAGAAGAATGGTTCTTGAAGACTTACACTGGAATAGGCAGAACGGAATGACACGGACATTACAGGAGGAAGGGGAAAGCCCAGTAAAAATGTTATTCATAGGGAGGTCACAGCATAAGAGAGACTACTCTAGCCAGAATTTCTATTGATATACCTTGGGAGATAAAATTGGAAAGACACTAAACCACTTCTAGATTCTCGATTCAGCTCTTTTACACATCTGCAGTCTCCCTAAAACACAAATTAAGCCATGTGTGACAACTGCTCCTAAGTCCATGCTTAGAGTACTTCTCTCAAAATGGTATTCATGGCCTTCTATGAAACACTCAAGGAGGACATCACTGTGAAGGGGCAGCCAGGCAACAATATCAAAGCCCATCAGGGCGAGTAAGGTATCCACGTCAAGGACTGGGCTTGGGTGTGAGCTCTTGGGTAAGGTGAGGAGAGTGTCCAGATAGGAGAGGCAGCCCAGCAGAGGGTGTTAGAGCCCATGGGGTTAGAAGAGCAATCATATGTGAAGTGGGGTTGGTAGCAGAGATTGGTTACATGGATAAGAATTCAAATATATTAAGACAAAAAGAGGGGCGCCTGGGTGGCTCAGTCGGTTGAGCGTCCGACTTCGGCTCAGGTCAGGATCTCTCCGTTCATGAGTTCCAGCCCCGTGTCAGGCTCTGTGCTGACAGCTCAGAGCCTGGAGCCTGCTTCAGATTCTGTGTCTCCCTCTCTTTCTGCCCCTTCCCCGCTCATGCTCTGTCTCTCAAAAATGAATAAACATTCAAAAAAAATTAAAAAAAAAGACAAATAGAAAATTCTCATTGTGAGAAAAGGGAGCTACAATAATTAAAATACAGAAACAAATGAAATACTTGCCATCGGTGGGAATTCATGGTTTTCCATCAATATAGATATAAATACAGATGTAAAGGATAGATGTGTATAATATATGAACATATTCTCTAGCTGTCTGCTAACAGGACCTGGTAGCTATTATACCAAATATGTAGATACTGGTTTCTAAATATTATTTTCAACTTCTTTCCATTTCTGAAGAAATGGCTGATTCCATGACTGTTCAGCATAAGATATAGAAGATGAGCTTGCATCTTGTTTGGTCAGAAAGCAAGGAAGTACCTAAAAACTGATGGATGTGCCAAAAGTTCTTGGGATCTAGGCTTCCCGTGGCCAAATATGGGACAATTTCATAGTCAATATAAACAGTGGTAGGATATTATTATCTACTGAATAAAATAGGAAACCAAATATCTTCAATATAGTTAAAATATTGGTAAGGAATATTTATAAAGCTTCAAATACTGAATAACAAAGGGAAAATTAATAACTTGACAGGGGAGAGCCTGATCCATAACATCTTAAATGATCAAAGTGGACATCACCAGTAATGGAGCAAGTCAAAATTATGTTCCACCTGATCAGAAGCAAGAAAAACCACACGGAATCTGATATTCCTGTCAAGGATGTGGAAATTGACTAATTTTAAGGAATATCAGTAAACCAAAATTGAAAGACATTTCATAAAATATCAGCCCTATAATCTTCAGAGGTATGAAAGTCATGAGAATCCAGAAAACACTGAAAAATTGTTCAAGAAAGAAGGAGCCTAAAGATGCATACATGGCAAGTAAAGGCAACACAGCATTCTGAACTAGATCCTTCCCTTATAAAGAATGCTTTTGGAGAATCTGGGAAAACTTCAAATGGGATGTGAGCATCATTCTACAGATGGTAATTATGTACCATTGTTAATTTTCTTACTTTCATGCTCTGCACTGTGATTATGTAGGAGAATGTCCTTTTGTGTATGGAGTGCATGCTAATGTACTTAGGGGTGACAGGGTATCATACGGGAACATGACTCTAAGATGGCTCAGGTAAAACAAGTCTGAACTGCATTTTCAAATTTTCTATAAATTTAATGTTTCCAAAAAAATTTGGAGAGCATTACATTATAAAAGAAAAAAAAAGGAATACAGTTTTCAATTTGAAGGCTCCATATATGGGAAGCATGGTTTAAAAAACCAAATACCTCAGGATTTTGGATGCAAATTAAAAATTTCCTTGTGCAATGATAAAACCTCTCCATTTCTGGGACTAAAGATTTTAATAGTTGGCACAAGAATCAGACAGGATGAGAACAAAAAGCAATAGCTGGGAACAAATGGGGCACAGGAAAGCAGGAAACTAAAGACACTTCTCCTTCAGGACACAGCCAAAAGTTGAGTCCCAGGACAACAGGCATTATCATATATAGTGATATATCTGAATAGAATAATTTAACCGTTAGGCCTGAAGGAGTGTTTGGGTTTTTAAATTTGCACATTTACTTAAAAAAATCTGTGCTGCACTTTTGTCTCTACACCTTTATAGTTTGGGTGCTACATAAATAGAATTTTTATTGTTGAATTAGAATTAGTTACAATTGTTCCTTTGGCTAGTTGTGAATTGCTTTGACTAGACAAATTAATGAATAATCAAGTTAACCTTTCCTGATTGTTTTACAGAAGTCTAATAGGATTAGATGTATAGGAGAGTTACATCTTATTTTGGTTTATTATAGGAAGGAAGGGGGAGTTTGATTAGGAAACTATGTGCAAGTCATTAACATTAATACTTTTTCTTTGATAGAATTGAAAGAATTATGTTTCACAAAATATATGAAGAAGTCAGATGATGAATGTTATTTTCTTATTGGCTGTTCACAAATGTAAAGCCCACCAACTTATTGACTTAAATCAAGTTCCAATGGGTCTTATCATTGTATTTACCAAGCTGTCATGGCTCTGTATGAAGGAAATCTGGAAAACACCATGATAACAAATACATGGAAAAACTAAAGTTCAAGAAGTTTAATGATCCTTTTATGTCTCAGTAGCCACACTGCCAATACAGTTCAGTCGTCTGAATTTAAGTAATTGATTCTCTGTTGCATGTAACATGACATTTCTCTCTATCCCCCAGAAGCTTTTCCATTGACATGCAAAAATCCATTCATTTTATTTATTGAGTAGTTACAGTAAGCAAAATGCTCTGTGATGGACTACAATAATATAAAATCCATAAGACATAGATCATAACTCTAAATATCTTAAGAGAAAAACAAAGCAGGTTGTGAATTTATGCTGAGCAGATTATTTTCAGATGATAGACTTACAGTAGTCATATGGCATAGTAGTTGGATCTTAAAGACTAGATAGGATGTTAACATGTAGAGTTATCCTAAGGGTGGAAATAAGATTAAGGAAATTGGGGGTAAAAACGGTCAGCCACATGAGGGAACACTTTTGTTCTTCAGTTTGGTTGGTAGGGTACATGAGAGACCAGTAGAACCTATGTTCATAAAATTATATTCTGGTCAGAGGCTGGAGGGTGTTAACAACTAAATTAGAGTGTTTGAAATTAGGCTTAAGACTTTGGGAACCTATTGGTGTGACACAATTTATGTCCTATCTGAGAAAGATTACTTGGGCAGCTATAAAAATACTTCAGGAAGATGTAATAGACCAAATAGATCACTTCAATCATATCCCAACTGTTCTAAGTGTGAGATACAAGGCTAAATTAAGTTATAAACATGTTGGATAAACAGGACGAGCCAACTAAAACCTATCACAAAGATAGGATAGACAGGAATTGGCAACTGCTTGGATGTGGAACACAAATGTGAGAGACAGGTCAATAATTTATAGTCTTTGGACTTGAATGACTAGGAGAATGGTGATATCATTAAAGGAAATTGGGTTTATTTAAAGTTTGTTTTCTTATTTTGACAGACAGACAGACACACACACACACACACACACACACACACACACACACACACAAAATGTGTGCACAAGTCAGGGAAGGGGCAGAGAGGAGAGAGAATCCCAAGCAAGCTCTGTGCTGTCAGGGTCTGAACTGGGGGTGGGGTGGGGTGGGGGGTAAGTGAGGGCCTAGATCTCACAAACAATGAGATCATGACCTGCACAGAAATCAAGAGTCAGATGCTTAATCGACTGAGCCACCCATGTGCCCCACGAAATTGGATTTAAAGCAGAAGGGTATTGGGAGGGAAGATGGTGAATTTTGAATATTACTGATCTGCTAGTCCCTAGAATATGTTGCTCTGTCTTTACACAGCAATGACTTTGTATAGCAACCTTCCGCACTCCAAATATGGAAAGGGAAGAGTTTCATGCAGATTTCCCATAAGAAATGGATTGCCCTGAACCAACCGGTAATTCTCATTAGGTAAAACTCATGACCAGAATTGATAAGATGACCAGCTGCAACTCAGACATTCCCATCACAGGACTAGGGAAGCAACTGAAAAAAGGTATATTTTTTTATAGCTTATAAGATACTGTAATATATAATGTTTTAGATATTATACAAAAATGTTTTAGAAAAAATTATAACTTATTTGGGTTTAAACATTTTCTACCACCAGTAAGTTGTGGATTTTCATAATCTGGAGGTTTAGAACAAATTTTTTTATATTGCCCATGATCTTTAATATAAAGGTCAGTGTACATTCTGCCTTTGGATTATACTTATATGTGGATCCTTAACTGGAAAATACATGGATACATGTTAGTATTTTAGCATCCAATTAAATACTCTATCAACCCACCAAATGAAAAATTGAATCATTTCATTCTTCATTCTCAAGGCTGTGTTTTCTCAGACATTGCTGTTCAGTTTTACTCTTAACTGCTAATTTACATCACACTTTCAAACAATGCTAAGAAAATATTCAACTTTTTCTAAATTCCAGATGTTTTATTTACAGTTATTTAAAAATATATGAACATATCAGAATAGAACATGTGTTCACTATCTTCTTGTAACAGAAAGGTTTACAAAAAAGTATGCACGTATTTTTTTTTTCTATCCTACTACATGTATACACAATACATCACTGAACATTTTATCCTATAGAAAATTAAGCATTTAAATGTAGCTTTTTCAAATGCTAGGTCTGCCAACTGTTAGCTCTGTGGCCTTGGGAATGTTACCCCAATCTCTTTGCATTTGATTTTTCTAATTCAAAAAATAAAGATAAAAATAGTAACTCCTTCACAGAGTTGTAAGAATCCGATTAGATGACGGTCATCTGGGTGGCTCAGTCTGTTGAGCGTCTGAGTTTGGCTCAGGTCATGATCTCACTGCTTGGCTGGGGAGTTCAAGCCCTGTGTCAGGCTCTGTGCTGACAGCTCAGAGCCTGGAGCCTGCTTCAGATTCAGATTCTCAGGCTCTTTCTGCCCCCTCCTGCTCACACTCTGTCTCTCAAAAATAAATAAAAACATTAAAAATAGAATTAGATGTGATTTGTACATTGGTGCGAGATTCGTGGCAAGTACACAATTAGTGTCAATGACCAGATCTGGTTCTGTTCTTATTATCACATGCTATGTGAGTGCCTCATGTCTGAGTATCTCTCTAGATTAGCCCTATTTCCCCCAACATCCAGAGGATACTATGACCTAAATCTTAAATAATTCTCAAATGTGTCTTTTCCTTCCTCATCAATGTTGCTGGTACCTTTGAGTAGGCTATAATCTCCAACAGGTGCTATGGAAATAGACTTCTAACTCTAGCTTGCAATTTTCTAAACCTGACATGCAGTTTTAGGTCTCCATACCCATGTCCTAGAAGCATACAGAGACACCATCATTTCAATACCACTCAATAGCCATTTGTTGATTCTGCCCAATTCATAGAAATGCAAAAATGGAAAGACATAGTTTAATGGTCTTGTACATAAAATGTTAGAATTTTCAGAGAAAACTCCAGAAATTCTTCTTGAAATAAAAGGTATCTTTGTGAAATTCTAACATTAGTGTTTTCATTCAAAAACAATTCCAAATATTTTCAGAATCAAAATGTTGGAATAAAATACTTCCACTGACTGAAATCACAGTATCAAAACCACCTAATAACCACACCCTTATCTTTATTTGATGCAGTAGACACTTTTCCACTGGGCAAACTTCAGATTATTCACCAACAGTCAACTTTAATAGCACTTTCTCTATAGTTCTTTTCTGCTAACCTCATATTTGACCATGCCTTTTTGTCCCAGCCTCAATTTACCATAATTGTATTAATTGTAACTAAGTTTTACATGTTTGAAGTAGAGATAATAACTCATATTTTCTCATTTTGAATACTTGGCATAGTATAGACATTTGAGAAAATGAGAAATGAATTGAAAAATTTACTAATTGTAGAAAAGATCTTTTCCCACAGAAGGATCAGAGAAGGAAGATTTTAACTCCTGACCATTTATATGTATTAGGACACTTCAGAAACTAAATCATAAACCATAGAAATTAGAAAAAAAAATTCTACTCATTCTGTTTTCAGGAGAGATTCTGTTGATTCTCATTTGTGGATTCTGCTTTTCTGAATTAGCCTTCTCACTGAAACTTATTTGTAAAAACTTTATCACTTACGGACATGCACATCATCAGAACAGTGAAAAATTTGGGGAACTGGTGTGCAAATTATCAGCTGGGTAGAACAAGACAGTGCTCCGCCCTCTCGTTTCAAGTCTCTTAATGTAAACAAGCTTCCTTTCACAGTCTATTTAGTGCCACATTTTTGTAAGGATCTTTTTTTAACGGCTCACTGTTTAAAAAGGTCCCTATGCATAGTGCTAAAGTGCTGTCTAGCATTCCTAAGGACAAGGTCATGACATGCCTCACAGAGAAAATGTGTATGTTAGCTTTGTTCACACTTGAGTGCTATTGGCATCAGTGTTGATGGATCAACAATACATGTGTGTATACATATATGCATAATACATATATAATACAGATACCTAAATATATAATTATGTGTATACATATTACATATATATTAAATAAGGCATCAAAATACATGAAGCCAGTTATATACTCATCATTCAATGAAAATAATGTAACCAGAGGCTCACAGGAAATGAACTCTTTCTCCTAGAAATGATAGCTCAGTGTTCACTAATTCAATGTTCATGGTGACTTTATAGCACTGAAAACCGTGATAATTGACTATAATTTGGTATGGAAGCCCAAGGTTTAAAGAAAAGGAAAGGAGAAAAAGCATTACCATAACTAAATAAATCTCCACCTATAGCTTGGCCCTTCTAGTTTTGATGGATAAGGAATGGTACACTTTCTCTAGGTTGAACAAATATAAAAACATAGTTTTAACTCGGGAGGAAACAAAACAATCAAGTCCTTTTGGCTGGAGGGGGGCGGTCCAATGTTAGAACCAATCTCCATGCTTTTCAGTCCTAAAATGATGTGAATGTTTGGCCCTTCCTATTGAGACAAATACAGTCATTTATAAAAGATGCTTTCAGACTGGGTTCACCTTCTCATGTCTACTCCTTATGGAAAGAAGGAAAAAATGTTACAAATGATTTTACAATAGCTTTGCTGGATAGAAATGGCAGGGCTTGGCGGTAAGAAGATTTGTTGATGGCTGGAAGAGCTCAAGTGTTTTTGCTCACTCTTACGGACAACAGAGCCTATATAGGAGATATGCAGAGGGAGGTATATGGAGAACGAGAGGTAGGAGGTTGATAGGAAGCAAAAAAAGGAAAATAAATGATACATGAGTTAATGTATATACAGATTCAAGATTATAGATGTTTCCATCAGATATAGATCTCATTTCTGAATATATCAGGAAGTAGATCTTGTTTAAGAGAAATGATATCTTTTGTTTGGGCATGTAAAAACATGTTTATATACATATGTATTTGAGGCATTATTAAATACAAAAAACGCACAGATCTTAAGTATTCATTTGGTAAGCTTTGACAATTGGCTATATTCATGTAACCACTAAAACACACATGTGCGCGCACGCGCGCACACACACACACACACACACACACTTCTGGACTTTCCAATCCCACATGTACGGAGTTTGGAAGTTGCCAACCCGTCTTAACAAGTAAAAAGCTGAACAGACTGAAAATCATCTTTTTAGTTCCATCAGAAAAGGGAAGACACAGGGCACCACTACTCCTAAAATTAGAGGGGCAGCATCCTATAGGTTACTAGAGGAGAGACTCATGAACAGAAACCACCACAGGAACCAGTGCTGGGAATGAACACTTGAACTATAATTGATAAACTGCTAGAGGCCCAGTGTGGACAATTCTGAGATTTAAAAACTTCAGAAGGGTGCTCGCTTCAGCAGCACATATACTAAAAATTGGAACGATACAGAGAAGATTAGCATGGCCCCTGCGCAAGGATGACACGCAAAAACTTCAGAAGGACCTAGTCTGAGGGGGAGCCACAAAAATGCTCTAAAATTTATCTCCAGGAACTTGATGAAGTTTCCACAGTAAATTTCAGGTAAAGTGCTCTCATATTTATAGCAGGGAGAAGGAAAGAGAGCCATTTTGAAATACACTATTATATTCTTTTGAAAAAGCCTGACCTCAGGGGAAACTAGTTAACCATATCGTAACCTGCTGGGGTATTATCGGAACCTAACTCACCTGGGGAAGAGAAATATCCAACTCCAGCTGGCTTTAGCCTTCCAAGTGGTGTAAAGAGAAATAATTCCCCCACTCAACCCAGCCATCCTCTCCAACGTGGGTGGGGGTTACTGGAGAAACACGTGTGAAGTGCATAGTCCAGAGGCAAGGGTCACTAAAAGATGGAGACCAAACCACAGTATTGTAGCTTCCTTTACCCACCACCCCCGCCTTACCACATTACTAAAGGCCCATTTGCAGCAATTTGAGCCTGTATGTTCCTGGCTATCAAGAAAATATTACAAAGTATAGCAAAAAGCCAAAAAAAAAAAAAAACCCACAACTAAACAAAACATATTTTGAAAAGACAGAGCAAGCACCAGAACCAGATATGGGAGAGTTGTTGGAACTATCAGACTGTGAATTTCAACAATTATGATTAATATGCTAAGAGCTCTAATGGGTAAATTAGCATGCAAGAATAGATGGATAATGTAAGTAGAGAGCTGGAAATCCTAAGAAAGAACTAAAAAGAAATGCTAGATATCAAAAACACTGTAACAAAATGAAGAATGCTTTTAATAGGCAAATTAGTAAATTGGAAACAACCAAGGAAAGCATCTCCGACCTAGAGGATTTATCAACAGAAAACTCAAAAGCCAAAAGGCAATTAAAAACTACTGAAAAAACAAGACTTAATTCCCAAGAACTGTGGACAACTACAATTGTGTAACCTGTGTGTAATGGGACTATTAGCAGGAGGAAAGAGAAAGGAGAAGAAATATATAGATAAATCAATAATGATTAAGAATTTCCACAAGTTAATGTCAGACACCAAACCACAGATCTAGGAATCTCTGAGAACCCTAAGGGCATAAAAAGAAGAAAAAGGAGAGACCCTGGAATAAAAAGAACCTGGAGTCTGCCTTATGGGTGGTCTCTCAGGTCTTCTTTTACCCTGTACCTTGTTTCAGGGAAAAGGACCTTGTGCTTAGGTGAAGCCTCACATGCCTCCTGGGAGATCTTTCTCAGCTCTCCTTTCTTGATCTCTTTTGAAAATGTACTTCTATTTTTTGGAACAGCTTGAGAAGGATATGTATTATCTCTGCTTTAAATGTCTGGTAGAATTCCCCAGGGAAGCCATCTGGTCCTGGACTCTTATTGGGAGATCTTTGATAACGGATTCAATTTCTTTGCTGGTTATGGGTCTGTTCAAGTTTTCTATTTCTTCCTGCTTGAGTTTTGGAAGTGTGTGGGTGCTTAGGAATTTGTCCATTTCTTCCAGGTTGTCCAGTTTGTTGGCATACAATCTTTCATAGTATTCCCTAATTGCTTGTATTTCTGAGGGATTGGTTGTAATAATTCCATTTTCGTTCATAATTTTATCTATTTGGGTCACTCCCTTTTCTTTCTGAGAAGCCTGGCTAGAAGTTTATCAATTTGTTTATTTTTTCCAAAAACCAACTCTTGCTTTCATTGATCTGCTCTACAGGTTTTTTAGATTCTATACTGTTTATTTCTGCTCTGATCTTTATTATTTCTCTTCTGCTGTGTTTGGGGTGTCTTAACTGTTCTGCTTCTATTTCCTTTAGGTGTGCTGTTAGATTTTGTATTTGGGATTTTTCTTGTTTCTTGAAGATAGGCCTGGATTGCAATGTATTTTCCTCTCAGGACTGCCTTCGCTGCATCCCAAAGCATTTGGATTGTTGTATTATCATCTTCATTTGTTTCCAAATATTTTTAAATTTCTTCTCTAATTGAGAAGAATGAATGGGTCTGGTTGACCCATTCATTCTTTAGTAGGGTGTTCTTTAACCTCCATGCTTTTGGAGGTTTTCCAGACTTTTTTCTGTGGTTGATTTCAAGCCTCATAGCATTGTGGTCTGAAAGTGTGCATAGTATGATCTCAATTCTTGTATACTTATGAAGGGTTTTGTGACCCAGTATGTAATCTATCTTGGAGAATGTTCCATATGCACTCGAGAAGAAAGTATATTCTGTTGCTTTGGGATGCAGAGTTCTAAATATATCTGTCAAGTCCATCTGATCCAATGTATCATTCAGGGCCCTTGTTTCTTTATTGATCCTGTGTCTAGATGATCTATCCATTGTTGTAAGTGAAGTATTAATGTACCCTGCAATTACCACATTCTTATCAATAAGGTTGCTTATGTTTGTGATTGTTTTATATATTTGGGGGCTCCTGTATTCAGCGCATAGACATGCAATTTTACAATTGTTAGCTCTTCCTGGTGGATAGACCCTGTAATTATTATATAATGCCCTTTCTTCATCTCTTGTTACAGCCTTTAATTTAAAATCTAGTTTGTCTGCTATAAGTATGGCTACTCCAGCTTTCTTTTGACTTCCAGTAGCATGATAAATAGTTCTCCACCCCTCACTTTCAATCTGAAGGTGTTCTCAGGTGTAAAATGAGTCTTTTTTTGACCGCAAATAGATGGGTCTTGTTTTTTTTTTTTTTATCCATTCTGATACCCTATGTCTTTTGGTTGGAGCATTTAGTCCATTTATATTAGGTGTTATTATAGAAAGATATGGGTGTAGAGTCACTGTGATGTCTGTAGGTTTCATGCTTGTGGTGATGTCTCTGGTATTTTGTGATCCTTGCAACATTTCACTCACAGAATCAAGCTGTTCCAAATAATAGAAAGGGAAGGAAAACTTCCAGACTCATTCTATGAAGGCAGTATTACTTTGATTCTTAAACCAGACAGAGACCCAGTAAAAAAAAAAAAAAAAAAAAAAACAACTACAGGCCAATATCCCTGATGAATATGGATGCAAAAATTCTCAATAAGATACTAGAAAATTGAATTCAACAGCATATAAAAAGAATTATTCACCATGATCAAGTAGGATTCATTCCTGGGATGCAGGGCTGGTTCAACATTCACAAATCAATCAATGTGATATATCACATTAATAAAAGAAAAGATAAGAACCATATGATCCTGTCAATTGATGCAGAAAACTCATTTGACAAAATTCAGCACACTTTCTTAATAAAAACCCTCGAGAAAGTCGGGATAGAAGGAACATACTTAAAGATCATAAAAACCATTTATGAAAAGCCCACAGCTAACATCATCCTCAATGGGGAAAAACTGAGAGCTTTCCCCCTGAGATCAGGAACATGACAGGGATTTCCACTCTCACCGCTGTTGTTTAACATAGTGTTGGAAGTTCTAGCATCAGCAACCAGAGAAAAAAAGGAAATCAAAGGCATCAAAATTAGCAAAGAGGAAGTCAAGCTTTCACTTTTTGCAGATGACATGATATTATACATGGAAAATCCGACAGACTCCATCAAAAGTCTGCTAGAACTGATACATGAATTCAGCAAAGTCGCAGGATACAAAATTAATGTATAGAAATCAGTTACAGTCTTATATGCTAATAATGAAGCAATAGAAAGCCAAATAAACTGATACCCTTCACAACTGCAACAAGAATCATAAAATACTTAGGTATAAACCTAACCAAAGATGTAAAAGATCTGTATGCTCAAAACTATAGAAAGCTTATGAAGAAAATTGAAGAAGGTACAAAGAAATGGAAAAATATTCCGTGCTCATGGATTGGAAGCATAAATACTGTTAAAATGTCAATACTACCCAAAGCTATCTACACATTCAATGCAATCCCAATCAAAATTGCACCAGCATTCTTCTTGAAGCTAGAATAAGCAATCCTAAACTTTGTATGGAACCACAAAAGACCCCGAATAGCCAATGTAATTCTGAAGAAGACCAAAGTGGGAGGCATTGTAATCCCAGACTTTAGCCTCTACTGCAAACCTGTAATCATCAAGACAGCATGGCACTGGTACAAAAACAGACACATAGACCAATGGAATAGAATAGAAACCCCAGAACAAGACCCACAAAAGTATGGCCAACTAATCTTTGACAAAGCAGGAAAGAATTTCCAATGGAAAACAGTCTCTTTAACAAATGGTGCTGGGAGAGCTGGACAGCAACATGCAAGAGAATGAAACTAGACCTTTCTTACACCATTCTCAAAAATAAACTCAAAATGGATAAAGGACCTGAATGTGAGACAGGAAACCATCAAAACCCTAGAGGAGAAATCAGGAAAAAACCTCTCTGACCTCAGTCGCAGCAAGTTCTTACTTGGCACATCTCCAAAGGCAAGGGAATTAAAAGCAAAAATGAACTATGGGGACCTCATCAAGATAAAAAGCTCCTGCACTGCAAAGGAAACAATCAACAAAACTAAAAGGCAACCAACGGAATGGGAAAAGGTGTTTACAAATGACATATTGGACAAAGGGCTAGTATCCAAAATCTATAAAGAGTTCACCAAACTCCACACCCGAAAAACAAATAACCCAGTGAAGAAATGGGCAGAAACATGAATAGACACTTTTCTAAAGAAAACATTCAGATGGCCAACAGACACATGAAAAGATGCTCAACGTCGCTCCTCATCAGGGAAATACAAATCAAACCACACTGAGATACCGCCTCACGCTCGTCAGAGTGGCTAAAATGAACAAATCAGGAGACTATAGATGCTGGCAAGGAGAAATGGGAATCCTCTTGCACTATTGGTGGGAATGCAAACTGGTGCAGCCACTCTGGAAAACAGTGTGGAGGTTCCTCAAAAAATTAAAAATAGACCTACCCTATGACCCAACAATAGCACTGCTAGAAATTTACCCAAGGGATACAGAAGTGCTGATGCACAGGGGCACTTGTACCCCAATGTTTATAGCAGCACTTTCAACAATAGCCAAGTTATGGAAAGAGCCTAAATGTCCATCAACTGATGGATGGAAAAGAAATTGTGGTTTATATACACAATGGAATACTATGTGGCAATGAGAAAGAAAGAAATCTGGCCATTTGTAGCAATGTGGATGGAACTGGAGAGTGTGATGCTAAGCTAAATAAGCCATACAGAGAAATACAGATACCATATGTTTTCACTCCTATGTGGATCCTGAGAAACTTAACAGAAGACTGGGATGAGCACTGGGTGTTGTATGGAAACCAATTTGACAATAAAGTTCATATTTTAAAAACATGAAAATGTACTTCTACTCAAATTTTTATAAATACCCATGAGTAAATGTTGTTAAGAGATTGAAGACTAGTTCTCTTGCAGGAGCTCCTCTGATTCCCAATCTGGGACATAAACTCATAGGAGACTGTTAGAAGTTTTGTTTGTTTTTTAATGTTAGCTGGTTTCTGCTCCCCCTTTGCCCCTTTTCTACTGGAACTAATGGATCCCTCTTCCTTTTGCAGTTCTAGTAGGGCTAACCACCTTGTCTTTATGAAAGATTTACCACTTTCTAGAGTTTAATTCATATAGGAATCTTGTGTCTTCCTCTGATAGGGTTTTTAAAATTGTGTTGTAGTTTTTCAACCTTTTGCTGCCTGATTGTTAGGATGGGACAGAGGGTACATAAAGTTTCCATTTTCAAATTTATAATTAAATGGAGTTTGGGGCACCTGGGTGGCTCAGTCAGTTGAGCGCCCTACTTTTTTTTTTTGTCATGATCTTACAATTCATGAGTTCGAGCCCCACCTTGGGCTCTGTGCTGACAGCTTAGAGCCTGGAGCCTGCTTCAGATTCTATGTCTCCCTCTCTCTCTCTCTCTGCCCCTCCACTGCTCACTCTCACCCTCTCTCTCTAAAAAAAATAAACATTAAATTTTTTTTAGTAAAATGAAATGGAGTTAAAATTTTAAGCCTCAAAATATTTACTCTTTTAGAATACATTATGAAATAGCCTTTAAACACTTTGAACGGAGGTCTTGCAAGTACCATACCCTTACGTCGTATCATTTCCTAAGGCTCTGCTCTCATAGTTGTCATTATCTGGTATTTATTTTTCCATTGTTGTAGATCAGGGTTCTGCTTCTTGGTCCCAGCTCCCTCAGCTGCATACTTTGGACTGCCAACTTGAAACTGGAATCATGACAGATGTAACCTCTAGGGTTTTCCTCAGCTTGCTAATTTCTAGTGTTTGTCACATGCAAGACTAATGTCTGCTCCTTGAACATTAACTCAGGTTCAGAACCTTGCTGTGAAAGCTTGCAATTGACTCTGCATCTTGTATCAGACAAAAATAGTGTCCATAGGGCACTACAGGGCCAAGACTGGAGATCATAGTGACAATTTCTTCCTGTTCCATGTAAGAGTGACCTCTAGCTGTAAGCAATGGGGCATAGGTAATGGAGAAATAATTGAATCTCAGAACCTATTCTCATTTACCAACAGCCAACAACACAGATGTTTCATTATTTGGAAGCATTCACTAGAGACTCTGAGGTAGCATTCTGCTTTGTCCTATACGTTTGGTTGTACCAGGAGGCTCTAATTTCCAGGTTTCTACATGAGTGGGGAGAAGGAGACACATGCCTCTCCCATTCATACATCTTCTTCTGCTGGATGACAACTTATGATATTACATTGCACAGCACTGCTGGAAATCCTACCTACCCATAATATTCAGAGTCTGGTAGATAACAGAGATGGTGACCCACTACAACACATGCTGACTTGTTTATACAGAGTTATTCTGGCATTCTTGAAGCTATACCAACACTGTGGAGACACCATCCTGTGAAGAACTCTAAGGAACCTATAATGTCCTGACCAAATCTGAATATTCTAGCATTCTGCATTGGTTGATCATATATTTATGGTACAGCTATGGTTAGCGTTTGATCCTTAACTTCTTGAGACTATGGCTACTTGGTGTCCTAACATGCTCAGGATTATGCATACCCCTGAAGCTGGTAGTATATATTCATTGCCCATTGATACCTAGAGGAGCAACTTACCCCTCAATTTAATAACATTTATCATAGAACCCCATTCCACAATGACAACACTCTATATAGATTCTCACTCTAAAATGCTCAATCCACTGGAGACCTCCTCTGCCCTTACCTTATGCTGAATTATAACACAGTCACAGAGGAATGTACTATATGTTAATTAAACTTTAGGATCAGAGTACTCCCCCAAACTTAAGATAGTCATCAACTTGCAGACAATATTCTGATCCCAGTTCCTGATC
This sequence comes from Puma concolor, assembly GCF_028749965.1. Lineage (NCBI taxonomy): Eukaryota > Metazoa > Chordata > Mammalia > Carnivora > Felidae > Puma > Puma concolor. The sequence goes on along the minus strand of NC_141668.1, from coordinate 27,434,053 downwards.
TCACTTTACGTACTTTGATTCAAAAAGATCTTGCAGATAGAGGCAGTGATGAGACAAACTGTGTTAAACTGCACAGAAAGAAACATTAACTCAGTGATGCCTAATAGCACATGTATGTACCTTTGCTTTACACTTGGATTTTCCTAGTTGTCAGCCCATAGCCAATCATGTCCTAAAGATATATGATAACCACTATACTTAATTTCTAAGGTTTCCTGATGGCTCCTATATCATTGGCCATTCCTATTCCAAGAATTTTGAAAAATTGTGATATGCATGGGAAATAACTTAAGACACAGAAGCAGGACGATTGTAACAATTTTTCACATATGTTCAGCGCTCTTAGTTCTTGTCAAATATTCCCTTCTCCCCTAAACAGGAGGATAAGGCAAACTGCAGACAAACAATGGATTCTCTCTTCTCCATCCTGCCATGTTATTTACATTGTTAACTAGTGTCCCAAATCAGCTCTTTGAAGCACATTTCTTTGTAAAGTTAGGTCTCAACTGTAGCCTGAAACATATTATGCAGGGATATGGTGAAAAATACCTGGTGGTATTTAGTAGCACCATTATTTTCCAACTGGGTTATATGCCAACTCAATGTAACCAAGCCTGCTTTCATTGCACTTGGGAGTTATTTTTCAGAGGCTTCTTTGTCCCTCAAGCAAATATTTCTTTTATAAGCCCAACCATATACTGATTCCAGCTAAGGCTGGGCCTATTACACGTTTATTATAAACTCCTTCATCTAATAATTTTTTATGCAACTATTTTATCTTACTCACTTGAGAATAAGAGCCTTAAGGGGCATCTTCATTCATTGTTGTATATCAAGTTTAAAGGCAATTTGTTATACATGGTAAGTAGTAATAAAGAGGAAAAAAATGACCAGAAAGCAGGGCTCCTGGGTGGCTCAGTTGGTTGAGTGGCTGACTTCAGCTCAGGTCATGATTTCATGGCTTGAAGGCTTATGAGTTCAAGTCCTGCGTCAGGCTCGGTGTTGACAGCTCAGAGCCTAGAGCCTGCTTCGGAGTCTGTGTCTCCCTCTCTGTCTGCCTCTCCCATGCTCATGCTTGGTCCCTTTCAAAAACAAACAAACATTAAAAGTTTTTTTTTTTTTTTTTTTAAATGAGCAGGAAGGAAAGAGAAAGCAGAAAATAAGGAAAAGGGGGTGGGGTAGGAGACAGAAGCAAAAGTCTAAAAGCTTCCAAAAGTTCCATCATGAGAATTAAGACTTAATAAAACAACCTAACTAATAAAACTTACAACATAGTCAAGCAAATAATGGAACATTTATAACAAAGTAAAAACTTTCCACTTGCGAAACTAAATGTCATTGCAAGAAGAAAGCAATAGAGTTTAGGAATTAAGGCAACTGAGAAATCTTTAAAGAGAATCAATGAGACCAAAAAATGCCATGGTCTGTCAGATTCATATCATCCACTAAGAGATAAGTGAACAAAATCCTGACTCCCAATTCCTTATTTCATCGGTCTGTTAACATTTAATAATTTAAACCGTAAAGCAAAATACTGTTTTATCTAACGGTTATTAAAGCTAAAAGTAAGACAAATAGGAGTACATATAGGGGCATCATATGCGTCAACATTTCTTAACTCTTTGTATCATTTATAAAACTGATTCCTTTAGTATATAGATATGAAGCAAAATCAACTATTAAAACACCACATCCAAAATTCTGTTTTCCTGGGACACTTTCTATCACTTTCACAACATAAATGGTTAGGGGGTATCCTGTCCATCACAGTCCTATTCTTTTATATGGATGATATGCTTAGCAAACATGCTTCCCAGCTCTTTAGACCAGTCATTACATTTTTATTAAAATGCAGATTCTCTCTCCCTATTCCATACATAGTGAATAAAAATCTCTGGTAGTGAGGGCAGGGAATCCTTATTAAAATGATTTCCAAATGATTTGAAGGCGGATACCCTGGCTCTTGCCTTCAAGGCTGACATTTAGAATCACTCTTCAGAGTTCCCTACTGCCCATGTCAGGCACTATCCAAGAAGATTATTGCTCGGATCTCACTTCTAATGCGTTTAAGGCATCATACCTGTCTTCCCGGTTTCCAGTTCCCAGTGTGTTCACATTTTGGCTGGGTCCACCAATGCCCAAACTCCATACTTATCCATCTCCATTTTTAATGTGGTAACCAGAGAGTTCTTTTGAACTATCTGAAATATGTGAGGACCTAAGTTCTTCATTCCAAGTATCCCAAATGCATAAAATAACAAATCTGAGGTCTATCTAAGGATATCTTTGAGAGACTAATAGTGAGCTGATTTGCCACAACTGATGCTCCAAACGTACTTTCTCCTGTAGTTAAGCCTTCGTAGATGAGCTTCAACTCCAACATACTGCCGGCCCAGAAGCTGGTGCTCAGACTGTACTTAACTCCTAGAGAGTGGAATCAGTATGGCCAGAAGAGAGAGAGAGAAAACCCAAAACATGTTCATATTGCCCTTTTTCAACCTGCTTGCAGTACTGTGTGAGATGCTTTTTTCCTCTTAGAAGCTATTCCCTAGCATATGTGCATCCAACAGTCCAAACAGGTTGGCATAATTAGAAAAGGAGGAAAGTATAAAATATACAGTGTATACTGTATATACAGATACACAGTTTTACAATTATTACATTCCAAAATAATGATAATTATCACAATGAACCATTGCCACGTTTGGTCTTCTGGCCAAAATTTTAAGGCACATTTTGAAGAGGACTAAAATTCATAGGCTTCTGTTAAATAAGTACAAAACTCAAAGCTTAGGGTCATCTGTCTCAGAGAGGAAAGCTAGTGCAAAATCCATAAGAAAGTATTAATTGAAAACCAGCATTGCCATTGTATTAACAGGAAAATGTCATTAATGCATTCAAATCTTTATCACTTAGAAAGGCCAGATAGAAGACAAATCAAAATATGAGATCAATATAGAAAACAAGTTTTTTTTTTTTTCCTTTTTAAACTGGAAGTCTCAAGATACTTCAAGAACTACCACAATGTTATTTAGAAGTAGGATCCATAGGTGTAAGAGCTGAGTATATCAAGTATGGAATATTGTAACGTAAGAGAATGAAAGATGCTGTAAAACACGAGACTGAACAGAAAGAGACACATCCTATTTTTCAGGTAAAATCTTCTAGGTGATCTATAAATACAATTGTTTGGTCAAGCAAGTGTTTTAAAGAAATGGCAGTTAGTGTGGCAAGAACTGGAGTTAGTATTCTGTCATTTGAATAGTAGATGAAAATGTAAGAAGATAGCCTGTATATAGAGGATTGCATAAACCGCTTCCTTTTTTGCTACTGAACATGAAGATGTCACATAACCAGACGGAACACTATTGTAAGGCTTCAATATGACTTTTAAATTAGAAGTATACTTGTATGCAGCACAATTAGAGAATAGAATATGAGAATATACCAACATATTGGGTAGAACCCAATTATTTGGAACTTTGAGAATATATTTGGAAGAAGTAACTGAACTTCTAAAGCATATACTCCAAAATCACAGCAGTGAATGCAATACAGTTTGTCACACTCACAAACAACGTAATTCATGTGATAGCAGATGCCCTCACACACCATGATTAAGAGACCCAAGCTCCCTATCTTACATCATCATCCTCCACTAGGACCATGAAGTCTACTGCTCAAGCAAAAAATTGGGGAAGACCATTTTAGAGGTGGTTTTGGGGGGCTAGTCCTAGAAGAAGAGTACATTACCTTTACCCAAATTCCATGGACATACCTAACTAATGGAAACAGAAGGATATTCTAGATCTGTGATCAGGAAAAAAAAAACAATCTGGTGCAATTATGTCTGATATTTGAAATAGTTATTAATTTTTTTATTATTATTAAGCATTTTATGGAATAATGAATTTTATAACAAGTTATACACTGGAAATCACATTAACCAATACATATATATATATATATATATATATATATATATATACACACACACACACATATATATATATATATATATATATATATATATATATATGAATGATTTAGTTCCAATATATAATTTGCACACAAGGTCTACATCAATGGTTTGCAAAGAATATGTTTTCCTTGAAATATTCCATTGCCAGTAATTCTTAGTCTTTCGATGCATGAAAGAGTAACAAATGTGATTCTAAGAAGCCAATAAAATATAGTGTCTTAATGGCATGCAAGAGTTCTGCAATGGGTTTTTGGGTTAGGAAAAAGGATTTGCCTTTTTGTAGTTAACATAATTCTTTTTAAATATAGAAATCTGTTTTAAGAGATATGATGGGGCTAGAGACCATGTTATAATAAATCTAAAGCAGATTTCATAAATAAGTTACCCAAAGTCTCAGTTTTCTGAAATTGATTAGAATAGGATATTTAGCATATTAATAGTAGCTAACAATTGGTTTCTGTGATAAAATTCAGAAGGGATCTTTTTGAATAATGTTTTAAAAATTCTTACTATTGGATTTTCTTTTTTCTAATCCAAACACATAAAAAAGAGCAGAGTACTGTTACAGGTCTTACTTAATTTAAATATGGATAGTTGGAAATCTTAAAGTTTGGAAAGTCAGAGGCATTAAGAGAAAGCCATAAGATACCAGGAATTCGGGGAAAATATAAAATGAGTAATTACCATATGGATAATACTGCTTTTTTTTTTTTTTTTTTTTTTTTTTTTTTTCAATGTTTTTATTTTTTTTTATTTTTGGGACAGAGAGAGACAGAGCATGAACGGGGGAGGGGCAGAGAGAGAGGGAGACACAGAATCGGAAACAGGCTCCAGGCTCTGAGCCATCAGCCCAGAGCCTGACGCGGGGCTCGAACTCACAGACCGGACCGCGAGATCGTGACCTGGCTGAAGTCGGACGCTTAACCGACTGCGCCACCCAGGCGCCCCGATACTGCTTTTTGTACCCATGTTTTGTGGTTTTATTCTGGTTATCAAAGGAAAGGTGTTTTTGCTACTGTTAATATTTTGTGTGACATTGAATAAAGGAATCCATGAGGGAACCAGGCCCATGTGTGGGTTCCCAGGCTTAGCGTGACTGGGAAAATGACCTTCCTTCTCTGAGCCTCATTTTCCTCATATATAAAATGCTATATACATCATTACGTTCATAGGTTGAGCATAAAAGAAGGTTGAGGAGAAGAAGATGTAAAGGGATGAACAACTACCTGGAATCAAGTCAGAATCATTGGGTAAAGAGTCTTACCTCTTAGGAACATATCCATGACTTTGTTTCTTTCAAATGAATGAAATAAACTCCACCCTACTTATTTTACAAGCATAAAATTAAATTATGAATATGAAGGGATTCTATGAAGGTAGGAATGCTAACAACTCTAACGTGTTATTAACAGCAAAACATCACTGTATTTCCTCAAATGAAATCTAAGGCGACCGCAAGTGGGGTTCTCGCACAAACCCAGGTATGTAACGCAGTGAGGTGCTGGTTGGTATTCTTTATGAAATCCTCGGTCCTGAACAGAATTCCTATACCATATTGAATGCTACTTGCCACCAGCCACCTTAGTTCGGCGGAGGGTTCACCAAATTTCAATTCCTGCTTATTTCACAACATAAAGAAAGGTTGTTTTAGAGATCAGATGACTTTTAGCTAGAGTAAGTACGGCAGCAAAGCAATGAATGTTGTCTGGGAAATAAAGAAATGCGAGAGGTAATCAATTTCTTCCAATCTTCATTTTGCTCACCCACTTGATTTGAAACCACATATTGCTTCTCCCAAAATTAACAGTTAAGGCATCTCTTACAACTCTACAAGCATTATAGTATACACTCAATTTTGAGTATATTGAAAACCCTATCATAAAAGATCTTCTGAGGCATCTATATTTAAAATAACAGCATTTTCTAGTTAAGCCAACAAACTTAAACATAGAAATAAAGAAATTTCTGGAGAATTAGCTCTCTGGTATAAGCTATGGTTAACTATGTGCATATTTATTCATTTATTTTACACAATATGCTCATTTGTTTCTAAAGTAGACAGTCCGGTTTCAGTGTTCATCATAAGCTCAATTTGGTTTTACTTCCTTACTGTGCTTTCTTGGCATCTGCTTTTATGGAAATATAGCTGGTCATTACCACAGCTTTGCATGCCTTACAACTGTGCTGTTTTTCATGCAAAACAGACATTTGTGAAATAATTACAGATGGGAAAGTATGCCCCATGGAGTTTTTTCTTCATTACAAAATTATCCTGTTCTGATCATTTTTACATTCACTTCATTATAAGGGGAAAACACAGGGAAAGTAAAATATTTCCATTATGATAGCAATCTTCAGAGTATTTGTTCTTACCAAGTGGGAAGTGATGGATTATATATAAAATGAAGGATTTTGGAAAGATTTAATAAATTATTTCCACTCCCCCTTTTCACCACCCTCTCCATTCTCTGAAGAATAGCTTCTCCTGATAAGGTTCCAGATGTTATAGTCATTGTGGACATGTCAGCTGAAATCCATAAGAGGAAGATTTGCCACAGAGCATTGTTTAGTCATCACTGTATCCAGCTTTCCCTTCCATCTTTCAGTAGGATAACCTGGAGCTGAATATTCCTTATATATTATTCAGATCCTTTCTCCCCACTTCTTACCCCTGCCATGTGCCCCAGAAAATTGATGCATATGGGTTGTATCAGCTGGAATCCCTTGCCTTCTAATTCCCAGTCTGGTGGGAGTGAATATTTCTAATGACCGAAATTTTAAAATTCAGTTATCAGTGTTCTTATAATATATTCCTCAAATGCTGGTCTTCCTTCTATCTTATTTATATTTTCACTGTTTATATGAATCTTCCTCAAAAAATACATTTAAAAACATAAGACATGGGAAATTCATATCCCTGTGAACTCATCTCCTATTTAGATTCTGGATGATCAAATATAGATGTTAAGGTTAAAAAACAAACAAAAAACTTTGACTTGGAAGACTTTGGCTATGTCTCCTCTATTCAGCTAATTTGCTGTATGACTTGGACAGAATACCTTCTATCTGAGTCTCCTTTTCTTTTTCTTTTTTTTTTTTTTTCAACGTTTTTTTTATTTTTGGGACAGAGAGAGACAGAGCATGAACGGGGGAGGGGCAGAGAGAGAGGGAGACACAGAATCGGAAGCAGGCTCCAGGCTCTGAGCCATCAGCCCAGAGCCCGACGCGGGGCTCGAACTCACGGACCGCGAGATTGTGACCTGGCTGAAGTCGGACGCTTAACTGACTGCGCCACCCAGGCGCCCCATGAGTCTCCTTTTCATCATGCATATGTGTGTGAAACTCCTTTCCAATGCTAATAGGCTATCATTCTAGAACTCCAATCTCAGTCCTCTTGTGCTTCTATTTCCACAGAAACACAAGATGAGTAGGGGCCTGTATTGTTCAGGAAATAGATGGCATGTTCAACAAAGACGATCTGACAACTTACTGAAGGGACTACATACAACAGATTAGCAAAGGAAACCAAGAAAGGATGTTGGTATCCTGAAGGCAATTCCAGTTTGAAGACCTTGTCTCCATTTTGTTTGAGTTGGTAAAGAGAAAGAATTACCAGAAACTGAGGAATAAAAGCTTTAGGAGAGGATTGCCCAACAGGAGCTATGGACTTCAGTAGAAGGGCACAAATATTGCCAAATAAAGCCTAGCAGTGATAGAGACAGGGCATACATCCTTGACTTCTCTCTTCTCTGAAATCACCTTTTATTGCTTTTCAAAGCCTTACCTAAATGGACAAAAAATGGAAATATAAAACACTGTGATATTATCATTCTAATGGGATAATTCAATTGCTAAATGTCATTCGATCCAAATTCCACAAGTATCTGTCATAAATAGACAAATACCTAGAATTTCACTATAAGTACACAGAAAACATCTCTGCTGTGGAATATAAATCAAGAGATTATTTGAAAAAAAGGTGTCAGTTTATTTTATATTCAAAGGGGGTGCACAGTAAAATAACCAATATCTATGGCAGTAATGAATAACATCAGGCCATGAGCCTCAGAAAAGCTCCATTCCTTTGAATCTGGCTTTTGGTATAATTTCAAACACAGCCTACATGCACATATACATCAAAAAAGATTAATGGGAAAAATACACAAATCAGTCAGTCCATCAGTATGAAACTGCTACCAGAGAGGATAATGAAACGTGAGGAAAGAATAACCTGGCACATTTCTTCTAACAAAATGAGGACCACTGTAATGGTCATTGTCAAGAATTGGCTGAGGGGATGCAGCCCTCCCATGGATTAGGCTGGCCTTCAGGATCCAGGATGCCCTTGAGCATCAGGTACTGGTCCAGAAACCAGTAAGAGTGATGGCAATAGACCCAACTGATGTTTTCCCCACATCACATGGTTTGACCTTTACTTCTCAGCACAGAAAAAAACAGAAAACTATGAAAAATAGTTAAGATTACAGGAGATTTAGGTTCATCTTATTTATCTTGGTATTTCCAGTACCTATCAGGGTACCATTAAATGCTGATACTTATAGTGAAGTTATTAAATGTTAGAATGCATTGAAGTAAAAAAAAAATTTTTAACGTTTATTCATTTTTGAGAGACAGAGCAGGGAAGGGGCAGAGAGAGGGAGACACAGAATCTGCAACAGGCCCCAGGCTCTGAGCTGTCAGCACAGAGCCCGACGTGGGGCTCGAACTCACAAACTGCAAGATCCTGACCTGAACCGAAGTCGGACGCTCAACCGACTGAGCCACCCAGGTGCCCCAAGACTGCATTGAATTAACTAGAGCCCCTTCACTGCCAGGGATCTGTTGTACAAACTTGATCAAGTTGTTTTGGCTCTGAACTTCAGTTTCAACATCTGAAGATTGGGAATTATAATAGTACTGCCTTCTGGGTTTTCCCCCCTCTGAGAATGAAAGGAGATAATGCACATGAACATACTTTTTGAATTTTAACAGATTAAAGACTGAATTCTTGTGTTTGTGTGGCTATTTTAACATGTAATGAGTTAAAAAGGAATACTAATTTCATCATTGGCATTCTTCTGCTTCATCTATGGTTAGATTTACGTAAAAATTGTTAGGTTTATTTTCTTCAAGAGATTCAATAATAATTTCAATAAAAAATGACTTGCACGCAATTTTTAACACACATGGCCTATTAAAAGAAGACTGCTCATCATTTTTCCAACATAGATGAGAGTTCCATACTAAGGACACAAACAAAGCTATGAAATCTGGCATTTCAGGACTTGTCTAAACAGAAGATGTTGTCCACAAGGGAGGTCCTACTGGCATGAGAAACCACTGAACCTTACCAGTGAGAAAATGGCTAAACCCATTTATTCCTAAACAAGCTCTGAGTGTCTGTGACATCCAGTCTGGGACAAGGACAAGAAGGAAGTGGTTTATATAGCACAAAAGAGTGCAGTCCTAGCAGCTCAAGGGGCTTCTAAGATAAAGTGCATAATAAATGAGAAATTTCTAGAAGTGCTATAAGCAAATTTATCCCTGTGAGAGAATGAGGTCCTTTCTCTTCCCCTCTGGAAAAGGTTATAGCATCTTTTGAAACAAGATCAGTGTTAGTGATGATAGAAATAGCTCTGTCAATTGGCAAAGAGAAAAGTAGCTACAGATGAGAAATGAAGGCAGAGGGGACAGAAAAATCAACTGAGTACTGCTCGGTACTGTTGAGGCAAGAAAATGGTAGGGGTTACTTGAAATACATGTGATTCTACATTCCCAACAGATATCAATCTTTGGGGTGTGGGAACAAGAAGTGAGAATTCTCTCAATCATAGGTTATTCATAAACCACTTCTAGCATTCTTCATGTTCTTTACTCTTTGTGATAATAAAATGCTTACTTCTTTAAAATATTTTAAGTAGCATTTACAAAAATTTTAGACTTATAGCAAATATTCACAAACTGGAAGACACTAGCAACATTGGCTAGTTTTCAAATAATATTTAGATCTCCTATCAAGGTTAAAAGTACAATTTCTAAAATGTGTTACTTCTTGAAACACTGTTAAAAGATTTGTATAAAGTATACCATGCATGTAAACTTACTAATATCTATTAGCAGAAATGAGTCACCAAGGGCAGAAGACAGGAACACTACGAACATAGAACACAGAAGCAGCTATGATCAAAACTGTTTGTTGGAGCCGTCACCGATTCTCTCTGAAGCATCTGTGTGCTTGTTTTCAGAAATGTCAGTTTTAACCTTTGACTCTGAACATTAGCATTTCCTGTTCTTGCTTTCAACTGGACATCAGTTGTTTCCTTCAAACAGGAATATCTCTACATTGATTGTCAGGCTTTAATTCTTTCAAGAGAATTATAACACTTTTAAAACTCATGTTCCCAATTTCTCAACTTATTTTTAAAACTTTGGATGCAGGAGTGCCTGGGTGGCTCAGTCAGTTAAGCATCCGGCTCTTGGTTTGAGCTCAGGTCATGATGTCACAGTTTCTAAGGATTGAGCCCCGCATCCGGCTCCATGCTGTCGGTGTAGAGCCTGCTTGAAATTCTCTCTCTCCCCCTTGTTCTGCCCTCCCTCCACTCCTCGATGTGCTCTCTCTCTTTCAAAATAAAACTTGAAATAAAATTTTGGATGCAGAAAAACTAACTTCTGGAGAATCACTGAGAAAACGTTTCTCTGCATAGAAATCCTATGCAAGACAAATGGTCTTCTCCATGTCAGTACATGGCATGACAAACAGGCAGTATCTAAACTGTCATCTGAGCATAAGCTCTTGATTTTTCTATTTCCCATACTCTCACACCCAGTCTTCCCTATCTAACTTTAAATATATCCCTAATAACTCATCTCTCCAGCTACAAGCCCACCACTACACCTCTCATCACCATGACCCAATAGTCTGAGCTGGCCTTCTTGCTTCCTTTTCTGACTCACAAAAATTCATTCACCAGAGTAGACAGGTCAAAATTTTAAAGTTGAATTCTTAACCAACTGAGCCACTCAGGTGCCCCTGGGTCATATATTTAAAATGAGTTATAGGGCGCCTTGGTGGCTCAGTCAGTTAAGTGTATGACTTTGGCTCACGTCATGATCTCACAGTTTGTGAGTCGAGCCCTGTGTCAGGCTCTGTGCTGACAGCTCAGAGCCTAGAGCCTGTTTCAGATTCTTTGTCTCCCTGTCTCTCTCTGCCCCTCTCCCACTCACTCTCTCTCTCAAAAATAAACATTAAAATAAGATGAGATTTAGTTTGCTCATTTATAATATGACAATACTGCTTTTCCTCAGAGTTGTTGTAAAATTACATAGGACTAGTTCATGAAAATACTTATACAAACCAGTATGGAAATGGAAGATATTAAAGCCATAGAGAATTTTAAGAAGTTATAAACATGGTACAGCTACATTAAAAATGTGTGCTAAAATCTAGAAAAACTAATCACATACCTATTTTTTTTTAACTCTTACTTTTTCTTTTAAGGGGTAAAATATGAGTTGCCAAAGTTATTTTCCCTAATTTAGAATTTGAGGTTTTAGGAAACAGAAGGAAAAGCAAGAAAATTACTTTCCATTGAGTACGTAAAAGGTGATCCAAAATCATGCTAAGATTTTCACATATTAAAAAAAAAAATTTTTTTCACATATTATTCATCACTGACATGGTATTGTCACTTCAATGTATAAATAATTTGGCCCCAGGAACATTAGGTCTGTAGATCACCAAACCAGGTGCTTTTCCTACTGCATCACTTTGCCCTCATCCGTGGCTGGGAAATGGGCTAATGTGGAAACCAGCGGTTTTGTTGGAGGTTACATTTTCAGATGCCAGTTCTGCTGATACCTTTTTCAGAGAACTCCACCCCCAACACCTGCTAAGAGGTTTTCAGATCACAAGACTCCTTGTCACTTCAGCACCCCTCAAGTGTGTACACCTGACCTAAGAAAAATCTTCTGTGGTCTGGCTTAAAAAAAAAAAAATGAGTCAATTAGATGGCTTCATTGGGAACTTGAATTAAAAACCAGAAGCAAGCATCAGTTATCTAGGGATTTTGAGACAGATAGTTTATGAGGTCACATCTGGGGAAAAAAACAGAAAATTTATGAAACAGAGTCAGGAGTGAGATTGGTGCCCTAACAAGCCAAAGTTACCCACAAGCTGAGACTATTGAAGAATAGAAATAATAAATTAAGGAAAAAGACAAAAGAGCAAGGGGCATACATGATGAGATCGGGGAGATCATGCAGCTCCTAAGAAATGAAAAGTGAACCTTTGATTCCCTACTACTTAGTTTCAATCCCTATAAGACTATGTCGCTTCTCTTTGGATACAGTTGCCTGCTATCTTTATAAGAAAATATATTTCCCCTTCTTTTTTGTGGAGCTAGTTGCACAGTCTTTGTTACTAAAATGACCATAACTAGAACAGATTATGTTGCCCGAAAAAACCTGTGTGTGTGTGTGTGTGTGTGTGTGTGTGTGTGTGTGTGTGTGTGTAGAAAGTCTGTTTCACCTCAAGGTAGGAGTTTATTTTTAGATAACGTTTATCTGCTACCTCAGTTGGAGAAAGGAGTATAAATCTTGCTTTTAGGAAAGAAAGCAGTTCAAAAATAGAATACAAAATGATATAAATCATCATTTGTTACCTTCTCCCAGTCTCAGTCCTGTAACGTGAAAACTCAGCTTTACATGATGAAAACTACATCCATCACATAGCCACAATTTCTGAAGAAATTTAGTGTTTCAGGAACAAGCAATTAATACAAACAATAGCAAATGAGGATTCCTTAAACTGCTTAAAGATGGCCATCGCAGCATTCAATTAATGTAAAATTTTATTGCAACTATTAGTGTTTCATTGACTTAAGCTAAGCATTTTTATTCAAAATGAAAGCCGCACAAACGAATGTGCATTTGTAACTTACAGCCCTGATAGTTGTAGTAATAAAAACACACAGACAAGGCAAACATGAGCTATGGTTGATATTTAACAGAAGGACACTGTAGCAGACGAACCCAGAAAAAGTCTGCTAATTATATGCCAGGACTCTAAAGGAGTAAGATTAATGTCCTCATATGACTTAATAAACCCAATTTAATTATGTTATAGTCACACTACTCTAACCTCAGACCAAGTTGTAAAGTGCCGGTATTCAGGTTTTAATAAGAAGTAAAGGTGGGTTTTCTGAGTGTCTGAATGTTTTTAGGCGTGGATATATAGATTGTAGTTGGGTTTCTGGATAGGATCAGAAAGAATAAAGTACGCAATGTAGATTTAAGTGTTCAAGTAGGAGGGGCAACAGTTGTGAAGCATTGGCTCAGCCCCCACACAGGGAGGGGGAAGTCATCTCAACAGGTTGTTCTTCAAGACAATCAAGAGTCACCCATTTGCTGAGAGCAGAACTGTTTTCTTGTTAGGACTTTCTGTAAATACAAAAAGGACTGTTTTGCCACCAACCATTTACTCTGGCAGTTCTGTGGCTCCTCTGCTCTGCTGTCACTTATTGTTCCATTAACTTCTTCTTAAACATTGATGATATCCTGCAGAAGACCATCCAGAGGCCTCTGTCAAGACTAATACTAATCCCTCCTACAGTCCATACTCTTTGGCTGATGGTCGCCTGAAGCAAATGCGGAAGCCCTGGACTCTGTCCTCTCTGCTGTCACAGTCAGGATTGCCTCTCCATTTGCCACCAGATCCCCTGTACAGGATTCTATCTCTTGCCAGAGGGAAGCATTTTCATTATTTGGTGATGTGAAAAGGAATGCGTCAGCCCCTGGGAGCTTTTTCTGAGAATAATCTACCGACTAGCTTTTTTCCCCCCTCATCTCGTGTGGCAACATTCTCTCAGGAGATCCATTGCCTTGTTTTTCATTTTGACTTTTTCATGGAACTCCAAATCCATTAAATTTATCTGCATGTGATGATGCTGTCTCATGGGGAAGTTCCAGGTTCTTGCCCATGGGGCTGTCAGATTCCATACCAATAATGGACCATATGATAAAGAGATTCCCAAGAATACCATGATTGTTAAGGATTCTGCCTGCCTATAGTAAGTGAAAGACATGTGGAGGGGCATCTGGGTGGCTCAGTCAGTTAAGCATCCGACTTCAGCTCGGGTCATGGTCTCATGGTTTGTGAGTTCAAGCCCTGCACTGGGCTCTGTGCTGACAGCTCAGAGCCTGGAGAGGGGTCTAGATTCTGTGTCTCCCTCTCTCCCCTGCCCCACCCGTGCTTGCGTTCTCTGTCTCTCAAAAATGAATAAACGTTAAAATTAAAAAAATAGAAACATATGTGGAGATGAATATTGCTTAATTTCACATAATGCCCTGAGTATCAACTTTTCAAGCCAGCAAGAGACTAGAATTTAGGTAGAAATTTCTGAGTAGAAATTCTGATTATACAGCACATTGGTAAGGTCATATCTCTATGTAAAATATTGCTGGTTTCAGGGCACCTGGGTGACTCAGTAGGTTGAGCATCTTACTTTGGCTCAGGTCATAATCTCATGGTTCAGGAGTTCGAGACCCGCATCAGGCTTGCTGCTGTCAGCATGGAACCCATTTTAGATCCTCTGTCCCCCTCTGTCTGCCCCTCCCCAACTTGTGCTCACTCTCTTTCAAAAAAAGAAAAAAGAAAAAGATAAGAATTTTAAAAAATTGTTATTTGTCTTTATAAAAAGATTTTTTAAAAATATTGCTGGTTCTTTCCCACTGGAGTTGATACAATGCAGAGTGGAATATTTAAGAAAGGTCAAGAAAGAACTGTTTTGGAGAGCACTAGGTTATTGAGAAGTAAACACAGGAGTTAGAAAAAAATCAAGGAGAGGGAAGTTAAGAAATCTATCTACACCTTTCTTAGAATGTGTTTCTTAGAATATGTGCTGATGAGAATTTTTGGCTCCGGTAGCAAACCTGGGTATGTAGGAGCTTAGCAAATACTTATACTTAGTAATTTATGCAAAAAAATGTCCTTTTTATGATTTGGATGTTGGCATTAACCACTTGTGTGTGTTTAAGAACTATCAAGGAATAGTAACTAAGTTTAAAAGTAGTCTTTTCTAGTGTACAAAATACAGTGAGACATAAATATTTAACACTGGAATCTTGAATCGGTAATTTAAGATGTCCTTCATTTTCCTAAAATACTGCCTTTGACAGACCTTATAAAAATGTACTCAATTTCTTCTCTCCTAAAATCTTTCCCTCTCAAGTTCTTTTTCATCATTATTGCCATCACCAGTTTCACCAATTTCATGTATCCATGTTATATTTGATTGCTCTTCCTTTAGTAACATACCAAGTCATAGTTAGAATTCAAAAACTGTCTTACGTTTATTTTTATCCCTGCCCTCGTTTTAATTGTAACTTATTTCAAATTTAGTGTGTCTATACCATATGCTGATTCCTCTTCCTGGTACACCATATCACAGGCTGGTGTTGCCTACAACACAGAATATGATCCTTTACATTCAGCAGATCCTCCAAAAACCTTAGCGGTCCTTAACACCTCCATTCCTTCCTTTTCTCCTGCAAATGTAGATTCTTACAGGTTAGTATTTTTTATTTTTGAGAAAGAGAGAGAGAGAGAGAGAGAGAGAGAGAGAGAGAGAGAGAGAGAGGCAGAGTACGAGTGGGGGAGGGGCAGAGAGAGAGGGAGACACAGAATCTGAAGCAGGCTCCAGGCTCTGAGCTGTCAGCACAGAGCCGGATGTGGGGCTTGAAACGTGAGATCATGACCTGAGCTGAAGTCGGCGGCTTACCCAACTGAGCCACCCAGGTGCCCCATTGCAAATGTAGATTCTGTATGTTATTGTCAGACTGACTGTATTGTTACCATAGCATTCCTTACTACACAACTTTCAGTAGCTTCCTCTTGCCTATAGAGGTCAGTCTAAATTTCTCTGCTCAATCTTTCAGACTTGCCCAAGTCAGATCCTACCATACCAACTGAAATTCATTTTCCACAACTTCCCAGCAAAAATTGTTTTTAGCCAAGCCTGTCCTAACAATCCTTTTAAAATGGCAGGCTTATGCCAGACGCCGTTCTTCTATTTTGCCAAGAAGAGTTTTCTCTCCAAGTCTATCACTTAAAACAAAATCCAGTTTTCCAAGTATAACAATTCCAATTTTGCTCTTTTAGGCATCACACTTAATCATATGCTACTTCATGATAGTTTTTATCATTTGCTTCCCCAGTAAGAAAGTTTCCCCAAGGCAGGATTAGGCCATGTACTCTAAGTGTTACAGAGCCTTATAGCTGGAAACACCCCTGAAAGACTAACTATGGTCAATCCTTCCATTTTGAAACTGGTAAATCTCAGCTACATTTGTGGTGAGCATAATATATAGAATTTGTTGAATCACGACGCTATACCTAGAATTAATGTAACATTGTGTCAACTATGCTTTGATAAAAAAATAAAACTGATAAGGGCACCTGGGTGGCACAGTCGGTTAAGCATCCGACTTCAGCTCAGGTCATGATCTCACGGTTCATGAGTTCGAGCCCCGTGTCCGGCTCTGTTCTGACAGCTCGGAGCCTGGAGCCTGCTTCCGATTCTGTGTCTCCCTCTCTCTCTGCTCCTCCCCTGCTCACACGCTGTCTCTCTCTCAAAAATAAAGATTACAAAAAAATTTAATAAAAAAATAAAACTCATAAGTCTGTGGTTCAATGTAGTTAATTGACTTAAAAAGGCTTATAGAGCCTTCAGCAACAGACTTGTTGATAACATCCAATTTAGTCTCTGTACATATGTACAGCATGTGTTCTCCACTCCATGTGCAAAGAAATATATGTACATATAAGTATGTGTAAGAAGACATGCCCTATATGTAAGCTAATGTGTGTATCATACCTCCCAACCAACTACTCACAAAATGACAAGGAGTGAATGCAAGCCTTTATGCCCTTGGAATTTATTTCTCAACAGTACTAACAAAATAATGTAGTCTAATTACATACCACCTTCCCTAACACCATCAGTTTATGCTCACTAGATACATAGCCAATGTTTTATATGTTTCATCTCATTTTACGTTCATCTCCTTTACAGATAAAAAGTCTGAAACTCAAAAATAACTTGATTTGCATTTAACGGATTTTCTGTAGGTAGAAAAAGATATTTTCCCAATGAAATAGCCTTTAAAGGAGACCAATTTCAAAGTTTCCAGCTGTGACAGAAAATAAAAACAAATTAAGGTGACAGTGTATAGCTTGTTTATAAATATCAACTGTTTTCTAAGGAGAACAAGAACTCAGGTATCTTTCCAGAGTAAGAGGATGTGCATATAGAATCAGATTTTAAAAGGGGAGAGAAAGCTATGAAGCAAAGGAATTAAGAGATGGTTGAAAAGCAAGAATGTAAAACAAAAATGAAGATTTTTGGAATGAAATGCTAGACACTGTGTTGTAATGGCCGTTCCTTCCTGAGTCAATCTCCCAAAATCTCTAATAAATCTTATAAAACATTAAAATTTGAAACTGCAACAAAAGTGCCAATACATTGGTTCAAGGGGAGTAAAGAGGGAAAGACCTGGGGTCTTAGACATCTGTGTGTTACTCTGAAATAGCACAATCCTGAGCCACTTTTCATGATTAAGTATTTAATGCTTTTAGGACAAAACCTTAGTCTAATTAAAATGATTTACAAAATTTAAATATCTTAAAGATTTTAAGGAATATCCTATATATACTCACCAAGGATATTTCAATGATTAAAGAAAATTTTTTCATTTGACTAAAAATAGGAATAAAACTAACATTTTCTGAATAAAACTGAACCGTTCTAAGATAAAAACTGAGTTTAGCAGTGTTTTCATAGACTTTGATAAGTCATCAGATGTTACATTAGTTGATGAGCACAATTTAGATGTAGCAGAAACATTTAAAAATGTTAATTACAGATGGAAATCTTCGGCTCAGTTAATTGCAATATATTTCTTACCCAATATGTACAAAACATAAAACTACCTATTGATTCCAACTTTTCACAGGTTTGGTGATTAATAGTTCTGTGTGGTTTTTGTATAATTGGAATGAAATGGAAAGCCTTGGCATAATCCTTACCTCTTTCCAAATACCAGAATTGCTCACAGTAATCTTTTCTTTAGAAAATATCATACATGCTTACTATTTCAACTTATTAGTGCTTGAAATCTCAGACAAACCAATGCCATAAAATGTCCTGTTCTGTAAAATATTCTTACTTCAATTTAGTCATTTATTTGAAAAAATTAGATAAAATTCAAATCTTCAAGAACTTAAAGTTATAAACCCAATGTATTAGGTTTTAATTGCTGCTTTAACCAATTGCCACAAATTTAGGGATTTGAAATAACTCATATTTGCTCTCTTCAAAGTTCTGGAGGTCAGAAATCCCAAATGGGTCTTGCTAGACTAAAAATCAAGATGTTGAAGGACTGTGATCCTTTGAAGGCTCTGTGGAGCAGAGAATCTGTTCCCTGCCTTTTTTTCCCCAACTTCTAGAGTCAGCCTGCATTCCTGGATATGCAGCCCTTTCTACCATCTTCAAATCTTTCCAACTCTTCTGCCTCCCTCATTCACTTACAAGGAAATTGTGTTCATATTGGCCCCAATAAAATAATCTGGGATAATTTCAGCATAAATTGATCAGCAGCCCTAATTCTACCTGCAACCTTAATGTCCCTTTGCCATATAGGCTAACATATTTATGGATTCTAGGGATTAAGACATGGATATCTCTGGGGACTACCCCCCAGCTACTAAGAAAACTGAAGTTGTTTCATTTTATGATCTCTATGATTTTCAAGCATTTGTGGTTCATTTTTTGATTAATATCATACCACAAATTCCACCCCTTGAGTCTTATAGGACAAGTTTTATGTTTGAACAGAATTAATCTATCCTTGTGTTAAAAATTCTCCAGTATCAGGATGCCTGGGTGGCTCAGTCAGTGGAGCATCCGACTTTGGCTCAGATCATGATCTCACAGTCCAGGAGTTCTAGCCCCACATTGGGGTTGCTGCTGTCAGTACACAGCCCACTTTGGACCCTCTGTCCTTCTCTCTCTCTCTCTCTCTCTCTCTGTCCCTCCCACACTCACATTCACACTCTCAAAAATAAATATTTAAAAAATTCCCCAGGATTACTCAAAATTAGGGAGATACCATATGATGTACCAAATCATAAATGCATTGTTTGTACTGCCCACTTTGTGAAGATTGGCTAGGATTTAACTATAGATTTCCATGACAAATGCATGCTTAGAAATGGAGAGTTTTTCTACCTCCCCACCAACACTCTTGGCTATACAAATTATGCTGTAAATGTCAGAATCTGCTTTCTACAATTCAGTTTTAAAAGTTTCTCCTCCGACGTACTGAAATTTAACAACCACTGAGCCGAACAATAAATCTAAGCCTTATAGGCAAAAGTAGCTTTCAAAATAATCGAATTTTAGGAATGACTGAATAAAACACCACTATATTGTAGAAAGTTTTTATGGTATTTGTTGTAATACTGTATTTCATATTTGGCATTTACAACTTACAACTAGAAGAACAAATTTATTTTAAGTTTCAGTCCACATTGAATTTATATAGTTCAATTATGCTTAAAATCGGACATTACTGTCTAAGCATGTATCTTTATATAAGATTTAGAAGGAATGTAATTTGGAGTGAATTACTGTTATAGAATAACTTTGAAATAAATATCTTTGAGTCTAATATTCTGAATGTCCTATAAATGGCCACTGGGGAATGACTGGTTAAAAGTATTTTTGTGAACACTGATTTACCTGAGGGGGGTGTTCAGGGTTCTAAAGGGATCACAAACCTTTCCCTGGGCTTTTCTACTTTGGTCCTATAGTAAGATATTATATGACCTAACTAAAATTTAGAAGGTCTCTCTAGTAGATGAAGATGCCTAAATTAGAGGATGCTAATAGTAGTTGATAATTTCTAGTACTTCATAGACCTGGAAATATATGGACTTACACTCAGATGTGGATTCAAACCCCAAACTTCCTTAATTACACATGGAGCTTCATATCTGCATTTTCTCATCCATGATTACATTTGGCCCATAACATTGGGTTAAACTGTGCAGGTTGATTTTTATGCAAATTTGATACAGCCAATGTATTCTTATTTTCTTAAGATTTTCTCTTTGTAAGAATAATGTATATAATACATGTAATATGCGAAATAGATGTTCATCAACTGTTACCAGCATGGTCAACTCTATCAAAACTGTGATCCATCTAAGATTCCTTGAGGATTAACTATAAATATGGGTGTTTGGCATGCACACATGTATTTTACTTGATTTAATGAATGATAGCAATTTTTGAAATAAATTTCACTGCTATATTCTGTTGGTCTGTGCAAAACTGGTAACAAACAGTAACCTGTATGAATAAAGAGTATATCTGGACTTTCAAATAGAGAAACTATTCCTGAACTACTCTTCCCATCATAAACAAATAGGGGGGGGTGGAGAACCATACTACCCTGCTTGGAATTTATTATCAATGAATTACTGATTTTTTTTATTATTTAAAAGTTTCAATCCATTACCTTTCAAATATTTCCCCCCCTCTTCTCTATATCCCTTCTTCTGAGTTCCTAATTACTTACTTGCTTAATATTAGGCCAAGAAGCATGGAGATAAGAGTTGATTTTAAAAATTAACCCTCAGAATAAAGTCTAAAATAAAATAATGATTCACTTTAATGTTGATGAATTTTAACATAGCATTTCAGTTGAGGGTTTGCATCTGATTTCTTTTTTCTGTGACTTTAGTTTTTATAATCCCTACGGATTTTTGTGTCTGATCTCCTGATCAAGTTCAAGTGAATTATTTCAAATATTGCACATATCTCAGTTCCCATTTTATTCTTCAGGGTTTTACATCAATAATCTATTGCATCATTATCTATAGAAACATTTTACATCCTTCCTCCACAATTCCAATGTCTGAGTCTTTTGTTTCCTCAGTTTTTATCCCTCTTGACTATGGATTTTCCTGCTTATGTAATTTGTTGTATTTTGGACATCAAAAGACTCTTGTACAGATTCTGAATTTTTGTTTTCCTCTGAATATTCAATGTTGTCTAGTAGGCAGTTAAGCTACTAGTGTTTCACTTGATCAAGTGGAGACTTCATGTTTTGCTAGGGTGTATTTGTTTTGGTTTTACATTTAGTTCCGGGAAAAGTTTTTCTAGGGTATGGCTATTATTCGTAAAATGGAATCCTTCTAGGATTTTGCTAGAAGCCTGTTGAATGTTGAAATATTCCCTCTAAATTTGACATTAACTCTAACATCTGTATCCCCAGAACTTGGAAGTTTTACTCCGTTCCTTAGCCTTCTAGATATTTTTTTCTGTTTCCCTTGGAGCTGTGCTCCCACTTTATTCAAGTCTTGTATCACTGCCAGTATGTACAAAAAAGCCTACAGCAGCTATACCATCACAAAAAACCTGGAACTAAGAGGTTACCAATAGATGGACACACTATGGTACATCCACATAATTATTCAGTAAAAAATGAGCAATCTGGCTATGAAAATACAGGGAAAAATCTTAAGTGAATAGTGCTATGTGGAAGAAATTGTAAAGACTGAATACTGGATGATTCTAGTTATATGGAATTCTAGAAAAGGCAAAACTCAAGTTATGGTAAGAAGATCAGTGGTGTATGAGAGTTTGTCAGGGTAAGGTGGGAGAGGATTTGGTAGGTGAAATACTGTGTAGGGTGGTGAAGCTATTTTGTATGAGAGTTAATGAAGCATATAACACAATGCATAGGTCACAATCCATAGCACTTTACTGCACAGAGAATGAATCTTAAGAGATGAAAACTTAAAAATCATTTAGGAGGTTAGGGGATCCCAAGACAGAAGGAAGAATGTAATAAAAATCAAACTATGTTACAAATTCATGAAAAGACTTCATTGAAAAGGGTAGGGGAAAATGGGCCAGCCTAAGTAGTGTTGGAAATGAAGTATATAATGATAGATGAAAGCAATTCAATATAAGTAACATACTCTAGTTGATAAAGTTGTTTCCTCCCAGGGTATGGATAAGCAATTGATGATATTGAACATGTATAATAATGCATACATTATTCAGCATATACTTATTATATACTGAGTAAGTGAAGTTCAGTAGATGGCAGGGGCCAGATTTCTCACTGTTGGAGAAGATTATAGATAAGCAAGAAAGAGGAGTCTACAATGATCCATGTAGTAATGGATCAGAGTTGGAGACCTCATATGAACTCATGTTTGGTATAATAGATGATTAAATATAGAAAACTTACAGATATGTGTATATATGTGTTAGTTCATGTACATAACTACTTGCTTAATTATCTAAGGGAACCTATAAGCAACTACATCCCTGTACCAATGAACACATTTACCATAGAATTATTGGTTTCTATTATTATTCTCAAGTTTTAAAAACCAGGGTTCTTTGGAAAAGTCCATAGACTATAAGAGGAGCTTGGGGCATTTTCCAGTGCCAGAGAATAAGAAAATGCTAAAACAAAACACAAAATAAAGATACATGATGAGCATATGTCAAAGACCCAGAAGGCAACTCAAAGAGTTTCTGATTGGAACCATTTGAGTGGACAGGGTTATACTTCTAAGTATAAAATTCAGGAGTCTATTCAATCATCTAGCATTATGAACAAATGGAGAGAACAGACAAATCTGCAAAAAATTCCAGATAACATACATGTAGTATCCCCTCTTCAAATTGAAATAGAACTCTTGACTCCTTTTGTATGAACTGCATATATTTCCTTTGAAGAGTACAATATGGACAGGGAAGGAAGACTTAAGTTTACAGTAGATAAACCTGGCATACCTCAAGCCCGGTGATTAAGGTTAACAATAAGTCATGTACCCTCAATATGATGGATACAAATGACACTATCTGAGGTCTTCCTCCCCCAAATCCAGAACATTAGTATAATCATGAGGGAATCAGAAAAACTAAAGTGAGTAACATTCTATAAAACAATTGGCCAGTAATCTTCAAAACTGAAGGTCATTAAAAAAAAAAAAAAAGTCTTGGAAACTGTCAGAATGCAAAGGTGCCAAAAGAGCCATGACTATTAATTGTAATGTGTTATACTCTAGATGGGATCCTAGAACTAAAAAAAAAAAAAAATTAAGGAAAAAGTAAAAAATTCTGAATATTAACTAAAACATGTTTTCTCAGTTTACTAATTATAACAAATATACCATTCTAATATAATATGTTAATCGGAGAAACTGAATATGGGTGTGGATGAGCATTCTGTATTATAATTTTCATAGAAATCTAGAAGTGTTCCAAAAAAAAATCTTTGTAGATTTATAAAGACTTTTTTAAAATACATTATTTAGTATTAAATATCCATCTAGTTGCCCAAATATAGAACAGCCTTAATGCTTTACCCTTATATTATTGGTATTTATATATGTAGATTTAAGAGGAATATTGTTACATTTTATTAGATGTTCCTCACCTGCACTATGCAACAAAAAGACCTCTCTGGGAACCATGCTGAACAAAAGGAAAAGCAAGAAAATTGATGTTTGGTATTCCTGAAAAATAATGCTTTATTATACATGAATCTATTACAGTCATGCTAACAGAAAAAGAAAAATGTTTGCAAGGTGATTTCCCCTTATGCAAATAATGCCTCTGCTCACATACTCCAAATGACTGTCTTTGATATTGGCAGGATAAGGCACAAATATGTGGTATTTAGATGCACTCACCTTTCTGGGACTTGAGTCCATAGGTGAGGAAAAGCACTGGTTTCCCTTGGGCTTAAATAGTATTCATCATGAAAGTGGATGTTATGAGTTGTATGGTGCTTCCACTCAATGCTAGACCTGATGACAGAAGTGATTTTTTTTAACATGTTTCAAGTTCTTTTTTTTTTTTTTAATTTGTAATATGGAGGATCCCCTTAAGCAGTGCTATTCAAAATCTGTTTTATGCCTTAATTCCAGTGCATAAACTTTTGTCAACTAGATATTAAGAAGTATGGAAATGGAGAATAAGCACATGGAAAAGTTTATTGCACTTTGAAATTGATGTATTTTATAAAAATATTTATCCACAAAATATTAGAAATAGGACTTTAATCCTTTATAACAAATGGTGAGGGACACTTCTCTCAAGCATAGGGCCTAGGGTAGGGGACCCCTTTCCCCAAGTCTAAATGAGATGCTCAAGGCAGGTGGGGGCAGGGGACAGAGAAGAAGGAAGTACCACAGATGAAGAAAGATAATATTTGACTTTTCCATGATCTTTAAGATGGGGTCAACTTCTACTCTCAAAAGAGCTTAAGATTTTAGACTTCTCTTTACTTTCCCATGAGCCTTTAGTTAACTAACATTATGACCACATTCACAAAACTCTTAACCGTCAACTGTGGGAAATATACAGGGAAGTAGACACATTTCATCCTGTAAACTTTAAGAAGGAAAATACAAGGTAGAACTGTGTGATTACAAGATTAGTCATACTTATTTTTCATGGATTGAGTTTTGGATTACTGCATAAGGATACTGATGATGCCTGAAGAAATGTACTGATGTCTTTTCATACATCATGAATTGGAACTATAAAGAAAAACACTGATTTTTTTTTTTAAGGTAAGTGATGTGTTAGGAATTTTGTTTTCTTACTTTGGAGAAGTTATCTGTTTTTTTTGAACCCACAGGTAAATTTCTGTCCTACTACAAACATCAGTTTTAGTTTTGAAATGTGTACGATGACCTATATTAACTCAATTTGTCTTTTCATATATATAATATATATTATTATATTTATATATAAAAATCCCAGTTTGTGATTCCATGTTATTGCCTTGCAAGTGTGAGGGTAGCTACTCACCATCTCTGCCTGTGGATTACTACCTCTGTGATATGGAGAAATGCAGACCTCCTAGGCTGTCACATTTACTTTTCTCATGTCTAATTATGTCCAGGATAAGGTGCGTGGTCTGTGTCTTAGTTTGGGTCGCCTCAAAAAACATTCCATAGACTGAGTGGCTTGGGCAACAAACATTTATTTCCTTATGCTCCTGCAGACTAGCAAATTTAAGATCAAGGTGCTGAGAGATCTAGAGTCTGGTGAAAGCCTACTTTCTGGTTGGTAGATGGGCATTGTGCTGTGTCCTCACAGAAGGAGGAGAGAAAAGGGGTGGGGGGGAGGGTGTGAAAGCAAGCACTCCTGTCTCTTCTTACAAGGGCACAAAGCCCATTATGAGGGCTCCATCCTCATAACATAGTTACCGCTGAAAGGCCTCCACTTCCAGATATCACACACGTTGTTGATTAGGCCTTGATATATGAATTTTGAAGGGACATTCAGTTCATAGAATTCTTTCCTTGGCCAAACAAAATTAATGTGCTCCTCACAAATAGAATACATTCTTTCCACCCTCATAGCTCCCCAAAGTCTTAACTTTTGCAGCATCAACTCCTAAAGTCTTAAGTTCAACAACTCATCTAAATATCATCTGAATCACATAAGGGTGAAAAAATAGGATTCATCACAAGGCAAAAAAAAAAAAAAAAAAAAAAAAAAATCTTCTCCAGCTGTGAACCTTTGAAACCAGAGAAGTTATGTGCTTTCAAAATACGATGATGAGACAAGTAGAGAATAGACTTTCTTATTCCAAAAGGAAAAAAAAAAGAAAAATGAAGAATAAGGTGATAGGATCTGAGCAGGCAAACTCCATGAGACCTTAAGGCTTTACAACAATCTTCTGGCTCATTTCTCTGCTTTTTGGATCCACTGAGGTGACCATGTCACTCCCATAGGTCAGCAGGGTACTATGCAATCCCTGCTTCTCTGCATGGACACTGCCCATGTTGAGACAAGGGTTGTGCTTTTGAGGCTCCAATGGGTTGCCTGCCCCTACTACTTCCATTGGAAGTCTAGACAGTAATCCCAGTGAGATCTGAATCACCTTTGGGGTTCTTCCTTTTTCTTAAAGGAAAGCTCACATCCACAGCCTGCCTTCATTCCATCTTGTTTTTAGTTTCCTTTACCCACAACTGACTGCATTTCTACTGGTATTCTGGATTCTGTTTAGATTGCTGATTAAATCAGTGATAGACACCCACTGATCTCCTTATCAAAAGGTCTTTCTAGTACATCCTTCATGTTTTCTTCCAAATATGCTTCTACATTTTTTGTGATATGGATTGAGAATTTTCCAAGGCTTTAAGTTATGGTTTATTTTTACTTAATTCCATATTCAGTTTATCTTCTTGCATTTTACTACAAGTAGTCAGGAGGACCCAAGCCTCAAACCTTTTCTTAGCAACCACATCCACTAAATATGTAGTTTCAGTGTTCACAAGTTCAGCTTTCTATAAAACACAAAGACACGAATAACATTCAGCCAAGTTCTTTGCCACTTTATAACAAGGATTGCCTTTTCTCCATTGTCCGATAACATGTTCCTTAATTCTGAGAGCGTATCAGAATGGTCTTTCTCTATTTCTCCAATGTTCTGTATGTGATAATTTAGGTGTTCTAGAAGATGGAAGCCTTTTATACAGCTATCCTCTTTCTGATCCCTTACCAGAATCATCTTTAAAATTCCCTTAGTGGTTTTGTCTAGCATGTACCTCAAAACTCTTCTAGCTTCTAATTATGACCCAGTTCCAAAGATGCTTCCACAATTTTAGATATTTGTTATAGCAGCATCCCACTTCTTGGTACCAATTCTTGACTTCCCGCACAGGCTACTATAACAAACGCCGTAAGTTAGGTGGCTTAAGTATTTCTCACAGATCTAGAGGATGGGAAGTCCAAGATCAAGGTGCTGGCAGGAGGAGCAGAGAAGCAGCAAGCTCTTTTGGGCTCTTCTTCTAAGGGTATTAACCCCATCAGGAGGGGTCCACCCTCAAACCTAATTACCTCCTGTATCCTTACTTCCCAATACCAATGCACTGGAAATTAGGTTTTAATGTATGCATTTTGTGGGAACACAAACATTCAATCCTAGTAGTCTGTATACAAAAACAGGGCTAAATATTATTTTAGGCTAACTAACTATGTTCAAAGCAGCTGAACTAATTGACTACATCTGGTGATGAAGTAATAAAATACACAATCCAAATCCCTTAACAAAGAGAAAGTTCTTATACTCATGCATATTTTAAGATAATTTTGCTCATTTTTTTCTGTGTTTTTATAGTCAGCCTTATGAGTGGTAAAGATTTGTCCATAGAGCTCTTACTAGAAATGATTATAACTTGAAGTCTAAATGCTGATAGCATCACTTAGTATGATGATCACCATCCTTAGAATGGACAGAAATCAAAATTCAAAGGAAAACTGGTTAATAGGATATTCCATTAGGATTCTTGGCCATATTGTGAAGGAATTAGGGATAATGTCAACCAAGAAAAAACTATACATAAGATTGGATATAGGTTTCATATCACTTCTTCCTTTGCCCTTTTTCTTCTTCTTGGTGAGACCAGCTCCAGGACCCGTTCACTTGTTTTATCATTCAGACCCTGGGACCAAAGTAGGAATTTTTTTTTTTATTTGGGCAAGACTTATAGTATAATATGTTTATGCTTTAACCTGCTTTTTTACATGTAGGAATGGGAAGGGGAATTAAAGTTGTCAAGAGTTAACTTTTATTATAACCGTAAGATGCATATCTTCCTACAACAGTTAACTATGCCATTTCTTCCTAGGCTATCAGAACTATTCAGTCATTCAGTATAGGATTTCAGAAGGATTAAGCAGTCATCCCTTACTAATGTTGCCAATAGTGACCATGGAGATAAACCCTGTAGTGGTGAATGTATTAAGGCATTTTTAGGGGAAGCATGAGGTGGTTTACCCTAGAAAATACCAGGGAAAGAGTGGGAGGAATGGAACTAGAGACACAGCTACAGAAACTCTTGCAAGCTGTTTTATTGTCAAATGGGGCAACTCAAATAAAGGCATTTGGAATTAATGCAGGTTTGTTAGATCGTTCTAACAAAAGACGAGCATATATTTGGTCTCATACACTAAAGGTGAAGTATTTTCTGGTCAGGTTCATAAAGTTGTTGATTACCAACTTAAAAGCTCAGCTGAAATCATCCTGGACACCGTATCACATGTAAGTTGTTTAATTTATTCATCCATTCCTTTATTTCTTCATTTGAAGGGCAAGGATGAAGGTAGCTTTTGCTCTATACCTTGTTTCTAGTCCCCAGTATCATTAGCTGTTCCCAAATATAGTGTCAAAGTCCTCTTTTGCTCTTGTCAACCAAGAGAGACCAAAAATGTTAAGAATTGAAATATTCAGTATTACCTCTTCTGTCACCAATGACGTTGGAACCTAGTTTCTCTGAACTTCAGGTTAAAGAGAAGCCTGAGCTAAGAAACTTATCGAAAGATACCTGAAGAATGAAGTTAAAGAGTTTGCAAAAGCAGAGGAAAGGACCAGAGCTTGATAGCCAAGTTAAGCTTTCAAAGTGAGCTCTTGGAGGAATACAATGGAGAGTGGGAAGAGACCTATGCACAGGGGACTTTTCTTTCCCTGTTTTTCCATCCTATGCAGATGAACAGAGGAACAGAATGAGTCAGTAGAATTTGTATTTTATGAGAGGTTTGGTCAACGGAATGGGTGCTTTCCAGAATATTTTTTCACTTATTCAGAAGCCTGATTCTCATCTAATTTTCACTGAAACATTTCATGAAACATAGACGACATGGTCTCCACTTTCCCAGAGGATCTATAATTCAGTCAGGACTAACAACAAACAATGAAGAGATATTTCTATCATTTGTTGTTGTAGTTATAAAAGTAAAAGGCCCAACCTCAGCTGTTCAAAAATACCCAAGTGCTGAAGGGAATTGTTAGAGGGGTGGCAGCAGCTGAGTTGGGCTTAGTCTGGGAAGGCTCCGTGTTGCTAATTCCCTGAATGATTCATCCTTTCCTTGTAACAACCTTGAGTTTCCTGCCTCCTGTTTGAAATTTAGCCCTTAGCATCTTTGTTCCTTTTAAAAAATATATACATTAAATGTGGGGAGAAAATGTAACAACTTTCTAGTTGTTAGAGACTTTTAGAACAATTTCTAAATATGGAGGGAAAACTTGTCTAAATTTTTTAGATATTTCCATGATATGGTCTTATTTTCCTGATTCACTGGAGATTTACTGATTACCCTTTTCACACTATTTCTCTTTAAAATTGGATAGGGCCTATTTGACGGTCAGTGATACAGGATGGGAAGTAAGAACATTGGGAAGGGTGAGGAATAAATAGGGTAGCTTGTGTACCAGACCCACAGTTTGCGTGTTGCTATAGCAACACCAATGGCAGAGCCCTGAGCATGCCTAGGAGAGAAGGCCTGAGGGCATCGGGAACAGTGAGAAATTAGAACTGCAAAAGAGAAAAAGAAGCAATGGAAAATACAACAGAAGGTTGTACCGCAGGGTAGTAACCAGGAGGTCGCTCCCAGTTTTATCCAAGTCTGCCCCTAAAAGGACTAAGATGTACCATCCATCAACATAGCGATTCAACAAAAATACTAACTCCACTCTGTGCTAGACACCATGCAAAAATATATAACTTTAACATGTTTTTCTTTCAAAGTACTAATAACTTAGTCAAGAAATATTTATATAACAATATCAAGTTATCAATTTGCGATCACTGCTAATGGTCTTAACAGAAAGTTAAGTGGCTTTCCTGTAGATGTTCGACTAATTGTTTTCCCTACTGGTATTAGCTTATCCAACCTACTTTGTTAGCACATTCATTAATGCACAGATTTATTTCCATTTATTGAGGTCATCTATGTACCAGCTAGTAGAGATTCAACAGTGAACAAGATAGACAGTCTCTAGATTATCTTACATAGTTACTACCTAATCCCATCATTCATTTACAATAAGGTAGACAAGACATTTAAAAAATGGTCACACAAATAAGTAACAAATACCACCTACAATGCTGTTTTAAGTCTTTGTTCTTTATGTGACTATCAATATTTACCCCAAGATAATGGTGGCAGCAGCAGGTGTGTATGCGCGTGCATGTGTGTGTAGGCTAGGTGGGACTTGAATACGCTATGTACAAGAGAGAGCCTCCCCCCTCAAAAAACATTGGTGGGAAATTGGGAGGTATTGCATGCCAACCCAGTACTTCCCAAGTGTCTTGAAATTTGCCTCAGGCATTTTTTTTTTTTTTACTATCCCCCAATAAGACCATTTTGAACTTTTTTTTTTTTTGAGAGAGAGAGAGAGAGAGAGAGAGAGAGAGCGAGCGCACACACACGCAGGAGTGGGGGAGGGGCAGAGAGAGAGGGAGACACAGGATCTGAAGCAGGCTCCACAGGCTCTGAGCTGTCAGCACAGAGCCAGATATGGGGCTCAAACTCAGGAACCTCAAGATCATGACCTGAGCTGAAGTCAGATGCTTAGCCGGCTGAGCCACCCAGGTGCCCCCCAATGAGATCATTTTGATAGGACTTCATCTCCAAGTCAAATTTACTTAAGTCATTCACTTCTATATTCACTTTTCAGTCAGTATGCATTGAGTGCCTGCTCTGTACAACTGTCAACTTCTTCTAGGTTTATGGAGAAAGAATAAGCAGTGTGGACTGAGCCTTCTCACTCTGGAACTCACATTGTTGTTGTAGGGGGAAGGCCAGGCAGGTATTAAGTTACTATTATTTACAGAAACTGTGGTAAGGGACACAAATGAAGATACAGAGGGCCAATGGATTACAACAGAGAAAACTGACCTTGCTTGGAAAGAGGGCTAACAAAAGTGTTTGAGAAAGGGACACACAAGTAGAGATCACAATGTAGCTAAGTGAAGAGCTAGGAACCAGACAAAGACTCAAGCTTTGGGGTAGAAAGGAACAAGTGACGTGAACAGACACCATCTACTATAAATTCAGACAGAACAAAAGTCACTTTTTATCTCCCTTTAAAGCAAACTAAAAGGGATTCTAATCATACAAGATGATGGGGGAATTAGCTGTCATTCTGGCTTCCAGCTACATTGGTCACAACCATGTCATAGCCCAGATCTTCACCTGAAGAGACTTTTCGGGAAAGCCTTTCTGGTGATCAGTTCACAATCACCAAAAGATCACAAATGTAGTCTAGTTTTGGGACTTTTAAGCCCAGCTTGGTCTACTGTTCCTGTGCAATCTTGGGCATGGGAAATAGTTCATGGAGAGGATCCCTTGCTCTGAGGTTGCAGTTTCTCTAGATGGATCACAAATCTTCCCTGGGACCTTATGGGGAAGCCAACCAAGGAATACTTCTATTAATACAGCTCCTAACAGTCATCAATTTCTCACCCTTAAGGGGGATTGCTCTCCTTACCTTGCATAAGCCACTCAAACCACTCAAGCCATTCAAGAACTAAAGTACAACCTCTCAAATTATAATGTTGCACATAGCATGTTTAAAAATCAGAAATATGCCACAGTGGCCAAACAGCAAAGAAAAGAAGCTCTTTAAAGAATAAAATCATAATGCCTTTTTAAAGTTTTTTAATGTTTCTTTTTGAGAGAGACAGAACACAGAAGGGGAGGGGCAGGGAGAGAGGAGACACAGAATCTGAAGCAGGCTCCAGGCTCTGAGCTGGCGGCACAGAGCCCGATGCAGGGCTAGAACTCATGAGCCTTGAGATCATGAGCTAAACTGAAGTAGATCGCTTAACTGACTGAGCCACCCAGGCACCCCAAATCATACATGCTCGAGATAACCTAAAAAATAAATAAATCAATGAAAATAATCAATGTCTATGGTCTTAGGAAGTCATGTTAATGATATTGGTATCTGTTAACATTTATGTACATTTCATTGGTAACGTAGTGACAATTTATGATACAAATACATACATAGGTGTGTTTAACTTGATCTTCTGAAGTTAGGGTAACAGCTTGTATAGATTATATTAATAGCTCTATATTGAATTGTTCCAAATGAATTGAAAAGATTCTAGTTAGCAGGCCATCCAACCTTTAGAACTGTGTAATAACCATACAAGAACATAAAGGTTAAATCTGTTGTTGTGAGCTGCTTCACGCTGTTCACTTTCCAGAGTGTACCTTTAGGTCTTCCATCAGCTACTGGTCATGGAGTAAAGGAAGAAGGAAAGCTCTAGATTAGTCACACTGTTGTTTTTAATCAACATGAAAGTTCAAAATTCTGAATATTGTGTAGGCAACTGAGAAATAAAAGAACAAAAGTCCTTAAGACTTTTCAAAAAAATATCGACTTAATCATGACCAAGGGACATGAGAGGAAAGTGGCATAGAGAACATGGTAAATCAAACCCAGGACTTAATGCAAAAGACCTGAGCTAGCAGGGACAGGTCTTGTTCAGACATATTTTAATTTCACACAGATATACACCAGGGCTTATCTGACAGAGAAACAAGAGGATGTTCTAAGAAAGGAGAGAAAGATTCCAGGCATTAGAGAAGTAAATAGTTTAAATTTGAAACTATGTGGCCTGGCTCTGATGCAGGTGAATCAGAGATGCAGTCACTGAGCAATGCAGGCATTATGGGATGTTGGATAGAAGAATTATGTTAATGTACATGAGAGGGAGAACCAGCCAGGGAGACAGAATCTTGACATTCATGAGGCTTAGTCACCTAGGTAAGATCTGCTGGACTAGTAAATGTTGGCACAAACTAGTGTCCACTTAGTGTACACACACACACACACACACACACACACACACACACACACACACCCCAGGTATTTTAGTTCCATTTCTGTTTTATGGTAGGCACAAAGCCCTGAGGTTTGGGCAGAAACCATGAACAGATTGGTTGTTAACAAAATGTTACTAACTGTAGGGGTGCCTGGGTGGCTCAGTCAGTTGAGCATCAGACTTCGGCTCAGGTCATGATCTCACCGTTCAGGGGCTCAAGTCCCACCTTGGGCTCCTTGCTGACAGCTCAGAGCCTGGGTCCTGCTTCGGATTCTGTGTGTGTCTGTCTCTCTACACCTCCCATGCTCTCACTCTCTAAGATAAATAAACATTAAAGTGTTACTAACTGTAATGTGATAGTTTTGTTCCAAATGCTATCTTTGTGATCAAGGGGTCCCTGAATTATTTGTTATGTTCATTAAATTGAATAAAATTTTTATCATGTTTTGATTAATCTTTTCTTAAGTATTTTTTGGGGTTAAGGAGTTCAAGCATAGTTCTACTCTCCAAATTTCCTTTAACAAAGTTTAATTTATAATGATATCTAACACCAAAAAGGAAAGGTTTCTTCACATGATAAATGAAAGTTGTGGGGACAATGCTACGCTCACATGAGGCATATCTCTATATGAAATTAGATTCCACTGTCTGAAAATGTGAAGACTTTTTCAAAAGGAGCACTCGAAAAATGAGGAGCACTAGACTGAAAGAGGGGCTTGAAAGAGAAAGGAGGAAAAAATATACAGGGATGAGGGGCAACAGAAACTTCTTTTATAGCACTGCCTTGGAAGCTGTCCCCTACCACAGTACAAGAGAATGACTTGACAAAGACAGGACCTCTCAGTTCATATTCCTCCCTTGAGATCTATTTGTCACTATAATGGACACTCTCCTAAATCTCCGGTCTATTCCGACACACAGTTTTGACTGACAAAGAAGTAACTCAGGAAATCATAATCACCTTCCTGTATCATCTTATAGATGGTAGGAAAGAATAGGATCATGCTAGAGAAGCATTGACCACCGACTGCTTTGCAGGATCAAGACTGGGTATCCACAATGCTGGAAAGTTCCATGAACCTGCAGCAGCCACAGCAGTCCAGAAAATATCCCTACCCGTTCCTGTTGCAAGATTTAATTCCCTGGTTAGCCAACAGAGAAAATAATAGAAACAATGAGTGTCAATTAAGTTTTCTAGAAGTGCCCTATCACTTTAGCCTCTTTCCCCAATTTTTTTTAGTCATTTTTCCCACTTTATACAAAAAAAGTTAGAATCTTTAATATCTCCAAGTGAACGTTTTGGTGAAAAGCCAATCTTAACATTCAAAAAGTTTATCAAACAAAGAGGTTCCATGATGCAAGCTATGTATATACCTCCGTTATCCGGATTTAACAAGAGACCAGGTGATTTTTGCCCGTATTAGAAGAGCATTAGTTTCTTATTTTTTGTATTTTGAGAGAACATGAGCAGGGGAGGGTCAAAGAGACATGGAAAGAATCATGACCGGAGATTAAAAAAAAAAAAAAAAAAAAAATCAAGGATTGGACACTTAACCCCTTGAGTCACCCAGGTACCCCTAGAGGAGCATTGGTTAAGCCAAATATCATACCATGGAAGTTGTGTACTTAGTAAAGGAGATGTGATTCAGCCTATGAGTAAACAGGCTCTAGTTCTGAGTAAAAGATATTCCAAAAGTCAACATTCACGTATCAATGACTTGGTATTGACAGTTTATCATAGAATACTATATAAAATGGTTACCTTCCAAAGAGATGCTATGTAACTACGTCAAACTAAAATATAACTGACCATATACATATGGTACAAATGTTACAACACCAATTCAGGATGTTACAACTCGTGTAATGTACGTACTTCAATAGTGTATTTATATACTCCTTTTGTCACCATCACCACACCTATAATTACAGTGGAAAATCGCTGTAACAAAATAACCAATGCCTCAAACTTGTCCTATAATTGTATTTTGTGAGCTAAATGAAATGGAAGGGTATGCAGTTGGCTAAGCATGAAGTCCAGAGGTCTGTCTTTAAGATTGACTACTGTAAGTGTTAATCCAGGGAGGGATTCTAGATCTTGTGGATGACTAGGACTTCTAGGATAGGAGCGTAGACTTTAGAAATCCTCTGGTTCATCAGCACCCGTTCTATTGATCAGATAGCATGTAGGAACTGGACTGGAGAATGGGAAATCAAGATATTTACTATCAGCCTTTTTTTTTAGCCTTTTCTCCTTTTTAAGTTGGGGTTGCTATTATTTCCCCCCATAGCCTTATCATCCCACAAAATCTTCTCATCTCTTGTCTTGAGAAGATCACTATTGATTTTTATGTTTGTGAGAGGATATTCCTTTCTGCCTTTTTATTAAGAATCTTAGATATAAATGTACATGAGGAATTCGGATATGCTATATACTTCACTTATTTGGGATGCAAGCTATAATGCATTTGTGTTCTATGGTAGGTCACGATGGGGAGGATTTGCTGCTAAAGAAAAAGTGATAAAACCTAAAGAAGGAACATGAACGGCATCCCTAGGACTCAAGTTAGGAAGAGGAGGTAACAAGGGAGCTGGCTTGCAAGGGAAGGAAAATGCCCTGAAGAAATTAAAAAAAAAAAAAAAAATTGTTCACTTTGTAATAGAGAACGCAAGCAGGGGAAGAGAAATTTAAGCAGGCTCCCTGCTCAGCACAGAGTCCGACATGGGGTTTGATCCCAAGACCCTGGGATCATGACCTGAGCTGAAATCACGAGTCCAACTGACTGAGTCACCTAGGGTTTTAAGTTCATACTTTAAGATCATACTTTAAGAGAGCAGGGGAAAAGGAGACATATCTATAGTAACCATATTTGACACCAACACTCCACTAGTCCAGGTGATTTTTCCAACATAATAAAGCACCAGATAGAAGAAAAAAAACAAAACTAAACTAAAAGTACTGTTTAGGAAGTTTGGGACAGAAAGACACTAGATTCTATATAAGTTACCACTGAAATTCTTAATATGCATAACAAAAAAATGAGTTTTGGTAATTATTAAAAATACAAACATACAAAAAAATGTGGCCCAAAATAAGGACTAATATCAGTCAGGAGAAATGGACCCAGGGATGATTTAGCATTTAGAGTTAGCAATAAAGAACATTTAAAGGAGCAATTAGAAATGTCCATGACAAGAAGTAAAGATGGCTACAATAAGTGGACAAGTGAAGAGACTATTTTGAAAATGGAATTTCTAGATTATAGTAAATATCTGAAGGTAGAAACAAACTGGGGTTATTTAACTGTAGATTAGACCTTTATTAGAGAAAGTCAGTAACACTGAAGACTGATTAACAGATCACCCATTCTAAAAAAAGTAGGAAAAAAAATTTAAATTAAGATAGCCCCCGAGAGGTATGGAACATATTAAACAATCTAACATAGTACATGAAACTTCAATAGGAGGAGAGCTATAAGGAACAGAATATAAGACACTAATGACCAAAATAAAACAGAAGTTTTAACTTCTTAAACCTCAAGGTTGATACAAAGAAAACTACACATAGGTACAAACTGATTAAAAAAGAAAACTTAATAGCCAAAGGGGGAAAAACCCCAATCAACCCAGAATTCTAAAACCTCAAACATTCTGAGAA
The DNA here is from genome assembly GCF_028749965.1 of Puma concolor. Classification (NCBI taxonomy): domain Eukaryota; kingdom Metazoa; phylum Chordata; class Mammalia; order Carnivora; family Felidae; genus Puma; species Puma concolor. The sequence continues at coordinate 27,397,693 of NC_141668.1, read as the reverse complement.
GACAAATACTTTGATAAATTAAGACTGATAAAGCTATAGTAATTGAGGCATAGTACAGGAAGATTAAATACATAAAATATAACAAATCTAGGAATAAACCAACATATATGGTCAATCTTCCACAATATTGCCAAGTTGTTGAAGCAATAGTCTTTAGCAAGTATTTCTGGAGTATTTGAGTATCCACACATTAAAGTATAGGACCTCCTCTTACGTAGCACCATATAAAAAATTACGTTGAAATTGATCAGAAACCTGCAGGTGTTAAAACCATAGGTATCAATAAAGCAGATTTTTTGTTTTAGGCAAAAATGTATTAGATACACAAGCACGAACCTTGAATTAAAATCTGACTTCAAAATTTAACCACTCTGGTCTTCAACAGAGATTATTACAAAAATGAAGAGATAGGCCAGAGAACAGAGTATTTGTAACACACATAGGTGTTTAGTGACTTGTATCCAGAAATCTTTTTATGTATCAACAATTCAATTTTTTTTAAACGCAAATCATTTAGAAAAGTCACCAAGTTATACAGATGGTCAATAAGAACTACAAACAAGCATTCCTACACAATATTAGTCATCAGGGAAATGCAAGTTAGGCCACTGAGTGAAGACACTGCTGGAATAGCTAAAATTTGAAAGATAGTCAATTAAAAGATAAACAGTATGGGCAGGAAATTGTAGGTGTTTTGATGGAAATGCAAAATGGTATTACTTCTTTGGAAATCATTTGTTTTGTATAAAATTAAGCATATTACCATAAGGTTTAGCTATCCCTTCAGGTCTTTAACCAAGGGAAATGAAAACCTAGATCTACACAAAGACCTGTACATGGACGTTTATAACAACTTTATAATAGCCTAGATGAAAAAACAACCCAACATGTCCAAAACATAGATAGGTTAAGTAGAACAGTGAGAAGAGATTCATCTGGTCACCGACGGAGGGTGGATAGGATTTACAGCAAAAAAGCAAGAGGAAATTCTTTGCCAATTGAATTGCTCTTTGTCCTCTTGATTGGCATGATGGTTACATGACAGAGTCACAATTCATTGAACTAGATTTTTTAATGAGTAAATTTTACTATGTAAATTACACCTCAGTAAGCCCAATTTAAAAAGGGGTCCCTCAGCTCATCAAGTGAGCATTTGATTAAAGTAAGTTGAGAGACTTAGCTGAAGATCTGAGGCTTTACCTTTCTTTAAATAATTGGGCAATAACTTAGAAAAACTTAACACTACCAAGCTCCATGTGAATAAACTCAAATCAGTAAGCAGGAGCTGCAAGGCGACAGATTTTATCTGTATATACGGAAAAATGGTCACCAAAACCAAAATAGCTTATTCTAGGAACTGGTGAATGCTCTACCACTAAGAAGCTGGAGCTTTGTTCATTTGAGAGGATGCAGAGGGGTTCATCGCATTGTTTGGCTGGCTTTTGTTAAAGAGTCTAAGGGTCACTCGGGGTGCCTGGGTGGCGCAGTCGGTTAAGCGTCCGACTTCAGCCAGGTCACGATCTCGCGGTCCGTGAGTTCAAGCCCCGCGTCGGGCTCTGGGCTGATGGCTCAGAGCCTGGAGCCTGTTTCCGATTCTGTGTCTCCCTCTCTCTCTGCCCCTCGCCTGTTCATGCTCTGTTTCTCTCTGTCCCCCAAAAATAAACGTTGAAAAAAAAATTAAAAAAAATAAAGAGTCTGAGGGTCACTCATTTTAGGCTATAAATCTTCAGGACAGGCATAAAAGATATGGTGTTTTCCCTTTTGTGAGGGACAAAAATAAGTTTTAGTTCCATTTAATATTTTTTAGGGTCTATAAGTTGATACCAAACTAACTGAAGACGAAGTCATTTTTCTGTAGCCTATATAAAAATAAATTCTAATGTCCCACATTCCTTAACTGAGTGACCAAACATCTGCATTTTCATACAATACATTGGATTGTTTGTAACTGTTGTGTAGATGGTGGATTATACCCTGTAGAAGAATTATTTGTGTATCTGGAATGTGGTTGGTTCCCTTCTCCGATAGATTAACATATTTCAGTACTAAATATTTAGTTGTATATGTTCTTTTGCCTCTTAAATTTTGACAAAAGATCGCCTAGACACTGCACTTTTGCCAAGATTAAAACAACTTATTTTTCTCCAATCTCAAAGACAATAAACTGTTTGCCTAGAAAATTATGAGTTTATTAGTAAACATCTGCCACATGGCACTGATTAGACAAATACAAAATTGATTAGAAATCTGCCTTAAAATGTTTTCCATAAAAAGATTCATAAGGTCTAAAAGGAAATAAGTTGATAAAGAAACTCTGCTGAAATAGTATTTAACTGAAAATGCATGAATATATTCATGAGAAAAATAGGCTATTTAAGTTTCTATCAACACTTCAAAGTTTCAAATTAGGGGTATGCTAATTTTTAAAACACAGGTCATGTAGCTACAAAACAAAAAACAAAAAGACAAAAGAAAAAAACCAAAAAAACAAAAACAAAAACCCTCCCATGTTTAGATACCTCGAACAGCATGGTATCAGGGAAACTGCAATCAAGAGCTCAGTTTGACGGTAAAAAATGGAAAGATAGAGGGGAGCTAGAAAATGAAGGGGCAGGAAAACAAAGTTCATAAGACACAAAATCAAAATACAGCACCTTTGAAGACTCAGAAAGCTAAAGAGGCCAATGGTCAGGTCTAAAAAAGAAATGAACTAACAAAGACCAATGGATTGAACTTGCAGCAAGGGCTGCTTGTTCTAAAGATAAATAGGCGTGGAGGTGAGGGAAGAGGAAACAGGTTGAAGTCCACAGATGAAGGATAGTGCCTGAAGAGGTAACATGTTTGTTACTGAAGTAGTTCACAGCACTATAGAAACCCAAAGTGTATTAAATCATTTAATAGCTTGCCATGAATTATGGAAGAAGACCCATTATTGCAGTATGTTGTTATACAAAACTGCACATTCCAGAAGAGGTATCCAGTCATCTCCAACCTTCCTCAGGGATTTTTCAATTTAGAATTCGCTCATGTGAACTAAATATGAAGTGTCTGAGAAATGACAAATCTTCTATTCTTCAAAATAGTGCAATAAAACAGCCAATCAGATGTATTGATTAATCACTGGATCTATTAGATATAACAACAAAAGAACTTGGGATAGATCCAAATTTAGAGGACAAATGCGGCCTCCACCATCAAAAAAAGGAATAGGCTTGAAGAATTAAAAGTAATTGCTGAATTACATAAAAAAAAAAGTTGGTTTTTCAAAACTTTTCCGAGTTTGAGAGAAAGAAAGAACACAAGCAGAGGGCAGGGAGGGTGGCAGAAACAGAGAGACAGAGAGACAGAGAGACAGAGAGACAGAGAGACAGAGAGACAGAGAGACAGAGAGACAGAGAGACAGAGAGACAGAGAGACAGAGAGACAGAGAGACAGAGAGACAGAGAGACAGACAGAGAATATCAATCCTAAGTAGGATCTGCATGGTCAGCTCAGTGCCCAACACAGGCTGGATCTCACAACTGACTGGGAGATCATGACCTGAGCCAAAATCAAGTGTCAGATGCTTAACTGACTGAGCCACCCAAGTGCCCCAAGCTAATCTATTTTTTTAGATTTAAGGCATATATAACAGGACTATATTTAATTTTTTCAATAAGCATTGATATAGGAATATGTTGACTAGTAATGAATAGCAATTTATACAAAGGAAATAGAAACTGATTATATATTATGTATTAGTATCATTAGAAATGATGATTTTCCTGAAACAACACCATACCCTAGATTCAGGGTTTTGAATTTAGATTTTGGGCTTAAACAAAGAAACTCCTATGCTTTATGCACTTGACACCAAGAATAGCATATCAAATTTTGATACATTTTTTATTTATACACTAGAAACTAATTTGAGTGTGTTTTTAAAATGTGAAATAGTTCTGTGTTGATACACATGGAAAGGGTTAATCATGAAGATTAAACAGGACTCATCACTTTTTAAAATAAATCAGTAAACCGACGATTAAGCAGTAATAAGTTTCTAATGGTTACTAGACAACGAAAGAAATACCAAGAAAAATGCTATTCATATGATCAAAACCTTAGGTGGTAGGTGACCACCATAACTTATTCAGGATTTTTAGATTTTATAACACAGATAAGAATTTGAAGTCTATTGTTCAGAGAAGTTTTAGGCTTAGAGAAGTTTTGCTTCTAAAAATCAAAATAGCTAGTATATACTTAATAAGATTGTGACTTATTACCAATGTTCGCTGAGATTTGCACTAAACATATCTGTTCTGCTATTTGCCCTTTTGTAGAAAAAAAGCTCATTTGGTAGATGGGGTTTTTCCACCGAATTGGCTAGCTTTTGCATAAAGTCATTTACATTTATAAAGTCAGACAAAGGTTTCTATGTACAACCCTAGCATTGGTTTATTATGCTTCAGAACATGTTAAACAAAGCCATTAAGCCTAAGAAATGGGACCCTAATAATTCTATTTTTCATAATTCTTAAGCATATGTATAGATTGTTGCAAAAAGGAGCAAATATAACTTTGATGATTTCTGCTTTCCAGGTGTATATTATTTGATGCACACATTTTTCCTTCACATATACACATACCCACATTTTGTGTGTTTTAAGGAAACCCACAACTAAGCAATTTTGAGATATTGAGATGGTTTTAAATTATCCTAGAGCAATATGTGTACTTATAATTTACTCAGGTTGGATGTTAATCTCAAAAATAGGTTTAATGATGGGCATGGCTCCTTACAAGTTTTAGTAGCCACATTAGATTGAGATTAGTGATCTTTTATTTAAAGCCAGTCAAGTAAAGTTCCTCATTAAACTCTCCCCAATAGGGTTTTTCCTTTCTTTTCCTCCAGCTCACTGAAGTGCTAGGATTCATTTTAGATATATCAATAATAGATCAATGTTCTTCTCTATAGACTTACCAGCTATAAGTAACTTTAAATTTCTAGAGTACATATCATGTATCTACAATTTTAGATCTCATTTTTTTAGAATGAAGATTGTCAGTTTTTCTTCAACATTTCCAAAGGCTCAATTTTCCAGATGCATATAGATGTCTAGAAGTTTATCTCTAAGATTTTCAGGCCTCAGGACCAGATTCCTAAATGTATCTTTGAGGTAAAGATAAACAACTTTTTTTTTTAAACACCATTCATTTCAGTGGTAGTATCCTATCATAACACCAGAAAGCAGATCTTTGTTCTTCCTAGAAGTTTAATAAATTCTAAAAAATTCAAAAGCCATTATTTCAGTCTGATCTTTTGCCTTTTTTTCCCCCCTCCCCGAGAAAAGTTTCCTCCTTGTGGTTTCATGCGTGGTATTTCCCTGCCTAGAGTAGGGATGCCCACTAGAGTTGTTGGAGTAGAAAGAGGATTTTGCTGCCCTCCCCGAGGGTAAAGTAACAGGAATGAACTCACGGTAACATTCCTCCTCCACCTGGAAAAAACAGCAGCAACACAAGCTCAAATAGAGAGCATGAACAGTTACCGCTTGATTAATGAAATTGAATTTATTATTTAAAACATTTCCATAAAGAAAACCCCAGGCCCAAATGATCTTAATGGTAAATTCTACGTTTCACGAAGTAATACTAATTCTATACAAACACTTCCAGGTAATTGAAGAGGAAAGATTTTCTAATCCATTCATTACTTCGGGAGTTTTAAGAAACCATCAATTTCTTCATTAACATAGATGCAATTTTTACTGTAGTTGACAATGTTACTAGTTTCAGGTGTAGGTCATAGTGATTCCCCAAGTCTATACGTCACCCTATGCTCACCACGAATGTAGTAGCTACTGTATCTGCCACCATACAATGCTATTGACCTACCATGAACTGGGGCGCCTGGGTGGCTCAGTTGGCTGGGTGTCCAACTTCGGCTCTGGTCATGAGCTCCCGGCTTGTGAGTTTGAGCCCCACATCTGTGCTGTCAGCACGGAGCCTGGAGCCTGCTTCAAATTCTGTGTCTCGGTCTCTCTCTGCCCCTCCCCTGCTCACGCTTGCTCTCTCTCGCTCTCAAAAGTAAAAATTTAAAAAAAAAAAAAAAACATACCACGAACTATACTCCCTATACTGTAACTTTACTCCCATGACGGATTCACCCATAACTGGGAGCTTGGATCTCTCACTTTCCTTCACTCATTTTGCCCATTCTCCATTCCCTTCCCTCTGGCAGCTGTTAGTTGTTCTGTCTATGGGTCTGTTTCTACTTTTTGCTTTCATTTATTCATGTTTTGTTTTTTTTTTTAGACTCCATATATATATGAAGTCATATGGTATTTGTCTTTCTCAGTCTAATTTCACTTAGCATAACACCCTATAGGTCCAACCATGTTGTCAACACCAAGTTTTTTAAGGTATGATTGAAGTACAACATCATTAGCTTCAAGTGTACGACACCGTGATTTGACGATACATGCAGGGATGTTAAAATATTGGCATATCAGATACCTCATGACCCTATTGGGTTTATCCCAGGAATGCGAGGCTGGTTTAATATTTGAAAAAATACTCAAAGTCACCACATAATTTAGAAGAAAAAAAAAAAATCACATGATCCTCTCAATACACACAGAAAAAGATTTATTCCTCATAAGACAAAAACAAGTCTGTCATCAAGAAACACAAGGATATTTCCCAAAACTAATGAAGGGCACTTAAAAAAATAATAAAGCACAGCTAACCTCACAATTGTGAGAGTTGAATACTTTCCCCCAACATTAGGAGCAAGACAAGGAAATCTGTTACTATTTATCATCAACATTGTACTGCATTTGTAACCAGTTCAGAACAAAATCAAACAAACAAGACTGAAAAGTAAACTTCTCTTTATTCACAAAGAACACGATTACTTTACCTATGTGAAAAATCTGACGGAATCTACCAAAAAAGCTACCAGAAGTGACGTGAGTTTATGCAGCTTGCAATATTTCAGATTTATAAGGTAAACGTATTCGTACAGGCAGAGGCAAAAGGAACCCAAGAAAAGCCTGTTCACCCTAGCCAAAGGATCAGGGAAAGACAGGCCTGGAAGCAAACCTTTGTGACAATACATGCCCATCTCCAGCCAAAGACCAAAGGAAAAATGGCTCCTTCCTCAGCCAAGAGTTAAGTGTCAATCTACCACCAGCTAGTGAGCAGCTTAGGGGGTGGTAGGACCAGGCTACCAGCTCGCAGCTTTGCAAACTCAGGAGTTCCTGAGTGAAATTTCAAACTGGCCCCCAAACCCCAACAGCTAAGAAAAGGGGGGACCTCTCCAGACTAAGTGGTGAATTTAATAAGCAATAGGACTGACTTACCATGCTTGTCTTCGGCAACCAGCAACCGGAAAATAAAAAGATTTCCATCCACGCCCCACCCTCAGCCCACTACCTTCTGAGTTTATGTAGAGGTACTAATTGGGTTCAGTCATGTATCTTTCCAGATGGTCTCACTGATATGTTAATCTCTCAAAGCTGTGTCACTGAAGTAGCTCCCAGTAGGGGAAGAGTGGGCAAATCATATATTCAGGACAGGTAATGGGGATAAGAAGCCTTTGATTGCTAGGGTCCGACTTGCAGGTCAATAGGAGGTCATGTCCTCTAGATGACCTCCTCCAACAAGGGGAGTCTATAACCATTAAAAAAAAAATAAAGTAAATCCACAGTGATTGTGTAGGGCTCAGGGTGAAAGGTGCAATAGGTTGCAAAGGCAAATGGGAAACTTTTCCAGGTGTGGGTGATGAATGTTCTTTCTCTTGATTGTGGTAGTGATTACACAGCCGTATACAGTTATCAAAACTCATCAATAGGTATATTTAAAATAAGTACATTTTCCACTCCAATAAAGTTGATTTATAGTAACTTCACTTAAATGGGGGACATTTGAAATGTTGAATTTTTTTTCTTTAAAAAATCACACTACATTAAGTAGGAAGTTTTAGTTTGTATTTAGCAAACTACAATATTTCTTAGTAAAAATTGTGTTTTGATGTCATGGCATAATATTCTTTACCTCATGTTTTATTTGAATATTAAAAAAACAATTTTGCCAAAATGTAAAGTTTTTCATTCAATTTTCTACAAAGCTCTCAAAATAACTGGAAATTCTCTTTAACATACTCTTTTATAATCCTTATAGATTTTTCTCTTCTATAGGTGTTAACAGATATAACATGTTGGATCTTGACAGTGGCTTTGTTTTAAAAAATATGATACCCTAACATGATCTTCGACCTAACCAAATCTTTCAATTTCCCCCAAATTTGAATTAATGTTTTAAATGCTATTTCTATTGTACTATAAGCGGATTAAGAGGTGGACAATGAAGTTGACATGGTTAGCAGGAATAAAAGTTAATTTTAAGCAGTATTTTAGTGTGGTCAGTTCATTAGCGAATGCTTTCACATTTGATGACACTCTCTTTCCTAGCTCTGGGGATACGAATTCTGTGGAAACCAGAATTCTATGCGTGAGGACTCAGTGTTGAGGGACCATTTTCTAGCAGGAGTCAGAACACAGGTTCTGTCACTAACAATGTTCACTACATGCCCTCAAATCAATATTACAAACCTGGTCTCACTGTTCTGTTCCCGCAGATACATAGGTATACTTGAAATTTCTTTCCTGTGTGGAAAAACAACAACAAAAACAAACTATATGATAAGAAGTTACCATGAATATGAACTCTTCTTCATTTAAATTGAATAGTATGCTTCCCCAGAAATAACCATTTTTTCCCATCCCCTTTAAACAATGAGAAAGTCTGCCTTGGATTCACCTGCACTGGCCTCCTTTAAACTCTAGACTTTCTTCAGTACCTACAAAATATTTAAATTGTCAACCAATTGATAAAATGATATTCATAACAACTGATACATAGGCCTGCACTAATGCAATACTAGATGTAATAATCAGCACATATTAGCAAAATTGACTGTAAACCTGAATTAAGGAAACCCACTGCAGAGCCACTAGCCAATGCCTCATGCAGGGCATATTTTAAAGCTCAAGTCATAGGCAAAAATCTACTTTTCAAAAAAATAAAATCACAGTTCCATTTGAATTGTGATGAATATAAACAAAGCAAACTCACAAATAAATAGGTATTCATCCAGGACATCTGCTAAACAAATAATAAATATGCAACTTTACTAAGAATTTAGTCATCACATTATTACATATAGACTCTGGATGCAAACTCATAATAATGAGAAAGGAAACTTGTTAGAATTATATTCCCATAAAAAGCCTGGAATTTGGAAAGGTTTTGCAAGCTATATAAGCTATATTGAGATAAAGAAATGAGGTTGATATTCAGGCTTGATTTCAGTTCCTAACATAAATATTTTCAAAATACTCTTCTCATATATTACAAAAGAAAACAAAAAGGTAGGTACAGAGGAGGAAGTTAGGAAACATGTTTAATTCAGAAGATCAGATAAAAATTCCTCTTTCACCCAGGAAGCATTTAGCGATCCCCATCCTGATGAATGCTCTATTTCCTATTGAGGAAAGAAGCTCAGTTAAAAAATGAAATACAATTTAGTTTAATATATACCATGAGCATCTTGGTCAGGAAGGAGGTTATATATTTTACTTCAAATAAGAAGGGCTTCCAGGTTGCTGACTAGAGGCAGAATACAGAAGCAGAATTATGGTCATACCGCCTTATGACAAATTTCATTAGTATGCAAAGAATTATTCTGTCAGCCTTTTTAGGTAGACATTTAATTGGATTTGTCTTAAAAAACCCTAAGTGACAGGAAGACAGCTGCATACTTACCTTGAAAATGACATTCTACGTTTTCCCTGTAAGCTGAACTGCTGCAGCTGTCTGATAATTTTCACTCTTTTAAGGAAATTATTTGTAAGAACTAGACAAGTGATCAGCTTTGGGCCCATACTGACTTTTTACAGGATTTTGGAAAGGATGGGCAAAAGAATAAAGGGGAATTTATATCAGTGCTGAAAATTGGTCATGCACTTGTGATTTTTGCTGGTCTGCTTGGACTTCATCACACCGTTAATATCTCTTTTTCTAGAAAAGAAAAAAATGAGTTAAATTTTGAAGTGTAAATATTTTAGACAAAGGGCTAGATTTGGTCTGCCATGTGGTAATTTAAAATTAGCACACTATATTTGTGACATTCTTTTCCTTTCCACTAATGGTTACTTTTCATTCAAATCTATGAATTACTCTGGAGGCACTGGAATATTCACTTGTCCTTGGTTATTTCTGCACAGTCTATAATTTTAGAGGAAATGCATTGATATCTGGAAATCTGTTGCTGGAGAGATAGATAGTAACAGCGAAATGAAGACATATATTTTTAAAATTACATTGGTAAATGAAAAATTTATTATTTGTTAAGTCTTTTTGGTGCAGAAAGTTCCAATGTTAAGCCCAAGAGTTTTATTCAAGACATTTAAAGTATGGAATGATATTTAAAGTATGGAATGATTAAATAAATCCTGAGCTCTGGTAGACTTGGAGAGGGTTTAGGGAACTGGTGGTATTGACTGCCTAGGAAGCTTGTAACATGTGGGGACAATTATTCAGAAGAAACCTATGGTAGGTTGAAACAGAAAAGACATAGTAGAGGTGAAGGTCAAAATTTACTGAAAAGGTAGATGAAACACAGGAGGAGAAAAATACGTGTTGATGTAACGATTTTTAAAATACAAGAGAAGACTGTCTCTAAAGCTCTTTAGATCCAAGAGATCGGAACATAGGCAAGGAGGTACCCAACACTGTCTACCAGACGATTTACTGGAGTAGCTCGTTAGTGACTGCTCTGTGACTGCTTTATTCGTCTCATCAGTCTTGAGCCAGGACAATGCTTTTGTTGCAGGATTGCCTGACTATATTCAGTGTATTCCAAGACTAGCAACACAACATCCCAGGAATAGCTTTGCAACTCAATGTTTTAAACACATCCTTATTAACAATCAGTTATGCTTCTGTACTCTCCTATCTGAATTCAAAGCAGTTTAAACAAGAGGAAGGAGAGCTGCCTCAATGAATCTACCATGTGATGAGAAGGGACTTGGGCAATTTCAGAAAAGCAGCATCATGGGATAAAGCCAAAGCTGAGTTGGGCATTCTCACTCAGTTTCCTGTATGTCTTCTCAGTTCAATCAGCCATTCTTACATTAGGAATTACTCTTCTTTAGGGAAGAATCAAGGCTGGAGGGTGGGGCGCGAGGGGTGAGCAGAGATGTATTCCTCCCGTATTTTCCCTCACAGGAGATGCATTTAGGTGCTCCTTCCCCCAACGCTCCCCAGCATCTTGTTTTTTTTAACCCACCAGGCTTAACAACTAATCCTGTAGTCAACCAAAGGGAGGCTGGTCAGCATTACATAAGGAAAGTAAGATTTTTGCCTTCAAGAAGCTGTGCTTTCCTATCTCCAATTACATACCTCCATTGTGAATGCTCCCAGTATCACTGACAGGCAGCTCAGCTTTTATCCTTAAGCCTCAAAGCTCTGAAAGGCATTCCGGGCAAAAATATTCACACCCTAGTCTAATTCTTATATCAAATATATCCAGCCATGTGTTCTGAGATGGCTCATGAGTATTATGCAGTGAATCCAAATGCCAATAGAAAATTACTCCAATAGTTAAATGTCAGCATTATTAAAATATGCTAAATTTGAACAATATTTATTCCCTCACATTATCAGATTCCAGTTGAAATTAAAGGCCATAAATCTGATAACTTCCTTCTTTAAATTAAATTATAAAGAAATCAAGGCTAAAATTCTTAAGTCTAAAGATATTAAAATCTAAAAAATCATATTGCTAATATTTTTATTATGCTCAGTCTTAGCCAGATGAATCTCATTATTGGGATTCCTTCACCAACTGCAATCTAGGCTATGATCCAGTGGAATTGGGATAGTCAACCACAGAAACTGAATTATTTTAATAAAAATCCTGTTAATCTAAGGGTGTGGACTTGGCTTAGTCAAATGCCTCAAATTTTCCACCTAGTATTTCAGTGCTCAAACTAGTATTTGTGATTTTTTCTCAAAGTTTCTAAATAACAAAATATATGTCTGGATTTTAAGAGTGCATCCCAAGTACAGAAATAGGACTCAGACATCAGACAAGTGATCATATGTGAACACTAATACTAATAAAAGTTTCATGAGGATACAGTTTAATATGAAGTCCATTGGGCTTCTATTATCTCCCTCTTATATTGAATTTAAGAAACACTGAACCAAGGAACCCACCTGACCATATGGGAAATAGAGAATATAGGCTTGCTGGTCTAGGGAACCAAAAAACAGGGCAGAGCCGAGCAAAACATGTTTAGTATTTTTCTACCAACCCTACCACTTGGATCAATGAATCCCATCTTGAGGAGGTTTCCTTTCATACTTTTTACTTTCCCATGAGAGAAGCGGAGCTTCACTTCCCTCTATGGAAATTTGAGGGTGGAAATTGTTATTTCCTCATTACAATTAGATATACTGGAAAATTGCTAACTAAAAGAAAGGTGCATGACATTAATACTAGACATGATTTAAGGACATACCTTTTAAGGGCAAAGTACTTTGTCTTGATAAAGTGTACCATTTATAAGTCTCTGCTTTCTTGGGGCGCCTGGGTGGCTCAGTCAGTTAGCTACTGACTTGGGTTCAGGTCATGATCCTGCGGCTCCTGAATTCCAGTCCCGCGTCTTGCTCTGTACTGACAGCTGGGAGACTGGAGCCTGCTTTGGATTCTGTATCTCCCTTTCTCTGCCTCTCTCTCTCTCTCTCTCTCTCTCTCTCTCTCTCTCTCAAAACTAAATAAACATTAAAAAATTATTAAAGTCTCTGGTTTCTTGGGGTGTCTGGGTGGCTCAGTCAGTTAAGCATCCAAGTCTTGATTTCCCTTCAGGTCATGATGTCATGGTCTTCATGGGATCCAGCCCCGTGTCGGGCTCCATGCTGGGCATGGAACCTCTCCCTCTCCCTCTATCCCTACCTCACATGTGTGCATGCTCTCTTTGTCAAAAACAAACAAACAAACAAATAAATACAATACAATACAATACAATACAATACAATACAATACAATACAATGCAATACAATGAATGTATAACTGTTGAGTTACACATATGTAGAATTCTTCTTAGCATCATTTTCCTTTTTGGGGAAGCAGAACTTCTCTCTTTTGGTTCAAATGGGCCTAACCCCACCTGCCAGTCTTCTTTGGGCTCAGGGCATGATGGAGACCTACTCTCATTACCTTGAACATCAGAAGCAGTTCAACAATGAGACAGAAAACTACATAAGGACAGTCAAAATCCTTTCTCTGATTTTCTTGCTTGGATGTTTAGAAATAATATCTGTTTCCAATAGGAAATATCTAGTAAGATGAGCCACAGAGTGATAGTCAATATCATGCTCTCAACATGGAGGCTTGTCCCAGAAATACATTAGACTGACTTAATGACACATTTCAATACCTGATACAGTTATAGCTAAAATCAGAAATAGTCAGAATTTTCAGTCATATCATTCAGTAAATTCATCTTTTGTTTAAATAAATTTATACTGAGTTTCAGTCTTTGTTAAAACTCTTTAAGACATCTTTTCTTTTTAAAATTTTTAATGTTTATTTATTTTGAGAGAGAGAGAGAGAGTAGAGGGGAGAGACAGAGAGAAGGAGAGAGGTTCTGTGCTGCAGCACAGAGCCCGACATGGGGATTGATCCAAGAACCACAAAATCATGACTTGAACTGAAATTAAGAGCCAGATGCTTAACCAACTGAGTCACCCAGGTGCCCCTGAGCTTCAGTCTTGTATAATAACAAATCAGAGCTGAGGCAAAAATTCTTTTGTACTGAAAGAATACCTAGTGAGATTTAGCCAAGATCTACATTCAAAGTCGCTTATCACAGCAATTATGGAAAATAAACTGCTGAATTTTATTTTCATAAGCTAGTACAAAGGAAAATTATGGGTTTTATATAGAACAATCATCAAATTACATAGTTAAGTGGAAAAAAGATAGTACAAACACACACACATATTATAACTAGTTTTGTGTAAATTAAAAGACTTTATTTCAAAATATAAATATATACATATATGTTAGCATATATGTAAAGTTCTGGAATTACAAATACAATTCTTAGTAACAGTTACACTTGAGCAGAGGGAATAGAGATTGAGAAAGAGGGAAATTTGCTAATAATTGTATAACTTTTCTTACCTTGGATTGTTTTCATCATGCACATAGATTAATCTTACAAAATGTAAATAGAGATTACCTTTCAGTGAGTCATCTTTATTCTTTTTTTATAATTCTGATTTGAAATTACTAATGAATGTTATATATTTTTTAAATGTTTATGAAGCTGAAGGTAGCATGGAGCTCTGAAGGATAATATATCTAATCTTCTCAGTAAAATAATAGCTTCTTGAAGAGAAGGATCATAATTTCTTTTTCTTTTTTTCTTGATGGAAGCATATAATAAGTTCTGCCTGACCCTGAGTTGATTTGATACAGAATGAGCCATGTGGTTTGGTGAAATATATTAGGTGACAAGTTCTTCCATTTTCTCTCTTAGAAAAATTATTAGCTTTTTTGAAGACATGATCATTTCATATAATTGTCTGAAAAAAGTACAAAATTGAAAATGATATAATCATCTGATCTGTTGTTTGGTCAACTTCACACAGAAAAATGAATTTAAAAGCAGCAGGAATAATGTGATTTTGCAAATGTCAGAGACTTTTCCTCTTATAGTTGTCTTCCAGTGAGTGAGTTTCTTAGGCTTTAGGACAAATTTCAGGGTTCATCCAACCTTGAACATTCAGGACGTTTTCATTTTCTTTTAAAGTAAGCACTGGTATGTTGCTTAAATAGCTGGCACTCACACATGAATGTAGGGGTCATATCTTCAGTGGAAAATCTCAAATTCTGCTATATTGCTACATCTGTAGTTAATGAATAATGTAAACGAAAATTTCAAAATTTTCTACTTATCACTTGTATTTTTATATCTACTCTTTTATGTATGAATACTTATGCCAGTTTATGATTTTTGTATCACTCTTAGTGAAAATGAAAGGTAATTGTAGCATTGTTATAAAATATACGATAGTAACATTTTAGATGATCCTCCAATATTTAGAGTTCAATGTTCTTTATGTCCCCAAAGCTTTTTGTTAAAGTTCAGTTTTTCCTTAAGAGTATAACTGATTTCTAATTTAGTAGCAATGTTGGCTCAATGATTTATTTTTACAATGCATTTTAAATATAATAATACATTAAATGATATGTGTACAATAAACACAACTTGAAATGTGATCAACTTTGTCCTATAGCATCCAGGCATGTGAATATTAAAAAATACAGGATTTAGACTTATCTCAAGGATGATATCTAGTCTCTCTCTTAGTGGTTTGATGTCAGAATTATATCAACCTAATGGTGACCCTTATATACAACAAAAGTTACTATATTTGGATTCATCCTCCCAAAACATGAAGAAAAATAGTCTCAAAAAACCCCACCTGTTTTATATTGTAAGGCAGTATCCTTTATTTGTCTTCTTTAAATTAGTCCCTATTGATTTGAACTCTCACATTGAACCTATTGTGCTGAAATGCTGCTGCATACTACAATCATCCCTTACTGGTTTTAAAGAAAACCCTGAATATAAGTGACAAATGTTATGCAAATAGATACTTCAATGCATTTAAAGGTCAGTTCCTTTTAATTTTAAAATACGAGATCTTAGGAGTAATACTTCTAAGGCAGGTTTGCCATGCTGGTGTAACTGGATGGATGGATGGTTTTCAGGTATCTAAGATTGGGCTATGTTTTTCCCAGGAGTACATTCTGACAAATGTCCAAGTGATTTCAGGCAAAGCTACTATTTTGTAAAGCAGCTTTGAAACAAAGAAAATGTCATGGGACTATGGAACAGCGAATTGCTTGGGCAAATAGACAAATGGGTTTTCCTTGTCCCATGATTTATAACATCAAAGATTGCAATTAGTATCGAATTAAAAATTAGTATATGTAGATACTGATGATCTCTGAATAATTACAGCATTAAGAACTTGAATTCACATTATAAATTGTAATGTTTAAATATATTTGCACAGGCTTTATCTTAATTGTATCTTACTGTAAACAAAATATTGAAATTCTATCTTACTATATTTCCTTATAATCTTCTTCATTTTTTAACCTTTTTAATTTTAGCAAGTCTTAATGACAGAATGAGTACATTGCACTCTATTAATCAGGTTAGTTTCTATGTGGATTTAACCTGTCTACATTTTGTAATGATCTCTTAGCCCAAGGATTGACTGTCTATGTCTACCAGAGCAAACCTGGAAACCCAAACCTAAAATAAGATCAGTCCCCTTAATTCACACTGCTTAAATTAAGAGGCTTGCCATTCAGTACTGTTCGTTGTCTAGAACATGGTAGTGCTTAGAGAGAAAGTTACAAGTGCCAAAGACAGTACTTCAAACACCTTTATATAAACTAACATGTGTTTAGGAAAGGGGACTCCTAAATAATTTAAGAAAAATAATGACAAATGAAACTAAATCAGATTTTAATGTTCTTTTAAAATAATAACAAGATACAATTCAAAACCACATTTGATTTTGGTAAATTGGTAGGTTGAAACCTCCTTGTCAAAACCATTTCATTTCATTTCATTTCATTTCACTTCATTTCATCATGATTAAGTGTAGTCTTTAATCCCCTTCCCCTATTTCCCCCACCCCCCACCCACCTCTCCTCTGGTAACCATCAGTTTGTTCTCTATAGTTAAGGCCTCTTTCTTGGTTTCTCTCTCTCTCTCTCTCTCTCTCTCTCTCTCATTTTCCTTTGCTTTTCAGCTTTGTTTCTTAAATTCCACATATGAGTGAGACCACATGGTGTTTGTCTTTCTCTGACTGACTTATCTTGCTTGGCATTATACTCTCTAGCTCTATACATGCTGTTGCAAATGGACATTCTTTTTATGGCTGAATAATATTCCATTGTGTGTGTGTGTGTGTGTGTGTGTGTGTGTGTGTGTGTGTGTGTATGGCACATATTCTGTATCCATTAATCTATCAATGAACTCTTTGGCTGCTTCCATAATTTGGCTATTGTAAATAATGCTCCTATAAACATAGGGGTGCATGTATTTCTTCAAATTAGTGTTTTTGTATTTAAAAAAACTTTTTTTGATGTTTATTTATTTTAGAGAGAGAGACACACAGACAGAGATAGAGAGAGAGGGAGACACAGAATCCGAAGCAGGCTCCAGGCTCTGAGCTGTCAGCACAGAGCCTGATGTGGGGCTTGAACCCACGAACTGTGAGATCATGACCAGAGCTGAAGTCAGATGCTCAACTGACTGAGCCACCCAGGGGACCCAGTGTTTTTGTATTTTTTTGGTAAATACCCAGTAGTGCTATTCCTGGATCATGGTGTAGTTCTATATTTAATTTTTTGAGGAACCTCCATACTGTTTTCCACAGTGGCTGCACCAATTTACATTCCCACCAACAGTGCAAGAGGGTTCCTTTTTCTCCACATCCTCGCCAACACTTGTTGTTTTTTTGTTGTTGATTTTAGCCATTCTGACAAGTGTGAGGTGATATCTCATTGTGGTTTCGGTTTACATTTCCTTGATGATGACGATGTTGAGCATTTTTTTCATGTCTGTCGGACATCCGTATGTGTTCTTTGGAGAAACCTCTGTTCATGTCTTTTGCCTATTTTTTAATTGGACTATTTGTTTTTTGAATATTAAGTTGTATCAATTCTTTACATATTTTGGATACTAATCCTTTATTGGATATGTCATTTGCAAATATATTCTCCCATTCAGTAGGTTGCCTTTTATTTTTGTTGGTTGTTTCCTTTGCTGTGCAAAAGCTTTTTATTTTGATGTAGTCCCTATAGTTTATTTTTGCTTTTACTTCACTTTATAAGGAGACATATCTAGAAAAATGTTGCTACAGCTGATGTTAGATTAGTTACTTCCTGTGCTCTCTTTTAGGGTCTTTATGGTTTCAGGTCTCACATTTAGGTCTTTAATCCATTTGAGTTTATTTTTGTGTATGGTATTACAAAGTGGTTCATTTTCATTCTTTTGCATGTGGCTGTCTAGTTTTCCATATACCATTTGTTGAAGAGACTTTTTCCTGTTGTATATTCATTCTGCCTTTGCTGAAGTTTAATTCACCATTTAATTGTGGGTTTGTTTCTGGGTTTTCTATTCTCTTCTACTGATATATGTGTCTATTTTTATGCCAGTACCATACTGTTTTAATTACTACTGCGTTGTAATATACCTTGAAACCTAGAATTGTGATACCTCCAGTTTTGTTTTTCTTTTTCAAGATTGCTTTGGGTATTTGGGGTGTTTTGTGGTTCTATACAAATTTTAGGATAATTGTTCTAGTTCTGTGAGAAATTCTCTTAGTATTTAGATAGGGACTGCATTAAGTGTGTAGATTGCTTTCAGTAGTATAGACATTTTAACAATGTTTAACAATTACATGCTCTGACCAATGAGCATGTAATTTCTTTCCATTTTTTTGTATCACCTTGAATTTCTTTCATCAGTACTTTATAGTTTTCAGAGTACAAGTCTTTCACCTCTTTGGTTAAGTTTATTCCTAGATATTTTATTGTTTTTGATGCAATTGTAAATGGGATTGTTTTCTTAATTTTGCTTCCTACTGCTTCATTATTAGTGCGTAGGAATGCAACATATTGCTATACATTGATTTTGTCTCCTGCAACTTTATTGAATTCATTTATCAGTTCTAGTAGATTTTTGATGGAGCCTTTAGGGTTTGCTATATATAGTATCATGTCATTTTTATATATAGTATCATGTCATCTGCATATAGTGAGAGCTTTATTTATTCCTCACCAATCTGGATGTCTTTTATTTCTTCATGTTTTCTAACTGCTATGGTTAGGCCTTCCAGTACTCTGTTGAATAAAAGTGGTGACAGTGGACATCCTTGTCTTATTCCTGATCTCAAGGTAAAATCTCTATTTTTCACCATTGAGTATGAGGTTGACTATAAGTTTTTCATATAAGGCCTTTATTATGTTGAGATATGTTCCCTCTAGACCTACTTTGTTGGGGTTTTTTTTAATCATAATTCAATGTTGTACTTTGTCAAATGCTTTTTCTGCATCTATTGACATGACCATAGAGTTTTTATCCTATCTTTTATTGATGTGATGTGTCACGTTGATTGTTTTGTAAATATTGAACCACTGTTGCATCCTGGGAATAAATCTTACTTGATCTTGGTGTATGATTTTTAAAAGTAAATTGTTGGATTCAGTTTGCTAATATTTTGTTGACTTTTGCATCAATATTCATGAAAGATATTGGCCTTTGGTTCTCTTTTTTGTGGTGTTTTATCTGGTTTTTACCATGATATCATGGTATCATGGTGATACTGGCCTCATAATTAATTTGGAGGTTTTCTTTCCTCTTGTATTTTTTTGGAATAGTTTGAGAAGAATGGGCATCAATTCTTCTTTAAATGTTTGGTAGAATTTGCCTCTGAAGCTGTCTGGTCCAGGACTTTTTTTTTTATTACTGATTCCATTTCATTGTCGGTAATTGGTCTGTTCAATTCTTCTATTTCTTTCTGCTTTAGTTTTGGTACTTTATATGTCCAGCTCCGAATTTCATTAATCTATTCTATGGTTATTTATTTATTTTTTTTAGTTTTTGTATCATTTATTTCTGCTTGAATCTTTATTATTTACTTCCTTTTGCTGGTTTGGGTTCTCTTTGTTCTTTTTTTAGCTCTTTTAGGTGTAAAGTCAGATCTTATATTTGGTATTTTTCTTGCTTCTTGAGATAGGCCAGTATTGCTATAAAGTTCCCTCTTTAAAAAAACTTTTGTTGTATCCCTAAGATTTTGCAGTTGTGTTTTCATTTTCATTTGTTGCATGTAATTTTTTATTTCTTTGATTTCTAGATAAGAGCCATTCATTGTTTAATAGCAGGTTATTTAACCTCCAAGTATTTGTGCTCTTTCCAGATTTTTTCTTATGGTTCATTTCTAGTTCCACAGCATTGTGGTCAATGCATGGTGTGACTTCAAATCTCTTTTTATCAATCAAATTTTAAATATCTTTTAAAACAATAACAAGACACAATTCAAAACATTTGACTTTTGCAAATCGGTAAGTTGGAACCTCATTGTCAAACCATTTTAAAAGACATCCCCAAGTTAACATTTATAGTACTGAAAGCAAATTTTAAAAGTGTCAGAGATTGAAGAATATGGTATTTATAAATGCATTTACATGTTTACATATGTATTATATGTATGTAGATGGACTTATATGTATTTATATATACACACATACAGATACATGTATAAAGTGATATACTATGCATATGTTTATATGAATAAATATAGAAGGCTATATATATATATATATATATACACACACACACACACACATATATATATATGCATGCATTACAAACATATAAAATAAAGTATTCAGGTATCTATGTATATTATAGGTACAATTATTCGTATGTTACTCCTAGAGCAAAAATCTAGAAGAAATGCCAAAACGACATTGGGCTTGAGGAATGATAAAGTGGCACTATGTATTTTTGTTTCATATACATTTGAATTTTAAGGAAACTTTGCAAAAACAATGTCTTTGTGGATTATTTATTATATAGAGAAAAATCTTAAGAAGAGTGAAAATCATGCCACATCTTTGTAGTAGCTCATTCTGTGTTGGTATTCTGGAATTCTGAATCATGTTAGCTGTAGTTTTCCAGTTACAACATTTATTCTTTAAATATATCTTTTGGAATAACTCTGTCACAAAATTTTGTTATGAATTTAAATTTTTTTATAAAATACAGAATGACTAATAATTTTGCAAGGTATTTCCAAATGCTAATGGGTATGCATAGGTTTCCTTTTGCTCAGAAAATGTACACTGGTTCAATTATTTATATTCAGTGCTATGCACACACTCTTCAATTATTCCCAGAGCCACTAAGCTAAGAGAATATAAACAAACATTTGCCTGAAGCAAATACATGCAGATTTTCTCTACAGACAAGATTTCCTGAAAACAGAGAACAAAGAGTAAAAAGAAGAGAGATTCTAATGTAAAATATTATTAGCATCACTTCTTAATTTCCAGTAAGCTTGTCCTAATTTCCTTCTGATTATGGACCAGTATTGGCCAGTATTTCCTTTGTTAGCTAATGTGGCCATTTTAAATATTTCCACATTGTAAATGCATTTCTTTTTTTTTTTTTTTTAACTCAATGGATAAAAGGAAAATGTTGTTTGCAATTCTTATTCCAATGTATATTATCAGAAGGAAATGCACAATGGTAATGATATTCTTTCAAGGTTCTGGCTTAATGATTTCCTGAGTTTTACAACTAATATACTTTTTCCTTTGCTTTCCATCATATTTTCTACTGACAAAAGTTATAAATTTCAAATAGGGTCTTAATATCTATTATTAGATTTGTCAGGTTTATGCAATTAGAAACCAGTTTCTTAAGGACATAAAAGGAATTCAACATGATCTGATTACAGAGAACACTGGAATAAATGAAACCTTTTTTAAATGTATTTTTTTTTACCAAACTATTAACAATAATAAAAATAATCATCAAGATTAAGGCTATATGTTTTACTATTTAAAAGTGTTGTTTTACAGATAATATATATTCTGAACAACTAGCTAATAGCCAAAATCCCAGAAAAGGTATTGCTTGCAATTTTCTTACCAAGGTATCTTAAGTTTAAATATAAAAACGTTTATGACTTTCAGTATGCATAGATTAGACCTAGATGATAGTTTGCAACTATTTAATGGGAATATGTACCAAGAATAAAGTGACAGAAATGCAGAATCAAAAGGCAATGCAATATTCAGGTTAAAAATTAAGATATCTAACAAACCAGAAATTAAGTGAACAAAAAATGGTGACAGAAGTCACATAATGGCATACATTTACACTACACGATGAACATGAACTGATCTGTTTTTTTCAAGTCAGAAGGTGTGCAACAATTATTTCTGAGATTTAAAATAAATCTCTAATCTGACACATTTTGTCAGATGCAAGTGATAGGATCCTAGTATAGCCAATAGGCTATAGAATATTATATAACTAAGCAATTTAACTCAGTGTTTACCCCTTTTTTTAAGTTTATAAGATTATATTAAAATGGCAAGGGCTATGATAAAAGTCCAAGTTCACTTTGGAGGTGATATTTATAAAACTATGAAGAATGGTTTAATAAAAAGTCATAAAGAATTAGTTCAGTCCACCTAAAATAGTATACATCAGTGACACCCAACTAATGATAAATTCTTAGATACATTCAACTGAAAACACTGCTAAATAGACTTATTCTTAAGCTTGTTTTTCATCTAGATATGTTTTTCCTTTAGTTTCCTATTGATTCTCCCACTAATTCCAAGGGTCACTTTACCTGTAGAAGGAAAAGTTAACAACCATGTCAAAAAGAATGTGGTGACCAGGCAATATATTTATTTAACCTTTATGGAAATGGTAAATTACATATGAATGCATATGAGTGTACATGTGTTTATATACACACTTTGTTTTGGAAAATGATATTTGATAATAATATACACTTACTTCATAGCCATCATATTGAATTTAGCTTTATGTGTAATATGAAAGAGTAAGAAAAATGACTTTTAAGATTCAACAAATGTAAATTACCAACCTGATGATAGAAACTTTTTCCCCTAAATTAAAACAAAATAAAGAGGATATGAATGAACTGACCACAACAAATGGTAAGAATACTTAAATGATTATTCCTTGGGGCGCCTGGGCAGCTCAGTTGGTTAAGCGTCAAACTCTCGATTTCGGCTCAGGTCATGATCTTGTGGTTGTGGGATTGAGCCCTGCATCGGGCTCTGTGTTGACAACGTGGAGCCTGCTTGGAATTCTCTCTCTTTCCCTCTCTCTCTGCCACTCCCCCACTTTCCCTCTCTCTCAAAATAAATAAACCTTTAAAAAATGATTATTCCTTTATACTTCAAAACAATGTTTCCAAAAATTATATTTTGGAAAAATTACTGTAGTCTATTATATTAACACCAAAGACGGTTCCAAATAAAAAGGTGTCCAATTTTTTGTCATTGGGGAAATTCAAGTTACAACTAGATACTACTAAAGGACCACTATAGAGCCAGAAGTTTAGAAAAGAAGGAAAAAAGAGGGATGTGTAGCAGAAGGAATTTTTTTAACCTTGCTGTTGAAAGTACAAATTTGTACAACTACTTTGGAAAAAAACTTTGGCCTTACCTAACTATAACTTAATGTTCTTATAATTATGAATCAGCAAAACCACCTCTCGTCAAGTAACCAACAGAAATGCTGCTTACATTCAATAAAGACATACGCTCTCTTCACAGAGTAATAGTCAAATGTCCCTAAACTGGAAAACAACCTAAATGCCTATGAATCAAGAATGGATACATAAGTAGTAATATAGTAATGCAATAAGGTAACGTAACTAGAGTTAAACAACTACAAACAAAACTTTTACAAATCTTACAAATACATTATTGAGCAAAAGTTTCCAGACATAAATTAGTAATACTGTATAATCTTATTTCAATGATGTTCAAAAAGAAGTGAAACTTCACTGCATCAGGATGCTTGTTATTGCTGCAGTGGGGAGACAATGACTGGAAATGGGTACAAAGGTGATTTCTTAGTAAGATTATTAATCTGCACGCTGGGCTATATTTAAGATACACAGTCATATATATGTTACACTTCAATCTCAAAAAGCTTAATGGAAAAAAATACAGCGGTGCTTCAAACAATTAGAAGTAAAAAAGAAAGTATTGCCCTTATTTCCTAGTCATTTAAATAGTTATGATTTAAAACTGACATGACCAACCTATCAGTGATGCCAAAAGCCAGAGATACGAGGTCTTTTATCAACTACAGTGAGTATTTTTGCAATACATTTACCAGCCCAAAGGACCGCCAACCTTGTGGTTCTTCAGGACTCATCAGTATTAGTCCCAAGGAACCCAAACTGGAGACCTGAAGTTCGCTTTCATCATCATGTCTGGGCTTCCTCAAGCAAGTCCATCCACAGGGAAAATTTCCTGAGCTGGACTGAAATAATTCTCTCATCCTACTCATGATCAAAACTGCCTACTCTTCCACCAACACCTATAAACTATTTTTAGTTAAAATGATAAGGGGCTTGGAGAATTTGAAAGGGTGAGGTTGGAAATCACAGAAAATACTAATCCTACTAAACATATGTAAAATCACTTCAGTTTCAAAATTTGTGTTTCAATGCTGGGCCATATAGTGAGTATATGGTAACTGAATGTCTATTGATTCTACATTGGTTTGTAACTAAGTTTTCTCCTTAACAATTCCTTTCTTTCTTTCTTTCTTTCTTTAACATAGCAGCTGTTTCTTTTCATTAAGTTTTAAAAATTTTTGCAGTGTTTTAACATTGTGGTTAATATGCACACTAGCAAGTAATAGAATCTGGTAACTTATAGCTATATGCTTATTTGTTTATTGTGATTTGCCATCTGAATCTATGAATTTCCATCTGTGTTATACAATTTCTCACAAAGGGCCCAAGAACTGAAGAACTATGAAATAATTTCAATTTCCAAACAAGCCAACAATCACTTACACAAGATTCTGGTAAGACAAAAGAAAGTTACACAGGGAACTGAGTCTCCACATATATTTCAACAAATATTCTGACAATGAAGAATTTACTACAAATCTTTTGGGCTCCCATTGAGCTCAGATTTCAGGAAACATTTTGAATATGAAACTTGTCACAAAATAAATATTTTTTCATGTTTTCTCTTCATAAACACTATAATTACATTGACTTGATTTCTAGATATTTCTAATAGTTTATTTTTTTAAGTTTGTTCATTTATGTATTTATTTATTTATAGTAAACAGGGGAGGGGCAGAGAGAGAAAGAGAGAGAGAATCACAAGCATGTTGAGCACTGTCAGCACAGAACCCCAGCACAGGGCTCAGTCTCACAAACCCTGAGATCATGATCCGAGCAGAAAACAAGAGTCAATCTCTTAGGGGACTGAGCCACCCAGGAATCCCTCTTACCACTTTAAGCATTTGTTGTTGTTATCATGTAGTAAGAAAATACAGGCAACCTCAAAAACAAGAAAAGAAATTGTGTCCTCTGAGTTATACTGTCTAACTAAAGAAGAAGTAAGTTTATGAGAGTCAGTGAGAGTGGTGAATAGGGAAGAGATCAGGGTTCACAAGATTCTCAATAGCAAGAGGTCTCTCAGGTCCCGGGTTGGCCACCCTACCATTAAGAGCCAAACATGTATGTATATAAATCTAAATACTTTCCATGAAGGAAAAGCATTTGCCAATCAATATGGAATAGAACAAATTATTCACTCACATCCCTGAGCCAGTAATCTGTGTAAAACAAAAAAGAATATTATCATGGTTTTAAATTTCCTTTACTTTCTCTTTCACGAGATAGTGGTCCTTATGCATCTTAGTGAACAGAACCATGAGCTAGAGAAGCGGACAGGAAACAAATGTTACAGGTTCTCTGATTAGGGAAAGATTTCTAAGGAATGTAGCAATCAGAAAATATTTCAGATGGAGTCTGAGCAAGAAGAGTAGTACACAGTAGAACAAACACCTGCCCTTCAGTATAGAATCATAGGTTTTGAAAGCTCCTTCTGTTTTGGTGTCTGACAGTTGTTAGAGCTGGTGGGTAAGTTCCTTAATTTTTCTGAAATGCAGTTCTGTATGAGAAGTACTCAGCTTTTCCCCTTAAATAAAGGAATAAAGGCACTGTGTTTTTATTTTGTTTCGTTTTTTAATTAGACAATTCGATTATAATGTCACGTTATAATTTCTGAAACACTGCATTTTCACATATTTGGGTATATTTTGTGGCACAAATTAGAATGTAAGGTTAGAGACACTCTTAAGAAAATTTTATATCTTTGAATCCAGGGTCCAACAGAGCCAAATATCTTGCCTCAACACCATTCAAGGTCACTACACTAAGGAAGAGCAAAGGGACAGAGAGCTAATTTTGCTCCTTTTAGGACAATATTTTGATCTGCTTGCCAAAAAAAAATCTACTAATAAATCACCTCTATTATCCTTATACAAATATCATACAAAATTTGCAACTTGTTTTACCTCTCACACCTGATCTTGATCTTTTCTTTCTTCTCTTATTTTCTAAGTTCAACTTTGATGCAAATACGATTATCTAATATAATTTTCACATGCAGTTTTCTGAATAGTTTCTCTGATTCTATTACCTAAGACTTCTCGTCTTCTTTTTTTGCTGTTTTAGATGAAACAGTGCTCAGGATTATAGTTGATCTTATAAAGATCAAAAAGGAGACACAAATCTATATTTTTATTGTTCTCATTTTGAATGAAACATGAAAAGCCTAAGGACACAAATAAGGGGAAGTCATGGCAAATGAGAAAAAAATGTCTAATAATGAATGCAAACAAAATTTAATTTGCATTAATTGTACATCTTTGGTTCAGAGGATGTGAAATGTCATAGCTGTGGTCTCATTTAAGGGGAACATTAAGCTTTAAAAAACACATAGGGCGATTGACACTGGAAGACACTTGTTTTTATCTTTAAGTCTAATTACACTTTTATAGGATTTAAACTATCATTTAGTTATCTTCTTTATGCAATGTCTCATAAGAACTAATTGAGGCCAAGCATAGTAGAATTGACATTTATTTTCATTTTATCACTATTATTATTGCTATCATTATCTTCCTGTGGTAAGACATTGGCTCTTTGCATCCTTTAGAGGACACAGATTTAAATAGCCAGCTGAATGGGAAGAGATTAAGTCTCCTTTTAAGCCCTTGCTGGTGAATTGTATATGACTGCTTATGGGAATGATTAGATTCAGGTTATCAAAGTTTGGAATTCCAGTTAAATTAATTACGACTTTAATGTTTACAACACACATTTTAGGAAACACCGGTTTAAAAAATTTAACTTACAATGGTGAGCTCCACATTGGTATGTTTACCATTATGACAATTTTGCTCACTACAAGAAAAAGTGGAACCTGGATTTGCTCAACCAGATTCTTGCAGAGTAATAATAACAACCAGAGTCGGGCACCTGGGTGGCTCAGGAAGTTAAACACCGGATTGTGGGTTTCACTCTGGTCATGATCTTGCGGTTCCTGGTTCTGTGGTTCAAATCAGACTCTGCTGACAGGGCAGAGCCTGCTTGGAATTCTCTCTCCCTCTCTCTCTGTCCCTCCTGTGTGTGCTCTCTCTGTCTCGCAAAATAAATAAACTTTAAAAAATTAAAAATATAATGATAATAACTACCACAGCAACGAATTACTATAACAGACTGTATCAGGCACTAATCTAAGCATTTGACTTAAAATATTATTTCATTTTTACCACTATTAAGGTTTTCAGCATACAAGTAAGGAATACATGTTTCAAAGAGTTTTGAAAGCTTGTCAGTACACAGCCAGTTAATAAGTGTGCTGTTCTCATTCAAAACTAATTATTTATTTCCCCCAAATTTGTGAACCAGTGCCATTGTTACCCATATTTTCCAGATGTGGATAACTATGTTTAGAGAGTGAAGTGATTTTCTCAAGACTAACATGGATATCAAACTGCAGAACTAATGATGAACTCAAATTAATACATCAAAATAGAAAATCAGGGGCACGTGGGTGGCTCATTTGGTTAAGTGATCGACTTAATTTCAGCTCAGGTCATGATCTCACAGTTAGTGAGTTCAAGCCCCACATCGGGCTCTGCACTGATGGCACAAAGCCTGTTTGGGATTCTGTCTCTCCTTCTCTCTGCCCCTCACCTGCTTGTGCGCTCTCGCTCTCTCTCAAAATAAATAAGTAAACTTTTAAAAAATAGAGAATCAAAGAAATAAACATCATTGAACTAACAGTCATGGAATAAAAGTCTAAAACATCAACATGATTTGCTATATGCATTAACTATATTAACATGTTCACGGCTTATACTTTAATAATTAAGTAACTAAAAACTTATTAATTCAGTTTTTAAAAGTCATATATTGCTCCATTGGTTAGCAGCAGCCCTACAATATCTTGGTGATCATGCCAAATTTCTTTTTTGCTTGTTATTCTTTGAGTTAGTGATCAACTAAAGTAACTGGGTTGACAGAGCTTGAAATGAAATGATATTGAATGTCCTGTATTGAAATATCCTGTATTGAAAGCATTTTCCCTCTGAAAACCCTCTAAACCTGCAGAATTCAGAATCCTGACTTTACATAACACAAATGCATCCTAGTGAGCCTCTGGGCAAGATAGTAAATAGAGCCATTCCTACTTACTCTCCCGAGTTCTCATATCCAAGTGGTCCACAGGTTACACAGAATAAACAAAACAATGTTTGTTTACTTAGAGTATACACTCATCATGGAGGATGAATCCTATCTTTACAGAGTTTGTTCAACAAGCTGGCATCTCATGGGGCCATTTCATTATTCTAACCAACTGTCAGCTTCTGAGTGGTGCAGCATGGAATACGTCCAGTTGATCTCATGGGCATGTTCCCATGACTGTGTCTCCCTCTCCTTTTGTGTAAAGTGTCTCTATCGCTTGGTCCAGTATAATATAGCAAAGGCAAAACTATGAGGACAGAAAACATTTCAGTGGTTGACAGAGTTTAAAAGGGGAGGGAAGGGGGTAGAGGTTTTGCTACAAAGTGACAATATGAGGGGGTTTCTTTGGAATGATGGCACTCTTCTATATCTTGATTATGGTGGAGGTAACACGATTGTACACATTTGTCAAAACACATAACACACACACACACACACACACACACAAATACGCACAGTTAATTTTACTATATGTATGTAAATTAGAAATTCAATTTTGTAAATGAATAAGTAATAAAAATTTTAGGACTTTTAATCATTCTCCTTTGTAAGGAGATAACTTCCTCCTGCCCCCCAAATCATGAGACAGCTCACTTCCTTAATGCTGATTACTGCATCTGTTTAAATAAATAGAATTTTGAGCTATTAATAATATCAGCTTAGAGAATGTCAACACTTAAATCTCTTTTCTATTCAGCATTTTTTAAATTGGTGGATCATCAGTGAATAAAGCAAACTATTCATTCTGCTCTATAATGATCCTGTTTTAATTACTTCGACTGTTTTCTACATGGCACTATTTCCTAAAATCTAAAAGATCACCAATATTTTTTGAACTTGAGACATTAAAAAAGGAGAATTATCTTTATAGCTCAGCTTTTACTCCTTTATTTTCATGCTTTCTTCTCAGAAATCTCTTAATACCTAGCCAATCTTCTACTTCTAATTAACCAATTATCACTACTTGTTCTTAAGGTAACTTTATGTTCTGCTAAAACTGCTAAATGTCTTTATTGACTGTCTCTGTTCCTATTTTTAAACTTTTTTTTAACTCTTTATAAACTTTGAGGCAGGAAAGAGAGACTGTATACCTTCCTCTCAAATCACTGTCATCGGTCACAGCTCTTGAATTCTGACCTGCCCAATATCTCCTATCAGCTTCTGGGGTTGGATAATATGAAAATTAAAAGATGCTAAAGAAAAAAGGCAAAGAAAAAGAAAAGATACAGGGAAAATAACATGCAATACATATTCAATAGAGTTCATTCATGTTCAAGTGAAGTCACGTAAGAAAGAATCAGGGATTGATTTCACTTTGACATCTGTTGCCTGAATTACAGATCTCTCTAAGGAATTTCATTTAAAATTCACTTTATCCTTATTATTCTCTAAACAATGCCTAGAGAAGGTGTTTTTCCAGATATTGGCTCTACCAAAACAAACTGCTTATTTGTAAAATAAACATACCGCATATGACACCCTGTGCAAGTGAACATCAAATACCAAGACTCGTACACACGAGTGAAAAGTAGAGGATTTGGAGGATTTGGTTTGTTTTCTGACCTTCTCTGGTTTGAGGAGCACAGCTATAAATAGTTTCTCAGTGTTTTTTGTTTTTTTTTTTTTTCATTGAATTTTAGCAGAAAGTTACTGACGTAGTAACCTCAGCTGTGGTCTTCAGACCCATTCTACCAATGGCCAAACTAAACAGGCACTTTGACCACTTGATGTTGGGAGAAAAGAAGGGGAGGGAGAGAAGAGTCACAGGAGCAAAAAGAGGAAAGAAAAAAGACTGAAAAGCACTGCAGTGTGGTCTATCTACACCGATAAAGAAATGAGCATGGACTGAAATGATTATGAGTGATATTTATTTTCCTAAAACTTCATATTTTTAAAATTATATTCACATTAATTATTTTACTTGATGCTTCGGGATTCTTCTAAACCAAACAGACCAAGTAAAATTTCTGGCTTTTGTTTGATAAAACTGAGTCTCAGAGAAATCTCTCCACTTGGTTGGGCATCACTACTGGAATCCGTGTCCAATCTTCCAAGCTCAGATCTCTTTTCACAATACTCAGCAGCCTACAAACAAACACAAACCAGAAGTCCTTATCATTTTCTATCCATATTTCAGTTGCTTCTCATTTCCCTCTTTATTCCTAAAAGAACACCAATGTTCTTATTAAGAGCCGCAAGTCTGGGGAGAGGGAATCCCTTAAAGATCCATTTGTTACACTGCTAGTCTCTGATTTCAAAGGCCAAAGTATAATACCTACCATTACATGGTCTCTTCCTCTCTTCATTTTTATTATTATCCTTCTCAAGTCTTTATTGTTAAAATGCCTGATATTTATTTTTATATCTTATCACATTCAGCAATTCTTTGTAGAATAAGGTATGATTATTCTTGATATTTTTCCTGAGCCTTATTGCTAAAGTATTGACTCTTTTCTGATGATGAAATGAGAGCTTCGTGGAATAAGACAATAATGATAAAATGCCTGAACTCCCCACTATGTCAGAAGCATCAGCCCCAATTTTAAGATCAGTCATTACAGCTCATCATGAGTGATTTCTATGCAGTTATTATTCTATTTGTTTAGTTTTATGAGACCCTTTGTTGAGGACTGTGTAATCTTCATTTCTGGATGTCATGTTGGACCTTTATGTGAGATAATGAAAAAGAAGTTCTGCTACCTGGATCAATGAAAATGTAAAATGTAAAGTTTCCATTACATCATTCTTCTGAGGAAATATTATTATTGATTACTGTGTAATCTATCTTCAGAGAGCATTAAAAATGATGAATTGTTTTGCTTTGCTTATACTCCAGAAGTCTTGACATTACCAGTTCTAACTTGCAGAATTTGCTACTTAGTAATGTCATTTGCGTCAACAATTTTGAGCAAAACACACTCCACACACACACACACACACACACACACACACACATCCTTCTCATGACGTACCTGGATTTAGTTAGTCTTACTGAAGATACTGCGAAACATAGCATGTATATAACTTTTCTGTAACAGATACTATTACCAAACCAGGATATGTTTGTATGCAAAGTGACCTTTCCATAATTCAAAGACCAGTTCAAGTACTGAATGGTTTAAACCTTTCTCTGAATCCCTAGCTTCAGTTAGTGGCTCTCCGGTTTTTTTCTCATAGCTCTTTGTATATATTTTTACCTGGATATTATATATATATATATATATATATATATATATATATATATATATATATATATAATATGTCTATCTACCTATCAATGAATCTGTCTACAGATACGCATATACATATATTATACATTTGAAAAAATCAGGTAATATTCTGATTTTCATTTTTTAGCTAATAATAAAATTTGTCAAAAGCACTTACTATTTCTTACACCTCTCCTACATTCATAACATCCATTTTAAAGTTGAATGTATTCCAACTGTGAAGAACAGAAAAAACTAAAATACATAAATTTCTATTTAAAGCTATAATGATGTATCTGAAAAATATACTATATAGGAGACACTTCCATACCACATGAAATAAATAAAAGCACATGAGGAATAAAAATTCAAAAATTTTTGTAGTAAATATAGTTAATATTTTAGAAAGTCTTCTTTCCAATTTTGATTCAAGTTTTATCCATGTGTTAAATGTATTTACACACTGATCTCAATACAATAATGCATGTTGATTAATCTTTGTGATCCTTTCAGAATCCTGCCTGCCATCAGATGCCTATAGACATCAATGATACTCCTTTTTAATAATAGAAGAATAGCATCTTATGGAATAATTTAATTTCTTACTATCATGAAGCCCAAATGCACTTTTTTATAAATCATTTCTTAAATCTTTTTTAAAATTCTTCTTCCTGGAATATACATGCCTTTCTCAACAGATGTAATTTATATTGTAAGATACCAAAATGAAAACCTCTAAAATAACTATGTCTAGATATACATTGTATATTATTTATATTGTACATTGTATATTATGTACATTACTTAATGTCACAACTTTAGTTAACCACTATGATTCTGTAAATCATGTTTCTAATGTGTGACTTTTAATACTAAAAGTTGAAATGAAGTTATAGGTGCGTCATGAGATGTAGTAAAATTGAATTAAGGGGATCAAAATCACTTTCTAACTGTGATTTTGCTAACAAATGAACAAAAAAGTCTCCCAAATCTCCCCATGGTAAAGTTATATGTAATGCCAAAACAAATATGTCATCTCATGACATGTTCATAAGAAAGCCAGGATACAAGTTTGTTTTAAAACTTTAAAAAATATATATTCCCATGGGGAGCCTGGATGACTCAGTCGGTTGAGCATCCGATTTCGGCCCAGGTCATGATCTCGCAGCTTGTGAGTTCTGGGCTCTGTGCTGACAGCTCAGATCCTGGAGCCTGCTTCAGATTCTGTCTCTCTCTCTCTCTCTCTCTCTCTCTCTCTCTCTCCCTCCCCTGCTTGCACTCTGTCTCTCAAAAAATGAATAAATGCTAAAAAAAAATTATATATATATATATATATATATATATTCCCTAAAGAATGTTATTTTTAAGTAATTATTTCCAGGTTAAAATACATTAATGCCCAAATCCATAAAATGCAACATACTCTGAATTTAATAAACTATTTAATTAACAATTCAATCTAACAGGATAGTTTGCTTTGTCAAGAACCGTGTACTTAAGCAGGAGTTACTTGCCCTCTATCAGGTGCTCTTTCTCCCCAAATACAGCCACATGGTTTGGGAATTGGAGGGTACATAGTTGGATATCTTTTTTCCCCTGTAGGGGACTAAATGTGGAACAAAATAAATTGATATGTGACGCTTCCTTAAACTTGTCTGATCCAGTATCAGTCTGATATAAAAGGGAATGAAGGATAATAGTAGTTCCCGAGAGAAAACTTACCATATGGAAAATAGGTCTCCTCAGGTAATCAAATTCAACTTTAGAGCCTGGGATATAGAAATCAAGTGTTGACTCTGCACAGCATGCAGCTAATGCAGAAAGAGCCTTCCCCACTAACAAGAATACAAATCCCCATCTGAGTATTAGTCCCACAATGAGGACTTGAGGAAGGTTAATTATAAAAAGCTAAATCACAAGGGACATCTCTGCTACCCTCACTGAGCATTATACCAAAAAGAGTATCATTCCTCATAGCAAAAGGAGCCATTTTGATCTGCATAAATAGGCACATAGAAGTGAGCGTAATGAGTGAACCGTGGATTTGCAGGGGTAATGGTTTGTCTTCATCTGTTCTGAGAATGAAGCCAGAAAGATGAAGGAAAATGAAACCAGTCACTGTTTCGAGTCTTATCTAATCAGGACCTCTGATTTCCTGGAAGGCTATCTCAGGTGAACACAGGAAGGACTCATTCAATGACAGGTAGAGGTAACCCTGGAGACCCACAGAATTATTTTTGGAATAAACCTTTAGAAAAGGACCAAATTCCACACTAATTTAATAGGTAGAGTTTTACAGATATTTCTTTGATAATAATTAGTATTAGTAATCCTAGCAGTTAGGGCTAATTATGTGCCAGGCATTCTTTTGAATCCTTTACATTAATGTGCCTTTCAACCTTCAAAATCAGTCCATTTAATAGATGGAAAATTGGGGTCCTGAGATATTAAATAAGGTGCCTAAGCATACACATTTAGTAACAGGTAGAATCACTGTCAGAACTCAAGAAACTGGATTCTAAAACTTTACTTTTGAAACCAGTGCCCTGATAATAGATATTAAAGGAAATGGTCACTTACCAGGAGATAAGGTTAACAGTATCTGGGATATCCGCGTTTCAACTGAACCCCTCTTAAATACTTGAGCTTGTTTGAAGATTATTTAATTTATAACACACAATTTCTTATATCTTCCCTACTAGAAGTTTAGTCATTTTTACCAATGGAGCTTGAAAAAACAAATCTCTTTTTTGATAAATAATCATCTTGCTTTCAGCATCTAAAACTTATTACCAGAAATACCTTCTGCCAGACAGACAAATAGTATTATTTCTTATCCCAATGCCATAGGGTATGATAGGCATTTTGATTGTTATTATTCTTTATTGTGTTTATTTCTGGAATTTTCTGCATCTTTGAGGTTACTATCCTTGTCATTAGCTGGAAGCTACAATATGAATTTTGCATTCAAATTTCTGTGTTTTTCCTTTGCATGCAAATATAATACTGCTTTCAAATGATAATATAATCTATTCACATTCTTATTGGAAGAACTCAAATATTAACACTTTGTTCTCTTTGAAGATGGTGAGCTGAGTTTTACACAGAAAACATTTCAATTGAATTGTTGGTTTGAGAGGAAATATTTTACATTTTGATGAAAGATACTTGACAATGCTTTTGTCAGATTAATGAGGCATAGCTGTATTTGTTTTTCAGAGCTTTATTTTGATACATGAACACATAGCTTTATTTTGATTAATGGATAAATTATTTTTAAGAATAAAAGAATTTCTAAATTTCAGGTTTATATTTAAGATGGGTATAAACATGATTATATTGTTCCAACACATCCACTATCACTGTCTTTAAAAAGGATTTGGATTTATTATTTTTAAGTTTCTTTGTATTTTATTTATTTTGAGAGAGAGAGAGAGAGAGAGAGAGAGAGAGAGAGAGAGAGAAAGGGCATGTGCATGGGACAGGGGCAGAGAGAGGGAGAGAGAGAATCCAAGAGGCTCCACATGGTAAGTGCAGAGCCCGATGTGGTGCTTGATCTCACAAACCATAAGATCATGACCTGAGCTGATATCAAGAGTCAGATGCTTAACTGACTGAGCCACCAAGGTGCCCCAGGGAAGATTTGGATTTAAAAGTTGTGCTATTCCTTTTAATGCTCCTAAATTTTCAGAGTATGAGTGATTATATAAAGAACATCTATAAAAAGCTAAAAAATAGCATTGAATATAAAACAAAAACTTATGTTCACGGGATATTAATGAAGGGAAATTTGGCAATTTGTAAGATATTTAAAACAACTTTTTCTTTTTTTTTTTAAATTTTTTTTTTCAACGTTTATTTATTTTTGGGACAGAGAGAGACAGAGCATGAACGGGGGAGGGGCAGAGAGAGAGGGACACACAGAATCGGAAACAGGCTCCAGACTCTGAGCCATCAGCCCAGAGCCTGACGCGGGGCTCGAACTCCCGGACCGCGAGATCGTGACCTGGCTGAAGTCCGACGCTTAACCGACTGCGCCACCCAGGCGCCCCTAAAACAACTTTTTCTACAGTAGATGCAATCAATTACTACTGTAACAAAGAAAATTCACTCAACCATGTTTAAGAGAATTGAACACAATCCTTACAAACCCACTGCTTCTGCATTAACAAACCAACTGAAAGATTAACAAATTCACTGCCTGTTTGGAGATATTTAAAATATCCCAAGTTAATGGTTTAGGAATTACAAGGGAGTTTTTAAAAACAAAATCTTGTGAAAACTTCAATTACGGGAGCTTCTAAAGTCTGAAACCTGCATATGAATAAGATCTGTCTGATATTTTCCACTGCTCTTCAAGATCGGATAAGAGGGGAACACGTAGCAATAAATCACACACCATCTCTTATATGATGTATTTTAGGATAGTCAAGAAAGGAACATCACTTTTGTTTATATTCCCCTTTGTACTTCCTACAGTTTTACTTCTCATCCTTAAGAAGTATTTACTAATGACAGTCTGACTTTGTTTCAGTAAAGGAAGACTGATACACGCTAAATCTCCTGCTGGGAACAATTAGAAAATCTAGACACAAACACATACTTGGAGGCATAAAAGCAATAATAAGATTGTGAAGAATAACCAGCCAAGATCCACGGGAAGATGAAAGCCTAGAGAGGCAAATTTAGGGCTTCTTGTAAGTATTTTCTGACTCAAGAGCAAGATGCAGAAAAGCTGAAAGGCTAAAAAA
Source organism: Puma concolor (assembly GCF_028749965.1). Classification (NCBI taxonomy): domain Eukaryota; kingdom Metazoa; phylum Chordata; class Mammalia; order Carnivora; family Felidae; genus Puma; species Puma concolor. The sequence continues at coordinate 27,361,244 of NC_141668.1, read as the reverse complement.
CACTTTTAACAGTCCTTCTGTGCCAGAGGACAGAAACTGGAGTTCAGAGATGGTAACCCGGGGTACCTATCTTAATTTGAGATAAGTATGATCAATAAGTACACAACACTCACAAGAACTGAGGCTCAGATTTAAATCTACTCAATCCTTGGGGCGCCTGGGTGGCGCAGTCGGTTAAGCGTCCGACTTCAGCCAGGTCACGATCTCGCGGTCCGGGAGTTGGAGCCCCGCGTCAGGCTCTGGGCTGATGGCTCAGAGCCTGGAGCCTGTTTCCGATTCTGTGTGTCCCTCTCTCTCTGCCCCTCCCCCGTTCATGCTCTGTCTCTCTCTGTCCCAAAAATAAATAAACGTTGAAAAAAAATAAAATAAAATAAATCTACTCAATCCTTGAAATTTGATTAAGTTGATGCTGGATTGCTAGCATCTCTAAAGTGCCTTCCAGAAACAAATAGGTATTATTTTGAGAGAGAATGACTTCATATGAGACCTGACTATGTCTACAAACAAGTTTGCTGATACAGGTGTAGCACACAATCTTAAAAAAAAAAAAAAAAAAAAAAAGGCAATTTTACCTGAGGAGAGAAGATAATACTACACTGTGCCAACTGAGAAATCAACAGACAAATAAAAACTCATGAGTGAGGTATAATATATAGAAAATATAATAGAAGATACCTTCTTAAATTTGGATTTTAGGTAAACATTAAATATCCCATACAATTTTTGGGTCATACTTATACTAAAGTAGTATTCATTGTTGACCAGTTGATGTGTATCTGAAATTCAAATTCCACTAGGCATTCTGTATTTTATCTGGCTACCCTACCCATAGAGAACTCAAATACTTCCCAGAAATAATCAAATAATTAAAATGGTTAAGCTAACAAATGATCAAGGAGTTATATATAGGCAAGAGGGAAAAGACCCCATAAAGACACCAGTTACAGGTTTTAGCAGCATTTGCTGGTAGGACAAGCAATGATCAGGCAGACAAGGTACCCTGTTCCTGCAGATGCCTCTGAATAGCACAGGGACATCATTTGGTTCAAACAATCCTTCCCTTCCCCACAAGAACCCAAGAAGATTCACTCTTCACATACCTTGATCCCATCACTTAAATATGCTGAACTTTTACTTAAAATGAAGAAGTCATCCCGGGGTCCTTGTAAAACAACTCTGTGATTCATTTTAGAGTACGTTGAATATGGAAAGTAAAATGTAACCATTTAAGACAGAAGAGGGAGAGATTTGGATAGATGGAAGTTTCTTTATGCCTCATCAGGGTGGGAACCTGGGAGGCAGACCAATCAGCCATAGAGGTAACTTCATCTCCCAGGTACAGTTTTTAAAATTAGCGTCAACTCTACTCTTATTTCTCATAATTTTTTCTCTTTATCCATTTTTTGTAATTCATCTCTGTAAAGATATCTTCTCCTTCCTCTACATTTTCTTAATGTAGAAGAAAAAAATATGTGAAGCTAATCTGTGTGTGAAGCTGTCAGTGCTACCATGCCTATCCCTAATACTTGTGTGATTAGCTGTCTACCCCTTTTCCATTTTTATTCTTTCTTCCTTCTATCAGAATTGATATCTAAAGTTAAGACTTATACTAAAGTCAGCTTTAAAATATTTCAAATAAGTTCCTTCAAATTAATATGTTAACATACTCTTCTGGCTGAGATTCCTGACATTTCCTATAAAAGGCACTACTCAGAAAATGTCCTTTATCCTGGTTTACCTGAATAGTTTCTATTCCTCTGTCCTATAGAATGTAGAGGGAAAATTAATTAAAAATTGAATTGAGGAGAAGTTATACTATTCTAAGCACCATATTTCACAGATAGTGTAAGACATTATTTACAAAACCTTGACAAGAAACTACAGATAGGATTATAAGTAGATGAAAAGACCACTATTTATCCTGCATATTTTCCCCTTAAAGTAGCTTGTTCTTTGTGTATCTTCCATTGACAACAATAGAAACCTTAAACATTTGAAGAGATAGTCAGAAAATCAATGAAATCTCAGTAGGAATCAAATTATAAAAAACACATAAATGTAATATATAAATATATAATATATACATATAATGTATAAGAGGAAATTTTCTTAGAGCATCCTTTAGTAATTTTTACTCAACTGTATATCTCAACCAGTTACTATTTATTAATCTAACAATTTGCTTACTATTTCCACCACTCAGAGGGAGATAAGGAAAACACTTCTATATAATAATAAATTATAATAAGATATTGCATTTGCTCAATTATTAATATATTAATGAATACATCTTTACAGCTTACAAGTCCCCTTTACCCTGACAATTTCTTAGGAACTGGAAAAAGGTATATGGTAACTGACATTTCACAGATGAGAAGACTAAAGCCAAAAGAGTTAAAGTTACCAGCTCAAGATCAGACCCTAATTCAGAAGTGGAGGCAGGATTAAGACAGAAAGTTTGGAAGTAAGCACAATGTTCTTTTTGGTACAGTATTCTTCCAACTCTTCTGAAAAGTTTATATTTTATGAGATTGTAGTTCTCTGCTGGGATCTCATCAGAGCATTTGGTATATTTTATATTGGTCTTATTTTTTAACACGGAAAGAAAAGAAAATTAGAACATGCCTTATTTATTGGCAGCTTTCAATATTCCAGCATTGTTTTAAATGCTATACCTACTTTAACTCCTTTAATCATCCCAAAATGCTATGAAGTGGATGCTACCCTGGGACTTAAGCAGTTTCAGGGCCAATAAGCATAGTGTGGACCAGACACCCATGCAGACTTAATTTGGTCAGAACATCGTGGTGCTGCTTAGAATAGTATAACTTTTACTTCATTCAGATTTACTTAATTCTCCCTCTCAGTTCTATAGGAGACAGGAATAGAAAATATTGAGGTAGTTCTAGGATAAAGGAAATTTTCTTTCTAAGCAGGGCCTCTGAATTCATTCGAGCTGGTTTGCTCCCTGCCTCTAGTTGCCACAGACAGGGTCCATTTCTGTGACAAACACCTGTGGATCAAGGAAAACGTTTGGTCCATTTCTAACCAAAGCCCATTTTTTTTTCCAGGTCTCAGACACATTTTGTAAAGTTCAAACGGCCACTATTTTCCAAAAGAACACTGAGGACACTGGAGAGGAAATTGCCCGAGCTGATCAACATGTCCATTTTCCTTGGTCACTGTCTAAATACGCAAGACCCTGCAATATGTTGTCAATATCACAAGGCCCTGAGTTTCCTTGTCTTTAACCCAGAGCTCAGTACTTTGGCTATCTAGAAAAATCTGAACACCACAGCCTCTCAGATTCCTACATCCTTATAAAGGGACTCCCGTCCCCCACGCATGGTCATGTCCTCAGCATTTGCTATTTCACACTACTCCTGAACCTGGGTTTTCCTTAGCATACCATTTCCTATGTACCCATGTGCATGAAGACCGTTTACAGTCTTCACATAGAAATACATATATATATGTATTTGGGGGCCCCTGGGTGGCTCAGTCGGTTAAGCGGCTGACTTCGGCTCAGGTCATGATCTCACAGTCCGTGAGTTCGAGCCCTGCATCGGGCTCTGTGCTGACGGCTCAGAGCCTAGAGCCTGTTTCAGATTCTGTGTCTCCCTCTCTCTGACCCTCCCCTGTTCATGCTCTGTCTCTCCCTGTCTCAAAAATAAATAAAAATGTTAAAAAAAAAATTAAAAAAAAAATTGACTCTGGGATAGAGTCAATTTGTTTTTAATAAACATTTCCACTCCTTTAAAGTTAAGTACTTAAGACATTTCAAGAAATACAATAGGTAATATTTTTTACTAAGCACTTACCACATGCCCAAACTCTAAGCATTTTGCATGTATTTGAACAGTAAATCCTCAAAATACCTATGAGAAAGGATTATTTGACTCAAGGTTAACAGATATTATATATCTTAAGTCACACAGCTAGGAAGTGATATTTTAACCCTGATTACCAACATCTGTGCTACACTGCTTCACTGAATTTGCTGTCTTAAAAATACTTAAAAAAAATCTTTTTGTCATTCAATAATTACGTTTTCTTATTCCTGTCAAGTATTATTTGATTCTTTTCTTTTCTCTTCCTTCAGTTATATTCTACCATGCATTGCTTGAGTTTTTAATGAGGAAGAATCGTCTTCATTCTTTGTCATTAATTCCTAAAAGGGTCCAGATCCTAATTCTAATTCATAGTGGGGTTTCCCTCTCCCCCCCCCCCACCCCTCCCTGTACTAACACAAGCAATTCTTTGGGACACCAGCTGGATGTCTTACAGTTTGACTCAATTCTGACACTACCTAGAGAGAGCGTCAGATGCCATAGGTTACGAGTTCAGTCCTACAAGATCGCCCCCTCAAAAGCCTCAGACACCAGTCAACAAGACCAGGTTATTACCTGCTCCTAACCAACTGGCTTCAAACTGGAGGTCCCAAAGACTCTCCCTAACACAGGCTGCCCACTGAAGCCCAGGTTTTTACCTGTACTTCTAACTTACTGGCTATAAATCGAACGGTCCCAAGACTTCCTCCTTGGGTTCAATTAATTTGCTAGAGTAGCCTACAGAATTCAGAGGAACATTTTACTTACTAGATTACCAGTTTATGTTAAATATATAACTCAGGAACAGTCAGACGGAAGAGACACATAGGGCAAGCTTTAGGGAAAGGAGAAGGAGCTTCCATGCCCTCTCCAGGTGCGCCACTCTCCTAGCTCCTTGGCAGGTTCACCAAGCTGGAAGCTGTCCTTCTGTGTTTTTATGGAGGGTTCATTACATAGTTTAGATTGATTAAGGCACTGGTCATTGGTGACTGATTCAACCTCCAACCTTTCTCCCCTCCCCAGAGGTAGTGGGGGTAGGACTGAAAGTTCCAACCCTCCAATCAAAGGGTTGAGTATCCTGGCAATCAGCTGCCATCCTTAGGTGAGGTCCAAAAGTCACTTTAACATAACAAAAGACATCTATGTCTCTCCTCAGGAAATTCCAAGGATTTTAGGACAAAAAGCAAACCAAATATGTATTTCTTATTATAAATTATAATTTCACAATTCCTTTAAGGAGACATTCAAGCCGAATTTGAGTAAGAACAATGTTGTTACAATTGCTAGTTTCTTTTTGCTAGATCTTTTACACTTTTCCTATGAGGGAAATGAGCTGTAGATGAGAAGTCTGATGGATCATAAACTCTACTTTTAAAAACTTATTAAATAAGATCCTTAAAGAAGGAAAAGATTTCCAGGGTCCTTTTGTAACAAATCTCCATTTTCTGACTGCAGTAAATGTGATATTGCTGCTCACTAGGTCATGTGCATTAACTGATTTTTAAATCAAATCCACAGGGCATGTCATGACTCAATATGACTGTAATAATTGCTGCACTTGAGCTATTGAACCCACTTTTAAAACCAAAGATAATTCTTAATACATACATGTTTAAGTTCTGTCCTTCTCTCTACAAGCTAAATAATTTTGGGGAAGTCATTAGTACTGTCTAAATAAGCAATGACTTTGTAGCCAGGCTACAGAAATGTATGTTGTTATGTGAACACCCTGAAAAATTATTTTTGAGGAAATAACTATTGGAAATATGCACATAAACTTAGGAAAAGCACCTAGCAGGAAAGAACACTTGTAATTTTTCTATTAGAATTTTAATATAAAATATTAAGCACGTGCCACCAAATCCATGTGCCAACAATGTTTGACAGCAGGAAGTATGACTATTTTTTAAAGGCACAAGACATGAAGCAAGTGTCACAGGACCTCACATAGCTTCCATGACGACCCCTTGGTCTGTATTCTTTTTGCTATGTGCTTTTGCATTATGACTTTCTGCCTAAACACATGTAATTCCCACTAGCAACAAACCTTACCTGAAAATCAAAGAAAGCCTTGAACAAGCATTCATATATCATACAAATTATTGAAAGAAACTTTGAAATTGACACTGTAGACCTCAGGTTTCTGGATGTATTTTACATCTGGTTTAGTAAGAAAATTAGATTGACTACCATGTAACACTACTTATAAGATACTTTTTTGATTAACTGATATGCTACAGGGTTGATCTTTTTTGTTCCTTTTGTTGTTTATTTTTCTTTTTGGTTATAATTTTTGAAAGATTAAATTTTTTCCAATTTTAAAGATGTTTTCAGTATCATTAGTATGAAATTATGATAGCTATGTATTATTTAAAGTCTGGTCACACAGATTTATCGAGTCACTCCCATCCACATGATAATTACTCTTTTGAGAAACAATTATGTACCAGGAGCATGATCCTAGATTCAGAAAATATAACCATAAACAAAATAGACAATCCACGGCTTATATTTTAATGAAGGGAGATAGATAATAAATAAAACAACAAACAGGAAAATAAAAAAAAATACCATATGATTATAAATGCTATGCAGAAAATAAAAATGGGTGATGTGCTAAACAGTAACTGAATGGCAACTATCAACTGGACTGTCAGAGATGATCTCTCTGAGGAAATGTGGCAAACACCCTTTGTTGCCAATCTAATGGTCATTCCCCTGGCACTTCTTCTTTCTTGAAAGAGTATTTATTGTAGTCATCTATTCACTCTTGTATATAGTGCTCAGAAAGCAATGTAACTTCGAAAAGAAAATAAAGAGAATGAACAGAAAAACTGCACAAGTGCTTTGATATCCCTGGACTTCGTTAGCTGGCATTGTAATAGTCATCCTTCCAGAATTTTTTTAATGTTTATTTATTTATCTTGAGAGACAGAGAAAGAAAGCAAGCAAACTTGAGCAGGGCAGGGGCAGAGATAGAGGAAGAGAGCGAGAATTCCAAGCAGGCTCCAAGCTCAGCAGGGAGCCTGACATGAGGCTCACGACTATGAGATCATGACCTGAGTCAAAATCAAGAGTTGGATGTTTAACTGACTGAGTCACCCAAGCACCCCATTCTTCCAGAATTTTTGTAGGTGAAATAATTAAACCCATTATAAAATTACTCTTAAGTGCACCTCTCATTTATTGTAATATACACAAATTAACAGATGCAAAAGAAGCATTTAAGTTGAGGCAAGAATGACAAAGAGTTCAGCTATCTGAGAGTTTGAAAGCAGTATATTTCAGACGGAGAAAAGAACTGGTCCAAAGAATATGTGGCTGGAATAACCCTTCTGTTAAAGAACATAATGTGTCTGAGGCTAGATGGGAAGGATGACAGGAAACAAAGAGGAGGTTAGAGATGTATCAGGATCAAATTGTGTGGGGCTTTGCTAGTCAGATAAGATGTCTGGCTTCATCCTAAAAGTATGGGAGCCGTCAGTTTTCTAATCTAGGGATGACACTACCTAGATTAACATTTTAAAGAAATCACACTGGTTCCTATGGATGGAAAGTGGAAAGGCAAAAGTAACACATGGTGATCCATTAACAGAGATTTGCAGAGATCTAGATAATGGTAGTGATATGGATATCAGCAGTGGTGACTAGCACAAGTGAATAGATTTGATATATATTTTGCTAGATCTGTAACACCTAATAATGGATACAATATATGAGTAAAAGAAAGAAAGGAATAAAGGATGACTATTTAGTTCTTTGGTTGGCTTTTCAACGGAGATGGGCTCAAAAGTTTAGATAAAAGAAGAGTATATAAATATTGCATAAAAATATATATCTAGCATGAAAGTAATTAAACCTCTCCTGATAGAATTAAAACATCTGCACATATAAAAATCTATTATTAAATATCTACTACAAATTAGATTTTGTATCATGATTAGGGATTAAAAATATGTATTCACGAACTTGAGAGATAATTATGTAAATAACTACCTTGAAGTGTAATAAGTGTTCTAAAAGAATTATATGTATAACTATACATATAATTATGTATAATAATTATACAATATACAATATTGTACATAATACAATATACAATAAAAACTAACATAGAAAATGTAAAATTCTGGTATCTTTTACTCAACAACTAGATTGGAAAATTCTTTAGAGTAGGATATGTCTATTTTACTTCTTTGTTGTTCCCATAGTACCAAGAAAAGTACAAGGCATTCAATGATAGTCCATAATATTCAAGGAAGTTTAGAAGTTCAGATCTGTACAGTTAACCAATGTGCAATTTCCAGGAGAGGCATAAAGGGAAATTTTGAGTGATAATTTCTTTGCAGAAGATTCTTTGGTCTCTTGCAAAGACCAAAAAAACATCTAGAGAAGAATGGCCTCTTTTTCAAGGGATAATCACACAATACAGTAGGTACAGTCAGACACAAGTCCTCCATCTATAAAATAAGGTAAATATCTAATTATCAAAGACTAAGAAGGGCAAATTAAGGTCTATTTAGGTTTTACACATCTGAGTTAACATTTTCCTTAAATAGTTCTAGGGGCGCCTGGGTGGCTCAGTCGGTTAAGCGTCCGACTTCAGCCAGGTCACGATCTCGCGGTCCGTGAGTTCGAGCCCCGCGTCGGGCTCTGGGCTGATGGCTCAGAGCCTGGAGCCTGTTTCCGATTCTGTGTGTCCCTCTCTCTCTGCCCCTCGCCCGTTCATGCTCTGTCTCTCTCTGTCCCAAAAATAAATAAACGTTGAAAAAAAAATTATTTTAAAAAAAATAGTTCTATAATCTAGTTTAACTATGTAAACGGGTTAAAGTAAAGCTGTTTAAGACACTGCCTCTACATCCCACTGAGAGCAGAATCACCAGCGCAGCTGTCCTTCAAAACAAGATTGCAGCCAAGTATGCAAATCCTCTGTGTGCTGAGGGAGGACATGCAAGTGACCTCATCCTCTGGCCAACTGGCAATTGCCATGTTGGTGAAATCACTATTTTTTTTTTATTTTGGCGAAAGAGAAGATAAGAATATTTTTGTTTAACAAGATTCTGTGTGTGGGTGTGTGTGTGCATGTGTGTCAGTGGGTGTGTGTGTGTAATTGTTTCCTGATGTTCGTGGGAAAAGGCCTAAAGTTAATCAGCTCTGCCCTCATTACTGCAGTCAGTGGAAATCATTACAGTTGGCTGCAGGGGACACAAGGATAATTTGTCCATCCAAAAAAAGAAATTAAATGTTACAAAAACAAAAATCATCACATTATAGCATGATGGTATGAAGACACTAGCCTTCTTAAATTACATACAAACCTTTTAGATCTAAACAAGATACGAACCAACTAACATATTCCTAAATTAAATTACAACTTTTCTTGATCTTCCAAAATTCAGGTTTGTTGCTTTGTTAAGAACGATGCCATTTGTTGTGACCTTAAATTTGTGGCTGTAATATTCTCCATATGCCTTTCTTTCTTTTGTCTTAACATTTAAACTCACCCCTCCATACTTCACTTTATATAAAAGACATTTACAAAACAGATACTCTTTGCAGGACTTTTAGACAAGCTCAAAATGCCTGAAGCACGGAACTCCATTTGGTAGATATACAATAGGATGTTTTAATTTCTAACCTGAAGCTGCTCACCCAAAGATTTAAAATGCCATGGGGATCAATCTATTGTCGAAATGTGCTTTTCAGACAGACCCATTTAAGAATGACCCTGATAAATAAATACAAAGATTTTTGTTGGGTCAATCATGATAAAGCAAATTGCTCTCTTTGCATTGGACCCAACTCTGGTTAAGAATCAGCATTAACCAAACCCCAGTTTTCTTCTACTTAAAAAATGTTCTTCTCCTACTTAAATACAACATTGTCTGATAATTATAACATCATGCTCTTAAGGAATACATTTCTTTCAAATTCATAACTCCTCTCATAGAATAATGTGAATGTAACCAAATAAATAGATTCTGAGATGCTATCACCATAAATAAATTAGGCAGGAACCATAAGTATGAATATCAAAATCATACATGATTTTGTCTAAATTGTCATACATGAATCTTGGGTTAGTCATATTTTACTGTGTTTGGGGCTAAGTCTTGGTTCTGCACCTACCTGGTGTGATAATTCCAGCAAGCCAAGTTCTCTCTCACTTTTAGTTTTCTCATTTTTATTTTCTTTCTTCTTTTTTCTCCTTCCTTCCCTCCCTCATTCTCTCACTTCCTCCATCTCTCCCTACACATTCGAGTGTAGATAGGTGGACAGTGAAATAGACAGCATATCTCATATCATGCTGTGAAGAAAAAATATAGCAGGGAAATATTCCTGGGAAGAAACGGTTGCTATTTTTATACAGGGTGATTAAGGAAGTCATGACTTAGTAAAAGGTGATGATTGAGACAACCTGAAGGAGACAAGGAACCAATCTTATCAGGCTATCTGGCAAAAGGTCATTCCAGGAAGAGGGAAGAGTATGAAAATCTTCAAAGTTAGAGGAAGTGTTGATGTGTTCAATAAAGAGAAAGTCTACGAAGCTAGAGTGGAATGAGGCGGGTGAAAGTATGAGCTGAAGATGTCAAAAAGTTAAAGGGATGTAGAATCAGGTGGTGTGAAATCATATACATAGCACTGTAGGTTGCTGTGATAACTTTAGGCTATCCAACTGAATTAAAACCCATAGAAAGGTTTTACAAAGAGAAGAGACATGCTTTAAGTGGATCACTCTGGCCTCTACAGTGAGAACACCCTGTACGGGAGCAGGACCAAATAATGTGAAAAATGATGGTGGTCTAGGTGAAGGCAGCAGCAGTGGAGGTGACAGAAACTGGATGCATTATATTTTTGTTTTTAAAGTATTTATTTTTTAATTCATAGGCTTTACTTTGGGAGCAATTTTATATTTTAGGAAATCGAACAGAAAATATAGTCAGAAATACCATAGCTACTACCACCTAGACCTTTACTTCTACAGCCATATGAAGTAAAAATCAAGAAACTCCAACAAGTTGCCATATAAAATCAGGTGCACCTGCCATCATATGTGACCAAAGATCCAGTCATTGTGCATGCAGCTGCTATCGCAATGCCTTAGTACAGACTCCAAATAGGACTCAAGATTGCAGCCCACGTGAGAAATACTACCTTCAAGTGATTCTGGGTTATAAATATTTAAGTTATCATCCTCCAGAGCAGTGGATTGGATGATGGGTAAGTCAATCTTTGCTTGCCACCTTAAGTCAGAAGAATGGTATGGCTTCAGACACTACCCATATTTTTTAAATTTTTAATTTAATTTAATTTAATTTTTTTGAGAGTTAGAGAGCTAGAGTGCAAGCAGAGGGGGTGCAGGGAGAGAAGGAGACACAGAATCTGAAGCAGGCTCCAGGCTCTGAGCTGTCAGTACAGAGCTCAAAGTGGGGCTTGAACTCACAAACTGTGAGATCAAGACCTGAGCTGAGTCAGAGGCTTAACTAACTGAGCCACCCAGGCACTCTTGATACTACTCATATTTTTAAAGTAGATGTCATGAGATCATGAGATTAATGACTAATATAAGGTAGAATAAGACATATCAAATGATTATTTAAAATTATTTTCTTATTTATGTGTTCTGAAGTTTCCTAGGTTGTGATTATAAAGTACATCGGTGTATATACTAAATCTGAGTTTTCTATTTCTATGCATTTATCAGCTCACACAAAAGCCCTTCTTTCTGCAACACTTTCCTCAATATTTATGGAAGCTTTTTCAGAGTAAAGAGAAAGCTTCTGTCACCCATTGATCCCATTTTCCACAAGCTGCCCTTCTGCCACTGCCTTCCTCCTCCTGCAAAATACAGATTCCTGAACCCCAACCCAAGGGAACATTTAATATTCCTGTGCTCCAAGGACACAGCAGGCTTTTTAGAAGTGGGAAGACTGGCCCTATCCCAAATGCTTTACATTCCAATTTTGATCAGTTTTAACATCATTTCTGGAAACATTAAATCAAGACATTTTTAGTTTAGTGTGTTTCTTCTCAGGAAACACAGATATCTGTGTTCGGATGGACCCCATTCTAGGACAATGATGTTTGGGCTCAGTTAGTGAATTCAGCTTATTTTGTTTGAAACTTCTATCTTATAAAGAATTCCCTCCAGATATACCTGAAACTCCTGCTCCAAGCTGGCATATATCACCTTCCACCTGCGGTCCCCACTACTCTACCAGCCATAGTAACATATGCCTACATCACAAATGTAGACACAGATAGGATCTTACCAGCTGTCTCCTTAGATCCCATGTAAGTAGATCCTTTGGAAGGAGAGGGTTACCAGATGTGTTCTAATCTAGATGCTGACTCAGAAGTTTTCCAATTATCTAAACTGGTTTTAGCCACATCATTCCAATTGTTTCTGCCCTACACAGAAGCATTACAGATGCAGACCACAATTTATCCATTAACACATTTTATAATGTAAATTTAAATAATTAGTATTTACTGAGCATCTTATATATATCTAGCACAGATTTCTATTATTTCCATTCAAAGCTCTCTCCTTAGGGGCACCTGGGTGGCTCAGTCATTAAGCATCTGACCAGGTTTCAGTTCAGGTCATGATCTCATGGTTCATGAGTTTGAGCCCCACATCAGGGATTCTCTGGGGATTGGGATTCTCTCTCTCCCTCTATTTCTGCCCCCCCCCCCAATAAATGAATAAACTTAAAAAAAAAATCTCTCTTTCGAAATGTTCTGTAGTGCATCATTTTTCTTACCATATCCCTTTTCCTGGTTCACTTCCTGTTTGAGACTTATCTAGATACACACGAATAAAAACAGTTATTGGTCAGATTTTATTAGTAAAAGAGAGTAAGTTTATAATGCATGTGGAGAAGAAAAGGGAGATTGTTAGAATCTTGTTCAGCTAAAGGGAAAAAAATAATAAGGAATAAATTGGTTTCCCAATCTATTTAATGATAGAATATTTGGAAGTTATACACAAAGACCTGCATTATATTTGTTTTTAAAGTAAATGACTGTTTGGCCTCTAGTTACAAATACACAAAAGTGGCTTTAAACATTAAAAAAAAAAAACTTAAAAAAAAGGGGGGGCACCTGGGTGGCTCAGTCGGTTGAGCGTCCGACTTCGGCTCAGGTCATGATCTCACAGCTCGAGTTCGAGCCCTGCGTCAGGCTCTGCGCTGACAGCTCAGAGCCTGGAGCCTGCTTCAGATTCTGTGTCTCCCTCTCTCTCAGCCCCTAACCCACTCACATTCCGTCTCTGTCTCTCTCAAAAATAAATAAACTTAAAAAAAATTTTTTTAAATATATAAAAGTGGCTTAATTTATTTCCTCAAGGTTCTCCAAAATCATGTATTATTTATTTCCTTTCTGTATTATTTTCTGGTGATTGACAAATTTGAAATTAGCCTTGTTGAAGGTCTATCAGGTTGTGGGTAACAAGTTATTCATGAGAAAAAAAGCTGAGGACTTTTTTTTGGCTATTTGTTTAAAAAAAATTTTTTTAACGTTTATTTATTTTTGAGACACAGAGAGACAGAGCATGAACGGGGTAGGGTCAGAGAGAGGGAGACACAGAATTTGAAACAGGCTCCAGGCTCTGAGCTGTCAGCACAGAGCCCGACGCGGGGCTTGAACTCACTGACCGCGAGATCATGACCTGAGCCAAAGTCGGCCGCTTAACCGACTGAGCCACCCAGGAGCCCCTGGCTATTTGTTTTAAATACCTTCTGGCAATTATGATTCAGTAAGTCTGGGGTAGGGTCCAAATGTTGATGTTTCTTAAATTTCCTTGGGGAATGACAATGCATGTACCCTCCACCCAGAGATCTATTGGTTTCCAGCAAATTAAAGGGGAGGGGAGAATAAAAGCATCCAGGATCTTCTCAACTTATATAGTTAATGTACATTCTCTTACTATATTATAAAAACAAAACAGAAACAGAAATACCCCATGACTCTTACCGGACTGAGAAGAGGAAGTACTCCACAAGTGTTTTCTCAAATGAACATTCAATTCCTACTTAATTACTGTTTTTCAATAATAGGTATTGACATCCCTATTCTTTGCTTTTTTTTTAACTTTACAATAGTTGAGTGTTTTTTTAATACCCTTCATTCCAGCTGTTCTTGAAGACCACAGGAAAAGCCAAATGAAGCAATCTATCTTAGGATGGGCACAGTCTTCAAAGACAAGCTGTATCCCTGGAACAGGAAAAAAGTTCAAGTATTTCCTGATATCTTTGTCCTTAGCTGTTTTAAGTATTAATTATAGTTGAAATGTTCTCCTTGGGTATTTGACAATGGAATTTATTCAGTATTAAAAGTAAATGAGCTATCAAGCCATGAAAAGACACAAAGGAAACTTAAATGCATATTTCTAAGTGAAAGAAACCAGTCTGAAAGGCTAAATACTACATGATTCCAACTTAGGACATTCTGGGAAAGTAAAAACTGTGGAGACAGTAAAAAGATCTGTGGTTGCCAGGGATTGAGGGAGGGAGAAGGATAAATAGGCAGAACACAGAGAATTTTTAGGGCAGTCAGAATGCTTTGTATGATACTGATGAGGGAGTATAAGTCAAGCTGACACCCCACAAACCACCCTCCCAGGTGGGATATGTGCATATTCAATATGTGCATATTCTTCAGGCATTCCTGGCTGCCCAAGAACAAAAGAAAGGGCGGAAAACAAATGGTTAAACTGATAGTCTCCAGCAGTTTACAAATATCTCATCAATAGCCTAATCTCTAGGAACTCCCTACTATCTTAATGATAATGCTTTGCGAGGAGGTGGGGGGCACCCTTAGCTTGACAATAGCTAGGCCTCCAGTAATCTATAAATCCTCTTTAGCATATGGAAATCCCTTTACAAAACTTCCTCTTGACTTTACCTCCCCCAACTCCACAGTATATAAGCAGTCACTCCGCATAATCCCAGTGCAGCTCTTCCTGCCCACAGGTCCTGTTCCCAGGCTTAAAAAGGCTTTAAAAAAATCACCTTTTTGCACTAAAGATGTCTTTAAGAATTCTTTCTTGGCTGTCGGCTCTGAATCCCACTGTCACCCCAAAACCCCATCAATACTATAATGATAGATATATGTCATAATCAATTTGTCAAAATCCATAAAATTACAATACCAAGAATGAGCCATAATGTAAACTATGAACTTTGGGTGCTTGTGATGTGCCAATGTAGGTTTATCAATTGTAACAAATGTGCCACTCTGGTGGGAGATGTTGATAATAAGGGGGCTATGCATGTGTGGGGGCAGGGGGTATGTGGGAAATCTCTGTACCTTCTCCTAAATTTTGCCTTGAATATGAAACCTCTCTAAATGAAATACAGCCCTTAAAAAGGAAAGGGAAGCAAGATCCAAGATGGGGATCACTGCATAATAGAAGATTCTGGCACACAGTTCAATAACTGTGTCATCAAAAGAGTTATATCCAGAGAGTAGGTTTAATGAGCTATAATTGTACCAACCAGAAAGTGACAATAAAGATATTTGGAAGTCTGAAACTAAGTTGAGGAAGAAACAGGAAAATGAATTACCTCACATACTTTGCTATTCTGAGACAGATGCCTTTCTTATTTCTTGGATGAATATGCTAATATAGCAGAAGTGTGTGTATTCTTTTCCAACAATGATCATCAGGTTATACAATGATGATCCATTTGCCTAATTTAATGGATACTTCTCTGTCTTCGTCTTCAATTAGCATTTTAAATGTTTTCCATTCCATCTGTCCTGAAACTTGTTTTCTTCTTTGGCTTCTCTAACATTTCTCTCTTGTGGATGTCCTCTATTTGCCTGACTACTTCTGAGTTTCTGTAACAAAATCCTTCTTTATCATCTGGTCTTTAGATATTGTTGCTCCTTAGAGTTTTACCCCAGCAATTTTTACCTCCACTCCACTTTATGTAAATGCATTACTTCAAATGGTAATAGAACTCAAATCCCTATGTCCAACCAAGACCTTTTTTTCAAGTTTTCTTTTAAAACAACAAACCAATGTCTCAGTTACTTTGAATTCAAACCTTTCTAAAACAATATCAATTCTTCCATTTCAAGTTGACTCAAATATGACTATCATATTTGTCACTTATCCAACATTGAATTAAATGGGCAAAACTAGAAAATTGTCAGTCCTTATTATTTTTTTTCTTTCCTATACCTCTTCTACAATTAATTTACTGAAAATCTTAATATTTCTTTATTAAAGTATTTCTCATATATGGACCAACATTTCCTTTTTTACATCTTGTGACATCATTTATTTGCAAACTATTGCAGTTACTTAACTGCTTTTTCTGCCTCCAGTTTCAGACCCTTACATCCATAATCCACAACACTGCTAAATTAGTTTCCTGGAAATGCCAAAACAAAGTCCACAAGTTGGGTAGCATAACCTACAGAAGCTTATACTGTCTAATAATTCTAAAGGCTGGAAATGCAAAAATCAAAGTGTTAGAGGTCTGTGAGGGAGAATCTGTTCCATGCCTCTGTTTCTAGTAGTCTCAGGCATTTCTTGGCTTCTAGACGTTCTCTCTGTACCTTCACATCGCCTGTCCCCCCCACCCCCCCCACATGTAAACATCTGTTTCTGTCTAAATTCCCTCTTTTGATAAGGATACCAGTTATACTGGATTAGGGTGTACTCTAATAATTTCATTTTAACTCAATCATCTGCAAAGACCCTATTTCCAAATAGGTTCACATTTATAGATACTCAGTGTTTTTGGAGGAACACAATTCATTCTACAACAGCTGCCAAAAGGTATCATTATAAAAGAAGTCACAGCATATCCATCCTTTGCTTAGTTCTTCATGACTATTTCAAAAAGTCTACTTTTTGGAGATAGAATGAAGGCTTTTTCCATTCTATGCCTAATCTATCTTTTTCATCTCATCTTCTGTTAATGCCTCTCAATGACTCCTTGCTCTAGACGGTATACGCCCAATGCTTTGACTCTTCTAGGTTTTGATGACACTCTACCTGAAATATTTTTCTCTGCCTGTTGAAATTTTACTTAATTTTCACAACCTAAACTCAAATGAAGTATTCTCTAAAGAGCCTCACTTGATTCTCCCAGTCCCAATAAATCATCTGCTGTTCTGTCTGCCCATGGCATTTATTTATTTATTTAAACTTCTTAAAATGTAAGATTTTCGAAGCCTAACTTCTTGACTTATCTTATGAGTCTTTTTTTTCTCATTTTGAAATGTATTCTATTGTATTCCTTTTAACAGATCAAAATGGCATATGAATAGTAGTCAAGAATATTTGATTTTTTAATGGATCTATGTTCAAAAGTAGATAGATCTGGACTTCCTCAAACATTTAAACCTGATAGAATTGCAGTGCTATTGATGAAAATTAAAAAAAGCTAAATAGAGCAGTCTCTTTGTTGAAATTATGCATTTGACTGATGTTGGATACCTATTGAATATGTCATGGCAGAATTCACATCATCCTGCCAAATGTGAGAATTGAATGCATCGTGTAAAATCTCCAAGGGGAGAACATAAAAAAGACTAAACAGAAAGTACTCAGCTTTCGGAAATTCTACGATATGAGCTTGAAGGAGAATTAGATAAAAAAATGAGAAGTCAAAAGAAAGGATGCATCTGGCATAGGATGCAAATTTGATAATTGTTGATTCACATCTTAGTTCTAGATTGTAGAATGTACACACCACAAAACTGGAAATATAGGCTAATATATTTATAGAGGTAGCTAAAAAACTCGTTTGCATAGCAAATGTTCTGATAGGTTTCAGTAAAAAATACACACCCAGGTTTTGTTTGGTTTGGTTTTCCTAAGGAAAGTTGTTTTTCCAACTATCTGCCTTAGAAACTGAAGCAGCATCAAGGAGACCATTCTCCTTAGAATCTTGGCCTATTTTTTATTTTATCTACTTTAGTTCTCACATTAAATCATAACATTTAGCTGAACTTTTATGTTCACACTTAACATGAGAACCTAAGATGCACATTTAATGGGAATGAAATTCTTAAATCATACTACTTTATTATGCATGATTTAAGAGTTTCATTCCAATTAAGTGTATGTATAAAGCTATAATTATTGCCAGTCTGCCTTTCTATTTATACTTTACCCCTCCTCAAAAGGCTTAATGAGCTTATTGGATAATTTTGGGAGATAAAATCTAAATCATGCAGCTTCTTTATTTCACTTGAAATTCTAAATGCAATGTTTCACCTTCGGCATTTGGTAACATAATGGATAACACACTTAATCCATCTTCCCCTGATGATAATTCTGGCCTTTACTTAAAAGATATCATAATTTAAGTGCTATAAATCTAACCAGTAGATGATAATTTTGTTTTTCCCTGGGATTATGGCAAAGCAGCATGAGAGTAACTGATGAGTTTCTACGGCCATCTGCCAAGAGCAGAAGAGCATCCCTCTATGGCTCTCTTCTTAATGGGAAAATGAGCACATTTATGTACATATCTGGCTAATTTGGGGCCAAATACATCTCTTAAGAATCTTTGCTTCCTTTTACAGTGTTAATTCTGAGGCAATTACCATATGACAGGTGGAAAGTGCAAGTGAAGCCACAGCTGCAATCCCTTAAATGATGCCTATAAACAATTGGAAATAACCGAGGATATTTCCATGATCTTACAAGAAGGGGATGTCAGCAAGTCATTGCTGCTCTGTCCCAAAGGGAATGCCATGAAGGCAGCAGCAAGTGATGTTTTACATGATGCCAAACTACAAAATACAATGTGGTCTTGTTTGCTGTTCCCAGTGACCTGTCCCTGTGGAATCCTCATTTGCTTTTTTTGGGATTGTGTTCAGCATTTTTGTTTCTGAAATATGTCACCTTCTCCACTACGCATAGAATCTCATGATTCAGTATATTTTAAAAAGGAAAATGTTCAAAAATTTAGAGAGGTATACAATTTGAAAATAAAAAATACATGTTATATTTAAAATATCTTTATGATCTCATGAAAATAGATGCCACTTAAAATTTTGGGGGCGCCTGGGTGGCGCAGTCGGTTAAGCGTCCGACTTCAGCCAGGTCACGATCTCACGGTCCGTGAGTTCGAGCCCTGCGTCAGGCTCTGGGCTGATGGCTCGGAGCCTGGAGCCTGTTTCCGATTCTGTGTCTCCCTCTCTCTCTGCCCCTCCCCCATTCATGCTCTGTCTCTCTCTGTCCCAAAAATAAATAAACGTTGAAAAAAAATTAAAAAAAATAAAATTTTGAATCATACTAAAATTATATATAGGTATGTAAATTATTAAACACATTTCATAGAGTTGTAAGTATCTTGTTTATGACAAAGAAAAATATCTTATAAATTTGAAGAATGGAGAATCCTAAGATATTTGTTTATACATGTATGTGATTACAAACTTTTTTTTTTTGGAATTGGAAAATCTGTTTTATAAAGTCTTTAATATCTTGTTAAGGCAAAAAAAACTATTTTGTTAAGTCATTCAAGAACCCCTGAACTTTTTGAATATTTCACAATCATTATCGATATGAACAATAGTTGAAATTTCTGCAAGGATCTAAAAATTATTGTAGTAACATGCCCATTTATGATCTTTTGCTTGATGCTACTTGTTAACCATCAACAATCCTCATTAAATACATTAATAAGATGCTAAACTTCTGCCCTGATTGTTTCTTTGTCATGATTGCAGCTACAGACAAGATGAATTGGGAAACTGGGAGCTGGGGATCGGCCCTGAAAGTCGATCCTGAAAACCTGCTCATTTCAGGTCATTTTATGAAACAAAGCACATACTCTCGTGATTCAACAGTCTTGCCCTGAGGAATCAGTAATGGAAGGAACATTTTTTCCTTTCTTGTTTGGAAAGATTCTAGCTTCCTTTTTCCAAAATGCTCTTAATTTGCTTACCCAACGGAATCACTTTGCAATAGTAGAAGAGAAGAATTAACAGTGGCTCTGTTAGTTTTCCTCTAGCCTTTCCTTTCTTCTAGCCTCTAGATTTTGACTCTTGGTAACTCAAATAATTGTTAGTAGATTATGTACACTAAAAACAAGATGAGGACTATGTATCAGAGCATTCATCTATTATCAAGTATCAGCAACTCAAGTTAATAAGGGCTAGTCACACCAGTCATAGGTACATGAGTGGGGGGTTTGTGACCAGCTGCATAAAAGTTAAGGCATTCCAGGGAGGATGGTTTTCTTCAAGTAAAGTAGTTTATACACTCTGAGCGAAGCCTATTGTGAATCATGCATTTGATTGTCAGCTCATATTCCAAACCACTGTTGCTAGGGGATGCTGCTGGTGGCAAACAATACTTTAAGATATGGCTTTTTATTTTAAAAGGAATTCATCCACTTTACAAAAACTGTTCACTGTTATATACGTGTTAGTAATTAAAGATACAAAGATGAAGAACATAATCCTTGCCCTCAAAATTATTTCTAGTGAACAGATAAGGAAATTCGGTGCAGCGTAATAAATGTTAATAATAGAAACAGGCACAGGTTATTTGGTGGTTATGTGTTCAGAAGTTTACATATATCAGAGTAGGGAAGAGAGATGTGGTCAAACATTGCTCCCCCCAAAGAAATACACTAGTTCACAGTGTTCAAGAAACAGGATCCATCTAAGAGTAGCATGAAAGTAGCTCTACTTGTGTGAGGATTAGATTGTTCAAAACACACAGACACACATGCTTTGTTCAAAGAACTGCAATTTAGGATTGAGGAATTTTTAAAAAGAAGAATTAGGGGCTGTAGGCAGCAACTATATTTTTCTCATGTTAAAAAAATTGGGCATTACCATGTAACCAACTGACAGATATTAAATCAATTTAATTAGGTAATAACAATACCATATTTGGAGAAGCTAGGGAAAGAGAAAGTCACCTTCCTTATGAGTAAAGCATAATCAGGAACACCACTGCAAAACTGCATAAAATAATTATTTAAAAATAAATAGCTTTTTATTAGATTTAAACTATTTTACTAGTTTAATGTTTAATCCTATATGTTTGTGCAAGAAAATAATGATGGCATTTTTAGAGTATATAAGGATAAAATGCATATTTTTATTTCTCAGAAATAATACTTTACAACTTCTGTCTATAAATATACAGATTTTACTTTTTTTTTGTACTCATACTTTGCAGGATATTCATAACTTGAGAGGCACAGAAACAAAAAAGGTTGGTGATGCTCTGTTGTTTTGGAGACTTTATTTTCACTCCTTTTACAAGAGATACACCTCAGGTGTAAACACAAAGTTGAGAATTAAAAGTTGAAAAAATATATAACATGTGGACAATAATCAAAGTTTGCTTGGTTCTGCTAGTATCAGACACAATTGACTTTAATAATAAGCATTGTTAGAGATGAAATGAGGCATTTAAAAATAATGAAAGTATTCACTCACCAGGAATATATAACAATTCTAAATTTGTAGGCATAATGTTAATTACCAGAACTAAAAAGACAGGTGCAGCTCTCAATGTGTCAATGTGTTTATTTTTTATAAAATGAAAAGATGAAATACCTGCAACCTATAGAAAAATTGGAAAAAATGATTATGAAACATGATCTACTTAGCTAATAGAGAACAACTCAATAACTTAAGAATATATACTATTTTCGGGTCACCTGGGTGGCTCAGTTGGTTAACCCTCCGACCTTGGCTCAGGTCATGATTTCACGGCTCATGAGTTCGAGTTCCACATTGGGCTCTGTGCTGACAGCTAGGAGTCTGAAGCCTGCTTCTAATTCTGTGTGTGTGTCTCTCTCTCTCTGCCCCTCCCCTGCTCATACTCTGTCTCTCTCTCTTAAAATAAATAAACATTAAAAAATTTAAAAAAAAAAAGAATACATGCTATTTTCAAATCCATGTGGGATACTGCCAAAGGTAACCATATACCATGTCATAATTCTCATATCAACAAATTTCAAAGGATTGAAATTAAGCCAAGTCAATAATAAAAATGTATCTAAACAACTCATCAAATATTTAGGAATTAATCAATGCACTTCTAAATAACTCATGGGTCAAAAAAGAAACCACAAATAAAATTAGAAAACATTTCAACTGAATAATAACTAGAAGTATGAGGGGCACCTGGGTGGCTCAGTCAGTTAAGCATCCAACTTCGGCTCCAGGTCATGATCTTGCCATTCGTTGAGTTCAAGTCCCACATCGGGCTCTCTGCTGACAACCTTGAGCCTGGATGGAGCCTGCTTCAGATTCTGTGTCTCCCTCTCTCTCTACCCCTCACTTGCTCACACTCTGTCTCTCTCTCTCTCAAAAATAAACATTTAAAAATTTTTCAAAAATAATAATTAGAAGTATGATAGAACAGAAATGTAAGTATCACAAATTATTGATAATTTAAATCCAAGATTGTTGGGACACATGGGTGTCTCAGTTGGTTAAGCATCTGACTTTGGCTCAGGTCATGATATCATGGTTTGTGAGTTTGAGCCCTGCATTGAGCCCTGCATCAGCCCAGAGTCTGCTTCAGATCCTCTGTCCTCCTCTCTCTCTGCTGTGCTCTCTTTCACTCTCTCTTTCAAAAATAAATAAACTTAAAAAAAAAAAAAAAGAATTGTGGAGGGGAAATTTACTCTTTAACAATAATCCAAGATTGTATAATATGAGAATATATCATGATTAAGTTTTGTTTATTTCAGGTATGTATTGGTTTTAACAATTCAAAATTAATGCACAAGTTCACATCAATGAAAAAATAAAGGAGCAAAATCATGTAATCTTATTAACATTCCCTAAAATTCAACATCTTTTCTTCATAAATATATGTAAAAAACTAATGATAGAGAAAAACTTCCTTAACTTATAAAAGCTTATCTTAATCTTGTAAAGACTATCTATAAAAACGTGTACTGCATATATCACATTTCATCTAACTTTGAACGCCTTTTCCTGAAAGAATAAAAAGGGTATCTTCTATGACCACTTCTACTGAATAGTGAATTTGTAACCATAGCTTAAGCAGTAAGAAAAGAGAAATAAATGTATAATGATTGCAAAGTAAGAAATAAAACTTTCCTTTTTTGCAGACAACATGGAAAGTATGAGATAGAGATAAGTATGGAAATCGGTGAGTTCAGCAAAATTACAAGATACAGGTTGATATATGAAAATTAATTATTTTCTACTACTGACATTAAAAAATGAAAAATTTAAAATAGCAACTATAATGACAATCAAAAGAATCAAATAGTTATGAATAAGTCTTTGGTAATTTGTGAAAGACCATCACACAGAAAGCTGGACAGCTTCTCTTCTTTTTCAGAATTTTATCTTGGCTTCTCTCATTCTTCAACTCCATGCTTAGAAATCAGAAGATACCTGACTAATTCACCTGACTCATTGTTTCTCCTATGCTTTAAAATAGATGTTTGCTTTGTGTTGAGAGTATTACCCTGTTTTTCTAACTATAATCTAAAAAAGAAATGGTCTACTGAAAGCTAGATTATCACAGTAAGAAACAAAAGTCAAAGTTTATCAAAAACCTTTCATATCAACAGAGTTGGTTCTTTTCTTTATATTCATTATAAAAAGTTATTTAATGCTTGATGTGAGAACATTCAGTAAAGTACTTTGTATTTGTCTTTTAAATAAAGACAGTTAATTGTGGAGTTGATGGGTTTTTACTTGATTAAAGGTTACTAAATCATCAATTAAGTGTTTTCATATTCATGCAAATATTTGAATAATACAAACAGTAAGTTTTTATGCAAACCCTTTTTTCACCATGGTATTTCACATGATCACACTTGAAAATACAGAAAATAATAAATTTAAAACCCAATGCTTAGATTTTGAACTAAAATATAATTTGCTATTTTTCCATTATTTTTCACTGTTCTAAACATAAGACCTAGCTTTTATTTATATAACATAACAATCTATTCTAAATGTGTAGATTCTAGATTCTGACTGCTCAAATTCAAACCCTGGCTCTATCACTTACTTAATTTATTTAAAATCCTTATATCTTAATGGTAAAAAGGTCATTAAAGACTAACATCTACATCACAGGTTTGTTATGGGGGTTATTTGGGTTGGGGGTTAACTGAAGTAGCACATATAATGATGTACTGACATTATTGCCGGATCACCAGTAAAACGTTGGTGAGCCAATATAAACCGATATTTTCTTTATAATTTAGAGCATCAAATATTTTTATTCTCATTACCAATATATTAAATTATACAGTAGTATTGTTTTTGAAACTGGAAATGTATTCAGAGATTTGAATGGCACCCCAAAGCAGTCTCCCAACTCAGATAATGCCCTGTCAACCACACATGTCTACTTCCTAAATTTAATGAACAAATTAGAAATTTTATGACATGAAGCCTAAGTCCCATACAAGGAGAGGCTTCTCTTGGAATGCTAACATAACTAATTGTCTTTCAGTCATAAAAGTTTCCTTTCTTTTACTGTCCTTTCCTTTTGTTCCAATCATATATACTGGATATTGTTTCAGGCAATTGGCATAGAGATATAGAGTCTAATTCCTATTGTCAAGGAAGCCACAAATTAAAGGGAGGCAAGAGTTAAAACAATTTACAGTGAAGTGTTGACTATGTAATGATAAGGAGATGCAGAGAAAAATACGAAGTGATAGTCGTGATGTTTTCTGCAATGATCACTCTATGTTCACAGTTTTTTTTTATTCCAGTTTGACCTTATTAATAAAAAAAATTTTTTTTAACTAGACAGGAGGAGAAACAAGCTACACTTGAGTAGAACAACAATGAAATGCCTATTGCTTGTACGGAAAAGGAAATGATTAAAACATAGCATCTTTTTTAAGTAGGGAGAATGAGGCTCCCTGCCAGAGAAAATCTGCATTCTAATATAACTGAAAATAATGAACCTTTTAAATTTATGTTTAATAAAGCAGTTTTTAGGACCTCCTTCCAAAATACTATGAGTGATTTAAAAAGAGTAAAAGTACTTGCCAGTAACCATTATTTGAAACAACATTAAAGTCTGACTAGTAACTAACGTGATTTAATGGGTATGCCTAAAATTCATCTTGCTCACTTGGAATAAATTTTTGTGAATACTTCCATGGTATAATTTGCAATAATCTTGTCCTGAACAATGAACATGTGAAAAAAAAAGCAACTGAAAATGTGTGGCCTGAGGAGCTCTATCACCCACTCCTTGACTTTTCCACAAGGCCTCAGCTCCTAGGTTCCCAGGAGTCCTGAACATGTCTAATATTTAGTTTTAGAGGACAAAGGAGAGTTGGAAGTAAGAATAATATAAGTAAAACATACTCCGAATGAATCTTGAGTAAATCAGAAAGAACAGTTGGAAACTTAAAATACTCCATTGGATAGGCTTTAACATCCCTCTTTCACTCTATTTCCAGTCTGTCCTCCACTTTACTGATGGTGACAACCTTGCACAAGTCATAGCACCTCCGAATGGGATAGAGATCCAAAAGACTGCCCGGTGGGCCTGTTCTAGCCTGAGGCTAGTCTGGTTATCTGTACACTATAATGTGGGGAAAGCTCTGTATCTCCAAGGTACCCCACAAAAAGGGTACTACTCATTTAGAGTAGTCTCAAGAAGGCCACTGTGAATCACTAAATGACATCAAGACCTTTGTCATGCCTAGGAGAGACAATACCCTACTAGGTATTGAAAAAAGAAAGTCCATTCTGTTCTGAAGTTTGGAGCATCCTCCATCTTCTGCAGAGGCACCAGGTGTCCCCACAGCCCAAAGCCTTATCTATCTATTACTGAGGACCAGATAACTTAACAGCATGCAATTTTGCACACATCCCTCCTTCTGTGCAGTTAATAAAAGGTGTCTCTTCTAAATGAGGTGGGAATATGCCACATAAGAATTCCTCTACTGGCTGGGGCCCCTGGATGGCTCAGTTGGTCAAGCGTCTGACTTCAGCTCAGGTCAAGATCTCACAGTTTGTGGGTTCAAGCCCCGCATTGGGCTCTGTGTGGCATCGGGCTCTGTGCTGACAGAGCCTGGAGCTTGCTTTGGATTCTGTGTATCCCCCTCTCTCTGCCCCTCCCCGGCTCATGCTCTGTCTCTCTCAAAAAAGAAAATAAATATTAAACATTTATTTTTTATTTAAAAGAAATTTTTAATCTTTATTTTATTTTTGAGACAGATAGAGACAGAGTGCAAGTTGGGGAGGAACACAGAGAGAGGGAAACATATCTGAAGCAGACTCCAGGTTCTGAGCTGTCAGCACAGAGCTGGACATGGGGTTTGAACTCACAAACTGCGAGTTCATGACCTGAGTCAAAGTCCAGTGCTTAACTGGCTGAGACACCTAGGCGACCAAAAAAAGTTAAAGAAAAATTCCTGTATTGGCCAACAGGCACATGAAAAGATGTTCAACATCACTTATCATCCGGGAAATACAAATCAAAATTACAATAAGATATCACCTCACACCTGTCAGAATGGCTAAAATCAACAACACAAGAAACAGCAGGTGTTGGCAAAGATGTGGAAAAAGGGGAATCCTCTTGCACTGTTGGTGGGAATGAAAACCGGTGCAGCCACTATGGAAAACAGTATGAAAAAAAAACAAATAGAATTACCATATGACCCAGTCATTGCACTGCTGGGTATTTACCCAAGGAATACAAAAACATTAATTCAAAAAGATATATGCACCTCTGTGCTTATTTCAGTATTATTTACAATAGCCAAATTATGGAAGCAACCCAAATGTCCATTGGCAGATGGATGGATAAAGAAGGCGGGCCATATACATATTATTCTGCTGTTAAAGAATGAAATCTTGCCATTTGCAACAACATTTATGAATCTAGAGGCTATACCTCTAGTGAAATAAGTCAGAGAAAGACAAATATCATATGATTTCACTCATGTGTGAAATTTAAGAAACAAATAAAGAAAAAAGAGACAAACAATAACCCCAGATTATTAACTATAGAAAACAAACTGGTGGTTACCAGAAGGGAGATGGATAGGGGATGGGTGAAATAGGTGAGGGAGAGTAAGAATGCACTTGTCATGATGAGCACTGAGTAATATATAGAACTGTTGAATCACTATATTGTGCATCTGAAACTAATATAACACCGTATGTTAATTATACTGGAATTTAAAAATTTAAAAATAAAAAAAGAATTCCTGTATTTACTGATTATGTCTGAATGATACAGTTGAAAACTGCTGAACATGGTTTAATATGGTACTTATTATTCAGAATTATCCATTTGTTTACATAGGCCACGTAACATGAGAAAGAATCTCCATGATACCAAGTGTAGTTATATACTTAATAGATCATAGGACACTCAGCACCTTGTTAATGCTGCCATCATGCATTTTTAAAAGTATAATTCTAGACAAATATCTTATTAAAAACAACAAATGCCTGATATTATGCAACTTGAATAACAATATGTGGAAATGAAATGATAAGACAATAAACACCCTGATACTGAAGAGAAATATCGATAGAGACCATTTTCACACAATACAATGCAAAATCTGGGCAACTTATGCTTTGTTCTCTAACACCTGCTGTTTTGTATCCTATAGGGAAGCATCTTGCAGCATATAATCTTATAGCTCTTTTATCTACTATAGATGAGATCCCAGCACAAAACTTAACATTGAGAACATGATTTGGATTTGTGATAGTTTCTGAAGGATTAAGGGAACTAGAAACCAAAAGAAATTTTACTTCTTGATTACTCATTTTGTGAATGCCAGACATTGTTGACATGGTTTATATATTATTGTTTAACTGTAAGCCAGTATTAACAAGTTTAGAAAGCTACAATATGGACCAGATAAAAGTTTACTACTAAGAAAAGTGAAAAGACTATTCCTGCCAAGGAAACCACATTTGGTTTTTTTATAGCAAATTTGAAGCAAAAGCAGATAAAGTTTCTGTTTCTAGGATAATATTATTTAATAGGAAGACCACACACCTATCACCTTATAAGACTTATATGCATATATATAATGCCAATTTATACTTTAATAGTCTACTGTCAGAAAATTTTCAGGGTGAATTGAACAGTAGAGCATAAAATATGATTAAATATTTGAAATGTAATACCTGTGGCTAAAATGCATTTGGAAAAAATCATAAACTAGTTTTTTTTAAGCTATTTTCTTTTTCTTTTTTTATTTCTTGATTTCTTTGCTCTAATTCAAAACTCTTCACTCAGATATATGAAGCACAGAGCTGGAAGAGTAACTCAGAGACTAAAAAAAAAAAAAGTGCACAGTATTATAGACTCAATATGGGAACAGACACCCAGATGCTAAGTTGTTAACATTTCTATACAGTTGACTGGAAAAGGCTAAGGGAAGAATGTTAGCACTTTATTTTTTTCAACGTTTTTTTTGTTTTTTTTTTGTTTTTTTTTTTATTTATTTTTGGGACAGAGAGAGACAGAGCATGAACGGCGGAGGGGCAGAGAGAGAGGGAGACACAGAATCGGAAACAGGCTCCAGGCTCTGAGCCATCAGCCCAGAGCCCGACGCGGGGCTCGAACTCACGGACCGCGAGATCGTGACCTGGTTGAAGTCGGACGCTTAACCGACTGCGCCACCCAGGCGCCCCAACACTTTAAAATGACATAAAATTCTTTACATATTCTGCCTCCCCTCTCTTTAGTTGTATATAACACCAACTCATTATCATATTATGTGCTAGTCAAAGCAAAATAGTCCTTTTCCTCCAGACATGCTACACATATTTTACCTTTATATTTGTTTTGACTCTGCACAGAATGTTGCTCTGCTTGTGTTGTTCCTTCCTTTGTTCATGGTTCAGTGTTGCATACTCATTTAAATTACCCCAGACTTTGTTTGGAGGCATTGGGTATTTACTAATATAGCCAGTGTCTGACAGGTCAGATCTTAGAAATTAGGGAAGCACTTGGAGGTAACTCCAACTTTCAGCTTGCCACTTGTCCTTAGGTTACTTACCAAGTTTTTAGATGAGGAGGCAAAACACTGAGACATACTTCAAAGAACCTCTGCTAACAAATGAAAAATCCAGCGTACTTGATATCTCTGAGAAACTCAGAAATACTGAGTTTGGGATGGCCAAGGTATCCAAAAGTTGATGAATTAGTTCCCTAAGAAAGGGTAACACAGAGAAATAAAACAAATACTCTACAGGGGATTTTCCCTTAAGACATTTGCCAAGGGGAAGGGACTAAGGAGCCAAGTAGAAATATCTGAAATGCAGAAGAGAGATTTGGGATAATAGTTCATTGTATTGGGAACACAAAACTTAAGATCCAGAAATCACTAAACAGGAAAGATTTTATACAAATTCCAGAATGCACGTTTGCAACTAATGGAGAGCTACAAGGCAGGAGTGAAGGTACGGGGAAGGGGAGAGAAAGAGAGACAGAGAGAGACAGAGAGAAAGGAAGGAGGGAAGACAGATAAGGAGAAGGAGGGAAGAGAGGGAGTAAGGAAGAAAAGAAAAAAGGGACTCTGAAACCTGAAATCAGTAGCTCTGTCTTAAACTGGATTTGGGTGACCTGCTCCTCTGAGCCTGGCAAATGATGGTGTAAACTGTCTTTGGAGAGAAACATAAGAGACATATTGAAGTGTCTAACGTAATGTAACTAGCATCGCAGACTGGAGAAGAGAAAGGGAAAGTAGAAACATTTAAAAAATTAATGGTCAAGAACTTTTCAAAACTGACAAAAGGCATCAAGCTACAGAATAAAGACATTCTACGAAACCCAAGTAAATAAATAAGAAGACCACACCTAAACACATCATAGAGAAATTGCTGAAAACCAAAGACAGAGAAAAATGTCTTAAAAACAGTCAAGGGCAGGAAAATAATGTGTTCTCCAAAGGTATGCAATTAAACTAGCAGCTGATAAAATAACATCTTTAAAATGCTAAAAGTCAACTATTGCCAACCTAGAGTTCTAGACCTAATATAAACTTCCGTCAATGTGAAGAAAAAACTCCTTTTTCCAAATACAAGTTAATAAAATGATTTATTGCCAATAGATCAATATTAACAAAACTTCAAGTGTACAATCCATTATCATTACCTATGTAACACACAATATTGTACAGCATATCTTTAGAAATTACTCATCTTGCTTAACTGAAACTTTATGCTCATTTATTATCAATTCCCCATTTTCCTTACCGTCCCCCCCCCAAGCTCCTACCAACCACTCACTATTACAAGAAATACTAAAATGAGTTCTTCAGGCAAAAGGATAATGAGTCTAGGGAAAAAAACATGTAAATTCAGAAAAGAATAAAAACTATCACAAAAGGTAAATATTAGGGTAAATATATATATGAACACTTACCATACAAAATAATTTATCAAAGTGTTACATATATCCACATTTTTCACACTGTGATTTTATACAAAACAAAGCTGAAAAGAGCCTACATGATTAAAAAGAGGAGCAATTACTTTTATTTTTTTTGTAGAATCACTGGCTCTAAAAGCAATGGGTTATGTTCCTCTCTTAGAGCTATGCTGATGAACATTTGTATGGATTACAAAATGGAGCATATGGATCTATGTATGAAGATATAATGATATTTGAAAATAATGAGGCTATACAGATTTTGGAGCCACATTATACTCTAATCCAAAAGAAAATATCTTCAAGGTTACTAATAATAACTGTAACTGATAGTTATGGAAAACCCTTCATCCAAGGAGCAGGATATACTGAAGGGTTTACAAATTCTGACAGAGATCACAATACCCATCACTATAATATATACATTATTTCAGATGATATCTCTGCAACAATCTCCCCATTAAAATGTCAAAAAATAAAATATACCTTTATTTCCAAAGGCAATAATAGAGTAATTAAATAAATATACTTTCTTTTTTTATATAATTTTTTTTTCATTTATTTATTTTTGAGAGACAGAGCACAAGTCGGGGAGGGGCAGAGAGAGAGGGAGGCACAGAATCCAAAGCAGGCTCCAGGCTCTGAGCTGTCAGCACAGAGCCCAACGCAGGGCTCCAACTCATGAACGGTGAGATTGTGACCTGAGCAGAAGTCAGGTGCCCCAAATACATATACTTTCTCAAGGTCATAATCAGTTGGTGGCAGAACTGGGATTATGGCCAGATCTCCAGGTATTTTACATATAACACATACTGCATCACTGAAAATTGTTGGTTGCTCTGAATATTTATTTAATATGTTAGAAGACAATAAATACATTTAAATACAGGTAGAGTGTTTCCTACTTGAATATCATTATTGAAACTTACATACAGACCCCTCTTTTAACAGGGCCTTATTGATCACGAAAGAAGGAAATCCACTAAAAGTAAAATCTTATACAACACAAGACTTATCTGTCAATCTCAGAGTTGCAGTTTTCTCTATAAACAGAGCTTTGTTGGCTTATGATCATACAATACGACATTTTTGGATTTTTGGTAAATAAAAGGGCAAATATAAATTGAACTCTAGATTTGACTTCTTTGACTTCCTATAAAAAAACCATTACCTTTCAATCTTACTCCTCACTTCAAAATTCTAAAATCTGTCAATTCATTTAAAAAAATAAATAAATTCACAAATAGCCCAGCAAAATAAAATGACCCCTCTAATAGTTCTGGAACTTAGAAGATGAAGGTTATGTCTGGGCACTGCTTTTCTTGTTGAGATCAAAGCAATTTTCACTTTAATTCATTACAAAGAAGTTAGTCTGAGCCACATTTCATCATCAGGTGCTATAGCTATGAATGTGATTTCTGACAATGTGTTCATTATAGGTATAATGGAATTGGACTATAATTAAATAGTGCAGTGTTGTTAAAATTGGATTTTACTTTTCTCATTTCACAAAAATATCCTATCAATGCCTTTTTAAAAGATATATAGCAATTATTTTAAAGTTCAAAAATGGTTTCTTTATTCTCTATTTCATAACATCTTGCTCTTATATCATGGATACACTATCTTTTGAAAATTCTCTGAGAAGCTAATTTTGTTTTTCTTTTTGTTTTCTGTCCCTCCTCCTTCTACTCCTCCTCCTCTTTCAGATTTCTTCTTTTCTATTTTCTCTGTGTCTTCATGGTCAATTTCATTTTATTTATTTATTTTTCTAACTTTCACCATTATTATCACCATATTTCATATACCAGGTAAACCTCAGTTTTCTTTTCACACCAAATAAATAAATAATTTCTTAAAAATATCTTTACAACATCTTTGAACATCATTCTAACTTTCCATTCAATGACAAAAGCAATTCAGTGGAGGAAAGATGGTGCTGGGAATCTGGAAATGTATAGGCAAAAAATGAATCTTGGCCTAAGTCTCACACCATATGCAAAAGTTAACTCAAAATGGATCATGGTTATAAAAATAAAATGCAAAACTATAAAATTTATAGAAAAAGAAAAACAGGAAAAAATGTTCAGTGTGTAGGTCCAGGCAAACAGTTCTCAAACTTAACACCAAAAGTTTGATCCATAAAGGGAAAATCTGATAAATTAGATGTCAAAAGTTAAAAATATTTATTCTACTAAAAAAATCTGTAAAGGGAATTAATAGATAAGTTACAGAGTGGGAGAAGATATTGGCAAACTACATATTCAACAAAGGATTAGTACCTAGAACAAAGAAAGAACTCTCAAAACCCAAAAGTAAAAATACAAGCATGTGCAAAAGACTTAGAGACATTTCATCAAAAAAGATACACAGATGGCAAGTTAGCACATGAAAATATATTCAACATGGGGCATCTGGGTGGCTCAGTTGGTTGAGCATCCAGCTTTGGCTCAGTTCATGATCTCACGGTTTGGGATTTCCAGCCCCGCGTGGGCTCTGTGCTGACAGCTCAGAGCCTGGAGCTTGTTTTGATTCTGTGTCTCCCTCTCTCTCTGCTCCTCCCCCACTCATGCTCTCTCTCTCTCTTTCTCTCAAAAATAAATAAAAATTAAAAAAAAAATTTAAGTTTTTTTAAAAAAGAAAATATATTCAACATTATCAGCCATTAGGGAAGTTTAAATTAAAACCACAATGAACTGTCATTACATACCTAACAGAATGGCTAAAATGTAAAAATATCTGTCAATACCAAATGCTGGTGAGGGTGTGATTTCTACTGATCCAGTTTCTACTGAATCACTCAAACACTGCTGGTAGGAATATAAAACAGCACAGCAATTCTTAAAAACAATCCATCAGTTTCTTAAAATAACTAAACTTGAAACTAACATGACCTAGCAATTACATTCCTAGGCACATATCCCAGAGAAACGAACATTTATGTCTACACAAAAGCCTATATATAATATGTACCTGGCTACTTTATTTGTAATAGTCAAAAATAGGAATAATCAAGAGTCCTTTAGCAGGTGAATAGTTTAAGAAACTTGTCCGAGGAATGGGGCCAACATGGCAGAGAAGTAGGGGGAATCCATACTTGCAGCATCTCTCAAAGAAGTGTAGAAGCCAAAGGACTTTGAACACCAGAGCCGGGGAGGAAAAGAGACTGAATCTACTAGGAAGAAAATGGGAAAGCTGGAAAAAAGATAGGTGGGTAACTGCGAACTGGAGGAGATTAATAAAAGGCTATGTGGGCATGGAGGGGAGGGACCCCCTTCTGCGGAGAGACAAAGGGAAGAGAAAGAGTGGCTAGGGAAGTGCAGGACCATATCTGGACAGGAGGAAGTCCATGGACTGAGACTTGGAGGGATCGAATTTTTAACTGTGGGGCTTTCTTCGGACTGGAGCTGGCTCCCTGTTCGTGCACCAGGGGAAGAGAGAAGCCAGGCCTGGGTGTAGTTTTAGGTCAGGGGCTCAGTCTGCTGCTGGAGGAAGTGGTTCCCTCCCTGGAGGGCTTCGCAATAGTACAGAACCGGCTTGAGCCCGCCCCCCACCCTCCCCACCCCCGGGGTACAGTGGCTGGGACGAGGGCACAGTCTGCAGGAGGAAAAGGCCGCTGTTTCCTGGAGTGCTGTGGGAAAAGACAAAGGCTGCCTGCATCTGCCACCCCGGGAGCTTGCGGCAAGGGCGGGGGCTCAGGCCACAGCAGGAGAAGGCAGTCCTCCCTGAAGTGCTGTGGCACAGACAAAGCCAGCTGGGACCACATATCAGTGCACTGAGAGGCGCTTCCCCAGTGCCAGAGCACACAGAGCAGGACTTTGAATCCTAGTCAAGCGCAGGGTCAGAGGAGTTGGCAGAGCGAGAAGGACCACCCCATCTGCACCCATGGCACAGTGAGGACAACTCAAACTGAGTCCACCAGGTCTGGATCCATGGAGAAGAGACTGGGGGATCACCATTCCCCTCCCCGGCACCACCACCACCACCACCACCACCAAGGCAGGGCCTCAGGGATCATTCCTGGGCCCATAGTGGAGGTGGGTTTAGATTACGCCAAACCATGCCCCCTTGCACTGGGTAATTGCGTATCCACCAGATCGGGACAGACCCTGCAGACAGCTCCTCCTGACAAGCAATGCAGCATTGCCTGGATTAACTCTAGGTCGATTCTGGATATATAGATATATTCTCCCCTCCCGCCCCCCCTCCCTTTTCTCCTCCTTATCTCTTCCCTCCCCTAGGCTGGTTACTCTGGTTATTGGTCTGTCTAAACAGACATATTTAATCCATTGACTTGATACATGTTCTACACGTCCTTCTTTACACTCCTTTCTCTCTCTCTGGAATAATCAAGCCATACAGTTTCTCTGTCTGGGTAACTTTATCTTTGTTTCATTTTCCCCACCTCCTTTTCATTTTCCTTTCTCTCTCTCTGGATTAAGCCTTTTAATCTTTCTAATCAATGTTTATTTTTTCTTCCCCCCCACCACCCCTGCTTCCGCTCCTGTCATTTCTCTCTTTGTATATGCTCTTCCATCAGCATTGCCTCCACCCTATTCTTTACTTGTAGTCAGTGTTTTGGGGTTTTTTGTTTTTAGTCTTTAGGGTTTTGTTTTTGTTTGTTTGTTTGTGTTATTTGTGTGTTTGTGTGTTTTTGTCTCCTGTTTGTCTCTGTTTTCCTTTATAGGGCTACTCTAAGGAACAAATCAAAGCACACTTGGTGGAGGGTCCAAAATATTACTACGAGTAGGGTAATAAAATAACCAAAGTCACAACAACTGAGAGCAAGTAACAATCCCCGAAAAACACCTCCTGAAGGACCAGGCCCTGGACAGTGTGTGACCCTCCTTTAATACAGCAGTGCTCACAGGTGCAGAGCACACAAGCTTTTAAAACTCATAAGGGACAGAAAACTAGCCAAAATGACGAAATGGAAGAATTCTCAAAAGAAATTTCAGGAAGTAGCAACAGCTAATGAATTGATCAAAACCGATTTGAGCAATATAATGGAACAAGAATTTAGAATAATAGTCATAAGATTATTCTGGGCTTGAAAAAAGCATAGAGGACAGCAGAGAATCTATTGCTCCAGAGATCAAGGGACTAAAAAATAGTCATGATGAATTAAAAAATGCTATAAATGAGGTACAAAATAAAATGGCAGTGGCCACAGTGCAGATTGAGAGGGAGAGGAGAGAATAGGTGAATAAGGAGACAGAATTATGGAAAAAGAGGACACTGAGAAAAAGAGAGATAAAAAAGTCCAGGAGTATGAGGGGAGAATCAGAGAACTAAGTCATGCAGTCAAACGGAACAATATCCTTATCATAGGAATTCCAGAAGAAGAAGAGAGAGAGAAACGGGCTAAAGATGTATTTGAACAAATGATAGCTGAGAACTTCCCTGATCTGGGGAAGGAAAAAGGCATTGAAACCCAACAGGCACAGAGAACTCCCTTCAGACGTAACTTGAATCAATTTTCTGCACAACATATCATAGTGAAACTGGAAAAATAGAAGGATAAAGAGAGAATTCTGAAAGCAGTTAGGGATAAATGGGCCTTATCATACAGAGGTAGACACATAAGAGGACTAGCTGACCTATCTACTGAAACTTGGCAGGCCAGAAAGGAATGACAGGAAATCTTCAATGAGATGAACAGAAAAAATATGCAGCCAAGAATCCTTTACCCAGCAAGTCTGTCATTCAGAATAGAAGAAAAGATAAGGTTTTCCCAAACAAAAACTGAAGGAATTTATCACCACTAAACCAGCCCTACAGGAGGTCCTAAGGGGGACTCTTTGAGTGAAAGGTGCAAGGACCACAAAGTACCAGAGACACCACTACAAGCATGAAACCTACACATATCACAATGACTCTAAACCCATATCTTTCAATAATAACACTGAATGTAAATGGACTAAATGCTCCAACCAAAAGACATAGGGTATCAGAATGGATAAAAAAACAAGACCCATCTATTTGCTGTCTACAAGAGACTCATTTTAGACCTGAGAACACCTTCAGATCGAAAGTGAGGGGATGGAAAGCTATCTATCATGATACTGGAAGTCAAAAGAAAGCTGGAGTACCATACCTATATCAGACAAACCAGACTTTAAATTAAAGGCTGTAACAAGAGATGAAGAAGGACATTATATAATAATTACAGGGTCTACCCATCAGGAAGAGCTAACAATTATAAATGTCTAGGCACCAAATTCGGAAGCCCCCCAAAATATAAAACAATCACAAACATAAGCAACCTTATTGATAAGAATGTGGTAATTGCAGAGGACGTTAATACTCCACTTACAACAATGGATAGAACATCTGACAGAGAATAAATAAACAAGGGCTCTGAGTGATATATTGGA
This sequence comes from Puma concolor, assembly GCF_028749965.1. Classification (NCBI taxonomy): domain Eukaryota; kingdom Metazoa; phylum Chordata; class Mammalia; order Carnivora; family Felidae; genus Puma; species Puma concolor. The sequence goes on along the minus strand of NC_141668.1, from coordinate 27,324,666 downwards.
TCAGATGGACTTGACAGATATATTTAGAACTCTGCATCCCACAGCAACAGAATATACTTTCTTCTCAAGTGCACATGGAACATTCTCGAAGATAGATCACATACTGGGTCACAAAACAGCCCTTCATAAGTATACAAGAATTGAGATCTTACTATGCACACCTTCAGACCACAATGCTATGAAGCTTGAAATCAACCACAGGAAAAAGTCTGGAAAACCTCCAAAAGCATGGAGGTTAAATAACATCCTACTAAAGAATGAATGGGTCAACCAGGCAATTAGAGAAGAAATTTAAAAATATTTGGAGGGGCGCCTGGGTGGCGCAGTCGGTTAAGCGTCCGACTTCAGCCAGGTCACGATCTCGCGGTCTGTGAGTTCGAGCCCCGCATCAGGCTCTGGGCTGATGGCTCAGAGCCTGGAGCCTGTTTCCGATTCTGTGTCTCCCTCTCACTCTGCCCCTCCTCCGTTCATGCTCTGTCTCTCTCTGTCCCAAAAATAAATAAACGTTGAAAAAAAAATTAAAAAAAAATAAATAAAAAAAAATAAAAATATTTGGAAACAAATGAAGATGAAAATACAACAATCCAAATGCTTTGGGATGCGGCGAAGGCAGTCCTGAGAGGAAAATACATTGCAATCCAGGCCTATCTCAAGAAACAAGAAAAAACCCAAATACAAAATCTAACAGCACACCTAAAGGAAATAGAAGCAGAACAGCAAAGACATCCCAAACCCAGAAGAAGAAGAGAAATAATAAAGATCAGAGCAGAAATAAACAATATAGAATCTTAAAAAACTGTAGAACAGAACAAGGAAACCAAGAGTTGGTTTTTTGAAAAGATAAACAAATTGATAAACCTCTAGCCTGGGTTCTCTAAAAGAAAAGGGAGTGACCCAAATAGATAAAATCATGAATGAAAATGGAATTATTACAACCGATCCCTCAGAAATACAAGCAACTATCAGGGAATACTATGAAAGATTGTATGCCAACAAACTGGACAACCTGGAAGAAATGGACAAATTCCTAAGCACCCACACACTTCCAAAACTCAAGCAGGAAGAAATAGAAAACTTGAACAGACCCATAACCAGCAAAGACATTGAATCAGTTATCAAAGATCTCCCAACAAATAAGAGTCCAGGACCAGATGGCTTCCCTGGGGAATTCTACCAGACATTTAAAGCAGAGATAATACCTATCCTTCTCAAGATGTTCCAAGAAATAGAAAGGGAAGGAAAACTTCCAGATTCATTCTATGAAGCCAGCATTACTTTGATTCCCAAACCAGACAGAGACCCAGCAAAAAAAGAGAACTATAGTCCAATATCCCTGATGAATATGGATGCAAAAAATTCTCAACAAGATACTAGCAAATCGAATTCAACAGCATATAAAAAGAATTATTCACCATGATCAGGTGGGATTCATTCCTGGGCTGCAAGTCTGGTTCAATATTTGCAAATCAATCAATGTGATATATCACATTAGTAAAAGAAAAGATAAGAACCATATGATCCTGTCAATCGATGCAGAAAAAGCATTTGACAAAATTCAGCATCCTTTTTAATAAAAACCCTCGAGAAAGTCGGGATAGAAGGAACATACTTAAACATCATAAAAGCCATTTATGAAAATCCCACAGCTAATATCATCCTCAATGGGAAAAACTGAGCTTTCCCCCTAAGATCAGGAACACGACAGGGATGTCCACTCTCACCGCTGTTGTTTAACATAGTGTTGGAAGTTCTAGCATCAGCAATCAGACAACAAAGGAAATCAAAGGCATCAAAATTGGCAAAGATAAAGTCAAGCTTTTACTTTTTGCAGATGACATGATATCATACATGGAAAACCCGACAGACTCCACCAAAAGTCTGCTAGAACTGATACATGAATTCAGCCAAGTCGCAGGATACAAAATTAATGTATAGAAATCAGTTGCAGTCTTATATGCTAATAATGAAGCAACAGAAAGCCAAATAAAGAAACTGATCCCCTTCACCACTGCACCAAGAAGCATAAAATACCTAGGAATAAACCTAACCAAAGATGTAAAAGATCTGTATGCTGAAAACTATAGAAAGCTTATGAAGGAAATCGAAGAAGATACAAAGAAATGGAAAAACATTCCGTGCTTATGGATTGGAAGACTAAATATTGTTAAAATGTCTATACTACCCAAAGCTATCTACACATTCAATGCAATCCCAATCAAAATTGCACCAGCTTTCTTCTCGAAGCTAGAACAAGGAATCCTAAAATTTGTATGGAACCACAAAAGACCCCGAATAGCCAAAGTAATTTTGAAGAAGAGGACCAAAGCGGGAGGCATCATAATCCCAGACTTTAGCCTCTACCATAAAGCTGTAATCATCAAGACAGCATGGTATTGGCACAAAAACAGACACATAGACCAATGGAATAGAATAGAGACTCCAGAATTGGACCCACAAAAGTATGGCCAATTAATCTTTGACAAAGCAGGAAAGAATATCCAATGGAAAAAAGATAGTCTCTTTAACAAATGGTACTAGGAGAACTGGACAGCAACATGCAGAAGAATGAAACTAGACCACTTTCTTATACCATTCTCAAAAACAAATTCAAAGTGGATGAAGGACCTGAATGTGAGACAGGAAACCATCAAAACCCTAGAGGAGAAAGCAGGAAAAAAACCTCGCTGACCTCAGTCGCAGCAAGTTCTTACTTGGCACATCCCCAAAGGCAAGGGAATTAAAAGCAAAAATGAACTATGGGGACCTCATCAAGATAAAAAGCTTCCACACTGCAAAGGAAACAATCAACAAAACTAAAAGGCAACCAACGGAATGGGAAAAGATATTTGCAAATGACATATCAGATAAAGGGCTAGTATCCAAAATCTAGAAAGAACTCACCAAACTCTACACCCAGAAAGCAAACAATCCAGTGAAGAAATGGGCAGAAGACATGAATAGACACTTCTCTGAAGAAGACATCCAGATGGCCAAAAGGCACATGAAAAGATGCTCAACTTTGCTCCGTATCAGGAAAACACAAATCAAAACCACACTCAGATACTGCCTCATGCTTGTCAGAGTGGCTAAAATGAACAAATCAGGAGACTATAGATGCTGGAGAGGATGTGGAGAAATGGGAACCCTCTTGCACTGCTGGTGGGAATGCAAACTGGTGCAGTCATTCTGGAAAACAGTGTGGAGGTTCCTCAAAAAATTAAAAATAGATCTACCCTATGACCCAGCAGTAGCACTGCTAGGAATTTGCCCAAGGGATACAGGAGTGCTGATGCATAGGAGCACTTGTACACCAATGTTTATAGCAGCACTTTCAACAATAGCCAAATTATGGAAAGAGCCTAAATGTCCATCCACTGAAGAATGGATAAAGAAATTGTGGTTTATATACGCAATGGAATATGACGTGGCAATGAGAAAGAATGAAATCTGGCCATTTGTAGCAACGTGGATGGAACTGGAGAGTGTTACGCTAAGTGAAATAAGTCAGGCAGAAAAAGGCAGATACCATATGTTTTCACTCATATGTGGATGCTGAGAAGCTCAACAGAAGACCAAGGGGGAGGAGAAGGGGGAAAAAAGAAGTTACAGAGAGGGAAGGAGGCAAACCATAGAGACTCTTAAATACTGAGAATAAACTGAGGGTTGATGGGGGGTGACAGGGAGGGGAATGTGGGTGATGCGCATTGAGGAGGGCACCTGTTGGGATGAGCACTGAATGTTGTATGGAAACCAATTTGACAGTAACTTTCATATTAAAAAACAAACAAACAAACAAACAAACAAACAAACAAACAAACAAACTTGTTGTCCATTCATACCATGGAACACTATTCTATAAGAAAAAGGAATGAACTGTTGATATGTGCAATAACCTGGATGAATCTCCAGAGAATTATACTGAGTGAAAAAAGCCAAACACAAAAATATTACATATTATTCCATTTATATAACATTCTTTATACCAAAAATTTTAGAAATGGTGAGTTAATTAATGTTTCCCAGAGTTTAAGTATGAAAAGGGGCAAAGGGACAGGGAGGAAAGTGAGTGTGTAGCCTGAGGGATCCTTGTGGTGATGAATATGTCCTGTATATTGATCATATCAATATCATCATCTTGCTGTAAGATATTGTAACATGGTTTGCCAAATGTCATCACTGAGGCCACTGGGCAAGTCTGGACAAAGGATACATAAGCTCTCTCTGTATTATGTCTTCCAACTGCTTATGAATCTACAATTATCTCAAAATTAAAAGTTTAATTTAAAAAAGAAAAGGCATGTAGATGAAAAGACTCCCTGAAGCCTGGAAAGATAGATGAAACAATAATTGGAGATCACACACAGGGCCAGAATAATTCCTGTTCTCATCAGCCAGTGTGTGAAAATTTGGGACTTGGATACAGTACTGAGTGTTGTATGTCAGCAGGGAGACAAAATTAGCCCTAAACTAAATGCTAACAAAGCTTAAAAGCAAGACACAAAATTATCAAACTGTTCCCAAATAACTGCCTCCCAGAATAAAGCTCAAGAATATTACTAGGAATGTAAAATATCTAGCACCCAACCAGGTAAGTTCTATAGCTACAAACCAAAAATTGCCAGGCATTAAGTTTCTTCTATTTCTTCAGCTTCTTTTCTTCCCGGAATTTTTTGATATCTTTACATCTAATGACTGATGACTTCCTCTATTTTTTTCCAGTTTACTCTGGTTTTAGTGAGATCTTTCTATTCAGACTACCCTATTGAGGTGGATAGCCCCAAGGTAATACCTTCCCTGCATCATGCTGGTATCATTTTTGTCATCTAAGTAACATATGCTCCACCTACCTTAATTTGGTAAATCACAAATCTGATCAGTATAACAGATAAGAAGTTTAACTAATAATGTATTAAATGGAGAATTAATACAGATATAAATGGCATTAATATCAACTAATATTGCTCATAGTTATTAATTCCACATTAAGTTTGATCCATAGTTTATAACATTTACATTGTTTTTGTTCTAAGCCTAATCTCTACAGTTGTTGTAAGTTTCAAAGTTGAATGAGATATTTGCACTTTTGCGAAGTTGAACATCCTCTATATTGCTCATGGGTAGTACCCAAGGGTGAAAAATTCTTTAAAGGAGTGTAGATGTAAAGGTAAGTACAGCCTGCTTAATAATGCACTTCCTAAAGAACAATATTTTTAGTTTATCCAAAAATCAATAAGTAGATAGTAGAAAGAATGATCAGATTTGCATTTTCAAATTACTCTGAGGAGTATACAGGATACATGTTAGCTAATTGAAGAGTTCGAGCAAGAATGTTAGTGAAGCAACTATTTGCAACTGTTAAATGGTATTACCACAATATAGGATAGTGGCAGTGGGTACGAATAGAAGAAAACAGTAAAGGGGTTTGTAGGATGTAGAACTATAGTTTACATGAAAAGTACCTCCAACATTTCCAGCTGAGGCTATGGGGTTGTTCTACAACATAATTAAGAGAGAATCTCACTTAGTGGATTTTGAGATAGGTTTTGTAGCTATTGATTTGAGATGCCTGTGAGACATGCAGATAGGTAGTTTCTGCATATTAATATCTATAGCATTGGTAAACCAAAGGAAACCCTGCAGTCATATACCCATAGACTTATCATTTCTTCCTCACCTACCATCTTTGATTTGCTTTATATTCCTTTGGTATTTGTAGAACACAATATAACATACTTTGTCTTTAGAAAATCTTCCTCCTACTCCTAGAGAACGTTCTTGCTGTCTTTTTAGTAAATTTTCCGCAAAAAATGGTAACTTTCAAACATATATATGTATGTATATATATATATGTATATATATATATATACATATATATATATACACATACATACATATATATACACACCCATACACAGCTAAGAATATTTATTGAGAAAAATATGGAGATAGTTCACAATTTTCCTTGCAACAAAATGATGTTGAAAAATATTGTTAAAATGTCTATACTACTCAACACAATCTACACACTTAATGCAATCCTTATCAAAATACCACCAGCATTTTTCACAGAGCTAGAACAAACAGTCCTAAAAACAACCTTGAAAAAGAAAAGCAAATCTGGAAGTGTCACAAATATAGACTTCAAATTATATTACAAAGCTGTAGTGATCAAAATAGTGTGGTACTGGCACAAAAATAGACACACAGATCAATAGAATAGAGTAGAATAGAAGACCCATAATTAAGCCCATAACTATATGGTCAATTAATCTTTGATAAAGGCAGAAAGAATATGCAATAGGAAAAAGATGGTCTCTTCAACAAATGGTGTTGGGAAAACTGGAAAACCACATGCAAAAGAATGAAACTGGACCACTTTCTTACACCACACACAAAAATAAATTCAAAATAGATTAAAGACCTAAATGTGAGATAGAAAACCATAAAATCTTAGAGTAGAACACAGGCAGTAACATCTTTGACATTGGCCCTAGCAACTTCTTACTAGATATGTCTCCCGAGGCAAAGGCAACAAAAGCAAAAATAAATTATTGGGACATCATTAAAATAAAAACTTTCGCACAGCGAAGGAAACAATAAAACTAAAATTCAACCTATATAATGGAAGAAGAAATTTGCAAATGACACATTTGATAAAGGGTTAGTATCCAAAATACATAAAGAACCTATAAAACTCAATACCTGAAAAATAAATATCCATTTAAAAATTGGCAAAATACATGAATAGACATTTTTCCAAAGAGAACATCTGGATGGCCAACAGACACATGAAGAGACACTCAACATCACTATCATTAGGGAAATACAAATCAAAACGACAATGAGATATCACCTCACACCTGTCAGAATGGCTAAAATCAACAACACAAGAAACAGCAGGTGTTGGCAAAGATGTGGTAAAAGGGGAATCCTCTTGCACTGTTGTTGGGGATGCAAACTGGTGCAGCCACTGTGGAAAACAGTACGGAAGTTCCTCAAAAAACAAATAGAATTACCATATGATCTGAATTACCATATGATCCAGTCATTGCACTGCTGGGTATTTACCCAAGGAATACAAAAACATTAAATCAAAAAGATATATGCACCTCTATGTTTATTTCAGTATTATTTACAATAGCCAAATTATGGAAGCAACCTAAGTGTCCATCGATAGATGGATAGATAGATGAATGGATAAAGAAGGTACGCCATATATATATATATATATATATATATATATATATATATATACACATATATACATACACACACACACATACATACATATATACATATACACATATAATGGAATATTACCCATCCATAAAAAAAAGAATGAAATCTTGCCATTTGCAATGACATGAATGGAGCTAGAAATTATTATGCTAAGTGAAGTAAGTCAGTCAGAGAAAACAAATATTAAATGATCTCACTCATATGTACAATTTAAGAAACAAGTCAAAAGATCATAGGGGAAAAAAAGAGAAAGAGGCAAACCAAGAAACAGACTCTTAACTACAGAGAACAAACTGATGGCTACCAGAGGTTGATGAGGGGGAGGGATTAATTAGAGGATGGGGATTAAGGCGTGCACTTGTGGTGATGAGCCCTGGGTGTTGTATGCAAGTGTGGAATCACTAAATTGTACATCTGAAACTAATATTATACTATATGTTACCTGATTGGAATTTAAATAAAAACTTAAAAAAATATTATTGAAAAAATAAGTTTGAATAACACCTTTCAGATTTATTCATATATTTTATTAAACTAGCAAACAGTTAAATAGTTAATGAAATTCATAAAAGTCCATGATAATTGAACACATTTTTTCCTAACTATGCTATTAGTTAAAAAGGCACTAGGGGTGCCTGAGTGACTCAGTTGGCTAAGCATCCGACCTCGGCTCAGGTCATGATCTCACTGTTCCTGAGTTTGAGCCCCATGTCATGCTCTGCTGACAGCTCAGAACCTGGAGCCTACCTTGGATTCTGTGTCTCCCTCTCTCTCCGCCCCTCCCCCACTCTCACTCTGTCTCTCTCTCTCTCAAAATTAAATAATAAATTAATAATAATAAATAATAAACACTAAAAAACAATTTTTGAAAAGGTACTAGATCATACTAACGTTCAGCACATATGTCTCAATTGTGTTGATAAGAATAGCATGAAATGCCTGTTAAATGTCTTAATATCAAAAAGCATAATACAGCTTCCATTGTCACATGCTGAGTAATACTATTGTCAAGAAAAATAGCAATGTGGAGTGATTTGGTCTTAGAGTATTTGCTCACATATAACTTTAATAGTTGGAGCACAGTGGCCAGGCAGGATCCTTTGAAGGTTTTCATCATGTATTACTATGCCAACCCCACATTTTTATTTCAGAAGCATACGTTTCCACTTTTTATTTTAAACTGGTAACTGAAGGCTTATTCTGGCTGGTTTTGAAATGGTTACAGCAAAATCTAATTTTCAAAATTTCAATGTTAGAGTCATGGTGCTTTATGGAAAACACCAAAATGTACAGTGCAAGAAAATAATTTTCTACAATGTATATAAGTGTTACAATAGTGTAACTAAAAGAAGACACTACACAAAGCAGGAGACTTGACATTCTCCCCACAGGAGAGGCAAACTCTCCTGGACTTTGAGCTTTCATGAAGCCTTCACATCACCAACGGAATCACCCGATGCTGGTGAGGACCATGCGATTCTACAGAAAGTTTCCTTCATCAATTTCACAAAGGTGTGTTTTTAGCCTAATGATATCTTCCCACTGTCCTGGAGATCCAGAGATGTGCCTTGTGCCTTTCTGCCCAACTGAGTCAAGGAACAGGCACCAACCACAATGGAAAAGCCAAAGGTCAATTTCTTGCGGCCCTCTCTCCAGGTACACTAACCTTCTTCAACTTAACCAGTAGGCCTGCCTGAAGACGTACTTAACCTACATTGTCCTATTTTACTGGCCAAACCATCTTAGTTTGCTGTCTTGAATCTTCTATTATTCTACCTCCAAATATTTATGTTATTTCAGAATCCATTCAAACGTCTCCTTTCTTCTCTATGATCTCTGCATTTGATAGCTCCAAAATGAATGTCTGTAGCCAAACCCAGAGCTGCAAACTCTGCATGTCAAACCTGCCATTTAAAATTTCCTCTTGGGAGTTCCACTGTCATATATATTGTAAGTGTCCTAGAAAATAATTTTTCCATCTCTCTAAACACCAATCTTGCATGTATCAGTAGAAACAATACCATACTCACCAAACTGCTTTAAGTTTTTAACTCAAGGAGGCTCTCTATAATCATCTTTTCCCCTAACTATACATGTGTGATGAGTTTTTCTCCATTTGTCTACCTTATTTCTAGTGGATTCCACCAGCATCATGTATCTAGAATACGACAACAGCAATACATCTCTCCTCTTCTATTCACATGTCCCTCAGAAGTATTACCTACATGACAGCAAGGATATTTTTCTTAAAATTGTTTTACATCAATCTATTCCTCATAACCCTTTGAAAAAGTTTTCTAGGAGTACCTGGGAGGCTCAGTCAATTAAGCATCTGACTCTTGATTCTGGGTCAGGTCATGATCTCACAGTCTGTGAGATCAAGTCCCTGTCAGGCTCTGTACCACCAGCACATTGCTTGGGATTCTCTCTCTCCCCCTCTCTCTGCCCCTCCTCACTTCTCTCTCAAAATAAACCAATAAACTTAAAAAAAATGTTTTCCAATTGTCCTTAGAAAAAATCTAACTCTTTATCATGGCTAAAGTTCTCTGGGATCTGTTTGTCCTACCTTGTCTAGTATCTTTCAACAGCCAGAATGATACACTTCAAATCTAAGAAAGATCATTCCAAGGAGCTCCTGGGTGGCTCAGTCGGTTAAGCGGCCGACTTTGGCTCAGGTCATGATCTCGCGGTCTGTGAGTTCGAGCCCCGCATCGGGCTCTGTGCTGACAGCTCGGAGCCTGGAGCCTGCTTCAGATTCTGTGTCTCCCTCTCTCTCCCCTCCCCTGTTAATGCTCTGTCTCTCCCTGTCTCAAAAATAAATAAAACGTTAAAAAAAATTAAAATAAAATTAAAAAAAGAAAGATCATTCCATCCTCTTATTTAAAATCCTTGTTTTTATCTTTAATTTCCTCCTCAGGACTGTACTTATATTTTATTAGGTGAAAGGATAAATCTATCTTAACTGTTGAGGGGATCAAACAAAATGAAATAAACCAATTGCTTGGTATGATGTTTGGCTAGAGTGATGATCAACACTTGCTACCAATTTTGTATATCCTGTCATTATAACCTCCATGCCTTTCTTTTTTCTATAAATATAAATATATGAGTTGTTATACTTGTCTTCATAAAGATGGAAGTCAGTGGTACTGGGGATGTTTTAAATAAACAACAATCTACAAAGAGTAAATGTTATTCTAATTTATGAAAAAGTATATTAATATATGCAATATCTTATTTTCTACTGCAGAAAGTTGATACTATGAAGGAGATTTAAGGGGAAATATTTTTTGAAGAATAACATTATCAAATTAGACTAAACGAGCAACACCCATTAACAGCTTTTTCATGGTTTCCTAAATAGAGGGGGGCTGAGCATTGGTATAAAATCAAATTAAACAAATGTTTACAAGATTTTGAATGTGTTTATATCCCATACATTAACCTTGGTGATATCCATCAGCTATCAATCAATAAAATGGATGTTGAAGTCTACACAGTGATTAAAAGGAGAAAGAGAAAGTATTCTGAGAGACTATTATAGTTGAAGGTGTTTAAAAATCACTTTTCGTAATTATTAAATACTTTCAGATGACTGATATCTTTTCTCTCTGTTCTCATCCTGCTACGAAACCAACTGGAATAAAGGTAAAGAAGAAACAGAAAAAATATATATCTTTATTAAAGCAGCACATATGTATAACTCTATATGCGCTGTGTGAAAAGAGCAACCACCATGTACTATGAAAAGGATGACCACAGAGGAAACAGAATCAACAGATCTTTCAAATCAATTAGACCAGACATATCTCTAAAATAGAAGCAAAACCAAGGATTTCATGCTTGAAATTCCAAGGTCGTGTTGCATGAGCTTGCTGTGACAGATAGGATCCTTGAAACTTGTTCAGTAGTACTGAAGGACAGGGGCTGGGATGGGGGTATCTTTATAAGGAAATGCTCCAACTACTTCTGCAAAAAGCAGGTTGCAAGGTGAAGAAGAAACAGAATAGTAAAATGCCCTTGACCTGCCCATTGCTGTCATTTGACCAGAATTAAGGGCTAAAGTCATACTAGAAAAAAGTCTACACACAAACATGCAGATGCACACACACATACATATATGAACTGCCACAACTATCACAGTTTCATTGTGAACTAGAGAGATTTCCTACTCACAAAGAGCAACAGAGTCATATCCAAGAATAGAGACTGATGAGGATGCATTTTAATTAAAGTTCTAAAAATTATCCACTGACTGGTGGTTTTCAACATTAGCTACAAATTAGCATCACCAGGAATTTTATAAATAATAACACAGAGTCTTCAACTCAGACAATCAGAACCTTTGGGGGTGAAATCTAGACATCACTGTATTTTTTTTTTCTTTTTACATTTATTTATTTTTGAGAGACAGAGTGAGACAGAGCACAAGCTGGGGAGGGGCAGAGAGATAAGGAGACAGAATCTGAAGAAGGCTCCAGGCTCCAAGCAAGTGTTCAGCACAGAGCCCGACGTGGGGCTCGAACGCACAAACCACAAGATCATGACCTGAGCAAAAGTCAGTCACCTAACTGACTGAGCCACCCAGGAGCCCCAATATCCCTGTATTTTAAAATGCCCTTCCCTCCACACCCCACTCTTGAAAATTCTAACATGAAGCCAGACTTAAATATTATTAAAGAGATACAAAAAACAAGAGGGCCAATCAAAACTAGAATTAGGATGGGAGGGAGGAGAAAATAGAAATTATTAATTATTTATGTCATCTTTATCATTCACACTAAATAACCAACATATAGCATTATAAAAAAGCTTATAGGGCATATAAAGAAATAAATATAATCATGAGAAGAACAAAGTCCTAAGTATAAGTCCCCACCCTTGCCTAAATTGTCAGAAGGAAAACACACATACAGAAAACAAGACAAAGACAATGTAAATCAAAAACTTTAAAGCAAGATTTAAAGGAAGAATTAAATAATGCAAAAAGTATAAAACAAGGTGACATAATTGAAGCCAAATATATCAAGCCAAGTATATACATACATATATACCACACACACACACACCTATGCACACACATTTGTAATCAGCTGTTCAATGGGGAAAAAAATTTGTTAAATATGAGATATAGTTATAATTGATCCAGGAAGTCTGAAAGGAAAAGGAAGGTTGAAGATATATCTGAAAAAGGAAAAGATATATCTGAAAATATGACTGAAAAGAAAATAAGAAGCATAGTCTTATATCAACAGTTTGAACCTAAGGGGTAAAAAGCTTTCCTCAAGACAAAGAGTAAACTGAAGTATGAAAATCTATCATAAGTATTTTTTATTTCAAATATGAAAATAAAGAGTAAACTGAATCAGGAAAATCTATCATAAGTCTTTTTCTTCCAAATAGCCTGGTATCAATATTAATAAAATTTAATTTAAAACAATAAAAAAACCCTAAAAGTTAAGATAGAATCACAAGAGTTATAATGAGGAGGAGACGTTATGATTTTAAAATCAAACAGTAGAACTGAAATAGTCATAAATAAAAACTACAGGAAATGCAAGGAGAAATATACAAACACAGATTAATGAGAAGATAATTTCCGTCACCACATAAAAATCAAATAGAAAAATAGATAAATATAAGAGAAATCATACTGATTTTTTAGTCTATACTATAAAAATAGAAAGCAGACTTTCTTTTCTGGGGTACAAAAGAACATCTAAATCACTTGAATACAAAGATAAAGCAAAATATTTTCCGAAACAATAAAATGATCTATTCTGGTCACAGTGAAGTAAAACTAGAAATTTGTAATAAAAATGGAAACAAAACAATGGAAAAGTTTCAAATAGCTTTAAAAACATTTAAGTAAAAAAAAAAAATAAACCAAAACTAATAATTCAGAACATCTAGAAAGTATTGATTCCAAAATATTATGTACTAGAATTGATGGATTACACTCTGGGGAGAGAAAATACAGTTTTAAATATTATAATACAAATTAAGAACAGATGCAAACGTACTGACCATTAAACCTGAAAAAAAAAAATTTTTAAAGTACAAAAAAAATAAATCAAGGAAAGTTGGAGGAAGAAACTGAATAACATAAAAGCTGAAATCAATGAATGAGAAAGCAGAAAATGAGAACTAACAAATAAATCAATGATGTGGTTCCTGGAAAGTGCAAATGGGAAAAAATAAAATAGACAAACAACTAGCTAAGCTAGTTCAGTGGAAATAAATAACAAAGGAGAATAGAAAAAAAATTAAATCTACAGGGTAGATTAGGAAAAAAAAATCACAAAACAATTATTTTGCTAAATACAATATAAATAAAATTTAAACCCTGGCATGGGTGAAACTGTAGGTAGAAGCTAGAATTGAGCCATGGAAGGAACACAAAGGCAGAGTTACAAGTCCTTGAAGGGGAATGAGAGAGACAGGAGGCTACAGGGTAAGGGAGTGATAAATAGGCTACACATTAAAAGCCCGGAGGCACAACATTCTGACCTTGTGGCTTCCAAGATCTTGGGACTGACAGAACTATAGTCACCAGTGCAGAGCAGGTACTCACCTCTTCCACCTCTGCCCCAAGACAACACCTAGACTCAGTAGAATGTATTTGCATTGTGGTTACAGTGCTCCCATGGAGAAGGGCTGCCACCAAGGATCCAGGATCCAGGTATAAACCTTGCAGGGTCAAAAACTTCCCTCCCAACCTGTGGGAGGAGCCCCTCCAAAAGATTGGAAGCAGCCTTCTTAGAGACCACCACACTGTAGGTTCCAGCTCCTCCCAGCCCAGAGAGACCCAATAATATCCAATCTCAAAACAACCTAGAGGCTGGTTCCACCTTGGGGGAACCTGCCAGCTCTCAGACCTTGAGACTATTTTCGCTTTAATAAACTGCTTTGTTTTTGCTACTTTCCTCTAGCTGTCTTTATTCCAGCACGGATCCCCATGTAAATCTATCCTCACGTAAATCTGGTGGGGAATCCAGGGACCCAAGACCTCCATTCACACAATGGAGATACTCACCCATAACCAAACTACAACATAAAAGGAATAGATGAACTTCAGTGCAATATAATTTGTTCCAGAGAATAGAGTAGAAATAAGGCAAAATCTTTCTGTAAAGGCAGCATAACATTGATAACACAATTTAATATAGAAAGTAGATTATAAATTAATTTTTGCACTATAAAAACATACCAAATATATTTATAATATGAATACCAGTAGGCTAATTTTCATAGTGAAGAGGGCTATTATGAACCTCTAAGTAAAGACCAACAGGAGATGTTTGAATGATTCCAAGGAGAGAAATCACCCAGTCACAAGTTTTGCAAATTGCCATATTAATTAGATGTTGGCACATAGATATCTAAAGTGCTCATAACAATTTACCTGGAGTGTATGCAATTTAACACATTGCTCTCTATATAAATTAACACTGGTATTGTCAGACTCTTCTGGTGTATCAGTTTTGAAATGACATCTCACTGTGGTTTTCATTGTTAACTCACTGATTATTACAAAATCTTATACATTTGGTTATTTTGAGTTCCATTTAAATGAATTATCAGTTTATAACTTTGACTCGTGTTTCATTTTGCATTGCATAGGTCATTGAAAATCTCTTCTAAAAGTTTTTGCATAAAAAATAAAGTTTTTCCATAAATTCAAGTTTATACATCTTTGTGTATATAGATTTATACATTTTACTCACTGTTTAGATTCATATAACATCCATCATTGTCCTGATACAAAACTGTTCTGTCACTACAAAGAGCTCCCTCAAGGTACCCTTTAAAGTCACAACTTCACCCTTGCCTAATCTGCTAGGGAAGCATAGCAACAGTTGATCTGCTCTCCAATTTTCAAGTCTGTCCTTTTAAGAAACAAATAAATTACAGTATATGGTATGTAACGTTTTGAATTTGACTTCTTTTTTTTTCATAGCATAATGCACTGAGATCCATGAGAGTTGTTAAATATATCAATAGTTTGTTCCCTTTTTCTTTTCTTTTCTTTTTTCTTTTCTTTTTGAAAGAGTGAGAGAGAGCACATGAGAGAGCATGTGCCAGATGGGGAGGGACAGAAGGAGAAAGACAATCTCAAGCAGGCTCCATGTTCAGCACAAACCCCAGGGCTCAGTCTCACAACCCTGGGATCATGACCTGAATCAAAATTAAGAATCACAGGCTTAACCAACTGAGCCACTCGGGTGCCCCATTCTTTTTCTTCCCTTTCATTCTTTTTTTTCTTTCTCTTTCTTTGTTTCTTTGTTTCTTTCCTTCTTTGTTTCTTTGTTTCTTTCCTTCTTTCTTTTCTTTTCTTTCTTTCTTTCTTTTCTTTCTTTCTTTCTTTCTTTCTTTCTTTCTTTCTTTCTTTCTTTCTTCTTTCTCTTTCTCTCTTTAAAGCTGAGCAGTATTCTATTACAAGGTGGTGCCACAGTTTGTTTAACGATTTACCATTGACCATTTACCAAATCTGGGCGATTTCCAGTCCTGGGCTATTACAAATAAAGCTGCTAGCATCACTGTGTAAAGGTATGTTTTTTTAAGCTTCATTGAGGTATAACTGATATACAAAAAAACCCTGCACGTATTTAATGTTTACAATTGGGTAAGTTAGGACATATACATGTAGCTGTGATACTGTCACCCTAATCAAGGTAATAGACCTTGATTATCTAGTATCTCCACGGGTGTCTTTGCATCCCTTTGGAGATGTGTGTGTGTGTGTGTGTGGGGGGTAAACATTTAAGATCTACTCTCTTATTAAAATTTTCAGTGCACAATACTGTATTATTACCATATGCTATGCAACATATCTCTAGAACTTACTGTATAATTGTAACTTTATACTCATTAAACAACAATCTTACATCAGCAAACTTTAGGAACTGTCCTATTAGTCCAAGAATTTATCTAAATATTCTTTAAAAGTTTTTTTTTAACGTTTATTTATTTTTGAGACAGAGAGAGACAGAGCATGAACGGGGGAGGGTCAGAGAGAGAGGGAGACACAGAATCTGAAACAGGCTCTGGGCTCTGAGCGGTCAGCACAGAGCCCAACGTGGGGCTCGAACTCATGGACCGCGAGATCATGACCTGAGCCGAAGTCGGCCGCTCAACCGACTGAGCCACCCAGGCGCCCCTGAATATCCTTTTATATTTTCATTTATACCAGCAGTTATAAGCTGAGGATGATTCTTCACCCCAGGAACATTTGGCAATAATATCTAGAGACATTTTTTGTTGTCATAAACAGGAGGCTGCTGGCTTCTAATCGGTGAAGATCACTGATGCTATTCAACATTCTACAATGCTCAGGATACCACGCCACAAAAATATCTTGCCCAAAATGTCAATAGTACCCAGATGTAGACAATGCTATCATTACAAATGAGAGTTTTATTTCTTTCACTTTCCTTGTCACTTCACTTTTATTTCTTTGCCAGATGCCAGCTGCTCCAGTTCTCATGTTTGAAATGGATAGCAAACATCAGTACCTTGTTTCTTATTTATTTTAAATTCTTTTCAATTTTTTGAAACAACTTTATCCTTATCAAATATTTGAAAAAATAAGGCGCGCCTGGGTGGCTCGGTTGGTTAAGCGTCTGCCTCTTGATTTCAGCTCAGATCATGATCTCATGGTTTGTGAGACTGAGCCCCGCATTGGGCTCTGTACTGAGCCTGGAGCCTGCTTAAGATTCTCTCCTTCCCTCTCCCTCTGCCCCTCCCCTGCTTTCTCTCTCTCTCAATTAAAAAAAAAATTTTTTTTTGAGGGGCATCTGGATGGCTCAGTCGGTTAAACATCGGACTTTGGCTGAGGTCATGATCTTGCAGTTTGTGAGTTCGAGTTTAGTGTGGGGCTCTGTGAGGACAGCTCAGAGCCTGGAGCCTACTTTGGATTTTATGTCTCCCTCTCTCTCTGCCCCTTTCCTTCTCATGCTCTGTCTTTCCTATCTTAAAAATATATTAACATTAAGCATTTTTTAAAAATTTTTTCTTGCAAAATAACTGAGAGTTTCTTCCCTATTTCAATTTTTAAGATTTTTATCATAAATTAGAAATAACTCAAATATTCATCTGTACATTTTTAAAAAAAAATTTTTTTTTTTTTCAACGTTTATTTATTTTTGGGACAGAGAGAGACAGAGCATGAACGGGGGAGGGGCAGAGAGAGAGGGAGACACAGAATCGGAAACAGGCTCCAGGCTCTGAGCCATCAGCTCAGAGCCCGACGCGGGGCTGGAACTCACGGACCGCGGCTCGAACTCACGGACCGCGAGATCGTGACCCGGCTGAAGTCGGACGCTTAACCGACTGCGCCACCCAGGCGCCCCTAAAAAATTTTTTTAACGTTTATTCATTTTTTGAGAGACAGAGAGAGACAGAGCATGAGTGGGGGAGGGGCAGACAGAGAGGGAGACATAGAATCCGATGCAGGCTCCAGACTCTGAACTGACAGCACAGAGCCCAAAGTGGGGCTCGAACTCATGGACCATGAGATCATGACCTGAGCCAAAGTTGGATACTTAACTGACTGAGCCACGCAGGCACCCCTATCTGTACATTTTCAATGATTATATGATTTTTCTCTAATTCATGTGCTGTATTTCATTATTAGATTTCTAATAAATATTCTTGAATTTACTCAATAAACTCAATTTGTCATTCTATGTATTTTATTGCACTACTAAATTGAAATTGCTAAAATTGTTTTTAAAAAATATTTTTCACTTATTCATTTGGAAGAATTATCTGTAATATTCTTTTCCCATTTGTACATTTCTCAATTGTTATCCAGGTTATAGGCCTCATAAAATGCATTGTTTTTCTTCTTGAAGTTCATGTAACGTTATTATTCCTATAATTTTTGATAAAATTGTTTCTAAAGCTTTGCACAATGTTTTGTCTGTGTGTGTATGTGTTTGTTTCATGTTACATTTCCCTTGCTGAATGATTTGTATATATCTGTTCAGGCTTTCTATTTCTTCTTGAATCAATTTAAATATGTTATGTTTTCCCAAGAAATTTTATCAAAAATTAAAAATTTAAGGCATACAGTAATTAAAACATTGCAATATTTGACTTTTGTTACATTTATAGTTATATCTGTTTGTCTTTTATTAATTTCTGTGCTTATCTATTTTTCTTGTTTTGTTTGTTTTGTTTTGTTTTGTTTTACCATTTAGAGGCTTATTTTACTATTCTTTCACCAATGTATAAAAGACATTAGTGATTAAGATTATGGTTTTTGTAAGTAGTCTACTTATTTGAAACCTCATTCTGAATTTCCCAGGTTCTGTGTCCTTGTTCGTTATGTAATCTGTCAATGCCTCAGACCCCTCATTTGCAAAATGAGATTATTAATAAGATCTTCCTCAAAAAGTGGCTTGAAAATTTAAAAAGTAGAATCTTCAAATAGTTTGTTATACTATACAGTCACTATTACTTGTATAATATTTAAAAAATTTGAATGCTTAGCATTCTAACATTTAATCATTATTAGTTAATAATGATTGGTTAATAGTTATTGGTCACTTAAATTTATAAAATTTCCTTTAGGTATTAATTGATCTATGTCCACATACCTTAAGGTGTAGCATGTTGGTTTTTGCTTTTAGATTTTGTCATTTCTACTATTATTCCTTAATGGGCTCTTGTCTTATTTGGAAGTATTTGTTTCTTCTTAATATACTAATGTGATATATGTTTTTGCTCTTTTATTGTCCTTAATATATGTCTAAACTTTATTGCCTTCAAAAAATGCATTTAATATGATCTCAGATCCCTTGAAAGTTGTTCAGGTTGGTTTTATGGCCCAGTATATGCCAGTATACTCACATATCCTGTGTGTTCTTGGAAAGAATATATATTACATACCTTTGTAATGTAAGGTTCTATATAACTCCATTAAGTAAAACTTAGTTGTAGTATTCTCCCAGTATTTTATGTCCTCAGTTACCTTTCGGCTTCCTTATCTAAATTCCCTGCTATGATTGTAGCAAAATTTCTTTTTATTTCACATACATTACTGAACTATAGATTACCTGGGTCTGTCTTGACAGACATTTGTTGTCACTACTGTAGAGATAATTTTCCATTGTGTTCTGGCTGTTTACTAAAACATACGTAGTTTAACTGATATTCCTTTGTAAGTAGGCTGTATTTTCCTGCCTCTAGTTGGTTTCAATATTTTATCTTTGTCTTCTGAGCTCTGCTGTTTGATTACAATGTTTCTGGCTGTGGGCCTGTATTCATTTAACCTATTTGGGTTTCATTATGTTTTTTATACTGAAAATTTATATTCTCTCAGCTCTGGAACGCTTTCTGGTGTTACTAGCTTTTCTCCCATCAAAGCTATTGTTTCCCTGTTTAACTCTAATTAGAAATTTATGGACCATAGTCCATCTTCCATGAATTCAACGTTTTTATATTTTTCTGTCATATTTTCTTACTGTGTACATCCTTAGCAATTTGTTTAGATATACTTCCTGTTTACTAAGTCTCTCTATATAATTAATCTTTTGTTAAAAGATCCATTGAGAGATTTTTTTATTTCTATTATTACATTTTTAATTTCTCTTTGGTTCTTTTCAAATCTCTTGTCTTTTAAAATATGGTATCTTTCTTTCTTTCTAGTATTTCCTATTCCCTCTTTTATTTTCTCAGATATTTTTATATTTGTTTTTTATTCTCTATCTCTTATTCTATTATTTGAAATCTTGGAAATCTCATTCTTTGTGTGTTGTTTTTCTAACTCTTGTACAATGTCACTTTTGTCCTTTTAGGGTTTGAATCTTGAATTTTGAGCTTGTATTTAACAATGTTCTATTTGTGCATATCCTTGTGGGGCCTACTGGAGTTTTTTCCACTTGACATAATTTGCATTTACTTTTCTCACACACACACAATGGGTCTCCTAACCCTTAGGTGATTATATACTACTATCTTGGCTGACAGTGTTTCAGAGAACATTGGTGGTATAAATTTAAATGCCAAATCCATGTGAAGGAAAGTCGATGGTTCTGAATTTTCAAAAGAGATGATTTTTTAATCTAGTTTTCAAAAAAATGCAAACATTTCCTTGACTTATCATTTTGCTTGTGGGCAGAATATCATTGATTATGTAAACCTCTGACTGTTCTTAATATATGTGAGGACAAGTAGAATACAACTGCATTCTAATTGGTTTATTTTTTTTTTTCTCATAGGATGCAGGCTAGCAATTCTTCAAATAATTTACATGTATGCTAGGTTTAAGCACATAAATAAACGAATTATAAATCACGGGAAACAGATTCCTTGCTATCAGAGAAAAGTTACAGATTAGCAAGTGTGAAAGTTCTGATGAACTCACTGTCATTGTATTCTAACGCTCTACTAGGTCTCTACTCTCTGTAGTCTGAATCTTATATCAGGATTTTTTTATATTAAATATAATTTATTGTCAGATTGGTTTCCATACAACATCCAGTGCTCATCCCAACAGGTGCCCTCCTCAATGGTCACCGCCCACTTTCTTTTATCTGGATTTAACTAGCAGTTAAAACACCCAAGTTAGCACTAGGATCTGAAATGAGGCTGAAAATCCTAAGGACACTCATGAAGGGGTAACACTTTTTCCAACTTTTCCAGGAAAGCAAAATGGATCCTGAGCCCCCAAGTAGACTTAGAAAATTTTTTCATAGCTCTGATGGTACTTTGAGGCACTCTCTGGGTCTTTAATTCCACCACAGGAGTTGTCTGAACCCTGGAAGGGACCTGTAATTTTACTAGAAGCTCAGCCAGCTCACTGGCATCCTTGTTTTCAGCAATGCCAATTTTGGGGTTCTGAAGTGAGGTAGAAAATTCTGAGATTGTTTGGATGGAGCTGACTTTTTCCCCAGTGTTTCCAGAAAGGCAAGAGCAGTTCCTGGGCTTTTGTGTGGCTCTGGCAACCCAAAGAGTCCTCTCTGGGTCTTCCAAGCCAGCGCAAGAATGTTCTGGATCCTCTGAGGGAACTTTGTAAATTTTTCTATAGGCCCAAGCTGGCTTAGAGCTTCCACCCTGTGGCTACCTTGTTAGCATATGCAAGTCCATGCTCCCAGAGGGGGACTTGAAGTATTTCAGGATTTTCAACCCACAAAGGGGACTGAGCTGTACAGGGGGAGGCTGGGAGCCTTAATGTCTACAAAGGTCTTTGGGGAAAACTGCTTAAAATAGTGTTCTGTAGATTGGACACCTATGAATAGGGAAACTTTACTCAATTTTGTATAACAACCACAACAAAAGAAATTCATAAGATGTAATAATTAATAAAAAATATTACACAATAATACATCCGATATTAATTATAATTAATCATAAAAATGATTTAAAAGGCAAAATAAATACGTTTTTCAGATAACTGAAAGCTAAGAGAATTCCTAGAAGATAAACACTGCAAAAAAACAATGCTTGAAGGTAGAAGAATAATTACAAATTAAAGTTTGGATCAAAAACAAAAACAAAAAACAAATTAAAGTTTGGATCTACACAAAGGGATCAAAAGTCCTAGAAATACCAAATGTTTGTGTAAACTAAATGCTATTTTCCTCATTTGTTTGTTACTATCTTTAAAATAAAATAGACTTTTAAAAGCAATAATAATAAACTATTATGAGTTTTAGAACACACTCAGGGTGAAAATATGTGATGACAACAGAATAAATGGATGAGTGGGAAGCAATGGAAGCAAATTGTTGTAAGGCTCTCATACTTTAATGAAATGGTATAGTATTATTTGAAAGTAGGCTGAGTTAGAAATATGTATCATCAAACAGGGCAGATGTGCTAAGATTTAGAATTTATCAAATAACCTGGAGGGCTTATTAAGTCAACATAGTTTTGGCCCAAACTCCCAGTTTCTGATTCTCCTAGGTCTGGAGTGGGGGCTGAGAATTTGATGGCACTGACAAATGATACTGATTTTAGTGGATCCAAAGACCATACATTGAGAACTTCTGCTTTAGAGAAACCTCTTTGTTTAAAAAAGCATAGCAAGGCATTCATTAGAAAAAAGAAATCTTAAAAAAGGTAAAAGTATTTTTTAAAGATGTGATAGAAAACAACTAGCAAAATGGAAGATTTAAACCCAGTGTTCTTGATATTCAAAACAGATAGAAATGATCTAAATATTCCAGTGAAAAGGTGCATATTGTCAAATTTAATAATAAGGGAACACCCAATTCTATGCTATTTATATGGAAAAATAAACAAAGATACAGATAGGTTAAAAGGATAGAAAATTAAAGTAAACTAATATAGCTATATCCGATGAAGCAAAATTCAGAACAAACAATATACAAGTCACAAAGAATACAAACACAAGCACTGAATTATAAGAAGAAAGTCAATTCACTAAAAGGGTAGAGAAGAAAGCAGCTGGTCTAATGATTTTGTAATACAGTGTTTTGATTGAATACCCTAAGACTAAAAACCCAAGGGACTGTATATAAAAACCCAAAACTATATTCTAGTTGGGTTTATTTTTTTCTTGTAGGGTGCAGGCTAGCAATTCTACAAATTATTCACACATATTCTAGGCTTGAACACATAAATAAATTACAAATCATGGAAACAAGATTCCTTGCTGTCAGAGAAAAGTTACAGATTAGCAAGGCTGAAAGTTCAGATGTACTCAGTGGCATTATATTAAAATCGGAGATACTAGTATGGCCCATCTTTTTTTATTTTTTTTATTTTTTTTTAAACTTTTTTTTTTTTTAACGTTTATTTATTTTTGGGACAGAGAGAGACAGAGCATGAACGGGGGAGGGGTAGAGAGAGAGGGAGACACAGAATCGGAAACAGGCTCCAGGCTCTGAGCCATCAGCCCAGAGCCTGACGCGGGGCTCAAACTCACGGACCGCGAGATCGTTGACCTGGCTGAAGTCGGACGCTTAACCGACTGCGCCACCCAGGCACCCCTGGCCCATCTTTATTATATAGAGACAGTGATAGAAATAGGGATGGTAGAGAGAGACAGAGATAGATAGATGATTACTAGATAAAAGAAGATATATACATATATATGTGCAGTTTCCTGGATCTGTTCACTGAGAAGGCTAGACACAGTGATATTCCAGTAGCTATGGATACACCCAGCCTCCATATCTTAGATTCTAAATATCATTTTTCAATAACAGAATTCAGGAACCCCTGAAGAAATGGCTGATGCTATGATGAAAGGAGATAAAATATTACATGAGCCTGGAGCATTCTGTAGACTACAGAAAGGAAGAAAATTCTGAGAGCCAATACTTTGCTATTGTTGTAATGTACACAATACTTTATTATTATTGTTTCTCAAAAGTAATAAGAAGAAGAAGGAGAAGAAGAAGAAGAAAAAGGATAGGATCAGGTCAAAAAGATGCTATATCTACCTGAAAGAGCTTTCAATGACCAAACATGGAACAATTAAAAAAATTGTTTATTTATTTATTTTGAAAGAAAGAGAGAGAGAGAAAGAGAGAATGATCAGGGGAGGCCAGAGACAGAGAAGTGAGAAAATCCCAAGCAGACTCTGCGCTATCAGCACAGAGACAGATGCAGGGCTTGAACCCACAAACTGAGATCATGACGTGTACTGAAATCCAGTACTCTGCTTAACCGACTGAGCCACCCACGCACCCCAGAAATCTGGAACAATGTAAATAATAATAATAATAATAATAATAACAATAATAATAATTATAGAATTGAATTATAAATCAAAGAATGCAATAAATGTCTATGAGCTCATACTGATGTAAACTAACAAGTGACTAAGTAAATAAGTAGGGGAGAAGGGACAACTAATGTATTCATTAGAATAATTCTAAGTCATAACAAGAGAAGAAACATTGATAGATAATCATCATTGGGACACCACAGTAATAATTGCTGCAGACAATTCATAGATAAGTTCTGCAATTAGTGATTAAAACTTTAAGGAGAAACATGATCTTTGCATAGCCTCAATTTTTCTTCCCTCAAATAGTCATTGATTACTTTGGAGGCTTTAACATATGTCCACAAATTCCCTGATTATCTTCCCACTAGGAAGTGAAGTTCAACACTTCACCTCCTGAATTGGGCTTGTCTTTGTGAATCACTTCTGGTTAATATAGGGAAGGAAAAAATGATAACTTTATGGCAGAGAATCCTACACCTTAATCAACTGATGAAGGTTCACATGACCAATAATAAATCTTGTTGATACCATGTACTCTTGATATGAGAAGAACACATCAGT
Source organism: Puma concolor (assembly GCF_028749965.1). Taxonomy (NCBI): domain Eukaryota; kingdom Metazoa; phylum Chordata; class Mammalia; order Carnivora; family Felidae; genus Puma; species Puma concolor. Next base: position 27,300,158 of record NC_141668.1, on the reverse strand, counting down.
TTGGTGGTATTATTTGCAAAAATGCATAACCTCAATCTATTCAGGAGAAAACATCAGACAAACCCAAAACAAAGGACATTGTACAAAACACCTGAACAATACTCTGCAAAGATGTTCAAGTCATTAAAAAAACAAACAAACAAACAAACAAAAAAAACCCTGAAACACTGAACTATTGTTACAGACTGAGAGAGACCAAGGAGGCATGATGATTAAAATGCAAAGTGGTATCTCGAGATCTTGGAAAAGAAAAAGGACAGCAGAAAAACTGTAAAATGAGACTCAAATCTGTAGTTTAGTTAATACTGTTACAGCAATGTTAATCTCCTAGTTTGTTTGTTTATTTTGTAAACTGTGCTGTTATTTTGGACTTGGATAAAAAAGAGCAATATATTTTTGAAACATTTTGTTCTCTAGTTTTTTGATGTTCACCTAGAATACAGCTCAGATGCCATAAAGTATTCTGGTGGACGGGCACATACACACACCCCCCTCATCAATCTGAGTTCTTCCTGGGAAGGGTCATATCTGTACATCCCAGTTCCCTGTATGGCTAAGTACAGCTGACAGCCAAACTAATAATAAGTATGCTTTTAGGAAGAAGCCAAAATGTTTTGACTAAGGAAGTCTACAACTGAGAATGGTTAACTCTAGAAGTTGTTCTCTTTTCTTTCAGGTTGTATTATACTACTATCATTCTGAAAGGCTCCAGAGCTGGTACAGTTTCCATCCCTGAATTTCCTATTTCTGTCAGGTGTTCTCAGTTACTCCACACTAAGGCTTTCCAGCTTTGGGTTGGTTTTTGACACCAAAGGATAACTAAGCCTCTGTCCTGAAGCTAAAAAGATAATTTCATAGTCTTAAAGATTTTATGAAGTCATTATGGTCTCTATGTATTAAAGACATTTGGTACATTTACCAAAACAATGTACAAATGCACATTTGGTACATTTTTCATGTAGTCATCTATTGTAGAAACCTTCTAAGCAATCTATCTTTCTCCATTCTCTCTGGTTAGTATCTGCTTTTACTCATCTTTGTTCATCTTTGCTTATCAAATCTGACGCCCACTGTAATACCATTCTTTTGTCAGTAACACCTATTGGATCCTTTGCATTTACTGAGAGCCTTCTTCTACCTTTTTTTTTTTTCACTGTAACAGAAAAAACCTGATACTCTTACTAGCGTATTATGTTCCTAGAAACCTTCTCAAGTGATTGACATTCATTTTTCTGCCTCTCTTCTGGATCAGGGTCAGTGGATACATAGTGTTCAGTATTTTAACTACTTCAAGACCATTGTTTACCAACCCTCCGTTAAGAGCCCCTTATTCTCCTAATTTTACTTCTTTTTTAATATGTATTTTTGACAGAGAGAGAGAGAGAGAGAGAGAGAGAGAGAGAGCAAGAGTGGGAGGGAGAATAAGCAGGGGAGGGGCAGAGAGAGAGAGGGAGACACGGAATCTGAAGCAGGCTCCAGGCTCTGAGCTGTCAGCACAGAGCCCAATGTGGGTCTGGAACTCATGAACTGCATGATTATGAGTTGGAAGCTTAACTGACTGAGCCACTCAGGTGCCCCTATTCCCCTACTTTTAATAAATATACCATGGTTATGTAAAATGTTAAAACTAGAGGAACCTGAATATAAATTGTAGATAGCCACAGTGTGTATATATAAATTTACTTAAAAATAAAATTTTAAAATGTCAAGAAGTGCCAAAAGAGACACTATTAAGAAAATTAAAAGGCAAGTCATTGACCAGGACAAAGTATTTGCAAAATATATGTAGGATAAAATTTAGGACATGTAAAAATATTTTGCAACTCAAAAAGTTTTAGTAAGACATACATTCCGATAAAAATTGGGCAAAACATTTGGACAAAATTTTACCAAAGGAGATATACATATGGAAAATAAGCACATAAAAATAGTCATTAGGAAAATGCAAATTAAAACCATGAGATTACAGTGCAAACACACTACAATGGCTAAAATGAATGTGGCTGATTATACTAAATGTTGTTGACTATCTGTAGCAATTGAAGCTCTCATATACTGCTTCTAAAAATGCAAAATGTTACAGCCACTTTTTAAAACAGTTTGGCATTTTCATGTAAAGGTATGTATATGTGCACACACTATCTGACCCATCAGTTGACTCTTAGATTAGCTGAAAAATAAAAAGACATGTCCATATAAAGACCTGTGTTGAGATTTCCATGATAGCTTTCTTCATCAGAAACAAATACTGGAGACAACCCAAATGTCTCAGCATTCACTGACTGGTGAAGGCTAAATGAATCAACAAATGGAGTATTTCTATTTTTTTAATTTTATTTAAACCCAAGTTAGTTGACATATAGTGTAATAATGGTTTCAGGAGAATTTAGTGTTTCATCACTTACGTATAACACCCAGTGCTCATCTCAACAAGTACCCTCCTTAATGCCCATCATCCATTTAGCCCACCCCCCACCAGCAACCCTCCAGCAACCCTGTTTGTTCTCTGTATTTAAGAGTCTATATAAAATAACACTAGTTAAACAACCTACCAGTACACACATGATATGGATGAATCTCAAAGGCATTAGGCTAAATGAAAAGCTGATGCAAAAGATTTTGTAGTGAAGGGATTCCGTTCATCTAAAATTCTAGAAGAGGCAAAACCAGTGACAGAAAGCAAGTGGGTGGTTGCCCAAAGACAGTAGGTGGCAGGACTGCCAAAAGGCACAAGGGGCAGATCTTTTGGGGATGATGGAAACAGTCATGATTTCGGTGGTGATTACATGATTACATACATCTGTCGACACTCAGAAAACGGTACAATTAGGTTAGAAAATTTCATTGTGTATAAATTTAGCTCAAGAAAAATGATTTCTAAAACCTGGCTACTGGCTTCTCTGCTTTTTCTCAAGAAGAGGTAAATCTTTGTCTTTTCTTTCTGAGTTAATGTATGCCATATAAATAAGACAGAAACTCCCGACTTGAGAGGATGTTTCTGACTCCTTCAAATCTGTGTAAGAGGTCCCATTAAGTATAAATGATATGAAAGCTGTTGACCTATGATCTGTCTGTGGCTTCTAGTGACAAGCTTACTTCTGCATTGAGAGACAGTCTTAAGTCTTGACTGGAATAATGTACATACAACTCCACCTTTTGTGTTTTTTGAGAGGAGCCATTCAAGGCTGCCCTTCTGATATTAATTAAATCTGTTGGCAATGAGGATACCTCAAACCAAGAAGGGTTGTTTGAGAAAATAAAAATTCACTTGCATCAGTTTATCCATGACGTTATAAACACTGGTATGCTTTTTTCAAAATAGAGGATCTTAAGTAGCAGTACATCCTGCCTATCACTTTGGGACAGAATACAACAAACTGTAAAAATCAAGAACTCTGCTTTATTAACTTCTCTCATCAACCAAACACTCCCTCTTTTCTGCTCCTTTACTTACCACTTGATCTTACAAACTCAGAATTAAACCTCCTTAGAGCATGTCCCTTTTCAGTTCTAATTTTCAGTTTTCATTGCTAATTCACAGCAACGGAGGAAGGGGTTGAGTTATAAAAATACACAAGAGAAGTATCACAGTTGGGATCATACCTGAGAAAAAAATGCCTGCTGAATTTTTTTAGGCTCACCCCAAAATTGAAAAACACAACTCTAATTTTCCAGAGCCATAATCCTACCAGATTCGAAAGCTAAAATAGTCTAGAGATCCGTTTACACAACAATGCGAATATACTTATCACTACTGAAGTGTACACTCAATAATGATTAAAATGGTACATTTTTTTTATGAAAATGAAAAAGTTAAATATAGTGGAATACATAGGGTTTAAGGACATATCACAGCGTCTCTGCTTGTAGAATTCTTTATAAATCTTAGTCAATTTTCCTTTCCATTCTATTTTATATGGATATTATATTCATTCTGAAATAAACTTTTTATTTCAGTGGCTAGTGGTCTCTCCATAAAAGTTATATTGTTTTATAATTTATAATGGCCTATTTACGCATAGAAAACATTGAAATATGAGATAATCTGGCTGCAAGAACTGTCACGCAATTAATTATCAACATTGACTCTGTTGCCTTAGATAACCAGGCAGGTGAAGTCACTTATAATTCTGTACTTCACCAGGCAGGTGAAGTCACTGTACAAGTCTGTACAATTCTGTACATATCTTTGTCCCAAGATGTACACACCATGATGGAGATGACCTCCTCAGGCACATAGGAGTCAACCCACATTGAAGAATACATGAATACTTAACATTCATGTACTAGGATTTTCCCTACATTTCCAGAAGTCCATTGAAGGTATTGGGCACCCTAAAGTATTTAAGTATTCTTTTATTAGGAGATCTCTGGCATCTATTTTCTAAACACCAACAAACACAAAAAGAAACAAAAATACTTCTTTACAGAATCAGCAAGACATAGAATTCTCCACCCCCACCCCCTCCACACACACCTTTTCATTTTTTTGATCACTCCATGTTACTTGGAATTGTATAAAGTCTAATAGATTAGTTTTCCTTCTGTTAAATGATAACGTTTTCTGGCTAATAAACTCAAATGAACGAATTCGCTTAATTGTTGACCTAGGAATAGCATAGCACCTTCTTATTTGGGGGAGGGGGTTGTTCCTCTCTTGACACCAACCATGTTGTTGTAGAGGGCATTGCAGTCATTCTATCTGAGAACTCTAATGGTATTTTGGGACACTTGTGCAAAATCAGATTAATGAGTGTATTCTATGACATTTTATTTATTAAAAAAATTTTTTTTTTAACGTTTAGTTATTATTGAGAAACAGAGACAGAGCATGAGCATGGGAGGGGCAGAGAGAGGGAGAGACACAGAACCCGAAGCAGGCTCCAGGCTCCGAGCTGTCAGCACAGAGCTCAATGCGGGGCTCAAACTCACAAACTGCGAGATCATGACCTGAGGCGAACTCGTATGCTTAACTGACTGAGCCACCCAGGTGCCCCACCGCTATGACATTTTAAATGTGAGGACTGAAGTATGATGTGCAATGACCCTGGCACAGCAAAAATGAATGTATACTACCCTGAGAGCTGCCAATGCCAAGGAGAATTAGCTAGTCAGCTGTAAGAAGTCTGAATGGTGAGAAAAAATTCCAAGATGAAGATGTACAGAATGAGCAACACCTTTCAAATCCCTGTTCTCAGTTATTTCTGGGAATAGCTAATGCGTTGTGATTCCTAGTCTGGTTAGGTAAGCCATAAATTCCACTCTCTGAGTAAGTGCATTCCAGTTGGATTTCTGCCATTTACGATCAAAATGAGTCCTGAATGGATATTTTGATGAATATCTAGACTGATTTTTCCCTCACCCATCTACTAAATTTAGTAGCTGCATAGTCTGAGACTGGATTAATACTCATCATAGAGAATCAGGCTTCAAAAGTAGAAGAATTTGCCATCCTTCATATTCTAAATTTTAACAGCTTCTCTTAGATTATTGAAAGACTCAAATATATTTTCACCCTCTAATGTTGGGTCAACATTTTGGCAGCAAAAAACACTTAAGTATACAGGTATGAGTTATAAATACCAAACAAAAATTAAATCATTGCCCAGCAACTTAAATATATTTCTACTTGTCCAAAAAATAATGGTCTTTCCTTTTAACCAGACCTTTTTCTTGTATCCTTATCGCCATTTCTACATTCATTCAGAATATATTTGCTAAAAACCCAGTTATGACTCAGGTGCACGCTATTCTACAAACTTTACAATATGATGAAAATCACAGTTCACTACTGTTTTAAAGCTGAATTTGTCAGCCATTGTTTATCTTACTTGGAAAACAAAACATTATGAAACACTAATAGTCCTTAGCTAACGTTTAATTTTACATGTCAGCTTGACAGAGCTAAGGGCTGCCCAGATCACTGGTAACACATTATTTCTAGGTGTTTCATGGAACTTCTCAGCTGCCATCATGTGTAAGCCAGTATCTCACAATAAATCTCTTTCTACATATCTATATATAACCTATTGGCTCTTTTTCTCTGGAGAACTCTAATACATCTTTAGAATAGTTGAGTTAATCAGAACCAGATGAATGAGGTCAGAATCAGCAGGATATTTTCATAGGAGTGGTGAGACAATCAACCTGTTGCCGAAGGTCATCATTTCAAATGAACAGCTTTCCGTAATCCTAAAAGTTCTTTCCTAAAAGAAACATTAAAAACCTCAAGGTTACAAGTTAATTGACCCTGGAAGTATTCAATTTTTAAAATAATATGGAAAAGATCTTTGTCTCTTTTTAGAAAAAAAAATATTAAGAATAAAGATACAGATTAGGTATAGATTTCTCTTATTTCATGGTAACTGCCATGTAAATATTTGATAGGCTTCATTATCTTTCTTTGTAAATGAGAGTAATAGATAATCCATTGCTTTGCATGATCAAAAGCACTTGTGTGAACAGCTTCTTAAATAGTGTCATTAAAGTTTTATCACTAAATATTAGCTTGACATTTGTGGCCTCAGGTATCAACTCTAATATTAATCAAAGTTGGATGAAAAATATCTGGATCTTATAACACTATTTAACCCACAAAAGAACAGGGAGTTCAGAATACAGGCCAACATGCAAATATATAAAAATATTACAAAGTAATTCGTTTGGCTCAAGAGTGTTTAAAGAGATGGTGAAAGTACACAGGCTAGAGAAATTCAGTATCCATGTATTGGTGGACTCAGAAAAATCTCTACCAAAGAAATGAAATTTTATCTGGATCCAGGACACATAAGATTTTTCACGGGAGAACGGATAGATAGCGGGTCCATTAGTTTCCTAAGACTGTCGTAACAAGATACCACAGAGTGGTGGTTTAAAACAGTAGAAACATATTCTCTTACAGTTCCTAAGACTAACAGTGCTAAATCCAGGTGTTGGTAGGGCCATGCTCCCCTCAAGTCTTCTAGGGAAAGATCCTTCCTAGCCTCTTCCAGGTTCTGCTAGTTCCAGGAATTCCCTGGTTTGTGAAGCCTAACTCCAATCTCTGTCCTCCTATTCCCTTTGTTCTTTAGGAGAGAACAGTTTTTTGGAATTGTGGAAGGGGAGGAATATTGGCCACTGATCAGAATCAACTGAAAAGAGATAACTCTAAATCAGAGGTTTGTGATGTAAGGGATAGCAATATGACTCATGACATCTTATATGTGGAATTCAAGAAACACAACAGATGAACATAGGGGAAGGGAAGGAAAAATAAGATAAAAACAGAGAGAGAGGCAAACCATAAGAGACTCTTAAAATACAGAGAACAAACAGGGTTGCTGAAGGAGTGTTGAGTGGAGGGATGGGCTAAATGGGTGATGGGCATTAAGGAGGGCACTTGTTGAGATGAGCACTAGGCATTATATGTAAGTGATGAATCACTAATTCTACTCCTGAAACCAATACTACACTATGTTAGCTAACTAGAATTTAAATAAATTTTTAAAAAAGAAGGGAAATACACCCCCTGAGTTGAAGAAAGTAATAAAGTGCATGTGAGCACATTAGAGAATACCACTTTGTGTAATGGCCAGATTCCTCATACTTGCCACACTCTTTTATCTCCTTCCAAGATTATTCTTGAGCAGGTATCTGCCCCTTATTGAGTCATCTCAAATCAAGATATGTAATGATCAGAAAAGAACCAGCAACAGAAAATTAACAGACAGATGAAGAATACATATTAGAATATTTATGATAAAATTTCAGATATATAGCTCTCACAACTCTATTTCTGAGCATAATGTTCTCATAATGAGAAATCAACAAGAAAATTTTGGAATGCCAGTGTGAGGTCAATAAATTAAAGAGACTTAAGCCATTACCTATGTTAACTGATGGGGAGGAGGTGACTACTAAAAGAACAAAAACAGAATAACCCAGGATGAAGGGGTGAGAACTGTTTGAAGTATAATAATATTAAAAATTATCTTTCTTTTCTAGTCACCTTCCAAAATGAAAACATGATGTCATTTCCCAAATCAACTTGTGTTGCTAGCTATTTACTGTGCTTTGAACACTTTAAAATTTATTTGCATGGCTTTTAATGTGGTTGCAATCCACTCTTTTCTTCTTTTACCTCTACCATTTTATCTTATTTGTTGATGTTCATAGATGTGCCATGAACTTCTGTGACTTTTATATTTACTTCATTTTGATCTTTCTACCATTCTATTTAAAAGATCCTTCCTCAAATTTTTGGTATTGTTATTGTCAATCTCCTTTAAGAACCAGGTCAAATGTCACCTTCTCTGTGAATTTTCCCTTAGCAGGCAAAAATAATTATTCTTTCATTACTTTGTTTATGCTTCTATCAAAATATAGGACACACTTAGGAACATTAATTAGTGGCATTTGAATAATCAATAGTTCTTTTCAACTGGAATTAGAGTTCCAGGTAGAATAGTAACAAGTTTTGGGTCAACTGTTACAGGATAAAGGGAGGAAAGGGTGGGCTTGGCAGTTGTCAGATGAGATTATATAAATTTAGTCTGTGAGGGACCCAGATATATTTGTGGTGATTCTTGGGAGAATGAGCCATTTCTACAAAACATAACCTAACGGGCATGGAAAACAAGAATAAACAGCAAAAAGAAGGAGTAGGTTAATGACAGGGAAACTCAAAGACAGAAGTTACTCAGAACCCATGCCAACAGCCTCTGTCAGAGTTTATCTGCAGCCAAAAATGGCCCTGCTGCCATAGCACCTAGAAATTGGAAAGTTTATGAGGAGAAAACATAAAAGACAAAAGCAAAACAAGGACCCACAATGGACCAAACATCAAATGGATTACTAAGACAAGAATTCAAACCAAGGGAAACATGAGAGAAGAGTTGTCAGAATTAAACTCACCAGGAGAATGTCAGACTCCCGGACAAGAGAGGCTTGGTACCAAACTCCATTTTTTTGTGATAGAATTTTAACTCATTCCTACCTTAGTTCAGTGATTCTTAAACCTGTATGATTACCACCATGACTGTTGTCTCTTAAACTACAAATCCAAATTTGTACACTTCCAAAGGCTTAGAATCAATAAATCTGTACTGAAAACCAACACATTAAAAGACAGATAAGGAAAGTCAGTCTAATATTTTCAGCCTGTTTTTTTCTAGGCTGGAAACATGGCACAATTAGGGTTAACTCATGTTTTCCCCTTTGTTTCTCTCCATTTATCTTGAGCTTTTAATTTCACCAGTGTTTCTATTGAAAACTTTTCTCATTTGTAGTATCTCACCTGAATTCTTGTTATTTTGTCCCTTGGATATCTTGCTCTAGGTGATGGGTTGTTTTATTTCTGTTTCAAGGGAACAGTCCCAGGTGTCCGAAGATGTGTTCTCTTCCACTTTCCCAATAGTTCTTGCCTCAAATCCCTGTTTGTAAGTAAGCTAGTATCTTTGGTTTTATTTCACTAGCACCAAGACTCTTCTTGACTCAACAGCTTCTACCCTCACATTTTTATCAACAGATTCATCAAGAATATTTGCAATTAATACGCTTATGCTAGTTTTAATGGTATGGTTTCAAAACTATAATTAACACTTCAGTATATAATTAATACTAACATTTCAACCATATATTAGAGCTGACAAATTTCTGATTAAATGAACGAACTGAATAAGTATTCAGCAAACATTTACCTACAACATTACAGCTGACAAATTTCTGACTAAATGAACGAACTGAATAAGTATTCAACAAACATTTATCTACAACTACTGTCTGAACCATAGTAATTAGATGAAGACTGGGAGACAATGACAAATCAATTCCAAAAGCAAATTTACAATCTCTTGAAAATGAAAAAAGAAAGCCATAATGGAGCCCTGTTTTGATTTTAATGACTGTAAAATACTAGCACATATGTTAAATGCAGACCATGTATAAAGGGGTGTGTTATTATACCCAATTATATTTTAATGCAGAATAGGGCATTTTTTCCAGTAAAGAGTTACATAATAAATGTTTTCAGATTTGTGGGTCATATTCTGTTGAAGCTATTCAAACCTTCCATTATAATGTGAGAGCAGCCATGAACAAAATATAAAAGAATGGGTGTGGTTGTGCTTCGACAAACTTTGTTTACAAAAACCAGACAGGTGACTGAATTTGATCCTCTATATCATACTTTATTAGTGCCTGTTTTAGTGGACATGATTTGTCCATGGTATGTCACATATTGGTGCAATAAAATACTAAAAGATTTTCTTTTTTAAAAACCCTCCTATATAATATGTACTGAAGATATGACAAACTTTATATAGAATGTAGCAAGTTATTTCACAATATAAAAGTTCTAGAATTCATATCATCAAATATTTATTACATCCTCTATGCTGCATGATACAAGGAGAAAGGAAAGGGTTTATTAGTATGAAAATCTTCCTAACAAGTTGTTATGACTTTGTTAAATTCACATTTGTCAAGTGGAGCAAAAGGTGCTGGATGGTTAGGTCGTAGGCTAACAACAGACCACAAAAGAAACTGAAATAGAGAAGTTAATTACTCACAAGTCCAGAAGAAAGCACACAGCACACCTTGAAAGGCTACCACGTAATTATTAGAAACTAGAAGAGGGAAGGAAGGATCCTTCCCTACTGCTTTCAGAGGAGCACAGCACTGTCAACAGTTCGGTTTTAGATTTCTAGCCTCCATAACTATGGAGGAATAAGTTTTTGTTGTTTCAAACCACCACATTTGTGGTGATTTGTTATGGCAGCCCTAGGTGGGATAATACTCAAATATATCTCTCAAAGTTGTGCTGAAGGGATTGTTCTCTGGATCCTCTCAGGTGATCTAGTTAGGCAGTAAGAAAACGGGTGACGTACAAAATCTGCTCCAGCATTCCTACCTCCTTAAGTCTTGGACCCCAAGGACCTTCTGTTATCTCAAATATTTTTATAAATATTGACCTTCATTGTATCCTAAATACCACACTGGCAATAGGATCATTAATCTCTTTAAATCTAATTGATCAGATTCCCAACCTTAAGTCTGTCCCCACAGAAACACTGCTGGCATCAAAAAACTTATTAATTTTGATATACTCAAGGGGAACAAAAAGCCACTACAATTTTTCAGGGAAGAGTTTAATAGAGGAATGTGAAGTCCATGTTGGAGAAAGGTCTGGAGTGGTCTTCAAACCGGAGCAGGTGAAGAAGGTGAAGCTCGTGGAGAAGGCTAGGAAGCTGCTACATTTGGGTGCCGCTACCACAAAGAGGGATATTTCTGGAGGGTGCCTTGGCTACTAGCGTCTTGGCTTCCAGTCGTAATAGCTTCTAAATTTCATCTAAACTCTTCTCGTTGACAAACCCTAACCCAACACCATACATTGAAAAGGAATTTAAGGAAACTAGTTCCCAGTTCTATCAGCAAGTGATGAGTAGAAGTTAAAGGTGGCTATGACACAGGAACCTTTGATTCCAGTCTAATAACAACTCTCAAATATGCTTTTGCTCGTATCTTTTTCCTTAAAAACTGAGATAAGACACTCCCTTAAAATGTTTCCTTAAATTGTAGTTCTGTTTTGGATGTTTATTTTATTTTTTTTTTATATGAAATTTATTGTCAAATTGGTTTCCATACAACACCCAGTGCTCATCCCAAAAGGTGCCCTCCTCAGTACCCATCACCCACCCTCTCCTCCCTCCCACCCCCCATCAACCCTTAGTTTGTTCTGGGTTCTCAACAGCCTCTTATGCTTTGGCTCTCTCCCACTCTAACCTCTTTTTTTTTTTTTTTTTGTTCCCCTCCCCCATGGGTTTCTCTTAAGTTTCTCAGGATCCACATAAGAGTGAAACCATATGGTATCTGTCTTTCTCTGTATGGCTTATTTCACTTAGCATCACACTCTCCAGTTCCATCCACGTTGCTACAAAAGGCCATATTTCATTTTTTCTCATTGCCACGTAGTACTCCATTGTGTATATAAACCACAATTTCTTTATCCATTCATCAGTTGATGGACATTTAGGCTCTTTCCATAATTTGGCTATTGTTGAGAGTGCTGCTATGAACATTGGGGTACAAGTGCCCCTATGCATCAGTACTCCTGTGTCCCTTGGATAAATTCCTAGCAGTGCTACTGCTGGGTCATAGGGTAGGTCTATTTTTAATTTTCTGAGGAACCTCCACACTGCTTTCCAGAGCGGCTGCACCAATTTGCATTCCCACCAACAGTGCAAGAGGGTTCCCATTTCTCCACATCCTCTCCAGCATCTATAGTCTCCTGATTTGTTCATTTTGGCCACTCTGACTGGCGTGAGGTGATATCTGAGTGTGGTTTTGATTTGTATTTCCCTGATAAGGAGCGACGCTGAACATCTTTTCATGTGCCTGTTGGCCATCCGGATGTCTTCTTTAGAGAAGTGTCTATTCATGTTTTCTGCCCATTTCTTCACTGGGTTATTTGCTTTTCGGGTGTGGAGTTTGGTGAGCTCTTTATAGATTTTGGATACTAGCCCTTTGTCCGATATGTCATTTGCAAATATCTTTTCCCATTCCGTTGGTTGCCTTTTAGTTTTGTTGGTTGTTTCCTTTGCTGTGCAGAAGCTTTTTATCTTCATAAGGTCCCAGTAATTCACTTTTGCTTTTAATTCCCTTGCCTTTGGGGATGTGTTGAGTAAGAGATTGCTACGGCTGAGGTCAGAGAGGTCTTTTCCTGCTTTCTCCTCTAAGGTTTTGATGGTTTCCTGTCTCACATTCAGGTCCTTTATCCATTTTGAGTTTATTTTTGTGAATGGTGTGAGAAAGTGGTCTAGTTTCAACTTTCTGCATGTTGCTGTCCAGTTCTCCCAGCACCATTTGTTAAAGAGACTGTCTTTTTTCCATTGGATGTTCTTTCCTGCTTTGTCAAAGATGAGTTGGCCATACGTTTGTGGGTCTAGTTCTGGGGTTTCTATTCTATTCCATTGGTCTATGTGTCTGTTTTTGTGCCAATACCATGCTGTCTTGATGATGACAGCTTTGTAGTAGAGGCTAAAGTCTGGGATTGTGATGCCTCCTGCTTTGGTCTTCTTCTTCAAAATTACTTTGGCTATTCGGGGCCTTTTGTGGTTCCATATGAATTTTAGGATTGCTTGTTCTAGTTTCGAGAAGAATGCTGGTGCAATTTTGATTGGGATTGCATTGAATGTGTAGATAGCTTTGGGTAGTATTGACATTTTGACAATATTTATTCCTCCAATCCATGAGCAGGGAATGTCTTTCCATTTCTTTAAATCTTCTTCAATTACCTTCATAAGCTTTCTATAGTTTTCAGCATACAGATCCTTTACATCTTTGGTTAGATTGATTCCTAGGTATTTTATGCTTCTTGGTGCAATTGTGAATGGGATCAGTTTCTTTATTTGTCTTTCTGTTGCTTCATTGTTAGTGTATAAGAATGCAACTGATTTCTGTACATTGATTTTGTATCCTGCAACTTTGCTGAATTCATGTATCAGTTCTAGCAGACTTTTGGTGGAGTCTATCGGATTTTCCATGTATAATATCATGTCATCTGCAAAGAGCGAAAGCTTGACTTCATCTTTGCCAATTTTGACGCCTTTGATTTCCTTTTGTTGTCTGATTGCTGTTGCTAGAACTTCCAGCACTATGTTAAATAACAGCGGTGAGAGTGGGCATCCCTGTCGTGTTCCTGATCTCAGGGAAAAAGCTCTCAGTTTTTCCCCGTTGAGGATGATGTTAGCTGTGGGCTTTTCATAAATGGCTTTTATGATCTTTAAGTATGTTCCTTCTATCCCGACTTTCTCAAGAGTTTTTATTAAGAAAGGGTGCTGGATTTTATCAAAGGCCTTTTCTGCATCGATTGACAGAATCATATGGTTTTTCTCCTTTTTTTTGTTAATGTGATGTATCACTTTGATTGATTTGTGAATGTTGAACCAGCCCTGCATCCCAGGAATGAATCCCACTTGATCATGGTGAATAATTCTTTTTATATGCCGTTGAATTCGATTTGCTAGTATCTTATTGAGAATTTTTGCATCCATATTCATCAGGGATATTGGCCTGTAGTTCTCTTTTTTTACTGGATCTCTGTCTGGTTTAGGAATCAAAGTAATACTGGCTTCATAGAATGAGTCTGGAAGTTTTCCTTCCCTTTCTATTTCTTGGAATAGCTTGAGAAGGATAGGTATTATCTCTGCTTTAAACGTCTGGTAGAACTCCCCTGGGAAGCCATCTGGTCCTGGACTCTTATTTGTTGGGAGATTTTTGATAACCGATTCAATTTCTTCGCTGGTGATGGGTCTGTTCAAGCTTTCTATTTCCTCCTGATTGAGTTTTGGAAGAGTGTGGGTGTTCAGGAATTTGTCCATTTCTTCCAGGTTGTCCAATTTGTTGGCATATAATTTTTCATAGTATTCCCTGATAATTGTTTGTATCTCTGAGGGATTGGTTGTAATAATTCCATTTTCATTCATGATTTTATTTATTTGGGTCATCTCCCTTTTCTTTTTGAGAAGCCTGGCTAGAGGTTTGTCAATTTTGTTTATTTTTTCAAAAACCAACTCTTGGTTTCGTTGATCTGCTCTACAGTTTTTTTAGATTCTATATTGTTTATTTCTGCTCTGATCTTTATTATTTCTCTTCTTCTGCTGGGTTTAGGCTGCCTTTGCTGTTCTGCTTCTATTTCCTTTAGGTGTGCTGTTAGATTTTGTATTTGGGATTTTTCTTGTTTCTTGAGATAGGCCTGGATTGCAATGTATTTTCCTCTCAGGACTGCCTTCGCTGCATCCCAAAGCGTTTGGATTGTTGTATTTTCATTTTCGTTTGTTTCCATATATTTTTTAATTTCTTCTCTAATTGCCTGGTTGACCCACTCATTCGTTAGTAGGGTGTTCTTCAACCTCCATGCTTTTGGAGGTTTTCCAGACTTTTTTCTGTGGTTGATTTCAAGCTTCATAGCATTGTGGTCTGAAAGTATGCATGGTATGATTTCAATTCTTGTAAACTTATGAAGGGCTGTTTTGTGACCCAGTATATGATCTATCTTGGAGAATGTTCCATGTGCACTCGAGAAGAAAGTATATTCTGTTGCTTTGGGATGCAGAGTTCTAAATATATCTGTCAAGTCCATCTGATCCAATGTCTCATTCAGGGCCCTTGTTTCTTTATTGACCATGTGTCTAGTTGATCTATCCATTTCTGTAAGTGGGGTGTTAAAGTCCCCTGCAATTACCACATTCTTATCAATAAGGTTGCTTATGTTTATGAGTAATTGTTTTATATATTTGGGCGCTCCGGTATTCGGTGCATAGACATTTATAATTGTTAGCTCTTCCTGATGGATAGACCCTGTCACTATTATATAATGTCCTTCTTCATCTCTTGTTACAGCCTTTAATTTAAAGTCTAGTTTGTCTGATATAAGGATGGCTACTCCAGCTTTCTTTTGGCTTCCAGTAGCATGATAAATAGATCTCCATCCCCTCACTCTCAATCTAAAGGTGTCCTCAGGTCTAAAATGAGTCTCTTGTAGACAGCAAATAGATGGGTCTTGTTTTTTTATCCATTCTGATACCCTAAGTCTTTTGGTTGGCGCATTTAATCCATTTACATTCAGTGTTATTATAGAAAGGTATGGGTTTAGAGTCATTGTGATGTCTGTATGTTTTATGCTTGTAGTGATGTCTCTGGTACTTTGTCTCACAGGGTCCCCCTTAGGATCTCTTGGAGGGCTGGTTTAGTGGTGACAAATTCCTTCAGTTTTTGTTTGTTTGGGAAGACCTTTATCTCTCCTTCGATTCTAAATGACAGACTTGCTGGATAAAGGATTCTCGGCTGCATATTTTTTCTGTCTAGCACACTGAAAATCTCGTGCCAATTCTTTCTGGCCTGCCAAGTTTCAAAAGAGAGATCAGTCACGAGTCTTATAGGTCTCCCTTTATATGTGAGGGCACGTTTACCCCTTGCTGCTTTCAGAATTTTCTCTTTATCCTTGTATTTTGCCAGTTTCACTATGATATGTCGTGCAGAAGATCGATTCAAGTTACGTCTGAAGGGAGTTCTCTGTGCCTCTTGGATTTCAATGCCTTTTTCCTTCCCCAGTTCAGGGAAGTTCTCAGCTATTATTTCTTCAAGTACCCCTTCAGCACCTTTCCCTCTCTCTTCCTCCTCTGGGATACCAATAATGCGTATATTATTTCTTTTTAGTGTATCACTTAGTTCTCTAATTTTCCCCTCGTACTCCTGGATTTTTTTCTCTCTCTTTTTCTCAGCTTCCTCTTTTTCCATAACTTTATCTTCTAGTTCACCTATTCTCTCCTCTGCCTCTTCAATCCGAGCCGTGGTGGTTTCCATTTTGTTATGCATTTCGTTTAAAGCGTTTTTCAGCTCCTCGTGACTGTTCCTTAGTCCCTTGATCTCTGTAGCAAGAGATTCTCTGCTGTCCGCTATACTGTTTTCAAGCCCAGCGATTAATTTTATGACTATTATTCTAAATTCACTTTCTGTTATATTATTTAAATCCTTTTTGATCAGCTCATTAGCTGTTGTTATTTCCTGGAGATTCTTCTGAGGGGAATTCTTCCGCTTGGTCATTTTGGATAGTCCCTGGCGTGGTGAGGACCTGCAGGGCACTTCCCCTGTGCTGTGGTGTATAACTGGAGTTGGTGGGCGGAGCCGCAGTCAGACCTGATGTCTGCCCCCAGCCCACCGCTGTGTCCACAGTCAGACTGGTGCGTGCCTTCTCTTCCCCTCTCCTATGGGCGGGATTCACTGTGGGGTGGGGTGGCCTGTCTGGGCTACTTGCAGACTGCCAGGCTTGTGATGCTGGGGATCTGGCGTCTTAGCTGGGGTGGGTAGGCAAGGTGCACAGGGGCAGGAGGGGCAGGCTTAGCTTGCTTCTCCTTAGGTGATCCTCTTCAGGAGGGGCCCTGTGGCAGCAGGAGGGAGTCAGATCCGCTGCCGGAGGTTTGGCTCCGCAGAAGCACAGAGTTGGGTGTTTGCGCGCGGAGCGAGCAAGTTCCCTGGCAGGAACTGGTTCTCTTTGGGATTTTGGCTGGGGGATGGGCGGGGGAGATGGCGCTGGCGAGCGCCTTTGTTCCCCACCAAACTGAGCTCTGTCGTCCGGGGGCTCAGCAGCTCTCCTTCCCTTTGTCCTCCAGCCTTCCCGCTTTCTGAGCAGAGCTGTTAATTTATGACCTCCCAGACGCTAAGTCGCGCTTGCTGTCGGAACACAGTCCGTCAGGCCCCTCCGCTTTTTGCAAGCCAGACTCGGGGGCTCTGCTTGGCCGGCGAGCCACCCCTCCGCCCCGGCTCCCTCCCGCCAGTCCGTGGAGCGCGCACCGCCTCGCCGCCCTTCCTACCCTCTTCCGTGGGCCTCTCGTCTGCGCTTGGCTCCGGCGACTCCGTTCTGCTAATCCTCTGGTGGTTTTCTGGGTTATTTAGGCAGGTGTAGGTGGAATCTAAGTGATCAGCAGGACGCGCGGTGAGCCCAGCGTCCTCCTACGCCGCCATCTTCCCTCTCTCCCTGGATGTTTATTGACTCAAGTTAGTTTCAAGTTTTATATGCCTGTAAGTAGGCAGGAAATTATTAATTTTCTCTAGAGTTGAATTTAGTATAAAGAAGAAATACAGGATTTTAGCAGCCATGTTGATGAGGTTTCAGTGAAACTGGCATTGAGACATCTAACTTAAACATCATGACAAAAACAATACGTTCCATTAGAGATCTCTCATACTTCAAGATAGTTGATTAGTCTATATTCAATTGATAGTATCACATGACGGAATGTTTCATGTTTTTTTTTTTAAGTGTATTTATTTATTTTGAGAGAGACAGAAACAGCGCAAGGGGGGAGGGGCAGAGAGAGAGGGAGACAGAGAATTCCAAGCAGGCTCCACACTGTCAGCATGGAGCCAGATGTGGGCTGGAACTCACAAAACCATGAGATCATGACCTGAGCTGAAACCAAGAGCTGGATGCTTAACTGAGTGAGCCACCCAGCCCCAGCTAGAATGTTTCATGTTTAAGCACAGATTCAATTCTGCATTGTAGTTATTATTTTTCTAATAACAGGCTGGGCCACAAGCTAAGGCAATGAGGTAGTGTTATATTTTTAGTTACGCCCTTAAAAAGGCAATACATTTCTTACTGATTCTCCTATTTTCAAGAAAATAATATGATGGCATAAAAAATTGATTAATAATTGCAAAATACTCCTAAAATCTTCCACTAATAATTATTTATCCATTTCTGATTATTTTTCTAGCTTTACTGAGAAATAATTAATATATAACATTGTGTGGTGTACAATGTATTAATTTGATACATTTATATATATTACAAAATGATTGCCACCATAGCATTAACTAACACTTCCACCCTCATACCTTTTGTGTGTGTGTGTGTGTGTGTGTGTGTATGTTGAGAACAATTAAGATATATTCTCTTAGCAAGTGTCAAGTATATAGGACAGTATTACTAGCTATAATCACCATGCTGCATATTAGAATCCCAGAACTTGTTAATCTTATAACTGGAAGTTGGTACCTTTTGACCAGTATCTCTCACTTTCCCCTTCACTATGCCCCTGATAACCACTTTTCTACTTTGTTTCTCTAAGTTCAGCTTTTTCAATTCCACATAGTCATGAAATCATACAGTATTTGTCTTTATCTGTCTGACTTACCTCACTTATCATAATGCCATCAAGGTTCATCCAAGCAAAATGCAGCATTTCTCATAACCAAACAATATTCCACATTATATACGCATCTTCTTTATCCATTCATCATTGATGGACCCTTTGGTTGTTTCTCAATCTTGGCTATTGTGAATGATGCTGGAATGAACATAGTGACGCAGATACCTCTTTAAGATCCTGTTTTCATTTCCTTTGGATATGTACCCAGAAGTGGGATTGCTGGATTTTATGGTAGTTCTACTTTTAATTTTTTTAAGAACCTCCATACTGTTTTCCATAGTGGGTGCACCAATTTACATTCCCATCAACACCATTATAGGCATTCCCTTTTCTCCACACCCTCTACAACACTCTCCACACCCTCGACCATAAAGACATTTATCTTTTTGATGATTGGCACTCTGACACATGTGAAGTGATATCTCATTGTGGTTTGGATTTGCTTCCTAATGATTAGTGATGTCAAGCATCTTTTCATGTAGCTGTTTGGGAAAATGTCCATTCAGTTCCATTGCCCATTTTTAAATTGTTTTTTTTTTTTTTTTTTGGTTTGTTTTGTTTTGCTATGGAACTATATGTGTTCTTTATGTATTTTGGATATTGACCCTTTATCAGATATAATTTGCAAGTATCTCTTCCCATTCCATAGGTTGTCTTTTAATTTTGTCGGTTTCTTTTGCTGTGCAGAGATTTTCAGTTTCATGTAGTCACAATTGTTTATTTTTTCATTTGTTGCTTGTGCTATTGGTATCATATCCTGAAAATTGTCAAGGGACTTTTTCCCTATGTTATTTTCTAGGAGTTTTATGGTTTTAGGTCTTAGGTTTTAAGACTTTAATCCAGGTCTCTGTTAACTGCAATAGCTCCTGCTGTGTGTCTTCTAGTAACAGCCTCTACTATTCTTCCTTGTTCCCAGCTCTAGACATCTTAGTTTTGCTGATCTGGGTGGGGTGAAAACACAGCGAGATCTTCATGCAGTGCCCCAAGAGGCTGGAGAAGGTGCTTGCTCACTCTGTTTTTCCTTTCCTGGCAAGAAGAACTCATTCCACCTGGCAAGTAAGTTCCTTCTTGTTGTCCAACATTCCTGGCTTCAGGGATGAGATGCTACAGGCAAACTGAAGTCTTCCTTCTCTTCTATGTGATATTTTCACTTTTTCCCACTGTATGGCTAACACTTTCTGAGTGGACTCTACAGGTCTCCCAGAGTTGTTTATGTTCATGGATAGTTGATCTTTTCTGGAGAACAGGAAAACTGGGTTCTCCCACATTGCCATGTTTTTGCAACCCTTCCACTAATTTTCAGATGAATGAGATTATTTCATAAAGCAATGGTGTTTAATGTGTTTAAGTTAGCAACTAATCAACTTTTTTTCTTCCTCACTATTATAAAAAATATAACTTTCTTCCTGGTTGTAACAGAATTTCAAAGAGTGAAATTCGGTTTGTTCAAATATTCATACACTGACCATCCATCTTCTTGCTATTTCCTGCAAAGAAGATCAACAGAAACCAAACAAGCCTGGGATTTTGACTATAAGGAGTCCTGGAGTCTCAAAAGAAGAGAAATTAATACCTTAAAAAGAAATGGAGGACCCAAGTTAGAATAAAGGGACTTGTATCCCATATTTGGAGGAACATGTATGTTTGGTAGTTATAGATGTGGTCTCTTCTGATGACCCTTAGGGTTACTGCCACCTCTTCCATAATATGTCCCATGTCTCCATTGTTAGAGACAAACTACAGAATGAAAGAATCATGAGAAAGTACTCTCTTAGGTTCATACATTATTAGTGTATCTTGAGGGTAGCTAACACTGTATGAAATCAGAATTCAGCTTTCACAGGTGGAAAATTCTCAAATCCAGTCATTCAGCAATTATTCTTTTTGATTATCTCCTATTCAGGATACTCTATTAGAAAAAACAGATAATAGTCAAATTTAAATGCTACCATGATTCTTCTACAACATAATATTCATGTATATTTGGAGAACTTTGTTCTGTCACATTATTTTCAACACATTAGGTTTTAGAATAAGTATCATTTAGGAGAAAAGCCTAAGTAATTACACCTGAATTACATCAAATTTTAAGCTGTCAGGTCACTGAGGAGTAGAGATGTAGCATTTTTACGTTTGTGTGCCTGCTGTAATGATATATTCCAGTTAAAGCCGTGAAAGGAGGTCAGTGAAGCTAAAAGGAACATAATTTCCAGAACAATATCATAGCAGTAAAGAGCACAAGGTCTAGCATTAAATGGCTTGATTTGAGACCAGTCTCTAATCGTCCTCAAAAATTCCTCCCATTGAGAACTTTGGGAATTTATATAATTTTGCAGGGCTTGATTTTCTTTTTATAAAAATAATGGTAATGGTAATTCCATCCTCATACATAAAATATGTAAACATTTAAAGTCACAGTATGCCCATGGTAGACATGCAACAGGGTAATTAGTATGGCTTGTTAAAATTTCAAATATATTTAGTCCAATTAAATGGAAACATGGAATATGCATTTTGGCCTTTAGATATCGAGGTTTCCTCAAGTGCAGGGTCAATTGCTGTATGATTCAGCTGTAGACGTTCTTGCATTTGTAACCTGGATGTGTCATATTTTTTCAGGGTTTAAAGTAAAGCTTCCTACTTACGCCTTACCGCAGAAGTAAAGTTTTTGGTTATCTATGTGGTTTTTTTTTCCTCTCCTCCCTTTCTTTCTTCCCTCCTTTTGTCCTGCCTTCTTCTCTTTTCCTTCCTTCTTTTTTTTTTTTTTTTTTGTTTTCACTGCATTTATTACTAACAATATTGGTGTTTTTCTTTTATTCTTGTCATTCTCAAAAACCATGTTCATTGTTTGATGGATAACCTATTCTGGAACTTATCAGTCTTGAAATTTCGAAATCGATTTAGCACTAACAATATAAAAATATAATAGTAAAAGTAGACGTGCTAATTTATGAATCTCTGTTAAATTATCAAAAAATACATGCTTCTTAAAAAAAGATACATGTTATGTTTTTAGGTTTTGAAATTAAATATTATAAATAGCATCAAATGTTTAAAACATCTTATTGAAAGTTTTTGGTAGTTGAAACCTGATTTTAACTTAAGTAACATATATTTTTTTAATTATAAAAAACACTACTAAAATAAACACATTGAGTAGGCAAAAATGCCCACATTTCAATTTGATGGCAGGCATGCATCACTGATCTATTTTTAGGGGGAGGCTTAGTATATCAGATGCCTATGTCATGATGGTCAAGGTTTGAACACTTGGTAAGGGTGGTCTGACCCTTATATGTTGGTATTGTCAGTCCTGCCTGTTTTTGTTTCAGTGTTATCTTTATCCACCTCAAGGTATATATTTACTTATTCATTTGAATTTCTGGTGCATGAAGTTAAATAAATTTTATATCTTAGTTTATGACATGTCATTTTCATTACAAGATTTTACTTTAATTATTTATGTTTCCCCCTTAACCTTTCACTATCCCTGCCATCCTTTTCCTCCCATAAGCACATAACCTTCAGATTTTGTTACATTTTTGTTTACATAGTATCATCTCACTGAAAGGAAATCTAGAACAAAATGCCAAGATCAAAGTGAGGATGCAGTGAAGGATCGTGACTGTCACTGTACTTCACAAAGGCCCCTTATTTAAAGTGTTTTCTCAAAACTAAAAATAACAATAATGAAATAGTCAAACTACAAGTATCACTACTTTCAAATGTTTTGCATTTACTACTTTAAGGCAATAGAAAAAAGTTAAAGTGTATATCCTATTCCCCAGAAATAACTGTTCAAAACAGATTTTTCCCATAAGGTTTACATTACTGGTTGAAATTTCTTCCCAACCTTACATTACAGTCCATAAATTTTTATTTGTTTAAATGACAATATAGATGTGAGGGACTTTACTATGAGCTGTAGAGGATCTGAATCATAATGATATGATTTTAAGAGGCACAGAAAAACTGACAGCTACTGGTTTACTATAGCTGCCTCTATATGCCTCAGATTTGAATATAGTAAGAGACTACAATGGATGATGGAGAGGGACACAGCGTGAGAGATAAAAATACTCTTCTATGTTAATTATAAATTGATGGCGCAAAAACAATGGAGACCCTATTCTCAGTTTTTGACAGAATGCATAAGTCCCGGTTTTCTTGAGATGGCAGAAGATGGGTGGGAAAAGGGGCACTGGGACTCCTACATACAATCACATTCACTACAAATCAACGCCTTATAATCAAATGAGACAACTGGGATCCCTGCTACACGGGATCAGTTCTGTTTATATAACGAGCAAAACATACTACCTAAAAAAAAATAAATTCTACTTTTGTTTTTAACTGCTTTTTCCACATTGGTTTTCCACATTTTTTTCTAATATTCTAGCATTTCTGCAGATGGTGATGGCAGCAGTGAGGTAACACTGTAACTCTGAGAGAGCGAAAGAATCGAATTAGTTATTCCAAATTCTTGAAAGCAAGCATCATGCCCTGAACTTGCTTTACATTAATGATGGCTCTTTGCAAGAGAGCACGCAAACTGGAGAACGGTAAGTCTCTATTATGCAATTTTTGATACAAAATCAATTTGTTTGCTTTAGATTAGTAACGACCCTCTCTTTTATATTCATAAACTCATGAGTATAGCTCTCAGTTATAAGATGAGTTGATGAGAATGAAGGATGGACTTAGCCAAAGTCAATTTTCACCAGACAGCAATAAAGAGACCGTGCATCAAAACTGTACTCTACTGAAACAGAGGACACTAAAA
Organism: Puma concolor; assembly: GCF_028749965.1. Classification (NCBI taxonomy): domain Eukaryota; kingdom Metazoa; phylum Chordata; class Mammalia; order Carnivora; family Felidae; genus Puma; species Puma concolor. The sequence continues at coordinate 27,276,686 of NC_141668.1, read as the reverse complement.
TGAGAAATAAAAGTAAGAAGACATAGAAAGTAAAGGTACAATATAAGTTTACAAGTATTTGCAGCAGAGTTGTCCAAGTCCTAATGAGAAAGGCAGTAACTGGACATTCATCCAGTATCACAGGCAGTCCACAAGTCAGCAAAATATGCGTGGTAAAGAAGCAGAGAAAGTAACAAACAGGTATAACAGCTGAAGAAGAAAACAATCAGTGAATATTTTATAAGCCCATTAAAACCAGGACATTTTGAAATGGGAAGAATGGTACATTGACGTCAAATGGACAAGATAATTTGTTACAGATTTGTTATTAGATATCTCTAATACTAATCACCACCGACATCATCATCATAGCTACAAGTCATTGAGTACCTACCATGAGTCAATCAGCTCCTCCAGGAGCTGTAAGAGTTCCCATAGCCTTACTATGAGATCAAATAATTTGCCTTAAGTTACATAGAATTAGTTTCAAATCTCAGTTTTTCTACTTCATTCATCAGTAGAACTTTGGCAAATAGTTTAACCCTTTAACCCTTTGCTTAATCATGACATATTACATTAGATCAGTTTTGCTGTTTAAAAAAATGTACTTTATTTGCTGTACATCATTTGCATCATTGATGCAGTATTTTACTCTTAAATAAAAGAACACTGTGTTTGCTTATGAATGTTTAAATAGAATATCCTTTTATTGAGTTTACTTCTTCTTTGACATTTCTTTTAGGGTTTACATGCAACAGTCATTGTTTATTCTTTCCTAAATACTAAATATTTTACCTCAAATTCACACTTAGCATATCAGTTCTACAAAGAAATGCCTACAAACTGATCTACTGGCTTATGTATAGGATATAGTTGTTGGGTTTTTTCTAGGATGATTTCTAAAAATATTTTGGCAGTATATCACTAATTTGACAAGCTATCAAGTTGTAAAACTCTGGTAAAAGCAAAATACTATATGGTTTTATTTGCCCATGTTAAAGACTGAAGTCCAGCATATCTATATAATAAAAAAAAAAAAACCCAGAAAATATACATTAAGCATCTATATAGCTTACTTCTCATTCCCAAGATGATGTTGGAGTATATAAAATACCCCCAACTTTATACATTTTTCTAACAAAGAGGATACTCATATAGCAAATTTAAATCATAATTTTAATCTTTTATTTCAGCTGTAGAATAATTTAATTTTAAAGCAGATTTATCTTCCTAAATAGGTTAAAATTTTTGAAATATGATCAATTGATTAATCAAGTTATTGGATGATTTAAAAGTGCCTAAAAACAGAAAAATAATGGGGCGCCTGGGTGGCGCAGTCGGTTAAGCGTCTGACTTCAGCCAGGTCACGATCTCGCGCTCCGTGAGTTCAAGCCCCGCGTCGGGCTCTGGGCTGATGGCTCGGAGCCTGGAGCCTGTTTCCGATTCTGTGTCTCCCTCTCTCTCTGCCCCTCCCCCGTTCATGCTCTGTCTCTCTCTGTCCCAAAAATAAATAAACGTTGGAAAAAAAAAATTAAAAAAAAAACACACAAAAAAAAAAAACAGAAAAATAATCCTACTCCACCATTCCATGAGGTAGAATTGGAACAAAAGTCTTTAAAACTGTATATAATTGTCAGATATAAAAAAAAATGGAAAACTTATAGGATATAATATAGAAGACTTATAGAATATAGCATCTAGATTCAGTTATTCATTCTAATAACTATTACCGAGCTCAGGGAACTTGTATTAATATTGATATTCCTTCCACTCATTGCAGCCTCTTGGATATCAAAGTCATGATACATAGATGCAAAGAGGTTCCCCTACTCCATTTATTCTGAACAGCTTGTTTTTCTCCTTGGTAGTTTTTACAATGAGGGAAAAAGGAGATGACATATTAGATCTCTCATTCAGTGAAATTTCTGTTTAGCCTACTACTAAAAATTTTACTTTTTTAATAAATTTCTTCTTCCATCCAGCTTCAAGATACATGTTTATCTGCATTTTTCAATTTTGGTACTTTGTTATTCTGATAACAGAGAAGGGTGTGTATTTTAAAGCTGTCATCTGGAAATGAGTCTGTCTATCTACATTTTCTGTATCACTGGCAGGTAGGCCAAAGAGTTTTTCTACCAAATTATATTCCCAGCAGGAGTAGATGTAGACACTCTAACAAACTCTGGGCACAGTGTCATCTGTATCTGTGAAAGGGACCAATCTGCATGCCATCTGGCACCAGAGACTTGAACTACTTGAAGTCATATTGGAGACATTTTGGCTCTGGCAATCAGGGTTACAGCTATGTGGTAAGTTAAATGCTTCCCATAGAGCTTCTGACAGGAGTATTATAACCCTAAAAAAGACAAACTGGGTGGTATCATTGGGCTGGCTAGAATTATGGTAAAAAAATAAAGACAACTAAGTTGGGAATTACTCTTTTTGTGAAAAATCCAGAAGGGCCTATGTGTCATAATAATTCACAATGTTTAAGTTCATCCTTCAAAAATAGACTACTTTTAAAAATAAAGGTATTAGCCTTCAGACTCAATAAAAAAGGATAAGAATGTTCTTTTCAAGGTGCAGCATACTGTGTCTGTAAGTAACAGCTTGAGAGAAAATTACAGTCATTAGGGTGCAATGGTAAAGAGTTTTATTTCTATTTAATTCAAATTAAATCTGATTCAAAATACACAGGGAACAGGGGTGGTTACTGCCAGGGATGCTAGTAAAGCTTCTGTTCAGCACTTCTGCAGTCTCTTTTTAAAAATGAGACTGACAGTATCATCCCCACTATTGCCCTTCTGTTTACTCTCCCTTCTCTACTACCCTAAACACAACTGCTTTTGGTTGGAAGTAGAATCAGGGAGACAAGATGAAAGGCAAGAGAAGGAAGGAATGAGTGGAGACCATTAAATATCACTGCTGAGAGAATAAGTTTAAAAAATTTTACTCACCATTTCCAAGACTGGCTGTATTTTTTTTTTAATGTTTGTTTATTTATTTATTAATTTTTTTAAATGTTTATTTATTTTTGAGACAGAGAGAGACAGAGCATGAATGGGGGAGGGGCAGAGAGAGAGGGAGACACAGAATCGGAAGCAGGCTCCAGGCTCTGAGCCATCAGCCCAGAGCCTGACGCGGGGCTCGAACCCACGGACCGCGAGATCGTGACCTGAGCTGAAGTCGGACGCTTAACCGACTGAGCCACCCAGGCGCCCCTGTTTATTTATTTTTGAGAGAGAGAGAATGTAAGCAAGAGAAGGTTTGAGACAAGGACAGAGAGAATCCCAGGTAGGCTCTGCCACTGTTAGAGTTGAGCCCAGTGTTGGGCTTGATCTCACGAACCATGAGATCATGACCTGAGCCAAAATCAAGAGTCATATACTTAACCAACTGAGCCTCCCAGATGCCTCCCCACTCAAGACTTTTTTTTTTTCAATTTTTTAAAACTTTGTTTTTAATGGGGGCGCCTGGGTGGCTCAGTTGGTTAGGTGTCCAACTTCGGCTCAGGTCATGATCTCATGGTTTGTGAGTTGGAGCCCCGCATCGGGCTCTGTGCTGACAGCTCAGGGCCTAGAGCCTGCTTCAGACTCTGTGTCTCCCTCTCTTTCTGCCCCTCTCCTGCTTGCACTCTGTCTCTCTCTCTCTCTCAAAAATAAATAAAACATTAAAAAAAAATTTTAAATTTGTTTTTAATGTTTGTTTATTTTTGAGAGAGAGAGACAGAGAGAGAGAGAGACAGAGTGCAAGCAGGGGAGGGGCAGAAAGAGAGGGAGACACAGATTATGAAACAGGCTCCAGGCCCTGAGCTGTCAGTACAGAGCCCGATGTGGGGCCTGAACCTACAAACCTGAGATCATGACCTGAGCTGAAGTTGGATGCTTAACTGTCTGAGCCACCCAGTGCCTCTAAGACTGGGTTTTTAAAAGAAACTCTGTACTTGGTTTGTGATGCCATCATTTTTAAGTGAATTTAGGTATTAATGTAGTATCTTTTTTTCTTACAATAACTTGCTCGTGATAAAGTAATTTTCATATAAATGTCTACCAACTTTCAATAAAATAATTAATGTATTTGTTTGAAATTTTGTTCCCAACATTTCAGCTTAGTTTCTGCCCATGATAATTTGCTTAATTCTCTCTATTTTGTTTTTGGCCCTTTTATTCATATCAGCCACAGAACTGTTATCTCTAGTAAAGCATTCCTCCTCTTTCCTTCCTTCATTTCTTCCTTCTTCCCTTATTACTATCTTTGTTTCATTATCTTTCACTCATGGAAATAGATTTTATTAGTTTCCTGTGGCTGTTATAACCACAAACTTCGTGATTTAAAATAACACAAACTTAATATAACAAAATTTGACTGACAGTTCTGGAAGTAAGAAGTCTTGAAAATGACCTGTCAGCAGGGCTGTATTTTTTGGAGATTCTAAGGGAAAATCCATTCCTTTCCTGTCCTAGCTTCTAAAAGCTATCCATATCTCCTGGCTCATGCTCCCCCCTCCCCATCCCTAATAATGGCACCACAATGACCTCTGCCTCCATTGTCTCCATCTTATAAGGACACTTGTGATTATACTGGGCTCACCTGGAAAATCCAGAATAATTTCTCTATCTCAAAATTCTTAATTTAGTCACATCTGCAGTGTTCTCTTTGCCCAGTCAAGTAATGTATCCATAGATTCTGGGGATCAGCACACAGACAACTTTGTAGGGATATTGTTTTGCCTACCACATACATAGAGGGTAGGCAAAGTGATCATATCAGAAGGTAACAATTTCTACCAGTGTTAACTGCCATGTCAGTGTGACAAATGGTGTAATGGTGCTATAATCATCAGTGTGAAAATAAAAGAAATTTCATTTACAATGGATTTGAGAAGGGGTGCTTGGGTGGCTCAGTCAATTAAGCATCCAACTCTTGATGTTTGGGTTAGATCATGATCTCATGGTCAATGAGATCATGCCCTGTGTCAGGTTCTATGCTGATGGCGCAGAGCCTGCTTTGGATTCTCTCTCTCCCTCTCTCTCTCTCTCTCAAAATGAAAAAATAAAATGGATTTGAGAATGATGAAGGGGGAGCTCTCATGCAGGTTCCATTGCTGTAGCCTGCATAGCCAGCAGGAAGAAAGATAAGAATTATCTTGACAAGGGACGACATTTTTCACATAGAAATTTCATCTACTGCTTTTTGGAAAAAGTAGGAAGATCCCTCTCTGTTACAGCAACAACTCACTAACCACTGCTCACAGCCAACCAGAGATTGCCATACCTCAAACTCTTGTTCTTCTCCAGTGACCTTGTGTTCAAAGCAACCCTCTCCAATTTCCTCCTAAAACCTAATAAAAGCTGACCTCCCCTTTGTCTATTTGTGCTTGCCTATGGTTCACCACAGCTTGCATGTCCCTAACTGCAATTTCTCTGCTATTCCCAAACAAAATCATTCTGCTAGAAAAATAACTGGCCATTTTACTTTTAAGGTTGACATCAGCAATATTGTCTCAGATGGAAGGAAATGGAAGGAAATCACTTGCCTGGCTCTAGAGAATCACTGATTCACTTATATAGGAGTCTTATTGAACAGTCCTGAGGCAATACAAGAAATAATCTCTCTTCTCAAGAAGCTTAAAACCTACTATCAGGAAAAAGGTATGCAAGTAGATAATTATAAGAGTAGGCAAAGTGGTTAGTGCCTTAAGAGATGAATCAAACACATCAGCAAACAGAGAAAATACTTCCAATTAGGCTTACTGGTGAAGGCTTTATTTTCATTTATTTATTTAGCAAATAGTTATACAGCTCTTACTTTGTCCCAGACATTATTCTACATATTTTTCACATTTTACTCATTTCAGTCTTATAGCAATCCTCTGTGAAACACATTAGTATCATCCTAATTTTACAGATGACAAAGCTCAGACACAAATAGGTTAAGAAAGTTAAGTAAAATCACATACTTAGAAAGAAGTTTGAACCCAGGCTGTCTGGCTCCAGGTTCCCTTTCTTAACCATTACACTAAGCTACTTTCTAGAGTGAGCCAACAGACCCTCATAAGTTTTGTATTAAAAAGTCTGGGTGGCTCAGTTGGTTAAGCAACTTTGACTCAGGTCACGATTTTGTGGTTCCTGAGTTTGAGCCCCGCATGGGGATCCCTGCTGTCAGCGCAGAGCCTGGGTGATAAAACAGGAAAGCAAAGGACACACCAATTCAGTTGAGTATCATAGCTCAATTATCTAGAGTAGTATGAAATATGTAGCTATATATAATTCTGTACCCACACATTTATAGATGAGCAAAATTCCAAAGTATTGGATCATTCTAGCTATCTAAGAGCATCTTAAAACTCTGAAATTTCCTTAGTCTGAACCTTGAGTTGGGCACAAACATGAAGTCCATAGAATTTTGGTTTGAAGAATTTTGGTTTAGTAGCAATTACCTGTCACGTTATTTAGATTATTTCAAGTCTGAAAATTACTCTCAGTTCTTACAATATATTTTTCTCATCATAAGAATTATTAAATTATATGTAACTTCATATAAACATTATACTGGTAAATAGCTTTAGAATCAGACATACCTGGGTTTGGATCACATCTCTGCTACTGCCAGTTGTGTGTAACATATGTGTCTCCTGAGAGCTTCGTTTTTTCGTCTGTAATGTGGGTACAGAAACAATTACTTACTTCTTCGAATGGAAGTTAAATAGTGCATATTGAAACACATAGTGCAGAACCTGGCTGGCACCTATTAATTGCTCAGTAACTTTTAGCTGCTATTACTACTATAGTCAATTTTTTATAATTTTTATAATGACATAATATGGCAAGGATTGCATTTTAATGTACTAACAGAGCAAACTGAAAATTTTCAATGTTTAAGAAAGTGTATTTTTGAACAATGCTAAAGGAAGTGGCAAAGTACAGAAGTTAGTTAAACAAATTTCTGAATAAGATACACTGGGTCCGAACTCTATCTTCATGACTTACTATACTTACATCTGTGTGACTCTGAGTATGCCAATTAGCTTTCTCAGTCTAATCTTGGCATTCAAACAAGATATGAACAATACCATACATTTAATAAATAATACATATGAAAAATTAATACACTGCCAGAAATATAGTAGATACTCAGTAAATACTAAATTTTTGTTTAAAAATTCTAATTGGACTCCTATTATTTCTTTCTAAATGTTATTTGTGATAAAATATTCAAAAGTGATAACAGAAAAGTAGAAAGATAGCAAATTTTTGGCACATCAGTGTTTGATCAAGAATTTACTAATGATTTTAAGATAACATATTATTTACATCATTTACATTACATATGACCCATATTTTACATTGGGTCATAATGGATTTTGACAAAGATAAATTGTATCTTTATGGTTTTTTTTTCCCCACTACATAGGTGTATGCCTAAATTAACCCATTTTTTTTTTTTATAAAAGCAGTCAAATTCATCACTGTTTTAGGACAACTGTGTTTCGAAAAAATTCAAGCTGAAAGTAGTATAGTATCCAATTTTGTTGACATTAGATTTTTAGAATTTATTTACACAGTCTAATTAGTAGTTGCTGACTGAATCAAAGAAATCAGTTTGGAAAAATCAGTACATTCCCTGGCATCTGTTCTTGGGTCATTATTTACTGAATCTTCACTTTTACAGCAGGAAGGGCAATTATTATAAAGTTAATTGATAAACTAAGTGTTTCCATCAGCAAGAAAGAGTTGATTTTACAACTGCAATGGGTCTGAAAATTTTAAAGAACATATTTAGGCAGTCTCAGATTTATATATAGATCTCCCTCAATTTATGATGGGGTTACATCCTGGTAAGCCTATCATAAATTGGAAATACCATAAATCAAAAATGCATTTAAGACATCTAATGTAGCAAACATCATGGCCTAGCTTAGCCTACCTTACACATGCTCAGAACACTTATATTAGCCTACTAGTTGGGCAAAATCACCTAACACAAAACCTATTTTCTAATAAAATATTGAACATTTCATGTAATTTACTGAATACTGTGCTGAAAGTGAAAAATAGAATGGTTGTACAGGCACAGAATGGTTTAAGTATAATTGTTATTTACCCTCGTGATCACGTGGCTGACCGAGAGCTGTGGCTGCCATTGTCCAGCATCACAAGAGAGGACTCTCCCACATAACACTAGCACAGGAAAAGGTCAAAATTCAAAGTACAGTTCCTACTGAATGCTTATTGTTTTTGCACCATCATGAAGACAAATAAATCATAGGTTAAACTATCATAAGTTGGGGTTCATCTGTATACAGCCTCCTTAATACCAATAATTTTGGCTAGCACTTCCTGAGAATTTCTAGGGCCACTTTACAATATCACATTATCTGACACATTAAAATTTATGTATAGATAATTTACTCCCCACCCTTATTTTTCAGATGAGTAAACGAGGTTTATCTGAGTTAAAAATTTTGCTCAAGTCATATCATTGATTAAGTGGAAGATCTGGGACTTGAATTCAGGTATGGCCACTTCTAAATCTCATATTTCTAACTACTATATTTTTAATATCTTTACAGATAATCACAGAAAATAATAACTCTAAAGATAATAACAAGAAATATCTGCTTTGGTATGCTGTCAATAAATAATACTCTTATCTTCCAAAGCGCATCATACAATGTTCTTTACTTCTATCCTTGCCACCTTCTTCATCATTAGGATTCCCTCATCATTGTTGTTGGCTGGGGCCCCTGCATTCCTCTCAACTCCCCACCCTCTCAGCAATGGCAGACCCATCCCATTTATCCTCTAGCCTGACCCCCTTTACTCTTTGACTGCTTCTCTGCTGTCCTAAATGTCTGGAGTAAGATGTCCTGGGAGAGAACACCAGAATAGGTAATTCCCACTTTCTCCACTGCAAGCGTCAAAACACTAATTTTGGATGCTACATAACAACTTTGATAAAATGATTAGTATGTTCAGTCTGATCATATTAATGGGATTTTCTGTGAAAAGTAGATTAAAATAGATTTCTGTAAAAAGTAGATTAAAAATACATTTATTTCATATATTTACATACTCAAAAAATATCTGCTTTTTAAGAAATTATTGTTTTTTTAAAAAAAATTTTTAACGTGTATTTATTTTTGAGACAGAAAGAGAGAGAGAGAGAGAGAGCAAGTGAGCATAAACGGGGGAGGGTCAGAGAGAGAGGGAGACACAGAATCTGAAACAGGCTCCAGGCTCTGAGCTGTCAGCACAGAGCCTGACATGAGGCTTGAACTCACGGACCGCGAGATCATGACCTGAGTCAAAGTTGGATGCCTAAACGACTGAGCCACCCAGGTGCCCCAAGAAATTCTTTTTTAATGCTTATTTATTTATTTTTGAGAGAGAGAGCATGCACACATGAGCTGGGGAGGGGCAGAGAGAGAGGGTGGCAGAGAATCCCAATCAGGCTCCGTGCTATCAGCACAGAGCCCCACGTGGGGCTAGAACTCACAAACTGTGAGATCATGACCTGAGCGAAAACCATGAGGCAGACCCTAAACTGACTAAGCCACCCTGGCCTCTTTAATACATTCTTATCACTTTCAAGGTGAATTCCAACAGATAATTAAAGTCAAATCAAAGGAGGGAGATTTTAAAATTCTAGCCAGAGTTTTAATATTGAATACAATGTACTTGTAACATATGGATGGAGAGGTTTTAGTGTCAGGCTAGCCTCAAGTTAGCTATTAATCCTGAAAAAAATTGATTAATCTTTTTGGATTTTTAAATCCTTATCAGTAGAATGAGATATTTTTGCAATGGAAGAATTAAGTAGTCTTCTGTTACCTATATTTGGTATATCTAGAATAAGTCAATTTTCAAGATGGAGCAGGAAACAACTCCTAGATAAAAAAATCAAAACTATAACAGAACAAAGAAAATACTTGCAAATAAAAATCAGAAAGAACAAAATAAAAATGTTTAGATTCAGATCATCGCTGTGCCACAAAGACTCTCCAAACTTTGAAAAAATAAAACTTACCAGATTTGGCCACATATTTAAAACTCATTGAATATGGTGACTGAGAATCAGATAGGCATACAGAACAATAGATTAGACCAGCAGTTCTCAACTGGGGCCTATTTAAACCTCCAGGGACATTTGGCAATGTCTTGAGACACTTTTAGGGTGTCATCACTGAGAGTTAGAGTGCTAATAGAATCTAGTGGATAGAAGCCAGGGTGCTGCTACACATCTAATAATGCCCAGGACAGTCTTTTCCCACCTAAAACGAATTACACAGCCCCAAATATTAATTGTGCCAAGGATGAGAAATCTTGATAAATATCAAGATAAAATATCCAAATGAGTAAACAGTTTATAAAAAATAGAACTTCTACCAGCCAGTGCAATGCAATAAAACCAAGGGCTCCCAAAAGGTTAAAACAGCTAATATTATTTTTTAATTTATTTTTAATTTTAAATTATTATTATTATTATTATTATTATTATCTGAGAGTGAGTGAGTGAACAAGCAGGAGAGGGGAAGAGGGAAAGGGAGAGAGAGAATCTTAAGTAGGCTCCATGCCCAGCACAGGGCTCAATGTCACAATTATGGTATCATGAGCTGAGCCAAAACCAAGAGTCAGATGCTCAACCAACTGAGCCTCCCCTGCCCACCTGCCAAGCTTCCCTATTTTTTAAATTAGTTTCCTCTTAGATGGATATAAATTATTTAGGTTACCTGTAGAATTATAATCAAATTGGATTTATCAAACACTTCCACCCCCGTCCTCATCAAGTATTTGTAAGTATGGTTTCATTATATATTTTGTTATGAAAGATCAATGACTAAATGGTGGTGGCACAATAAGATAAGATAATAAATTGAATTGTGTGAGGAAGGATAGATGTGGAGAAATAAAGAGGAAAAAGAAACAAATTAAAGACTAACTGAGGTAAGCAATATGAGAGGCATTGACATTTCAAACAGAAAGAGTAGGGTATCTCCGAGTTTGATTTGTGTTTACTATTATTAAGTTGCTACTACTTATCCAAATATTTACATATATATTTGGACCAAGAGTAAGATATTTTTATTATGACTATGAACACTAAATAGTAATAGCATGAGCCTCAAGTAGAACTAGTCTCAATATTGTAAGTGCTATTCATTATTATTAGCTATCATGTCATTGTGTCAAATTCTTAATTTACTCAACAGTAACATGGTGCAAATAATATTATGTATTTCATAGGGTTTTTCAGGAATAAATTATATAGTATACAAAAGGTGTTTATTTTTTTTTTTTTTTTTTTTATTTATATATGAAATTTATTGTCGAATTGGTTTCCATACAACACCCAGTGCTCATCCCAAAAGGTGCCCTCCTCAGTACCCATCACCCACCCTCTCCTCCCTCCCACCCCCCATCAAACCTTAGTTTGTTCTCAGTTCTCAACAGTCTCTTATGCTTTGGCTCTCTCCCACTCTAACCTCTTTTTTTTTTTTTTTTTTTTGTTCCCCTCCCCCATGGGTTTCTCTTAAGTTTCTCAGGATCCACATAAGAGTGAAACCATATGGTATCTGTCTTTCTCTGTATGGCTTATTTCACTTAGCATCACACTCTCCAGTTCCATCCACGTTGCTACAAAAGGCCATATTTCATTTTTTCTCATTGCCACGTAGTACTCCATTGTGTATATAAACCACAATTTCTTTATCCATTCATCAGTTGATGGACATTTAGGCTCTTTCCATAATTTGGCTATTGTTGAGAGTGCTGCTATGAACATTGGGGTACAAGTGCCCCTATGCATCAGTACTCCTGTGTCCCTTGGATAAATTCCTAGCAGTGCTATTGCTGGGTCATAGGGTAGGTCTATTTTTAATTTTCTGAGGAACCTCCACACTGCTTTCCAGAGCGGCTGCACCAATTTGCATTCCCACCAACAGTGCAACAGGGTTCCCGTTTCTCCACATCCTCTCCAGCATCTATAGTCTCCTGATTTGTTCATTTTGGCCACTCTGACTGGCGTGAGGTGATATCTGAGTGTGGTTTTGATTTGTATTTCCCTGATAAGGAGCGACGCTGAACATCTTTTCATGTGCCTGTTGGCCATCCGGATGTCTTCTTTAGAGAAGTGTCTATTCATGTTTTCTGCCCATTTCTTCACTGGGTTATTTGCTTTTCGGGTGTGGAGTTTGGTGAGCTCTTTATAGATTTTGGATACTAGCCCTTTGTCCGATATGTCATTTGCAAATATCTTTTCCCATTCCGTTGGTTGCCTTTTAGTTTTGTTGGTTGTTTCCTTTGCTGTGCAGAAGCTTTTTATCTTCATAAGGTCCCAGGAATTCACTTTTGCTTTTAATTCCCTTGCCTTTGGGGATGTGTCGAGTAAGAGATTGCTACGGCTGAGGTCAGAGAGGTCTTTTCCTGCTTTCTCCTCTAAGGTTTTGATGGTTTCCTGTCTCACATTCAGGTCCTTTATCCATTTTGAGTTTATTTTTGTGAATGGTGTGAGAAAGTGGTCTAGTTTCAACCTTCTGCATGTTGCTGTCCAGTTCTCCCAGCACCATTTGTTAAAGAGACTGTCTTTTTTCCATTGGATGTTCTTTCCTGCTTTGTCAAAGATGAGTTGGCCGTACGTTTGTGGGTCTAGTTCTGGGGTTTCTATTCTATTCCATTGGTCTATGTGTCTGTTTTGGTGCCAATACCATGCTGTCTTGATGATGACAGCTTTGTAGTAGAGGCTAAAGTCTGGGATTGTGATGCCTCCTGCTTTGGTCTTCTTCTTCAAAATTACTTTGGCTATTCGGGGCCTTTTGTGGTTCCATATGAATTTTAGGATTGCTTGTTCTAGTTTCGAGAAGAATGCTAGTGCAATTTTGATTGGGATTGCATTGAATGTGTAGATAGCTTTGGGTAGTATTGACATTTTGACAATATTTATTCTTCCAATCCATGAGCAGGGAATGTCTTTCCATTTCTTTAAATCTTCTTCAATTACCTTCATAAGCTTTCTATAGTTTTCAGCATACAGATCCTTTACATCTTTGGTTAGATTGATTCCTAGGTATTTTATGCTTCTTGGTGCAATTGTGAATGGGATCAGTTTCTTTATTTGTCTTTCTGTTGCTTCATTGTTAGTGTATAAGAATGCAACTGATTTCTGTACATTGATTTTGTATCCTGCAACTTTGCTGAATTCATGTATCAGTTCTAGCAGACTTTTGGTGGAGTCTATCGGATTTTCCATGTATAATATCATGTCATCTGCAAAGAGCGAAAGCTTGACTTCATCTTTGCCAATTTTGACGCCTTTGATTTCCTTTTGTTGTCTGATTGCTGTTGCTAGAACTTCCAGCACTATGTTAAATAACAACGGTGAGAGTGGGCATCCCTGTCGTGTTCCTGATCTCAGGGAAAAAGCTCTCAGTTTTTCCCCGTTGAGGATGATGTTAGCTGTGGGCTTTTCATAAATGGCTTTTATGATCTTTAAGTATGTTCCTTCTATCCCGACTTTCTCAAGAGTTTTTATTAAGAAAGGGTGCTGGATTTTGTCAAAGGCCTTTTCTGCATCGATTGACAGGATCATATGGTTCTTCTCTTTTTTTTTGTTAATGTGATGTATCACGTTGATTGATTTGCGAATGTTGAACCAGCCCTGCATCCCAGGAATGAATCCCACTTGATCATGGTGAATAATTCCTTTTATATGCCGTTGAATTCGATTTGCTAGTATCTTATTGAGAATTTTTGCATCCATATTCATCAGGGATATTGGCCTGTAGTTCTCTTTTTTTACTGGGTCTCTGTCTGGTTTAGGAATCAAAGTAATACTGGCTTCATAGAATGAGTCTGGAAGTTTTCCTTCCCTTTCTATTTCTTGGAATAGCTTGAGAAGGATAGGTATTATCTCTGCTTTAAACGTCTGGTAGAACTCCCCTGGGAAGCCATCTGGTCCTGGACTCTTATTTGTTGGGAGATTTTTGATAACCGATTCAATTTCTTCGCTGGTTATGGGTCTGTTCAAGCTTTCTATTTCCTCCTGATTGAGTTTTGGAAGAGTGTGGGTGTTCAGGAATTTGTCCATTTCTTCCAGGTTGTCCAATTTGTTGGCATATAATTTTTCATAGTATTCCCTGATAATTGTTTGTATCTCTGAGGGATTGGTTGTAATTTTTCCATTTTCATTCATGATTTTATCTATTTGGGTCATCTCCCTTTTCTTTTTGAGAAGCCTGGCTAGAGGTTTGTCAATTTTGTTTATTTTTTCAAAAAACCAACTCTTGGTTTCGTTGATCTGCTCTACAGTTTTTTTAGATTCTATATTGTTTATTTCTGCTCTGATCTTTATTATTTCTCTTCTTCTGCTGGGTTTAGGCTGCCTTTGCTGTTCTGCTTCTAGTTCCTTTAGGTGTGCTGTTAGATTTTGTATTTGGGATTTTTCTTGTTTCTGGAGATAGGCCTGGATTGCAATGTATTTTCCTCTCAGGACTGCCTTTGCTGCGTCCCAAAGCGTTTGGATTGTTGTATTTTCATTTTCGTTTGTTTCCATATATTTTTTAATTTCTTCTCTAATTGCCTGGTTGACCCACTCATTCGTGAGTAGGGTGTTCTTTAACCTCCATGCTTTTGGAGGTTTTCCAGACTTTTTTCTGTGGTTGATTTCAAGCTTCATAGCGTTGTGGTCTGAAAGTATGCATGGTATGATTTCAATTCTTGTAAACTTATGAAGGGCTGTTTTGTGACCCAGTATATGATCTATCTTGGAGAATGTTCCATGTGCACTCGAGAAGAAAGTATATTCTGTTGCTTTGGGATGCAGAGTTCTAAATATATCTGTCAAGTCCATCTGATCCAATGTCTCATTCAGGGCCCTTGTTTCTTTATTGATCGTGTGTCTAGATGATCTATCCATTTCTGTAAGTGGGGTGTTAAAGTCCCCTGCAATTACCACATTCTTATCAATAAGGTTGCTTGTGTTTATGAGTAATTGTTTTATATATTTGGGGGCTCCGGTATTCGGCGCATAGACATTTATAATTGTTAGCTCTTCCTGATGGATAGACCCTGTCACTATTATATAATGTCCTTCTTCATCTCTTGTTACAGCCTTTAATTTAAAGTCTAGTTTGTCTGATATAAGTATGGCTACTCCAGCTTTCTTTTGGCTTCCAGTAGCATGATAAATAGTTCTCCATCCCCTCACTCTCAATCTAAAGGTGTCCTCAGGTCTAAAATGAGTCTCTTGTAGACAGCAAATAGATGGGTCTTGTTTTTTTATCCATTCTGATACCCTATGTCTTTTGGTTGGCGCATTTAATCCATTTACATTCAGTGTTATTATAGAAAGATATGGGTTTAGAGTCATTGTGATGTCTGTATGTTTTATGCTTGTAGTGATGTCTCTGGTACTTTGTCTCACAGGGTCCCCCTTAGGATCTCTTGGAGGGCTGGTTTAGTGGTGACAAATTCCTTCAGTTTTTGTTTGTTTGGGAAGACCTTTATCTCTCCTTCGATTCTAAATGACAGACTTGCTGGATAAAGGATTCTCGGCTGCATATTTTTTCTGTCTAGCACACTGAAAATCTCGTGCCAATTCTTTCTGGCCTGCCAAGTTTCAAAAGACAGATCAGTCACCAGTCTTATAGGTCTCCCTTTATATGTGAGGGCACGTTTACCCCTTGCTGCTTTCAGAATTTTCTCTTTATCCTTGTATTTTGCCAGTTTCACTATGATATGTCGTGCAGAAGATCGATTCAAGTTATGTCTGAAGGGAGTTCTCTGTGCCTCTTGGATTTCAATGCCTTTTTCCTTCCCTAGTTCAGGGAAGTTCTCAGCTATTATTTCTTCAAGTACCCCTTCAGCACCTTTCCCTCTCTCTTCCTCCTCTGGGATACCAATGATGCGTATATTATTTCTTTTTAGTGTATCACTTAGTTCTCTAATTTTCCCCTCATATTCCTGGATTTTTTTATCCCTCTTTTTCTCAGCTTCCTCTTTTTCCATAACTTTATCTTCTAGTTCACCTATTCTCTCCTCTGCCTCTTCAATCCGAGCCGTGGTGGTTTCCATTTTGTTATGCATTTCGTTTAAAGCGTTTTTCAGCTCCTCGTGACTCTTCCTTAGTCCCTTGATCTCTGTAGCAAGAGATTCTCTGCTGTCAGCTATACTGTTTTCAAGCCCAGCGATTAATTTTATGACTATTATTCTAAATTCACTTTCTGTTATATTATTTAAGTCCTTTTTGATCAGCTCATTAGCTGTTGTTATTTCCTGGAGATTCTTCTGAGGGGAATTCTTCCGCTTGGTCATTTTGGATAGTCCCTGGCGTGGTGAGGACCTGCAGGGCACTTCCCCTGTGCTGTGGTGTATAACTGGAGTTGGTGGGCGGAGCCGCAGTCAGACCTGATGTCTGCTCCCAGCCCACCGCTGGGGCCACAGTCAGACTGGTGCGTGCCTTCTCTTCCCCTCTCCTAGGGGCGGGATTCACTGTGGGGTGGAGTGGTCTGTCTGGGCTACTTGCACACTGCCAGGCTTGTGATGCTGGGGATCTGGCGTCTTAGCTGGGGTGGGTAGGCAAGGTGCACAGGGGCAGGAGGGGCAGGCTTAGCTTGCTTCTCCTTAGGTGATCCACTTCAGGAGGGGCCCTGTGGCAGCAGGAGGGAGTCAGATCCGCTGCCGGAGGTTTGGCTCTGCAGAAGCGCAGAGTTGGGTGTTTGCGCGGAGCGAGCAAGTTCCCTGGCAGGAACTGGTTCTCTTTGGGATTTTGGCTGGGGGATGGGCGGGGAAGATGGCGCTGGCGAGCGCCTTTGTTCCCCACCAAACTGAGCTCTGTCGTCCGGGGGCTCAGCAGCTCTCCTTCCCTTTGTCCTCCAGCCTTCCCGCTTTCTGAGCAGAGCTGTTAACTTATGACCTCCCAGACGCTAAGTCGCGCTTGCTGTCGGAACACAGTCCGTCAGGCCCCTCCGCTTTTTGCAAGCCAGACTCGGGGCTCTGCTTGGCCGGCGAGCCGCCCCTCCGCCCCGGCTCCCTCCCGCCAGTCCGTGGAGCGCGCACCGCCTCGCCGCCCTTCCTACCCTCTTCCGTGGGCCTCTCGTCTGCGCTTGGCTCCGGCGACTCCGTTCTGGTAATCCTCTGGTGGTTTTCTGGGTTATTTAGGCAGGTGTAGGTGGAATCTAAGTGATCAGCAGGACGCGCGGTGAGCCCAGCGTCCTCCTATGCCGCCATCTTCCTCTTCCGAGCTCAACTTCCAGGTGTTTATTTTAACATTTATCTTATTCTTCATGCTCATTAAATATTAGATAAGTTTAGACAATGGTGTTTATGATAATGACCTATAAGGATGTGGTAGGTATGACATTAAGATGAGCAGAAATGGCCAGTAGGAAGAATGAGTCCAATCTGACCAGGAAAGCATGTTATATGAAATAGTGGACTAGGCTAGAGAAATAGATGGTTATGACAAGATCGGTATGATATCAAACTTGCAGCAAGTCCAGGAGTCTTCTAAGAAATATTATTAGTTGCTTACCAAAGGACTAGTACCTAAGAGATTATATAATTACAGACTTCATGAGCAAAAATCTACAGGTCAGGTCTAAAGAAAAAAAAATGCAAGTTTCCTTTATCTTCCCATTGCAACCTCTGCAAACCTATGTGTTAAGGGGATCAAAACACAACTGGTTTACCTTGTTGCTGATTAAAGAACCATCAGAGGAGCCAATGCAATGATCTTTAGGGACAAAGGAAACATTAGATCTTACCTGTAGGCTAAGAATACTCACACTCATTCTAGAATTACTAGTGGAAAAGAGATATTGAGACATAGAGTGCTGGAGAAAGAACAGGGACCTCGATCATAAAAGAAAGCAAAATAAATTGTTCTATAGTTATTAGAATACTTTTCTATTATGTGATTTAAAAAGGAATTCATGTGTGTGTTGGCAGGAGGTATATGGGAATTCTCTGTACTTTCTGTTCAATTTTGCTATGAACCTAAAACTGCTATAAAAATAAAATCTATTTAAGAAAATGAATTGGTATGATAATATCTATCTGAGAAACCACTTAGGAAGGTGTTTTTTTTTTTTAATTTTTATAAGTTATTTATTTTTTAAAGATTTTTTAAAAGTAATCTCTATACCCAATGTGGGGCTCAAACCCACAGAGATCAAGTTGCATGCCCCATTGACTGAGCCAGCTAGGCACCCCAGAAACTGTTTTTTTAATATAGAAGAAAAAAATAAAATATCTGTCCCATTCATTACTGAAAATTATCATTACATTGTATGTCTACTATGTGACATTAATTCTACATACCTTATCCTTAACTTTCACAAAAATCTTGAAATATTGCTAGTATTTCCTTTAACTGATGAAAAACTGGGAATTAAATAGGTTATGTTGACAAAGTTCACATTACTAATATATGTCAGAGCTATAATTAGAACCCAGGTCTCCAAATGCTTTGTTTAATACTTTACTTTAATACTAGACTGTGTTATCTCAATTGGGTCCAATTAATACATCATTTTCTTCAGAAGATGGCAGCAACAGATACATATAGAAAGGGAAGGCTGTTTTCATCTTTTTTTCAATACCCAAAGAACAGAGACAATAGAAAAATCTAAGTTTAATAAAGTTGAAAGCACACTAGTATTTTTAATGGAATTTTATATTCTTTATTTTCTTTCAACCATTTAAAAATGTAAAAGCCTTTCTTAGCTCAAAGGCTGTGCAAAAACAGGTGGTGAGCTTGATTTGGCATAAGCACTATAGTTTTCCCACTCCTGAATTAAAATATTATGCCAGTACTGACAGTTCTTTAATCCCTCTTATAGTTTTTTTCACATAATTTACTGAGCTGAAACTTATATAACATAAAATCAATCACTTTAAAGTGGACAAATCAATGGCAGTTAGTATATACATGATGTTGTGCAACCACCACCTCTATCTAGTTCCAAAACATTTCCATTACAACAAAGTAAAACCCTTTACCCATCAAGTAATTTCTCCCAATTCCCCTTCTACTTAGTCCCTGCCTACCACCAATCTGTGTTCCATCTCTACATATTTTTCTATTCTGGATAGTGCCTATAAGTAGAATCACACAATATGTGACATTTTATGTCTGGTTCTTTCACTTTGCAAATGTTTTCAAGGTTCATCCATATTGTAGAATGTATCTGAATTTCAGTCTTTCTTTATGGCTGAATAATATTCAATTGTATGTATATACACTATATTATTTACCCATTCATCTGTTGATTCATCTGGGCTGTCTACCTTTTTGGCTATTGTGAATAGCACTGCTATGAACATGCATTTACATTTATTTGTCTGAGTGTCTGTTTTCAATTATTTTGGTATATACCTAGGAGCAAAATTGCAGGGTGAAGTGGAAGTTCTAAATTTAACTTTTGGGAGAACCATTAAACTTTTTCAAAGCAGCTGAATCATTTTCAATTCCAACCAGCAACATACAAAGGCTTTAATTTCTCCATATGCTCATCAACTGCTGTCATTTTCTATTTTTACAATTATTGCATACTAGTGAGTGTGAAGTGATGCCTCATTGCAGTTTTGATTTGCATTTCTCTAACGACTAATGATGTTGAGCACCTTTTAGTGTACTTGCTGGTCATTTATATACCTTCTTTTGAAAAATGGCTATTCAAGTCTTTTGCCCATTTTTTAATTAGGTAGTTTGTTTTTTTGTTGTTCTAAGTGTTCTTTATATATTTTGAATACTTGTTCTTTAACAGTATGTGAATTGATGTTATTTTCTCTTATTCTGCATACTGTCTTTTCACCTGCTTGGTAATGTCATTTGATACACAAAGGTTTTAATTTTGACGAAGTCTCAGGTATCTATTTTGTCTTCTATTGCTCATGCCTTTGGTGTTCTAGCTAAGAATCCATTGTCAAGTGCAAGATCATGAAGATTTACCCCTGTATTTTCTTTAAAGAGTTTTATGGATTTAACTTTTATATTTAGGTCTTTGATTAAGTTTGAATTAATTTTTGTAAATTGTATGAAGCAGGAATTTAACTTATTATGAAAGTGAATATCCAATTGTCCCAGAAGCATTGTTGAAGAAACTATTCTTTCCTCATCAAATAGTCTTCTCATCCATGTAAAAAAAAAAAAAATTAATCTATTGACCACACATACAGGTTTACACTTGTAATCTAAATTCTATTCCATTGGTCTACATGTCTATACTCACACATTGTTTTGGTTATTATAAATTTATAGTGAGTTTTGATGTTGGAAAGGGTGACATGTTTGTTATTCTTTGCCAAGTTTTGTTTGGCTATTAAGGGCCCCTAGAAATACAAAAGAATTTGAAGAGTTTTTCAATTTCTACAGGAAAAGGCTATTGTAATTTTGATGGAAACTGCATTGAATCTGTAGATCACTTTGGGTAGTACTGACATCTTAACAATATTAAGTCATGCAATTCATGAACAGAGAATGGATTTTTATTATTTAAGTCTTTCATTTCTTTCAATAATATTTTTTGGTTTTCATTTAATACGTCTTTCACCTACTTAGTAAATTTTTTCTAAATATTTTATTATTTGGATGTACTATAAATTGTTTTCTTAATTTCCTTTTGGACTAGTCATTGCTGATGTAGAAAAACAATTGATTTTTGTATGTTGATCTTGTACCCTGCAATAAACCTGCAAATAAACAAATTTGCTGTATTTGTTTATTAGCTCTATTTGCTTTCTTTCTTGGAATTTTCTACATATAGAATCATGTCATCTGTGGATACAGGTAGTTTTATTGATTCCTTTCAACTATGGATGCCTTATATTTCCTTTTAATATCTAGTCATTCTAGATCGAACTTCCAGTATAATACTGAATTGCAATGGTGCAAAGTGGGCATCTTTCTCTTGTTTAAAATATTAGGGAAGAGCTGCTCTTGCTCCTACACAGTTCTGTACCCTCTTTACGCTGTCATAAATTATATCTGGCTCAACAACATAGATTTATCATTATTTTTATGCATTTATTTCTTAACTCATGTAGGAAATATAAAGTGGATTTAACAGCCAAAAACATTGTCAGTAATACTGGGTTTTATGTATGCCAATGTAGTTACCTTTACTAGAGATTTTTCTATTTTTATTCAGCTTCCAGGGACCCTCTAGTGTCCTTTGATATGAACCCAAAGTACTCCCTTTAGCATTTCATATAGGGCTGCACTGCTCTGGTAATGAACTCTGCCAGATTTTGTTAATATGAAATAATTTATCCTTAATTAAAAAAAATATCCTTGATTTTTGACAGACAATTTTTCCAGACAGAATTCTTGGTTGACAGTTATTTTTCCTTTCAGCACTTTAAATAATCATCCCATCGCCTTTTGTTCCCCATGGTTTCTAATAAGAAATCAGCTGTTAACCTTACTGAAGATCCCTTGTACATAATGAATTTTCACTTACTTTCAAAATTATTTTCCTTACCTTTCTACAGTTTGATTATGATGTGTCTTGGTATGAATCTTTGAATTTATCCTATTCAGAGTTTATTGATTCTTGGATGTGTATATTCATGTACTACATCAAATTTGGAAAGTTTTCAGCCATTATTTCTTCAAATAAACTTTCTGTCACTTTCTCTCTTCTCCTTTTGGGACTCCACAATGCTTTTGTTGATTGGTTTAATAGTATTTAACATTTCCTTAGGCTTTGTTCATTTGTTTCATTCTTTTTTTTTCTCCTCAGAATGCAATAATTTCAATTG
Organism: Puma concolor; assembly: GCF_028749965.1. NCBI lineage: Eukaryota > Metazoa > Chordata > Mammalia > Carnivora > Felidae > Puma > Puma concolor. The sequence continues at coordinate 27,254,946 of NC_141668.1, read as the reverse complement.
TCCTATTTTTAAAATGACTGATTCTGTCTTATTTCTGTTCGAATCTACTGTTGAATACCTCTAGTGAATTTTTCTTTTCAGATAATTATATCTTCATCTTTAGAATTTCCATTTAGTTCTTTTATAGTTTTTCGTTATGATATTCTCATATTTTCTTTATGATTTCACATCACTTTTTCCTAGTTACCTTTTATTCTTTATAGATGGTATCCTTTAGATTTTTGAGTATATTTAAGGCAAATGATGTAAAGTCTTTGTCCAACAATTCTGATATTGGACTTCTTTGGGTATGGTTTCTGTTAATTTGCTTTTTTTCCTGTGAATGGGTCACAATTCCCTGTTTGTTTGCAGGCTATATGATTCTTTATTGTTGAAAACTGGGTATTTAAATATCATAATATGGATGTTTCAGCCATATCTTTTGCACCAGGAGGCTGTGGATTTTTCTTTTTTTTTTTAATTTTAATTTTTTTTTTAACATTTATTTATCTTTTGAGACAGAGAGAGCAGGAGCGGGGGGGGGGGGCAGAGAGAGAGGGAGTCACAGATTCTGAAGCAGGTTCCAGGCTCTGAGCTGTCAGCACAGACCCGACACAGGGCTCGAACCCATGGACTATGAGATCACAACCCAAGCCAAAGTTGTACCCTTAACTGACTGAGCCACCCAGGCACCCCTGTGGATTTTTCATTCACTTTAAATTTTTTTCAAGCAATTTCTGCCACTATTATACCTGACTAAATTCCATATTAGGCAGAAGAAAGATAACTGCCTTACATAAGTCTTTCAGGTATCCCTGCCAGTAGGTTAGAACGGGCAAACACAATAATTTGTAAATAAGTTTTACGTGGTGAGCATTGGGTTTATATGTAAATGATGAATCACTAAATTCTACACCTGAAACCAATGTAACCATATATGTAAACTAACCAGAATGTAAATAAAAACTTGAAAAAAGTCTTTTCTGCTTTTTCCAGAACCAGGGACCAGGGTCCCACACTGGGAATGTGGACCATGGTCATCAGGACCACTGCTGAGCCATGCAGGGGGTGGAGTAAAGGCAATTAAAAACACCACAAACTTTTCTGCCATTTTCTAAGTTGTTTTTTATCCAGTATTAGCCTGGGTGATATAAACCTTTGCTTTCCAGAGTTCTAAAAAAATTGATTTTGACCTTTTCTGCATAGTTTTCTATGTTTCTGTGGAAGATGTTAGTTTGAAGGAGCTTCTTACTCTGCCATGTTGCTGGCATCACTCTTCTAGACTTGGTGTTCTAAAAATAAATTCTCATATACTGCAATCAGGGTAAGATTGTATCATTTCTTTTTTTTTTATTGTTTTTCAAATTCTCTTAAGAGAGCTGGGAACATTGTGGGTAACACTATATACTTATTAATTTCTTTATCATATTTGCCAATACAGATGAGCATGAACATAATTATGTTTATATCAACAATAATTAAATAGTATTAAACATGACGTGACTTTCGGTATAATTCTCTTTATGAAAAAACTTTTTGGCTTTAAATTTTGAATAAACTCCTCATTGTAGTACTCAGCATGGTTTTTCTATGTTCTTCAATTATAGTGCAAAGAACATACCAGAAAATAATTCTATTTAATTATTAATTTTCCCAAGCATGATCATCTCTGACCTACATCTGTTTTTATAAATATTACTAAGAAGTCTTTATTACCTATTTCTCCTAAGAATAAGAGCTGCTTTAGAGGAGCCTGGGTGGCTCAGTTGGTTGAGCATCCAACTTTGGCTCAGGTCATGATCTTGCAGTTTGTGGTTCAAGCCCCTGGTTGGGCTCTGTGCTGACAGCTCAGAGCCCGGAGCCTGCTTCAAATTCTGTCTCTCTCTCTCTCTCTTTCTCTGCTCCTCCCCCACTTGTACTCTGGCTCAAAAACAAATAAACATTAAAAAAAAAAAGCTGCTTTAAATGAAGCAAACAAAAAGATACACTGAAAAAACGTATGATGTTTAGGTGTTAATCTAGATATGATTTAATCTGTCTGAATGTTTATAAACGGCATAGTCTTTCCCACCACATCTACATGCCACTATAGCAAAGTTCTAATCAGTCGTTTGAATGATCTGCCACAACTCCAAATCAATTCTTCTGAAAAGCACTAGTAGGAAAGTGGCATATTAGAGCTTAGAGAATAGCAATGCCGATGGTGATGTTCAGTCAGCACATCTTGGGACAAGTGGTTGGGAGAAAGACTAATAAACTTCTTTTTCACACAGGTAAATATATCAGCGTGAACAAAGAAGAGCAAAATCATTTTTTTTCTCTAAGCAATTATAAGACTAAATTTTTGTGAGAGTTTAAGTTTACTAAGTTAGAGTATTCAATATTGAGTTTAGTAGATAGAATTGTAGCTTCAAAATGTTATTTTTAGTTTTGGTTCAAAGTTAGAATAAAGCTCCAAGAGCACATTTGTATGCAGATGAATGTCCCATAGAAGTGTATCACATTTATAAATATCATTATCCTTATATTTTGATATTACACTTTTGAATTTGTCTTTTCAAGAAATTTTCTGAAATTTTACAATACTAAAAAGCCACTTATTGCTATGGGGATATTACCACTTTCTTCTGCCTTGTGACTCTCAAAAGTGTTTTTGACTTTCCTAATCATTTAAACAAGAAATTATATTTTTAAGGATTTCTGTATAGATTTATATATGTACATTGGAGCTTTAATCTATATTTAATGGTTTTAATAAAAAGAATTTAATTTTTATAAAGTTTGATTGAGAAGACAGTAAAGCCATTATTTCAGTTCTCATTCCCAGGAGTGTTATTTTCTCTATTTAAGACCTTACGAAATAGTTACAGACTATACATACTTCCCAATTCTATGTGTCTGTGAACACACAGTGACCCATGTTAAGCAGGAGGTAAGTGATGGAGTATCTGTCAAAGGCAGCTGTTATGCTTCATGATGGAAAATATCATGTTCTGTAATATTGGAGGAAACTTTTTAACAGACATACTTAAACTATTTTGAGAGGGCCAGAGTGGTCTAAATGCCTGGATGTTCATTCTTATATAGGTGAGGCTCTAAAGGGCTGGGTCAGGCACATGTTATTTAATCATAATTGGTATTTAGACATCCAGTGTAGAAAGTAAACTGTCCTTAGGAGTTGGAGCTTCAAAAGTGTAATTCAAGGATAATAGAATTTCATAAACTCTTGTTGCTACAGCTGTTTTTCTGTGTTTTGAAAAAAAACTACTCTTACGGGGGCACCTGGGTGGCTCAGTCGGTTAAGCATCTAGATGACTCTTGATTTCAGCTCAGGTCATGATCTCATGGTTTGGTTCATGAGATCAAGCCCCACATCTCTTGGGATACTCTCTCTCCTTCTCTCTATGCCCTTCCCCTGCATGCTCTCTTGTTCTCTCTAAAAATAAACTTAAAATTTTTTTTAAATTAAAAAAAATAACTCTATCTGATTGTACAAAGGTTTTGAGTTACCCTGAAATATGAATTCTATTTACATTTAATATAAACATATAAGTACTTATACATAAAAAAAACTTATGATATCTATGTATTATATGCAGCTTAATTTATATAAAATACAAAAAATACCTCAAAGAAGTACAACCCCAAATCTGGATAAATTTAGTAAATTGCTGTGGGAAAGAGCTAGAAGACAGGAAGCTATCAAAATCCGAGAGGAGAAAGCAGGCAAAAACCTCTTTGACCTCGCCTGCAGCAACTTCTTACTCAACATGTCTCCAGAGGCAAAGTAAACAAAAGCAAAAATGAACCATTGGGATCTCATCAGAATAAAAAGCTTCTGCACAGTGAAGGAAACAATCAGCAAAACTAAAAGTCAAACAACAGAATGGGAGAAGATATTTGCAAACGACATATCAGATAAAGGGCTAGTATCCAAAATCTATAAAGAATTTATCTCAACACCCAAAATACAAATAATCCAGTGCAGAAATGGGCAAAAGACATGAATAGACATTTTTCTAAAGAAGACATCCAGATGGCCAACTGACAGAAGAAAAAATGCTCAACATCACTCATCATCAGGGAAATACAAATCAAAACCACAATGAGATACCACCTCATACCTGTTAGAATGGCTAACATTAACAACACAGACAACAACAGATGTTGGTGAGGATGCGGAGAAAGAGGTATCTTTTGCACTGCTAGTAGGAATGCAAACTTGTGCAGCCACTATGGAAAACAGTATGGAGGTTCCTCAAGAAATCAAAAGCAGAACTATCCTATGACCCAGCAATTGCACACTATTTATCCAAGGGGCATTTATAGGTATTTATACAGCTATGCTGTTTCGAAGGGGTACATGCACCCCAATGTTTATAGCAGTACTATTGACAATACCCCAAGTATGGAAAGAGCCCAAATGTCCATCAATGGATGAATGAATAAAGAAGATGTGGCGTGTGTGTGTGTGTGTATATATATATATACATATATATATACACACACACACACACACACAGATATATATATACACAGACATATATGTGTGTGTGTATGTATATACACACACACACACACACACACACACACACACACACACACACACTGGAGTATTACTTGGCAATCAAAAAGAATGAAATCTTGGGGCGCCTGGGTGGCTCAGTCGGTTGAGCGTCCGACTTCAGCTCAGGTCACGATCTCACGGTCCGTGAGTTCGAGCCCCGCGTCGGGCTCTGGGCTGATGGCTCAGAGCCTGGAGCCTGCTTCCGATTTTGTGTCTCCTTCTCTCTCTGCCCCTCCCCCATTCATGCTCTGTCTCTCTCTGTCTCAAAAATAAATAAAAATGTTTAAAAAAAAAAAATTTAAAAAAAAAAGAATGAAATCTTGCCATTTGCAACCACATGGATGGAACTAGAGGGTATTATGCTAAGCAAAATGAGTCAGTCAGAGAAAGACAAATACATGACTTCACTCATATGAGTACTTTAAGATATAAAACAGATGAACATAAGGGAAGGGAAGCAAAAATAATACAAAAATAGGGAGATGGAGAAAATATATATTATATTTATTTATATTATATATATTAATAATATAATTATATTAGTATCCATTATATATATTTATATTACAGTTATATATTACATTATTGCATTATTTATATTGTACTATATTATTTGTTGAAAATATATTATACTGTTCTCTCTTAAATATAGAGAACAAACAGAGGGTTACTGGAGGAGTTGTGGGGGGGGATGGGCTAAATGGGTAAGGTGCATTAAGGAATCTACTCCTGAAATCATTGTTGCACTATATGCTGATTAACTTGGATGTAAATTAAAAAAATAAATAAATTATAAAAAAATTTCAAGTTCAAAATCTATGGAAAAACACTCTTCCCTCCCCCAGTTCTCTCAATTTTCCTTTTTCCACTAACTGCTCCTCTAATTGCTGGGTATTAAAAAAAAATATTGACTTTTGAATTCACTTTTAAATTCCAACACAGTTTATGATTAAAACAGAAGCAAAACACAAACAAGCCCTTTGTTTGCAGTGGATTATAATTTGTGTAGGCAGCCCGTTGCTATTTTAAGCAGCAGAGATGGACTATAGAGTTAAATTGTTCCCTAAAAAAAGTCCAACAATATAAATCTTTGTTTATAGTTTCATGATTGGTAGTTTATGAGTGTCAAGTGGATTCATATAAAATATCAATTTAATCTTACTCTCCCATCTCTCTTGCCAATCATAGACTAATATATTGTAGTTTAATTATATTCCTCATGGAGCATATAGTAAGTTTTAGATGTGATGATAATACTTCATGTCCATTGCAAGACCCAACAGCTATAAATTTATAGAAAAGAATACAGGCTGTAGAAACAATGAGATCTATTCCTGACTTTTTAAGTAACTAACTCTGATTGATGCTTTTGTATAATTGATTTAACCCCTTAACCCCAACATATTTCTTTTGTAGTCCCTGTCCTTTCTGAAGATTTCATGGGTCCACAGTGTACTGAGTAACATGAGGGCAATATGGTGATATTTTCATAAACTGCAACAGAATACTGACATTTATCTTTCTAATATTTGTTTTGAGTCAGCGTCTGTCTTACAAAACATTAATGATGATAATAGTTGGTAGGATATTTTTTGCTATTAATGTGCTTTCTTGATACAATTTTTTTTTTAATTTGAGAGAGAGAGAGAGAGAGAGAGAGAGAGAAAGAGAGAGAGAGAGAATCTCAGCATGGGGCCCAATTCTACAACCCTGGGATCATGATTCAAACTGAAATCAAGAGTTGGATGCTCAGTGAAGCCACTGAAGTGCCCCTCTTGATACAATTTTAAAAATATGCGGGGCGCCTGGGTGGCGCAGTCGGTTAAGCGTCCGACTTCAGCCAGGTCACGATTTCGCGGTCTGTGAGTTCGAGCCCCGCGTCAGGCTCTGGGCTGATGGCTCAGAGCCTGGAGCCTGTTTCCGATTCTGTGTCTCCCTCTCTCTCTGCCCCTCCCCCGTTCATGCTCTGTCTCTCTCTGTCCCAAAAATAAATAAACGTTGAAAAAAATATGTGAATATTATGTTAGTTTCTCTCTTTTTACATTCATAAATGTAAACATTTATTCACATTTATATATACATAAGCATTTCATTTAAACACATGTACCCATCTATATGTGTATGTATATATTTTGCTATATATTTTTGTTTTAGATATATGTATTTATTTTGTTATCAAATTCTTGCCACAAATATCTTAGGAAGTCTTTTCACCTTCATTTTTTTTTTTTTTTTTAATTTTTTTTTCAACGTTTATTTATTTTTGGGACAGAGAGAGACAGAGCATGAACGGGCGAGGGGCAGAGAGAGAGGGAGACACAGAATCGGAAACAGGCTCCAGGCTCTGAGCCATCAGCCCAGAGCCCGACGCGGGGCTCACGGACTGCAAGATCGTGACCTGGCTGAAGTCGGATGCTTAACCGACTGCGCCACCCAGGCGCCCCTCACCTTCATTTTTTCAATAAGGAAACTTCTGGTTGGTTTATTAACTTATTTTGGATTTCATTACTTCTACTTTAAATGTTCTGTACATCATAGTACATCTGCCCCTGACTTAAGGCAAATAACTTTAGTGTTATCATAATGATTATTATTTTTTTAAGCAATGAGACTTTGAAAACTATACAGAAATATTTACTAGATTAACAGATTTTATTCTCAATCACCAATTACCCATTTTCATGGATAATAACACGATGGTTCTAGAAATAATTTGATGATTGATCCCTTCCAGTGTATCAATTCCCCTTGTAACAACATGAATTTTAAAAGGTCACCACCATTCTCATGAAATAATAGAAGTGCCAGGTAAAGCATATAAATACAGTGGATCATAACAAAAAGGTTTCAGTCTCAAGTTCCCAAGATTTTTCCATTGTTTAGTTTAATTCTGATCATACATCTGCATCCCTTTAAAGGTTTAGTTGGTAGAATCGATTCTGTAAACCAACAGGAGAATGATCAAGTCAATTGCATCCAGAGATGCCTGCCCCTCATTTCTTCTCTGTATTCAAAATCAGGCAATGAATAATCACAATATAAACTGGAGGGTCAGATTTTGCAAAACTGCAACCCTAGTATGGTGTCAATATATCCAACAATCTTTGCAGTTACTTCAGGAACACCATGAAATGTAAACACTTGAAGAAACCCAAATGACCAGAAAATATCTATTTCATATATTCCATTGTTTATTGGAATATTCCATCATTCCAAGGAAGAGAACTGAAAATACAGTTCATAGAAAATTCAGCTATATCTTTGAAGGTTAAGCAGTGACTAAAGGCGATATAATTATTTTGAAGAATATTGTTCTTGATATTTGATATGCTTCTCTTCTCATACATTTCAAAACACAGCTATTTACAATGCTTCTAATCTTATAGGTGCAGTAAAGTGTGACCTTGAAATATTGTCAGTTTCAACAAATGTATAAACAAATAAGTTAATGTTTATTGGTATTGAGAGCATCAGTAGCTCACTGTGGGTGTGCTTATATTTCCACAAATTATAAAAGGTGTCAAAAAGGTCATATATATAATAAAAACATTTCATACACATTACCCAGCTCATATTATTGTTGAAAATCTCTATTTCCTGTTACTTTGCTACTTTTTTTTATAACTGTTTTGCATGGCAGTCTTGAATATAAAATAAATTATTTCTAATCAGGACTTCCAGACCCCCGAGAAGTAAAGTAACTGAAAAGTAATAACAAGAGTTAGAAAAAAATGGCATTGTTGGACTCTGATTTCGTTAGTATGTTAATAATGAACATAAATTATTTGTTACTCTTCCTTATGAGAGGTACAGTTTAATTCTGAACTGCCCTTTATTACTTCCTTGGCCAATATAGCCAGATAATGTGATAATGTAACAATGTGATATTCTGAGACTCCTAAAGCTAGGTTATAAAAAGCCTTAGATCTGAGTCTCTTGAGCATTTGTTCTGGAGAAAGCTAACAACCATGTAAGAAGTCTGAAAACTTTATGTTTGAGAAGCCAAGGCATGTGAAAAGGGACCTTGGATAATGTGATGTCAGAAGAAGAGAAAAAGATGGGAAGGGAGCAGATCTTTAAAGTGCCAGATGAGTGAGTGAAGAAGTCATCTTTGAAGTGGAAATTCTAGCCCTATTCACTCCCGCTGGTCACACAGATCAGTGATCAAAATACCAGCTGAGGCCTTCCAAAATTTTGAATCCAAAAATTTGTTAGCAAAATTAAGTGATTATTTTAAGCCACTAGTAGTTTGTTTTGCAGCAATAGGTAACCAGAACTGGCTTCATAATCAAAACCTTATTTGGGTTTCATCCTGGCCTTGCAAACTTGCCAACACTATGGGAGTCATATAAAGTTATATAAAAGGGTGTTTAATGTTCATGTTGTTCAATACTTTATAGATAAGAATGAGATCAAGATAAGTGAAGTGACTTAAAGATGTCCACACATTTGGTGACTAACAGAGCTGGAGCTAAAACCACAGATTCCTGGGTCTGGCAGACCTACTTCCATTCACTTTATAGAATATCAGATTATTCCTCAAAAAAAAAAATGTTCCAGAGTTTTAATGTCTTTTCCCTTCTGAGGACTTCCTGAGAAAACATGTGCAGATTTGAAAAATTACTTTTTTTTTTAAATGATGGGAACTGAATTGGTAAAGTTATATCAACCAGTTTTACTAGTACTTCATTTTAGAGTCACTGTATTTATATTGAAATATTTAGTTATTTTGAAGCAAATCATATGTGCAGGATAATTTTGATAATTAGTGATTAATAATGTGATAAGTAATATTTAAGATGTGACTGTAGAATAAAGAAGGAATTAGTAAATTATCTGTATGGAGGCACCTATGACTTTTTGGAGTAAGGAATATAACTAGGTTTAGTGAAACATCACCAGAAGATAGATGAGAGTGGGCTTGGGGCATCCCTGACTGACAGAATGGCATATATGAAAGGCAGTCACAAGTCACTAGCTTGGTGTATTCAGAAAATTTTAAGACATTTAATATTACTATCTCATATAGTTTTTTTTTTTTTTTTCCAACGTTTATTTATTTTTGGGACAGAGAGAGACAGAGCATGAACGGGGGAGGGGCAGAGAGAGAGGGAGACACAGAATCCGAAACAGGCTCCAGGCTCTGAGCCGTCAGCCCAGAGCCTGACGCGGGGCTCGAACTCACGGACCGCGAGATCGTGACCTGGCTGAAGTCGGACGCTTAACCGACTGCGCCACCCAGGCGCCCCTATCTCATATAGTTTAAAGAAGGAGAATGGCAAGGTGGGAAGAGGATGGATAATAGATGAGTAGCCTGAAACGTTTTTAAGCAAAGGACATACAGAGTTGGGCTACACTGAGAGACCAACTTTGTGATTAGGTGGAGGAACAGGTAGGAAAAAGGCAGGAGTGGAGAACGGTACTCGACTAGGTAGGTATCAACAGACCGCATTCAAGAGATAATAAAGACCTGAAATGAGGTATGATGATGGGCTACAGAAAGAGAAAACATTTGAAAAATAAGAGGTAGAAATTACAAAGTGACGGTGACCAACCAGGGTCAGGAAAAGGAATAAGTTTAGGATGATGCCCAGACTTCTGGTTTAGAAGCTTTGCTGGATGACTGGTTCCCTGAATACTCCTAGAGAATGTAGGAAGGAAGGAAGGAAGGAAAGAAGGAAAGAAGGAAAGAAGTGAGGAAGGAAAGAAGGAAGGAAGCAAGGAAAGAAGGAATGAATGAATAAATATTTAGAAGTAGTTCAGTTTCAGATCTGATTTTTATTTATCTATGGAATAGTCATATGGCTATGTTAACTATCACTCCACTCTGAAACCTTTTCTCAATTCTCATCCTTTAAATGGAGCCAAATGCTTCCTCCCTTATACCATCTCTATTTCTCTGCAAACTTCTATTTGTATCCATTAACAATTTTCATGATATATTTTAATTATATTTACATATCAATATTTCCTCATATATTACCAGTTATTAGATATTACAGATTATGTCTCATAGTAGGTAATTTTATAAATCTCTCAGCCTTGGGCTAAAGTAATGCTACACAATAATAGCAAAGTAAATTTTTTCTGGTTTCTCCCCCTACCACTTACGTGGCTCCAACTAGAGGCCTCTAGCTATAAAAATGGGTTTCCGAAACATCTCATAAAAGGCAACCTTTTTCCATTTCCATATGGCCCAGTATGCTCCCAGCATATTTCCATATGCTCCAGGATTTTGCCAGTCATTCTATTTTCTGCCAAGTATCCCATTCATCTTTACAGCTGCTACCTAGTTACATTTTCTGGGTTACTGGGAAAGATCCACAAGACTAATTCACCTGATTCTCCCTCCACATATATCTCTTGCATTCTCTCTTGCTATCTCAGAGTGAAGGCTTCTCCTGGGAAGAGAGAGCATTATTAGGCTACAGCATATCACACTTTTGGAATATCCTGGTATAGGAGTTTGATCCTATTTGTTCACAACAGTATAAATAAAGTCCTAACACAGACAAGCTGTAGAATGTGTAAAAGTTGTATCATACATTTTTACCTCTCAAGTTCAAGTTATGGGCAATTTTTATATATCTTTTCTCAAGAGAAAGTTGTTTCAATTGTTACCTAATTAAGTCTATACCTTTAACAGCTACTTCCTATTTCCTGCGCCTATGTAGACATGAGCAAAACTAGCAGAAGCTGCTCATTTCAGAGTAGCAAGGCTCTAAGGAAGCTTTGCTCTCACGTGATATCTACACATCACGTGATATCTACAAGGTCCATTACTTAACATATGCATTAAACTCTTTTCATTCTTATTATGTGCCTAGTTTATAACCCACTTGGATATTCTCTCTCTCTCTCTTCATTCCATTTACATTTATGACTTGGGCTACCAACAATTAATTCCTATTTGATTACAAGATGACGCCTCTCACAAATACCCACAGTTTCACATTTGATGACAACTCATGGACCAGTCCCATTACAACAATTATTTTCAATTTACTTCAAAAAATATCATTGTACCAACCATTCCCAATCACTGGTCATTCCTCCCTTATCTCCTCTCCACACTCTGATTTTCCATCTTCAGAAGGTTGCAGGCATATTTTCTGACTTTCTTCATCCATCAATTCCAAAAGAGAATATGGAGGTGTATTTTAAGAGTTTCTTATTATTCATTGTTGTATCCTAGTTCTAATGCATGTTTAACATTAAACTAAATGCTTAACAAATCCTAAGTAAATGGTGCATCATCATGTCAGTCTAACTAGTGGGTCAGCCTGGACTAGATTCTAAAACTGGGCCATTTTCCTTGCCATGTGCCTCAAGGGCTCCACTTTTTACCTTCATCTTAGATGCTTTCTCTACTTTTCCTGTATCTCTGGATACATATCATTTTCCAGTACTAAACCCTCTTCCACGTAGCAGATATGTTGCTGAATTTACCTGTCTTGACTGGATTTCTTCTTGTCTGCCCCAATCTGAATGTCTGCTTATATTCCTCCAACTACAAACAATCAGAAGTCATAATTCATCATACTGGAAGAACCCTCCTATTGTCAGGTACTTGCATGCTTTCTATTTGGCTATCCCACCACAGGAAAGTTGTCACTGTTTCGAACTTCTGTTATTTCCTCCCCATACCATGTCCTGCCTCAATTTATGCCAAATCTTCTAACAACACAGACTCTTACCCTTTGATTTTGAAAATCAGATTTTCAGATAAAAGTCTTATGATCAAACAACAATAACCTTAGAAGAAAGTTATGGACATATTTTGGGAGATAGTAATTTCCTTTGGATACAATGGGTCAGTGTTCAATCTTTTAACTTTTCCGTCTCTCAGCTTCCATAAGGGTAGTTAGTTCATGGACACACAGAAACATCATACATACACATTTTACTTCAAAGCAGAAACAAGGAATCAGTCTGACTGATTCAATGGGTCCTGACTTTGAAAAACACTTTCAATTTTCAGGGTCAAAGGATGGTCTGACTTCCTTGGGCAGTGCTGACCCTAGGCGACAGATATTAACTTCTATGACCTCTGAAATTTGAACAAAACACAAACTTATCATTGGTAAACCTTATGAAATGTTTCTCAGCAAACAATGGGGGATACACACAACAGGCTGATTTAGACGCTCCAATCTATTCCATTCTATTTTCACTTTGTTTATTGCAGTGCTCCAAATTTAGATAGATTTTCCACAAACTAAACTTAATTATTTGGTTATTGCTATGGACTAATTTTGTAATGAATTGTGAATCTGGGTAAATCAGGCAACAATAAAGCCTTTGTTTCCTTGTAAAATTAGGGAGTGATACTGCCTAAAGTGCGGGGGGGGGGGGGGGGGGGAGTGAAGAAACTCCAGAGGCTATGTTTGAGAAGGTTGGGCAAGGAACCAGGGATTTCTGGAGGAAGTGCCCAAGTTTACATCGTGTACTTAATAAACAACTTGGGTCACTTAAGCTAACGTTTTCTACTATACTGGTTTGTTTTTTTCTTATTTTTTGTTTTCTTATTTTGTTATTTTATTTTTCTTATTTTGTTTATAACTTCCAAAACGATAGGGGAGGATAAGATTGAGATGTAGTAGGCACCCAGAGGATTGCCTCATGTAAATCATTTCCTGTTTGCTTTTTATGTACGCCACAAAACCCAGATGGAATCATGTTGCTGCCAGAAAGGCAAGGGAGGTGGACGAGCAGCATGAGCTCTCTTGGCTCCCAAGGCTGGTGAGAGCAGCTGCACAGTAAGTGAACACCGAGCCACATCCCCCTGCCTGGAGCCCCACAAAAGAGCAAACCATCCCCTGAAACCCAGACCCTGTTGAGTTGAGAAAAGTGCCAGGAAAGGAAGGACCTGACTAGAAAACGGGGAGAAGCAGAAACGCAGCCAAGACTACATTTAAAGAAGACCAAAGTCCAAGTAAAGCAAAGACCACGACCCCCGAGACCGAAAGCTTACCTTCCCGACACAAGTCCGAGAAACTAAGCCGCGGGGCCCCACCCAGCGCCTGTCACGTGACTGCCACGTGAAGGGCGTTTCCGGAAGAGCCAGAGCAGCGGCTCCTCACAGCTGCGCGCCTTCGGTGCCCGCCGTTCGGCCGCCTGTGACCGCGCTCCGGTGCGCCCGCACGTGGCGTTGGGTACAAGCGATGGCAGCAGGCGCCAGGCGACCGTGACGGAGCCCCTGCAGCTGGAGCCAGCGAGGAGGAAAGTAGGTGCCCAGCTAAGGTCAGACCATGAGCGCAACCCTGGGCCAGCCGACTCCTGGCACCTCCCTTGTGGCCATTTGGTTTAGCCCCTATCCCTGGTCTCTCTGGCCCTGCATTTAGGATAATGAGCTTTTGTTCCATTTTGGTGGAATGCTGCTTTAGAGAACCGGTGAGGTTTGGAGGCCCTCAAGCCTGAGATCTGTGTTAGCCTTTATTGAATGACTGCTCCGTGCCTGGCACTGTGGTGACTCGAATGTTTATTACGATTCCTTTTTCCAGTTGAAGGGACCTCAAGTGGCCTGGGGGGGAAAAAGACCTACAGGTCTTCTCTTTGCCTATAAAGAACATCTAAAATTGTTTGGGTTACTTGGGTGGCTTAGTCAGCTAAGCCTCAGACTTCAGCTCAGATCATGATCTTGTGGTTTGTGGGTTCCAGGCCAGCGTCGGTTTGGTGCTGAAGGCTCAGAGCCTGGAGCCTGCTTGGGATTCCGAGTCTCCCTCTCTCTCTGCTGGTTCCCACCTCGTGCTCTGACACACACACACACACACACACACACTCTCTCTCTCTCTCTCTCTCTCTCTCTCAAAAATAAATAAACATTAAAATAAGTAAATAAATAAACGTTAAAACATTTTAAAATAAAATTATTTTAATTTGACAACATCGCATAAGGATTCATGTATGCTTGTGGAGAAAAAATGTTTTGTTTTGAATTTTAGTACAAGTTTTTTTCGTGCAGAGTTCACAAGAAAGTATACTTCTTTTGGCTTGTTACATATTTTGAAATGAATATAGCTTTATTGAAAATGGAGGCCATTGTTACATGTTTAGATGTCAGACTTTCTTTACTTCTGGGTATATTTATGTCAGTAAAACTTAATTAGACTTGGAATATTGTTCTAGATCCAATTTTAACTAAATGTAAAATTTCTAGAAGTATTACCGAGACACAATTATCCAACATCCAATACTAAACAAGCTGCAGCATGTGGAACTTCAGACAAATAAATAAAAAAAAATCATCAGTTATATGTTAATCTATTGTGTTTTGGCTATAATGTTAGTTAACAATAGTCATTTATGTATGACAAACCATGTGAATCAGCATTAAGCAGTCTGATCAATAGCTTGGTTACTAGTCTCAATTAATCTGAGAAGAAATATGTTTTATGTCACAGGGATGTCTTGGGTATGCCAATCAAGCTATGAGCTAGTAGATAAATGTTTATTTTAGCTGAAGTTCCTTGATGGATAACATTATCAACTCAAGAACCATTCTAGAAAAGGACATGAAGAAAAATATAAATTAATTTTTTTACTTCTCAATATATAATCTGGTTACTATGGAAACTGACAGCCTGTCCCGGAAGCAATTAATTTTTCAGAAGCACATTCCCCAGTCTGGCGGTACATTATCTTTAACAATCATAGTGCCCTAATATTTAGTCATTCATTTAAAATGATTTTTTAAAAATTACCATTTCATAGTATATTTTTTCTAACCTAATATTGTTATGCTAGGTATAGAATATAATTCAGAACCCAGATGAGCTAGACAGTTCAGTGAGAAAACAAACCATTTCTTACCATAATTAAGGCTACATATAACTTAGGTAAATTAAGGAAAAATTAAGCCTTATGGCCACAAAGAGATGCCCTTCAGTGTCATGATTACCTTAAAATTAAACTTGGAGTGGGACACAGGAAAACTGACCATTCTCTTCTAGTAAATTATTTGTTTATATTACTAATCAATAATAGCAATATGACTAATGCACATATTATGTGATTCATATGAGCTACATAACAACCTTGTCATATAGTTCCAAGGTATGATGGTGATGACCTTCATTTAAAAAAAAATTAATGTTTGTTTATTTTTGAGACAGAGAGAGACAGAGCATGAGCAGGGGAGGGGCAGAGAGAGAATGGGAGACACAAGCTCCAGGCTCTGAGCTGTCAGCACAGAGTCGACGCAGGGCTTGAACTCAGTGACTGCGAGATCATACCTGAGCTGAAGTCGGATGCTTAACCAACTGAAGCACCCAGGTGCCTCACCTTCGTTTTAAAAGTAATAAAATATGGGGAACCTGGGTGGCTCAGTCAAATGAGCATCCAACTTCTGCTCAGGTCATGATCTTGTGGTTCGTGGGTTCAAGCCCCGCAACGGGCTCTGTGCTGACAGCTCAGCCTGGAGCCTGCCTGGGATTCTGTGTCTCCCTCTCTCTCTGCCCCTCCCCTGCTCACGTTCTCTCTCTCAACAATAAATAAACATTAAAAATTTTTTCTTAAAGTAATAAAATACTTAAATACTTTAAGGTATTTTACCACAAAGTAAGCCTAAATACGAAAGTGTCACAGAGATAAATTCAATCTGTTTCCTCCTTCCCCATCCCCAACTTCAGTGTATTTATTCAAGAGTGACAGAAACACAGTCTAAACACATTCTATGTGCCTGGAATTGTTTTTGACATTTTTATCTATCTGATTTAATCTTGGGGTAAAAAAGCCTTTAAAGCAATTAAATTCAAAGTATAAAATATGTGCAGGTAGTTTTTACTATTTTTCGATAATTGGTAATAGAAAGGGGCAAAATAAAAAAAAGGGAATGAAATGCCATAATAATAATAAGCTTGAATTGGGACTTTATGTTACATATTGAAAAATTAAAAGTAACAACCTCACATACAATAAAGTATAGGTTATAAATAACTTGTACTTTATATTATTAAACTGTATGTATAACAAATACATATTTAATAATATGGGTCTTATTTATGTATTTAACTTGGGGCATAATTGTTATGAAGAAATATTTCATGCTGAGATATGTTTAATATCATGATTGATTTGCAAAATAAGACCATAAAGAGAACCTGTTTGCAAAAATATACATAGGAATGTTTTCAGTTTCCTCAAAGTCCTTCCTTAATCCTATGATTTTAAGATAATCTTGGTTTTGAAGCACTTACACTATTGTTATTTTTGAGCTGTTTTCTTTTTCAAAATTTATCGTATCTAATGCTGAGACATCCTTCTTTTAATACCTTTGGGTTTAATTTGAATAGTTCTCAGCTTAATTTTAATCAGATTTATTTTATCCTATAATTTCAGGATCATTGGAAGATTTTCTTTGCAAATTATTTGAATGGATTTTTTTTTTATTGCAAGTTACTCAACAACTATTGAGTTCTTACTGCAAACTATATATCTGGCACTGTTCTAGGTTCAGGAATGAAAAGCATAGTGTCCTTTAACCAGGTGAAGTGTATATTTTATTTGGGGAAAGCAAATAAGAAATACATGAATTAATTAATCAGTTTACAAGACAAATTTAAATAATGATTGCTATGCAAATGTATTATGGTAATATGATAGAAATTGACTATGGGGTCACTGCTTTAGCTGGCATGTTTAGGAAAGATTTATTGAGTTTACACTAAAATGATGTGAAGGGTCATAGAGGCTATTAAGAAGAGTATTCTGAATGTAGAAACTAGCAGATGGAAAAGTGTTGGATGGGAGGAGTCATGGTGTTTGATGAGCAGGATAAAGATGTGTACATTGAGAGTGCAGAAGGGAGGTTGGAGAGATTAGGTTGGAGAGTGTAGGCACCTGGTTAGGTAGAATATGATTGGCCATAATAAAGAGTTTGAATTGTATGCTGATTGAAATTAAAAAAAAAAAGTTTTGGGGGATTTTTATAGGGAAAAGATGCAGTCTGTTTTTAAAAGGATTACTTTGGCTGATATGTAGGAGAAAATAATGGTAGCAGGAATGGTAATCAGACGACTGTTGTATTAGATTAGAAGTGAGATTATAGCAAAATGGGTAATTGTTGAAGCAGGATACATCACATGATTTGGTTATGATCATGACATAGTTGAAAAGTAGAGAAAATAGGATATAATAATAGATTATACAGAATGAAAGACATAGAAAAACTGAAGAATATTCCTAGGTTTATGGGAAGAGTAACTCACTGCCTGATATTTTCATTTACTGAGGTGAGAAGACTTGGTTATAGGTTAAATCCAGGGCTTACTATTTCTGTTTGACAAAGTTATCTTGGACATATGTATTACACCTCCAAGCAGAGATGGTTTGCAGATAGTTGGGTATGAATGAAGAAGGCTAGAGCTATAAATATGAAATCAGTTACCAGCATGTAGATAACATGTGGATAATGGGAATAAATGATAAGAAATGATCTTCAATGACTGCTAAAATCACTGAGTGATAAGGTTGATTGATAGAGAACCTTTATAATGAATGGATAAGATCTGAAGTTGATGGGTTTTAACTGCCTAAAAAGATAGACATGATGTATCTCTTTATTTGAAATGAATAGCAACTAAAAATAAATGGTACCACCTATGAGATATTCCTGTCTAAAAATTTAACGTGAATCTCATCATATCTTTGGGTCTAATTAAGGTTACAGAAAGAACTGAGGTTGAGTACATATTGGTACCATGCGGGTGCAGTTAGCCAATTTGGAGATGTTAGAAATTCGACAGAACCAAAGACTAGTTTCCTTAAGAAGTGAATTTGAGGGGGAAAAAGATCTGTTCTAGATTAAAAGAAATTTAAAAGAAATTGAAAAACCATGTAAAAAAATCTCAATCCATAGGATTTATTAGGATCCTTATTTTAAAAAAGCAATTGTAAAAAGACAATTATTAAAATGGAACAATTAAAGAGATTTTAACACTAATTGGGTACAAGAAAAATAAATAATTGTTTTATGACTATACTTAAAAACTTATGGATTATTGAAAGGAGAAATGATACATGCCTAGTTTAAAATGGTCCAGCTTTGGGTGGGCATTATAAATGAACCATGATTCATCATATATTGGTCATTATGAGGCTGGATTATAAAAATATTTATGAATATTTTATCTATGTTTGCAAATTCCCATGATAAACATTTTATACATAAACAAATAAAAGAATAAATACATAAAATATTAAAATATAAAGCCGTGGAAAATCTAAGGAGAGCATAGAGGAGAGGGTTGAGAAGACAACCTTAGAGGAGCTCCAGTATTTAAGAATTGAAGAGGAGAGTCACAAAGAAGCTGGGGACTGTTCAGGGTTGTTGGAGGAAAGCCAGATAAATGCCACATTGTGGGGCATCTAGAGGTGTGTGTGTGTGTGTGTGTGTGTGTTAAAGAAGATGAAGGTAGTAGTCAAGAATTCAAAATGCTGCTGAGATTTTTATTAAGATGAGAACTGAAATTTCGCCATTAGATCTAACAAGATATTGGTAATGTGTTATTTTTAAGACCAGTTTCAGTGTGTTGTAGAAATAAGAACATGAATGCAGTGGTTTGGAAGAGAATGGGGGATAAAAAAGGGGAGGCAGTAATATGGACAACTTTTTAAGGGAATTGAACTGAGAAATGAGGAGGCAACTGGATTGTGACATGTGATTAAGAATTTTTGTCTTTTTAAATTTAGATGATATCAGAGCAAGCTTGCATACCCACAAAATACTGCTATCGAATAGGATGAAACTGCTGATACATTAAAGATGGGGAGAATTACAGGAAAGAGTTTGTTTAGAGGGAAAGGATGGGATCCTGCATATAAATAGTAGTAAGAGCAGAAACACTTACTATGGCTACAGAACAAAAAGGAAGACAGCATAAGTAGGTATAGATTTGGTAGTAGAAATAATAAAATTACTTGAGTCTAATAACAACTTTTTGTCTATGAAGTATGATTGAGCTGTAAACTAAACTTTTTAGGAGAAAAGATGGGAAATTGCTATATCAAAGAAATGAAAAAAATCGATTTATAGGTAGCAGTGTGATTGTCAGTATTTATTGTCTATTTGAGATTGTTGGCTATAAATTTGAAGCAAACCAGTATGGTCAGTATGGTTTTATTTTCTCCAGAAATACTCAATTGCTTGGTTATAAACATGGGGTAAGCCTGCAGTTTGGATCAAAGAGGTTTGACATTTTTGCCAGCTGACACAATAGTAGAAGAAAGAGGCAAGGAAGTTAGGGATATTTGCAAGGATGTAGTTGCCATGTTATAATGGATTGATGGTGTGAGAGAGGATGGACAGCTGTTGGTATGAGCATACTGTAGTAAGTGAAGGATAGGAGATGGTGAATAGAAAATGGGATGTCAGAATGTGCAGCTTGAGGGATAGTGCTGCTATGAATATTATTTATATTAATATATATGTAATATATAAATAAAATATATAATATATTAATAATAATATATTGATTATAGAAGATAAACTCAATGTACTAAAGAGGTTGATTGAAATTAGATTGAGCAGGGGCGCCTGGGTGGCGCAGTCGGTTAAGCGTCCGACTTCAGCCAGGTCACGATCTCGCGGTCTGTGAGTTCGAGCCCCGCGTCGGGCTCTGGGCTGATGGCTCAGAGCCTGGAGCCTGTTTCCGATTCTGTGTCTCCCTCTCTCTCTGCCCCTCCCCCGTTCATGCTCTGTCTCTCTCTGTCCCAAAAATAAATAAACGTTGAAAAAAAAAAATTAAAAAAAAAAAAAAGAAATTAGATTGAGGAAAATTTGCTTGAGGAATAGGAAACCAAGAAATGAAGGAAACCAAAGAAACTGAAAAACCAGTGTTTTGAGTTTATCATTTATGTGACTATTGATGTAACCGAAAAAGATGATGAAAGTGGTGGTCAAAGAGAAGACATTTTAGTTGAAGACAGCGATGTGTTTTCAAAGTCCTGAGCTTTTTGAAGGAGGAAGAAGAAGGTAAGAAAAGAAAAAAAAATCTTAAAGTAGGAAAAATAGGGGAACAAGAATGTCATATAACACATAAAACTTCTCTAGACCCTGAGGTAATTGGAGAGAAAAAGATTGCACTTTCCTTTAGCCTACATTTGAGTGGACTGCAAGGGAGCATTTTTTCCTCATTACATAGTAGGTGCTACTGGGAATGAGAAGATGAAGGGAAATCTAAACACAGTTTAGAGATTTTTGAGAATGTCCTGCAGGGGATTAATGAGGACAGTTTGAATTCCAGAGGGCTTGTTGAAGGAGATTGATAAAATGGGAAGTGTGGCAACTGGGATCAGATACATGTATTGAACAACATGGGGATGGCTGTCCTGGAAATTGGGAGTCACCCAGCATGATCATGCTTTTGATGGTAAATGAATTGAGACTGAAAGAAAGATATGATGGGATTGGGTCAAGACCTTTTTTTCTCCCCCAAGTGTTTATCCATTTATTTTTGAGAGGGTGAGAGACAGTGAGAGCGAGCACAAGTGGGGGAGGGGCAGAGAGAGAGAGAGAGTGAGAAGGAGAGAGGGAGACACAGAATCTGAAGCAGGCTCCAGGCTCCAAGCTGTCAGTGCAGAGCCCAATGTGGGGCTCAAATTCGTGAAACAAGATTATGACCTGAGCCAAAGTCAGATTCCCAACCGACTGAGCCACTGAGGCACCCCATAGGTCAAGAACTTTATAAAAAGAAAGAGAAATAGCCAAATATATATTCTTGACATGGCTTTTGGTAAAAATAATTTTAAGTAAAAAATAGAAGTTCTCAGGCAGCTGTTTAGTTTTGCAAGGTGTTTTTTTTTTCTTTCGAGATTGAAAATGAAAGTAAATGTTTTCCTTTCAAGTTTTTATTTAAATTTTTTTTTTTTCAACGTTTATTTATTTTTGGGACAGAGAGAGACAGAGCATGAACGGGCGAGGGGCAGAGAGAGAGGGAGACACAGAATCGGAAACAGGCTCCAGGCTCTGAGCCATCAGCCCAGAGCCCGACGCGGGGCTCGAACTCACGGACCGCGAGATCGTGACCTGGCTGAAGTCGGACGCTTAACCGACTGCGCCACCCAGGCGCCCCTCAAGTTTTTATTTAAATTCAAGTTAGTTAACATATAGTGTAATATTGGTTTCAGGGGTAGAATTTAGTGATTCATCACTTACATATAACACCCAGTACTCATCCCAACAAGTGCCCTCCTTAATGCCCATCACCTATCTTCCCCCACCTCCCCTCTGGCAACCTTCTGTTTGTTCTCTATAGTTAAGAATCTCTCTTATGGTTTGCCTCCCTCTCTCTTTTTACCTTATTTTATTTTTCTTCCCCTTCCCCTGTGTCCATCTGTTTTGTTTCTTAAATTCCACATATGAATGAAATCATATGGTATTTGTCTTTCTCTGACTTATTTCATTTTGCATCCATGTCATTACAAATGGCAAGATTTCATTCTTTTTGATAGCTGAGTAATATTCCATTGTTTATATATAAGCCACATCTTTGTCCATTCATTAGTCAATAGACATTTGGGCTCTTTCCATAATTTGGCTATAGTAGATAATGCTGCTAGAAATATTGGGGTGATGTGCCCCTTTGAATCAGTATTTTTGTATTCTTTAGATGAATACCTTATAGTCCAGTTGCTGAGTCATAGGGTAGTTCTATTTTTAACTTTTTGAGGACTCTCCATACTGTTTTCCAGAGTGGCTGCACCAGTTTGCATTCCCATCAACAGTATAAGAGGGTTCCCCTTTTTCTGCATCGTTGCCAACATCTGTTGTTTTCTGTGTTGTTAATTTTAGCCATTCTGACAGGTGTGAGGTCGTAGCTTATCATGGTTTTGATTTGTATTTCCCTGATGATGAGTGATGTTGAGCATTTTTTCATGTGTCTATTGGCCATCTGTATGTCTTCTGCAAATTAATTTTTTGATTCCTGTATTCTTCATGGCAATTATACTACTAATCTCAGCGGAGCAGTTTATTTATTTGAAACATGTAATTCCTCATTGTTACTTCATTTCTTCTTTTTAGAATTCAATTCTGTTTTTTGTGTTTCACAGCCCTGAATCTTGTTTACCTATTGCTTTTCCTTATTTGTCCTATTGCCAGCAAGGTTTTATCACAGCAGACACTGTGATAAACACTGATGTCTGTGTTGTTAAAAAATAGGATCAAATATAGCATCACTCCTATGCTGTTACCTCAGGAGAACTGTGTGATATTCAGTATAAAGAAGGACAAAAGTGTCAAGCGGTAGACCAGGGAGTGTGGTAGGCAGATGTTTTCTAACTTTTGATTTGGCACTAATTCTGGAAGAGGTCCAGATAAATTTGTGCTTTTGATATATATGTATATCAAAATATGTAAGTATATATATATATATATATAGAAACATATAAATATATGCATATTTACTTATGTATATCACATAACTCCAAAAAAATATTTAGGTGACTACCAACAGCATTTACTACATAATAGGATAAAAATGAAATTTGAATCCAATAGTAAATAGTTATTAAATATGGATAAATATTTAGCTCTATACTTTATAACATAGAAAATAGGGGCACCTGGGTGGCTCATTCGGTTAAGCGGCCGACTTCAGCTTAGGTCATGATCTCGCGGTCTGTGAGTTTGAGCCCCGTGTCGGTCTCTGTGCTGACAGCTCAGAGCCTGGAGCCTGTTTCCGATTCTGTGTTTCCCTCTCTCTCTGACCCTCCCCTGTTCATGCTTTGTCTCTCTCTGTCTCAAAAATAAATAAATTTAAAAAAAATAATAAAAAAAAAGAAAATAGTCAAGTGCATTTATTCATATTTATTCATATTATCCTCATAATATGCACTGTAATGAATTTTCACCCCAATGGCTCTTTCTCCTACAAAGGACATAAAGTCACATCATAACTAAATGAAAGCAAAAATAATGAGGTTCAAGTATACATGGTTTTGATGGCCTCATATAATTTATCAATAAATTCTAGATGGTCTGTATGAATACTACAACTTGTTTAAATAGTACTTATATATTTAAGGTAGGTCATATATCCATTTGTAATGTATCTTTAACTTTTGATAAAAATTAAACTTGTCAAATTAAACTTGTCAATTAAATTAGTCATTAATGACTAAAAGACAAATAAAACTGTAATTTTTGTAGTGGGTTCTTTATGTCAAAATAACCCTTTATAGTAAGTAAACCAATTATTTTACCTGTATGAGATTAAATTCATTAAAACACACTATTGTCAAACATACATTTTGAGTTATTTTTATCCATAGTCTTGTATCCAGTTCACCATGGGATAAATAAATTATATTGTAAAATTGATAGTTTTAGTTTAGAGGTTGATTTTACAGTTATAAAAAGGGATTATGTTTTCTATTCAAAGATAAACAGTTTATATTTGGTTAAAACTATAATCCAGACTTCTTGCTTCCATTTTCTACCCAATGTAGCTATCATGATCAGGCAAGTTCAGGGTCACATCAGTAAGGAAAGTCACCCAATATAATGTAAATTAGTAAATAAAATATTTATACATAAATCTACTATGTTAAGAATTCAAAAAATATATATTTTATTGTATTATAGATGAAAGTAATTGCATCAGTCCAAACTAAAAAGTTGATACATTTTTTTAGTCTCTATAAATTGAGAGAAATATACTTTCTGTGAGCTATAAATATCTTATCGTAGAATAATAATAAAAATGATTTCTTCTTTCAAACTTTGGGAGGGGCTTGCTACAGTACAGAAACAAGGTAAAATGCCAAAATTTATTTAGATGTTATCACAATATTTCAGTTGCTTTTTTAATATTCTTTATAGGAGAACTAATGCCTTTTACGTTTTATTTTACAGAAATACTTTAGTGAAGCTAGCTCATTTTTAAATGAGCTTTGAGCATTCTAAATGTCGTGCTTTGATAGATATTTTTAAATAATTCCAAATATTTCTTAAACCATGTATTGAAATTCTATTACAAGTAATTTTAAATATTTAAAAATGTACTGAGAATACATAAAAGTTTAGATTTTCTTACATATAGCAATACATTCATATATCAATTTCAGAGTAAAATCAATAGCTTTAAGATTTTGCTTTCAAAAAAAGGATTTTGTTCTAAGATTGTAAGCAGCCTGTTTAAATCTAAAATGCCCTGAATTTAATGTCCCCAGAATCTTATGAGAATTATAAATAATTAATGAAATTACTTAAAGATTATCTGTTTCCAATATTTTTATGTTTAATCTTTTTTCTGAATATATATTTTTCCTCTGTAGACCAAAAGTATTTATGTGTATTGCAGTTCAGATGTAAAAGTAGGTCAGATAGTTCCCATATTATTCAAAAAATGCCTTCAAACTCTTGACAGCAGAAATATGAATGAGTACATGAAGTCACAGACTGCCTAATTTTTTTCCTATTAGGCTATTTAAAGTGGATTATTTGGGTTATTCCTTTTTCTTAACAGTTCCTGTAGCAACTTATATTCAGAAGGTCTGCACAAAGATTTCCTGGATGAATTATTTAATTCAGTAAACCAATTTTGCTAGATTACCTTAAGGAATATGTTTCCAGCTTTAGAATAGACCCAGAGAAGTCATATAGAAGTCAGATGGTCTCTTAACACACTAACTGGAGCTACATACAAATGAAAAAAAAAAAAAAAAAAAAAGATCAATTAAAATGTCTAAACACTGCTTGCTCCAACCACTGAATTAATACAGATTTTAAAACATTCCACTATTGAAGATAGGCTTTCTGGACAACATCTGACCTGTGTTCAAATCCACATGTTCTGGATAGCCTGAAATTTTGACCTTAGGGCTCAGGCAAAATTAAAATGTCTTGAGTTACACAAACTGGTTAGATTTGCTAACCATTCTTGTTAGATAATAGATCCTGAAAGCTTACCTTGAAACCAGGAAAGCTGTGGTTGGTTTTATTCCTTACTACCTTATATGAATTTGACTCTTGACATACAGTAGTTCTGAGCTTATTAGACTAAAGCTATATACATATTTTTCTTTACTAGTCATTACAAAGGAATTGCACATTAATAATTTAGCACCTCTTCTAAATCTTGTCAATCAAAAGGGCACATCAATCTAACAGTTTCTGAAATCAAGTGTCTTTCTGTCTCTTTTTTAAAAAACATTTTTTAACATTTATTTATTTTTGAGAGACAGAGCATGAGCAGGGGAGAAGCAGAAAGGCAGGGAAACACAGAATCTGAAGCAGGCTCCAGGCTCTGAGCTGTCCTTGAATCCTTCCCTAGTATCTTAGTAACACTAACCAATTTGTTGTTTTTTAAATTATATTCTTCTAAGTACTGTTTCTTTATACTCTGTTAATGTAAGTTAAATTCTCTGAAGCTAGTGTTCACATCATAATCATATTTTATTGAGTGCATATTAGGAATTAAAATATTTTCATTAATATTCTCACTCTCAACCACATTAAACCACATACTCCTAAAAGCTTATGTTATAACCTCTCCATTTAAGCAGTAATTCTTTTTTTTGCAAAAAAAATTTTTAATGTTTAATTTTGAGAGAGAGTGAGAGACTGAGCTCGAGTTGGGGAGGGGCAGAGAGAGAGGGAGACATAGAATCTGAAGCAGACACCAGGCCCTGAGCTGGCAGCACAGAGCCCGACTCGGCTTGAACTCATGAAACATGATATCATGACCCAAATCTAAGCCAGACACTTACCCGACTGCGCCACCCAGCCGCCCCTAAGCAGTAATTCTTGGAAGAAAAAATATTTGAGAATCAGTGATGAAACTTAGAAAGTTAGATAATGAGGGAGTTATTTTAGAATTATGATTAGGGCGACATTTCTATGCAATAATTTTACATAAGTGGCCTCCTTTGGTTACATACTCATAAATACAGTCCAGGTACAATCAACGTATCTTATTGGGCTCTGTTTCAGGGTGTTCTTTAAGTTAGCTTTCTTATCAACTTCCTTTGGGCTTTCCTACAATATTTTTATCCCAACTCCCCTACCCCCCATTTTACTGTTGCCTACTATTAATACTTGCATAACATGACATTTAGGCATGAAAATCATTCCGACTTTCAGCACCCCAATTGCAAAAAGAAAGAAGGGGAATGGGAACATTATAGCAAATGAAAAATGGATTATTAGTGACTTATAATAAATGTGAAATCAGAATGCCCAGTACATGACCATCTTGCTAAAGGCCTTCTTCTAAGCGTAGTATAACTGACATTGAGTGGTGAGAGAAACTACATGATGAGGATGAGACTATAGTAACTAAAAGAAAAGTCAAGTTTCCAGAAATCTGAAGGACCATTAGTAAAATTAGACTGAAAGGAGTCAAGGAATCAGTGATAAAAGAACTAGTAGTAAGAAAGGGTAAGTAGGCCTGAGAGAATTAGTTAGCATGACTGTTACTGCATTGTAATGTTCTGGAAACTTTTATGCACTCTAAATTCTTTCTCTGTGACTATGTAAATCTTAATGAAGTTAAGGCCCCTGGCTTTTCTAAGTACTAGTTAAAAAGAGCAAAATCAAAATCAAAATATGCCTTTATGGTATCACTTTACCCTTCCTTGGTGACTCCTTGGATTACCTAACTCCAAACTGTATGTATAACTAAACATAACCATACGTTTGGAATACCTCAACAGATTCGTTAATTTAAGGTCATGGCTTACATTCTACTATAAGTTAATATTTTGTGGGAGATTTAAGTGCAATACTTTGATAAAACCCACCATCTAATTAAGGAAGTAACAGTATATCTGAAGTAAACATTTCAGAATTTTTCTCAGGCTTTTCAGAAACTTCCAAGTGCATATATGTGGGGGTTTGTATGTGTGGGAGTGGTTAACAAAATACTTCTTAGAATCAACGATTTGTGTTTTATCCCTCTCATAATTCCTTGCAGAGGAGACTACTTGAAACAACCCTCTTGCCAACTCTAATTTAAAAATCTTCCTGGGGCGCCTGGGTGGGGTCAGTTGGTTAAGCTTCCCACTTCAGCTCAGGTCATATTCTTATACATCGGGCTCTAAGCCAACAGCTAGGGGCCTGGAGCCTGCTTCAGATTCTATGTCTCCCACTCTCTTTCTGTCCCTCCCCTGCTTGTGCTCTCTCTCACTTCCTCAAAACTAAATAAATAAACATTAAAAAAAATTAAAAAATAAAAGTCTTCTTGAAATTTCTTAGTTCTTCGCCCCATGACCCCCCTCCCATTCTGTACTATATATCTACTGTTTGAAAAATGCTTTCACCTGCTCCAGTTATCATTGGTTTGGGTATCCAAAATCATTGGATTTTTTTTTTTTTAAGCCACCAGCTTGATTGGCTTAATAAAATGCTCAGCAGTCAAAGGGGTTGATTTCTATTTGAAGGAGGGCATAGGAAGAGGGTACATGCCTGTAAATAATTATTCTTTATATTTTTCTTTTATACATATCAATTTAGAAGTGTAAATTGCTATTCTGTGCTCAGAGTTCTAACTCATTTTAATTATTAAAACTTTTATACCAAGAAATCTTGAAGATATAAGCTAAATAAACTTCGGTTTAACAGCATTAAGTGTGACTTAAAAATTACTCTTTAAAATATATCTTAGTGTCAACTGTCAAAATATTAATTTGTGGATTATATTTTCCTCTGTAGATATTAACCAATTTTTGTCTTTTTTTTAAAACTACTTTCATAAAATACCTCAAAACTGTGGGTTTGATTATAAAGTTGTAATTTTTCATTAATATTTTAACATACATGAAAACAAACTGTGAACTTCCTTCTGGCACCCCAACATACCCCAAGCTCATATTGTATTTGCCCTGCCAGAGCTCTGTAATTAACCACTTCTCCAGTGAGTTCTGGCTCCTTTTGCTAGTAAATGGAATATAAAAACCAAGATCTGGGTACTAGGTGTGCCATAGGAGTTTTATAGGCCCTCTTAGTGGAGAGAACTAGGAAATGTATGTATATTCACTTATGCATATACACACATTTATATTTATTTCAGTGTCTGTAGATGTGTCGATACTTTCCAGTAACACATAATGTGAGTTCATGTTGATGCCTGTAACTCAAATTCAGGATCAGAAAACTGACTTTAATGCATGTTAATTTTATTGCATATATTATAATATATAGATATAGATACAGACATACATTTTTAAGAATAATCACTGAAAGAACACAGATAAAAGCTATAGTTTAAAAATGAATAGGGTAAAAAGTGTGGTGAGAGAGTAGAACATATAAAACCTTACTAGTTCAAATGAAGGAGGGAATGAGGAAAACTGAGGAACAAAATACATTTTTCAAAATATCCAATTTATTTTTCATTTTTAATGAAGATTAGAGATAATACCTGAATAAAACAATATCCACTAATGAAACTGAAAATATTTTGTGAATTCTGCTTTTCCTCACAAAAAGGGATATGTAAGAAGCTCGGACAGTCATGCAGATGATTTTATTAACAATTAAAAGAGCATATGGAGCTTCAGAGCTTCAAAATGTATCTTTTGTAAATAGAAAAAATGACATGTAATTACATGACAATAATATGACTTTGGCAACTAATCAAAACATACACTGTAAATTAAATAAATGCATAAATCAGCCTCACATGGAAAGATTTGCCACATCAAACTATGAAAGAGAAAACTAAAATCATATTAAAAGAGTGAAATCCTTACTTTAAAATTCAATACTCATTCATTAAAACAAGCAAAATAAGCACTTAGGAAACAAATAAGAAATTAGAATTTGCCTAACCTTTTAAAAGGTATGTAAAATAAATCTATAGTTTTAAGTCAGAGGACAGTCATGTGAAGCAAGAGTGGGACAGAGAAAGCTTGTTAAAATTAAATGACAGCAGAAAACAGTAAGCAAAATAAAAACATTTTACAAACAACAGGTTAACTTTTTTGAAAAAAAAATATTTTGGAAGAAGAGATGAAGTACCTAAATAGAGCTTAATGATAATACCATTCTGTCAGACATGAGAGATATATTTGAATCCATAGCGATCCTATTCATCAGCAATAACCAGTTGGAAGATATAATTTGAAAAACATTCCTCCTGAAAGCAAAACAGATCTCTAAGATACTTAGAACTGAATCTATGAAAGAATATGCAATATTTCTAGGTAGGAAATTATAAAATATTATCGAATGTCATAAATAGAACCTATTATATAAATAATGATCTAAAGCTCGTGGATGCGAGGGTTTAATATCACAAAAATATCAATTATTCATGAAATGATCTATAAATACTAAGAAATTCCAATGATAACCATACCATATTTTTAGTGTGTGTGCAGATTGAAAAGCTAACCCTAAATTTAAATTGTGTATGTTAAGAATATTTAAGATGCTTGTGCAAAAGGAAAACAAATAGACACCAATATTTCTTACTTAATTTTAGCGATTAAGCAATGGTGTATTAATAATATCTTATATTTGCTGCACCAAATCTACTCTTGACTTCCCTTCACAATTCTTAAATTTATGAACTGCATTAATGCCTTCCTGGATTCTTATTTTCCAGGTGAATGTAAACAACTGAAGAATTCGCAAGAGATGAGAGGGAGGACGGAGGGTGAGGTAAGGGTATTTATTTCTAGTTACTTTCTTATCAGATTGCCAAAGATTGGCTGTGTTGCTTTACCAAAAAGTGACTGCTCCTATAACAATAATTGTTCCTACTGAAGCCAGAAGAGCCCTGGCATGCAAATGACTGCATGTTGCAAGCCCTCACTGTTTCTGCCCTTTGCTAATGCACATTGACTTTCTATGCAGATGAGAAATAAACATTTGCATTACCCCACTGAGAGGGGGTTGTATGTTATTGCAGTTAATCTGTAAAAATTCACTTCTTGTTTAATTGAACTTTCAGAACAATTGACACTGTTGATCACTCCCTCATTGTTAAAACAGTTTTGTTTCTTGGATTCTGGTGGTGATCACTGCTAGGGATCAATGCTGCTTCTGATTACTATTATACTCTTTCTGCCTTAGAAATGCCATAATGTCTCAGGGTTCCATGCACCCCCCTCTCTCATTTTATGATTTTATCCAGACCCATGGCTTTGAAAACCCTCTATAAACAGATAACACAAATATTTATTCGAAATCACATTCCTTTTATACCTTGCCATTATTCAGTTGTGGGACATACACATTTTTCTCTGGATATCTAATAGGCATTTCAGACTTCACATATCCAAGTCCAAACTGGTGATTCCCATGTCCTCTCTATGAATCTTTTTCATTGCCCTGTCTTTTCTAAGTGTATGGGACTACCAGTCCATGAGTTGCTCAGACAGAAGATACTGTAATCAGTTTTGACTCTTCTCTCAAATGCTATATCTAATACGTAAGGAAATTCTTTATACTTTATCTTTGAATTATTCACCAAGCTGAACGTAACTATTTCAGCTGTAATCATTGATATTTTAAGCTGAGCCATTTTTATCTCTTGTTTGAACTAATCCAGAACTCTATCAACTAGTCTCTATGATTCCTTTCTTTGCACTTTTTCTCCACAGCCAGACTATTCCTTTAAAAAATAACTGTCATTCTGCTCAGAATCTCTGTATGGCTTTCCAACTGTATTTAGAACAACATCCATAGTACTTATCGAGGTCCTATAAGGCCCTAGTTGACTCTGGTCCCAGGATAACTCAGACCTCATGTCTGACTTTGCATATTCTTGTTCAACTATTCTGGACTTTTCTTGTCTAAAAATATGCCTATCACATTTCCTTCGGAAGTTTTACACCTGAGTTCCCCTCAGGTTAGAAAGCTCGTGCCCAGATATTCATATGGCTGTACTTTCACTTCACTTAATTCTCTGCTCAAATATTATCTTCGTACTGGCCTTCCCTAACAACCGTATCCAGAAAAGGTATCCCTACTTTTCTAAATTTCTCTCCTTCCATTGTTAATTTTCCTCTGCAGCATGTTTTACTGCTAAAAATCATATAGTACAATTAGCTTTTTAGTTTTGTTTTGTTTTGTTTTGTCTCTTTCACTTGAATAAAAAATTCAATAAACTCAGGTGCTTTTTCTGTTTCATTCAGTATTCAATATTGGGTCCTCTAACACTTAGAGCAATGCCTGGGAGCATAAGGCACTAAAAATAAAACAAACAAAACAAAGAAATCCCAACTTTAACAAAATAAGGAGAAGAAAGTTTCCTCAGTTTAATATGGGATGCAAAATAGTAACTTGGGCCGATCTTAATTGAAGAGCTACCTCAAGTATCTGGATTGTCATTAAATAATGAAATCCTTTTTTACATTCATTCTGCTTTACTTGGCAGTGCTATATTTTTTAAGTTCCTCCAGGTTGAAAGTTTTACAGATTTAGAAACCATTTTAGTTCATGAGGAGATTCAGGTTATTTGTGGTGACAGCTAGCCTCTCTAATTCCATTCCCTCTATTACCAGACCATGAGTTGAGCATACATTGTCTTTCACCAGAATCAATATCTTATCTATTCAGCTCCCTGAAATGAGCTTTCATTATCCAGGTGGTTTTAGGTGGATGAGTTGCAACTTTTATCACCTTTAGGACTGCCTGCTAGGGTGTCTGGGGGACTTTGTGTAACGGTACAGGCATACATCAGACTGGGTCACCTTGATGTTAAAAAATCGATGGGGAAGAAAATAACAGTTGAGTACTTCTGAGTTTAGCACTCATTCTCAAAGCAACGTAGTATATAACTGGTGACAAAAACAAACACGTGGTGAATTCTCTGAAGCACAGTCCTGAGGTATAGAGCTATGAGCTACACTGTTAGAACCCTTACTGGGATTAATTCATTTATGAGGCCCTTTATAGTTATTTCTGCATCTTTGAAGCTTCTATGGAGTCTTGATGCTCAGTTACACACTTGGGAAAAATTACATAGACTTATATGGCTGTTTAAATTTGTGAGTCTAAATTTAGAAAATCTTCACTAAAATAAGAAATCCTTAGTATACAATTACATGAATAATTCTATTAGTTACCCAGAAAAGGCAAATTAGAAAGTAGATTAGGGGCGCCTGGGTGGCTCAGTCAGTTAAGCATCTGACTTTGGCTCAGGTCATGATCTCACAGTGCTTGAGTTCAAGCCCCGCATCAGGCTCTGTGCCGACAGCTCGGAGCCTGGAGCCTGCTTCAGATTCTTGTCTCCCTCTCCCTAGCCCTCCCCCATTCATACTATGTCTCTCTCTGTCTCAAAAATAAACAAACATTAAAAAAATATATAATATTTGGCTAGGGCTGGAAATAAGAATACTAACTAAATGGAAATCTCAGTAAATTTATAAAAAATCATTGACTTGAAGTGGGTAAATTTTACTGCATGTAAATTGTACTACAGTATAAAAATTATATAAAGAAGTTTTTGATAAAGAATCACGTGTAAAGTAAATAATAAAATATATTTTATTAAGATTATAAAATATTCTTCCAAAAATGGAACACTAGACTGGATATATTTAGAATCTTGTTAGTTTCTGATCTGTTGAGGGAAAGCTGTTATAGAAGGAAAGACCAAAGAAATATCCCAGCATCCTCCTAGTCACCCTCTAGTCCAAGACAGTAAATCAGAAAGAATATCTTTTCCCAGGAAGAATTGCAGAAGTTAGTGATGCTCTCAAAGTCAGAGGTGATTGTTTCCGTGATCTCTCCATTCAGTCCATCTGTATGGCCCTTTCAAAACACAGGTAAACTATGGTGGTTAATAGTGGATTATTATAAACCTAAATAGTGATACCACATTTGAAACAGTTTTGCTGGATGTGTTTCTAGAAAAGAAGAACATAAATTCTAGTATTTGGATGCCACTATTGTGCAAGATGCATTCTTTTCAGTATCTATCAATAAAGAGTATCAAAGTAACACCTTTTATTAAGGGAAGAGAACCACTATTCATTCACAGTTTTGTATCAGGGCTACTGTAACTCTCTTGCTCCTAGGACATTATAATTTTTTTTTGATGCCTTGGGCATCTTTTATAATTTGGGGCATCACAATAGTTTGCCATATTGATTTTATTATGCTTTGTAGTTAGTGTTCAACAAGTATTCTAGATACCCTCATAACTTTTACGCATTCTAGAAATGGTAAGTTAACTCCTGGAAAGTTATACAGACCTACCACTTCAATGAGGATTTGCTTTCTGAAATAAAGGACAAGTTATTATCCCTCATACATCTACCACTAAGGTAGAGTCACAGGACTAAGTGAGTCTTTCACACTTGGAACTGTTGTATTGCAGTGCCATCTGATTTACTTGCTGGGGCCATGTGAGTCTTAAATTCAGTGGTGTCGGAAGTATCCAGGTTAGCTAAACTTGTTGCATGTATCTCAGGGTCGGGTCATCTGTAGCAGATCGGTAGATCTGTAGCAACATGTTCTTTGAAAACCAGATCTTTATTTGCTACAGAGCCCAGTAGACATTGAATGCCTCCATGAAGAACATGTGTTGACTGTGCAACCAGAGCATGTCTCTGCAGTGTGGTCACGCATTTGAAATATAATTTAGTGTATATTTGAAGTGGTGCATTTAGATTTGGGCCTCAGCCCAAATGTCCAGAAGAAACAGTACTTTACATGAAGAAGTATAGTTTTACTTACTCCCTGGAAGAATTGCTTCCCCCTTAGCCCTTACAGATGGCTTCATGGAAGTTTCCCTAAGTTGAGGAAACTAACCTCATGTGTTGGTGCAAATCAAACTGAACGTCTGCTTTACTGTATCCTAACTCAAAGATGGCCCTAAAGAGGTTGGTTAGAAGAAATTTCTCCAGTGTGGATAGCTATGAACAACATGTAGGTAAATGTGGTCTGCTTTTATAAACACAGACACTTGAGCGGTCACAAATGGCTGGGCTGGTTGGCCAGGGGTCTGGAAAGAGCAAGACTGGGATGCAAAGGAGAAATAATTAGACCTTTACAGAAGAGGCACAGAAGAGGCACCTAGAGAGATCATCGGTGTAGGCGAAAAGCATGAGAATCTGGGTTTTACATTATTAACTACCTAAGCAATCAAACCTGGAGGAAGCCCTTAACAACAAGAGATTATAAGAGGACTTTTATTTTTATTTTTATTTATTTTTTTTTTTTTAGGACAGGGAACACCTGAGTGGGGGAGAGGGGCAAAGGAAGAGAGAGAGAATCTTAAGCAGG
The DNA here is from genome assembly GCF_028749965.1 of Puma concolor. Taxonomy (NCBI): domain Eukaryota; kingdom Metazoa; phylum Chordata; class Mammalia; order Carnivora; family Felidae; genus Puma; species Puma concolor. The sequence continues at coordinate 27,220,219 of NC_141668.1, read as the reverse complement.
CTTCGTGCTCAGCATGGAGCCCAATGTGGGGCTCAATCCCACAACCCTGGGAACGTGACCCGAGCCAAAGTCAAGAGTCAGATACTCAACTGACTGAGCCACTCAGGTGCCCCAAGAGGGCTTTTCTTAAGGATAGTAGCCAGAATTTATCCTTACCACCGCTCCCCCACCCCCATGCCTGAGCCCCAGACTCATTTGTATAGTTAACTACCTAAGCACATTGAACCAAGAGGAAGCCCTTAACAACAGGAGAAATAAGAGGACTTTTCTTAAGGATATTGGCCAGAATTTGTTATTACTCCCTCCATCCCCCACTGCTTGAGCGCTGGGCCCATGAAGAGGATGGTCCAACAGCAGCGTTTCCCTTTCTCTATGTCAGGTCTAGGTACTGCCACTGCTGCATGTTCAATTTGCCACAAATGGCTGGGCTGGTTGGTCAGGGGTCTCGAAAGAGAAGATTGAATTGCAGTGAAGAAACCATAAGACCTTTACAGAAGAGGCACCTGGAGAGATCATCAGTGTAGTCAAAGAGCATGAGAATCTGGGTCTTACGTTGTTAACTACCTACTGGTCTTTTCTAGGACTACCACCATACCAGGGCTTATATAATATCAGATTTACACCATGGCATGCTGTGTAACATTTCCTTAAACCAAAGTGTCTGTATTCTGATCGCAAATACATGAATATTTTTATTATTTAAACTATTATACATTCATCAATTTCATTCATTCATTTCACAAACATGTATTAACCCCTTGTAAACTATTCTGTGTTAAGGCCTTGGAAGCACAAAAATGAATAAACAGTCTGTGCATTTGAGGAATCTCCAGTACCAATAAAGAGACACATAATCTAAAACGAAAATACAACGTAACAGTGTTATTGCACAAATATTTAGTAGGAATTTGTGGTTATACAGTATTGAGTAATGATATCAGGGGAGGTATAAAAGAAAATTTGAGAGGAAAATATGGTTCTGTTAGTATTGATTCTTCAACTGAAAATGGTATTCCAGAAAAATGAATAATATGAAAAGACAAGAGGTGTTAGAAGCCATGGTGGATTCAAACAATGATATGTTTGTTGTTAGCACCAGAGAAGTTTTTTTAGGAGATAACACATGTAAGGTAATTTAGATTCAGATTTTAATAGGCCATGAAGATAACGCCACCAAGTTTGGATTTTATCCCGTAGACGACGTGGTGCCACTGAAAGCTTTTTAGCTGGGAAGTTATAGAACACAATCTATATTTTATTTTTATTTATTTATTTATTTTTTAATTTTTTTTAACGTTTATTTATTTTTGAGACAGAGAGAGACAGAGCATGAACAGGAGAGGAGCAGAGAGAGAGGGAGACACAGAATCCGAAACAGGCTCCAGGCTCTGAGCTGTCAGCACAGAGCCCGACGCGGGGCTTGAACTCATGGACCGTGAGATCGTGACCTGAGCTGAAGTCGGACGCTTAACCGACCGAACCACCCAGGCGCCCCCACAATCTATATTTTAGAAACATCACTCTGCCAGCAGTGTTGAGAACGCATTAAAGGGATATGAGATTAAGTTTTGGTGGTTACTTGAGAGGATATTGACACAGACTTGTTGAGGGAAAGGTTGTTTTAAGAGAGTTAGAATTAAGGTTTTATAACAACTGGTACAAAAAGCACTAGCAATAAAAGTACCATGTATCCTTATGTGTACACTATATAGACATTTTAACATTTTCCTCGAGTGAATACAGTCTTTGATATTAGGAATTGTAACTTACTAGTCTTTGTATTCTATATGTAATGGGGCATTGGGAATTAAAAAGACATTTATAACAAGTTTGATTAAAAAATTTTACAAGATACTGCAGGAATATTTATTCCAGTCAAGAGTTGATATCATGGAACTTCTTTTTCCCTCTATTCAAGAAGCCAACCAAGTGAAAAGGGAATAAGATGATTCCAGGTAGAGTAAAGTTATGGGGATGTTCAAGAGTATGATGAATTCAGGACACTTTAATAAACTTAGCATGTATGAAATGTGAGGCACATTTGATGTTGAAAGAAAAAAGGGCACATTTTGAACATGTTTTGTATGCCATGATAAGGACTTTGCATTTTATCCCAAGAGCAGTAAAGAATTATTAAAATGAATGCAACCATCCATTTGATATTTTTAAAAAGATTATTCTGGCAGAAGTGTGATACATTGATAGATGGGACTACAATGGAGAGAGAGAGAGAGAAGTAGAGGGTGAGGGAGGGGGGATCAGTTGCAATATTGAAATAATAACCTAGAGCAAGACATAATGAGAATCTGAAATAGTTTAAAAGGAGAGAGAAGTGTTTATTGAGAAGGAAGAGCTAATGTATCTCGATGAAAATTGGACATTAACAGAGGGACAAGAAGACTTTAAGAGAGTCTCCAGGCTTCTGACCTGGGCAACGGGGTTTTTGTTCCATGATTAAAAAACAGGGGTGCCTGGGTGGCTCGGTGGGTTGAGCGTCCGACTTCGGCTCAGGTCATGATCTCACGGTCCGTAAGTTCGAGCCCCGTGTCGGGCTCTGTGCTGACCACTCAGAGCCTGGAGCCTGTTTCGGATTCTGTGTCTCCCTCTCTCTCTGCCCCACCCCTGTTCATGCTCTGTCTCTCTCTGTCTCAAAAATAAATAAACGTTAAAAAAAATAAAAAACAAAAAACAAAACAAGACAAAAAACAATATATTTTACATTTGTGTGTGTGTGTGTGTGTGTGTGTGTGTGTGTGTGTGTGTTTTGAAAGGAAGGAAGGTCAGATGTTAAAGGTACTGTATTCAACTTAATATATATTGAATGTGAATGAAGTACGTGTGAGATAGTAAAATGGGAAGTCCAGATACCTCAAATAACTGTTCTCTAGTCTTCTCACTGTTTCCCAAACATTCTGTGTTTCTTAATACCCTCCCCTCAGTATAGCAGATAACACCACTTATTGAATTCTGTGCATCAGCGTTTAATATATCTGTATGTATGTATTTTCCAAAATTGGTATATGGACTATAAATCCAAGCTTCTAATTTTTAAACACCCTTATAATATTTCTCAAAAGTCATACATTGCAAAATAGTTTCCTTGGTGTTTTGATGGAAATATAGATAATGAAAGATTTTGTCCATAGATGTCCAATTTATAGAGGTGGAGTGTGCTAGCAACCTGATTCTAGAACATGGGTAAGGGTTTTTTTGGTTCAATGGACTGAATTGTTGGTTTCTTAACTACAGATTGAGGCAATACCAGATTAGAAGACTTTGGTCTGTTTTGTGGACAGAATCTTCTAGTTCCTCTTCCAACATTTCTGAAATTCTACATATATCAACCGTAGTGAATGGTTACCAAACTTTTGTTGTTTACTTCCCAGTAATTTTTATACTGCTGAAACCCAGGTCTAATAAGAATCTAATGAAATAACTATTATATGCATCTACATCTTCTCATGGATGTCTGACTTCATGGTTGAATTTGGAGAGTTTTATTAAATTGTTCTTCTGGAGCAACAAGTTTATTAGTATTATAGAGAAATATATGGAAGGCATTTTCTTATGGGCTCAATTACATCTTGGAATACTCAACTGGCATCATAAGCACACATTTTATATACATTTCAGAACATAATGACCATTATTGCAATAATAGCATTCAGATATTGAGTATTATTGATGCATGTTTCAGTAAGAGTGATACTTTAGAGACATATCACTAATAACATTATTCAAATATTATTATTACAAGATTATTTTAAGTAATTTACATTGTGTGTGCCTACTAAGTACCTTCTGGAGGAAGGCAGGCAGCAGATGGACTGGCAGACAGGAAGGAAGGAAGCAACGAAGATGGCTGGCATTTCCTTCCTCTTTCTTCCCTTTCTCCCTTCCTCTCTCTCTGTCTCTGTCTCTGTCTCTCTCTCTCTCTCTTACTCTCTTCTTCCCCTTTCCTTACTTTCTCCCTTCCTGGACAAGGAATCTGGCTGAGATCATAGCTGCACAGGTTTCTAACAGATTAGTGTTTGGAGCACATGGAGACTCTTCCACTTTCAGGAAGGTTAACATAATGGTTCAGCTTTGAATTTGAAACCTAATATGCCACACATTAAGGCTGGCAGCTAATTAACTGTTACAACTTGAAACCAGAGTATTTAAGGACACCGGCAGAGACATCTACAGCGAAGAATAATAAGAAATGAAATTTAAACATACCACAATTGCTAAAGCAGTCTGTGAGCAAACATCCCTTTACTGCTAATCCCCAGGGACAGAACAGGCATGAGTGGAGAAGGAGGAGTGGGATAGGCCAACTAGACTTCAGGTTACCTTGCTCTCCACCACAAGTGGCTCTTGGTTGTAGCAAGCAAGTCTAGACTTGAGATTTGTTTCTTTGTTTCCCTTTGCATTAGCAGGCAGTCAACCTGTGTAGGGTGACACCACAATAAGTAACTCAGTTCCATACATGTACACTCAGGGGTGAGCACGTGACTTCATACACAAATTTAGGAGTTCTCTTTTTCCATCTCCCTTCTCTCCTTAGGATTCCTCACATCCTGTGGTTCCTAGACTGCTTTTTATGGCTCTCTGGCTAAAAGTATGGTGTTTTAACCTCCTTGTGTTGTCACACATTCCTTTAAATGGGTTTGCTTTGGGGGCCAAGCAAAGAGAGAAGGATAACAAAAATTTCCCACACAAATTTCAGATCATAGGGACATCCATTTTCTAGTTCCTCTGCCCAAACAGAAATATTTTATCTAAAATTTTAGGCACCTTTTTGGCCTTTGCCATTACTTGCCAGTGGCAAGGAGGGCAAAAAAAAAACAAAAAAACAAAAAAAACCAAAACAGAATTACTCCCACAGCCTCCCTTCCTGGACCTCTGTCAAGAAAGAAATAGGATTTCTCTTGAAGACTTTTTGTCTGTGCTTGCTGCTGTTTTGGAATAGCAGCCATCATAGGGTCTAAACCTGAATGAATGAAACAGCAACAACAAAAAAGCTAGTGTCATCATATCACCTATTATGTGGGTTTAGATTTCCCTTCCAATCCACCTGCCGTTGTATGTATTTTAGAGTCTGAACAGATAGATCTTTATTTTTTTCCAGGGATTTTAGTTGTGATCAGTGGAAGCTTTAGAACTGGAATGAGTAATCCATTTTAGCCAGACCTGAAAACTATCTTGGAATTTAAAAAATTATCTTGCTAATTAGAGAATTTTGAATTGATAGTTGTGTGTGCGTATGTGCACGAGTGAGTGAGTGTACATGTGCATGTGTGTTTATTTTAGTATTTTAGCATTATAAGTCATTGCCCTGTGGCTTCAGACTCACGTGGTTTCTGATGAAAAATCTGTAGTTCCTATCTGTGTTCCTGCCCATGTAATGTGTCATTTTCACCTGCTTTCAAGATTTTCTCTTTATATTTTGTTTTCCACAGTTTGCATATGATACACCTAGGCGTTAATGTTTGTTGGTTTAAAGGAAACTTTTTTAAGGGCCCCTGGAGTCAGTCAGTTAAGTGTCTGACTCTTGATTTCAAGTCAGGATATGATCTCATGTTTCATGGGACCAAGTCCCACGTCAGGCTCTGAGCCTCTCAAAATGAATGAACTTAAAAAAAAAAAGAAACCTTTTCTATTTTAGAAATGTTTAGGTTTACAGAAAAATTGTAGGGATAATATAGTTTCCATATATCCCATTCCCATTTTTCCCTGTTATCAATAATTTAAATTAGGGTGGTACGTAAGTTGCAATTAATAAACAAATATTAATACATCATTTTTAACTAGGGTCCATACTTTATTCATATTTCCTTACTTTGTACATAATATCCCTTTGGAGGATCCCATCCAGCAGACATTATATTTGCTAGTTTCCTTAGCCTCCTCTTGGATAGACTTGGAGATCTGAATTTTTATATTATTTTTCTTCTGCCTGAAGGACATCTTTTATTATTTCTTGCAGGTCAGATCTGCTGGTCATGAAATTGCTCTGTTTTTATTTATCTGAGAAAGTTGTTATATCACCTTCATTTTTGTTTTTTTAATTTTTTTTTAATATTTATTTTTGAGAGAGAGAGAGACAGAGCACGAGTGGAGGAAGGGCAGAGAGAGACAGAGACACCAAATCTGAAGCAGGCTCCAGGCTCTGAGCTGTCAGCACAGAGCCCAACGCAGGGTTCGAACCTCTGAACTGTGAGATTATGACCTGAGCTGAAGTCAGATGCTTAACCGACTGAGCCACCTGGGCGCCCCTCACCTTCACTTTTAAAGGATAATTCACTAGACATGGAAGTCTAAGTTACTGGTTATTTTTTTCCAACATTTCAAATATTTTACTTTATTTTCTTCTTGCTTGTATGGATTCTGATGAGGTGTCTGTTGTAAATCTTATCCTTTATTCCTCTATAGGTAAGCTTAAATAAGATTTTTTTTGCTGCTGCTTCTGGCTTCTTTTATGATATTCTGTTTGTCTTTGATACGGTTTGAATATTATATGCCTGCGTGTTAGGGTTTTGTTTTGTTTTGTTATCCTTATCCTGCTTGGTATTCTCTGGAGTTTCTAAATCTGTGGTTTGGGATCTCTGTCAGTGTTTTCAGAAGGTCTTGGCCAGTGTTATTTTATGTATTTCTTCTATTCTCTTACTCTTTTTCTAGTATTTCAGTCTCACTTATGTTATAATGTTTGAAATTGTCCCATATTTCATGGATAGTCTGTTCTGATGTGCATGTGTGTGGTGGGGTGTTTAATTTTTTTTTTTTTTTTTTTTTTTTTTTTTTGCATTTCAGTTTGAGAAGTTTCAAGTTCATAGATTTTTTACTTAGCCATGTCCAGTCTGCTGATGAACTCATCAAGGCTCTCTTCATTTCTGTCACAGGGTGTTTTATGTCTAACATTTTAATTCTTTCTTAGAGTTTCTAGCTGTCTGTTTACCTACTCACTTATTCTTATATGACATTTAATTCTTTAACCAATGTAGCCCACAACATAGTAACCATTTACTTTGAATTCCCAACATCTGTGTTGTATCTGAGTCTAATGTTAACGCTTTCTTTGTATCTTTAGCCTGTATTTTTACTTGCCTTTTGGCATGGCTTATAACTTTTAATTGAAAGCCAGATATGGGTTATTGGGTAATGTTTATCTGACTAGCAGTTGGCTGTGTTTACTGTTTGATACCAGGGGCCTCAAATTCATCTAGTGTCTGTTTTTGCCTCGTCTCTTAAGTTTGGGCCTCCCTAAAAAGGTGTGGGGGAAGGGAAACATTCTGTAATATATTATTAAATTTCAGTCTTTTAGTGAGCAGAAGACTTGGGGCCTTGGCCTTCACCCATATTTCCCAGTGGTGTAGCTTCCTCCTCATACAACCTTAGGTGAGACAAGAATGCTAGAGGGCACTGGAGTGCAGTAAATGTCCACCTTGGATAAGGCTTCACTAAAATCTCCACTCCCCTTCCCGTCACCCCTGAAAACCTAACAGGAGTCCGGGAGGAGGTAAAACCCATGACAATTTTATACAAGTTTACCCTTAAGACTGTGGCCCCCAGAAGTTCCTTACTTTCATACTAGCACACACTGAGCCACCCACAGTGTATCAGTTACCTTTGAAATATCTTTACCAGTTTGTGGCTGCAGCGGCTTCTTTTTCAGGTAACTAAATCTCAACTGTGACTCTGGATTTGCCTGTCTTTCCAGGAAACAGGGTCCCAGTTTGCCCCACAACCTTAGTTCTCTGGTGTATTGATTTTTAGTTCTCTGAGCATTTTCTTGCTCTAAGGATAGGAGTGGCAACTTCTAAGCTCTCCAGATGTTAAAGCTGAAACTGCAAGTCCCAAATGTTATTTTGTGGGTATTCGTTCTTCTTTGGGTTCTCTGAGCTTTTTTTGGATATGTGTTTGCTGTCTGTTATTAATTTAAAAAATACTGAGTCGCTGTTTCTTAAAATATTTCTTCCACCACATTCTTTAACTCTTCTTCTGGGATTTCAATTACACTTATAGTAGACCATTGGATATTGTACCACAGCTCTTGGATGCTCTGTTCTGTTTTATTTGCTTTTTTGTCTCTTTATGTTTCAGTCTGGGTAATTTGCATTAACCTATGTGAAATTTGCTGAGTCTACTCACAGGTGTATTTAAACTTGCTGGCAAGCCTTTCAAAGGCCTTCTTCATTTTGCTTTTTATTCCTAGCATTTGATTCTATTTGAAAGTTTTTATATTTCTGCTAAAATTACTCATCTGATGCTGCATGTTTTCTGCCTTTTCCTTTAGAGTCTTTTGCATACTAATCATAGTTACTTTCAGTTCCCTGTGAGATAGATCCAACCTTCCTGTCATATCTCATTCTGGCTCTGTTGATTTTTTGTTTCTTGGCAGTGTGTTGTTTCTTTCTTGCTTCTTAGATACCTCATACTTTCTTTTGTTGAAAGCCATACATGTTACATAAAACAGTGGAGAATGGAGTAGAGTTTATGCCTGGAAATGGGCCTACCTTTTCTTCTGCTAGACCTTTAGTGTGGGATTTACATTAATGTTCTCAGAAGCTGAGTTGGACTTAGATTTTTAGTTTGCTGTGATTGCCCTAAGTGCAGCACACATTTCAGATTCCTTTATAATACCTTGTTTTTGTGGTCTGGATGGTCCGATAGGAGGTTTGTATCGCGTCTGCTCTCCTCTCAGTGTAGGCCTTCCCTTTGTGCTTTGCCTCAGTTAGGGTCTGTCTCTACAGTCTTCCCACTCTCCCGGCATTTTTCCCATTAAGGTGTCACAGGACACTTGTTAGCCTGGTGGTGGCCGAGCAGAGGAGTATTCTCCGTTGTGCCTGTGTAGCCTCAGCCTTAGCCACTGTCTCTCTGTGTCCCAGAGGTGTAACCTTTTCGCCGACCCTGCACCCTTTCGCCTCTGGTTCTGCACCCAAAATACATTTCCGCCTCTCCCGAAGGGATTTTTCTTTTCGGTTACCCCGTCTGCGGTGGGGTTTTCTCCAGTGCCCTAAGAGTGGCCGTGTTCGTTCCCCTTCTTTTCACAGAATAAGGCTTTAGTTCTGTAATGGAGATAAGGAAGTTTCAGGTGGACTTTCCTATTCCTCCTACACAGACTCTTCTCCTCCCCCAGTCACGCATCATGAAGGAGACTTTCTCAGGGCTCTCAACAGTGTCTTGGTCTTCATCTTTGTCTTCTTTTCTTCTTCCCCCTTGCCATCCCTTTCTCCTTCCCCTCCTTCTTCCTCGCTTTCTTCTTTATGGTTGTATAGTGTGGATAGTGGATAATAGCCTACAAAAGGATGTAAAATGTCCCTATTTCTGAGACCCCCAGGGGATCCTCCACACCCTTGCCAGTCCTCATTCAGCATCTGGTAATTCATGAACTTTTGTAGCTAACTTAGTCTGTCTCAGGTTAGCAAGTGCTTATGTCCCATCTTTCCCTGCCGTCTCATTAGGTTTGTAGGTAGTTGGTTGCCCTGTGCCCTCAGCTCTCTGAGAGTGAAATAGGATTCATAAACTTGCATTTCTTCCAAGATTTGGAGTTATCTAAGTCTAGGAGGAATGTTTTTTTCCAGTTATCTACATCCTGGGCAGAATCCAAAAGTTGATTGCTTTATTTTTGATTAATTTATCTAATTTGTTGAGTTTGAATTGTCTTAGGTAAGAGCCAACTACTTATTTACTTTAATGGCATTTCTTATATTACAAAAACCCCAAAGCTTTTGTGGAATTAAGTATTGTTGTTGTTGTTGTTGTTGTTGTGAAGCTGAACTAAAACATTTTTAAAAGCAAAGCAAGAGCAAAGAAGAATGAAAAGACAGAGAACAGAGTTTTGTGTTCACATGAGATTTACAAACAGTTGGAAACTAGATGAGACTGAGAGATAGAGAAAGAATTACCTTTAATCAAAGGGCTTCCCCTTTGGTTGTATTCTAAGTCCCATGATGAATGTTATGGCAGTTTCTCTATTACCAGAATCTAGTTTACAGGTTCACATATCACAGTTTGCCTTGTTTTCACTAGACACTACTTAAATAACTCTCATATTTGTTCTTAGACTTCCTCATAGATCATTTTCCTTTGTCTTTCAAGATGCGTTAGGTACTAAAATTACATTCTGTGTGAGTTAAAAGCCCAATTCATAACCTCCTTTACTTTCAATAGTGATTAAACTGAACGTACTATCTTCCCTTTTCAATTATTGGAATGTTTTTTGCCCCATGGCACTTTCCTTTAGAAAATCTAGTTTCTTTTGCTTCATCACAGCAAATTACTTTAATTCAAGCTGATCCAATGTCTTTCTTCTGTATTCATTTTAACCTATAATATGTTTGCATTACAACCAGCTTTTCCACGTGCATTTTTATTAAATAAAAATCCAGATAATTTATTGAATGATTAGTATGTATTGGTTGATATAGTAACCCAGGCTTGGTCCTCAACTTTTATCAATTCCCATGAATACTTTACCCCTTGTTTTACAGCTGCCCTTACTTTGGGTTGACTGATAAATCTAAATACACAGTTATAACTGTGTATCTTGACTGAAAAAAAATCAGCTGGTGTGGTAATTTGCTCACAACTCAAGTTTTGTATGTTTAATTGATTTTTTTTTTTTACGCATGTGACCAGAAACTCCCTGTTCCATTCTTTTGGGAGAGGAAAGTTGACTTGTCATGAAAGAGCTAATATTTTGCTCCTTGGATCCCAGAACATACAAGGCTTTGTGTTTTTTTTTAATTTCAAGGGCTTCATTAATGCTAGCAAAGGAAGATAAACCATAATATGAATGACACTTTCTTGATGGGTCAAACATTGCTAGTTTACATAAAGCAAACAAAATGAGCTTTCTTTTATTAATTAAAGGAATAGAGGAAAGGTCATAACTCAGAGAAGAGAAATTATGAGAAGAAAAGAAAAATTAGTTGGAGTTAGGAATTCAAATGCTATAGATCAAATCTGACAGCTTGAGGCCACTTGTTTTGCATTCTGATATTTGTGGCCCCGGAAACACTGAAGTTAGTATTTAGGGGAAGGACTATTTTGCATAGACTTGAAGGCTTATCCTGCACTGAAGGTCAACAGTGACCTTCCAGGGAAGGCCAACCTGTTGTTCTACTGCCCAGTAACTCCCAAATAAATCCTAAATTCAAGGACTTTTGGACATCTACTGGATGGAGGACCTCTGATGCCTGTATTCTAGGGAACAGATAAGGTGTCTCTGTACACATTGAGTCTAATTCAAAGGAAATACTAACCCTATTACAAAATATATTGTAAAGACTCTATAAAATGGACTAGTTAACAGTATGTGATATCTTTCTGAGGTAGATAGGAAGCAGTAAAATGGAATTCTATATATGATTATTATTTTTCTTTTAATTTTTTTTTCAACGTTTTTTATTTATTTTGGGACAGAGAGAGACAGAGCATGAACGGGGAGGGGCAGAGAGAGAGGGAGACACAGAATTGGAAACAGGCTCCAGGCTCCGAGCCATCAGCCCAGAGCCTGATGCGGGGCTGGAACTCACGGACCGCGAGATCGTGACCTGGCTGAAGTCGGACGCTTAACCGACTGCGCCACCCAGGCGCCCCAATATATGATTATTTTTTATTGAAGGTCTCCTTTTTAAAATTTCCAAAATATCAGGTGATGAAAAAATTATTGCTGAAGACCAAATTCAAACAGCTTTGATTAAATTCTGTCATTTTAATTATAAAATGTACTAAATTCTGCTACAGAGTTTTTATATAAAATTATAAACTATTGCAGCTTTTAAAAAGAATTTTAGAATTTTTTGAATTTAAAGCATTAATTTTTTACCTGATTAATTATACTTACATTCTGATAAACTCTCCAGTTTGACACATTCCATGAAATCCATACATTCAAATTTTTTTCTCTAGTTTTACTCAGTCTTTCAATTTTCTAATACTTCTAGTAAATTTTATATAACATATACAATATATTTACTCATGTAGATACCTGATTTTTCTTTATGTAGTACTGTGTGTATTTCAGTAAGGTTTCAATTCAATTTATTTTTTTTGACTCCATATATTCTCATTATTAGAAAGCAAAATCAACTGTTATAGTTTCAGTGAGGCCATTGTATTGTATTGCCTGTGATTTTATTTTCTAGTCATAAGTAAGGAGACATTTCAGATATTTTAAGAATAGTAATTTATATTCTTCAGTGATAAACTAAAATATGCATTGTATTTAAATATTTATTCACATTACTCTTTGAAAGATATATTGTATGCAAAATCAACTTTTCAGTTGATTTCACTATAATAAATTTTCTTTGAACAAATACGTAATGCCTACCTTGAGTTAGGCATAGTGGGGTTCAAAAATGTATATTCCACAGGCAATGAACTCAAATAGTTTAACAACATGTATTTATATTACAAAAGTCAATCTAGTTAAGCATGTTTTAGATATATGATAAAATTATATACTGTGTAGATAGATATTTGTGTATATGCATTACATAGCATATGCAGTCTCACAAAGAATCAACTAATTTAAAACAAATATGTGAATCTTTTCAAAATGTTGAAAAGGTTTTAATATTGCTTTTAAAATGTGACTTAAACTACCCTAAAAGTGTGTATACACTCCAGTTCTGAAACAGAGACAGTTATGAATTAATAAAAATATTTCAAAACATGTATTATTGGTCTCTAATATTAGAAATTCATGGAGTTCTTTCCTTAATTTTATTTTTTATGATTGAAGAACAGTTGGATTACAGTGACGTATGGCTTGCAAAATAGGTTAGATTTATTTTATCATGCATTCCCTTACAAATTCTATTATTACTATATATTACTTAGCTAAATTCTTTTTGCTACTTGTTTTCCTGTGATTACTTAATGGTTGCCTTAATTTTAGGAAAAAAATTGTGTTGATGGGGGTTTGAATTTATGATACAAAACATTTGTCCATTACCTGGGAAGTTATGAGGTCCTGAATCTACCATATTCTTTCATTTTGTACATGTATTACAAATATCTAAACAGAATCCTTCCATTAATTAGGTAAAGTGAATCAAGTGGAGTAGATGACATTTTGAGGTAAAAGATGTGTATGTTTCGTTTTTGATTCAGTAAATAATTAACTGCGCCATCTGGTTGAACATTAAGTAGTATATGCCACAGATTTATTTTCTTTACAAAACCTGTGATAGGATAGCTTTTCCAGAATATTTATAAAATCCTCCAATTCTTGACCAGGACATGACCTTCACTAAGAGATTTGCTGATGCTTTGGGAGGAGTATTGTGTGAATAGAAATCTTTGTAAATGTCTTTAATAGACCTTAAAACCAAAGGCCAGAATAAAGAAAACAAACATAGTGTCTTCAAAAGGAAAACAAAAAGTAGATCAATCCTTGCCAAAGTACTGTAGTAATTATCTGTCTGCAATAGGTCTTACTGTACCTTTTTTAGGAAAAAAGTAAGTACAATTTAGACTAAACAATGACAAAAATTAATTGGTTTTTAAAGGAAGAGAATTCCTAAGGTAAGTAATGAAACTGCCAATCTCCCTTTTATGCAGCTGAACAACAGGGCACATTGCCCTTTTTAAGAGATGAATCATTCTAACTTTATTAACCCTGATGTTTTTCATTGTAAGCCTAGCACTTGCACATCAGCACACATTTAAAAAGCATCCAAATGTACAGCCAACTAATCTTCCACAAGGCAGGAAAGAATATCTAATGGAAAAAAGACAGTCTTTTCAGCAAATGGTGTTGGGAAAACTGGACATGCAGAAGAATGAATCTTGACCACTTTCTTACACCGTACACAAAAATAACTCAAAATGGATGGAGCACCCAAATGTAAGCTGGAAACCATCAAAATCCTAGAGGAAAAGACCGGCAGCAACCTTTTTGACCTTGGCTGCAGCAACTTCTTACTAGACATGTCTCAGGAGGCAAGGGAAACAAAAGCAAAAATGTACTATTGGGACCTCATCAAGATAAAAAGATTCTGGACAGTGAAGGAAACAATCAACAAAACTAAAAGGCAACTGACAGAAATGGAAGAAGATACTTGAAAATGACCTATCAGATAAAGGAATAGTATCTAAAACCTATAAAGCACTCCTTAAACTCAACACCCAAAAAACAAATTAATTATCCAGTGAAGAAATGGGTAAAAGACAGAACCGACATTTTTCTAAAGAAGACATGCAGATGGCTAACAGACACATGAAAAGATGTTCAACATCACTCATCATCAGGGAAATACAAATCAAAACCACAATGAGATACCACCTCACACCTGCCAGAGTGACTAATCTTAGGTAACAACAGATGTTGGTGAGGATACAGAGAAAGAAAACCCTTTTGCACTGCTGGTGAGAATGCAGACTGGTGCAGCCACTGTGGAAAACAGTATGGAGGTTCTGCAAAAAATTAAAAATAGAACTACCCTGTGACCCAGCAACTGCACTACAAGGTATTTATCCAAAATATAAACATGCTGATTTGAAGGGGCACATGCACCCTAATGTTTTTAGCAGTGCTATCAACAATAGCCAAATTATGGAAAGAGCTCAAATGTCCATCAGCTGAGGAGTGGATAAAGAATATGTGCAATGGAATATTACTCAGAGATCAAAAAGAATGAAATCTTGCCATTTGCAAAAATGTGGATGGAACTAGAAATAAGCAAAATAAGTCAGAGAAGGAAACATAATCATGTTATTTCACTAATATGTGGAATTTAAGAAACAAAATAGATGAACACAGGAGAAGGGAAGGAAAAATAAAATAAAAACAGAGAGGCAGGCAAACCATAAGAGGCTCTTAATACAGAGAACAATCAGGGTTGCTGGAGCAGTGTTGGGTGGGGGGATGGGCTAAATGGGTGATGGGCATTAAGGAGGGCACTTGTTGGGAAGCACTGGGTGTTATATGTAAGTGATGAATCACTAAGTCCTACTCCTGAAGCCATTATTACACTGTATGTTAACTATGTATGGATTTAAATAAATTAAAAAAAAATACATTGTGCCACTAAAAAAAAATTATCCAAATTATCATATTACATGTCATATTTGGAGTACATAATCAGAGGAAAAAATAGCCAGCACTTTTATTCTAGTGGGATAGATGGAGAGATGATTCTGGTATTGATCTCCTATCTGGGAGTTCAAAGGAATCCTTCAGTAAGGCTTTATAGCAAAGGTAATAAGACAGGCCATGCTCAGTATGAGACTTGCACACATCTTGCAACCCACAATTTAATTCAGATTAGTCTGTTCATGTTATTTCATTATCTCATTCTAATTTCAGTACCACAGATGTTATCTTATAGTACAATGCATGAATCTTTTTTTTTTCCAAGTACCTTCCATATAACATTGTGAGTCTTTGTGTGTGTGCTTTGTGTTTCTCCATTCTCACAATGAAGTAAAGGAAGCTTGATTTCTCTGTGGCAGAATTATAGATCCCTAAAACTGCTGCCAACAGAATATATTTCACTGTCAGTTTAAGTGATAAAGTGAGACCGAAGTATGAACTCTTTTTACGTTTGCCACCATCTGATTTAATGTGTATGATTTTTGTTGGTTTTGCTGTATACCCATGCTGTGGTCTAAATGTGTCTCTTCCAAATTTATGTGCTAACATCCTAACTCTCAAAAGTGATCATTTTAGGATGTGGGCCATTTGGGAGGTGCTAAGTTAGGAATGTGGAACCTCATGAATAGGATTAGTGCTTTATTAAAAGAGACTTTAGAGAGATCTGTGATTCCTCGTGCTATGTGAGGATACAATGAGAAGGCTAAGACTCAGAAGAGAGCTCTCACCCAGCCGTGCTAGCACCTGATCTCAGATTTCCATCCTTCAGAACTCTGTGCAGTAAGTTTCTGGTTTTTTTTTTTTTTTTTTTTTTTTTTTTTTTTTGAGAGAAAGAGAGAACGGAGCATGTGTGCGCATGGAGGAGAGTCAGCAGGCTTAAAGCTGTCAGTGCAGAGCCTGATACGAGGCTCAATCCCATGAAGCACGAGATCATGACATGAGCCGAAATCAAGAGTTGGATGCTTAACCCACTGAACCACCCAAGCACCCGAAGTTTCTGTTCTTTATAAGCTCGTCTGTGGTATTTAATTATTAGCAGCCCAGATGGATTCAGACAACCCATTTATGAAAATGCAGGTAGTCAATCTGACATCCTATAAAATTCAAGAGATGTGTCAATTAGAATGTGGTAGGGCACGTGAAACATGCTGAATTCTGTGTCAAATTAAAAAAAAAATGAATTCCAAACAACAAAATCTAATAAAATTGAATTCCATTAAATCTATCTCTGTTATAAAGCCTAAATAACAGATTCTCTGCCAGGCTATTACTCTTATGGAGAAGGAATTGCTTTTCATCAGCAGGTGAATTGTTTTATGCTTTGGAGTAAAAACAAAAAACAGAAACAACAAAACAAAACAAAACACTAGGTTTAAGGACAGACTCTAAGAGGTTTCAGAGAGTGATTGTAATCCTGTTCAACTTCTACATCGGTACATGTATTTGGGTAACCGACCTCAAAGGAGATACTGAAAACAGATGGTTATATTTAATTGTTCTTTACAATTACATGGCTTTTCCTGTTTATTTGACATAGTTTTTAATTCCTGATAACAAACATTCTGTGACTCTCAGAGAGAATGGCTGTTTGGCTACAGATCAATTAATTCAGAGACTGGATAGGACCAGGTCTAGGGAAAAGCAATGCACTTCCACAGAGGAGTTCTGCTATATTGTCCTATTTTCCATTGTATGCAGGAGTGGATATAATCCCATAAGATTTTACTGAAAGAAATCAGACCTATTTCTAATAATCAGTTAATAACCAGATTTCCTTTGCTAGATTTAAAACTGTTTCTAGCGCACAACATATTTTCAGAATATTTGAATATCTAAAATCACCAAATTTACATAAATTTACGCACCATTTGTGCCATTTCCACATATCCATTCATCAATTTTTTGGGTTTTAACATAATTATCATATAAGAATATATCAGAAAAAAATGAACCAAAGAGGCTTGAATGATTTTAATAAAAAGCCCAAATCCAATTTAGCTTCTTCAATTGACATAAGGAAAATACCCCTCAACCTTGCCATATAAAATAATAGACAATCGAAATATTGTACAATATAGAAGTTTTAAGTTTTTAAAATATTTTTATGAATATATTACTTACACAAAGTGATCCATGGGGTTGGGTCTTTCTTGAATGAATTGAAAGTAATGATTCATGTTTTTATTATTTTTTCAATTATTTCAGCAATACCACATATGGAGTTGAGGTAAGATGACTCTCTTGTTATTTAATTATTTTAGTTTATTTTTGTCTGTAGTAAACAAGAGATTTATAGCTTTCTCCCTCCCAGAGAAGACTTTGAGGTTAAGAAGAAAAACTCTGCCCCAAAACAATTTTATCAGTGTTATCTATGTTGTAACAGTGCCTTGGAACTGAAAGATATTGCCTCTTCAGATATTGAATCTCTGCTTTTCTTTCCATGGATTGAAAAGTGATGGTCCAAGTTACTGTTACAATGTCCAAAGAGGAGAAGGAAAAGGAAAGAAAACCAGACTATCAGTAACAAATCCTGCAGGCTTACAGAATAATCTTGAACAAGAAAGGACAGTGTAGAGAAAATTGGCTCTACTTCAAAAGGGCCCCTTCCTTAGAAGCATAATAGAACCATTAGCATTAGAAAACAGAGAAGCAGACTCCATACAGTGTTACTTAAGAGAAATCTGAATACTACCATGTTCTCAAATAATTTTAAGAATAGTTTTACAAGCCTAATTCATCTTTGGGATAAGGCAATAAATTCCACTATTCAAATTCCAGTGGTCTCCTGGGAAAGTTAATTAATTCACTCTACAATATATTTTTTAAAATTTGCTTTATTAAAAAATATTTCAATCTTACAGGAAATTACAGATTTAAAAATATGTTATGTGAATAAATAATAAGTTTGGCAAGTAATTATTTGCTTCATGTTATGTACCAGGCAGTTTGTTAGCACCTGAACTTTCAGGGTTTGAAGAGGGACAGAACAGTCTTTACCTTCAATGGCCTTTAATTTTTATAATAGAGACTTGTGCACATAGCTCACTATAGTAAAAGATTGATGGTGGCAAATGCTATGGAATAATTATGCACACAATACCATAGGAAAATGAAAATATGTAATAATGTGAGAAGAAGGGGAAGCAGACTTTCAGTCCAAAGCTGTTGAGATGATAGTATAGCACTAGTGAGCAGAAGAGTGTTGAGCAGAGGTTACATGAGAGTGGGTGCCTCCGTGTGCATTTCCGTTGTGCCCTCACACATATCAGCTGTCGTCTGTTAGGGGGAAATACGAGGAAATAGGAGTACTAGCAAATACAAATAAAAGGGATGGGAGACGTTTTAGCAGTAAAGAAGGTGCTGTTTATATAGGGTAGTCAGATAAAACCTGTCTGATAAAATGACATACGAGGGGGAAGCTAATGGAAAAGAGCTAGCTCTGTGAGTGGCTACCTGACCATGGGGGTGGGTATTGAATCTTCCTGACAGAAAAGCAGTACAAAGGCTGAGTCTGGAGAGTAACTGCTGAATTACAGGAATGGGTGGGTGGCTAGAGCAGAGGGAGTAAAGGTATGGAGTGTGGGTAGTAAGACAAGTGAGCTAAGAGGTAGCAGATGGGATGCACTGAAAATTCAGGAATGTTCCACAGACTTTCTAGAGTACCCAGAAGAGGTCAACACTGGAAAACGGTTTTGATTAATTTGCCTAATAATCTTTTAAATGATTAAGATTAGAAAGATGGCTATTTTTACCACACACTTTATCTCATGATTAATTATTTCCCTTTCCTCCCCTAAACTGACTTCCCCATAACCACGTGTGGAGCATGGATCATTTGATAAATAATAGAAGACTTCAATTCTTAAAATTCTGAGACTTGGAAATTATTTTACCAGATGGACTGAAGTTTGTATCTTACCATAATATGTTTTTCCTTAATGTTTGTTTATTTTGAGAGAGAGAGAGAGAGAGAGAAAGAGAGAGAATGCATGCACATGCATATGAGCAGGAGAGGGACAGAGAAAGAGCAGGATAGAGAGAATCCCAAGCAGGCCCCTCACTGTCAGCACAGAGCAGGATGCTGGGCTCATGAGCTGTGAGATCATGACCTGAGCCTAAGTGAAGAATACGATGCTTAAATGATTGAGCCACCCAGGCGCCCCTGTATCTTGCCTTATTTTTTCTTAGGTGGTATTACCAATTAACTGCTGAGTAGAAGTGACAACTGGAAATTCCACTGAGAAAAAGATGGTAGTTTTTTTCCTTTTCCTTTTTGTACCTTTGGACATTGTATCAGTACCCTAGCCCAACACTTTTCTCTTATGGAAAGAGATCAGAAAAGATTCAACATCGGAAGAGGTAGTATCTTTCTTTCAATCCCAAGGCAGTGTTACAATATAGATAATATTAATAAAATTTCTCTTGGGGCAGAACTATTTTTCTTAACCCTGAAGTTTTCTCCATGAGGGAAGAGAAATCTATAAATCACTTGTTTACTTCAGGGAAAAAAAAATAGCCAAAAGAATAAAATATATAACAAAAGATTTGTATTCTTAAACTTCAAAGAAAGTGGATCTTTAATTTCAGTGGACTTGCTAGATATTTATATGTCTGCAGCTTGCCCTGAGAAAGGTAAAAATAGCAATGAAGATAATTAGAAAACTGTGATGTTACTTTTTTATAGTAAGCCAGGGAGGAGATTGTAAGGGCAAATACACATTAAAAGTAAGAAGCTTAATTCTCCCTGTTGAAAATAAGAGAAAATACTTTATCCCTTCATATTTCTTAGAGCATTTACTTCAGAAAATTTGTAATTTTAAGTTCTTTCTATCTCTTTGAAATGTATATAAATTTGTTAAAAAGCAAAATAGTCTCTTGCCAGCATTAAGCTCCAGGAATGTCAGTTTAAAGGTGTTGGGGATAATATCTGGTATGTAATCAAGGAAGATAGCCACCCTGTCTCCCAGTTTCTGTAGAAAGAAGGGTAGAGGCCTAACTTGGGCGAGCAGCCCTCTTGAAGTGCAAAACTACCTCTTGTTATAAAGATACAAATTTACTTTTCCTTTGGATAACCTAATTAGCAAACTCAAATGACCACTCCAATTACTGAGAATGAACCCTGGGTGACAGATGGTGCTATCTAGTCCTCTTACCTGAGACCCAGTTGTTGTTTACGAGAGCATGTTGTAATGGGTTGTATCTGCTTGTCTTTTTATAAAGGGTGAGATTTCTTTCTGTCTGTGCAGTGTTTTAACAGATTACCTGTGATGCACAACACATTCTGGTTTAATGTTTATTCAGTAGCAAAATTGTTTTCTTTCGTTTCTACCTTTGTGAGAAGTTTTCTGAATTAGGAGATTAAAAAAAATCTATTTCCTCAATGCATGTAATGTATTTAATATGCCTCGTTTTGCTAGACTCTAAGCTCCATGAGTACAGGGCTTTATCTGGTGTTTTTCTGCATCTCTAGTATCTAGAATAAATAAATATATCAGTCAATAAATTAACTGGAATTTATCATGTAATTTTGTCACCAAATACTTCTTTGATAAAATGTCATTTCTACTTTCCAGTGGTTCCAAAGCCCTAGTTCCATGTTGTAAGTTAGTGCCTAAAGCATAAAGGCCCAAACTTTTAAAATATGAACATACTCAGTAGCAGAGCCGTCGGTTACTCAGACATCTTTAAATCTTATTCAGGACAGTAGGAATGTAGGGATAAAACAAAAATTGCCTTAGTCTCCATTCCTGTCTGGTACCTTTTTCATTACATAAGGAAGGGAATAAACCATTGAACCCTGATATCAGAACTTCTTATGTTCTGGTATCAAAATTGCAATACATATGCAGATTTAGCCATAATGTCCTTTTGCAAGTCATAAAATATTTTTTCTCTGGCTTACACAACATCATTAGGAACCTCAGATAGGACTGTTCTCTTTTTAGAATACTAACATAAATATTGTTCCCTTGTATAAGAGGATACTTAAAGACTTTTGTAAAACATGTATATATACCTATGTTCACAAAAACCTGAGACTTGAAATATACTAACATCCCAGTTTGTCTGAAGGAAAAAAGATATGTAACAGCTGCTATCCACAGGTCTCTGCACCCAGTGATAATGATATAATAGAGAGGAAGGTTGCAGAATTTAAATTAGGCATGATAGATACATTTTAGATGATGTTATATGGAGCAATCCAGCATTACTAAGGTAATATATATGAATCCTTAATAGTTTATCCTACAGAATGACTTTTGTATATTTTATGCTGAGGAAAACATTGCTTAGATCCTCAAAAATAAACTCCCACAAAATTTCCCTATAAACTCCATGGTTCTGAGAATTACTTATTACTGCTTCTCTGTTGCAGATTAAGAATATGGGGAAGAAAAGTAGGAGAGTGTGATCATTTTAATACAGTGATGATAGCTTTAGTTTCAGGATATTCTGAAAATGAAAATGCCTAAAGCCTTTAGTGAGCCTTCGGGCAATTCAGCAGCTCTTTTCTCCTGCTGCTTCAAAAACCATTTATAAGACAAACCCTATTGGACTTCTTGACATCCTCCTTCCAGGAATCCACATTCAAATCTGATTGTACCTTAGAGGTGAGGGATGCCTCAGGCCTAAATTCCACTTGGGTAAACATTCAAAAGATCCACTGAAGCTATGCCGTGTCATTTACATAGTTATGTCTGCACAGCCAAAGCTTCTACCAATTCCAGAAATAAAAGGAAGAATTATGGTAGAGGAAGGACTCCAGGTAATACAAGAACTTCTGTCTGTTATATTTGTTCTCATGAATTATGCCAACATATTAAACATATAATTTCTTGTTGTAATCAAGTGGACATCTTTAAAAAGTTAAGGAAAATGGGGTGCCTGGGTGGCTCAGTCAGTTAAGTATCTGACTTCAGCTCAGGTCATGACCTGATCTCAGGTCATGAACAGTTTGTGGGTTCGAGTCCCGCATCGGGCTCTGTGCTGACAGCACAGAGCCTGGAGCCTGCTTCAGATTCTGTGTCTCCCTCTCTCTCTGCCCCTCCCTCGCTCACACTCTGTCTCTCTCTCTCAAATATAAACTTAAAAAAAAAATAAAAATATAAAATTAAGGAAAAGTATTACTGTCTTAAGTATAAGAAAGAAAAGTTATTCCATTAGAATTAATTTATGTCTGAAAATTTCTCAGATCATTTTGGCACTTGTTGCAGCTGGAGTATATAATTTCATTGGGTATGGAAGTCTTTTTTTTGTTTCTTTTTTTGCATAATATTTCTCACAGAGGCAGATTTGCTTGACAATCCACAGACTTACAGGAGGATTTCAGAAGAAATGTTTTCATTTGCTGGGGGAAAAATCTGTTGCTAGCATTGACTTCCAGGAAGAGACTATGCTCTTAATGTAAAGAGCTTTATTATCACAATTAAAGACATATGCCATTAACATAAACAATTCAGTGTATTTTATGCCATTTATGTCGTTGTGGACCGAATGTGCCCCCCCCCCCCCACCAATTAATATGTTGAAGCCCTAGCCCCGAACAAGATTATATTTGGAGACAAGGAATTTAAGGAGACAGTTAAGGTTAAATGAGGCATAGAATGAGGCCTAATCCAACAGGCCTGGTGGTCACAGGCAAACAGCAAGAGACACCAGGAGTGTTTGTGCTCAGAGGAAAGGCTGTGTGAGGACAGAGCAAGAAGGTACTGTCTGCAAGCCAAAAAGAGAGTTTTCACCAGAAACCAACCCAGTCGGCAGCTTGATCTGGGACATTCAGCATCCAGAACTGTAAGAAAATGAATTTCTGTTGTTTAAGCCTCCCAGTTTGTGGTATTTTGTTATGACAGCCCTCTCAGACTAATACATAATGCTAATGCCAATTTCTTCTTTTTTTTAGGTTTATTTTGAGAGCGAAACACTCTCATGAGTGGGGAAGGGCAGAAAGAGAGAGGGAGAGAGAGAGTCCCAAGCAAGTTCTGGACTGTTAGTGTGCAGAGCCCAACATGAGGCTGGAACCCACAAACCATGAGATCATGACCTGAGCCGAAATCAAGAGTCCGATGCTTAACCAACTGAGTTACCCAGGTGCTCTGCCAATTTCTTTTAGATATGGAATTCCAGAAATGGCAAAAGTGACTCAACCAGGGCTGCTATTGTGCCTTACTGTTTTTGAGGTGACAAATATGGTGGAATATTATGAGTTTTGGACATACCAAAACCAGGCTCTAACTATGGGAACAGATAGGGTTGGGCTGAATAAAATGATTGAACTTTCCTAGTAAGTCTTATTGTTGGGCATTTTATTCAATAATTGTCAACTGCAATAATGGGCTAAGTGCAGAAGTACTTTATTTCCATTTCAATATAAAACTATGCTTATAGGTTAATGTGTCCTTATGGGCTTTGATCCAATAACAAGTCTCAGACAAACTTTCAGAAACAGACTTAACAATTTTTTCAAACTCTAAGTTTATAAATGGCTGATTTTGACAGGGCAGGTCACAGAAATGACCACTTTGGTCATATGAAGCTCCTTAGGGGCTTCAGCTGAAAACACTTTATATTGATTCCTAGGTAAATAATAGAATGACTTGAAGGGACTTTTTTCATCTGATTCTTTCAGCTCACTTATTTTGTATTTTTCTCATGCAAGTTTCCATTAATTTCTTATTGTTCCTCCCTAGCCAACTTACTCTCCCCCAAATTTAACAAATACTTTCTCTGGTCACCTTCTACCTGTATGCTGAATTCACTCTTTTACTTTTAGATAACTGCTTCCTTTCTGTCTAGCATTTATGATGCATTTCTCTCAATTGGTTCTCCTCTTAAATAATCTCATCTCCCCAAATATATCACTTCCCCAGTAGTCTCACTGTAACTTACTGTGAATTTCATCTTCTGTCCAATTTCTCTTCTGCTTTTGTGTTTAAATTTACTGATTACATAGACTTTATTTACCTGTTGTACATCTATATTTAGCACCCTTAATGGCATATACCCCCTTGACGTCCACAGAAGACTGAGATGGTTTTTTGAGAGTGTTAGCAGACACACTTGCAGCTTGGACTGAAGGAGGAGGGGCAGAGAGAGGGCAAAATGAAGGAAAACTGACAGACTTCTGGGATTCCATAGGCAGGAAATGGACTGATGCCAGAATTACTCAGCTGCAAACATGTACTATTCTAGAAAAGAAGGACATCTGGGTGGCTCTCTTGTGAAGCATCTGACTTCAGCTCAGGTCTTGATCTCACGGCTTGTGAGTTTGAGCCCTGCATTGGTTGAACTCAAGCCCTGCTTCGGGTGAGAGTGAGCCCCATCTGTCTGTCTCTCTCTTTTTCTCTCTCCCTCTCTCTCTCCTGCCCCTCCTGGATTCGCTCTATCTGCACTTGCTCACTTTTGCCCTCTCTCTCTCTCTCTCTCTCTCTCTCTCAAAAACAAAAAACAAAGAAGACAAAAACAAAAACAAAAACAGAATGATTTCTGGGTCAAAGCGCAGGTGCAGACTCAGAGGCTAACACAGCCCAGAGGTTGGGCCTGCAGGGCTACCACAGGCCTATAGGGCAGATCAAGCCACAAAGAATTATACGCAGGTCTTGAAACCTATTGGAAATTGCCCTGCTTCAGAGCCTTCAAAGGGAGCTTGACCCTGCCAGCACTTCCATTTCAAACCTCTGGCCTCCAGAACCAGGAGAGAGTTTATTTCTGTTGTCTGAAGTCATCTCATTTGTGGTAACTTGTTATGATATCCGTATGAGACCAGTAGAGCTTACGGAACAGTTGACAACTAAATACTTACTTAATTGTGTTATTTGTAACTTACACTTCCTCTAATGCTAAACAAATACTACTTATATAAGTCAAGGTGTATGTGGACTTCAAACACTGACTTGCTCACTATACTAGGTTGTAAATGAAGTGAGGTATGCCTAAAAGTTATAACCTGTTTCAAAGTAAAAGTAATACGTGCAACATTACACTGAGAAAAGAATCCTAACTTTTTATTATATTTATTATATTTATTATATTTATTTATTTATTATATTTATTATTTATTATATTGTTAAAGAGCAGCTATTATGAATTTAGCATGTCTTTTTGGCAATTTCTTTTTTCCTCACCTCACTTCTCCCCCTCCTCTTCCTCCTCTCTTTTCTTCTCCTTTAATTCCTCCCAACTTGATACTTCTAATATATCAGTAAGTTATCATTTTCTTTAAAGTAATTGAAATGTATTTAAAGTCTCTTTAATGATGAAATGAAAAAAAAAAAATTCTAGTTCCGGACCAAAGAGAGTTTGATTTTAGTTGGCTAATGCTTACAACTCCATATTATTGCTTATATATATGAGCATTTATAAGTCACAATATGAGCATATAGAATAGGAAAGTTCTAATCTCATTAGGATTTTTAACAGCCTGGTGGTAAAAATAGTTGTAGTTGTTTGAAATAGAGTCACAGGATTTACTTAGGAGATCCTAATAGTTTTAATGATGTTTGAAAATGTATTGTAATTTTAGTCAACCAGAACAATTGTCTTAATCTATAAGTTACAAATATATTCACTGTTCAAATGAAAAAAAATCATCAATTAATTACTTACCATGCACTTTTTATCCTTATGAAAAATTCATAGGATAAAAGCCCCACTGCAGGTAATTAGAGCACATTATGTATAATCACTTGCCAAATTCCATGTTTTAAATCAATCATTTTTTGTGTTCATATGTTTGAAGTAATTTCAGAAGTAAATAATCACAGAGCCCAACAAATGAGATAAAATGGTAAAACAAATATAGCAAAGTATATTAAGAAAGCAATGGAATGAAGCAGAATCTCTTCTGTGAGCAAGCAACCAGGCGTCTTTATAGCAGCTGTAGGTATTGGGAAAACAGAATTTGAGAGGAGTGATCTCCTCTGAGCCCACCGGTGTGAAATAAACTTCCTCCTGCCTTCCAAGATGTCTGAGTGCCACTTGGTTTTTCCACCAGTGATCCAGCCTGTTTCCGTAACATTGCCATGGAAATATCTTTCTCTCCTGACTGAAAAGATGTGGTTTAGTGGATAGAGTTCAGATGAAGTCAAACGTATACCTTGTGGCTAGTTTATAGAGTAGTTTATTTCAGGTTATTAAATGGCTTACAGGATTATTTGAAAAAGTAAATAAACCTTAAGGAACTTTTCAGAAGAATTCTAAAAGCTGCATTTCAAAAGTAACCACCAGGGAGTAGTTCCCTCTTTTAAAATTAAGATGTTGGGGGCGCCTGAGTGGCTCAGTCGGTTGGGCGGGTGACTTCAGCTCAGGTCATGATCTCACGGTTTGTAAGTTCGAGCCCCACGCTGGGCTCTGTGCTGACAGCTCGGAGCCTGGAGCCTGCTTCCTATTCTCTCTGCCCCTCCCCTGCTCATGGTCTGTCCCTCTCTCTCAATAACGAATAAACGTTAAAAAAAAATTGAATATCCAGTTGCCTTTCCCACAGGACCACTTCACACAACTGAAGCTCAACGTGACCCAAACTCGAAAACCTGCTTTAAAAATAAATAAATAAATAAAATAAAATTAGGATGTTGTCTTCTGCAAAGGAAAGCTTTGATAAATTCCACACTGCTATTGTTGCAATTATTAGGAAGCCACCACATTCAAGAAATTGCCACATCAGAATTTTGTACTGCTTCAAATTCTAAAACCTTGCCATATCAGCTCTGATCACGTAAATGATCACGTAAATACAGTGGAATCCCTCAACCAGATGCTCTTAGTAGTCAAAATGGTCAAGATCAAGTATTGCTTCTTTCAATAAATTTCTACAGTTTTCAGAAAAATCAGTTCCACTCAGTATCTCTATTGAATTCTATGTATAACCCCATATTAGCATGCATTCCAATACCCTGTGATTATTTATGTGTCTGATTTTCATTGCTACTTCTGACTTAGAACAATAGTTCCTTTTTTTAATTACAAAAATTTTTTTTGTTTTATTTATTTTTGAGAGAGACAGAGACAGAGTGCGAGTGGAGGCTGTCAGCACTGAGTCTGCTGTGGGGCCTGAACCCACAAACTGTGAGATCATGACCTGAGCCAAAGTCAGACACTTAACTGACGGAGCCACCCAGGTGCCCCTAGAACAATAGTTCTCAACTTTTTGCTCTAAAGTTGCCTTTCCAGTCTTAAAATTATCAAATCCTTCAAACAGGTTTTGTTTATGCAGTAATGCCTATTGGTACTTATCACTTTAAAAATTAAAACTGAAAAAATTTAAGGCATAAGAATTCACAACCACTTATTAGCCATCAAAGCAGTAATGTCATCAAACGTATGTCACCTCTGTAAACACTCATAAGAGAATGAGAGTAAAACAGGTGCAAATATCTTAATGGCATGAAAATAGCTTTGACTACATTGATCCCAGAGAAGGTCCCCAGAACTCCCAGGGGTACTGAGAACCTGTTTTAAGGAAGTAGTAGTTTAGAGGAATTTGAACTCTCCTTGCAGTGTCACAGGCTCAGACCATGAAATGTTATGTGAATAAGAAACATAGTCATTAGTGTTTGGGGAACCAAGTTGGAGATCAATGTGGAAGCTCTGAATTTAAGACTTTATTTTCTGGAGAAAATAAACTGTTTACATGATTATATTTCTATCTGTCTATAAGGCAGAAATATATGAGGTTATTACTTTCAGATATGAAACACTAAACACTAGAAATATGGTCCTAACTACACAGGGTACTCTTTAATTAAGTGAAAAAGTGAAAATATAATATAGATACACTTTTACTTATAGTACACTTCACTGTTACCTAAACTGGATATGCCATGGATCACATATTCAAATCTATTTCTACCATGATGGAAATCTGTGTATCATGTTTATTTTTGAGTAGAGGTTTGTCTTATTTCCACACTAGTGTTACAAATAAATTTATGTCTGCTTTGGAGTTTTCAAAGCTAACAAATACCTCTAATCAAATATGGGAGAAGTTTTGCCAACTTTCAGTCTTGGAACTCATGGACAGTGAGTTCTAATCCCGGTTTTGTCAGTGACTCATTCTGTGGCATTGAACATGTCATTTTACTTTTCTGTCTCAGTTCTGTCATCTGTGAAGTAGAGATAATATTGTTCAGTTGAGCACATTGTTCTAGCCTGTATCCTTTGGATGACTTCACAAAAGAAATTCTGCATATGAATTTGAATATATGCCAAGAAAATTATAACAAGTTATCTACCTCAAAAACATGCAAGAAAGAGCCAATGGAAATAATTTTAAAAATACACCATATGCATTTTTAAAAGTAGAACAGATATCATCCTAGGAAATCCACTGCCATATTTGTACAAATTTAAGAGATAATTGTTTTTTTCTCTTATTATAGAAGAAAGTCAGACATCACAGTACAACTTGTCTTTTTTGGAACGGTTGTAATCTCATCACAATCATTTAACTATACCTATTAATCACAGTTGGTGCTAGCTGATTTACTGGAAAAACTGTTCAAACAATGACAGAAAAATGGAGAAAAATAAATGTTTTTGCTCTTTGTACAGTTAAGTAATCAGCCCTTTCAGCCTCATGAAACTTATGTATTGCTAGTTTAAAAAATAAGGTTACTGAGGTATAATGTCCATTTTTCTTGAAACTAGTAGCCATGACAGAGAAAAAGGAATGTTGAAAAAAAATTTTAAAACTTATATACATGTCTTTACATTCGTAAGACATGTTACGTACATTCGTAACTGAATTACTTTCAGTTTACTTTTGGACATCCCTGACACTTTACATTGTTGGTAATATTAATTGCTTGCTGCTTTTCCAAGAATCATGCATAGTATCTTCCAGGTGCACTTTAATTAATAATTATGATCATAGGGTCTGGAATCAAAGAGACTTGGGTTTGAATTCACTTTTTCCATTTACAAGTTATAGAGATTTTTTAATTTATAATTTCAAAAGTTACTTATTGCAGTGAATGTATAATTGTACCGAACATTAAACTATATGCTTGGTTATAAATGAATAAACACTTGCTTTAGAAAATTAAAAGAGAATCTATTATGTGAGAAACACTTTTTGAATAGCATGAACTCTGATTTATATTATAAATGTTAAGAGTTGTATTTTCTTGGGGCACCTGGGTGGCTCAGTAGGTTAAGCCTCTGATTTCGGCTCAGTTCATGATCTCACGGCTCTTGTGTTCAAGCCCCACTTCGGGCTCTGTGCTGACAGCCCAGAGGGTGGAGCCTGCTTCACATTCTGTGTCTCCCTGTCTCTCTGCCCCTCTCCTGCTCATGCTCTCTCTCCTTCAAAAATAAATAAACCTTAAAAAAAAATTTTTTTTAAAGAGTTGCATTATCTTGCAGATATATAAATTCAATATAACAATATCTTAAAGAAGTTTGGAGGAAAACAGGCAAATATGAATAGTGGTCATATTTACTCCTGGAGCATAGAGCTCGTATGTTAAATATTTCTTTAGACCCTTCTGGATTTTCTGAATGTTCTGTGATTAGTATGTCTAACTTCTACAGTGCTTTCTGTTTATCCTATTGGCAAGTTTTGTTCCATTCTTGGGTTTTGGTTTTCTTATCATTAAAACAAAAAATAGTAGTGGTGTTATCTTTCATAAATAATGACATATAAACACAGAATTGATGAAAAAATACTATACCACTTTTCAGATCCATTGAGATCACTGTATCTCCTCCAAACCTTCTCCCATATAACTTTTTCCATTTTTCAGATTTGTACCTTTAATTCCTAACTATGAGAACAGAATCCAGCAACTTTAAAACAAATCTAGATATTTAAAAAAAAATTTTTTTTAAATTTATATATATATATATATATATATATATTTTTTTTTTTTTTTTTTTTTTTTTTTTGAGACAGAGAGAGACAGAGCATGAAAGAGGGAGCAGGGAGAGGCAGAGAGAGAGGGAGACACAGAATCTGAAGCAGACCCCCGGCTCTGAGCTGTCAGCACAGAGCCTGATGCGGGGCTTGAACTTACCAACTGTGAGATCATGACCTGAGCCGAAGTGGGATCAACTGACTGAGCCACCCAGGTGCCCCAAAACGAATCTAGATATTTTAGTGATACTGGCCTGGGGTTGATTAGATTACTTGGGTGGAGCACAGTATAGAAGGATAAAGGCTCTGGGTTCAATTCCCCTGTTGTCAGTTCCCATTGTTTCAGATGGGAAGTCATTAATCTTGTCTTTATTCTGTTTGTAATGAAATTTTCTTATCTGGCTGTTTTTAAGATTTTTTCTTTATTATGG
Source organism: Puma concolor (assembly GCF_028749965.1). Lineage (NCBI taxonomy): Eukaryota > Metazoa > Chordata > Mammalia > Carnivora > Felidae > Puma > Puma concolor. The sequence continues at coordinate 27,189,849 of NC_141668.1, read as the reverse complement.
TTTTCATCAATTTGATTGTAATGTGTTTGTGTTTTCTCTTTGGGGTTCATGGAGCTTCTTGAATATTTTACTATGTAGTGATTTTGTGATGCATCTCTCAGGAATATGGATGTAAAAGTCAGGATCCTCTCCTTCAAAAATACATTGACTTACTTCCTTCCCCCAGTTCAGTTCCTTCTCAGTTAAGATCTTGTATTTTATTTAAAAAGCATATATATATTTTTGGCATGGAGGGAGTAATTATGTACCATAAGAGTACTACAAGGATGTCGGTCATCAAGCTGATATAAATGACCACTTCAAAGAACAAACACTCTGACTTAGTTACTACTTTTCACCCCCCAAGTCAGGTTTTCACATTATGATTGAATTTATGCTTAGTAAAAATAGATTTTAAATGGCAAACCACTGGCTTCTTCAAAGCCATTGAAAGATTTAAAGCTAACCAGTGGGATTTATTCTATGTAATACATTCGTTTCTGAAAATTTACAGTTAGGAAGGTGAAGATGAAGTTAGGGGCTCATTCCCTGTGAGGAATAAACATGATAACAGTTTGGGTAGGAGAAATGGGCTGAGTGCCACCTGAAATGAATGATGGCAGCAGGAAGGTTGAGACTGAGTTTGTCTTTATCTCCCAAGCTGTGTAGCTTTGGGCAAGTTATTTAACACTTTGGAATCTCAGTTACTTTACGTATAAAATGCGAGCAGTGATACCCCAGAGTACTCTAGAAGAATTAAATAAGAAGACAGGGGCGCATGGGTGTCTCAGTTGGTTAAGCGTCTGACTTCTGCTCAGGTTTGGTCTTGTGTTTTGTGAGTTTGGGTCCTGTCAGCTCAGAGCCTGCTTCGGACTCTGTGTCTCCTTCTCTCTCTGCCCCTCCCCTGCTCATGCTCTGTCTCTCTCTCAAAAATAAAAACATTAAAACAATTTTTTTAAAAGAACAGATATATGATGTGTAACTTGGGACATGATGCATGCATAAAGTACAAGAAAGTATAGTTACTATAATTTTACTTACTGTTAGGATCAGAATTTCATAGGCCCATAATATGACAAACTAGTAAGATAACTTTTTTAGCTAGTAACTTTGATTTTCCAAAGATATATGCTTGCATTCTAACTTTCATAATACAGCAGATTATAATAAGAAACACCAGAAAACATTTAACTATGGATTAGGTGTCTAGTAGGTCTAATTAACAAACCTAATCTCTGGCGTTCTATGTTATTTGCACACTGCTATTTAGACTATAAAGAATAAAATTCTGTAAAGACATTTTGTATGGCTCTCAACTATATGAATTTCTCCTTTCTTTGGGTGATTGTATAAATGCCTTCACATACGCAAGTTATTTTTATTTAGGATCATGGAGCCAAATAAAAAGAACAATTGAATAAAATAGAGTGGGGAAAGCTTTACATATGGAAGTTTCAGGGCATGTGAAAAGTTTTTTGGACATATGGGACAAACTTATTTTGATGGAAGAAAGTCAGATCTCAATATGTTTAAAGTAAATGAAATTATTAAAACAAAAAATTATAACTTGAACACATAATTTAAGCCTGTTGTTTCTATTTGATGGTCTTGATCTCTCTGGAGTTTTATGAGATCAAATTCAGCTGAATTTGAATTTGAATCAAAATCTTTTATAAAGAAGGATGAGCAAGCAACTCCTTAAAATTTTACTCCAGTGTGCTGCTTTTGGCCTGAATTAGGATTGTTAGTGCAAAATGCTTCTCTATTCTGCACCCAGACTTGATTCAGTGCTTCTCTTTTTACTTCTCCCCCTCTCCCCCTGAAATTCTTTCCTCATGATCTGGTCAAAAATATCCCAAACATATTTTAATGCAGTGCTTTTATCTTTTATACTTTTTTAAAAATCACATTCATATTCTTTTCACACATATTCCAAAAAACATACAGATTAACAAGTTAAAGAAGTAAAACCACACATAATTCATGCTAAGAAAGCTAATATGACACACACATGCACACATATACACACTTCAATTTACTTGTAAGTAGAAAGATCTACAACTTAACAAGCTAACTTGTGGGAGAGAATGGTAGGTGCAAAAAACCTTTTTTGGGAAAGAGATAAATACACCCTCAGAGCAAATCCTACCTATTGAAAACAAATCAAAGTCCTGAAATCATAAAAGAACCTTGGATGGGATGGTAGTGTTGGAAAATCATCACTTATTCAGCAAAAAGGAGGAAATTTTGGAGGTATTCCTCAGATGGTTTGTTGTGAATGTAAAGGAGGGAAGCAAGAGGAAAATGAGTCTTCTAGAGAAAAATAAGAGGGAGAGGAAGAAGGGGAAGGAAAAGAACCACAGAAGTAAAAGACAGTGTTCCTCCTCCCGCAAAATTAAGCTGCCATTATGGAAAGTACACTTCTCTGTAACAACAAAGAGGGCGAACTTGAACTAAACAATTTAATAAATAGCCCAAACCTCTCATCCCTACTTGGTATTGTTGCGGATTTTGTAAAATAGGAGACATTTCCCAGTGGACAGAAAACTGCTTGCAAAACACATACCACAACAAGAAGAAAATATAAAATGAAAATGACAAGAGTTTAGCTAATGACTTATTCTTAAAACAAAACAAAACAAAACACACACAAAAAAACCCCCGGGGAACATATCAATCTGTATTAACATTCTTAAACAATTATGTGGATGAACATATTAAAAGAAATTGCTTCAAATAAGACATCCAAAAACTCAGATTAGAAATGAATAATAAAAGTAGGAAATAAGAGTTGGCAAACTCATGAAAGACATTGAAGAAAAATACAAAATCATTTCACGAATGAAGAATAAATTAGAGTGCATGCACAAATAGCCTGGATTCAACTGAAAACATACAAAAAGTCATTTAATAAAGATAGGAAGAGAAACAGAAGAAATAAAAAGTAAAGAAGCAAATACCATTAAAGAGGGAGCAGTAGAGAAGATAGGCATGGAATATCCAACATATATGTACATTGAGTCCCTGTAAAGAAAAGACAAAATAATGAAATAAAAAATAATATTGAGAAGTATATTCCAAGAGACCATTTCAGAACTAAAAGACCTACTACATTCCCATTTCGATAAGGCCTGCCATATAGTTTAGAAAATTGACCTACAGTGGCCACATTGGAGATTTATCATGATAAAAAACTAGTAGACTTTAAAGATGAAAAAAAATCTGAATCTCCATGGAAAAAAATGTTACCAAGAAATAAAATAAAAAAACAATCATAAATATTTCTACTCCTTGCTGTCCTTAAGGCACCAACTCCTTCAGCCTCACATAATTTCTTTTATAATATAAGCTCTTTAAATATTAGAACACAAGAAGATTGAAAGCAATACATATCTGCAAACAGTAAAACCAAAGAAGGCAGTGATTGCTGTATTAATATCAAAGTAAATTGAATATAAAAAGTAAAGGAAACATATATTTCATAATAACAAAATGTGAAGTTTATAAAGAAGACATAATAAGAGTAAATTAGTAAAGCCCCTAAATATTATATGAATTAACTTGGTATAGTTTGTGAAATGGACAAACTCCTTGAAAAATACACCAAAAACTGAAGAGTAAAGAAGTAATGAATATCCTATATCTGTAAAATAAGTTAATCTGTAAGAAAATGCTTTCTACAAAGAATACTCCAATTCTACATAGCTTCATTGTTCAAGTTTTCTATGTATTTAAGAAAAAAAAATACAAATCTTATCAAAATAATCTAGGGAATAGAAAAAAAAGGAACACTTCTAAACTAGTTTTATGAGTGAACATAATTTTAATATCAAATCTTACATAAGAGCATTATAAGAAAAACAGGAAAACAAAAGCAATACTGTATCTCTCACAAATATAGATGCAAAAGTAAATTGAAGTCATCAGTACATAAAAACAATTATACATTATGACAAAATGAGGTTTATTTTAGGAGTGCCTGATTTGTTTAACATTGGAAAGTTAATAAATTTTATTCAAAACCTCAAGATAACAAAAAGAAAAACCTATCTTCTCTGTAGTCAAAGAACTTTTTTTTTGACGAAGTCCAACATAGACTCGATTTTAAAAGCCACTTAAGCTAAAAATTTTTTTTTCATTTTTTAAAAATTGTTTATTTATTTTTGAGAAGGAGAGCGAGAGAGACAGAGCGTAAGCAGGGGAGGGACAGAGAGAGAGGGAGACACAGAACCTGAAGCAGGCTCCAGGCTCTGAGCTGTCAGCACAGATGCTGGTCTCAAACTCACTCAGGAACTGTGAGATCATGACCTGAGCCAAAGTCAGACTCTTAACCCACTAAGCCACCCAGGCACCCCTAAAAAAATTTTTTTTAAACTATAAACTGGGAACAGTACAGAATTTATTTTTCTTTTTTTTTTTTTTTTTTTTTTTTTTTTTCAACGTTTATTTATTTTTGGGACAGAGAGAGACAGAGCATGAACGGGGGAGGGGCAGAGAGAGAGAGGGAGACACAGAATCCGAAACAGGCTCCAGGCTCCGAGCCATCAGCCCAGAGCCTGACGCGGGGCTCGAACTCACAGACCGCGAGATCGTGACCTGGCTGAAGTCGGACGCTTAACCGACTGCGCCACCCAGGCGCCCCCAGAATTTATTTTTCAGGTGATGAAGTGCATCTGGGAAAAACCTACAACCCATTATATAATGATGAAATATTAAGGCATTCCCACTGAATTAAGGAAAAAGTCAAAATTTTCTGTTGTACTCAATATTGTATTGGAAAGTCTAGCCAGTGGTTTAAGGCAAGTTAAAAGGGACAATTATTATAGCAGCACCTGGGGGGCTCAGTCGGTTAAACATCCAACTTTGGCTCAGGCCATGATCCCATTATTTATGAGTTTCAGCCCTGAGTCAGGCCCTGTGCTGACAGCTCAGAGCCTGGATCCTGCTTCGGAATCTGTGTCTCCCTCTCTCTTGGCCCCTCCCCTGCTTATACTCTGTCTCTCCCTCTGTCTCTCTCTCAAAAATAAAAACACATAAAAATTTTTTTTAAAAAGGACTCATAAACATTACAGGAAAAAAAAGGAAACTATCATTATACACAGAAATTTCAGAACATGCAACAGATAAGCTGTTACAAATCATCAAGGAATATAGCATAGTTGCTGGATAAGTAGTCAATTTAAAAGTAAAGTATGTTTTATATATGAGCAAAAACCAAATTTAAAATCATCTCATTTATAATCACAAAGTGCATACAATACCTAGATTGAAATGTGGGCAAAATCTTTATTTTGTACATCTCTATTGCAGTATTATTGGCATAATAAAATAAATTTTACATTTGAATGTATCCAAATTGATTAGTTTTGACATACCTATATACCATGAAACCCTCACAAATATAAAGTATCTTTCCTCATTAAAAATGCATTTAAGACATTTATAGGTAAAATAAGTTTAAAAAATTGCTTTGAAATACTTAAAAATAGCATGGCATGGTGCTGTATATAAAATAATGATGGAATGTTGATAATTGCTGATACTCATGATAGATATGTGAAAATTTATTATATCATTTTCTCTATTCCTGTATATCATTGAACTTTTTTTTAAGGGAGGAAAGGCATAGGAATGAGATCGATAATGATCAAACCAAATAATCAATAAGGCATTCAAACACAAAGTGTGTGTAATAAGTAAGATTTTAAGAATAAATGCCTAGATAGAATGGGACACTTTTCAAAATTTGTATTTCCTCAAGATGTTATAACTCTCACAAATTTCAACTCACAAATTCAAGAATATCATGTTTTAAAATTCACCATTAAACCTCAACCTCAGATACAGATTTCCTTCTCCAGCATATCCAGATTCTGAAATTTCAGGCATCTTTCTGATCAAAAGACCCTCAAATGATCTGACTAGTCAGTAATCATCTTCTAATTGCTATGGGCTTTCTTTTCTCAGCCTGACATTTCTTTGTATTATATGTGTATTATCATGCTGGCTATCTTCTGAATGTCATACAGAAAAACTGCCAAGATGAAGCTAAAGATATATTTTCTTTATTTTCTAGCCATGTCTTTTCCCTTTTCCTGTGTTGTCTTACAGTAATTTCTATGTGTAAGAAGTACAAAGCTATGCAATTGTTTTCCAGCCAAAACAAATGATTTTTTTTCTTTAAAAAGATCAAGCATATTTCCTGAAATATATATTTCTAGATGCTGGCTCTCCACTGTATTGCAAATACAGTGACTACTATAGTGTTGATATTTAAAAATTTTTTTTTTCAACGTTTTTATTTATTTTTGGGACAGAGAGAGACAGAGCATGAACGGGGGAGGGGCAGAGAGAGAGGGAGACACAGAATCGGAAACAGGCTCCAGGGTCTGAGCCATCAGCCCAGAGCCTGACGCGGGGCTCGAACCCACGGACCGGGAGATCATGACCTGACTGAAGTCGGATGCTTAACCGACTGCGCCACCCAGGCGCCCCTAGTGTTGATATTTAAAATTACCTCTAATAATAATGTTTTTGAAGTACCATGTATTTTTGCTGCAAAATATCAAAATTTTAATATATTAAAGCAAGAATGAATATTTTAAGTATTCTAGCACTTGATAACCGTTTTAATATATGTTTATTAGCAAAGGAACAACTTAAGTTTACCTGGTCAAATGCTTAGCTACAGAGAATTTGTTAATGACTAAGTAGATAAAATTATTATTTATGTAGATATCAGTATGATAATATAAGTGATAAAATAATGTGAAATGCTAATGAAATATGTTTTTATTAGATATGTTTACTTGACAGTTTTACAAAATACATGAAATTAATAAGAAGAAAATTAACAGAGGCAACAGAAAAAAGGCAGAGGACAGAAAGAAAGGAAAAATAAAATGGAACCAAAGAATGCATGAGGCTACTGGAAGCTAGGAGCAAGGCCTGGAAACAGATCCTTCTGTAAGATCCTAGTGTCTTGAGGCACCTGGGTGACTCAGTAGATTAAGCTTCCAACTTTGGCTTGGGTCATGATCTCACAGTTCATGGGTTTCAACCCTCTGTTGGGCTCTGTGCTGACAGCTCAAAGCCTGGAGCCTGCTTCAGATTCTGTGTCTCCCTCTCTCTGTGCCCCTCTCTCTCTCTCAAAAATAAATAAACATTAAAAATTTTTTAAATAAATAAAGACCCTAGTGTCTTTAGAGGGAGTATGTCTTTGCCAACATTTTAGGATTCTGTTTTCCAGAAACGTGAGACACTAAATATGTATTGTTTAAAGCTGTGTACTTTGTGGTATTTCATTATTGCAGCTCTACCTAGGAAACTAAGAGATGGGGGAAAATTGCATATTTCTTTTGAGTAATTTCAGCTCAGATTTAAAATTTTCTTCCATTAAGAATACAGGTCACACTCAATAATATTATATGCAATGCCTGAGACTTGCCAATAGAAAACATAGATGTCTTTATATTGTTAGTGTTGTTGGGTTGTTGGAGATACCTCTAGGTAATAGTGATTATCCTCATTTCTTTATTTAGCGTAGTTATTAGAACCAAAGCTAAATTTTGTTAGATTAAATAATAAAGAACACTATTAATATGGAATAATAGTATATTAGATATATTAATAGATATATTAATGGTATGATATATTAGTAGATATATTAGTATATCGCAGTTTTGTTAATATGTTAACTATTTCAATGTAATTGGTACTGTCTATAACTATGTAATTTGTAATTCACATTTTAAAAGATTAATCTGAGAAGAGGTTTAGAGATTCATAAGCTTGTCACAAAAGTATTCAGAATCTTGTTACAAAGGAAATTCAAAATGATAATAGCTGAGATTTTCTGAAGGAATAAATGACATCAAGCCACAGACTTAAGAATCACAAGAACCCAAGGAATCTGATCTGCAAAAGCACACGTAGACACCTCTTGATTAAATTTCTGATTAAGAGAAACACAAAGAGGTATCTTATAAGCAGAAAGAACAAAGGTAGACTATCTTCAAAAGAACAACCAACTTCTCAATAGTATCAGTGGAAGTCTAAAACCAAGGATCCAGGGCTTTCTAGGTGGTTCAGTTAGTTAAGCATCTAACTCTTAATTTTGGCTTGGGTCATGATCTCAGGGTTGGGAGATTGAGCCCCACATTGGGCTTTGCACTGGGCATGAAGCCTGCTTAGGATTCTCTCCCTTCCTGTCTCTTTGCCCCTTCCCCACTTGCATGTGCGTGCTCTCTCAAAATAAATAAATAAATTAAATTAAATAAAACCAAAGATCCACTGGAGAGTATCGGAAAAATACATGGTGTTTTTAGAGGGATAAGGATAGTTCCGCTTTTCATTAGCCTGGATGGAAATTATATTCATAAGCATTAAGTAGAGTACTCAAAAAAGGCTTACCTAAGTAGGCCTAAATTCAATGACATGCTGCTCCATAAAATAAAGCCTAAAAGAAATGAACATAAAAAAAAAAAAAAACCCTGAAGAAATAAACTGTTCATAACTAAACTGTTTCCCAGAACCAATCTCCAAAATATTTATAAGAATACAAAAATAACCAGCACCAAACTAAGTAAAACCTTAATGTGTAGCATTCATTCAATAATTGTCATGCATGCAAAGAAGCAAGATAATTTTACCCATTATAAAAATAACTAACGAAAACCATACCAGAAATGGCACAGATATTAGAATTGGTAGAAGAGGATGTTGCAACATTTGTTATAACAATATGACATATGTCAGGAATCTAAAGCAGGGATCAGCAAAAGTTTTATGTCAGGAGCGAGATTGAAACTTGTGGGCCAAAGTTTCTGTCACATTCACATTTGCTGTTGTAGCATGAAAGCTACTATAGACAATCTATAACTAACTAACTAACTAACTAACTAAATAAATAAATAAATAAATAAGAAGAAAAGAAAGAAAGAAAGAAAGCTGTATTCCAACAAAACTTTCTTTGAAAAAGAGGCTGCAGGTTCTGTTCATTCTATAAACTGTAGTTTCCTGAACTCTGATCTAGAAAAAAAATTGGGTATTTTAAGGTTAATGGAAGATATGAAAAAGACACACACTTTAGAGATAAGAACTAGAATACCTAAGGTATAAAACATACTGTATGAATTTAATACCAGATTAGACATTGCAGAAGAAAATATTAGTGAACTTGAAAACACATCTAGAGCAATTATGTAAAATGAATCACACAAAGGAAAACAAACTGGAAACGACCCCACAGTACTCTGTGACAGTTTTAATAATTTAATATATATGAATTGGAGTGCTCAAATTTTTTTGAGGGGGCAAACAAACATTATTTGAAGTGCTAATCATTTACTGTTTATCTAAATTTGATGAAAACTGCAAACATACTGATTCCAAGAAATTCTAAGAACTTTAAGCAATAGAAACATAAGCTAAATAAAAGATGAAACTTTAAAGCTCTTGGAAGAAAAGATAGGAGAATGTCTTTGTGACTGAGGAATAGGGCAAAGATTTGTAGACTGAAAGAAAACAGAGTACTTAAAAAAGAAAATAAATGATTACCTGGACTTCATTAAATTTATAAGTTTCTGTTCTTCAAAAGATACTGTTAAAAATGAGAAATCAGGTCATAGGCTGGGAGATAATGTTCACAATGTATTTGAAAAAAAATGTTTAAATTTAGAGAATAAACATATAAATAATAATAAATAAATAATAAAAATGGTTCAGTTAAAATGGAAAAAAGACTTTAACACGCAGTGTCTACAAGGACCTGTGGATGTACGACAGTGTAAGGTGATATTCAATATTATTAGTCATCAGAAAAAATGCAACTTAAAACTGAAATGAAATACCACAGTGGTTTCCTTTAGACTGGCTAAAATTGAAAACTCTAAATATTAGCATGCAAGGTAAATATATCTGTCATATGTTACAGTTGATACTGTAAAATGGTACTATCATGTTGCACAGATTCAGTTTTTATTTTTGTTTTTTATAATGGTGGACCTATGACATCCTTAAGATAAAACTGACAGTTGCTGATCCACTGCTCAAAATTGATTTTCACAAAGACTAAAATAGTAATATCCACTAATATTTTATTTATAATTCAATAGATGAAGAGATAAGTAGATAAGCAACCAATTATACAGGAGAATGAATGAACGTATTTTGTCACATTCATACAATGGGATGCTATTTAGCAATAGAACAGAATGAACAATTTATGTGTACTACAACATGTGACAGTATTTAAAAAATTATGCTACATATAAGAAGGCAGATATAAGAATATATATATTATTATTTTATTTATATGTTGATGCAGAACAGATAAAATGGATCTATGGGGAAAAATTCAAACTAGTGAATACTTATGGGTGGTGTAGGGAATATTATGAAAAATTTACAAAACAAGTTTCTGTATCTTGGTGGTTGTTTTGATTACACAGCTACATACATACATTTGTCAACACTCATTAAGATATACAAATGAGAGCTCTGCGCTTTACTGAATATATATTTATCTCAGTAAAAATTAAATTAATATAAAACATGAAATAAAATGCCAATCTCACTTTAAAATTTAGGTTAAAAAATGAGTTTTTGGTAAATTGTACCTATCTATATGTAAGATGAATAATTACTATCACTTTGATCTTTATTCCAGGAATAGAAGTTTTATTTAGTATTTGGAAATAAATGAACTTAATTCACTTTGTAAATGATAAAAGGGATGGCCATTTTTCTAAAACAAGAAAACCATTCTATGAAATTAAGGGCTATTTGGGATAAAAGCCCTTAGAAAATCTGGAGTAGAGGATATTTGTTAATCTGGTGAAAGGGGCAACTATAAGAAATCATAGTTAATTTTCAAATTAAAATGTTGATGGTTGAGATAGGGAACAAGATACAGAGTATCTACTGTCACTACTTACATTTAACACTGTACAGTTCATAGCCAGTGCAATAAAGACAAGTATGTAATGACAGTTAGTAAATAGAAAAGAAGAATAGACCTGACATCATTCCTAGATGATATGGCTGTGAATTTGGAAAAGCACAAAAGAGTCTTCAGATAAACTACTAAGTTGATTATACAGCTTGCCACATTAAGTTTTACTTCTATATGTAGAAAACAATCTCATATTTTAATTATAAAAGGTTATAATTAAAATAAGAATAAGTGTAACAAAACATACACAGTAAAATCTTGGTTTGAGAGGAGTTATGATGGCAGAGCAGCCTGGAGACACTGAGCCTCTCTCGCCCCTGAAATGCAGACAGATCAGTACCAAACCATTTTGAACACCTAGGAAATTGACCTGAGGATTAACACAACAATCTGTATAACTAGAGCCACAGAACTCAACAGATACACTGTGCGGAGAGGTGAACTGGGGGAGAGAAAAGCTGTGGAGGGTAAGGAGCTGCTTTTGAGGAGAGAGGACAGAGAAAGGGAAAGGGGGAGGGTGTGGTGCACTGAGATTGTGCAAGAAAAGCACTCCCCCGTGTAAACACTCCCCAAGTGAAAACACTCTCAGGGAACTAAATAAAAAAATCTATTCCCCAAAACCATTGACGGGAAGAAGGGAGAGGGTTGCAATACTAACAGAATTCTATAAATAGTGGAGCACAGGGTCTGAAGTTTTGGAACTCATTGCCTGGCAGTGCTCTGATGAGGAATTAGGGCAAATCCGTAGGAACAGACAAGCAGGGTCTAAGGGGTATGTGTGCTACATGGGGAGAAGCGGTTCCCCTGCTTGGAGTGCACTTAGTAGAGGCGATATGGCCTCCCCGCAAGAAAAAGTCCCAGCAGACCCTGAAGAGCAGCCACTTTGCTGGTATTGGGACAAAGAAGCCAGAGTGTGATGAAACCTGGCGTCAGCTGTGTGCTGTGGTTTGCCATAATCTCTGAACTTCTGCAGCTGCGCGATCCCATGAAGATTTTCTGGGGAAGGCTGGCACCTGGCCATTGCTCACTGATAACTGTCCCCTAGAGAGTTGGCGCATGTCCAAGCAGCAGAGGTCGCTGAAATGTGGGGTTTTGAAACACAAACATATCTGAGATAAAACTCTGGGGGAAGGTGCTGCCTGGCAGGCGCACAGCTTGGACACAGACAGGGTTAGGGGTGGGGAGTAGATGGAAGCCTGAGACAAATGAGAGGGGCTTAGTGGAGGGTCAGTGAGCACGAAGTTCCTGTGCCAGAGACTAGGGAGCTGAGTGAAGCTGTTTATGCCTATCCTGAACACTTGCATCCATGTCCCACTGATCCACTCCAGTAAGCTAAGTAGCACCACCTAGTGGAGAATGGAGCCATTACACCAAGCCTTGCCCACCTGCACCCTCCAAGCACATTCCCTAGAAGACCAGCACAAGTCACTCCACCTGCTTAGTGTACAGACTATAGAATGTTTCATAGTTTCAGTTCCAGGGGAAACTAGATACAACTTAATTCAGGTTTCATTCTGCTTGCTGGTTCATTTATATGTTCATTTTCTTCTGTTTTTGCTTAAATTGTTTCCTTTTTTCTTTTTTTTCTTCCTCATTCTTGGATACAGAAAGAAAAAAATTTATTTTATTTTTTTACTTTAGTTTTTTATTTTTTAAAGTTTGTTACTATATTGCACATTATTTCATTTTCTATTTTATTATATGAAATGTTTTTTTAATTTTTAAATTTTTTTCTTACATTTTTTTCTTTCCCTTTTTTCTTTATTCTATCAAGCTTCTTTCAACAAGCAGACCAAAACACACCTAGGATCTAGCTTCCTTTATTTGCGTTTATGGTGTTCAGTACTCACTCTAAATGTCAATGGATTAAACAATCAAAGAAGATAAGGTATCAGAATGGATAAGAAAACAAGACCCATTCATACATTGCTTAGAAGAGACTCATTTTAGGCCTAAAGGCACCTGAAGATTGAAAGTGAGGGGATGGGCAGCCATCTATCACTGCTAATGGTTGTCGAAAGAAAGCGGGTGTAGCCATACTTGTACCAGACAAACTAGATTTTAAAATAAAGATTGTAACAAGAGATGAAGAAGGGCATTATATTATAATTAAGGGGTCTATCCACCAAGAAGATCTAACAATTGTAAATATTTATTCCCCCAACATGGAAGAATCCCAATAGATAAATCAATTAATCACAAACATAAAGAAACTCATTGATAATAATACCATAATGGTAGGGGACTTCAACACCCCACTTATAACAATGGACAGATCATCTAAACAGAAAATCAACAAGGAAAGAATGGCTATCAATGACACACTGGACCAGATGGACTTAACAGATATATTCAGAACATTTCATTCTTCTCCATTGCACATGAATCATTCTCCAGAATTGATCAGATATTGGGTCACAAACCCAGTGGTTTGTGGTTTTCAGACCACAATGCTATGAAACTCAAAATCAACCACAAGAAAAAATTTGGAAAGACCATGAATACTTGGAGATTAAAGAGCATCCTATTAAAGAATGAATGGGTTAACTGAGAAATTAAAGGAAAATTAAAAAGTACATGGAAGCCAATGAAAATGAAAACTCGACAGCCCAAAACCTCTGGGATGCAGCAAAGGTAGTCATAAGAGGCAAATATATAGCAAATCCAAGCCTTCCTAAAGAAGGGAGAAAGGTCTCAAATATGCCACGTAATCTTACACCTAAAAGAGCTGGAAAAAGAACAGTTAATAAAGTCCCAAACCAGCAGAAGAATGGAAATAGTAAAGATTAGAGCAGAAATAAATGATATCGAAATTAAAGACAACAACAACAACAGCAAAACCCAGTAGAACACATCAATGAAACCAGGAGCTGATTCTTTGAAAGAATTAACAAAATTGATAAACCCCTAGCCAATTTGATTAAAAAGAAAAAGGAAAGGATCGAGTAAATAACAAATGAAAGAGAAATCACAACCAATACCACAGAAATACAAACAATAAGAGAATATTATGAGCAATTATATGTCAACAAATTGGGCAATCTGGAAGAAATGGGCAAATTCCTAGAAACGTATAAACTACCAAAACTGAAACAGGAGGAAGTAGAAAATTTGACCATAACCACTAAAGAAATTGAATCCGTAGTCAAAAATCTCCCAGCAGACAAGAGTCTAGGGCTGGATGGCTTTCTAGGGGAATTCTATCAAACGTTTAAAGAAGAGTTAATACCCATTCTGTTGAAGCTGCTTCAAAAAAAAAAAGAAATGGAAGGAAACCTTTCAAACTCATTCTATGAGGCCAGCATTACCTTGATTCCAAAAGCCAAACAAAGATCCCACTAAAAAGGAGAAATACAGACCAATTTCCCTGATGAACATGGATGCAAAAATTCTCAACAAGATACTAGTAAATTGGATCCAACAACACATTAAAAGAATTATTCACTGGGGCGCCTGGGTTGCTCCATCGATTGGGCATCTGACTTCGGCTCAGGTCATGATCTCGCGGTCTGTGAGTTCGAGCCCCACATTGGGCTCTGTGCTGACAGCTCACAGCCCGGAGCCTGTTTCGGATTCTGTGTGTCCCACTCTCTCTGACCCTCCCCCGTTCATGGTCTGTCTCTGTCTCAAAAATAAATAAACATTAAAAAAAATTAAAAAAAAGAATTATTTACCGTGATCAAGTGAGATTTATTCCTGGGATGCAGGGCTGGTTCAATATCCACAAATCAATCAATGTGATATGTCACATTAATAAAAGAAAGGACAAGAACCACATGATCCTCTCAATAGATGCTGAAAAAGCATTTGACAAAATACAGCATCCTTTCTTGATAAAAATTCTCAAAAAAGTAGGGATAGAAGGATCATCTCTGAAGATCATAAAGGCCATATACCAAAGACCCACCGCTAATATCATCCTCAGTGGGGAAAAACTGAGACCTTTCCCCCTAAGGTCAGGAACATGACAGGGATGTCTACTCTCACCACTGTTTTCAACATAGTGTTGCAAGTCCTAGCTTCAGCAATCAAAAAACAACACAAAGAAATAAAAGACATCCAAATTGGCAGAGAGGAAATCAAATGTTCACCCTTCAGAGACAGCATAATATTCTAGGTGGAAAACCCAAAGACTCCACCAAAAAACTGTTAGAAGTGATACGTGAATTCAGCCAAGTCACAGGATATAAAAACAATGCACAGAAATTGGTTGCATTTCTATTCACAAGTAAGGAAGCAACAGAAAGAGAAATCAAGGACTTGATCCCATTTACAATTGCGCAAAAACCCATAAAATAACTAGGAATGAACCTAACCAAAGAGGTCATAAATCTATACACTGAAAACTATGGAAAACTTAGGAAAGAAATTGAAGAGGACACAAAAAAATAGATAAACATTCCATGTTCATGGATTGGAAGAACAAATATTGTTAAAATGTCGATACTACCCAAGGAAATCTACATATTCAATGCAATCCCTATCAAAATAACACCAGCGTCCTTCACAGAGCTAGAATAAACAATGCTAAAATTTGTATGGAACCAGAAAAGACTCCAAATAGCCAAAGCAATCCTGAAAGAGCCCTGCATCGGGCTCTGCACTGACAGCGTGGAGTCTGCTAGGGATTCTCTATCTCCCCCTCTCTCTTTCTGCTCCTCCCCTGCTTATGCTCTCTCTCTCTCTCTGTTTCTCTCTCAAAATAAATAAACATTTAAAAAAAAAAGAGGATTGTTGATGAAAATGTGAAAGTAAATCAATATACCTTCTGGAAGATAATATAGGGCAGTATCCCTGTGAGGTCAGGAAAATCTGTCTTTCTTTCTTTTTATTTATTTTTTGACTGTTTATTTATTTTTGAGAGAGTGGGTGAGAGAACGTGAGCGGGGGAGGAGCAGAGAGAGGGGGAGACAGAGGATCGGAAGTGGAACTGGGCTCTGCACTGACAGCAGGGAGCCCCATGTGAGACCCATGCAAGCCCCATGTGAGCCTCACCAACCGTGAGATCATGACCTGAGCCGAAGTTGAATGATCAACCACCTGAGCAACCTAGGAGCCCCGGGAAGATTTCTTAAACAGGACCCAAAATGCACATTCTAAAACCAAATACAAAAAGGAACTAATGAAATTAACTATAAATCAAATTTATAACATAACTAACAATAGCAAGATAAAAATAATTTCCTCAAATAAACTTTGAAGGTTGTATCCTAACTATATATCATAGGATTTTCTTGAAAACAGAAATGTGGGGCGCCTGGGTGGCGCAGTCGGTTAATCGTCCGACTTCAGCCAGGTCACGATCTCGCAGTCCGGGAGTTCGAGCCCCGCGTCAGGCTCTGGGCTGATGGCTCAGAGCCTGGAGCCTGTTTCCGATTCTGTGTCTCCCTCTCTCTCTGCCCCTCCCCCGTTCATGCTCTGTCTCTCTCTGTCCCAAAAATAAATAAAAACGTTGAAAAAAAAAATTAAAAAAAAAAAAAAAGAAAACAGAAATGTGAATATAAATTGTCTTTAATAATTTAAACAGAACACATAAAAGTCAACAGTTTTAATATTGTCTTAATTTTGCTGCTAAATAATAATTAGAAATTTTCTTTCAGGGGCCCCTGGGTGGCTCAGTTAAGTGTCAGCCTCTTGATTTAAGCCCAGGTCATGATCTCGAGGTTTGTGGATTTGAGCCGCACGTCCGTGTGGAGCCTGCTTGGGATTCTCTCTCTCTCCCCCTCTCTCTTCCCCTTCCCCCACTTCTCTCTCAAAATAAATAAACTTAAAAACACAAAAAAGAAATTTTCTTCTAGAAGAACACATGCAGAAATACTACTACTCTGGAATTTTCATGTAATATTTTAGTTCATTCATGTTTTTAACAAATACCTAAAAATGCAAACCAGATATTAAGATTATAGCTACTCAAGTAATGAACACAAATCATGGGAAGGCAGTGTATCCATTTTATTTTGCCACAGTAAAGTCCCACTGTGAACTACAAAATCTCAGTCACATTAATTCATTTGGTTTATGAGTTTGTGGGTTAGCATCGGTCATCTGGACATGGCTAAGTGTCTGTGATTCAAGGGATGGATCTGGGTGGGCTTTCTCTAGAGGAAGTTTGGGCACATGTGTTCTCTGCATGTGTTGTATGTGTGTTCATTCTGTGGTTCTAGCTGAGGGGCAGAAACTATCCAGAGAAGGTCTTACATAAACATGTCAGAATTGCATGGGTCATAGCCCAGTTGCATACACATTTTTAGTACCTGATAACATCCCGTTGACCACAGCAAGTCACGTGGTTGAACTCAAAGACAAGGTGTGGAAAGCATATACCACCCACTTAGTGGGAGGGACATCAAAATCACATAAAAGATACAAAGGGATGATTAAAGAATTGAGGCAATCTAGGCAATCTACTTTAGGCAATTTGACCACATAATATTACACACATAATTGTAACACGAACCACTGTATGGCAGCATGACTCCAATGTTTGTGTAGCCAAACTTATATTTAAGTGTTTTTAGGAATAAGGATTTATTAGCCAATGAATTAGGGCCCTAGTTGTACTTAAAAAAAAAAATTATAATGTAGTTTGCCAAAAATTTATCCTGTGAGAACCCATGGAAAATTGTATGTGTAGTATTTTTTATAAAGTTTTTAATTTTTTTAAGTTATTTATTTACTTTGAAAGACAGTGCAAGTGGGGGAGGGACAGAGAGAGAGAAGGGAGGAGAGAGAGAATGCCAAGCAGGTTCTGCACTGTCAGCTCCAGTGCCCAATGAGCAGCTCAAACTCACGAACCCTGAGATCATGACCTGAGCCGAAATCAAGAGTTGGATGCCTAACCGACTGAACTACCTGGGTGCTCCTTACAATTATGTTTAAAACTAACTGTTTAATATTTGACAATGGCCACTCCAATGTATCCATTTCCTTTTCAGCTATCTTTGATGACTCACAATATCTCTCTTAAGCTATCACATGATTTTACTTCAAAACCAGATAATAACCTAATTGTCTTCAAAATTCCTTTTTTAGGTGTAATTTATTTTTTTTCATCCAACCTATTTCTATCACCACTGACTAAAAACCAGCACAAATATTAAATATTTACCAAGATCATAAAATAATCAAGACAATCAAATTGGCATATGGCCATTGAAGGAATGCCAAGCATCTCAGTAGTCTTTCCTTAGGGCTTTTGAAACAGATTAAATATCCAATAGATCTGGGGCTGCTGTGTTTTTTGTTTTTTTGGTTTTTTTTAAATATAATCTTGCCTGAAGGCTGGAGAATGGATTAGATGAGGTACATGGCTACAGTGGTTCATGACAATACAGTGATGGATGAGAACTGATAGTTTACAACTTTTTTTTTAATTATAAAAAAAATAACTGGAAGTCACTGTCTAGCATGGCTGCCAAGCCAGTAAAAGCAGCAGGCAAAACATTAACGAAAACAGATGACAAATTCCCTGTGGAAATGCGCTTGCTTGGCAGCTACTCTAGGTAATGTTGATGAACAGGCAAAGTGGGAATAGGAGTCTGCGGGAGGGATGCACGTGAGTGGATTCCCTTACTTACTGTCATCTGATAGGCGTCCCTTCAGTCATAATATAGTTTAGACATAAATTATATCATAAAAAATCATAAAATAATAGCAAACTACTGTTATTTAGATAAAACTTACTCAAAACATTTAGTTTTTTGTTTTTACTTTGAAGCAGGGTTAAAAAAATTTTTTTAATGTTTTTGTTTAGTTTTGAGACAGAGAGCATGAGCACGGGAGGGGCAGAGAGAGAAGGAGACACAGAATCCAAAGCAGGCTCCAGGCTCTGAGCTGTCAGCACAGAGCCTGACGCTGGGCTCAAACTCACGGACTGTGAAATCATGACCTGAGCTGAAGTCGGATGCTTAACCGACTGAGCCACCCAGGCACCCCTAGAAAAAAGCAGGTTTAAATAATTCGTTTGCCTCTCCTTCCCTCTAGGCTATGTCATTTCCATCGTTACCACATTCTCTTAAATGTCATTGACTGACAATAGAAGAACATGGTATGTTATGTTAAATTCAAAACAACTTTGTCATTAGGAATGAAGATAGTTAAAATAGACAATTACTGCATAGACAAATACTTCTCACCCCATTACTTTAAAAATAAAAATTTTAGGGGCGCCTGGGTGGCGCAGTCGGTTAAGCGTCCGACTTCAGCCAGGTCACGATCTCGCGGTCCGTGAGTTCGAGCCCCGCGTCGGGCTCTGGGCTGATGGCTCAGAGCCTGGAGCCTGTTTCCGATTCTGTGTCTCCCTCTCTCTCTGCCCCTCCCCCGTTCATGCTCTCTCTCTGTCCCAAAAATAAATAAACGTTGAAAAAAAAAATTAAAAATAAAAATTTTAAATTAACACATTCTAGTTTTGGTTAATCATTAGATATATTAATAGTCCTTCAGAAATAAAGTAAGCATCCTATAAATATATTGTGACAATTGTCATTTACATACCAAGTACATGCAAAATTTAAGTGAATTTGACTTTAGGCAAGGTACTGTGCTGCAGTTCCTTCTTTCATAAAAGTCACTAGTAGTTTGTATCTCAGACATTTGTAGTGAGAAGTAAAGGACACAATATATGAAAACCACTGGCATGAGTATGTATTCAGTATTTATTTTTAAATGCTGTTATTAGTACAATTATTATTATATATATATATTATTACATACTGTAATAAGTATCATGTCCGTTTTTTAGATTAAGAATTTTATAATTATAGTAATCAAATTTCACAATGGATTAATCAGTACTGGGTAGTAGCTACTTCTATGGAACACATCTAAATCAGGAAATAAGATTAATGATTATGCCTTTTAAAGAAATGTTTTTATATGTGCCACCTGCCCTGACAAATTTCAGTAAAGCTATGGAACATACAGACACACTTTTGCTATTTTGTATATTTTTACAATTTATTTTAGTCTTTATCTTGTTAGTAATCTTTAGTATTCTTTTGGTATTTCTCACCTCTCTACCAGTTGTAAGTACATAAAGGAAATCATGGAGTTGGAGGAGCTTTATACCCCCTGAAAAATATGATTCTTAGAGATGTCAGATTGGGACGACAGAGAAGTGGGAAGATACTAAATGTGTATTTATTATCTTATAGTTATGTAGGTCAGAAGTCTAAAATGGATCATCAGGACTGTATTCTTTGTGGAAGCTCTAGGGGAGAATCTCTTCCCGATCTTTTCCAGCTTCTAGAGGCCCTCTACATTTCTTGGTTCATGTTCCCTTCCTCATTTTTTAAAGCTGGCACCATAGCATCTTCTCTCATCTCTGATGTTAGCTTCCATCCTTACATTTTCTTTCTCTGACTCTGATTCTCCTGCTCTCCTCTTACAATAACTGTTGTGATTACATTGGACCTATGCAGATCACCCAGTATTATCTTCCTATCTCAAGATGCTTAATTTGACTATATCTACAAAGTCTTTTTAACATGGAAGGTGACATATTCCCAAGTTCTGAGATTTAACATATGGACATCTTTGGGAGTATTATTCATGTTATCACAGTGTTACATACTTTATGGGCCACCATAGAAAGCAAAAACTTAAAAATAAAAACACTTAAAATGTTCTCTTTATTCAAGCTCAGACTTAGTGAGGACAGTCTGGAGAATAAACTCTGAGTAAAGCCATTTCTATTTAGAGAGAAAGGGATGAAGGGAAAGAAAGAAATATTAAAAATTTCTGCTGTGCAAAAACAGTAGCAAGACAAGTTGAGAAAACCTGTAATATGTGGAGAATGTTTGAGAATTTGAGCAATTTTCTGAGAACTTGCTGTAGATATTTAATTTAGAGAATGTGGGCAACATTAGAGAACTTGCTATAGCACATCTACTTTTACTGTTAACTGCTATTTTTCCTTGCATAAATTATACTTGCAAATATGACAATATAAAGGCCTAGTACCTTTATTTTATAGAGAGCTTGCCATTCCCAATATGAGCAATTTGAAGACCTAGAGTGGATTAGTTAATGCTTTAACTCCCTTGGGTCATATACCATCATCCCAGTGCAGCACATCAAGATAGAACATGAAAATGATGCACTAGGAATACACACACACACACACACACACACACACACACACACACACACACAAAACTAGCCACAAGTTTTCATGTGCAAAAAGAAATGTATAGCTAAAACCAAAGTTTTATGAAGGGGCCATTATTGAACATAATGACTTATATTGCCAATATAAAAGTCCAATGTAAATATGGCAATACAATTCTGTTTTCTGAAATTGATATTTTCAAGTGAATGGTATTCACTAAGAGGTTTTAAATGGTGAAGACAATCCAGTGTCATATGGAGACTAAAAGAGGGCCAAATACTGTTCTCTGATAGAATATTATGACAAAAGAAATGACTTTGTTAATGAGAATACATTGTCTTATTTTCTATAAAAATAACTGAAATTTGACATCAGTTATGTGCCAAACTATATTAGAACAAAATTAAACACAACGCAGGAAATTACAATCATGTAAAAGCAAAATATTGTACCCCCAGATTAGTAGATGCTCCACATGTTTGAGAAAAAGTGATCACATAGAGTGATTTACTTGTATTTGTTCTTTTCAAGAAACTGCTGAATTTTACACTATTGAGCATATTCATGAATAAAATAAACTTTTAAAAATGTTTTTATCATTATGTCATTATGCTCATATCCTGCCCCCAAAACCAAACAAATGTGGCTCAGTAATCATTGGATATACTTAGGACCGTGGATTTCATGAAGAGCTTAGACACCTAGTTTTTCCCTACATCTAATTTGTCATCTGAAACAAAGTTTGGTCTCATAAATTAGAGAAGACACATTATGAAATAAGTCATTTCACTAGAAGATCCTGAAAGGTCATTATATAAAAACCTTATATATGTAATATTTCTCTTTCCAGAGCATTCACATCATAATATACCAAATAATTGATGAATATAATAAAATAAAACAGGTGACACCAAAACTTACTAAAGTAATAGCTAAAATGAATATACTAAATTTTTATGATGGTATAGTTGATATAACATTATATTAACTTCAATTATTCAGTGTGATGATTCAATATTTGTATATTTTGCAAAATGATCACTACAGTAATTAACATCCCCCCAGTTACCATCCATCACAATACAGTTACACAATTTTTTTCTTGTGATGAGAACTTTCAAGATTTGCTCTGCTAGCTACTCTCAAATATGCAATACAGTATTATAGTTACCCTGCTGTACATTGTGTACCCATGACTTATTACCTGGTAATTTTGTACCTTTTGACTCACTTCACCCATTTCACCTACCTCCTACCCCCTGCTTCAAACAACCAACCGCCAACCTGTTTTCTATATTTATATCCAAATTAATATTTAACAGCATATCAAGTGCTTTGTGTATACAGATGGATTCATGATCAAAGGTACTGCTTTCTTTTGATCAACACAAGCAAACCTCAGTCATGTAATTTCCCAGAGATACACGTAAGAGAAAGTAGTAACGTTTGTACACTCAGTGTTCCTTTTACATTTTTGGCATTTCTTAAGGGCTTCAGATATATTAACTCATGTAATAACTCATAACAAACCTATAAGGTAAGTATATCACTATCCCCATTTTGCATTTGAGAAAAATAGTCAATAGAGGATAAGTAACTTGCTCAAAATTGTGTAAGTGGTTGAAGTTAGTCGGCTTCCAGGATCCATGCAGTTAGCTATCATTCTATATAGCCTATCCATTATAGTACACATATGCATAGATGAAAAACAGTAAGAAAGTTTTTATTGTTTACTTATGAATATTGTCATTATATTCAATAGCAGTTACTTCGCGATCAAAGTTAAGAATATATGAAAATATAAAAATTACCTAATGTCAATGCTGCATTTACCAATGTTATCTGAATAGGGAGGCTGTAGTGAATTTTCTAGTCAGGCATATTGCTTATTGTATCATGCATTTCTCTTTCCTATTCCTGCTTTTCCAATCTTGGATTCTGTCAGGTCAGTTGTGGAATTTAAACAATTTCAAGGTGTGGTGAACCATGAACTAAATTTCCATAAATATTATAGATGGAAGACAGGTAAAATAAAGATGTCTCTAAAACTGAGTGCATGTGAACATACTCATTTTAAAACCTCTCTCTGTAACTATGCTACCTTTTGGGTATAAACCGTATCTTAGTTATCAGGCTATCATAGCATAGTATTTTCATCAGTTGTTGCTAACAGTATATCACATAATAATAAGCACTGTGATAGGAATAAAAATGATAGTTCTGAGGTGTACCTAGATATGGGCTTCTAATTTTTTTTTTTTTTTACCATAAACCATATTCTATTTTCCTCCCTTCTCTTCAGTGGTGAAAGGAAATACAATTCCTCTTCTAATACTCTTAGCAGAAGCCTCCCTCTCTACAGACATCTGAGATGTATGTACTGAAATGATTTAACATTCTCGGATTACCCGTGATGAAAAAAAAAAACAAAAAACACTTCCTATGGAAAAAAAAAATCATTCTTTTTTTTTTTTTTTTTATATATGAAATTTATTGTCAAATTGGTTTCCATACAACACCCATGCTCATCCCAAAAGGTGCCCTCCTCAGTACCCATCACCCACCCTCTCCTCCCTCCCACCCCCCATCAACCCTTAGTTTGTTCTGGGTTCTCAACAGCCTCTTATGCTTTGGCTCTCTCCCACTCTAACCTCTTTTTTTTTTTTTTTTGTTCCCCTCCCCCATGGGTTTCTCTTAAGTTTCTCAGGATCCACATAAGAGTGAAACCATATGGTATCTGTCTTTCTCTGTATGGCTTATTTCACTTAGCATCACACTCTCCAGTTCCATCCACGTTGCTACAAAAGGCCATATTTCATTTTTTCTCATTGCCACGTAGTACTCCATTGTGTATATAAACCACAATTTCTTTATCCATTCATCAGTTGATGGACATTTAGGCTCTTTCCATAATTTGGCTATTGTTGAGAGTGCTGCTATGAACATTGGGGTACAAGTGCCCCTATGCATCAGTACTCCTGTGTCCCTTGGATAAATTCCTAGCAGTGCTATTGCTGGGTCATAGGGTAGGTCTATTTTTAATTTTCTGAGGAACCTCCACACTGCTTTCCAGAGCGGCTGCACCAATTTGCATTCCCACCAACAGTGCAAGAGGGTTCCCGTTTCTCCACATCCTCTCCAGCATCTATAGTCTCCTGATTTGTTCATTTTGGCCACTCTGACTGGCGTGAGGTGATACCTGAGTGTGGTTTTGATTTGTATTTCCCTGATAAGGAGCGACGCTGAACATCTTTTCATGTGCCTGTTGGCCATCCGGATGTCTTCTTTAGAGAAGTGTCTATTCATGTTTTCTGCCCATATCTTCACTGGGTTATTTGCTTTTCGGGTGTGGAGTTTGGTGAGCTCTTTATAGATTTTGGATACTAGCCCTTTGTCCGATATGTCATTTGCAAATATCTTTTCCCATTCCGTTGGTTGCCTTTTAGTTTTGTTGGTTGTTTCCTTTGCTGTGCAGAAGTTTTTATCTTCATAAGGTCCCAGGAATTCACTTTTGCTTTTAATTCCCTTGCCTTTGGGGATGTGTCGAGTAAGAGATTGCTACGGCTGAGGTCAGAGAGGTCTTTTCCTGCTTTCTCCTCTAAGGTTTTGATGGTTTCCTGTCTCACATTCAGGTCCTTTATCCATTTTGAGTTTATTTTTGTGAATGGTGTGAGAAAGTGGTCTAGTTTCAACCTTCTGCATGTTGCTGTCCAGTTCTCCCAGCACCATTTGTTAAAGAGACTGTCTTTTTTCCATTGGATGTTCTTTCCTGCTTTGTCAAAGATGAGTTGGCCATACGTTTGTGGGTCTAGTTCTGGGGTTTCTATTCTATTCCATTGGTCTATGTGTCTGTTTTTGTGCCAAAAAAAAATCATTCTTAATATGAGTTTATTCACACTGTGGATTGGAAAGAGTTATTCCAAGATGTGACACATATGCTTTGCAATCAGTTTACATTTAGGGAAAAAATGCTCTATTTATAACATATTTGTAGGTACCATTAAGAGGGAACCATCAATTTTAAAGGTTGAAATGGCTTCTTTAAATATCTAGCATACATTGTGATATCCTTCCTGTGAATGATGCCTCATATAACATGTAAGATTTTGTGTAACCGTTAGAGTAGGTATAAAATACTTCTCACTTTCCTCTAAAACCTTGAATTTATTTACAAAGCTCTATCACATTCTGTTGACTTGAGGAAGTGAATTAAAGTGTTTACTATTGCCATTAATGAAAATGAGGTCGTGATAAATGGAGATGCTTGTGACATGGACCATTGTGCTAATGATCAATATCCATAGGTTTATAGAAGTTACAGCTCTTACAAAAGAAAATTAGCTAATGCCGATTACAATTTATCAAGGTGCCATTGTTAGCTAGTGTGCTGTAAATGCATTAATAATAGCTTACAACAGGTTTGAATGTAAAAAGGTCCAAATAGCCAATTTTGCAAATGGTATGCTAAATTTGAAATTAAAGTTGTATGCAAATAACAGACATGTGGAATAGGAGTTTGAGATGAATAGTTAATATGTTTTTTCTTTCTGTTAGTCAGCTGACACCAGTTTTTTCAGACTGATTTTGTCAGATAAAGTCAATTCTGTAAGTTTGGGACTTATCCAGAGATAAATATATACTAATAATTAAGATTAGACATTCGTAAAGAAGAAACCTGATGTTAAATATGTTTTCCAATGGAATTCCTTAGAAATCAAGATTTTGAGTCATTGCTTTATGAGACAAGGCATAAAAATCTGTAAAATCTTGAAATATTATCAGAAAGTCCACTTAAAAATGTTCTAAATAAGCCTATATAATATTCCTGAAAATGGATAAAAAAAAAAATCTAAGTTCAATGACAGTTCAGGTAATTGGATTTATTGATGGATATGCTCCTATGTCCCTTGCTTGGTTCCCAATGTTTCCATAATATATACAACCAATTCCCTAGGTTAGAGTGAGTCTATTTTAATACTCAAGTTGATTTCTATTTTCTAGTTATACCCCGAGTTCCTGTCAAGTTCTGCTTTCAGAAATAGTCCCAGAGAACAGTACTCATGCTGTGATTCCTTTTTTTAAAAACATTTTTGAAGTATTTTTTATTATATTTATTTATTTATTCATCATGTTAAATTACTCTTTAATCTGCATTTGTTATTTCACCCATGCCTCCACTGACCTCCCCTCTGGTAACCATCAATTTGTTGTCTATAGTTAAGAGTCTGTTTCTTGGTTTGTTTCTCTCTCTCTTCTTTCCTTCTTTGCTTTTTTTTTTTTTTTTTTTTTTTTGGCTTAAATTCCACATATGAGTGAAATCACATGGTATTTCTCTTCCTCTGACTGACTTATTTCACTCAATGTTATACTCTCTAGTTCTATCCAT
Source organism: Puma concolor (assembly GCF_028749965.1). Lineage (NCBI taxonomy): Eukaryota > Metazoa > Chordata > Mammalia > Carnivora > Felidae > Puma > Puma concolor. The sequence goes on along the minus strand of NC_141668.1, from coordinate 27,163,422 downwards.
GTTGTTGCAAATGGCAAGATTTCATTCTTTTTTTATGGCTGAATAATATTCCATTGTTTATATATATTACATCTCTTTATCCATATATCAGTGGATACTTGGGCTGCTTCCATAGTTTGGCTACTATAAATAATGCTGCAATAAACATAGGCATGCATGTATCTCTTGAAATTAGTTTTGAATTTGGAGGGGTAAATACCAAGTACTGTGATTCCTGGATCATAAGTTAGTTCTGTTTCTAATTTTGAAAGGAATGTCCACATGGTTTTCCACAATGGCTGCACCAGTTTGCAATTCTACCAGCAGTACAAGAGGTTTTCTTTTTCTCCACAACCTAGCCAACACTTGTTGTTTCTTGTGTTGTTGATTTTAGCCATTCTGACAGGTGATAGCTCATTGTAATTTTGATTTGCTGATGATGACTGATGTTGAACATCTTTTCATGTGTCTGTTGGCCATCTGTATGTCTTTGGAAAATGTCTGTTTATGTCTTCTGCCCATTTTTAAATCAGGTTATTTGGTTTTTGGGTGTTGAGTTGTATCAATTGTTTATATATTTTGGATACTAGCCCTTTGTTAGATATGTCATTTGCACATATCTTCTCCCATTCGATAGGTTGCCTTCTAGTTTTGTTGGTTGTTTCCTTCACTGTGCAGAAACTTTTTATTTTGATGTAGTCACAAGAGCTTATTTTTGCATTTACTTCCCTTGCCTCAGTAGACATACCTAGAAAAATGTTGCCATGGCTGATATCAGAGAGATTACTGTGTTCTCTTCTAGGATTTTTGTGGTTTCAAATCTCAAATGTAAGTCTTTAATTCATTTTGAGTTTATTTTTGTGTATATAAGAAAGTGGTCCAGTTTCATTCTTTTGAATGTAGGTGTCCAGTTTTCCTAACACCATCTGTTGAAGAGATGTCTTTTTTCCATTGCATATTCATTCCTTCTTTGTTGAATATTAATTGTCTGTATAACTGTGGTTTTATTTCTGGGTTTTCTATTCTATTTCATTGATATATGTCTATTTTTATGCAAGTTCCATGCTATTTTTATACTACCACTTTGTGATATAACTTGAAATCTAAAATTGTGATACCTCCAGTTTTGTTTTTCTTTTTCAAGATTGCTTTGGCTATTCAAGGTCTCATGCTGGGATTCTTGTGTTGGGCTCTTCATAATGTGTAAAAAACACAATGATAACCTCCTTATAAGTAAAAAAAAAAAATACATCAGCTTCTGTCACAATCTTCTGTAGTACTTATTCCTGCTGTGTTTTTCACCATTGTTCTATCTACACATGTTATCGTGAGATGTACTTTGACAGGTTGACAGAGAAAGATAGGAAGCCTGGTTTACAACAGGTGTGCATGATATGTTAGAATCAGGCAGAAGAGGGGCGCCTGGGTGGCGCAGTCGGTTAAGCGTCCGACTTCAGCCAGGTCACGATCTCGCGGTCCGTGAGTTCGAGCCCCGCGTCGGGCTCTGGGCTGATGGCTCAGAGCCTGGAGCCTGTTTCCGATTCTGTGTCTCCCTCTCTCTGCCCCTCCCCCGTTCATGCTCTGTCTCTCTCTGTCCCAAAAATAAAAAATAAACGTTGGAAAAAAAAGAATCAGGCAGAAGAGAAATACTGCTGTAGTTCAGATCCATTCAGAATGTGGTTGTGAAGGAAGGAGAATCTTTTAATGGGTAAGACTGCAGGCAATATACCTGATTGTGGAAGAGAAGTATGTAGATAGACATATATTGATTAATTGACAGAGGTTTGACGTGTGCATCAGAACTTGAGAAAAACAAGACTGGTAGAAAGCCAGTGAGAGGGACTTTCTTCAGCATCACTTAAAATATGCCCTGATGGCTTTTCTTCGTAATCCAGGGCTGGTGGTAGTAGAGGCTGTGACATACCTAGGCTCACTGAAAGTAATGAGAATAATAGAACTTGGAATCTTTAGAGGCCAGAGGACAGTGCTTAATTAATGGAAGCTTTGTGGGCACCATTATGTAGAGAAAGAAAGGATCAGGGTGCCAGCCAATGGGGCAGACTCACAGAAAAGTTGTGAAAATGATTGATAGAACACAGTAGTCAAGGGAAAAAAGATATGGCCATCCAACAAGAGTACACCTAATCTTACACTGTAGGAAGATATCAGTGATGGGATTTCAGGAGCCTGAGGGGAGTTGCTCCAATAAAATATCACTATCTCTTTCCCAGTTTCCTTTCCTAAGATAGTTTTCACATTGGGAACTCACTGAATGAAGAGGAAGCCTTTTCTCCAGGGAAAAGGAACCTGTAATACCTCAGTAATTATAAATGGTAATGATATCCTCAGCTTTTCCCCAAAGATCTCTGTGGCCATTAACTTGGGTAACTGTACACTGGGGAAGGAGAAATACCCAAACATTTCAGGGACCTCTACATACAGGGTCCAAGTTGAAACCCAGAGACCAAAGTGTCATCATGGCTACCTATTATAATGGAAGCATGTGAGTTTCAGCTATAGATTGAATCCTGGCCTATGTTAAGCTTATTATAAACCACCCAAAAGATACATACACTCATGTGTTAGTATTGATGCAATCCCAGAATGTATATTTGTTTTTGATACACTTGGTACCTAAGTTGTGGAGATGAGCTATCATGCTTGGGAAGGCCAAGGGGGAACCTCTAAAACTATCCCTCTTCCCCAGCCAAGGTAATAAATCAAAAATAATATTGTAGGGAGAAGCATGGAGGAGATTAGATCTTTCTTTCCTGAAAGATCTAAAGATGCAGGGAAAATAGTCCCCATCAGACCTCCATTTTTTTCTCCATTTAATACATCATTATGGCCACTGCAGAAGTCATATAGATCTTGGAGGATGAAAGTAGACTTCTACATACTCTATCAAGTAGTAGCCTTAATTGCAACTGCCGTTCCAGATGTGATATCTTTGTTAGAGCAATTTGACATTGCATTTGGCAGATGTATTGAGGAATGCATTCTTTTCTACTCTGATCAGAAAAGACAATCAGAAACAGTTCATATTGCAGACAACAATATAGGTTTAATATTTTGCAATACCTTTCAGGTATTGACTTCCTTGCCCTCTGTCATAGTATATTTCAAACAGATCTAGTTCAGAGGTCAGCAAACTTTGGCCTGCCACTTCTTTTTGTAGCATATGTGTGTGAAGAGTAGTTTTTACATTTTCAAATGTAATGTACATTTTTAAAAACGCTGTCAGCTTTTGAGTGAGAACAGTTGCTCATTTTTCCCTGTTTACCTACAAAGTCTAAATATTTACTCGCTGGCTCTTTACAGAGAATTCTGGCCAACCCCTGATCTAAGCTATCTTATCCTGCAGAGTAAGGATCAGTGACATCAAAGATATGCTAATTGAATCAGATGAATAAGGCTTTATACTTTACAGAAAAGTAACATTAAAAGTATACAAAAAGTAACCATTGTAAAACTCTATGTAGGGCAAAGTTAACTAAGATAATATTTTTTCATCTTGGTTTCAAAGTTTTATTTACTGAAGAGGTAGATGCTAACTTTTCTAATAATACTAGGTCTGGTTTGCAAACTTGTATCTTTGAAAGCTTCTGAAAGTATTGTGGCCAAACATATTCTGGAAAAATGATGTATTCCCATTTAGAAGTTTTAATAAAGTGTTTTGTTTTGTTCTTATCCTAATTTTAAGATTTTTAACCCATTTTTGTCTTTTTCACTTTTCCCGAAACATTTACATTTTAGTTTCCATTTCTTTTGTGAGAACTTGATTCTCCAATTGTGTTATTTTGCTCAGTGGAGGGGCACTATAATTGATGCAACCAACTTTTTTAGTTTTCATTTTAGCGTAAGCATATACAAGCCATCTTATTTTCTTCTTCTCTTAAAAAAATATTTATTTATTTATTTTGAAAGAAAGAGAGAGATGGTGAGCGAGAACCCCAAGTAGGCTCCATGCTGTCAGTGCAGAGTCTAATGTGGGACTTGATTCCAGGAGCAGTGAGATCATGACCTGAGCCAAAATCCAGAGTTGGACGCTTAAATGACTGAGTCACCCAGGTGACCTCTTTTCTTAAGTACCTTTCATTATTATCTTCCTATTGTCTTAAATTTTTCCTGACCTTATTATTATTTTTACAAGTTGTAATATAGAGGAGGGTTTGGCACAAATTTTTTTTCAAAATGTTTTTGCGATTTTTTGGTTGCAAATTAAGACATCCATGTATATGTATATACACATACATGTATAACATTTATTAGTTATCTTAGTTGAGCCTTTAATTTTTTTCCTTTGGTAAGCCTTGCTAATGCATACATAGGTACACACACATATGTAAATATAAATGTGTACACACACATACAACATGTTTATTAGTTTTCTTAGTTCACTCTGCATCATGAAGAAAAGAGTATCCTCTGTTTTAATTAGTGTGCCTCAGGATATTTCAAATTACATTCCCCTAGCCAGATTGATTTGCTTCCCAATTACATATCCCTAGCTCTTAGTCTCAGATGATTTTTTTAAATTTTATTTAAATCCAAGTTATTTAATATAGTATAATAATAATTTCAGGAGTAGAATTTAGTGATTCATCACTTATATATCCCAGTGCTCATCCCAACAAGTGCCCTCCTTAATGCCCTTCACCCATTTAACTCATCCCTCCACCCAACACCCCTCCAGCAACCCTCAGTTTGTTCTCTGTATTTGAGTCTCTTATGGCTTGCCTCCCCCTCTTTTTTTATCTTATTTTTGCTTCCCTTCCCCTATGTTCATCTGTTTTGTTTCTTAAATTCCACATATGAGTGAAATCATATGATGTTTGTCTTTCTCTGACTTCTTTCACTTAGCATAACACATTCTAGTTCCATCCATATTGTTGCAAATGGCAAGATTTTCTTTTTCATTGTCGAATAATATTCCCCTGTGTGGTGTGTGTGTGTGTGTGTGTGTGTACACACCACATCTTCTTTATCCATTCATCAGTCGATGGACATTTGGGCTCTTTCCACAATTTGGCTATTTTTGATAGTGTTGCTATAAACATTGGGGTGCATATGCCTCTTCAGATAAACACTTTTGTATCCTTTGGATAAATATCTAGTAGTGCAATTGTGGGTCAGAGGGAGCTCTATTTTTAATTTTTTGAGAAACCTCCATACTTTTTTCCAGAGTAGCTGCAACAGTTTGTATTCCACTAGCAGTGTAAAAGTGTTCCTCTTTCTCCACATCCTTGCCAATATCTGTTGTTGTCTGAGTTGTTAATTTTAGCCTCAGATGATTCTTATAATATTGCCCTAAATAATAATGCCCTAAATAATACTGAAAATATACTGGTAATTTTTTGATTTGCATAAATTTTGTCATTGGAGTCAACTTAATAAATTTAAAATTCATTAATAAATTTGCAGCTGGTAAGCAAATGAATTTAAGACAGCACAAAGAGTAAAATATTGGATTCAGTAAACAAGGATGACTTTAAATGAGGGATTAATATAATGAAAATCATATATTATTTTCAAAACATAAATAAAACTATTCAGAGAAAACTAACTTAGCAAATAATCATTATAAGGCAGGTATCACGATTATCCATTGTCAGAGCAAAACGGACACCTCAGATTGAAACGCATAATGAAGGAATACAAAGTTCTGGATGACTTTATCAGAAAATAAACAAACAAATATGGAAGTAAATATTTGCTTTAGGCTGATTCTTATGTCTTAGTTATTTTTACTCTATGCTACCAATAAATGAATAGGAATTTTAAAAAATTATTACTGCAACAGGTGTCCTTGCTGCATAACTGTAGAAAAAAAATTTACTGAGACTGTCGGTGCAGCTCTAAAGACATCAACAATTTCTTCCAACAGTACTCACTTTTTTATATTGACCACCATTTTAAAAAGCATCATTTGTAAAGCACAGCAAGAATTTTGAAAAATGTAGAATTTATGTGACTTGCTTTAGTGGGAAATATGAAAAAAATATGTTTTAGCCTATCCACCATAACTTTTTCAGGGGTAGTAAAAGAAACTAGGGAAGAGCAAGGGGAGACTTCAACCTAGAGTAATTTTTAAAAGTTGGCAAATTCTTTCCTGGAAATTAAAAAGTATAAAATTAGGCAGAATAGTTGAAAACAGCCTTATTGTGTTCTCTGGAAATGATCAAACAAATAAATTGAGAGGCATGCATTTTTAGAAACTGCCAGCAGTTTTGGGAAGAGTACTGAAGTCTATTCTGTTTTTTCCTGATACTGCTTCAGTCAACCCTGCCCCTCTGAGGCAATTAGAATGTTACCAGGGTGGACTGGCCATGGAAATGAGCAATCATGTTGGTAAAGGGAGTAGATTCTATTTGGAGCCAATAAGTGGAAAACTAACATTAGTGACAATATCAGTAAAATTTGCCAGCTTTTAGGAAACAGAGATGAAACTCCTATATCTGCTAGCCATAAGTTGCAGTCACAGTTGGGTCAGACCTGCCTGAAGTTTAATGAGGAATGCTTAAACTTGAGAAGTACATACATAAGCCATCCAAACCTGGCTGATATAGAAAACTACACACATATGCAAGGAGAACTGAGAAATTCTGGTGTATAGTTAAAGCCAAGACAGATTGGAAAACTGGCTGAGGTTTAAATGAACTCTCCAGTAGACACATAGGGTCTGAGGGTTTTGAGCACATTATCTGCCCAAATCATTAGCTGACCACTAAAATATAAAATAGAATAATGTAAAGTAAATGGCTGATACTGAGAAAAGAAAAGGCAACTCCATGAGATATCTATTTCTCTAAATTTATTGCTTTCTTCCAAGAAATTAGAAAAACCCTTGATATTATATAGTAAATGTTTCACTAAATTCTTATTGAATCCATGAATGAACACATAGCATATCATATTCTTGTTTTGCTTTCTCTTATTGTTCTTCTTTTCCTTTAGTTTTTCCTTTTTCTTCTTTAAAATGAGGAAAGGTGAAATTCATAGGGAACTGGTAGATGGCCTATGTTAAAGCATGAACACCTCCCTGGCCCTGGTTTCCTTTAGCTGTTAGTGACTTCTTTCATGTACCACCCCCTCCAAATCTTCTATTGCAGAGTTAGAGGATTCTTTTATTTTAAAGAATAATTAATCCCCGATAAAGGTTTTTCAACTCTAACCTAAAACTCACAGCTTGGTGAAGCTACAAAGGAAAATTTTTCCTCCAAAGGCAACTCAGCACTTGTGAAAAATATTGTTTTATCTCATTAAATACTGATCATCTGTATGTGATAAAAGATGTGTGATTAAAATTCATGGTCTCTTCTGTAAAAAGCAAAACTATAGGGATGGCGAACAGAACAATGTTTCCTGGGCTGAGAGTAGTGGGGAGAGTGTACTACAAAGGAACAACATGAGGGAATTTTTTGTATCTTGATGGTAGTAAAAGATAACAAGACTGTGCACTCATCAAAATTCATCAACTGTCCATCAAAATAAATTAATTTTACTCAATTTATATTAAAAGAAAATCATGGTCTATAATATTTTTGACACCCTCACTGTTGGCAAAGTCTCCTAGTCAGTTTGAAAAAAAAAAAATGGTGGAAATTATTAACTAAGGTCAACTCAGTGAAATCTCTCAGGTTCAGACAAAAGCCAAAAGCCTTGTTACATAGTAAAAGGCATCTTGAATATCTTCTGTATATAGTGCCACCATTAATACGGATATTTTAAATTGGACTGAATGTATTCTCCCTTAACTTATTTTGATGTTCTGCCTTTCACCGTACCTGTCATTGAGAACCATAGTTAGAACAGTTAAAAACGAGCAGATAACTCCCTCACTTCTAACAACTGCATTCAGCTTTATCTCAGCTTCATTTCTCTTTTAAGAATAACTGTTTTTCCTAATTATAATTCCAGGAGATTAGACGATTAGAGACATTCTGAAGCCAACCTTTAGTGATTTATGTCTGTCTCTGTCTCTGTCTGCATCGCTCTCAATCTCTCTCTCTATAAAGACCAAACAACCACAAAATTCATAAAGTATCACTTCAAGCTAAACTCAGAGAAAGTCACTTAAAAAAAAAAAAAAAAACAGAAAAAAAAACACTGTTAAACTAAGGTCTGCTGATAAGCACCTTACAGTTTTTAAGTGGAATTGTAACAGATCCCAAAGGGACACACTGGTATTTAGCTGTCAAGCCCAATAAGGACTGCAGTTTTGGTGATACTATCACACATGCTATGACTTCTAATAAGAGACATCGTAAAAGCATAAATCTTTAGATATGGAGGGTTTTTTTTTTCTTTTTAGTCCCATGATAATCTTTTTTATTTCATAGTTATAAGATTTCCATAAGCTAGAGCTCTCTAATCACAGATGTAAAATACTTGGGACAACTACTGCTGAAAGGTGTTTCAGGCAGAGATGCTGCACGTTCTGATTTACTTAGATCCTTTCCTGAGAAAACTTTCTCAACTATTTTTAAATTCATTAATAATGATTCAGTTATCTGTTGCTGCATAAAAACTGTCTCACAAGTTAGCAGTTCATGATGTCTCTCAATTAGTCTTTTTAGTCAATTAGCCTTTTTGATTAAATCAACAAATGAGTTTTAGGCATTACTACTTCTAAATGTATTATTTAAGTGTACTCTCTCTGTGCTGAGATTATTATTTTTGGCTAATCTAACTTAAATGCTATTTTGTGTCAAACATTTGGTGTGGGAAGCTCACTAATGGCCGTGAGAGATAAATACTATCATTCCTATTTCACAGTTGGAGAGAAACTGAAGATTAGAGGTGTTAACATCTCCAGATGGGCATACATAGAGGTCTTGCTGTTTTCCAAGTCCATGCTTTACAAAATAATATAATAATATACTGCCACATTGTAAGTGAGAATATTGCTTTCACAAGTTGATCTATCATCAGTCTCCAACTTCATAGTCAAGATCACTGTAAATACAAACCTTAATGTTGATGCCTCCCTTTAATTATTCATGCTACTTTGTAATACTCAAAAATAAGTACCCAGTACATAAAATAGTTGCTGGTACCGGAAAAGCTAATTCCGTGTGAGCATAAATTTTTCCAGTATGGTGGCTAAGAGGAGCACTTCTTGGAGAGATCCCTAAAAAACAGAAAAAGCACTGGGAGAGACAAAGTCAAAAGACTTCAACTTAGAAGCCACAGAGAAGGTAGAAGAATAGAGTTGAAATGAAAAGAACCAAAAGGAAAGGCAAATCAGGAGCCAAAGGTCTAGGAAGACTGGAACAAAGGGAAAAACATTGTTTTTGAAGGAGATCTAGATATTAAGATGGTTTGTGGAATTCCTAAAAACTCAGGTATTTAAGCCAGAGATTGAGTCACAGCAAGGAAGAGAGATGGCCTAGTGACTTCTATGAAAATTGAAGTTTCTTTGGAGATGAAGTAACTTTAGTACCATTCTTAGGACACTCCCTTCCATAGAAAAAGACAGGGACATTATTACCACTAAAGGCTTAGTTGCATACTATGTTTTATTTGTGTGTTTTGTGTTAAGAATCTTCCACTGCTTTGGGGCGCCTGGGTGGCTCAGTTGGTTAGGCGTCCGACTTCAGCTCAAGTCATGATCTCATGGTTTGTGAGTTCGAGCCCCACATCGGGCTCTGTGCTGACAGCTCAGAGCCTGGAGCCTGCTTCAGATTCTGTGTCTTGCTCTCTCTCTACCCCTACCCCGCTCATGCTCTGTCTCTCTCTCTTAAAATGGAATAAAGGGTAAAAAAAAAAAAAAAAAAATATATATATATATATATATATATATATCATCCATTGCTTCAAGAATGGATACTGACAGAAAAATATTAAGGAATCCTGAAAGAACTGAACAACTGTATGGTTGACACAACCCTAAAAGCCTCTTAGGAGAAGCTTGGATACCTTAAACCCTATGGTATTTTTCAGGACAGCACAGCAATAGGTTCCTCATTGCAGATCTTTCGAAGCTGATTTTGGCAGTAAATACTGTTGTTTATGAACCTTGAGTCTAACCCAGTAAATGTGTTCCTTTATCCAGCATGGGATCTACTGGCCAACTAGTGTATAAGTTCTCAGTAGAAAATGACCCAGAAAAGATATTCCTACTATTGGAAATCAAAGACATATGTTTATAATATATGGCTACATAGACTATAAATGAGTAATGTCCTCAGTGGATATTGGTTAATATGATTTGGTCATAGAGATCTTATGCAGATGGTCCAGGGTGTGTGTTATACTTTACTAACAAGGCAAGTAGGACTGACCCAAGACTCTAGTTTTCTACATTTTATGCATTGGGAAATGAAGGGAAGTATATGGGTCAGGGTTATTTATATTCCTTATTTGAGAGAGGTGGTATTGTTTCTGTTTTCTTTAGATGGTATGTTTAAGTTTTGTTAAACCATCCTTTAACACGTATGTAAAAAATGTGTTAGAAAATCAGTTGTTGTTGTCGTTATGTTTTAAATTCCCAAACTTGGCTGAATATATTGGTGGCCATTTCTTTGGAAAGTGAAGGAGGTACAAAACCATTTTCTCATCTTTAGTCAGATGTGTGTGATTTTAAAATCATAGTACTGAAGCATTTGTAATCTGAGATTGCGACCTTCATGTATACATTGCATATATCAGTATATTGCATATATCTATAATGGATAGATACAGTTATATAATGGACCTATAGATATATTTATCTCCTATATTTATCAAGGATTGAAACCAAAGCCCTAAGGTGACTTCAGGAAAAAATCTTGAGAAATGTGGAAAAACTAATTTCTGCTGGTTTTTTGATGATCACATCCTCAGCAGTGCTGCCATGGGATAGGAGATTGAAATCCAGGAAAGGTCTTTGGCAGCATCAGGTAGGAATCAATTGCACCCTGTGTCTCAGGAAAGCAGTCGGGGCTCCCACTTCACTGAGCAAAGGTTAACCCATTTCCACTTGCTCTGGGTTGTTTCTGAATGAGACTTCGGGGCACAAGACATTCTCAGGTGTCCTTCTGAATTTACTTCCTACCACCTGGACTGATAATTCTTCTTTCTCTGAAGTCAGAGTCCCCTTGGCTAGCTAAGAACAAGCAGCATTGTATGCCAGATCACAAAGTGACACTGTTCTTCCCACCGCTCTGCCCTCTTCCTCCTTCATAAAATCAGACCAGTTTTTTTATGTTACAGTAAAAATGTCTTTTTAACCCACGGGAGTGTTTAAACACTAGGCAGGTGCATAAATGAATATATAAAACTGCCAGGTGTAAAATCTTAGGAGTGGTGAGTCCTTTTGCCAAGTGTGGAGTGTGTGTAAATCTTGTGTTTTTTGGCTCATATGCTACTTTTGTTGTTTTTGTTCTTGAGTTGTTATTTATTAGGAAAGTAAAAAAAAAAAAAAAAAAAAAAAACCTGACAACAGGCTGTTACTGCACATGGGTCAAGAATTAGAAACCCATATCTAATTGATTGCAAAAGATCTTTCATAATGTGTCAAGAATAAAATGTATCCGGATGAGTCATTAGCTCATGAAAGTATCAACAAGTGACATTCTGTGGAAGACGATAATATCTATGATTCTAAACTAAGTTTTTAGAGTAAATCTTGAAACAATTATTCATCTGTAAATATATTGTTTCATCCAAAACCTGTGCTTCTCCATGAGAGGAGGCTGTCGTACAATAGTGATTATTTTGCATTTATCTTCCACTGTGAAATAATCCTTTTATTTTCCTTTCAGGTTTATGTTAGGAGGAATTTTTAAGTATTTTACTTCAGTTCCCATTCTATTTTTTCATTTCTCTCGTGGCATCCATACCCTGTTCATGTTGTTTATACAATGCTTTAAGCTTCAAGTCTTTTCAGTGGAACAAGAAGAATCATTCCACTCTTTCAATTTAGAGGGCATTGTACCTCTGCTTCCTACTGTAGAAAAGGAATAATCATAGCATTTACCTTGCAGGATTAAGTTATATTATTAAAAGAGAGCCTGCATAACATCCTTACAGAAGTGTGTGACACATGCATAGTTTGAGTCCCAAATTATTGGTTGTCATCATTATCATTATCTCAGAGTCTGTTCACCCACAAAATCCATCTAGACAGGTTGGGAAGGGTTGTGTTACTCCACTTTGAAGTACTGACAGCCTGGTTGTTAATTCTGTAAAAACTTGCTAATTTTTGCCAGTCCTACTAGCTTACATTGATCAACCCTGAGTCACAAATTCTGAGAAAAGGCCATAGTTATACTTCTGTCAGTGGTGTGTGATGCCTTCCATTTCTCTAGTAACTCCAAGTGGATCTAAAAAGTAGTACCATCCCTAATGAAATCAAAACTAAGAAAACATATCCATGCAGTCAACCTGACCTGGCAAAGGGTGTAAATAAACACAAGCTATTTTCTTTATTCAAAGGAAGCCAATAAAAGTGCTTTAGAATTAGGTAAATACTTCAAAATCTAAAGAGCCATTTAATATTAACCCCATGAAGGGAGTGTGTGTGTGTGTGTGTGTGTGTGTGTGTGTGTAGATGTATTAAGGGGTAAAGGTGGGAGAGACTGGAACTCAGAGGTAAGGCCAACCAAGCACATGGGGCTTTTACTGATGTGTTCAGACCATCCTGGAGGAGACAGTCCATCTTGCCATGCCTCCTGCCATGCTTCCTTTTATGCTTAAAGCATAGCATAATGGGCAGCTAGTGATTTTCTTGACACATTCTGTTCCTAGGAACCACTCAGTCTCTGGGGATAAATTCACTCATATGCTTTCTATTTTTGTTAAATCTGTTAAGAATTTTTTTCTTGGAAAAAAAAACTGCCTGCAGCAGAGCTGTATTTCACAGCTGGCATATTGATTTTAGTGTGAAGTTCCTAAGGATGCCTACTCTATAAATGGTTATTGTGTTCTATTATAAAATAATGCCACCGGCTACAGACATCTCTCTCTCTTCCTACCTCTCATTCTTCCTTGCTGGGTTCTCTCTGTCTTTTTCCAACTCATACTCAATTCTCTTAGCTCACTTACTAAGATAAAGGTTGGATGATTCCATCCCCCAAACCCCCATGTCAGATGTGCAAAGGTACAGTGGGACAGATCAAGCAGAAGTGTAGGACTCTATTGCTTCTAGGTGCTTCTAGGTGGGCTGGGAAGGAAAATAAAAACACATTATCAGTATAGACATAAAAAGAATTTTTAATTTACATTCATTAATTTTTTCCTTTCATCATTTCTATAGCTACAGCTACAGTGTCGTTGCTGAAGAGCAATGGAAATGAAAGCCAATTTATTTGTCTACCACATCCAGGACTGCAAACGGTCTTTCAAAGCAACGTCATTGCAACACAATTAAGTAGCATAATTCTTTTGTTGTGTATTATTTTTTCTGTTGTCCTCAGGTCATATATACTTCTTCAAGACAACAGTCTTACTTCTGCTTAGTTTATTATATGTCATGGTTTATATCTTGAGGGCTGCTCATAAAATTAATTGATTATGTAGTTGTTGTCAATTTGTTGTCAAAGGATAAGTAACTTTTTTTAACTAATGGATACTGCCTTCTCCTGGAAATGTGGAGCATATCAAACAGTGTTTGTAAAACATGGCTAAATAATTGTGTTTATCATCAGTGAGGGCAATGTAGTATATATATATATATATATATATATATATATATATACACACACACACACACATATATACATACATATATATACATATATATGTATATATATACACATATATGTGTGAATATATATATACATATATATACATATATATATACACATATACATATATATACATACACATATATATGACCTTTTGATAGTTTAATAGTATTTCTTAATACTGTTTCAATAAGGTGAGACTGTTGAACAGATAAATAGAAAAGGCTATTTTTGACATACCGAGACATTGTAGGAGATTAGAGAGAGAGACAGATATAGAAAGATCATGTCACCTCAGCATCTTTCATGTGATAGTCACCATGGTATACATCTTACATTCAGTGTTTACATTTCATTATTTATGATCTTGTCTTCAATATATCATTCTCTTTGTATTATAGATACATTAACTGTGACACAGAAAGATTAAAAGCAGCCAGGAAAATTCAGTGCTGATCATATATGCAATAAGATGGCTTGGTGGGCAGATCAAGCAAGACCACACACTCTGGGACTAATTGAGGGCCATATAAACTAAATAATGGATCTACAGGTAGATCTCAGGCCTTTGTCCCATGGTCCAATTATTTCTTTATGCTTACATAACATATCTTTATCTGCACTACTTTTTAGCATGTCTGGCAACAAGAGATTTAAAATAAATTTGGTATTGAGATCGATATAGATGTATGAAAAATTTGAGTTAAATATACAATATGATAAAGTGCTATCAGTGTAGCAGAGATAAAGCCTTAGACTGTTAAAAGTTTCAGTCCTGGCTACAAGTGCATTTGGTTTAATTTTATTAGTGGGAGGAATAGTTTAATAGTTTATATAAGAGCAGTTTATCTAATGGCTATCATAATTGGGCATTTGCCATAACATATATATGTTGGATATTAAGTGGTAGAGTTCACACATGTATACCTTGCATAAATGTTGTGCGGTGATGTGTCATGTCTGTACTGAAGCACACTGAGGTGTGGATGAAGTGTGGTATGATTCACCAGTGGCTTAGAACCTGCAGAATTGCCTCACAAGATTGTGTAAGGGATTAAATGACATATTAACTGAGAGAATACATACAAGACATTTTATAAACTATGATATGTGACACAAACCACAGGTGCTATTTCATTTCTTCTCTAGAACTTCTGTTAAGTGAGTTTTACAATTCTGGGCTTCAAGCTGTATTACAAAGCTGTAGTATTCAAATAGTATGGTACTGGCACAAAGACACATAGATCAATGGAACAGAATAGAGAACCCAGAAATTGTGGGTCCCCACAACTGTGTGGTCAACTAATCTTCAACAAAGCAGGAAAGAATATCCAATGGAAAAAATACATTCTATATAATTTCATTTTGTTATATTGAGCAATACATGTTCACTATTTTATGACTATTATAAATACTTTTTTATGGATGAGGAAACTAAGGTTCAAAGAGGTAAAATAAGTTTTCAGAAATCAAATAACATAAAGCCAGGACACAGATATATAGACATAGATATCTGTCTGGTTCCAAGCTGTGCTCAGTCTAAGTGAAATAACCTGTTTAAAACCTTCTCTCGACATTTCTAATGATCAGCAGATTCGGGGGTTTTGGAATAGGTAGTTGGACTGAGTAATTTCAAGACTAACCTTAAGCCCCTAAATTACATAATTTAAAGTTTACTTTTGGAGAAAATATAAGCCAGTGTTATTTGCCTAATATGCTTTTTATCTTGTTTTTTTTTTTAAGTTGAGATGCAGTTCACATATGACTTTATATTATATGCTTTTAACAGAAATTAGACACTGAATCTCCATCGTTAATATTGTAAACAAATTTAAAAGATGGATTCTGTAAACTAAAGATGTTCAGTTTCCATGAACATTAACTGAACATTTACTGTGTACTTATCTACTCAATAAAGGTTTTCCTCCATTGATTTGGGATTTCCCTATTGTCTTTACCTTGAAGTCTAAGGCTCAAAGCTAAGTCTGAAGAAAACTGGTAACCATTATGCATGGACTCCTTATCTCAGACTTTCTAAGAGACAAAAGAATTGCGATAGCAAACTCTGTAATCATCTATTCCAGTTTTCTCCCTAAGGCTGTGTTAGCAAGAGACTGGAGGAGGAGTGGGAAGGGATTTATGGGTATCTTTGGCTTTGGGGAGAGTTGCAGTCCTTGCGGTGAGACATCATACTTTTTTTTCCCTTCCTTTATAAAGAAAGGAAAAGGGTTCTCTTCCACTCTTTTTTACCCTTGGCTTGGTGAGCAGAGGAATTAAAAAAAAAAAATATTTTCAAAACTGTAAGTATTTTCAAGAAAGCGAGTCTGAGATTCCACGTGAGAGATTTCCGGTGAGCCGGTTAAGTAAAAATTTGAGAGAAGTAAACAGAGAAAGAAAGAAGTTGTATTGTTGCTTAGCTTGGACCGCACTGTTTGCAGTGGCAAAAGGGGATGTACGTATCCCAGGGATCAAGTGGACAAAGGGAAGAAGAAGTGAATTTGAAGTTCTTTCTGTTGTTCCCACTTTTGACGGCTGAGTGAGAAGAACTCAGCAGTCAGATGTTAGAATGTGTACTTCCAGGATAAGCAGCCAAACAAGATGTGGAAAAGGTAGAATTAAAGTGGGTTTCCCAAATCAAGAAACAAAAATGTGAGGAGGCCTCACTGAGGCTTCATAAGACATACACATGCCCAGGGTCACTGGTAGTTCACAGGAGGACTTTGTAAAAATTAGAAAAGATACCCTTCTGAGAAGTTACAGCTCAGTGGCAGCACACACAACTTGTTGACCAGAGCACAGACTGAATATCAATCTCCCTTCACCCCAGTGAAATACTGTGTATATCTTATGCAGATCACAGCCTGCACAGCTTCACGTAGCCTCCTGGTGGATGAGCTCCTAAAAATGTTGGCATCAATGACCCAAAATTGTTGGCCCTATCACAGAGACATCCAGCAGAGAAAGGTTAACATTTATAATCTTTTAAAAAGTCACATGACCCTGCTCTTCTCCCCTTTCCTTGCACATCACACTGGAGAAGGTATTCCTGGGAGGAATAGAGGATGTCTTTTAAGGGTAGTTCATGCCATGATATCCTAAGTAACTCTGTGTTCCGAACAGTTGGGGTCCCAGCACATGTGCACTAATTGAAAGGAGGGTGAGAAGAAAGTGGAAGAGGAAATGCAAATGGAAGTTCTCCAAAACTGTGGAATCTACCTGACATGTTAAGATGAGAGAGAGATTGAGAAAAAGCACATATGCCACACTGTGCTTACATACTTTCCTTTTGAGAATTTTCAGTAAACTTACTTCTCCATCGTCATCATCATCATCATCTTCACATTCTTAGTACAAATTGTTAAATAAGGTATGAATATCTCCACTTTGCATATGAGGAGGCAGAGCTCTGAGAGTTACATATTCCGATGTAATGGCTAGATTCTAAATATAGGTCTGACTTGAAGTCCATTTACGAAAACAGTCCTTCAAATGATACTTCCACCCTTTCCCAGAGTTTGACAATGAAAACTAAGCCTTGTTGGAAAGCCTTGACAAGTTCCATATCTTTTTTACTGTTTCTTAGGTATTAACCTGAAGGTTTTATGGAAATATGTTCTTGAAATTCCTAATTTTTGCCTTTGACTGAGCATACTGAAGTTTTTACATTGTGATGAACACCCATCTGCCACACCAGTAAGATTTAGACCCTCACAATTTTTAAGTAATGTAGTCCTAAGTTATGAAGTGCTGACTCATAATTAAAGAGTGCCAAGTGGGTTATAACCCATGAGCATTAATTAATGCTCATGTATTACACCAGAAACCGTTTGAACAAACAGAAATAATTGTCAGTGCACAGAGAAAATATATTATAGTCTTTGCTTCTAGAAAGTCATTACTAATGTCTGGAGGAATTTTCTTTTTTCGTTTGGCACACCGACATCTGAAACACCTTCCCATATTAGAGGAATGCTCCATCTTTTGTCGACTCTCCTTTCTCACTGTAGAAGCTGAAATCTCCGCATTCTTTCCCAGTTTCCCTAGAAGGTACAGCCTGAGCATCAGATATATGCTCCACTGGTGAGACAGATCTGCGCTGGAGGGTGAATCTGGATTTAAAGACATAAGGAAGGCTAGATCATGCAGAACTTGCTTTGCTATTTTGTCCTAATAGCTCTAACAGTTTTCCAGAACCAGTGGACGGCATCTCTCACGGAGAATACAGTCCCCAGTGTTAAGGTACAGGTGGCAGTGTCTGGTTTGTATGTCTCAAGGCTCCGGTGTTTTTATTCGGTTAGTTTCTTGCATATGATTGGTTATTGCCTCCTAACCTTGATTTTCTGGCCATTGTGAATAGGCTATAAGCCAATGACACCCCAGAAGCAAATTCTTAAATCACATAATCAGAAGCCTAACTAATGAAAGTTATTAGTTATTCAGTGTCCATCATGCAAAATGGTATAGATTTCATGCTTGTTAAATACCTGTTTCTTCACTGATACGAGGTTGAGATGAAGAAAACCTCGTTTCTAAAATTGATTGCCAGAATGTACATTATATTTAGAAAGAATTTATATTTTATGTATAATTTTATATTTAGAGACAAAGGATGCAGTTTCAAATGAAGTATATCAAATGCTCCAAAATCATTTGAAATGTCTCGATGTGGTTACTTTTTATGCAATATTAAAGTATTGAAAGCACTTATGGATTTGAAGTATATTTGTACACAAAACTATCTTAGATTTTTTTATCTTAACAGTTAAATTAAAAATTTCAAAGTCCCTGAGGATATCTACATAAAATTATCACTATCGTATCATTACAATTATCACTATCGTATCATTTGCTAAGGTGATAACCCTAGCAAACAGTTGGTATGAAGGGTTTCATCATAGATGTTCAGTAGATGTGAGCTTACATAATTTATACTCTCACTGCTAATTGCCCTAGACTATCTACAAATTCCAACCAGTAAAAGGAATAGGAAAAAACTAAGACACAAATGATAGTAATGGCACGTGGAGGTAATTGCCAAAGCATTAATGTCCCACTTATAATTTTAAGGTAGTTGATTGTAACCTTTTCCATATCCATCTTCAGTGTGCTTATGGGTGACAACTTCTGTGATGGAAACAAAATTAAGCAAAGCAAAGCAAAAGAAAAAGCAAAAGGAAGTCCCCTCTTAAAAACACACGAACAAACAAAAAAGTTCTAGGCCAGAGCCCAGTTGTTCTCTAGGACTTGTTTCTTTTTTAATTTTATTTAACTTTTTTTAATGTTTATTTATTTTTGAGAGAGAGAGAGAGAGACAGAGTGTGAGCAGGGCAGAGAGAGAGGGAGACACAGCATGCACCGTCAGCACAGAGCCCTATGCAGGGCACAAACCCATGAACCGTGAGATCATGACTTAAGTCGAAGTCGGACGCCCAACCGACTGAGCCACTCAGGCGCCCCATCTAGGACA
Source organism: Puma concolor (assembly GCF_028749965.1). NCBI lineage: Eukaryota > Metazoa > Chordata > Mammalia > Carnivora > Felidae > Puma > Puma concolor. The sequence goes on along the minus strand of NC_141668.1, from coordinate 27,144,306 downwards.
CATTTTTATATGCATTGCTTCATATTATGGGGAATGTATTGAAGGGTGGAGTCCTGACTCACTCCAGTCTTGGAAGAAGCGCGGTTGTGCACACTGCCCTACTTCTTCGTGTTGTGCACACCGTCCTTCCCTTGCCGGTCAGAATAAAGCTAGAATTTCACTGGTTCCTCTCCACTTAAGGCTTTGGGCGTTTGGGTGGTTTCCAGGTTTTGGCCATGAGACTGCCATGAACATTTATTTGTATACAAGTTTTTGTTCGGATACATGCTTTCATTTCTCTTGGTCAGCTAGTCTCTTTTGAAATACTCTCTCTCTGCCTATTATGACATCCTTCTCTGATTTTGTTTCTATTTGTTTCTTGCTTTGCTTTCTAATTTCATTATTCTCTCTGCAGACATTATGTGCTAAAGGTTATCACATCCCAATCTTGGGTCTCCTCTCACACTTAAGCAGTTCATGCATCTTGGTTTTAATTATCTCTTGTATGCAGTTAACTCAGATTTGTATCTCCAGCCTAGAATTTTTAAACACAGAGCTGTATATTTAACTGTCTATTTGACATCAGCTGTCGGCCTTCTCTGAGGCATATTAAAATCTTCATGTGCAGTAGTTTTATGACTGTTCACCCCATTAAAACCTGGGCCTTTCCCATTTCCCCCCAAGCTATACAATTAGATCATAATAAGTGATCTTTAACACCGTCTTTGTGTGTGTTAGAGAGATCATCTCTTCTGAGTAGCATCTGAAAGGACTACCCCTTTCTAGTTTTTCTTTACACAGCTGAGGCATCACCTTTTCAAAACAAATCTGATCACATCAGTTCCTCATTTTCCATTTTCTGCTTAGATTATTGGCTTTAAGTTACTTATGCTAAAAACCAGATTTCTTAATATGTCTTATAAAGTTTGATATAGAAAAGTCCCTACTAAGTTTATTCAGACTCATTTTGAAAGTTTCCAATCTCACATTTCACACCAGTGTACAAGCCAGAACACTGTCTTCTGTTAGTATCTCAAACCTAATATGTCCCTCTGACCACTAAACCTTTTGCATATGTTCTTCCCTCTCCTGAAATACTCTAAACCCCCTTCATCTATTCATGCCCTATTTTCCCTTAAGTTTTGAGGACCATGCACCACTTTCTAAGTTGTTTTTTTTAATCACTAAGAACACTAAGGACCTCTCCTTCATATACTTGTGGTATAACTGCAGTTGTTTTTTGAGATTACTTGAGTAATGTCTGTCTGTCTCTCAAACTAGTCCACAAAATCCACTGATGTCAGGGATTATGCAGATTTAGCTTATCCTTCCATATCATCATATATCAAAGTCCAGCATGTGTCAGGTACTTAAGAATTGTCTGAATGAGTAAAAAGAATAGATTTAATAGGATTAGATGAATGTGTGAACTTGAGAAGGTGATCTTGAGGACTGTTTCAAGTTTTCTGGTTTAAGATAATGAGGAAGAATAAGAAATCACCAATGGAGACAAGTAATAGAGGAGAAATGATAGGTTTAGAGAATTAGAAAATGAGTACTATTCCCTTGTCTCACATCTTAAATGGCACAACATTCTTTGAAATAATATTTCCTATTAAATAATGAAGTGCGTACCTTACATGAAGAAATTCTCTTACATAGCAAATGTTTGGAGTTTGCTTCCCAGAAGTAGCTTAAGACTGCTTTTACATAAATTTTCATCACTCTCTTCTATCTCTACTACTCAGTATTTTCATGATATTAAAAAATGTACATCAAGCACGTGGAACTTCTCAGAAGAAGGTCACCATTAAATAAAGAAATAATTAATACATGATACAAATAACTGACAAGTAAGGCACCAGAAATAAGTGAAACGTCAAAGAGAAGACAATATTTAAAGGCCTTTGAGAAGTCAGTAAACAGTATCAATCATATCCCTGTCGCCTTTGGTGAAAAATAAGAAAGGGTTGATCAGCAGAGAACAATTTTGCAGGAATACAGGAGACCTGATGTTGAAAAGTCTTAGTGTCCTATGTATGCTTTGAAACATTTAAGGCAGTAGTTCCCAGTGGAGGTTTCCTTGCTCAGGTGCAATATAGTTTGAAGAGTCTGTGCTGCTTGTTGAAGCATCACAAATGGCATGCTTTGACAGCTGGGGTACCTGTTGAATAATTTCTCTGTCAAACATTCAAAACAAAATGGCACAGATGTTAAGGTGCATGCATATACAGTGAAAATATCCTACTGAAGGGCAACAAAAAGCTTTTCACCATTCAAAAGTTTGAAGGATTAGAATGCCTTCTTCTGAAATGTAACAATTGTTATATTTAAAAATCTTGCTTATCTATAGTCCTGTTAATAACCCTTTTACAGCAAATATCTATTAAAGTTGAAAGACATGATGACATTATAATTATAAATAATGAAATAAAGAGTGGAAGTTTTGCTAAATCTATAATTTCAACTAAAATTTAGCAAAAATATATTAAGTATGTAAAATGTCCCACCTTACTAGTGGAGGGAATGGCGAATCAGACATAATACTTTCCTTTAATCATCTTTTAAATTAGATGATTAGAAAGAGAGCTGAAAAGGAAATATCAATTCAGGTTTGCAACAACTGTGCTAGGGATAGACTCCTCACTTGGTGGGTACACAGGAGGAGTAGTCGACACAACCTTGAGGGATCAAGGATGGATAATTCATAAATAATACTTAAACTGAAACAGAATAAGGAGTTAAAAAATAATCTTGGAGAAAGAAGAGGAAGGGTTGAGAGAACATCATTTAAAGACCCAAATGTTGAAAAACACAAAACACTAGAAGGCTTTAAGTAATGAGGCATTGTTGTATTTAAAAATTAAGGGAGAATTGCCTCCTAAAAGGATGCCAGAGAACAAATCAGTTTCCAGGTTAAAAAGTGTTCACCGTACCACTTTAGACGTTTGGATTCTAATCTTAAGATATTTAGAAGCCTTTTAGAGGGGCGCCTGGGTGGCTCAGTCAGTTAAGCGTCTGACTTCAGCTCAGGTCATGATCTCACACTTGTGAGTTCGAGGCCTGTGTCAGGCTCTGTGCTGACAGTTCAGAGCCTGGAACCTGCTTCAGATTCTGTGTCTCCATCTCTGCCCCTCCCCTGCTCATGCCTCTCTCTCTCTCTCTTTAACTCAAAAGTAAATAAAAATTTAAAAAAAGAAGTCTTTTAGAGATTCTAATAGGAAGAGTGACATGATGAGATTATTCTAGTCTATCATATGGCAAATAGAATTAAATGGATATAGTGATTAGTATTTAGTACAGCTGTACGTAACAGGGACCAGACCATACTGGCTCAAACTCCTGAAGGTCTTCTACTGCAAATATGTGTGTGTGTGTGTGTGTGTGTGTGTGTGTGTGTGTGTGTGTATGCAATATGAAAAAATATGTATAATTACATTTTAGATTTCTAAGATGGCTATTGGAATTCCTGCCAAGATAACATCTTTTGAAACATCAGGGAGGAAGAAGAAAGTGAACCTCTCATCAGCAAGACTTCCTAGAAGTTTTCCTACAACATTTTCTTACCTCGTATTGGCCAGAAATTTGTCACATGGTATCTCAAACTGAATGAGAGAACAGACAGATTGCCACACAGAAAAAAACTGAGACAAAAAACAGGAAGTGCAGCAAGTGGGGAAAAGATTTTTGGGTAGACACCTAGACTCTTCTTACAGGGGATAATCCTAGAAAATAGAAGAGCAGTTAAATTACCTTTTTTTTTTTTTTTTTTTTTTTTTCTTTTTTTTTTGGTAAGGTGGAGTAGTATAGACTCAGACAATTAGAAGGATATTGAAAGATATTTATGGTGTATGATTATGATGGTTAAGTGATTTTTTTTTTGAATGTGGGGAAAGGATGAATAAGAAGGGAGATGCCAGGATAATTTGAGTTTCAATTTTGAGTAATTGAGTTAGGGAGTAGCTGAAGGAACTAGTTTGGCTAAAAATGATTAATTCAGTTTAAACAAGATAGTGGCTGATTGGAACTAATTGTAGTATTTAGCAAGTAATTACAAACACAGGTCTGGAGAGGTAAGTAGAAGGTGAGAGAGTAATATGAGTATTGATGTCATTTTGGAGAAAGTTGGATGGTACTGAAAGAAAAATATATAAAATTTCTGAAGAGAAACAAATTGAACTAATTTTCTTATTCTTATTTATGAAATATTGAGGAAGGGATAATTGAAGATTTTTAGCAGAAAGGAAGACACTGAAATATAATGAATAACCAGAAGAGTCACTTTTGCAAAAAGGAAAGATATGGTAATTTGGACTGTATGAGGGAAACCTCTCTCATTTTAATGGAAAGTGGGAGGAAAGACAGTAAATAAAAACAAACAAAGAATATCTGTAGTCATGGGACATAGAGTACAATCATTCATTGTTGGTTTCTGTTTTCTCAGTGACAGAATATGTGATCACTAGTGATAATGATACATGGATCACGGAGAATTTTAGCATAAAAGATTTAAAAAAATTGTCATCCTAAATGGTATGAAATTGAATATTCTACCCTTGATGTTAGAAACAAGGCAAAGAAAGCCATCTTGCCACTTCTATTCAACATTGTATTGGAGGTTCTAGCCATTGCATTAAGGCAAGAAAAAGAAATAAAGGCCACAAAGATGAGAAAGGAAAAAATAGAAGCATTTCTATTTACAGAAAGCATAATTGTTTACTAGAAAACACTAAGTGCTGTGGACTGAATCATGTCCCCCTTAAATTCATACATTGAAGCCTTAACTCCTCAATGTAATTGTATTTGATCATGAAGCCTTTGAGAAGTTATAAGGTTTAGATGAAGTTATGAGGGTGGGATTAGTGCCCTTATAAGAGACATCAGAGAATTTGCTTCCTTTGTGTTTCTTCACTATGTGAGGACACAGCAAGCATGTGGCTGCAAGCCAGGAAGAGGGCCTTCATCCCTGGGGAACCAAATTGGCCAACACCTTGATCTTGACTTTACAGCCTCAAAAACTGTGAGAAATAAATTCCTATTGTTTAAGCCACCCAGTCTATGGTATCTTGTTATTTCATGCATCCCATGAAAACTAATATACTAAACTACGTGAAAATCAATATCTGGGACTAATCAGGTAAAAAAAAATACTGTATTTTTACATTTTAGTATCATGTAATTAAAATAACATTTAAATAAATAGAAATAAAATTTAATAAAAATAGTATAGCATCAAAAACGTCATTTAGGAATAGATTTTGCAAAAGTCATACAAGAACTCTTCACAGTAATCTATATCACTTTGCTCAGAAAATTTATAAATCTATAATTTAGAGCTTTATAATCTTTGTGAATCGGGGGATTTGATATTTCTAAGATGTCAGTCGCCTCCAAATTTTTCTATGGATTCAACATAATGCAAATTATGATCACAGAAGTCTTATTTTTTTAGTAGAAATTGACAAAATAATTCTGAATTTATATGGATGTGCAGAGGACCAAGAAGTATCTAAATAATTTTGAAGGCCAATATAAATAAAGAATAATATAATAATAAATGATAAGAATAATAAAGAAGACCAAAAGTTGAAGGAGTTACATTACTTAATTTCAAGATGTATTATAAGTAAACATTGATAAAGCCATCCTTATTCTAACTTTTAGGATCCCATTCTTTCCCAGTTAACACCCTGTGAGTTTGGGAATTCATTTTCTGTTGTACTTCAGACACTCACAAGATGATATTCTGAGTTTGGGTTTTATCCATCTCAGCTCTGTGGCCATAAGAGCGAAAGGGTCTCTTTCTAGGCAGATATAGCAGCTCTCAAGCCATTTTATTCAGTGCCTGTGCTGGGAGTTTGAATTTATGAGATTATATTTTGTTTTATTTTGTTTTGTTTTGTTCCCCACCTTGTTCAGTGACATTAGGAAGAACTAGCCAACTTTATCATATTCATTAGTTTGGCAAAGATATTCTTAAGTATCATATAGATGGTCATTCAGATCCTTGCCTCTTATAAGTGTTGGATTAAGAGTATCTAGTGGATGTATTATGTGTATTTTTATTGCCAGATCATGCCACAGACTCTCATTGCTGTGCTGAAAATGGAGTCATTTGTTGTCTTTACATGTAGCCAGATTAAACAGGGAGCCAATTAAACATATGCCTATGTTTTGACAGAGCCATTCCACATGTACACATTTACTCCAGAAAAATGAATACATATGTCCACCAAAAGACTTGTAGAAGAATGCTCGTAGCAGCTTTATTTGTAATAGCTCCATATTGGAAACAACTTGACTGCCATCAACTGAAGAAAGTGTAAATGAATTGTAGTATATTTATTGAATAAAAAAAAAAGGGAATGAATATATAGGCAACAATATGGATGAATCTAACAGTTATAATGCTGATTGAAAGAAAGCAGTTTTTCATTATAAAGCTAGTGAACCTAATCTGATCTAATCTATGTAAAAATTAATGTATTGGGGGTGGGGGTGGAATCCCAGAACACTAGTTACCTCTGTAGAGAGGGGATTGAGTAGGAAGAGACATGAGAGAACTTTCTGTTCTGAAAGAAATGTTTTATATCTTGAAATGGGTGTGAATTACATGGATATTCATTTACCAAAAGTGAACTGCCAAGGTTTGTGTTTTTTAATATATGGAAATTTCATTTAAAGAACTAAGAACTAGGGACCTACTGAGTGCAGAGTTTAAAACAAACAAACGTGGCAGGTGATTGATGTTTGTTAATGGGGATGATAGGTGTTCATTGTGGTATTTAGTTTACTTCTTATATATTTGGAATTCCCCGCGATATGAATTTAAAACAATTTTTAGAGGTGTGGGAAAGTGAAAAGCCAAAGGGCCCTTGCAGGCACCATTGGGGTTCAAATGAGTTGGCTTCCAGGGTTGTAGAATATTTCTGATCAGTTTAAATGGAGGTTTGATTGAAGAGTGACAGTGGAATTCAACCAACACTCAAGTTTTTGTCCAGTAATTGACTAAATTATAGAAGATCATGGAATATAGGCTGGAAGAGGAAGAATATTAGCTTCCATGGAGCCAATAGGTTGAGAATAAACACGGAGGTGTTTTTGTGAGACCAAAAGACCCATTTATGGGGAGAAGCTGAGTGAGAGAGCTGGAATTAAATGATACTGTGGTTAGAAATAAGGTAACTTTTTATTATTTTATTTATGTTATTAAGTTATTTATGGTATTAATAGTTATTAAGGTAACTATTATTTTATTCATTAATTTATCAGATAATGAAGGATGATAAATTAAGGTACATATTTATTTGTAAATACAAAATTGTGTTCCAAATTGAGATACGCAAATTTGAAAAAAATTACCCTGTTTCAACCGTTCCTCTTTAAAATATAAAGAGATAGGGGCGCCTGGGTGGCGCAGTCGGTTAAGCGTCCGACTTCAGCCAGGTCACGATCTCATGGTCCGTGAGTTCGAGCCCCGCGTCAGGCTCTGGGCTGATGGCTCGGAGCCTGGAGCCTGTTTCTGATTCTGTGTCTCCCTCTCTCTCTGCCCCTCCCCCGTTCATGCTCTGTCTCTGTCTGTCCCATAAATAAATAAAAACGTTGAAAAAAAAATTTAAAAAAAAAATAAATAAATAAGTAAAAATAAAATATAAAGAGAGAGTCATTAAATAGGTTGATGAAGAAAATCTAAGAGGAAGTTCTTGTCTGACAACTACTATTAGAAATTCCTAGGATATATAGTTGTAAAGAAACAGTTTTATGGATGATGGAGTATTGGCAGATCATAAATCATGTAAAATGCTGCTGTCAGTTCGTGGAAAGTTTAACTTATTCTGCTTTTCAGAGCTAAGCTCCAGTGCATATCAGATGGCAGAATTTGGCCTCTAGTACTATTCAGTCTTTTTCTGTGTGGTCAGTAATTCAGATTGTCACACAGAAAGTGCCCTTGGCAGAGATGGTAAATCACATGGGTATGGAAAAAAGAAATGAGGCACAAGAATTCTATTTGGTTTTCAACTTTTTAGGTACCATATGAGATGGATGGCAACAGTTTAACCAGCACTAATTAATTACAATATGCAGAAGAAAAATTACCAATCCTTGTGAAGTGGCTATGTATAGAAATCCCATATATATTATCTCACTTAACTCTTAAAATACTCTTGTGAGATTATCTTTATCATCCTTATTTTGAGATGAGTACTTAATAATTCAGAAACCTTAAGTGATTTTATAAAGGTCAAAATATTAGTGATAGAGCTGTGATATAAATCTCAGAGTTTCAGGTTCCAAAATCCTTGCACATTCCTTTATGGGAGGATTAAGATAGATGTCCTAAATATTATTGGTAAGAGCGAATCTGAGTACTAAGCAGGAGAAGAGTTCTTGTGGGAATTTAAAGATTGGTTTGACTTTCATACATTTTACCTTTGTTCTCCTAGACATACTTACAGTTTTATCTCTATGTATTTTCATTTTTTCTGAAAAATTTCAGTAATTGTCTTGGCTTAGATAATTTTACAGGCTTCTTTTAGCGTGAAGCTATAATTAGGGCTTTAATTTTTTTTTTTTGACATTTATTTATTTTTGAGAGACACACAGAGACAGAGCGTGAGTGGGGGAGGGGCAGAGAGAGAGGGAGACACAGAATCCGAGGCAGGCTCCAGGCTCTGAGCTATCAGCACAGAGCCTGACACAGGCTTGAACCCACAAACCCTGAGATCATGACTTGAGCTGAAGTAGAACACTTAACCGACTGAGCCACCCAGGCGCCCCAATGGATTTAAAACTGGGAAGGATTACCTTTACCCAGTTTGTTTCACAGGATGTCAAGCAAACAGCAGACCATGATTTAGGGTATTTTCTATTACAATTGATTTAGTAAATAACATGCAAGAATTATAGAGCATAGGCTAGAACTGTGAAGGAGAAGTCCTGCAGCTGCAAGAAGCATGTGGTCACTAGTTCTTTCAGCATCTTACAGTGATGTGTACTTGGCTTGGAGTGGAACTAAGACATTGTTTGGGCTGTTTAAGACGGATCTCACACTCTATCATTTTGTATATATATGGATTTTCCATAAACATAGTCTTGCAAAGTAGAGGGGAAGTCTGAGTAGGAATGTTGCTTAGGAAAGTTGAATTCCAATTCTTGTATGTCAACTGCAATTATAGGTAGCTAGAAAGATAGGACTATAACAGCCCTTCCACCTATGGTGAGAAGTATTTGATTCTGACTCATTCATTGGCAGCCAACCAGAGAGCTACCAGTGGAGTAATTCAGTGGACAATTCTATTTGTCTCCCCAAAGATGCATTTATGTAATTTTGACACTTGACTTGTGTATAGTGCTTGGATGCTGAGTGTTGGGAAGAATACCTATGAATGTAGACAGTGTATCATCTGTGTCAAAACTTGGAGAGCAAATTTTGAAAATTAATGTATGAATACCAGGTGTCCACGAGAAGAATAAAAGAGCAACAGGTGGTACAAAAAGAGAAACATTAAAATACTCCTTTTTGCTATCTCATTATAAAGAACTATATTGCTTATAACAGGATATAATTGAAAAGTGGATAAACTACAATTTGATAAGGAAATATGTTTCCATGTAGAGAGTGGTTTTGCTTATTAGCTTAACATTTTATAAATGATTACTTCTTTAAGCTGGATTTGTTTTTGTTATATTACATTTATGATGATACTGGCTGTAATGTATCATGATGTTAATTAAGTTTCTTATAATAGTTACCAGCAAGTATGGCAATAATTTGTTTGGGAGACAAGATGAAATATCTGTGAAGTCCAGCTGCAAGTAAGGGTCATTCTAATCAAGCAGACTGTAACTGTATTTTTGATAATTGATTATACAATTGATTGTATAATTTATGCTTACAGTGTGAAATCTAAGTGCTAACCTGGTATTTGAGCACAGGGGTCAAAATTACATAGCATATACAAAGGATTGCTAGTGATAGTGATGATAATTTGGGACACTTTGAAATAAGTGAGGGTGGGACAGGAGCATTACACTACAAAGAAATGAACCAGAGAATGGGAAGGAGAAGTGGAGTTTATTTATGATTTATTATAATTTAAGGACTTAGCTTTCAGTACCTATGTTACCTTAGTCACAACTCACAAATGATTTTGTAAGGCAAATTAAAAGGTACAGGAAAAAAAAATGCCCACAGTTCTGTTTAGTCACTTGCTCTTACTACATTGGGTGAATAACAGAATAAGCACTGCAATCCATTTGATCAATAGACTGCTGATGTTCTCTCTTTGGACTAATTTGACACATTCTGTGGTTCTGAATGACTATTCATTTTCCATACCAGTGGATTTAGAATAAGAAACCATTGTCTCTTTGTAGTTAAGCTATCTGAAACAGCAGTAAATTGAGAGCATAGAAACTATAGTTTTAATTCTATTATTAATTTATAAAGGATAGATTTTGATTGCTTCACTGAAAAACAAGGAAGACTTTGTTGTCTTAATGCAGAAATCAGTTTTATATTATTAAATTTTCCATCTCTCATACTGGTTAATAGGATTGATAAGACATGGATAATGGCTCCAAAGTAGTGATGGCTGAAGTTTTAATAGTTACTTCCAATACGTACCTTAAACACACACACACACACACACACACACACACACACACACACACACAAATCATATCTCAAAATATGTCTAGTGTATTACACTGACATGATAAAGAGTATACCTTTTGAATAAAAAAGGAAAGATAAAATAAGAAAATGAGTTTAAAATCTTTGAATATTATCTTATTAATTGCTTATAGAGTCTTAGATATTCATTGTTCTTCAAATATAAAACTCTTGTACCTAAGAATAATTAATTGCATCTATAGTGTAATACAGTGGTAGGACTATAACAAGGGAGTAGGTGTGATTGATAAGCATATAAACATTTGGGGTTTTAGACTTAAATAATTTAAAATATACCCCTAATCCAGTCAGCCCGAATAAATATAGTCAAAGACACTTTTTTTCCAGTACAAGAGGGGCTATCATGCATTTATTGTATATCTTTTAAAGTCCACTATGTTTATACTTTTACCTACATTCGCATATATGAATTATTGAGCATAATAAACATTATTTCTGTTTTAAAATTTCATAATTAAATTCTTCTCGTGTCTTGGCAAATGCTTACCCAATGTTACATTTCTATATTCTGTTTAAATAGATATGCATGTTTCTAACACATTAATTTTAACCATGATAATAGTTTCTTTCCCATCCTCATTTTGTAATTGGCCATTCCACTTTGTGTGTCATTTATTTTTTTCCAAAAAGGACTATAACAAGAATTTTTGTAAATTGTCTCCTTTTTCACATGTAGAAGATGGTTCAGCTTGTACATGCATTGCAGAATTGCTTAGTCTGCTATTGAGGTATGGATATGGGCTTTACTAGCTGCTAATGTACAGTTGCTCTGACAAGTTATACTATGAATAATAGTATGTGAGTTACCATTTCTCCAGACACTTTTTAATACTTGATATAGCAAGACTGTAGTATTCTTGTAAATTTAATATTTGTGAAATAAAGTTTTATTTTTAGTTTAATATGTGTATCTTCGATTATTAGTAAAGTTAATACTTATTTTATATTTGTAATACTTATGAAAAAGTGAAATCCAATGTGGTACATTGTTAAATTTTTTTTAATGTTTATTTATTTAATTTTTAAATGTTTTTATTTTTGAGAGAGAGAGAGAGAGAGACAGAATGCAAACGGGGAAGGGGCAGAGAGAGAGGGAGACACAGAATCCAAAGCAGGCTCCAGGATCTGAGTTGTCAGCACAGAACACAATGTGGGACTCGAATGCACAGACCATGAGATCATGACTGAGCAGAAGTAGGATGCTTAACCAAGGTGCCCCCAGTATGGTGCACTGTTAAAGCAATTTTATTCTTTCCTTTCAAATGCCCATAAAACACCCAAATATTGGTTCCTTCTCCCAAATCTGTGGATAAAAATCTAAGACAAGCCCCATGTTCTTGTAGGTCATGCTCATATAATAAATGTATATAATGTAGCTGTCTCTTCTAGTTTCAAAACACTCTCATATCAGTAATTCTGCTTCATAGTAGAGGAAGGACAGTAAGAAACGTGGTTTGCCTGAATAAAACTTCATTGATTTGGTGGTGGTTTAAATCTATCTCATGAGGTTCCTCCCAGTTTCCTGAAAGATGTGTTGCTGCCGCTGAGCATCTCTCACCTTCAGTTATCCTTGGTAACGTTTCTTCCAGTTGGCAGCTTATGACTTGACTCAGCTTTTGATTCTGGGTGACACATTTAGCATAATCTCTTTGTTGGGGTACAGTGCTCCTCTCAATGACCATCTCAGTTCCAATTCTCATACTCATGTTTTTACCCTGACAAAATTTAGAGTTCCAGGCTCTCCCTGAAGTAATACCCTCTTCTGCAACTGCTGTCAAAGCAGCTAGCCAGCTATAGTCTTTCATTTTCCTAGGCATTGGTGCTCCTCAAACTATGAAAGTGCTCTGTAGGCTTGAATCCCAAGGAGCCACTTTCAGCAAATTGTTCCTTTCTAATTTCCACTTGGCCCCTTTTTTTTATTAGCATCAAGGTTTTTATAACCTTGTGAGTGATAGCCTAAAGGTCATAAGTAAAGGTTTTCCTTCACACTATTTTCAAAACCTACTTTGATGTTTATTTTTTTTAATATTTTTTACAGTGTAGTTTCTTTTTTAAAGTTTTTATTTAAATTCCAGTTAGTTAACATATAGTGTAATATTAGTTACAGGTGTACAATTTAGTGATTCAACACTTTCATACAAAACTCTTCACAAGTGTACTCCTTAATCCCCATCACCTATTTAACCTGCTTTAGAAAGTTAATTTGGCATCTATTGCCTGGGAACCTTGTTTAAAACTATGGATGGGTAAAAGAGTTCTTTAAAAAAATTCTGTTAGAAGATTCGGGTTTCTTCTGTGAACTGTCTGTTCATTGGGTTGTTCATATTTTTCTCTTGGATTTGAAATAATCCAAGAAATATGTTGAAATATGTTGATAAATTTGCTGTAGTTTTTATCCATCAAATCATAAACATTCAGAGACATATTCTCATGATGCAAAATGTTTAAAGTACATTTGGAGTGGTTCATTTTTGAATTGTTCTTAAAAGTTTATTGAGAACTTCCAACCATAAACCTTAAAAACCATAAACCTTAAAAAGTTTAGTCACTGTTTAAATATAGACTTCACTAAAATGAGGGTTGATATGGAAGAGAAATACACATAAGTATGTCTTTATTATTTACATCAAGAAGACTATTAGGATATAATATCTTAAATGTTGTCTTGACTAATTATTAAGTTTTTCGTTCAATTTTTTTTAATCCAGCCTTTTATTCTGGATAAAAAAATAGTTCATCGCTATCCTTTCAACTCTTCAATTTGTCTATGTGGCATCTCAAAGTAAAGGCTGTGCTCCAGGGGAAGGACAAACGGAATAAAGAAGCAATTCATGTATTTTTTTTTAAAGATTTTTGGCTTAATTTACAACTTAATAACAGTCTTCTCAGTATTTTTGATGTTACCTTGCCTGAACTGATAATAATCTACAAGATTTTTTTTTTTCAAAGATCGATCTCTGCTCAGTTGCCAGGACTTTTTATTTGTTAATTGTAAAAAAAATTATTTAACTTGTGTGTTTATGTGACGGGGGCAAGTTGGATGGAATATTTGGGTAATATATGTTTAGAGTCAGAGACACAGTTTTCAGAATTGGAGTGAATTTCCTGAAACTAATGACTCAGATTGGCATCCTTGTCAAGTATTAGAACATTTAGTTGTCACAGCTTTTATTACTTTTCCTGACAATGCCACTTCTGTGTTTCTGTGATGTCATGGGTTCCAAACAGCAGTATAGGCATCATCAGCCATTCTCACTCAAAACTGCACAGCAACATAGTAAGGTACTTAGGACTGCTGAAAAAAATAATTCTCCTTTAAAAAGATAAAATGATTAGGGGCACTTGGGTGGCTGAGTCAGTTAAGTGTCTGACTTCAGGTCAGGTCATGATCTGATGGCTTGTGAGTTTGAACCTACATCAGGTTCTCTGCTGTCAGGGTGGAGCCCACTTCAGAACCTCTGTCCCCCTCTCTCTTCCTCTCCCCTGCTTGGTCTCTCTCACAAAAATTAATAAACAGCATAAAAATACAAAAAGATAAAATGCTAACAACCTATAACAGAGATGGCTGTGGTCTTAAATATAAAATATATGTGTGGGACATTGAAATGGGAATGAGAAGTGAGAATAAAAAAGCAGATGTTGAACTACAACTCTTTAAGTATAGAATTTTGTGTACCAAGGACTATAATGGAATGCCATTTGTCAGAATCACCTAGGTCTGCTATTTTAAAACAAGGGCTTATTTTGAGTAAAAGCAAAAATCAAATACTGTAAAAATAAAATAACTTTCTAAGCATACCTTACATTCATGATAAGGTATGAAAATAGAAGTAGGGATGAGTGAAGAATACTGTTAGGGTGAAAAGACAAGACTGAAACAGAGGAATAGGGAAGCTCTCTCATACCTGTTTTATCTGTAATATCATCTCTTCAGGTGACCATTACTTAAACTTTCAAGTCTGCTTCTTTTTAAAAATGAAAATGTATAATATACTTGGTGTTACATATATATTAATGAATGAATAAATGATTGTATAATCATCAAATATTTTTTTCTGGGTGTGAAATTAGAAGAAAATATCTAGAGGAAATAAGAGCAGAATTTTAGGTAATTAAGAGCAAAGGTGTACATAAGAGGGACAAGTTGTTACATAAGGTGGAAAAATTTAGAAAAAGGCAAACACATTTGCCTAAAAAAAGTTATATTCCGAGGTAGTGACATTAATACTGGAGAACTGTTCCTTTTTCTCTGTCTCTTCTTCACTCTCTCCTTCTCTCTTGCCTGTTTACTTGAAATATAGTATTTTTTAAATTTTTTTAAATCTTTATTTATTTTTGAAAGAGAGAGAGAGACAGAGTGCGAGCAGGGGAGGAACAGAGAGAGAGGGAGACACAGAATCTGAAGCAGGCTCCAGGCTCTGAGCTGTCAGTACAGAGCCTGATGTGGGGCTCGAACCCACATCACATGAGATCATGACCCAAGCCGAAGTCGGAGGCTTAACCGACTAAACCACCCAGGCGCCCCAAAATAAGATATTATTGAAGTGAAAATTGGCTAAGATCCTAGATAAAGTATCCAATCAGGGACATCCCAAGGAGGTTTAGATAAAGGGTGAGACAGACAGTGAAACACATTTTTATGCCTTTTTTTTTTTTTTTTTTTTTTTTTTTTTTTACTGGTGATCAATAATGAAGAAGACCCTGAAATGGTGGTGACACTCTGGTGTCAAATGGTTCCTTGGGGAGAAGGCTATAGGCAGGGTAACTCCAGCTTTTGAAGAGTAATATATATTGCATAAAAGAAACGTCTGGCAGGGGCACCTGGGTGGCTCAGTTGGTTGAGTGTCCAACTCTTGATTTCTGCTCAGATCTTGATCTCTGGGTCCTGAGATATGTCCTGAGCATGGAGCCCGCTTGAGATTCTCTCTCTCTCTCTCTCTCTCTCTCTTTCTGCCTCTCTCTCTCTCTCTCTTTGTCTCCCTCCCACCCCCACTTCTGCTTCTCTCTCTCTCTCATTAAAATAAAAAAAATAAGCCTGGCATTTTGTGTGGATTTATTTTTGGTAAATCAGGCATATTCATTCATTTGTTTAATTTCATGTTTTTTTCCATTGTCATTAGAAATAATATACAAGTAAATGATGTGTTTTTATTTAGATATTTGTGCTTGTGTTCATAATTGATTCAGGACATATATGTAGAGTTTAAATTCAGATAGCTGAATGCTCTAAGATGTAATTTCCAGAATTCTGCTAGTGTTAATTACAGCAGTACAGCTTGGGGCACTTGGGTGGCTCAGTCAGTCAAGCATCTGATGCTTGGTTTCATCTCAGGTCATGATCTTAAGGTCATGAAATCAAGCCTCACATAAGGCTCTCCCCGCTCACAGCACGGAGCCTCTCTTTCTCAGCCCCTCCCTAACTTGCATTCTCTGTCTCTCTTAAAATAATAACTTAAAAAAATAATTCATTAAAACACTATAGCTAATATATCATACATCAAAGTTAGATTAGACTCCATGGTGTGTAATTATGGCAAAGAATAAAAAGGTATTTGTTAAAGATTTGAGGTTATATTTGTTGGTGATTATGCTTGAGGGGAAAATGATAGATAGATAGATAGATAGATAGATAGATAGATAGATAGTAAATAATAAACTTATTTAATGACTATTCAGTCATTCTTGATGCCAGGAAAATACCTCTGGGGAATTTAGGTTTACAAAGCATTAGAGTGGCACATGAAAAAAATATCCAATTCAAGGCTGCATATAATCAGTAATTAGTTTTCACATGCAAACACAGCACTTTGAAATCACAAAACTAATTAGCCACTTTATGATCCAATAATATTTTGTGTGTTTATTAAGCCCATAGGATTCTTTTTTTATTAGAAATGAATAGCTATTATAATAGTACCTATTCAATGGCTTCCATTTCCATTTTTCAGAATATATTTTATGTACAGATTCTGTTTTATTGCATGTATTAAATCTTGAACTGAGGTTAATATATTCAAAATATTTTTTTTGCATAAAAATCCAAGTACTTTTTATCACCTCATTATCTAAAATTTCTAGAATTTATAGTAAAAAAGCAATTCTTAAATATCTAATGGGCAGATTAACTTGACATTGTGTTAGGTCAATGGTGCACTCAGTTTTGGTCGTCTTCTTGTCCAGGCAAATGCAGAATTGGGTTAAGACTGTGTGTGTGCGTGTGTGCATGGGGTGGGGGCGGTATATGTGAAAAGGAGGAAGAAAGAGAAGATGATGGAGGAGGAGGGAAAGAAGAGAAGAAGAAAGGGGATAGGAAAGAGAAGGTGAGAGAGAGAAGACCTGGGTGGTTTGTAACAAGTTAGTTAATGTTCTTAGCTTTGTTTATGCAGATCTCTAAGTTTCCTAAGTAAATTAGGATACTTTCATCTACAACTAACAGAAGTGCCAACTAAAAATGGTTAAATCAATAAGTAACTTATTTTTCTTATGACAAAAGCACAAAGAAGGGATGATTCTATGGCTCATTAATTTATGACTCAGTGATACTACCAAAGACCTAAGTTCTTCTGTCTCTTTTATCTGCATCTTGAAGTGTTTTTGTTTGTATATTTGTTTTTCTTTTAGGGTAGATTTCTTCCTAATTCAGTTTAATGCCTCGTTTCCAGGCACCACATCCTTGCTTAGTCATCTTCAGAGTTAAAAAAGAGAAATTTTCCTCATGTTTCTGACTGAAAAGCTAAGATACTCTTTCCTAGAAGCTTTTCAGTAATCTTCCCCTTCTTAATTAAAATTACATCACATGTGAACCCAAAATACTGACAGGTAAAGAGAACAGAATTTCCAGGATGGCTTATGCTATTCACTAGTCACCCCCTTGTTAATAAGTGAACAGATGACTAAATGGACAGAGAGCAACTGAAAAAATAAAGGGAAACTCTCCCAGCCGCCAAGAAGGGAGTAGCTTTTGAGTTCACAGCCCCTTCTAATTTTTAAGAATCCATATTTCTAAATTTATATTAAAATAGTTAACACTCGGGGCGCCTGGGTGGCGCAGTCGGTTAAGCGTCCGACTTCAGCCAGGTCACGATCTCGCGGTCCGTGAGTTCGAGCCCCGCGTCGGGCTCTGGGCTGATGGCTCAGAGCCTGGAGCCTGTTTCCGATTCTGTATCTCCCTCTCTCTCTGCCCCTCCCCCGTTCATGCTCTGTCTCTCTCTGCCCCAAAAATAAATAAACGTTGAAAAAAAAATTTTTTTAAATAAAAAAATAAATAAAATAGTTAACACTCACTTTCTTTAGGCAGACACCATGTCTGTGTCATGTTTTTGTTTTTGTTTTCCTTCTCAGTCTCTTTTAGATTTACTTATTTCAGTGAACCAATTATGAGAAAAGGTTAAGTGAAGGCTTAATGTGCGTGTGTGTGTGTGTGTGTGTGTGTGTGTGTGTGTGTGTATGTGTGTGGGGGGGTGTATGTGTGGGTTAGAGAGGGAGGGAGGGAGATAGGAGGAAGAGTGAGAAGCATATTCCTTGTCATATGATCAGAGGGAGAAAGGGGAAAATTATTGACTATTAGTAGTTTGCGAGTATCTTGTTTGTAATGTGCTAATGGCTTCATGTGACAATGGATCCAATGCACCATGCAGACTTTGAACCTACAGTTTTTGTGCATTCATCTGTAAGAAAACCCCGGCAAGAATGACTGTCACCAATAGTTAAGCAACACTTACGCAGTAGTATAGTATGTGTACAAGTAGCAACAAGAGAAAAAAGTTATAGTTTTGACAATTTGGATGGGTAGTGATGGAATATACTGACAGGGCACTTGTTGGGATGTGGAATCCAATGTTCTTTAGGCTTGTTCAGTTTAACATGATTTTTTAAATACAGGCTGAGATTTTAAATAGGCAGTTGGATATATGCATCTAGATTTCAGGAGAAGTCTGATGTCTAGAGTCATTTATTTGAGATTAATTGGTATTTACTTAGTCTTTCAGGCTGTGGGACTGAATGTGATCACTCTGTTATACAGAAGAAAAGGGAGCCCAGGGCCAAATTCTGGAGAGTTAAAAGTAAAGGTGGAAAAGTCAGAGTCAGGAAAGGAAAGGAGAGGAGAGGAGAGGGGAGGGGAGGGGAGGGGAGGGGAGGGGAAGGGGGGAGGGGAGGGGAGGGGAAGGGAAGGGAAGGGAAGGAAAGGAGGAAGGAAGGAAGGAAGGAAGGAAGGAAGAAAGAAAGAAAGAAAGAAAGAAAGAAAGAAAGAAAGAAAGAAAGGAAAGACCAAACAAGACTGTGAGTAGTAGAAAATCCTGCAAAATATGTTGTCATGAACAATAAGAGAGATGCTTATTTGTGTTGTTTGGCAATGGGCATAATAGAATGACAATAGATTAAAGGCCTTTTCATAGGATAATAAGAGACAATTTGTTATATTTGCTTACCCCTGTACAATTTATAGTCATGTGGAGAAAAAAAAGGCCACAGATTCTTCAGCATTTCTCTAATTACGATGGGTGCCTTTGTCCCCTGTCCTTTGTATCTGGGAAACTTGTGTGCTTAATTTGTAACCAAAACAATTCAGGAGAAGTTATGTTTCATGGCTTCCCACACTAGGTTATAAAAGTTAATGCAGCTCTGTTCTTCTGCTTGGATTGCTTGCGCCTGGAACCCTGAGCCATCATCTAGAAAGTGAACTTCTCTGAGGCTGCCATGCTGTGAGGAGGCTCAGGCCACATGGAGTGGCCACTTGTAAGTGCTTTAGTGAACAGCCTCAACTGAATTCCAGCTGAGATCCAGAATTAACTGCAAGCCTTGTGAATAAGCCAAAATGGGAATTATCTGGGAATTAGCTAGAGCAAACCAGAGCACCTGCATGTAGCCTGAGCTTCCTCAGAGCATGGTGGCCTCAGCATAGACGAATTTTGTACATGGAGTGTCAGGACTCCAAAGAACTATTCCAGCAAACAAAGTAGAGTATTTAGGTAATTACAGTCCCAGCCACCAGCTGATTATAGCCACAGAGAGACCCCAATCAAGAACTTCCCTCTGAGCCTTTTCATAATTAATTCCTAACCCACAGAATATATAGCCTAATAAAATGGATGTTTATGCCAGTAAATGGTTTGTTATTCAGTAATAGCAACTGTAATAATCTCACACTTGTTTAAAAAATAAATGTGATAAACACTTAGATATTTTAATTCCATTTTATAGTTGATAAAGTGAGGGTCACATAGTTTAAGCAGCTTTTCATAGGTCACACATCAAAGATATACACATGGATTAGAAGCCAGATCATTTGTTGTATTTATATGTTCATATTACATTGTATCTTATTGTTTCTCTATGGAATAGATGCACAAGTGTTTTAAAACAGCATTCTTTTGTTCAGTAAATATGCCAAACACGGTGATAGGTATTGATAATAAAGAAATGATAGGAATTGATTTTTCTCTATAAGATATTTATAGTCTAGAAGGAAGACAGAAATTTAATGCTATGAATGTAACACGATCTAATAGATTTTATAATGTTGGTTTGCATGAAGGATGAAATAATTATGGGAATAGCATAGAGATTAGATAAAACGACCAAGATGTGTGTCAGGATGTGAGGGGAGGTGGTAACTGGAGGCACAGAAAACAGTAACAAAATAATAACCATAAAAGCGTAATTAAAATACCTGAATTAGTCTATTGGAAGGATGTGGCAAGAAGTTAGAATCTATAGGTTGAGTTGTGTGTGATTCAATAGCTGGATGGTGGTGCTTAGTATAAGTTTCCACATTAGGGAAAGAATATGAGCAAGCAAAGTAAGGAATAATCACTTAAAGCAAAAAATATTCAGTTAAGTTTACAGAAAGAAACAGAAAAAAAGAAAAAGAAAAGGAGGTAATGGGTTGTACATTTATTAAGCACCCAATCATATGACAGATAGAAAAAGAAAAAAAAATACTCCAAAAGAAGTGAAAAAAAACACAAAACTCCATCACTCATTTTTTCTCATTTCTTCATGTCTATTTACTTCACTCTTTAGGTAGAGAGAAAGGGGGGAAGAAATCATCTTCATACTGTATGAAGATTATCTGGGAGGGCCCTAAATCTAATGACAAGTGCCCTTGTAAGAAATAAGTCAGTCAGAGAAGGACAGATGTTATATGTTTTCAGTCATATGTGGATCTTGAGAAACTGAACAGAAGACGATGGGGGAAGAAAAGGGGGGTAAATAGATACAAACAGAGAGGGAGGGAGGGAGGCAAACCACAGAGACTTTTAAATACAGAAAACAAACTAATGGATGGATGGGGGGATGGGGGAAAGGGAAATGAGTGATGGGCATTGAGGAGGGCACTTGTTAGAATGAGCACTGGGTGTTATATGTAAGCCAATTTGACAATAAATTATATTCATTAAAAAAGTGAAGCAGAGGGAGATTACAGAGAGAAGAGAATACTTCTCTGCTTCTCCACTTCTCTAAGGCACCCTCTCTTCCCTTTCTGTCACATCTAGCATGATAACGTGAATGATCAAATCTTCAGGAAGAAAAGGGCCAGAGACTTGAGTTGTAGGCACTTTTCTTCTTTAGGCTCCTTAACAAAACACTCCCTGAAGGCAAGGCGTTTAACAGCTCTGCCACATTTCTGAAGTTAAAGAGGAAAAACTACATGGGCAAAAATTTAGTGTCTGAAGCAAGATGATTGTGGACATTTCTTGTTATATTAGGAATACACTTTGAATTCACTATGAAGTAAGCCATTTACTTCTTGGAATTCTGTATTCTCCATTGGAAATAGAAGGTAATTCAGAACCCTATGTGCTTGAATGTTCTTCGTGTGTAATAGGGTAGATTCGCCTTACACTGACCCAGCAATGCTTTCTAACAGCATCCTCTAGGTGTACATATTTGGGAAGAAGAGTTGGATGTTATTTCCCCCCACCCAGCATCCAGTACCTCTTCCTGTGCAAGCCTCGTACTCCTGATTTCACGTACTTACTTCTCAGCTGTGTGACTTCCCTTGGCCAATGGGATGACAGATGGGACATCCCACTTTCCAGAGAAGTTTTAAGGGCTAATTTGTGATTCCATTTCCCTTCTACTACAGCCCAATATTGTCCCGGATACAGGCTGCTTCTTGGGACTCCATTCTAGCGTGAAGAGTAACAGGGTTCCTGACTGAACTCTGGCTGAACAGGGTTGCAGCCAAACCATAGTTGACATTTAAGCTGGCTCAGAGATCGAGCATGTGCCGTCTGCCATTGCTATTCTGTGTGTGTTTTCTTATACAACATAATTTAGCTTACTTGGTTGGTACAGAATTCCTATCGTTAAGAAATCAAAGAAATTTAACGGAGGGTTAAGAAATCAAAGAAATCAAAGAAATCTATTAGTATTAACAATATACAGTAAACATGCAGACAGCATAAAATATGACCCATAAAAGTAACATTATTTTAATATTAAACAAATTTATCATTCTCTGTCCATCTCTGAACAGATCTTTATTGGTTTTGAGGAGATGATATAATTGAAGGCTCAATATCTCCTTCTTGTTTTCACTCACTCTTAGTGAGACTTGATGCATTGGAAGGATGAGGACTGAATATCCTGGTTACAAGACTTTCAAACATATTGTGCTGGAGTCATTTTATCAGAAATATCTCAGACAACTAGAGAACTGAGGGAGGATTTATTTTTGAGTGGTGTCTATACTTTGATATAGCAAGCTTTGCCCGAGAGACAGCTCTTCCCTGGGGTGAGACAGTAGGAGATAGAGCCTGGAACGGATGGATGGTCAGGAGTCATGGGGAACATAGAGTGGCTTGTGTCTATGACCATGTTCTTCTTTTCCTGATTAAGAACAGTCGGTCAAGACACCATAAAAATTACCTGGAAGATAAAAATCAATAGAACAAACATTCTCTAAATGGTCTGCTTGGATGGAACATCACTTAATCACTTATCTTTTCTCCTTCATTTTTTATTTTTCTTTTATATTTAGGATTGATGAAATTGGGAAGGGAGCTAACAATTGCTGACTTTCTTTATTTAAACACAGGATAGAAGTTAAGGTTATGGGCTATGGAGATGTGCTGTTTACATTTAGATCTAAACTCCACCACTAAATAGTTAAGCAACACTTGGATATTTGTTTACCGCTGTACAGAGCAATGTCTTCATATGTCAGATAGGGATAACACTGTACTTTGGAGGATTTTAATAAAAGCTAGTATTAAATGAGTCAATATGCAGGAAGTGCTTAGAATAGTTCCTGATATACAGTAAACTTAAATATGTGTTATATATTCATTTTTTATTAAAATCTCTTAAAAAGCCCATGAGTTTGGTGGTAGTATGCAGTTTTACAACTGAAAAAACTGAAGCACAGAATGTTTAACCAATTTATGAAGGTCATTCAGTTAGCAAATTGTTAATTACACAGCATAAATGTGTCTATCTTACAACATAAATGTCCATGTTCGATGAGATGGGCGGTGGGTGGCTTACTTAAATGAAAGGGAGAGTGGAGCATTGATTAGAGGTGTGATGAACTGTTCTAAAATGAATTGTGGGAAAACAAATGTTTAAAATGCTGATTCAAATAAAAAATAAAGAAATTGGGGAAAAGATCAGTGATCCAGGCAAAAAAAACAATCTTTTTCCGTTTAGTCCTCCAATCCTTTGTTTGTTTGTTTGTTTGTTTTAACCAAAAGTGAGGGATGCATAAGGAATTATTCAAAAGTTCATTATGTTGTGCTCCCAATCTGGAACCTTCCACTAACTTTATCGGAGCTACCACCCTTTAGGGACCACTGATTTTCAAGTCAGGTCTAGCATGTCTGGGCTCTTTTCGCACTGGTCCATAACGCTCATGAGAACTCTGTTTAATTTTTAATTTCTTGCATATTCATTGTAAGGAGATTTAGGAAGTGCAGTGTAAGGTGATTTAGGAAGTGCAGCTTCTTCAGGTGACCAGGTATCTTCAGGGATGATCTAGACTGAACCTGTGAAACCTGCCCAACTTGTACATCTGGGCAATAAAGAAAAATATCAGAACAACTCTGATGCTTTGAAAATAAGGTTATTATCATTGCAGGGAATTCTGACTCCCAATTGGTTAGGATATACAACTGAAATGAAGGGACAGTTTAGATAAACATTCCATGTTTTACATTAACCCGCAATGTCTTATACTTGTAGGGGAACCATATTTTGGGGAGGTTTCATTGTAAAAACCCACAGCTGGTACCTCTTCCCTGTCAGCTAGCAATTTGTTTATTGAGATGCAAAAAGGACTTGAGACATTCATTCTTTTTCTTGTTCACATTCATTATTTTAGATGTTGGATTTGTGTTAAACTTGCAGTGTTGCAAATAGATTATTTCTAGCACAGTCTTCTATACAATTAAGTACTCAGTAGGTGAAATTTTATTAATGGGAGTAGCTTCAAGGAAAGATTGTGTTTGTTGCATCTCAATGTCCTCTCACTCTGGAACTGCACCCAGCATTTATTCTGACAGCTATCTTACAATTTTCACACTTGGGTTCTTGACAGTATTAAGGATTTTATTCATGTTCACACTGAGGGATGGCTACATCTCAGCATTTTATAATTATTTGACTTTACCTCCCGTGTCCTGGGGTCATTTGTGTTGTGTTCTCCTAGTCTGCTCAGGAATATTGCAAATCCAGTGTACTTCATGCCATTGACCCTCAGAATCTAAGCAGCTGAGAGATAACTAAAATCCCAGCTGCCAGTAGGAAAGGGCAAATAAGAGGCGGGGCATGTTAGAACAGTCTGAGAGCAGAGGAGGGTTTTTCCTCTTCTGGTCTGTGGAATGACAGGGGTCATTCAGCAAAATAGAATTATGCTGCAGTTTCTTACTCTTCAACAAAGGTTAATAAATGTGCCTTCTCTGTCTCTGAAAAAAAAAGTGGTTAATTAGATAACAATAATGAAACTCTTTAGTGACTTGGAGAAATTCTCAATTCATGTGAATGGCATATCAGGAGGGGTTTTTCTTGTCTACAACTTTGAAGAGTAGTCAGAACCATTGAGACATGTTTTCTATATCTTGTCATAAATGTAATCTTTGAAACTGTGGGCCTAATGACAGTTATTGTGGAATACTGAATGAAATAGTAGTTCTGTGTGCCTGATATAAAGGAAAAATCTTTCCATTTAGAATATTTAATGTATATGGTGGGGAATTCCTTCCTGAGGCTGTAAATGCATACTACATAAAATGTAAAACTTCTGGGTGACTAAAAAGGAGCCCATTAAAATAAAGACAGGTAACAAACTGGGAGGAGGTGTAATCTAAAATGATAAAGGATTAATACCTTTATTTTTAAAAATTCTCTTTACAAATCAGTAAGAAAGCCCCCAAAATGTTACACGTAAAATAGCTTAGAATGTAAATCTACAAAATTTGAAAAAGAAATAGAAGCCAAACATGATATGAAAAATATATTCATACATACTAGTAATCAAAAAAATGCAAAGAAAAACAATAATCGAATGTAGTTTTTCCCATCTTTCCACTTGACAAAGTTTAAAATGGCCAGTAACAAATATCTTTGTGCTCGTTTGCAATACACTGCAAAATTTTGTCATTAGGTACCAAAACTTAAAAAAAAATTAAGTTCTTGATCCAAAATTCTATATTTGAAATGTATTCTAAGAGGAAATAAGTTGACTAAAATATATGAAAGAGCATGTATATTAAAACATTTTTTATTATATTAGTAGCCTTTAATACAGGTTTAAATAAATCATGCTGCTATAAAAAAGTAGCAGGTAGCCACTAAATAGAGATAGATAATAAATAAGCAGGCAGACAGAGGGCTGGAGAAAATTCATGTTAAACTGCACTATACACATTCACAAGCACACACATGTATACAAACACACATATACTAATTTGTCTGTAAACAAGATATATGTTATGTGAAATCAGAAGAGAAAAAAGGTTGTGGCAGTCAGCAAATAAAATTTAAGTAAACATTAATATCCGAATCCAAACTCAGGAGCAAGGCAAGGTACACATTGTTGATTACGATTTCAAGAGTTGCAAGCAAGATTCAGAAACACTCTTTCGTGTCATCCCTTGAATCAAATCTAGCATCAAATTCTATAATTTCTAAAATGACCAGAACCTGTGAGAAGGTGGCCTATAATGTAATCTTACATTTGGTAGTTAATCTTACCAAATGGATGAAGGAAGCTATCGATGAATATATACTACATGCGTTTTTATATATGAGGTCTGTGCTGACCTATGCCAAATTGCAGAGTAGTTATCCCTTGCTTTCCAGTTATAAACCTTTATTCTTACTTCAGTCATATTTTATACCTTTGAAAAACTATCCTCAAGAAAAGCTCTGAAACCCGTTAGCAGGAAAATATAAATTGTAACCTGATTCAAGAGTATTTGTATTTCATCTTTAGAATTATCTACAACAACATTTTCAGATTTAGGGAGCCTGGGGAGAGGCATTAAGAAATCTCCCTTTCTGCCAAAACACACTGGGTTAGTGGTTTCCTCCTCCATCTCTGTTTCCTGAGGGGCCCTGGCATGCAGTGATATCTAGGGAGGTGGCCAGACTGCTTAGAGGCCTTGAGCAAAGAGTCAGTTTCAAATTATCCTATCAGTCTGGGAACAATAAGAGAGAATTCAGCTTGCCTTCCAAGTCCAGAATGACTGTGGAAACAGGAGAGAGGATTCTTTGGTAAAACTGAATTCACTTCTCTTTCTGACTTTCAGATTTGCTGGCATCTGCTCGGACTTCAGCTGTGGCTCAGATGCCCTGTAGTCTGTTCACTCGGTTTAAGTTTTGAGTGAAACAGTAATGCCAGCTCAGATCTATGAAGATCTTATGTTTCTCTGCTCTTCTAAATTATTTGCATATGTTAATTCATAAATCCTTACAACAACCTTATGAGGCTGGAATCATTACTTCATCTTCATTTTACAGATTAAAAAAAAAAAACTGAGGAAGAGAGAGGAAAATGTTCCTTTGGTTTTGTGGCTTTTTTTTTTTTAAGAGAGAAAGAGAGAGAGTAGGGGAAGGGCAGAGAGAGAGGGAGAGAGAGAGAATCCCAAACAAGCTCCTCACTGTCGGCACAGAGTCCGATGTGGGGCTTGAACTCAAGAACCATGAGATCGTGACCTGAGCCAAAGTCAAGAGTCAGACGAGTAACTGACTGAGCCACCCAGGTGCCTGGCTTTGTGGATTTTTATGTAAAAAACAGAATTTCAGTCCAAGCAGTTTAATGCCAAGAATCTGTATTCTTGAACGAATTTTATGGTGTCACATATTATAGTAATACTACTTAAATATTATGCTACTTGTCTTTTAGACTCACAACTGCTAAGATCCCATAGCCTTATTTGTTTTTTATGTGTAGTGTGTATTTCTTTTGACTTAATCTTCATGAGAAAGTTTAATAATGAATAAATTAAATAAAATATTTAGAAGGCAGAAAGAGAGGGGCACCTGGGTGGCTCAGTGGTTAAACATCTGACTTTGGCTTAGGTCATGATCTCGTGGTTTGTGGGTTTGAGACCCGCGTCGGGCTCTGTGCTGATAGCTCAGAACCTGGAGCCTGCTTAGATTTTGTGTCTCCCTCTCTCTCTGCCCCTCCCCGCTCACACACTCTCTCTCTCTCTCTCTCTCTCAAAAATAAATAAACACTTAAAAATTTTTAAAAAAAAGAAGGCAGAGAGAGAAATAAAAACTGCTATCTTGCACCCCATCACATTCCTCTGATGTAAACATTAATAAACATCTGCTGTTATGCTTATGTATCATCTTTCAGTTCATACATGCATTGATTCATTTAAAAATCATTTGAATTATCTGAAGGAACATAACTGTGTTTTTGTTTTTAAAAAATGGAATCACAATGTACATATTACTTTGCCACTTATATTTTTTCACTGAGATACACACATACTTGTATCTGCATATATGTATATACATGCACACATACATATATATAGTGGATATCTCCACTGTCAGGGAATGTATCTTACCATTTCTGATTTATTATATCATAAGCTAATGAGTGTCTCCTTCTAGATCACCCTGTCTTCACATTTCAACTCTTTAATTATGTTTTCTCTAATCTTCTTCATTCTTAATTTCCTACTCATTATGTGTTGATTAAGTCTTCATTAACAAACATTTCCTAAACCCTTTCCATGTGCTGGGTACTGTTTTAGGTGCTTAAAGTAGAGGTATTTAGATTTGTGCCTGCCATCTTGGAACTTAACATTCCTACTATTGTCAGGTAATATTTCCACTTGATCTTTCAGAACATCTATTTTTTATTTAATCTTTTCATGTAAAAACTCATGTTTTTCTTTATTTTAAAGACTGGAAAACTTTTTGCACTGTAATTTCATGTCACTGGGAGTTTCTATTATTAACTAATTAATAATTAATTAATTAAGATTGCTGTGTTTTCCATTGTTACAATTCTGTTGGGGCCATTGATTTTATATTTTCAGCTGGATCTTCCTCTTTCAGGTTGGTGGCCCTCCTTCAATGAGCTGATATGTATTATTATTTTTTTTTAATTACACTTTGTGTTTTTTCATTAGGTGTACAATAGGATCACTTGGGTAATGGCAGACCGGTACTAGTGGATGCTGTGGTGATATCTGCCTGAGTTAAAACTAGCTGGTAAAGTATCACCCAGCAGTTGAGATGCAGAGAGAAGTTCACTAACTTTGTTAGGACTTCAGGGTACAATATATAGCCTTCTCCTCTAATATCATTTTCCCAGCTCTTGCCTAATGCCTGGAGGATAGATCTCTTCACTTTTCCTCTCCTCCAGAGATCTCTTTGAAATCATGACCTTGAAGGTTGTTTACTCCAGGCTTTGTGAATGTGTACAATTATTATTTTAACATAGAGAGACAGGGTGCCGCAATAATATTTCAGGGACATAAGTTCACTCTTATAATTCTGTTTGTTGCATCTTTCTTATCTGTAGAAAAGAAACATTAAAGCAAATGATCAGAGTTAGTGAAATATTCCCATATCACAGTGATCTGAAATATATGATTTGATTGGTATTACTAATTTTCATCTAATATGTCCACTGATTATGGTTTAGTATTTTTCCCCTGTTGTATATATATGTAAGTCTTTACTTTAAAAATTTATAAAAAAGCATCAGAGAACAAAGTCAGTCTTACTAGCTGATACCCAGAGGCCACATCTTTAATAACATAATTTGTGAAAGCGCATCTCTGCATATCTGTGAGAGCAGCCTTGCATGTGTACTGCTTAGGGGGGAAACACCAACTGATACTTCATTGTATTCTTTTCACATTAGCACAGATCACAGCTGGCAGAAAGGTATTGGCTTTTTAGATATTTTTTTGAGGTCCTTACACCAGTTAGATAATAAAATGGGCAGATATTAAAGTATCAGGTTGGGTTATAGGAACTGAAAGCAAAATGTCATTTCATGATGAATGAGAAAATTCAGCTGAAACTTTCTTCCTTTAGGGGCTTGTTCTAGTAAGAACAGAGCACAACTAAATGGTGTTTCTTGCTCAAAGGAATATTTTCCTATATGGTAGACAGCATCATTCTACTCGCTTGTGTTGCTTGTATTTTCAAAAACCATTGTATTTTACATTGCCTAAATATTAAAACAAAACATGCTACAATTTGCTCTAAACTTTGAGATCAACATTCCCTGTTTTCTGTTATTATTTATATTTTTTTATTTTAGCGAGCTGAAATCTTTATGCTCTTTACTAAAGAGAGAGTATACATAGAATAAGAGTTTTATAGTTGCATAATTCATGACACCAATTTTGAATAAATGTGATAATTTTATATATGCATACGAAATATATTCTACATCCCAGTATGAGTTTCTTCTGTCTTCCATACTAGCATATATATTAGTTTATGGTTTTAAGGGCTAGAAAGAAACAATAGGACTTTTAAAAATTAAATATGTAGGGGTACCTGGGTGGCTCATTTGGTTAAGCGTCCAGCTCTTGATATCGGTTCAGGTCATGATCTGAAGGTTTGCGGTATCGAGCCCTGTATGGGGCTCTGAGTTGACAGCACAGAGACTGCTTGAGACTCACTCGCTCTCTCTCTCCCTCTGTCCCTCCCTGCTTGTGCTCCCTCTCGCTCTCTTTCTCAAAATAAACATTTAAAAATAAAAATTAAATATGTAAACTAAGCAAGGTAAATTAGATCATGAGATCTCATGCCAAAGACTATTAACACTTTGTTTCAAACCTGAATGCCTATGCAAATCAGGAGAGGGACTATAGGAAATGTACCAAATATTTGATTCATTCACCTTGTATGCATGTGGAGGAACTTGTTTTATATGCATTTTGCAATTGATGGTAATTTTACCATTTGCAATTGATGGTAATTACAGGCTTGCTGTGTAGTTCTTTTCTTATATGCTATATTGCAAACAATCAAATATAACTGCTGGGTTTTAAAATTTCCTGTGAAATATTTATGTAAAAGTAATACATTATTAAAAATTACAAATTAATTTTCTATTTGCACTTATATGTTTATTTTTTATATATTTATATTTTTTATTTGACTGACGATGTGAATTGAATGGTTATGAAAATATGCTCCTTCACCTTCAGAGAGTCTGATGAGTTACACATTTGCACACACAGGCACACACACACACACACATAATCGTAACAAATAAAGCAAAATATATGAAAAATAATATCGATCTCTAAATTCACTCTGCTTCCTATTGTTTATCCACACACCTTTGAGCTCTTTGGTTCATCTACCAAATGGAAAATTATTTACTTCCTATACATGCTGTAAAAAACAAACTATTTCACGCACCATAAAATACATTTGCAACAAATCTTTTTCACACCCTCCTGAGAAGCTACCTGTCTTTAAACATGGTAATTGAGTTACACTCAACTGACCTAATTTTATTGGGGCAGATGAGTATGATCATACTGGCCTAAAGCTACAAATGAACCACAAATCTTTCCTAACATTTTAAGTTTTGATTTAAAAACTGTGTTCTATCAGTTCTATTAGTTTTCCTTCATTTTGGAAACCACACAATCATTTGAGTTTATGACTGTAACTGTTCCCAGCTGTGTTGTAGGAATGCATTAAATGAGAATGCGAAATATAAAAACAAATCTCATCTCATTCAGTTCTATCAAATAAACCAATACTTAAATGAAACCATATCACTGTTGAGGGTACGGAAAACAAAGATTTTCAATGTGAAGAGATTCAATGTAAATCTGGACTAACATAATTTCACTTATTTCACTTATAATGTGGTAGATTACAGTAGACAATGCATATGTATTCTTGTTAAGGACCCCCAAGTTTTACCTAATTATGCAGTAGGTATGAACAGTGTTGAGATTTTATAGAGATATATAGTATGTAACATGATGTGATATAACAACATAATATGATATGATATAATATGGGTAAATGACTAAATCCGATGGAGAAATAAATGAGGTAAAAGTTTTTGAGATAGCATATGGAAAAGGCTAATCATTTGCCACTCGGCTATTTGGAATAACCAATTCTCTACAGAAACCCAAGTGTAAGTCTTAAATGTTTTAATGTTTGAAGGATCAATTAAGAATTGTGTAACTCTAGTGATTGAAATGAATAGAGAAAAACATTTTGGAGTCTAGTTAAATAGGTAAAACATGGACTTAACATAAAGGCTTACATTTAAAGTTATATATAGGAGAAAACCTATATTTCATGTAGTACTTCAATGTTCAGTTGAATTTGATATGCCTAAATTGTGAATCCCATATTTTCACCCATTATATTATATGGATAACAAAAGATACAGTTCTGTTAGAAATCAGCTTGACTAAAGTAGTAGGAAAGCATTGCTTTCCTAATATACATTTTCCATATACCTAATGCAATTTAAAACTCTAATTTTAAGTGTGTAAGTAAAAAATTGTTCTCATTTACCTAGTCATTGATATTAACGTAATCATCAATGCAAAAAATGTAACCGAGTTAACTCTTGTGTATAGTGTGTGTGTGTGTTTAGGAAAAAAAGGAAGAAAGAGGGAATTAGCTCTGAAGAGAGAAGAAATTAGTTCTAGAAAAAGGTACCTCACATTCTTATAACAAACAAAATAGATATTTTATTCTCTACAATAAAATTGCTGAAAAAATTTAAGCTCATTTATCCAAGGAGTCAGTCAGTCAACATTTATTGAGCCTCTACTAAATACCAAGTAATATTCTTGGTATTAATAACACAATTGTGAAAATGGCAGGTAAGGTCTCTTATTTTTATTGAGCATGTATTTAAATAAGTGAAGGCCGACAAAAACCTACACATTAAAACAAGGTGATCTAATAGTGCTTCCATGATAGTAAAAAAGAAACTCTTTACCAAGGCAAATATAAAAATTTTCTGCATTTCAAAATATAATTTGCATGTATTTGGTTTTCTGCATTAAATTTGGATGCATCCATAGGTACTAAATTTGTATAGTGCTGTAATCAGTTGGTACACATTTAGTGACTTCTGTTAATTTACCCTTACTGATAATGTATATAATGAGCTGTGCCTTCTCAACCTAGTCCAAACCTTTACTCCTTTTTTCTTCCTTATATATTCCTAGAAATCTGTGGTGTCTGTGTGATAATTTCCAAGGTAGTGTGTATGTCTCTGATATAAATAACTGCTATGTTTAAACCTTCAATACATTATTTTATGTTTCTTGATAACATCAGTTTTATTTTATTTTTTAAAAGTTTTTATTTAAATTCCAGCTAACATACACGGTAATGTAGTACTCCTAGTACAATATAGTTTTAAATTTGCATGATGGCAATGGTACATTTAAATTATGAAATTACCTCTTAGCTTGTTTATGTATTTATGTAACTGTACATATGCATGCTCATCTAAGTCAAAACTTTGACCTTTTTTTTTTTTTTTTCTTGTTGGCAAACCTATCCTCCTTTTATTGAGCTTCCCTTTACATGTTTTGTCCTTTAATCTGACTGGCACTGTTACAAAGCATGCTGAACTTTGACTTAGAAACCTAGATCCTGGAACCAATGAAAACATTTGTACTGGTGGCATTTTCCTTTATTCTAACAAATCTATAATAAAAGCATATGTTTTACAAATTGACAACTAATATGTGTTCTGGTAATATTAACATATCTAGCTAAATAAGGTATCTAATTAAACATCTATTACCCTTTTTTATATTAGTGATGCATAAAATACTAATTGGTCCTTAGTGATCTAACCAAGGGACCCTTATATTGGCTGGCTTACGAATGAAACCAGCTCCTATGCTGTTCTTTACCGAAGCTGAATTTTCAACACAGCTGCCCCCAGGGATTCTCCTTGATATACTTCACTATCAATTCGATCAGTACATGTTAAAAACCAATTTCATGATGTAACCCAATTCTTTTTGCCTCTTAACATCTTTGGGTATAGATTATCACCAATCTCCCTTATTCCCAAATTTGGAAATGTAGAATCACAGGAACGATCTTTCACGGTACATCCATTACACAGAAGCATACACTGTGGCTCCGAGAGTGATTTGCCCAAATCCAATCAGGTATCCAAAGTAACAAATCCCGATGGTCCAACTCTTTAGTTCTTTCTGCTTGACTCATTTACCTCCTTCATCCACCACATGCATGTGTTATATCATAAAGGTTTTTCCTTGCAGTGTTTGCTTTTGTTCATCCTCCATAAAACCATTTTTATGATGGCGGCCTGATTGTTAAATGTTCAGTGTGTCAGCTTGTCTCATGCTTCTCATAGTTCTTTTTAAATACACACCATAATGAACATTTGCCATGTTTTGCCTCCCCTTTATCTAAATACACTTCCTAGTTTGGAGTAGTTTTCAACCATATGAGTGATTGTGGGTGGTGAAATCCACATCCCCATCCAGAACTTAAACTTACTAACCTAAACTTTACTAATGCCTCTGAAAACTAGGACAGAGAGGTAAGTGACCTAGGTTCAGCCAAAGACTTTGAAGTTAAGGGTAGTGGTCAGACTTTTCCCCTAGCAATAGAGTGGGTTAACTATCCTGAAATCATACCACCTCACTCTAGAATAGGTGCTTTTTGCCAGACTGCATCACCTGTCTCTAGTTGTAGTTGAAAATTTTATGCTCAGCCACCCACAATATCTATCATGTTCAAGCTTAAAACTCACAGTATGTATATAAAATATTTGGCCAGTGGTGTATATCACAGAACAAAGTAAGTATAATAAACACAGATGAGATAAAAGCCAAACTACTTTATTGGAAACTGAGCTAACAAAGCAGTGGCAGTGCTTAATGTTTATAATAAATCCTTGATTCTGAGCATGGCCTGAGGCTTTAAATACTCTGTCTCTGTCTAACTCCTGAGCCTCATCTCGTATCTCCCTCTACTTTCAGACCAGTGTCCTTGTCACACTTACAGTCCTGCAGCCTCACACATAAGGCCTCTTAATTTTTCCTACAACATGTCAAGCTTATTCCAATTTCATATGTTTGTTATTGCATGAATATATGTATGTACTTTCCCCTGGCAAGCTACCAGCTCTACTAGATGGGTATAATGTAATTTGCATCTGTGCATACTGAAATGATACTATTTTCCCCATACCCATAAATGGTATTTTGGCAGGCTAAAGAATAAATGTTGCAATGACAAATCTGATGCAATTGTAATTTATTATTTTTATTCATAAATAACCTTTCTGTCTGAATATTTGTATAATATTCTCTTTATTCTAAGGGTTAAAATATTTAAGGAGGAAATATTTTGGAGGTGCCTGGGTGTCTCAGTCAGTCAAGCGTCTGGCTCTTTATATCGGCTCAGGTCATGATCTCATGGTTTGTGAGATCAAGCCCATTGCCAGGCTCTGTGCTGACAGCACGGAGCCTGCTTGGGATTTTCTCCCTCCCTCTCTCTGCCCTTCTCCCACTCTCTCTCTCTCTCTGAAAATACATAAATAAACTTTAAAAAAAAGGAGGAAATATTTTGGGGATACATCTTTATTTTGAAAAAATTGCTTAGCATACAGGGAAGTCTTGGGAAAAGAGTACAAGGTACAATTGTGTCTTTCCTTCTTTCCATTTTCTAGACACTCTGTCATTTGAATAGTTGATCTCCTGGATCTATCTCAAGTAAATTTTACTTCACTTTAATCATTTTTACTCCCTTTTTTCAAGCTTTAATTATAATTTTATAGTATTTATCTTGTGAATCATGATATATATTTTTAAATTTTATTTTTAATGTATATCTTTCTAGTTTTTTATATTACCCACTTCAGAACCGCTCAGTTTCAAATTCTCACTTAAAAGTGACTGTTTAAAAGTCTTCTTATATTTATTATATCTATTTAAATTGGAGCTGTTAGGGTTTATTATGTTCTATCATGACTTTAAATTAATTCTATCAAAAATGCTCAGTGTAAATTCATTTTTTATTTTCTCCCCAAATGTACAGGAGCAGACCAATGAGTATTGTTAGTATAGTGTATTTTTTCAGGTACTCAGCCAGAGATGACTGGCAGGCAAGTAGCAAAAGGAGACGTCTCTTTCATAGTAATTTGGTATCTGAAAGGTGGAACCTCTATTTTGATAGTGAAAGAGGGAATTCTGAGCTCAGAGTTGTTGCACTTTGAGAGCACATAGACCACTTCTTTCTATTTGAGGAGAACAGTTGATATCAGGAGTTTGAGGACAGTCTGCATTAGAAGACAGATGTGGTGGGAAAACATTCAAGAATAATTAAAATTCTCCTAGACATTGGGGTGCCTGGGTGGCTCAGTCAGTTGAGCGACTGACTTCGGCTCAGGTCATGATCTCATAGTTCATGAGTTCAAGCCCAGCATCCGGCTCTGTGCGGCCAGCTCAGAGCCTGGAGCCTGCTTCAGATTCTGTCTCCGTCTCTCTCTGCCTCTCCCCCGCTCATTCTCTAAATAAATAAATAAATAAATAAATAAATAAATAAATATTTAAATAAATATTTAAATAAATAAATAAGTAAATAAGTAAATAAATAAATAAACTCCCCCCTAGGCACACTAAAGAAATTTTCTAAACTCAGTGTAATTTACTGGCCCATTCAGAGAACACAAGAAATATCTCATTTCATGCATACAGTAGACCCCTTTCTGCTGGCTTTGTGAGTTTACCACCACTGTGTCAAGCCCCATTACACAGTGATACGTGGCAGCTGCCTTCCCTTGCACTCTTAATTTGCACTTATCAGGAGGTGGGCTTTCTTTACCATGTCAAATATGGCCTTCAAATATGGTCTTTGTTGAATAGTTGAGTTGTCATTAAAGGACCTTGGGAACAGTGATAATCTTCAGTATGTTATTAAGCTTTTATCTTTCAAAAAACAACTGTAAGAAATATTTTACAAAGCACACCCTTATTTTTGGAACTAAACCTACCAAGAACTTGTATATTTTGCTCCTTTACAACATCAGAGATAAATAAATAGACAAATAAATAATCTCTCTTTTCCTTTCTATTAGAGTAGATTGTCAAACACACTCCAACCTAGACCCTCTAAATCTGGAACTATAGTGTTTTGGGGAATAATTTGTATTTTTGAAAGCTATATAGGTAATTACTGATAGGCTCATGAACCACTGATGACAGTTAACAGTCTCCCAAGTTGATTTCCTGCCTGATGATTGGAAATGGTCTTCCTCTACTCAAAGCAGCTCAAAGTCTAAGAGTTCAGAGTTCCTTCCTCTTCCATCAGTCACGGTGCCTCAAGTATCAGCTACAAGATTCACCTGATATTTATACTTAAAGTTTTAAGAAATATTAAAAATCTCTCTGAAGTATTGAGAGTGTCATTTGTACTGTTCCTGCTTCCACTATAGTTGAAATATAAAATCAAGTTGAATATGATATAAAAATCAATTTGTAGGGAGAGTGGGATTCAAATAAATACATATGGATAACTTAAATTGAGAGAAAAACAGAGATACATAGATACAGGTGTATAGAGAGACATTGTTCATAATTAGAAAAGACTTAGAGTCACTAATGAAAAAACTGTTTTCCAGTAGAGAGACTGCTTGACATAGAAGAAAATGTGTTAATTAAACTCAGAGCAAACAATACACTATCAAATTATTAAATAGCCTTAAAAGTCATGAGATTAAAACCATTTTTAAAAGTGGAAAGAAATTATAATGATTTTTTTAAATTTTCCAAACCAAAAAGTAGCTTAATAAATCTCTTAATGAAATTTAAGAATTTCTTAATGAATTTCTGCTTTTTTTCCTCAAAAGCTAAAATGAAATTCTAAAGTATTTTTAAAAGGTATGACAGAAATGGAAGATCTTCACTTGATACCATATCCTTAAAACAGATGTCTTAAGGCAAATGCTTTTTCAAATGCTGTTTCAGTTGTTTGTACCTTGATATATATTTAGAGATGAGCACATTTAAG
Source organism: Puma concolor (assembly GCF_028749965.1). Taxonomy (NCBI): domain Eukaryota; kingdom Metazoa; phylum Chordata; class Mammalia; order Carnivora; family Felidae; genus Puma; species Puma concolor. The sequence continues at coordinate 27,107,150 of NC_141668.1, read as the reverse complement.
AGATTTGACATAATGGAAATAATAAATACAGTTTTTATTTTAAGATGCTTTGGAAAATAAATAAGCATTTGTAAACTTTCTCAAAAGAGAAAAAAAAAGGGGGGGGACCCGAAAATCTTGGAAAACACACAAAGCTGCCTTGAGTATGCCTTAGCCAGTCTTAGCTTCCTGTAGAGGCACCTTGGAAGTGAATAAAAGCCACCACATTTCCTTTGATTTTTTCATACCTTCTTCCATCTTCCCTGTTCTGCTTTTTGTTGGTTCACATGCTTTTGGTTTTGTGGTCACTCCTTTTAAGTTTCAGAATTTGACTCTTCTGCTCTTTTCCATTGGATCTTTCCCCCAGATTTAGAATTACCCTTTTCAACTCTCATCCCAAATATGACTACTAATTTTATGCACTTTTAATAATATTGAGAGGAAACCTATGCAGCTTAGGACTTGGCCCTTGTCCCAGTAGACAGGAGATGCAGCTCAAATTATCAGAACTAGACACTTTGGGCAATCTGTACAGCTTGTTCTATTGATACTTCTTAACAGAACTGTATAGTTTTGATGAATCCCCTCCACCTGGGTGTTAGATAGGAGAGTACAACTTGACTCAAATTCCTGACAGATGTGGATCAATTGGTTAAAAGTAAAGCAGCAAATTCCCCAGAGTTCAAATGGGAGATGTTAAACTATTTGCATTAGAGGTCTCAAAAACAAATCAATGACACTTCTTCAATCAATACTTAGCCTATGTCTTTGAAAAGACAGGAGGTTGATCAGAGAGAGTGAGCGAGAATTCCTTTGAAGAGAATTGTCAGAATGATTTATGCATCATTATGCCTCTGTGGGAAAGGTAGGTGAGGTGCTTCAAGGGAGTATTTATGAGAAGTGCAGAATAACATCTTAATCCCAGAACAGTTATTGCTGATCTTTAAAATAGCTTAATCACACTTGCATTGCTACAAAAGTGAAATGAGTAAGAACATTCTTGAAAAAAATTGTTCTAGGTCTCCTAGACTTAAACAGAATAAAGACCCCAGTTTTCAATCTTACCTGGAAAAGCCAAAAAAGTGAGTGTGGCTAAAGGTGTTTGTGATAGCAGAGAAGGGTTAAAGACAGAATAGGAGCACCCTGGGCTTCTAAAAACGGGGCAAGAGGTGAGTGAAGGTAGAAAAGCTAGAACCACTTTCAAATACTATTTCAGAGTGAGGCACCCATTGAGATAGAGAGACCCAGCAGTTGAACCCATTGTATGATGAACTATAAGAACTGGAAGAGCCAGGGGCACCTGGATGACTCAGCTGGTTGTGTCCGACATCAGCCCAGGCTATGATCTCTTGGTTTGTGGGTTTGAACCCCACATTAGGCTCTGTGCTGACAGCTCGGAGCCTGGAGCCTGCTTCGGATTCTGTCTGTTTGTCTGTCTCTCTCTCTGCTCTTCCCTCACTCCATTCTGACACCTGTCTCCTTACTTCATCTTCCTTCATCAGTCCAAGGGTAGAGGAATTTGTAACAGCATGATGAGCAGAGGAGTAAAGTACAAAACAAGATGAAAATAGGAAAAGGGAAGACTGTATCCGATTTCTCTATTGCAAATGTTCCTGACATCTGAGCTGTATAGAGGGGAGAGGGAGAAAATTTAAATTGGAAAATGAACTTGAAATTTGGGCACAGGTCACTGGGATTAAAATACATAATGAAGGAAGTGTTCTAATGCCCAGTTCTGCCTGGAAAACTATAGTATTTGCCTTCAGTATCATCCAGATGTGGAAAGGAATATTTTACAATGCAGTCTTAAAGGTAGTAATTAAAAAGAATAAGTGAATTGTGCATATAACTGAAGGAGGTCCATCCATTTGATAACCTATTTACACTTGATCTTTTTAACTCAGGTAGTTTTAGTAACCTCAAGAAATCTCATGGGTAGATCCAAATTCTAGTATCAACAAACAAAATCAGCTGGAAAAAAAAATCTACAAATTGATAGAGAATGTTCAAAATTTAAGAGAATATAGGACCTTAAAAAATACTGTGTAACTCCTAGTAACAAAAAAAGTAGTGTTTCTCAAAGTGTGATGTATGATATACCTGGATAGAATCATAGACATAGAGGGGGAGTGAAAGTTAAAGGTGTAAATATCTGTGTCACATTCCAGATTTATTTAATCAGAATCTCTGTGTGCTGAGCCCAGGTATTTCACAATGTGTTTATATGGTACTTATCCAACAAAAATTTGAGACTCTTCTAGACAAAAGAATAAAGAGAAAAGGTAGCATAAAGAGAATAAAATCAATTTGAGACTCATAAAAGACAAATACTGTTTTGTTGAATTATCTTTACCAGGTACTTCTTTTCAAGATCTTTGATTTATATACTTTATGGAAAACATTGTCATAATAATTTCACACTAAAAGGGTACAGAATGGAAAATGTTCAGGATATCTGGAATGTCTTTCTTTGCTGTGTTTTCAACTTGAAGTTTTAGTTCTATCTAACCACTAAAACTGTAGTTGGCTTATTAATCTACTATCCTTAATCACAGTGAATGTTAATAATTTAATTATCAACTAAAAGATTAAAATTTAGCTTGGCTATTTGAGAGACTATAAGATGTTGAGATTACACTATTTGGTAATTTTGGCTTTACATAATTGAGTATTTTCTATCATTTTTGAAATTACTACTCTAAAATATTTTATAGATTTTCCTTGTGTTATGAGTTGAATTATGTCCCCCAATATATATATCAATATCTATCTATCTATCTATCTATCTATCTATCTATCTATCTATATTGAAGTCCTACCCCTAAGGACCTCATAATGTGACCTTATTTGGAAATAGGGTTAATTAGTTGTAATTAATTGAGATGAATTTATCTTAAGAATGGGCCCTATATGACTCCTGTACTTATAAGAAAAGAAAACACAGGAACAGAGACACAAAGAGAAAAATGTGGCCATATGAGAATGGAGTCAGAGATTAGAATGATTCATCTACAAAACAAAGAATGCCAAGGATTACCAGCAAAAACCAGAAGCTAGCTGAGGAAGGGGTAGGCTTTTGTCCTATTGGTTTGAGAGAGAGCATGACCCTGCTGACACTTTGATTCTGAACTTCTAGCCTCCAAGACTGTGAGACAATACGTTTCTGTTGTTTTAAGCCCCCCACTTTGTGGTGCTTTATTGTAGCAGCTCTAGGAAATGAATATAGGTTGTACAGTACAAATAGTAATAAACAAATAAAATCAGGGCAATATTTCCAAAAAAGGAAGATTTACAAATTCTTTTCATAAAAGGAAAATGTGTATTTTAACTCATAAGTGTTTGACTATTATAGACATGTTGAGACAATGAGTAACAGAGCTCCTTACATTTTGACAATTTGTGTAAACTTATTAAATGTAACTTTGAACTTCTCTGCAAGCAAGCTCAATATGTCAATATTAGGGAAATAATATAAGATTTTTGTAACATTTGAAAGAATATTTACAGATACATTGGTGAAGGTAATAGAAGCTATCTTAGAGATTGGAATGGCTTACCTGACAGAAATATGTGTGATATATGAACATGTGAACATGTGTTTCTCTAAGTTACTCAGGCATTGGGTATTTTTATTTCATTTGTTCACGTTTTTAAATTATCTTCTTGAGAAAGGGCTTAACTCATATCTTTACTACAATTCCATTAATATAATTGTAAAAAATGTACAAAGCAGTATGCATCCATAACAGTCCTAAGTAGGGGCATATTTAGTGTTCATGAGGGCACCATAGTTTTAACGAAATAACTAAATAAATGAATTCATATTCAACACAGCTGAATACAGACAAACTTTTAAGATTTTTAAAATGTATCTTAGTGTATGTTTCATATGACTTATGAAACAAAATAATCTCTACTATTTATAACCACACATATTATGGTAAAATTAATGAATCCGGCAAAGAGAAAACTATAACATCTAAGAAGAAAAGAGGCATCTAGATTCATGAGGACAGATATCAGAAATTATAATATTTTAATTTCTGAGACAAAAATGATGTTAAACACATAGATCAATGAAACAGAATAGAAAGTCCAGAAATAAACCCACAATTATATGGTCAACTAATCTTCAAAAAGGAAGCAAGAATATGCAATGAGAAAAAGACAGTCTCTTCAACAAAACTTGTCAGCTACATATGAAAGAATGAAACTGGACCATTTTCTTTCACCATCCACAAAGTAAACTCAAAATGAATTAAAGATGTAAATGTGAGAATTGAAACCCTAAAAATCCCGAAGAAAGCACAGGCAGTAATTTCTCTGACATCAGCTATAACATCTTTCTAGATATGTCTCCTGAGGCAAGGGACACAAAAGCAAAAATAAACTATTGGGACTACATCAAAATAAAGAGCTTCTTTTTTTTTTTTTTTTTTTTTATTTACATATGAAATTTATTGTCAAATTGGTTTCCATACAACACCCAGTGCTCATCCCAAAAGGTGCCCTCCTCAATACCCATCACCCACCCTCTCCTCCCTCCTACCCCCCTCAACCCTCAGTTTGCTCTCAGTTCTCAACAGTGTCTTATGCTTTGGCTCTCTCCCACTCTAACCTCTTTTTTTTTTCCTTCCCCTCCCCCATGGGTTCCTGTCAAGTTTCTCAGGATCCACATAAGAGTGAAACCATATGGTATCTGTCTTTCTCTGTATGGCTTATTTCACTTAGCATCACACTCTCCAGTTCCATCCACGTTGCTACAAAAGGCCATATTTCATTTTTTCTCATTGCCACGTAGTATTCCATAGTGTATATAAACCACAATTTCTTTATCCATTCATCAGTTGATGGACATTTAGGCTCTTTCCATAATTTGGCTATTGTTGAGAGTGCTGCTATGAACATTGGGGTACAAGTGCCCCTATGCATCAGTACTCCTGTGTCCCTTGGATAAATTCCTAACAGTGCTATTTCTGGGTCATAGGGTAGGTCTATTTTTAATTTTCTGAGGAACCTCCACACTGCTTTCCAGAGCGGCTGCACCAATTTGCATTCCCACCAACAGTGCAAGAGGGTTCCCGTTTCTCCACATCCTCTCCAGCATCTATAGTCTCCTGATTTGTTCATTTTGGCCACTCTGACTGGCGTGAGGTGATACCTGAGTGTGGTTTTGATTTGTATTTCCCTGATAAGGAGCGACGCTGAACATCTTTTCATGTGCCTGTTGGCCATCCGGATGTCTTCTTTAGAGAAGTGTCTATTCATGTTTTCTGCCCATTTCTTCACTGGGTTATTTGCTTTTCGGGTGTGGAGTTTGGTGAGCTCTTTATAGATTTTGGATACTAGCCCTTTGTCCGATATGTCATTTGCAAATATCTTTTCCCATTCCGTTGGTTGCCTTTTAGTTTTGTTGGTTGTTTCCTTTGCTGTGCAGAAGCTTTTTATCTTCATAAGGTCCCAGTAATTCACTTTTGCTTTTAATTCCCTTGCCTTTGGGGATGTGTCGAGTAAGAGATTGCTACGGCTGAGGTCAGAGAGGTCTTTTCCTGCTTTCTCCTCTAAGGTTTTGATGGTTTCCTGTCTCACATTCAGGTCCTTTATCCATTTTGAGTTTATTTTTGTGAATGGTGTGAGAAAGTGGTCTAGTTTCAACCTTCTGCATGTTGCTGTCCAGTTCTCCCAGCACCATTTGTTAAAGAGACTGTCTTTTTTCCATTGGATGTTCTTTCCTGCTTTGTCAAAGATGAGTTGGCCATACGTTTGTGGGTCTAGTTCTGGGGTTTCTATTCTATTCCATTGGTCTATGTGTCTGTTTTGGTGCCAATACCATGCTGTCTTGATGATGACAGCTTTGTAGTAGAGGCTAAAGTCTGGGATTGTGATGCCTCCTGCTTTGGTCTTCTTCTTCAAAATTACTTTGGCTATTCGGGGCCTTTTGTGGTTCCATATGAATTTTAGGATTGCTTGTTCTAGTTTCGAGAAGAATGCTGGTGCAATTTTGATTGGGATTGCATTGAATGTGTAGATAGCTTTGGGTAGTATTGACATTTTGACAATATTTATTCTTCCAATCCATGAGCAGGGAATGTCTTTCCATTTCTTTAAATCTTCTTCAATTACCTTCATAAGCTTTCTATAGTTTTCAGCATACAGATCCTTTACATCTTTGGTTAGATTTATTCCTAGGTATTTTATGCTTCTTGGTGCAATTGTGAATGGGATCAGTTTCTTTACTTGTCTTTCTGTTGCTTCATTGTTAGTGTATAAGAATGCAACTGATTTCTGCACATTGATTTTGTATCCTGCAACTTTGCTGAATTCATGTATCAGTTCTAGTAGACTTTTGGTGGAGTCTATCGGATTTTCCATGTATAATATCATGTCATCTGCAAAAAGCGAAAGCTTGACTTCATCTTTGCCAATTTTGATGCCTTTGATTTCCTTTTGTTGTCTGATTGCTGATGCTAGAACTTCCAGCACTATGTTAAACAACAGCGGTGAGAGTGGGCATCCCTGTCGTGTTCCTGATCTCAGGGAAAAAGCTCTCAGTTTTTCCCCGTTGAGGATGATGTTAGCTGTGGGCTTTTCATAAATGGCTTTTATGATCTTTAAGTATGTTCCTTCTATCCCGACTTTCTCAAGGGTTTTTATTAAGAAAGGGTGCTGGATTTTGTCAAAGGCCTTTTCTGCATCGATTGACAGGATCATATGGTTTTTCTCTTTTTTTTTGTTAATGTGATGTATCACGTTGATTGATTTGCGAATGTTGAACCAGCCCTGCATCCCACTTGATCATGGTGAATAATTCCTTTTATATGCCGTTGAATTCGATTTGCTAGTATCTTATTGAGAATTTTTGCATCCATATTCATCAGGGATATTGGCCTGTAGTTCTCTTTTTTGACTGGGTCTCTGTCTGGTTTAGGAATCAAAGTAATACTGGCTTCATAGAATGAGTCTGGAAGTTTTCCTTCCCTCTCTATTTCTTGGAATAGCTTGAGAAGGATAGGTATTATCTCTGCTTTAAACGTCTGGTAGAACTCCCCTGGGAAGCCATCTGGTCCTGGACTCTTATTTGTTGGGAGATTTTTGATAACCGATTCAATTTCTTCGCTGGTTATGGGTCTGTTCAAGCTTTCTATTTCCTCCTGATTGAGTTTTGGAAGAGTGTGGGTGTTCAGGAATTTGTCCATTTCTTCCAGGTTGTCCAATTTGTTGGCATATAATTTTTCATAGTATTCCCTGATAATTGTTTGTATCTCTGAGGGATTGGTTGTAATAATTCCATTTTCATTCATGATTTTATCTATTTGGGTCATCTCCCTTTTCTTTTTGAGAAGCCTGGCTAAAGGTTTGTCAATTTTGTTTATTTTTTCAAAAAACCAACTCTTGGTTTCGTTGATCTGCTCTACAGTTTTTTTAGATTCTATATTGTTTATTTCTGCTCTGATCTTTATTATTTCTCTTCTTCTGCTGGGTTTAGGCTGCCTTTGCTGTTCTGCTTCTAGTTCCTTTAGGTGTGCTGTTAGATTTTGTATTTGGGATTTTTCTTGTTTCTTGAGATAGGCCTGGATTGCAATGTATTTTCCTCTCAGGACTGCCTTCGCTGCGTCCCAAAGCGTTTGGATTGTTGTATTTTCATTTTCGTTTGTTTCCATATATTTTTTAATTTCTTCTCTAATTGCCTGGTTGACCCACTCATTCGTTAGTAGGGTGTTCTTTAACCTCCATGCTTTTGGAGGTTTTCCAGACTTTTTTCTGTGGTTGATTTCAAGCTTCATAGCATTGTGGTCTGAAAGTATGCATGGTATGATTTCAATTCTTGTAAACTTATGAAGGGCTGTTTTGTGACCCAGTATATGATCTATCTTGGAGAATGTTCCATGTGCACTCGAGAAGAAAGTATATTCTGTTGCTTTGGGATGCAGAGTTCTAAATATATCTGTCAAGTCCATCTGATCCAATGTCTCATTCAGGGCCCTTGTTTCTTTATTGACCGTGTGTCTAGATGATCTATCCATTTCTGTAAGTGGGGTGTTAAAGTCCCCTGCAATTACCACATTCTTATCAATAAGGTTGCTTGTGTTTATGAGTAATTGTTTTATATATTTGGGCGCTCCGGTATTCGGCGCATAGACATTTATAATTGTTAGCTCTTCCTGATGGATAGACCCTGTCACTATTATATAATGTCCTTCTTCATCTCTTGTTACAGCCTTTAATTTAAAGTCTAGTTTGTCTGATATAAGTATGGCTACTACAGCTTTCTTTTGGCTTCCAGTCGCATGATAAATAGTTCTCCATCCCCTCACTCTCAATCTAAAGGTGTCCTCAGGTCTAAAATGAGTCTCTTGTAGACAGCAAATAGATGGGTCTTGTTTTTTTATCCATTCTGATACCCTATGTCTTTTGGTTGGCGCATTTAATCCATTTACATTCAGTGTTATTATAGAAAGATATGGGTTTAGAGTCATTGTGATGTCTGTATGTTTTATGCTTGTAGTGATGTCTCTGGTACTTTGTCTCACAGGGTCCCCCTTAGGATCTCTTGTAGGGCTGGTTTAGTGGTGACAAATTCCTTCAGTTTTTGTTTGTTTGGGAAGACCTTTATCTCTCCTTCTATTCTAAATGACAGACTTGCTGGATAAAGGATTCTCGGCTGCATATTTTTTCTGTCTAGCACACTGAAAATCTCGTGCCAATTCTTTCTGGCCTGCCAAGTTTCAAAAGAGAGATCAGTCACGAGTCTTATAGGTCTCCCTTTATATGTGAGGGCACGTTTACCCCTTGCTGCTTTCAGAATTTTCTCTTTATCCTTGTATTTTGCCAGTTTCACTATGATATGTCGTGCAGAAGATCGATTCAAGTTACGTCTGAAGGGAGTTCTCTGTGCCTCTTGGATTTCAATGCCTTTTTCCTTCCCCAGTTCAGGGAAGTTCTCAGCTATTATTTCTTCAAGTACCCCTTCAGCACCTTTCCCTCTCTCTTCCTCCTCTGGGATACCTATTATGCGTATATTATTTCTTTTTAGTGTATCACTTAGTTCTCTAATTTTCCCCTCATACTCCTGGATTTTTTTATCTCTCTTTTTCTCAGCTTCCTCTTTTTCCATAACTTTATCTTCTAGTTCACCTATTCTTTCCTCTGCCTCTTCAATCCGAGCCGTGGTGGTTTCCATTTTGTTATGCATTTCGTTTAAAGCGTTTTTCAGCTCCTCGTGACTGTTCCTTAGTCCCTTGATCTCTTTAGCAAGAGATTCTGTGCTGTCAGCTATACTGTTTTCAAGCCCAGCGATTAATTTTATGACTATTATTCTAAATTCACTTTCTGTTATATTATTTAAATCCTTTTTGATCAGCTCATTAGCTGTTGTTATTTCCTGGAGATTCTTCTGAGGGGAATTCTTCCGCTTGGTCATTTTGGATAGTCCCTGGCGTGGTGAGGACCTGCAGGGCACTTCCCCTGTGCTGTGGTGTATAACTGGAGTTGGTGGGCGGAGCCGCAGTCAGACCTGATGTCTGCCCCCAGCCCACCGCTGGGGCCACAGTCAGACTGGTGCGTGCCTTCTCTTCCCCTCTCCTAGGGGCGGGATTCACTGTGGGGTGGGGTGGCCTGTCTGGGCTACTTGCACACTGCCAGGCTTGTGATGCTGGGGATCTGGCGTCTTAGCTGGGGTGGGTAGGCAAGGTGCACAGGGCAGGAGGGGCAGGCTTAGCTTGCTTCTCCTTAGGTGATCCACTTCAGGAGGGGCCCTGTGGCAGCAGGAGTGAGTCAGATCCGCTGCCGGGGGTTTGGCTCCGCAGAAGCGCAGAGTTGGGTGTTTGCGAGGAGCAAGTTCCCTGGCAGGAACTGGTTCTCTTTGGGATTTTGGCTGGGGGATGGGCGGGGGAGATGGCGCTGGCGAGCGCCTTTGTTCCCCACCAAACTGAGCTCTGTCGTCCGGGAGCTCAGCAGCTCTCCTTCCCTTTGTCCTCCAGCCTTCCCGCTTTCTGAGCAGAGCTGTTAACTTACGACCTCCCAGACGCTAAGTCGCGCTTGCTGTCGGAACACAGTCCATCAGGCCCCTCCGCTTTTTGCAAGCCAGACTCGGGGGCTCTGCTTGGCCGGCGAGCCGCCCCTCCGCCCCGGCTCCCTCCCACCAGTCCGTGGAGCGCGCACCGCCTCGCCGCCCTTCCTACCCTCTTCCGTGGGCCTCTCGTCTGCGCTTGGCTCCGGTGACTCCGTTCTGCTAATCCTTTGGCGGTTTTCTGGGTTATTTAGGCAGGTGTAGGTGGAATCTAATGATCAGCAGGACGCGCGGTGAGCCCAGCGTCCTCCTACGCCGCCATCTTCCTTCTCCCAAAATAAAGAGCTTCTGCACAGCAAAGGAAACAACCAAAAAAAAAAAAAAAAAAACTAAACTAAAAGGCAACCTTCTGAATGGGAGAAGATATTTGCAAATGCATATCTGATATAGGGTTAGTATCCAAAATATATAAAGAACTGATACAACTCAACACCCAAAAAACAATAATCCAGCTAAAATTGGCAGAAGACATGAACAGACATTTCTCCAAAGAAGATATACAGATGGCTAACAGACACATGAAAAGATGCCTAACATCACTCATCATCAGGGAAATGCAAATCAAAACCACAACAAGATACCACCTCACACCTGCCAGAATGACTAAAATCAACAACACAAGAAACAACAAGTATTGGCAAGGATGTGGAGAAAAAGGAACCCTTTTGCACTCTTGGTGGGAATACAAACTGGTGCAGCCACTGTAGAAGACGTTATGGAGGTTTCTTAAACAGTTTAAAATAGAATATCCTATGATCCAGTAATGGCAACTGGGCATTTGACCAAAGAATATGAAAACCCTAATTTTAAGGGATATATGGTACCCTCTGTTCATTGCAGCATTATTTACACTGCCAATATATAACAGCCTAATTGTCCATCAGCAGATGAATGGACAAAGAAGATGTGATATATATCTCTTTATATCTCTATTTAAGTGATACACATGCATGTACACACGTGTGTGTGTACACATGCACAATGAAATATTATCTAGCCATAAAAAGGAATGGAGGTCTTGGCATATGCAATAATATGGATGGATTTAGAGAGTATTATGCTAAGTGAAACAAGCCAGTCAGAGAAAGACAAATACCATATGATTTCACTCATATGTGGGATTTAAGAAACAAAACAAGTGAACAAAGGGGATAAAAAGAGAGGGATACAAACCAAAGAAAACAGACTCTTAACTATAGAGAACAAACAGATGGTTACCAGAGAAGAGGTAGGTAGAGTGATGGGTGAAATAGGTGAAGGAGATTAAGAGTTTCACTTACCTTGATGAGCACTTGGTAATTTATGAAATTGTTGGATCACTATATTGTACACCTGAAACTAATATAACACTGTATGTTAACTACATTGGAATTAAAATTTTTTGAAAATGGTGTTGAAACTTGAATCCCATATCCTAATAAGTTGCCAATTATATGTTAGGACAGTTCAAGATAATTTTAGGCACAGGAAATCCTAATTTATTTTCTCATTGTGTTTTGTGGTATGACTACTCTTTACATTTATAAAAATACTACATCAAAAGAAACAAAAAAAATCACAAGAAAGAGAAAGATACGGGTTTCAAGAAAGAGTAGAACTAACTTAAAGGGTAATAAGAAACCATAGAGTGAAGCTACACATTTGGCCCAAAAAGCAACTTATCAAATTAGAACAGCAATCAGTAGACTTCTAAAGCAAATAAATCTGTATACACACAAAAGGAAATTCCAGTCAAGAAATAAGTGATGAAGGATTAAGAAAACTTTGACAATAAGGTTTAAAAATACTTAAAAATAGTTACTACAAATTCCAAGAAGTTATCAATAAAAACTGAAAGATCCAAAATTATTGGTGTGATTTTAAAAATCATATAGCTTATAAGAATAAAGTCAGCTTGATTTTAATGTTTGAACCATTCTCTCTTAAACATCACAAATTTAGAACCATTGTGATTAATAAAATTCAATACACTATTTTATATTTTGTAGCGATAGTTACGAGCTCATAGTAATTGATTAATATTAAAGGCATCTAAAAATTGCAAGGCAATGAGAATATTATGGGCTAAGATCCTATTAAGAAAAGACAATCGGGGCGCCTGGGTGGCGCAGTCGGTTAAGCGTCCGACTTCAGCCAGGTCACGATCTCGCGGTCCGTGGGTTCGAGCCCCGCGTCAGGCTCTGGGCTGATGGCTCGGAGCCTGGAGCCTGTTTCCGATTCTGTGTCTCCCTCTCTCTCTGCCCCTCCCCCGTTCATGCTCTGTCTCTCTCTGTCCCAAAAATAAATAAACATTGAAAAAAAAATTAAAAAAAAAAAAAGAAAGAAAAGACAATCTCTCTGGTAAGTCCAACATTATAAAACTACTTGCCAGTTCACAAAGAACATGTAGCACATGACTGAGAAGCTGAGAAGACACAGAGAGCAGCAATTGAGAAATCTTTTGGTAATCTCCTAAGACTGGAGAGAGAAGAATTTAGAGTTCTGAGATGGCAAGGTAGCCATGCCTTGAGGAATCAGGATCCTTAAGAGAAATGAGGCATAGAGAATTAAGCCTCCTACACTGGACTACTCCTCTCCTTGAGTCACTTGCACATACGTAAATGCTGCAGGGTGAAAGGATAAAAAGGATGCAGACAGCTTAAGGTAAGCACAGCTTCTGGCAGTCTCATGTTTCTAGAGATAAAAATATTTTTCAGGACCTCCCCAGGATGTAGAGCTCTTATCAACATTCCAGACCCTCACCTGGAACAAGTGAAGGGATATCACCTAGGATTAAGAGCAGATAGAGAAAGGCCTGAAAACACAAGCTTGGATTCAGTTTCTGATTTAATTTAAGGCACTCTACATCAAAACCTACTGATAGTCATAAACTAAATAAACTATTTCCAGATGTACATAAGATTATCTAGAGATTTTTAAATTTTGCGAACAAAATATTCGGTGTTTAATGAAAAATCACCATACTTAAAAAGAAACAGAATCAGTGGAAACAAAAAAAGAGATTTGCATTGTTATTCACATACAGATTATAAGAAATATAAACTGCAAACAAAACCTTGTAATTATTATTTTTAGCAAAATAATGATTCCAGAGGGCAAAAATTTCAGAGAATTGGGATCCATAAAAAATACGGTGGCAACTCTAGAGCCAAACAATATAATACCTGTAATTAAGAGCTCAGTAGATGAGTTTAACATCAGAAAGAAGAGACTAAGGAGATGAATAGTGTATTGAAAAAATGGGCCAATAGAAAATACCTAATCTGGAACATAGAAAGTCACACAAATGGAAAATACAGAAAATAAAACAACAGACAGGTGATAGTTGAAAGAATTTTAACCTAAGTATAATCAGAGTTCTAAAAGCTGTGTGGAGAATGGGACATTCAACCAGATTCAGGATAAACTAAGAACTCCAATAATGTAAAGAAAACCTACCAGACTTCTTTATTGTTGTGATGACTATATGTGATGGTTTGCATAAATAATACTGAGTTATGAATGTATGTTTATTTTTTTCTGGTGTCATATTTAATGCTACTCTTTCCCTCCTAGAAGTTTCCAAATTGGAAAAGTGCATTACAGTTAAATGATTAATAGTCATAATAGTCAATCTAATGAAAACATTTTCTAATTAGGGACATTAAAGCTTACCGTTGAGTTCTCAAAAGAAACAAAGGGAGCCAAAGGAAAATGGATTGACATCTTTGAAGGTCTGAAAGAAACTGCTAGCCCTGAAAATTAAACCTAGCAAACACATGTTTGAAAAATGAGGACAAAGTAAAGATCTTCTCAGAGTCAAAAATTGAGAGAATATACCACCAACTTGGCTTTTTGTTCAGGAATAAATTAATGAGAGAGAATAGAAAACCCAAAAAAGAGTTATGAACATGTGGTTGTAGTTTATGACACAGGTGAAACTACAGTGCAGTGAAGAAAAAAAAAGTAAAAGGTACTGGATGAATTGAATATTTATTAGAAAAAAAAAGAAATTTGGGGGCGCCTGGGTGGCTCGGTCGGTTGAGTGTCCGACTTTGGCTCAGGTCATGATCTTGCAGTTTGTGAGTTTGAGCCCTGCGTCAGGCTCTGTGCTGACAGCTCAGAGCCTAGAGCCTGCTTCAGATTCTGTCTGTCTCTCTCTCTCTCTGTGTCTCTCTCTGCCCCTCTCCAACTCATGCTCTACTCTCTGTCTCTCTCTGCCCCTCCTCCACTCATGCTCTGACTCTCTCTCCTTCGGAAATAAATAAATATTAAAAAATTATAAAAAAACGAAAAAAAAAGCAATTTTGAATTGTAAAGTTAAAATTGCCAGTTGCTCGCTTTAAAGATCTAAAAACAAAACAGAGAGTGGATTCTGAGGGCTAATGAGGTTCTACTTCTTGACCTAGGAGTGGTTACCCAGGTCTACTCCTTTTGAGAAAATTTAGGAAGTTGTACAATTCTGATGATATACTTTTCTGGCATTAAGTCATGCTTCAAAAATGTTTACTTACAAAAACCAAATGACAAACTAGAAAATATATTTTCAGCATATGTATATTAATACCTGTATTAGTATTCTCAGGCTATCATGAAAAAGTAACACAAACTGGGTGGCTTAGACAGCAAAGTTTATTTTCTCACAATTCTGGAGGTTGGAGGTCCAAAACCAAGGTGTTTTCCGAGTTGGTTTCTTCTGAGGCCTCTCCACTTGGCTTGTAGATGTTCATTTTCTCCCTGTATCTTCACATGATTTTACTTCTGTTCATGTCTGTGTCTTTCTTATAACACCAGTCGTGTTGGATTAAGGCCCATCCCAATGACCTCACTTTAACTTAATCACCTCTTTCAAAGACCCTATCTCCAGATACAGTCACACTCTGATGGACTAGGGATTAAGAATTCAACATATAAATTTGGTGTGGAGGGGATACAATTCAGTCCATAACAACCTCATTAAATAAAATTAAAATAAGACCATATAAAGGTAATAATTTGATAAGTAATGCTTTTCACAAAATGAAAAAAAATTATAAATGGCTGAAAACATAATGGTAACTTTAAGTTATAATTTTAAAAGAAAGTATACTTTAATGTGATTGTTATCCCCCTCATTTTGGTTAAAGTGAGAGAGAGAGAGAGAAAGAGAAGGAGAAGGAGGAGGAGGATAAAGAAAAGGATGAGGAGAAGGGAAGAGAAAAGAGTGAGAAAATTCATGAGAGTGAAATAATATGGCCATTTTGATAGTTCTTTGAGCATATAAAATGGTACCTTTTTTTAGAGTGTAAATTTACAATATTAGTGTTTATGTGTATCTTCACACTTATGTAGTTAGTGTTTATATGTATAAATATGTACATGTATATTTAAAAGTGAAAATACAAACACATAAGATATATGTACACATAGATATTTGTAAATATGTGTATATACATACATATGTGTATATAGTATAGGATAATACACAGAATTACATAAAAATCTTAAGATAAATGCTCATTGCTGTACAATGTATATTTTAATGGCATTCTGACTGTTTTTATTTCTTTGTATTTTTACCCCAGAATTTTCAATAATAATTATATGTTATAATAAGAAACAAAAACAATCTACTAAAACACTTTTTCCTCTTACTTCTTTTGAGATTACTGAAATATAACAAATGATTTTCAGTCATGACAGGGATTTAGTAAATGAATTTACATGCTGGTTGAAGGGAAATATCATGGATTTCTTGAGGGGAAAACACTAAGTGAGTCTATGGGAGCTTCAAAATTTCATTGAGTATATTGCTGGTTTTGATAGCTATGGGTCTGTATTCTTAATTGAAGTACCACCACACAGCTGTGGAGCAAATGAGAAGCAGGCTACCTGGGAAGTTGAGAAGAAAAGCCCCAAGGAATAAAACTCTCAGATGTTAGAGTTGGACCTTTGGGGCAATAAAGGAATCCTAAATCAGCCTCACCAGAGGACCATGTTAGATGTGAAAAATAATATATCTGTCATCACTTCTTGGTGGAAAGTGATGAGTAGAATTAATAGAATAATTGTTTCCAAGGAAAAGGAGATAAACAGCAGATAGGTAAATAGATGTATCTGTATTATAGAGAGAGATATTGTATACAGATACATATATTTTTTTATAGTTATTTTTACCTGAACAATACAGGAATATGTAAACTGTGTCTTTTACTACCAGACCCCCAAGTTAACCAATATACATAATTTAGCAGATACATTTCTAATGATCTTTCTAATCTTTATATTTATATGGTAATATAATAACAAAAAAGTTACCATAAGAACTAGCATTCTAGCATTTCCTGTGTGCCAAGCACTATGAAAAATATTACGTAATATCTTCCTAACAACTCCTATGATAAATACTACTGTTTTCTTAATTTTATAGATGAATGAATTAAACCACAGAGAAGTTAAGTAAGTTTCCTTATATCATACAGCTACAAATTGGCTTAACAAGGATTTGAACCCAAACATCTGGCACCAGATCGCTCATTCGTAACCATTAGGAGAGGTGATTAGTAATTTACTTATTCAGTAAACATTGTTGAGCAGTACTATGTTCCAGGCACAGTTTTAGACACATGGGAATATAGCAGTGAGTTCTCTGCCTTCATGGAATTCATGAATTAGTGGGAATTCAATTAGTAAGCAAGACAACTGGGACATATAAAGAAACAAATGGTAAAGGATTAGGGTCAGAGTACACATAAAAATAGGATAGCCATAGAAGAGTTCATTAAGAAAGTGAAATTTTAATGAAGACCTTTAAGAATTGAGGAAGTTAAGCAAGATATTATGATGGGAAAGATTATTCTAGGCAGTGGGAATAGCAAGTGTATATACCCTGAGGTGGGAAGATGACTTGCCCATCTCTAAGGCAAATTGCACAAGTGAGTAAATTAGCATGATTGGGCTAGACCCAAGTTCTATATTCACTCGGGTAAATCTTTTTCTTAGTCTTTCTAAAGAAACATAGTCATTTACCAAAGTGGTTGTACACTAAGAATGTGAACATACTTAGACTTTATGGAGATGACTGGGCTCTGCTCTGAATTTACACTAATCTAATGTGCAACAGATGTTCACCTTTCAGAATGGGAGAGCTCATAAAGATCAATTGATAAGTTTAAATTTGACTAGATTTACTCACATATAGCTATGTGAATCTGTGACCCACAAATACTTATTTTGCCAGTTTCTGACCTCTTAGGTAGAATGTACAACCTCCATTCAACCTTTCAAAAAACCACTTCACCCTCATGACCTGGAAGAAGGACCATTAATACAAGAAATGTTAAATGAAACCTTTATATTATCCCCTCCTATCAAAATAGTGTTACATACATGTTCATATAGGAATTCATTTTTACATGATTAGAGAAAAACCTTCAGGCTGCCTCACCATTAAATATGGAAACAGGGGAAATTCTTTTTATATTTAGTAACTGTATCACCTGATATAGTGTTGTTGTTGGGTTTTTTTCTTTTTTGGTGGTATATGTATTTCCTTTTTAAAATAATGAGAATTATGTACTGAGAGAAATTGAAAATATACCAAAATATTTAGAATGCAATTAATAGTACTGAAAAGGACATTTATGGGACTATGTGCTTAAACAGAAGAGAGGACAGGTTTCAAGTCCTTAAGTTCCTACCTTAAGAAAACAGAAAAAGAAGAGCAAAATAAACCCAAAGTAGGCAGAATGAAGGAAATAATAAAGTCAGAACTCAATAGAATTGAAACAAGAAAACAGTAGAGAAAATGAACAAAACCAAAAGCTACTTCTATTTATTTATTTATTTATTTATTTATTTATTTATTTATTTATTTTTTGAGAGAGGGAGAGAGAGAGCATGCTAACGTGAGTGGGGAGGGGCAACGAGAGACAGAGAATCCCAAGCAGGCTCTGTGAAATTAGCTTAGAGCCCAACGTTGGGCTTTCAATCTCATGGTTCCTAAGATCATGGCCTGAGCTAAAATCAAGAGTCAGACACTTAATGGACTGAGCCACCCAGGCACCCAAAACCAAAAGCTTCTTCTTTGAAATAACAAATAAAATTAACAAACCCCTAGTTAGGCTACCCAACAACTCTATATCTCTCTTTGCCTCTCTGTCTCTCTCTATCCATTGATCACACAAATAACTAATATCAGAAATGAAAGGTGATCACCACTACTAACCCCATGGACATTAAAACTAAAATATAAAATGAGAAACTCTATGCCCAGAAATTTGATAATTTAAAAAAAAAAATTTTAACGTTTATTTATTTTTGAGACAGAGAGAGACAGAGCATGAGTGGGGGAGGGTCAGAGAGAGAGGGAGACACAGAATCTGAAACAGGCTCCAGGCTCTGAGCGGTCAGCACAGAGCCCGACGCGGGGCTTGAACTCACGGACCGCGAGATCATGACCTGAGCTGAAGTCGGGCGCTTAACCGACTGAGCCACCCAGGCGCCCCTAGAAATTTGATAATTTTGATGAAATAGGCCAATTCCTTGAAAGATACAATCTACCAAAATTCATGCAATGAGAAACGGATAATATAAATTCACCTACATAGATTAATAAAGAATTGAATCAATAATTACTACTAATCTTCCAAAAAAAAGAAAATACTAAGAAAAGATGGGTTCACGCGTGAGTTTTGCTAACATTTGAGGAAGAAATGATACCAATTCTCTACATTCTTTTCCAGAAGAGATTTTAACTCATTTGATGAGGCCAGAATTACCATAAAACTAAAATGAGATAAATTAAGAGAATAGAAAATTAAAAACCAGTTATTTCTCATGAACGTAGATAAAAATTGTCAACAAAATAATTATCAAATCAAATCCAACAATGTATAAAAATAATTATATATTATTATCAAGTGGGATTTATTACAATTATGTAAGTCTGGTTTAACATTAGAAAATCAACCAGTAAAATCCACAGTGTAATCTGCATCAGTAGATGCAGAAAAGTATTTGACAAAGTCCAGTACCCCTTCATGAATAAAAACTCTAAGTGCTAGGAATAGAATGAGACTTTCTTGACTTGAAAAAGAACATGTACAAAAACCTTCAGCAATAGAATGCTTCATTGTTAAAAGTTGAATGTTTTCCCTTTAAGACTGGTAATGAGACAAGAATGTTTGTTCTCACCATACTTATTCAAAATGGTGCTGGAAATTCTAACCAGCACAATAGGGCAAGGCAAGAAAAAGTGTAAAAAACATACAAATTGCGTAGGATGAAATAAAACTGTTCTCATTTGCAAAGGACATTATAGTCTGCATGTAAAACCCTGAGTAATATTCAGAGGAACTCCTACAACTAAGTGAATTCAGCAACGTCTCAGGATACAAGATTAACACAAACAAATCAATCTTATTTCTACATATTAATAATGAATATATGGGTACCAAAATTAAAAAAAAAAACTTTTACAATGGATACAATGAAAATTAAATGCTTGGATATATCTAACAAAACATGTAGGAACTATATGTTGAAGATTACAAAATCCTCATGAAAGATATCAAAAAAGACCTAAATAAATGGAGTGAAATACCGTGTTCATGGATTAGAAGACTCAATGTTGGTAAACTGTCAGTTCTCTCCAAATTGATCTATAGGCTTAATTCAATTTCTATTAAAATCTTAGCAAGTGTGCCTGGGTGGCTCAGTTGGTTAGGCATCTGACTTTGGCTCAGGTCATGATCTCATGGTTAGTGGATTCGAGCCCCACGTCGGGCCTGTGCCTGGAGCCTGCTTTGGATTCTGTGTCTCCCTCTCTCTCTGCCCCTCCCCTACTTGTGCTCTAGCTCTTTCTCTTTTAAAATAATAAAATAAACAATAAAATTTTTTTTTTGAAAAGAAAAATTTTGGCAAGTTCTTTGTAGACATTTTAGGTATATTCTAAAAATTATATGGACAAGAACAAGACCTATTATAGATATAACAATTTTGAATAATAGTAATGAAGTAAGATTAATTACTCTACCAATGTTAAGGTGTACGGTTACAATTATCAGCGAATTTTGGTACCAGAAGAGGGATAGATAGATCATTGAAATAGCTCAATGGAAAAGAATAGAAAACCCAGAAGTAGTTTTGCACAAATATGCCCTACTGATTTTTTACTAAACAAAATTGATGAAACAAGATTGGCGCAACAACAATCTATCCAATGGAGGAAGAATAGCATTTTCCAAAAATTGAACATGCATAGACTGTACCCCCACCCCTTCCAAAAAACCCTCAGACTTTATACTTTATACCAAAATTAACTCAAAGCTGATCATGGAGTTAATCGTAAGCATGAAAATATAAAACATTTACAAAAAGTAAAAAAGAAGAATATTTATTGCTAGGCAAAATGTTCTTAGACTTCCTTAGCCTTAAATGCATGATCTGTATGAATGAAAAATTGATAAATTGCCCTTTTTGAGATTAAAAACTTTTACTCTATGGAAAACCCTATTAAAAAGGTGAATAGATAAATTACAGATTTGGAGAAAATGTTTGCAAACCACATTTCTGACAAAGGACTGGTATCTAGAATATATGAAGAACTCCCTAAACTCAATAGAAAAATGTAAAAAAATTCAATTAGAAAATGAGCAAAATACATGACTAGACATTTAACTGTAAGGTAAATACGGGAAGTAAATATATTCACTAAAAATGTTAAACATCATTAGTCATTAGGGAAAAGTAAATCAAAACCACAGCTAACACTATCTGCCTATCAGATTGGCTAAAATAAAGAATAATAATACCAGATTATGGTGAGGTTACAGAAAAATTGGATCACTTATACACACTACTAGTGGAAATGTAAAATAGTATACCCAGTCTGGAAGATTATAATAGTTTCTTAACCAATTAAACATATAATTACCATGTGTCCTGGTAAATTTAATCCTGGGCATTTGTCCCAAAGACCTAAGACTTATATTCATACAAAACCTATAACAAATGCTTATAGTAGCTCTGTTTATAATATCCCCCAGATGAAAGCAACCCAAATGTCCTTAGATAGGTGAATGGTAAAACAATCTGTGGCAAATCTATACCATGGAATACTACTTGGAAAAAAAAAAAAAGTATTGATAACACAAAACTTATTTGAATCTCCAGATAATTGTGGTAAGTAAAAAAAGGCCAATCTGAAAATACAGTATGATTAAATTTATATAACACTCTTGAAATGATTGGATTATAGAGCCATACAACAAAGTTAGTGATTGGTAGGGCTTACAAAATAGAGGGAGAGAGGTGGATGTGGCTTATAAAAGGGTAGCATAAGGCATCCTTGTGATGAAACTGTTACTTTGAATGTGATGATAGTCATATGATTCTACCTATAAAATAAAGTGGCACAGAACTCAATACACACACACGCGTATGCACACACAAATTAAAATTGCTGAAATGCAAACATGGATGGTGGATTCTATCAATGTCAATTTTCTGGTTGTGTTTTCTTACTCTAGCTATGCAAGATGTATTATTCTCTGTATTATGTCTTAGAACTGAATGTGAATTTACGATGATCTCAAATTAAATACTTTTAAAAGGACTTAAACATTAAAAAGAAAGCTTTTATAATTTAAAACTTTTAATACCTTTAAAAACAAAATGAAGACTACAAAATATTCCAGATTAGAGCATAGATAATTATATATAATTCAACTTTACACAAAGCTTCAATTTATAATATCTTAATTACTAAACTGTTATTTTAAGTTCTATTTTATAATGTCAGTGAAGAAAAAAATTGAAGATAATTTTTGTATGTCTGAATTCTTTTAAATATCTACCAGAAAATGATGAAAATGTGACATTTTGCTCCTAAGAGGGCCATCTATTTGTACCTCAAGCAAATTGCAAACATGTGAAACTCTTCCTAATTGAATTGTTTTATTAAGGTAGTTGTGAAAGTTTAATTCATGCAAGTGACATTTAGTAAAATATCTTTTCCCATTCGTTAGCTTGTTTATCCTTACTCAACGGTGTACTACAACAAATTTACCACAAAGAGTAACTTGAACGGTTGCTTGTTTTTAAGGACATTTTTATTTGCTGTTTTTACATTTATAAATGTCTTAATGCTGGCTCTAGTAATTTTTCATTAGAAAAATGAATCTCTTAGATAACCGATTAAACAAGACAGTCTGTAGTGTCTTTAACTGCTAGCCATATGTAGTTCTGTTTATTTTGCAATCACCTAGCACATAATCATATTCAGCTATATTACCAATGGCAATAAAAATTCACTTAGAATGTACATGCTAAATGCTGCTTCTGTTATCTCCTGGTTTAGAATCAGAAAAGAAACAACCTGAAGTCATTGATATTCATTTCAGTGCACTCAAAAGACATTAATATTTGAGGTGCCTAATAAAGTAAGTATGAATTATAAAGAATTAAGACAAGTTTGTATAAAATGGACTTTCTTCCAAACTCTTATGATTGGGTCTAGTGTGTCAAGAGGAGTATATACCATGGGGCGCCTGGGTGGCACAGTCGGTTAAGCGTCCGACTTCAGCCAGGTCACGATCTCGCGGTCTGGGAGTTCGAGCCCTGCGTCAGGCTCTGGGCTGATGGCTCGGAGCCTGGAGCCTGTTTCCGATTCTGTGTCTCCCTCTCTCTCTGCCCCTCCCCCACTCATGCTCTGTCTCTCTCTGTCCCAAAAATAAATAAATACGTTGAAAAAAAAAAATTAAAAAAAAAAAAAAAAAAAAAGAGGAGTATATACCATTGATATACCCAGGTAGAATGACCTGTGAGGACCATGTACAGATCACAAACTTACCAATCCATATTCCGACTTCTTTCCCCTAAATTTCCCTTATTTTGTTGAGAAGGTCAGAACCTCAGGTCACCATTAAGCCTCTGATAGCCATCTTGGAGCTCTGATGTCAAGCTATGAAGGCAGTTTTTCTGGCTTTAGCATTTGCCTATTGACAGGCTCCCCAGGAAGCTGTGCTGAAGATTATAAATTGCCCTTGAGCTAGTCATACAATTTATCTTCCAGAAGCCAGGGTTGAATGGCTATTTTATTTTCTTTCATTCACTTTCTTTTTATTCTTTATTATTTCCCCTAAATTTTATTCTATTTATGTAGAGGTAAATGCAAATCACCATCAATGGCAAAGACCCTTTTTATTGCTATGCTTATATTTACATGATCCAACTTTTCATTTATTTTCATTAATGAATGTGAGCTCTCCCTCAAATCACCCATTCTTCCTTTGAAATACACTTATAAAGAATGAAAATCATAATATTCTCCATGTAATTCATTTGATTTTTCCTAGTTTTTCAAAATACTGTAGTGTATAACTGAGGGAAAATAATTTGTACCAGTATTGTTATTGAATCATGTTTGGAATGTTACTGGGACATATATGAAATTTCCAGTTCACTCTGTTTACTTCACAAAGACTAAATACACTTGAATTTGTGATAATTTTTTCATAAGAGATGTTGTCTAGGGTTAGGCAAAATCTATTAGTTATCCAAAGTATAAAAAATATATGTTGAAAAATTAACTTGCATGAAAGTGACATACTTTACTAAAATGGGAATATGTGGAATTCAATGTTAATAAGTTTAATCAATACCTTAAAAAATTTTTTAACATTTGTTTATTTTTGAGAGAGACAGAGACAGAGTGTGAGCGGGAGAGGGGCAGAGAGAAAGGGAGACAGAATCTGGAGTAGGCTCCAGGCTCTGAGCAAGCTGTCAGCACAGAGCCCCACACGGGGCTCGAACCCACAAACTGAGAGATCATTACCTGAGCCGAAGTCAGACACTTAACCAACTGAGCCACCCAGGCACCCCAATCGATAACCTTTAAAGGAGTGTAAAGTTTTATTGGATGAGTTTCCATACACTTAAATCATTTTTGAATTCTAAAACTGTATTTCACGTGTTTGAATATGAAAATGGAAGTGCTTTGTAGAAATTTTAATAGCCAATGCAATTTTATTTTAGTTGCTTTAATGTGTTTAACATTTAATACTGTTTTGAACTAGAGACTTTTTTTTCATGTTAGTAGCCCCAGACTATTCTTCAGCAAATCTTGTGTACTAGAGCAACTCCTCATTAAACAGAGATGGCTTCTGACCATTTGTCTTCTCTTAAACTATAACTTTTTACAAGCCTTAGATATGGTGTCATTTTTTTCATTTAGAAGATTTAAGTGTTTTCTTATATATCTAAACAATCTCAAACTTACAAAAACAAGAGATAAAGAAAAATTATTCCTGAGTTATTTGACAACAAGTTATTAACTTAATGCCCATCATCACTGAATACTTCAGGATGTATTTTCTACATAAAAGGACATTCCCCTACATAACTGCAGTGGGACCAATATAATAAATAAATTTACATTGATACATTACTATCATCTGATCTTTACAGCCTGTTCCATTTTACCAATTGCCTCTCCATTATTTGTTAATAGAGAAGGTGTCAACTTCAGAATCTTAATTTAGATGTCATACTTCTTTAATCTCCTTCATTCTGGAGCTGTTTCTCAGCCTTTCCTTGACTTTCAGTAGCTTAATACATTTGAAAATTACAGCTTAATTGTGATACTACCTTACGATTATATGCAGGTTGAACTTTTTGACGAGAATATCACAGATACGTGTTGCATGGTCTTCGTTGCATCCTATCAAGTAGCACAAGATTTCCGTTTGTATCATGATTGATGATGTTCACTTTGATTATTGATTAATGTGTTGTCTGCCAGACTTCAACACTGAAAACTTATTTTTGCTCCTTTGTAAATGTGACTTAGAGAAAGGCACTTTAAAAATATATAAATATCTTTACTCATTAAACTTTCAACTTATTTATTTATTTACTCTTACATCTGTATTATGGGTGAAGGAAAAAAACAAATCCCAGTTTGCCCAGGATTGAAGGGTTTCTCAACATGCAGGGCTTTCGGTACTAAAAGTCAAACTGTATTGGGCATATGTACTTGTCTTTATATTGAAAAATGTTCCTATTTATATGGAGTAAATACATAGACATGAAATGCCTGGGAATGATGATAATTATATGCTTAATATTTTATGAGACTTCCAAGTATTTTTCCGAAGTAGCTGTTCCATTTTAAGTTCCTACCAACAATGTATTACATTTTAGCAGCATCACATCTACTACAAAACTTTGTATAGACAGTTCTTTAAAAAAAAAGAAAGTTTATTTGTTTATTTTGAGAGAGAGAGAGACAGAGACTGAGTGTGGGAGGGGCAGAAGGAGAGGGAGAGAAAGCATCCCAAGCAGGCTTCATGCTCAGCACACAGAGCCAGACTTGGCTCAAGGTCATGACTTGAGCTGATATTGAGCCAGATCCTCAACTGACAGAGCCACCCAAGCACCTCTGTATAGACAATTCTTAACTTTTTAACCATTTCAATAAATGTGTAATAATGTGAAGTTACGATTTTGATTTGCATTCCCTTGATGACAAATGATGTTAAACACTTTTTCATGTGTTTATTGGTCAATTTATCTGTCCAAATATTTGTACTTTTTTAATGGACTGTTTGCCCTCTTATAAATGGTTCATAAGATTTCTTGATATATTCTGGCTACAAATATGTCACATATATGTACTGAAACTATTCCCATTTGGCGGCTTGAATTTTTGTTTCCTTAATGGCATCTTTTGAAGATAAAGTGTTCCTATTTTGAGACTCCAATTTCCTAATTTTTCAATTCGGACTTGCATTTCTTGTGTCTTACCTAAGAAATCTTTGCCTATCGAAGGCAATAAAAATGTTCTTTTATGTTTTCTTCAGGAAGTTTTTATAATATTAACTTTTAATTTTAGTCTCTGATCTGTTTCAAGTTAATTTTTGTGTGTGTTCATTTTTCTCCTAAATATAAAACCAAATGGTTCTAGCATGAGTTTTTGCAAAAACTTTTCTTTTGTCATTGAATTGCCTTAACATCTTTGTCACAAATCAATTAAAAACTTATGGTTGGGTCTGTTTCTGAATTCTGTTCTGTTCCATGTATCTGTTCCACATATCTCCATTCTTTCACCTATATCATATCATATCAGACCACTGGATACTTGTTTTTCACAACCTCTTTGGTTCTAGTGGGTCATTTATTTCTATAAAATTTTAGAATCACCATTAATTTCTCCAAAAGTATCTGTAGTAATTTTGATAGTTATTGTCTTGAATCCATAAAGTGATTGATTCTCCCAAAATATAATGAGATGCATTCAATTTTAGTGTCCTTTAACTTGAGTTGGCAGTGTTCTGTAGATTTTGGTGTGGAGATACTGCATGGCTTTTGTGAATTTATTCCTAAGTGAATCCGTTTCTTCTATAGTGAAGGAAACTTTTAAGTTTTATTTTTCAGTTCTCTGCTATTTTAAAAAGTATACACTTCTTACAAGCAAAATATATATATTCTAACTTTTGATATCCCTTTCTATTAATTATATCATCTGTATCATACTTGGGTCAATTTTTATTGTTTGTCTTATTGTAATCAGGAGTCCTATTTTCTGCTTCTTTTCCTGCCATAGTTTTTAGTAGGAGGCCTGAGATCATAGATTTTCCTTATGGGTGCTGGATATTTCTGCATGCTATAAATATTCTTGAGTTTGTCCTTGGATGCTATTAATGTCTTCAGAAGCACTTTAAAACGTTAGGCCTTGCTTTTAAGCTTCTCAGTGGGGCCAGTGCATTTACTTCATCTAAGATTGTTTACCCTCCCATCTGAGACAAAACCCGTCTGAGTATTTGAGCCAATGCCTCATGCAGTGCGAGGTTTTCTAATCTGGCTTTTGTGAACAAACATTATTCTTGGTAGTTTGTGAGCTGGGATTGCTTTTCCCTTTAATCCTTTCAGATAACTCTTATTGTTCCATTGTCTAAAAATGTCTTTACTTCATATTCATTCTTGAAAAGTAATGTCATTGAATATAGAATTCTGAATTGGCACATTTATTTCCTTTTTATTTCAGCACTGCAAAGATATTATTTCACTGTCTTTTGACCTCCATGGTATCTGTTAAGAGGTAAGTGATCATTCCCATTATGTTTCATGTTTCTATAGTATATAATTTTTATATGAATTTTTTTTATTGCTCCTCCTTTCCTAAAATCTTTCTGCTTTCGTTCACTCTCCATAGCTCTCACTTGAGGTTCCCTCCAAGATTTTATAACTATTATTTGCTGCAGAATCAGCTTATTGAGAATTTGCATCCCATTAGAGGTACCTCCTTTTGTACTTAGGCAGGGAGATAATAGAGGGCGGGGAGATGACATATTTAAAGTATTTTAAAAAATAAAATAATAAAGATAAATAAAAAAGACTACCAACCAAGAAACCTATTTCACAAAAACCATCATTCAAAAATGAAAGAATAATTAAGACATTACTAAACAAAAACTAAGAGAATCCAGTGTTTGTATATCTGCCCTATTAGAAATGCTAATGGGAGTTTTTCAGGCTGAACTGAAAGGACAATAGATAATAACTCATAACTGCATGGAGAAATAAAGAGTGGTGAAGATGATGACACATTTAAGTATTAACGTTAAAATGTATATAATCTTGTTTGAAACTCTTCTGTATTCTCATTTAAAAGACAAGTGCATAAAACACTAACTATAAGGCTATATTGATGGGCTATGATGTATAAAGATGCAATTGGTGTGACAATAGTATTACAAAGGAGGGTGGAAGGAAGGGAACTCTACTGGAGGAAAGACTTTGTGTACTAATAAAATTAAGTTGATATTAATTAAATGATGTTGTTTTAAATGTTGGAAGTTAATTGGAATCCCAAGGGCAACTACTAAGAAAAGAACTCCAAAAAAAGAGACAGAGAAGAAACAACACAGGAACTAGAATGATATATGAGAAAACATCTACTTAAAATAAACATCTATGTAAAATCAGAGGTTGCTAGAATTGGTTTTTAAAACCCTGACTCACTGTATCTTATTCAGATTCCAAGAGAGCTGGAGTGGTAATCCTAATATCAGATGAAATATATATTAAGAAAATATTACTAGAGAAAGAAAAGACATTTTATAATGGCAAATGTTTCAATAAATTAAGAAGATGTAGCAGTTAAAAAAAAAGATGTAACTATAATAGCCATATATGAACGTAATAGCAGACCACAAAACATGAAGCAAAACTGATAATTGAAAAATACATAATTAAACAACATCCCTGTATTGCAAAAGGTGAAAAGATTTTAAATCAATCATCTAAACTTCCAAGTTAAGAAAATACAAAAAAAAAAAAAAAAAGCCAAGTTATACACTAAGTAAACATAGGAAAGGAAATAATAAAGACTAGAATGGAAGTAAATAAAACAAGGAAGAAAATAGTGGTGGATAAAATAATCAAAACTAAAGATCTTCAAAAATATTAACAAATTTAACAAATCTTTAGTTAGACTGGCAAAGAAAAAGAAGAGAGAAGACCCAAATTACTAAAATAGAAAATGAAAGACAGAACATTACTTCTGACATTACAGAAATAGAAAGGTCATAAGGGAGTAATGTCAAGAATAGTATATCAATAAATTAGGTAACTTAGATGTGCCAGTTTTTTTTCTGTGATGTTTGGCAGGAGCAGAATAGCTTTCATTGAAAAGTTTTTTCATCTTGTTAAGCATCCTCTTTTCTTGTCCTTTGGCTAAGAAATAACAGGTTTGTTGTTGTTGTTGTTGTTGTTGTTGTTGTTGTTGCTGTTGTTTGGGTCTGCAGTAAGTTGATATTTCCAGATTGCCTTCTTCAGCTCCAGTGCTGAGATATATGAGATAAAAAGAAACCCTGAGGGAACTTTGTGCCATTTCTTGTGTCCCAATGTCCCTAGCGGGTCTGTCTTCTCTTTACACTTTAGATTTTTTTTTTCTGCTTTGTATGTAATCCTCAAGATTCTTAGTTAATCATAAATTAAGTATTATAGATGGTTAAATAAATGATTTGGATTAAGGAGTGTACTTACTGTGATGAGCACTGAGTGTTGTATGGAAGTGTTGAATCATTGAAACTAATATTATGCTGTATGGTAACTAACTGGAGTTTAAATAAAAACTTCAAAAAAGTATTAGAAATATGTCTCTTCCATCTTCCTGGAGGTGTAAGCTTCCCTCAGTTTTAAATGCAATGTTAAAACCACCTGTTTGTTTTTAATATTTCTGATTTATTATTATTAGAAAACTTTACCCATGTCATATTACTATTTAGAAATTTTAAAGACTTTCTGACCTCAAGCATATTCATTTTTTGTAAATGATTCATGTGTGATAGACAGAATTGGTTAATGTCACACTTAGGGTATCTCTCTAAATATCTATTAGATAAAGTTTGTTAACTGGTTTATTGGAATCCTATATATTTTTATAATTAAAAAAATAATTTATATTTTATTTTTTTTTTATTTATTTTTTTTTTTATTTTAAATTTTTTTTTTTCAACGTTTATTTATTTTTGGGACAGAGAGAGACAGAGCATGAACGGGGGAAGGGCAGAGAGAGAGGGAGACACAGAATCGGAAACAGGCTCCAGGCTCCGAGCCATCAAGCCCAGAGCCTGACGCGGGGCTCGAACTCACGGACCGCGAGATCGTGACCTGGCTGAAGTCGGACGCCTAACCGACTGCGCCACCCAGGCGCCCCAATTTATATTTTAATCTAATGATTAGAGGGTTAGACAGTAAAACCATGGATTGCGGTGGCTTGTTTTGTTAGTGTTCTGAAAGACAAGCAAACATTTCTAATAAATTTTAACTTTATAAACGAACAATGCCGTGCAATATGAGTTGTACATGATGCCAAATGTCATATGATCACAACTAAGCAGTGGTTCTTCTCTCTCTCTCTCTCTCTCTCTCTCTCTCTCTCTGCGGGATTGTGGGTGATCGTCCCCCATGCTCAGATGCTCACTTTCAGGCCACGGTGTTTGGCAGAAATCAGTGATTTTTCAGAACATTGGACAGTGCCCACAACTGGTACTAGTGTATTTTTTGTCACTTCAAAACACCTATGAACAGTCCTTTGCTTTTCCATACAAGAGTAAGCTTAGGAATGCTTTGCTTCATTCTAGGTCAGGCTGCCTGCAGATAGAGACCCTTTCCTCTGCTGTCTTATTGCCAGTTACGTTAAATACGGTATATGGCAAGAATTTATTAATACTGTACCGTAGTCAACATTTGTGTGAGCTCATACAATGGCCCCCATGGAGAAAAAAGATTCCATTGAGCCAATAGATAGCAGTGACTCAGTTAGTGATAGTGAAAGTCTTCCTACATAATAACCCTCCTCTCTCTTGTCTGTCTCATAAGCCATGAAGGTTTTCAAAGGTGAGTGCAGGTTAACTTGTTTATTTTTCTTTGTATTTAGTATTTTCTTTATTATTTTGTATTACAGTATTGTAATCATTTTTATATGAATATTTTTGGATTGTGGAATGAATCAGCTGAGTTTCCATCATTTCTTATGGGGAAATTTGCTTTGATATATGAGTGCTTTGGATTACAAGCATGTTTCTGGAAGGGATTATGCTCGCAAACCAAGGTTTTCTGTATTACAATGTCACTATCAGATTCTAGGTCAATTTGCTTCTCCTTAGTATTCGGTTCTTAATTTTTCTTTATAGATTTCAAGTTTTGTTGTTAGGCTAATACAACATCTTAGTTTTTATCTTTAGTTTTGAACATTGTTCCTTTTATAGTGATATACTATACCTTGGTATTACTCTCATTAGTACTTGTACATGAGTATCTGTTTCTTCTGATAGCAATATTTCTTTTACAGATTTCTTTAATATTTATCTGTTATATATTTACCCATTTTTTATTCTTGGAGTTTCAAGCCACTTAATATTAGCGTTTCCTTGCATTTTTTTCATTTTATTTGATTTTGTGTATTTTAGGTGAATTTAATCCATGTTAAATCGACGTATTTAAACTAATTTGCACTATGCTTGTTGTGTTTTCTATTTGCCGTAAATTGTCTTATACTTTCTCATTTATGACCTTCCTTTCTTGTCACAGTGTGTTTTTTCATTTGGTAGATTAACTTTCTTTGTAATGGTTAACTTAACATTCTAACACTGTATATCACTCATAAGGTAATTAAAGTTATTAAGCGTATCTGTCTTCCTCACAAACAAGACAATTACCTTGGTATGCTTAAACTACTCATTGAAATATTTCCCATATTCCTTGTTACTGCCTGTAGTTTTCTCTGTAGCTATTAGTTAAACACAAAATAATTTTACATAGTCTCTATTTTTTATAGGAAATTCTGATTTATGTACATTAACATGCATATTTTATTTTACAAATTTATTTTTCAGATTCCATTTTGACAGCCGAAGCATCATTTTATTCTGAAGCCTAGCTAAGGTGTTTTGTCGCATATGAAGTGACACAGGGTTTGTCCAACTAAACAGTGAACATCTAGACTCTACTAGGTTTAGATCTGCAACTTTTATTCTGTAAATGGTATAAAACACCACTACCCACACCACCTCTCCAAACATATGTCCTAATCGACTTCTGCTTTTGTCTCCTCATCTGTTTCTCTTGTTTTTCAGTTCAGCTTTATGTTTTTATCATGTTTACAATATTTTTGTTTCTGTTGCTGGCCTGTTATTGGTGGAGTTTCTTTTGAAATCATACCACCATCAAGGGGAATTTGAGAATTTTAACTTTATTCTGCCATTTTCCTTTTAACTAGTGCTTCATCAGTTACCTGGTGATATTGTTAAAAGTTAGTGGATCTGGGTGGAGCCTAGGATTGTGCACTTCTAGCAAGCTCTCAGGTTTTGCCCCTGCAGCTGGTCGAAGGACCACACTTTGAGTAATAAAGCTTTATTTATTTCCACTGTTTTCTTGCAGAGATGAGATTGACAATTACAATATTCTGCTTATTTTGATCATGTTTGACCAAGAGCTCAATATAAGCTCTTTGTTCTTTGGGACTAGTCAAGTTTGCCCCTGCCTTGGAATTAGCCTTTTTAGGAAAGAGAGTAGGCTTTCAATCATTTAAAAATTAATTTTGAGACATTTGATGACAGGTGCACTTCCATCTCTGTTCTCTTACGTTTAAAACAAATAACTTGTCTAAATGACAAAATGTGTCAGTTTACTACTTGTAACCGATCTATACAAATTATCTCAGAAAATTAAATGGAAATTGGGATTTGTGGATAAAATATAGTAGTAGTTCATGACCAGCACATGCTCTATAATAAAGCATTTCTTTATTTTTCAGTTACAGACTTGACAGATATCTTTAATGTCAGTCAGGGAAATAGAATTGTTCTATCTGTTTCTGTAGATTTACAACAAAATTTGTGTACAAAAGCATAACTAATTCTAAGATTTGTGAAACTTTGAATAATACATTTTTGCTAAGTCTCTGTAGTAATGTGATAATGAAACCAATGCCTGACATTCATATAAAACCCTTAAAAACACATTTATGTTTCAAAGCAAAAGTCACCCTTGTCATCCTTGGCATTCAGATTTTCTCAGTTTGTGGACATTTGCTGATATTTTACCCATTCCTCAAATAACCCAAGGCTGTTCTGCCTGTTTAGTTGTCTTATTTGTATGGTAGTGTCATAACAATAAAGTTCTTATTAAAGCAACTGATTTTAATTGCGCAATGAATACTAAAAGAATGGAATCAGTGAAGTTGTGACTGCTTACATTTCATGCACATGGTACTCTGGTGGAAAAAAATTGCTGCCAGGTGGCTAGTAAATGATGAGTTTACATCATAAGTTTCTGATAGAGACCAAAATATATTAATTCATGAGTAAGAGTAAGGATTTTTAGCAGATTCTCTTTTCTTATTAGGAAAAGTCCAATTTTTCCTAAGGAGTAATATTTTACATAATCAAATGGCCTTGAGGAATTCCACCAATGTCATTTATAGGTACAAACAAGCCTTCCTCTAGCATTAGTCATACAGTGACATTGAAAACTCTTTGGCTTATATAAACATATTCATTGTATTCATTAAAGTAAAATTCCATTCCCTTTTGCTTTCAGTTCCATATGTCTCTAGTCCAGTACCAAGTCAGTGACGCAGCACAAGAATCTTGCCCCAAACACACATTTGCTTATTTTGGATCCTTTCTTGCACTGTGTCATAGAACAGCTGGTCAAGGATAGCTACCTTCTGTGGCTGTAATCCTAGTGCTTGGGGATAGTTCCTTCTATTTTAATATGAAAAAAGAAATACTGTTTTCTTTTAGACTGCTAGAATAATCTTATATCATTAAATTGTTACTATAAAATAATTAGGGAGATTATGAGAATTAGAAAACATCACTAGAACAGACTGTTGAATAGATAATGTCATGACAACATTGAAAATGGGCTTGCTTTCTCTGCTCAGAATTAATATTTGTCAGCTATCATTTCAAAATGCCAAGTTGAAAATTCCACTGACTATTTTTTTCAAATAATTAGGATTATTTAATTATAAGTAATATATATGCTGTTGATTCAGAAATAATGCATTAGAATTTCAGTATTTGTCCGTAAGAAAAATATTGACAGATTGGAAGTGAGGAGTAAAATAAAGACAAAAAAGTTATTTGTGAATAGCTGGGCCTATTTAAATATTTAATAGAGTCTATTTTAGAATTTTTGTATTGTGTTTCTTAGCTAAATATAATTGCTATTTGCATAATTTGCTGGAGGCAATTTTGAGTTTGTTGTGTAGGGACCAAAATAAATATTTCTAGTACTATTTTGGAAGCTAATTTCTTTGACTCCCACACCCCTCTTGCCTAATACAGGGTATTTTATTTACATTAAAACTACGATTTTCTAAAAGCCAGCTATAACGTGAAAATTTTAGAGGTGCAAAAAACAAAATTAAATCAGGTAACGTTAGCCTAAAATCAATAACATTTAGATTATATGCCAAACAAAATTTGTATTTTCTTTTCAAAGCTTTGATATTTCAAAATATATACCATTTTAGTATTCTATTTACTGTTTACAGGACTACAACAACAGATCATTGCTGCAGTTTATGTAAAGTAGGCCAACTGAAATGATGGTTACCAGCCTTTTAAACTACAGGGCATTGAAAAATGCCTGGGGTTTTGTTTTTTAATAATATTTGTGAAAACTGGGCTGTTTTGAAGACAGATACATAATCCTTCTCTATGCTTGGCACAGCTTGCTAAACCGAATCTAATGAAAAGAGAAAAGAAAGAGGAAGAGATAGTGAAAGGACCACATAAGCCAAAATTCTGTAAAACTCTGTGTGATGCCTCTGGAATAAATCTAGTACAGGAAACCTATGTTCAAGCACCCTGCAGAAACAGCCCTTGTTGATTTATGACCATATAGTATACATAAAAATAACTGAAATATCGTTATAGGACACAGATAAATAAGAGTAGAGATTGTTGCACACCAGTATTTCTTGGGAAGAAACATGATTAGAGCACTGAAAACAATCCAGCATGTTGAACTATAAAAAATTAAAGTTGAATCAAAAGCATCAGAGTAGGCAGCATCACAAACTCATTCTTCTTGTTTGAAGGTATAAGTTTGGGCAACTTTTGTGAAAATTCTTGAATTAGAGAGTTCTAAAAGTGTTTTTCTGGATACAGTATGTCAAACAATATTTTTAATATCAACCAACTTTTCATAGAAGTTATGCAGGAAAAAGTATTTGTTTCAGTGAAGAACGATTTTCCTCCCAGGCATAAGAAGTGAAAATCAGAAATGCAATAATTAAATCTCCAAATTCAGGGGATCCTTATTCTCTTTTCATTTAGCTACATTGGAAGAAAAAAAGAATGAAAATAATTTGAAAAAGTGAAAAGAGAAAAAGATAACAGAGGAAGGCATAAAAGGTAGTAGTTTTCCCCCCATAGAAATGGGAAAGTGGACTCAAAGCCACCAGAAGAGGGCGTAACCTCACCTGAAGCAATCAGTCTCAGAAAAATGAGTTCTAATAGATTTCTAATAATATATATCAAATATATATTCCAATTTTGGAAACATTTTATAGATTTATCTGCTTAAATAAATGTTTTAATGATATTTACACTAAAGTGAACACAATTACTTTTCATATCTTCCTTTTCACTGTAGACCTCTGTTCTTCAATATGGTAACCACTAGCTATATATTGCTTTTGAGTACTTTAAACGTAGCCGGTTTGAATTGATATGTGTAATTGTAAAGGGCCCCATATCAAAGAGTTAGGATAAAAAATGTAAAATATCTTATTAGCAATTTATATTGATTACATTGTAAAATTATAATATTTTCAATATATTGGTTTAAATAGAATATATTAAAATTAATTTTACCTGTTTCTTTAACTCCTATAATGTAGTTAATAGAAAATTTAAAATTATACACATGGCTAACATTTGTGGTACCAGTTATATTTGTATTGGACAGCTCTGGTGTTCTGACCAAGATCATCACATATGAAAGTGGGATCCATACCCAAAATCTGATAGAATTCAGTTCCTTTATAGAGACATGATATAATCATGCATGTACACTTACCTCTCAGGGACAGGGACACTTCCTTTTTTCAAACCAATCAAAATTTTAATAGATAATTATTATTTACTTTATCAGTATGAAAAAGGTGTTGTTAAGCAGTTGGGATAGTAGGTGACAAAAGAAAGACACAGACCTTCCAGTCATGATGTGTGTATTTTAGAGGAGGAGACAGAAAGTAAACAACATGAATTACAGAAATCAGCTCTCAGGTGTTACGGAGAAGCACAGTTTCTGCTTTGGATATGAAGGGGACCTAACCTAGTCAATATGTCTCTCCTGTTCCCAGGTACACCACTCTGAATATAAAAGATACTAATTTTTTAATGGAAATAAGGAAAGTGGTTATTTTATTTTTAATATTATCAGAAAATTGTGTGTTTAGCCATTAGGTTACATTTTAAAAATTATTTAATGTTCATTTATTTTGAGAGAAAAAGAGAGCAAGGGAGGGGCAGAGAGAGAGGGAGAGCGAGTGAGAGAGAGAATCCCAACCAAGTAGGCTCCACGCTGTCAGCACAGAGCCCAACACGGGAC
This sequence comes from Puma concolor, assembly GCF_028749965.1. Taxonomy (NCBI): domain Eukaryota; kingdom Metazoa; phylum Chordata; class Mammalia; order Carnivora; family Felidae; genus Puma; species Puma concolor. Next base: position 27,071,005 of record NC_141668.1, on the reverse strand, counting down.
TCAAACTCATGGACCTGAGAGATCATGACATGAGCCGAAATCAAAAGTCGATGCTTAATGGTCTGAGCCACCCAGGTACTGCGGAGTAACTTACCCAGTAAGTTACATTTTTGAGTTAATATATCACATTTCAGGAAGTTTAAAATTTTAAAAACTGTATGTCAACGAAACTGTATATAGTCAAGACTTAATATAATCTGATTTTGTCTTTGAATAGTGGCCATACAATCTAGAAAATAAATGGTATCATTATATTTCTTTGTAGATTAGGCACTTTCATTATGCCTTTTAGGCTATGCTAAAGTTGAACTTTTTTCAGGTAAAAATCAGAGACATTTTGTCTAGGGAAGTGTATCACAGATTCATTTGCTGAGATTGATAGAACTGCTGTATTAATGTACTACATTCATTTCAATTTTGCAAAGCACATTGAAGTATGCATTGCTAGTGAGGGGCAACACATTGGAAATATCATGTATTGTGATTTATGTCAATAAACCGTTTCCCATGTCTGTTACTGTGTGTTTTCACATGTTGTCTACTGGCTTATGTTTCCAAACGTTGTAACCATCTTGCCCCTATCCAACTAGTGTAGTCTCTACTCTTCAGAAACCCTTATGGCTTATATCTATATAGATTTTCTTATAGGTGTGCTTCTACCATACATTATACTTTTATATTTGTTTACCTTTTCTTACTATACCCTAATATGCATGAAATGGCAGTTTATGAGCTTAATAGATCAGTGTCTTAATATATATCATTATTTCATAGAAACAGTGGTTTTCAGTACATGTTTATTGCATACGTGACTAAAGATTCATTTAAAAGAATGAAAATTTACTTTTTAGCAGGCATTTTTGTAGGCATTGTATATAGAAGTAAAAAGAGAAACAGAAGTATAAAATCTCAGTGATGTAAAAAGGTTTATATAGTCAGTGTATGTGAAAGCATTAATACATATAGATATCATAGAGGAATTTAATGCATAATATATATTCATATTGAAACCTCCAGGAAAACAAGGAGCTAAATGTTCTCTTGCATAATAGGCTTATTCTTTGTCTTGTAGAGAAAGTATTTAATAACTTTATTGATCTTGGTTATGGCAAATAACTTTTAAAACATACTGTTGGACAGGACTGTTGTTAAAGGTATGTGCATAAACTCGAACTTTATTTGATGCTGAAATAATGTTATTCTGGATATGTCTGTAAGTGTTTTTATAGAACATGATAGAAATAATCCTTAAAAAGTCAATGAAACAACCAAAAATCTATTGAAAGAATTTGCTGCTTGTAATTTATTAAGTGGGTTCTAGTTTTCAGGTACTAAAATGAAATAAATCACTCCATTTGTCTTAGCAGAGTAAGAGAACTCAGCAATTATTAAGGAATAAAAACATGAATTGATAAGTTGGAGATGTTTAGCGGGACTTATAACTCAATATTTTTGCTATATTTATTAATAGTAAGGAAAGCATGTGAAGAGACTGAGAGTGAAAGTTTAGACTCAGATGAGCCAAGAAATAAAAATAAAACAGTGAAAATTTAAAAAGGTAAAAGTTTGCAAAAAGTATTCTTTGTCAGTGGGAAGTTACCCTTTTTCCAGCTTTTTATTTTCTTAACTTTTATTAAAGCACACCTTTCTAGTTTTATTTCTGTTCTGCTCCAATGTACTTATTTAAGAAATATATAATGAGTAGCTAGTTCAGTAAGTAATATGGGCACTTGTGATGTGTCAGACACATGATAAAATATAATATCATTTAATAGTCAACCATATATTATAAGTGTAGATACCCCCTGTCCCTTATATAGGTTGGGATGCTAAATTCCAGAGAGATTAAATACCTTGCGTGTGGTTACATGATAGTGATAGAAATGAGAGTGAGAAAAAGGTCATTTTACCCCAAAACTCTAATTCTCAGATGTTATACATAGATTATAACTTGTTTCAGGCATTGAACTAGAAGCTGGATCTATAATGTCTTTATCTGTTTGTTTATTTTTTGCCTCCCTTCATCCAAAGGTAAATTCTTGATTCCCAATGCTTAAAATAATGACTGGCAATGTGGACAGTGTGAAATAATAATAATAATAATAATAATAATAATAATAGAAAGAAAGAAAGAAAGAAAGAAAGAAAGAAAGAAAGAAAGAAAGAAAGAAATCAGGGCTGGAAGGAAAGAAGGAGGAAGGGGGAAAAGGATAGGAAGGAGAGAAAACAGGAGAAAAGGAAAGAAGGAAGGAAGGAAAGGTTCTGAATGTGTCTGCGTGTTCCCCTCCTCTCTCACACTTGTTCCAGTCACTACACCTCACTAAGTATCACAGGCCTGGCAAGGGACAACCTAATTATTTTGTTTGTCTTATTTTGTATGCTTGTGAGATGTACAGTTTGAGCACTTTGAAATTTTTATCTGACCATTTTATTCTCTCACTCAAAAGCGAACCCTCATTGCCTAGAAGATATAATCCTAGCTTTAACAGTGACTTGTAGACAAATCGCTTTACAATTTGGTTCTAATTATCTCATTCCTCTCAGCCCACATTAGTGGTTTCAGTCAAGTTTGAGATTCTGAACTCTCATAGCTGACTATTACAAAATGATGACACACACTGTGACATTTATACGATATTCCTTTGCTTTGAATGCCATTTTCTGCCCTTTCTTCCTGAAAAGCTTCCGCTCACCCTTCAATATCACCTTCCTTGGAAACCTCATAGCAGAATGCTGCACACTCAGCTCTCTGGTCTGGAGACCCTGACCCAGCAGCCCATCCTTATATTTTTATATCCTTTAACACATTGTATGGTCGTAATTGTTTACATGTATGAGATGAAAAGTCTAAAATGTTGAGGATCATGTCTTCTTCATCTTTAAAAATGCCATAGCTGAGTGTTTGACACATGGAGTGGGTTCAATATATTTTTGTCAATTATATGAATAAATTGTCTACTGGATTTCAAAATGGGCACGATAGGATGAAATGTAAAAGCCTTGCTAGGGTTATACTTAAATTGTTCATCATGAAATCCAAATGACAGAGAAAAAGAGGCCTATCTTTTTTTCAAAAGAGAAAAACTTACTGTAATGAATATTAAATCAGACTATCAGTATTATTCAACAAAGCCCTATTGCAATAAATTTTGTGTTCTAACACTGTCCAAAAGAATGTTTTTGTAGTCTCTTTTATGTACTTATAATATATATGCTATTTCTATCAGGGATGTTGTGCTCATTTATTTATCCATTCATCAATTTATGAAACAGTGTTATTGGGTGACAGGGTGTTATGGTGTGGAATATAAACTACATCAGATATTGATTGCTTTTTGTGTGAGAAGGCCTTGAAGCTGGTGTGAGCGGAGTAAAAGTCTTGTGTGGCTGTAACGGAGTGAGCAAAGGAGGTGTGAATAAAAACAGTGAAAATTGCTGAGAGTAGATTTTAAACACTGTCAAAACAACAACAAAAAAGGAGCTAACTATGTGAGGTAATGGATGTGTTTGATACCTTAATCTTGGTATAACCATTCTATAATGTATATATACATTCTATAATGTACATCCAGTCTTCAAGATGTACATTTTAAATATGTGTAAATATATGTCTGCGTGTTCCCCTCCTCTCTCACACTTGTTCCACTCACTACACCTCACTGAGTATCACAGGCCTGGCAAGGGACAACCTAATTATCTAACCATTTCATTTCTCACTTAAAAGTGGACTCTCATTACTTAGAAGATACAATTCTAGGGGCACCTGGAGGGCTTGTTTGGGCGTCCGACTTTGGCTTAGGTCATGATCTCACACTTCATGAGTTTGAGCCCCACGTCAGGCTTTGTGCTGACAGCTCAGAGCCTGGAGCTTGCTTCTGATTCTGTGTCTCCCTCTCTCTCTGCCCCTCCCCTGCTCACGCTCTGTCTCCCTCAAAAATAAATAAACATTAAAAAAAGTTAAAAAAAAAAAAAGAAGGTATAATTCTACCTTAACAATGTCTTTAGACAAATCACTTTACAATTTGGTCCTAATTATCTCATTCTAAATATCTCATTCCTCTCAGCCCACATATAGAATGTGTGTATACATGCTATAATGTATATCCAATCTTCAAGACTTATATTTTAAGTATATGTAATTATTTGTCAATTTGGTTTGGGAGAAAAAAAGAATTTCAGAAGAAAATTGTGGACATTGGTCATTAAACTAGTAAGTAAAGCATTAAAAATAGATAATTATAATTATTTTATGAGATATGTAAATGTTTCAGGTTTTTACCCTAATAGTAGCAAGATTATAAGATATTTTAAGCGTGTTGTTGGTAGTCCATTTTTTAAGATATATATTTGTTTGGATAATGAATGTGAATGAAGGAACACTAAGACTTTTGAGACCAGTTAGGTACTAGAGTAATTTAGGCAAGCAATGATGATGGCTTTGACTAATGATATGGCAATGAAGAGGAAAGAAGTAAGATTTAGGAGATGAAGCTGCCAGAACTTACTGATAGATTGGATGCAAAGCATATAAGGGAAAGTCAGTGTTTAGAAGAATAATGTAATTAATGTGGAATTAAAGACAGGAGAGGAGAGAGAGTATCAGCTGTACTACACTTTAAACTAAATTAACTTTATACCATGTTTAAATCAATTAAATATTATAGCAGCAAGTAGAATTTCAAAAATGTTTTTGCCATGCACATAGTAATAAGCACCAATTTGGTGATTATTATTTGATCAGCTTCTGCTAAATGATATCTATTATTATATTCTTAAATTTTGCCAAGACCAATTCCACCATAACCTGTAAGAACTATCTACAGTTAAAATATAAATTTTCCTTGCCTTGGAATTCACGTTGGCTAGCTATCTTGTTCTCCAACAATCAGTGGAGTTGGAAGAATATTCTTTTCCTGCCGTAAGCTAGAAAGCTAAAATGCCTGGAGATTATGAAACCTCTGGATGTTTTACTGTCACTCTTCCATGGCATAATCTCAGTATGTTGTGTCGGGAAAGTATCTCAGGCACAATCATTAAAACTCTGTAATGCTTACAAATGTCAGCCATCCATCTAAGCTGTGTCATATTCGTGTAATAATGTGCAGTTTGTAAAGCTGTACTTATGATTTCTTTTGCCTCAAGTTAAACCACTGTACTCAGTTAGTAAGCAATTCCGATTCTTATCTTCACCATGTGCACCTTTCAACATTGCCATTGTGATGCCCCTAACTGATGTATTTGGATTAGGCAACTCCCTCAAACCTCAGCTATCACCAGCAGCCAGTTATTGAAATATGTATGCCAAAAATCAGAGAAAAACTTAGCTTTTTCCATGGACTTGCTTACTTAATTTTATTTTTTATTTTTTCATTGTGGCAAAATGCACATAACATAAAGTTGACCATCTTAACTATTTTTAGGTTCATAGTAGTGGTACTAAATACATTCATAATGTGCAATTATAACCACCATTAATATCTGTAACTCATCTTGTAAAACTCTTGAAACTTGACAGTTTCAACGTCTTGAAACATCTGGAAACTATACACCCCTAAACAATACCGCCCCCTCCTCTCTACCCGCAAGTCCCTGGCAACCACCATTCCACTTCCTGACCTCTATAATTTTGACTATGCTAAGTAGCTCATATAAATGGAATCCTACAGTATTTGTCTTTTTCTGTTACTGTCTTATTTTACTTATTGCAATCGGACTTGCTTATTTTAGACTGCTGCATGATGCAGAAGAAAAGGCTGTGCTGTAGCACCTCATTGTCACACCAAAATTCTGTTTGCCCTCTGTCCCTTCAGTCGCAGTCTTTGAAGTAGCAGACGTTGCACTCTCTACCCTTTACCCAGGAAACTTAAGTAAATGAAAAGTCTCCAACTACTCCAAATTCTTCATTATACAATGTGCTTCTTTCCCAGTATTCCTTTGGTGGTCTTGTGATTTCTTAGTGGCTAATTTTATTATGTCAACAAGAGAAGATGAGAATCATTTAGCAGTTTTGTCATGATTACGGTATCCGCCATAAAATCTTCGTATTTTGGTGCCTTTACACAAGTAATGTTCTTGCTTATTTTCTTTTTTTAAACATAATTTAGGGTTAGTCAACATTTTGGATTAAAACATTGTTTCAGAAGACAAAATTACACGTGTCTGATGATGTTATAAAGGTTAATTCCAGTTTTACATAACATACCAAAAGGTTTGACAGATTTTCAACTTAACTGTATCTTGCCTCGCCTTGATTGTGGGAATGCAGATATCTGTAGCAGGGCATTTTAAGCTCTAGAGATCTGATTGTAGATTGAAAGGATTAACCCAGAAGTAATGCTGCCATTACTATTACCTGGCATTTTTAGTAAGATCATCATTTCAGATTCTGAAATATTTTAACTCCCTGCCTGACTGATTGCATTTGAATATTGTGACCCTGAAATTATTGTGCAGTAATTAGAAACATGTTCCGTGGTTTAAATTGGCAAATCACTCTGTATTATTAACTGCTGCTCTATTTGTTATGTAAATACTTCAGGCTGCTGCCTTGTACAATGCATGAATTTCTGAAGGGATAAATAATTTACTTTCAAGACAGATGACTGCCACTATCCAAGCTAACTCCAAGTCAACTCCAAGTATTGATATACCTTAACTGATTCTTTGAGTTCTTTGAACTTGTCAGCACTTTCTTCAGTAAGCATTTTGGTTAATTCTTATGTTAATCTGTGTCTGTAAAAGTACAGAAAATTATTCTCCTTGAACAAGTAGAAAGTGTACATGAGATTGGGAGTCCAAGGGAGGAGATAAAAGGCCTGTGTCTCTGCCTTGTGTTCATTTGGTATTTATATATATTCTTTTATTTGCATGATTTTTTTTACCGTGTGTGAAGATTTTATTTCTATTGTGTTATTCGTAACCCAATTTGACTTATGTGATCACACTAAGATTTGACATGAGAAAGATGCTTCCTCAACAATTTGATTAATGCATCTGTTCTGCCAACTTATTCACCCTTCTACTATTGAACTGATATTTGTAATGATATAAAAATACTATAATACAGCTTCTCCAGGTTTTCTGTGAAGTAAATACATGTCAGTGTTTCCATAAAGATTTCTCTAATTCTTCCTCAGGTAGATGCTACTGTATACTAGAAGAAAGGCATCCCAAAGCAAAGATGCCTAGAGTGATCTGTCCTAAACGTAATGGGGTTTATTTTTGGTATGAAAAGCTGAACATAACACCCATCCTATGACATAGTGATTCCAATTCTAAGGATATAGCTAAAAGAAATGCATGCATATATTTACCAAAAGATATGCTGAAGTATGTTTATAGCGGCACCATTCAAACAGTTAAAAACTGTAAACTACCCAAATGTCCATCTACAATAGAAACATATATGTGGATTATGGTAGACATTCCATGAAGTGGAATACTATATGGGAACGAAAGTGAACAAACTAAAACTACATGCAGCAAATTCTGTGAACCTCATACACATAGTGTTAAATAGGCATAAATAAGTATATATGTTATTATTTTATTTATAGGAAGTTCAAAAGCAGACAAAAACCCACATTTGGTAACCAAAGTCATATGGTGTGTATCTTGAAGAGGTAGGAGTTAAGTGGTTTGAAATGAGCATGAGAAGAGTTTTTGGAATGCTGGTAATGCTATTTATTGGTCAGAATACTTAGTACACAGGTGTGTTCAGTTGAGGAAAAGTCATTGGGCTATATATGTATGATTCAGTCCCATTTCTTTTTAGATTTTATGATTTGATTAAAAGATTCCTCCCCTTTCCCTTAAAAAGAGAAAACTGACATATCAAAAAGTAACAATAGTTACCATGGGAGGCTTTAACAATTCAGCCTATCTTGAGATGACTTAGACAGAAATTTGTTGATGTTATAAAAATGTGATGAAGCATAATCAATATTTGACCTAATTTCTCTCTCTGTCTCCATCTCCATTTCCATCTCTCTCTCTTTCCCTCTCTCTCTCTCTCCCTCTCCCTCTCCATTATTTGGGTTTTCTAGAGAAACAAAACCAGTAGGTTATATACACATACATATTATATATATTTATGATAATACATATATATATGTATATATATATATATGTATACACACACACACATATACAAAGATATTTATTATAAGGAATTGGCTTATGCTGTTATGCAGTCCAAGAGGTCCCACAGTCTGCTGTTGGCAAGCTCGAGAACCGAGAAAGCCAGTGATATCAGTTGCACACCAAGTCTGAAGTCCTGAGAACTAGGAGAACCAGTGCTGTAAGACCCAGTCAGAGGACAGAAGAAGAGCATGATTCAGGTAGAAAGAACAAATTGTTATATATAATATAATATATGGTATACATATTTTCGCTTTACTCAATAATGACAAGCATTAATCCTGGCAATTTTTTTCAGACATGTTTTTATTCACTAATTCACTATTCAGCAATGTCAAATATGTTACTTCTTTCCCCATATTGTGTTTCTAATTTTGACTATTATATATTAAAATCTTAGTTTGCCTTCAAAAAAATTTTTGTTCAGTTTTTATGAATCATTACTTTTTCATTATAATTTCAATACCTCCTTCATATTTTAAGAATATTACAAGTAAAACTGATAATATGTAACTAATAATTATCACTACTCTTATCTTTTGGCATTCTGGATCATTAATATGTTTAATTATTTTTTAAATATTTTGTCCTCATATTTTTAAATTTTAATTGGTAGGAATTCCTAGAGGTTGTCATTTGAAGATTGTATTTTCCGTATATTTGTTTCTGTCAGGCACCTAAGAGCACTATGAATTCGGAGCTACACTAAAATTAAATATTAACACAGATAGTATGAATTCATGGACCAGATTCAGGTTGATATGAGCATATGGTTAGCTATTCTTAAGGGATGCTTATTGTATTTTGTCTGTTCTGCTGTAAGTAGAATTTGAGAAAGGCATATATTCTCTCGCTATATAATGTGATTTTTCTCTGCAAAATGTTGTCCTTTGGGGTTCTAAGTTTCATGAGAGGTAGAAGTGGAGTGTCTAACATGACCCCAAAGTATTGGCAATATTCATGCTGTGTCTCTTGTACTTCTAAGCCAGACACCTGTTAAAACTTAGGCTTTATCCTACCAGAAACCCCTAAGGAAAAATGCCAGGGGCAGATCTCACCCCTATCTTTGTAATAAAACTCTCTTAACATTTGTGTAATTGATTTTCCTGCCATTCCAACCAAGGAATAAAAAAATTGTAACATATTTTATGAAGAAATTATTCAGAGTGTTGGATTGAGAAGGTTTCCTCAGAAAATTCAGTCAGCATTTGCTACAAATTTAAGCAAGCAATCTTTCTAAATTTTAAATGTGATTATTTGACCTAGGTGAGTGAAATCTTTCAGTGGATCACTTTGATTTTGGGATAAATTATGAAGTACAGAACCTGGTGTCTAAACCTATTTCTCCTGGGGCGCCTGGGTGGCTCAGTCGGTTAAGCGTCCAACTTTGACTCAGGTCATGATCTCACAATTCGTGAGTTCAAGCCCCTCATCGGGCTCTGTGCTGACAGCTCAGAGCCTGGAGCCTGCTTCGGATTCTGTGTCTCCTCCTCTCCCATGCTCATGCTCTGTCTCTCTCTGTCTCAATAAATAAACGTTAAAAAAAAAAGTGAAAAAAATAAATAAACCTATTTCTCCTGCTTAATCTCGTTCCACCCCAACTCATGCCCTTGATATCAGCAAGTTTTACCTTTGCTTTTGCGTTGCTCTAAGTATGCCTTGGTCTCTCATGACTGCACTTTGATAGTGCTGCATAATAAAAGACCTTAAAATATTGGTAGCTTAAGAAAGTTCATATTTATTCTTTTTATGCATGGATCTGCATATCTGCTTCAGTGTGGGCAGATATTTTGATTCTGGGTTCGACCTGGTTTGATTCCAGGTTCAACTTGGCCTGATTTCAGGCTTTAGATTTAGGCAGTGCTCTATTTTTCTTCATTCTGGGCCTTAGATTGAAGGAGAAAGCCTCCTAGAGCATTCCTTTTTCTTGCTTGTAATCAGAAACTCAAGAGAACAGAGCATGAACACACAACGCCTCTTAAGGGCTTGGCTCAGAACTGGCACACTGTTATTTCTGCCTGCAAGCAGAGACATGGTCTAGCATAACATCACTGGTGGGGCAGAAGGGTCCTGACTACAGTGAATTATGGCAGGGCAGAGGAGTTACATGTGGAGAAAATTATACAACATAACAAATCTCTATAAAATGATATTATGGCCTTAAAATATCCATTAAAAACTATAAGGAAATAAAAAGGGGAAGTTTCTACCAGAATGTTAGAAATTATGTTTTTGATATTACTCATTATCTTATCCACAGAGGTGGTTATGTTTAATTTAATTGATTTTGTTATATACTTTATAACAATATGTTTTGAGGTTTTAGAAATTAGTTGATTTACTTCATTTTTTAACAGATTTTATACTCTTAATATGTTGTATACAACATAATAATAATCAACAATGTGTTATTTCTTATTACCCTTGCTTGAAAATAATGTTTTCTGGAACTCCATATTTGTAAAATTTTCATCTCTTGTTTTCTGTTTTTCTAAACCTGAAAATCAATCTACCATGGGATTTCTCCTAATTGCTTTTTTTATTTCTTAACTATTGGTAACATGTTTTATTAAATATAGTTATTGGGGTAAACCAAATTAAAAAGGAATATAACACAATATATATCAAGATCAAGGTCTGGATATCTACTAAAGCAACTTCAATGGTATGTAAAGAATACTTGATTGCATTTCATAGGAAACAGTGTATAATTGCCTTAGCAATGTTACACTAATATTTGTCAGTTAAAAGAAAGCTATTTGCTATAGAATGAATGTTTGTGTCTTCTCAAAATTCGTATGTTGAAGCCCTAATCCAAAAAGTGATGGTATTTGGAGATGGGACTTTAGGGAGGTAATTAGATCATGAGGATTGAGCCTTCATGAATGGGATTAGTACCTTTATTAGAGATATGAAAGATATCTCTCTCTCTGCCATGTATGGGTACAGCAATAAGTTAACAATATCTTATACAGAAATAAGATAACTGGTTTCACCAGAACCCAGCCATGGCTTGCATATTGATCTTGAACTTCTCAGATTCCAGATTTATGAGAAAATTTTGTTGTTTAAGCCACCTGGTCTGTGGTATTTCCTGAGTGCAGCCTGAAATGTGATGTTACTTCATAAGAACAGAAACCTAAAATTTATTTTAAGATAAGGAAAAGAGGTGGCCAGAATTAAATATATATAAGTCACAGGAGGATTAATTGTTCTTATTTCAATATTCATTTGATTAGTCAGTTTCGGCAATTATTTTTCTAACCAATTAGTTGTTTAATTTGAAATAAGTGGTTATGTAACTAAGAGTACCATTCAACTTAAATAAAATAGGTGAGATAATCTCTGTGTATAGATATAATTTAAGAGGTATGTTGTCTTCTTGCTAAAAGAATTACATGACCTACTGATTTCTTAAAGTATTTTTCACTTTTTAACATGTATAGCTACCTCCGAGGCTCCCTTCAGGTCTCTTCTTCTTATCTGAGAAAACTATTTTCATCATAAAACTACTACTGAATTATTATGTAAATAGTATAATTAAAAATGGGAGGTATAATCTGATAAAATATTTGGACATTGTTTTGAACTAACTTCAGACTGCATAAAGCTTCAAAATAAGATAAGACAAAACAAAACAAAACAAAACAAAACAAAACAAAACACATGCATGTTTAATAGGTGTTAATTGTGAAGGCAACTTCAATGACAGTAATATAATTTCTACAGAAGATAGCGTCATTTTAGATCAGAAACAGTATGAATATTGTGGCTGTAGCCTAGAGGCAGTTTGTTATATATGTGTTGTAGAACTAACACTCTCTTTCACAGAACTGAAACTGATCTTGTCCTAAAGTTTCTCTTGTGTTCTTTAGATGTAATTAATGGGAAATATGACTAGATACTCCTGAGAAATTCTGAGAGGAAATAAAGAAAATCAGGATATTTTTCTTTTTTTTTTTTTTTTTTTTTTTTTTTTATGAAGTTACCAAGATGCACTACCAAAAACATGAAATTCTCATGTCCATTTGCTGAAATCTTTAAAAACCTGTCACTCCGGGTTTGGTGGTCTCATATCAACAGATTGTGCCTCTTTAGAACTAGTAAAACAATATAAATAATAATTACACAAGTTTCTACCATATACCTAGAGTAATGGTTACACCCAGCATGCTGTCTTCCAAATAAAGATCACCATAATGGTTACCCCTGGTTTTAGCCCTAAGACCCCTGGGGAAAAAAAAATTATAGTCTGTGTTTTTCATGAATGTCTGAATGAGTATTTCCCAAAATGATTTCCAAATAACCCAGTATCTAAGGAAATGTCTTCAATAATTACTAATTTTTCTCCTGAATTTAAGAGTTTTAATCATCTTTCTCAATTGCCTGTTGATTAAATACATAATGATTTTTAGCATTGCTGAAATAATTTCTTAAGTAATAATAATGTTCATAGTTATACAAAAGAATCTGTTAGCTGCCTGAATAGCTTCAAATTTAAGCTGTAATGAGAAAACAAATTAAATATTAAGAATAGGGATAATGAAGTATCAGCATTTTAGAAAGTCTCTAATTTTAATTCATCTTCAAATAATATCTTACTGACATATCTCCTAAAGAGATTTTTAAAGCATGCATTTTCCTCAACATCTTGTGTATTTTCTTCAACATCTAGTTACAAAATATACACTAGTTACCTAATGAATGCTAGTCACCTTTCTTAAGCAGTGGTATGCTTTAAAGCCTTTTTAGAGTTACAGTATTCCTTGTAATTAATTTGTTTTAAAAGATGGTAAAAATGTTTTGCTACTCTAAGCTTCAGGACTTCATTTCATTTGGATTCTCTTCATTATACAACTTACATGTAGGTAAACAAATTAAATTAAAAAAACTATCTTGCCAGAGAGCAAGATTGCACACACACACACAAATTTTTCTTATCACTCTTCATCTAAAATCGGAGTACAAAGAAGGGCTGAGATAAACCCTGTAAAAACTTTTAGGCTAAGAGTGGAATGGAACTGAGAATTATTCTCCCAGATAATCTCCACTTTCACCTAAGGAAGACAGGGGAAGGGCCATAATCAGAAAACGTGAAACAGTGAAGTAAGGCTAAACAATCTGTGTGGAGGCTCAGAAATCAGTGAGTGATATGGAGAGCAAAGAAAACTCTACAGCCATCACAAATACATGAAGCAGATCTAGAAATCAAGGAGATATTTCCCACTTCTGAAAGTTTATAGCTCAACCTGGAAGCATAAACAGATCTTCAGAATCTCACCACGGTTTATTTAGATCCCAGACTCTGCTAAAGAGAAAGTTGTTTGGGGAGTGGGAGGGGGCGGGTGAAGGGGGGAGAAAGAAAAAGTTGTGAGTCCCTCCTCAAAATATTAAAGTTGGTATGAACTGATTCTAGCTAAAAGTCAAGTAAGCTCAGAATTAAGTAAACTATCAATACGTTCTATATAAGAAAAAGCAAGACCCTCTCTGGGGGTAAATATTGTTTATTTCTTTATTATTCTTTTTTATTTTTGCAGAGAGAGAGAGAGAGAGAATGTGTGTACAAGCAGGGGAGGGACGGGGGGGGGGAGCAGAGAGAGAGAGAGAGAGAGAGAGAATCCTAAGTAGAATCCAGGCTCAGTACCTGGCCCATAAGGGACTCAATCCCATGATTTTGGGATTGTGGCTTAAGTTGAAATCAAGAGTCAGGCACTCAACCAACTGAGCCACCCAAGCACCCAATACATCTAGATTATTCTTAATGTAATAAAATCAGCATGTAATAAAAAATTATAATGAACATACAAAAAAATCAGGAAAATATGGACCATGGTAAGAGCAACAATGATCATTACAGAGACTGAGATGTCATAGATTTGGGATTATCACTTAGTTTGAAATGACTATAATGGAAGTGAAAAAGAATTTTGTGGAAAAGGTATAAAGAATTAACAAAGATATGGAAATTTTAACAGAAATATGAGAACTACATAAAAGAAAAGATAGAAATTCTATAAATTATATTATGTGTGTGTGTGACACATCAGAAATAAAGAATTCATTTAATGAACTTAACATAAGATTCGATATAACAGAGGAAATGATCATTAAAAAGTATATATACAAACAAAAATAAAAATATAAAAAAGGAAGAAGTAATAGAGCATCATCCAGGATATGTGAGAAAATATCAAGCAATCTAATATATATGTACTAGGAGTCTCTAAAGGACAAAAGTAAGAGAATGAGAAAGAATACATATTTACAGAGATAACAACCAAAAAAACCTTTGCAAATTTATTTAAAAAATACCAACCCAGAGCTCCAAGAAGTTCAGAGAATGCCCCAAGGAGTATAAACAGACAAATGCAAAATATGTAGGCTCACTCACATATGCAGACACACACACATCATAGCCAAACTACTAAAAACTAAAGATAAAATCATATTCTTAAAAGGAGAAATTAGGGGAAAGAACCCTCTTATATGACACTAATAAAGATTGACTTCACACAGGAAATAATAGATAATGGAATATGTTTTATATATTAAAAAAAGAAATATAACTCTCGAATTAGAGTTCTAATTTTAGTGAAATGACCTTCACAAAATCATCCTCAGAAAAAGCTAAGTGATTTTGTCCTTAGTAGATCTTGACTAGAAGAATGTTGAAAGAAGTACTGCTTGCTGAAGTAAAGTTATGAAATACCACATCCGTCAGAATGGGCACCTGGGTGACTCATTTGGTTAAACATCCAATTCTTGATTTCAGCTCAGGTCATGATTTGCAGCTTGTGGACTTGAGCCCCATATCCGGCTCCCCATTGACAGCACAAAGCCTGCTTGGGATTCTCTCTCTCTCTGTCTCTGTCTCTCTGTCTCTCTGTCTCTGTCTCTCTCTCTCTCTCTCTCTATCTCCCTCTCCGTCTCCCTCTCTCTCTGTTGCTCACCTGATTGTATGTTCTCTCTCTCTCTCTCTCTCTCAAAATAAATAAACTGAAAAAAAAAGAATGAATGAAGAGTACAGGAAATGGAAAATAAGTGGTACTATACCAATGTACTTGTTTTTCTTAGTTTTCTGAAAGATTACTAAGTGACGGGGCACCTGGGTGACTCAGTCATTTAAGCTTCCAAATCTTGGTTTCAGTTCAGGTCGCGATCTCACAGTTTCTCATGGTTTCATGAGTTCAAGCCCTGCATTAGGCTCTGTGCTGGCAGCCTGGAGCTTGCTTGGGATTCTCTCTTTCTCCCATTCTCTCTTTTCCTCCCCAGTCGCATTGTCTCTCTCAAATAAATAAATAAACATAAAGATTAATAAGTGATTAAAGCAATCATGTTACCATAATGTGGCATTAATAGCATACATAAAAAACTAATAAAATAATATAATAAAAACTTGAATAAGTTTTTTACACTGTGGATGAAGTAGCATATTGTTTGAAGCTACGATGTTACGACATAAAAACTGCATAACAAGGGGTTAGTATCCAAAATATATAAAGAAGTTACACAACTCAACATACACAAAACCCCAAATAATCAAATTAAAAATGGGTAGAAGACATGAACAAACATTTTTCCAAAGAAGATATACAGATGGCCAACAGACACATGAAAAGATGCTCAGCATTACCACTAATCATCAAGGAAATGCAAATCAAAACCACAATAAGATATCATGTCATACCTGTCAGAATGGCTAAAATCAAAGAAGCAGTAAGTAATGATGAGGATGTGAAGAAACATGAATCCTCACGCACTGTGGGTGGGAGTGCATACCAGTGCAGCCACTATGGAAAACAGTATGGAGGTTTCTCAAAAAGTTAAAAGCAGAATTACCATATGATCTAGTCATTCCACTACTGGGTATTTACCCAAAGAATATGAACACACTTCATTCAAAAAGATATATGCACCCCTATGTTTATTGCAGCATTGTTGACAATACCCCAATTATGGAAGCAACCCCAAGTGTTCATTGACAGATGAATGGATAGAGAAGAAATGGTATGTGTATATATGTATATACACACGTGTGTGTGTGTGTGTGTATGTGTGTGTATATATATATATATATATATATATATATATATATATATATATAATGGAATATTATTCAGCCAGAAGTAAGAATGAAAACTTGCCGTTTTCAATGACATGGATAGAGCTAGAGAGTGTAATTCTAAGTGAAATAAGTCAGAGAAAGACAAATATGATTTCACTCATATGTGGAATGTAGAAATAAGTGAACAAAGGAAAAGAGAAAGACAAACCAAGAAACAAAGTCTTAACTATAGAGAACAAAGTGATGGTTATCAGAGGGGAGGTGGGTAAGGGTATGGGTGAAATAGGTGATGGGGATTAAAGAGCACACTTATCGTGATGAGCACTGCGTAATATATAGAATTGTTGAGTCACTATATTATACACCTAAAACGAATACAACACTTAATTATACTGGAATTAAAACAAATAAATTTTTTTAAATGCATGTGGTAATATCTATGGAAATGACTGAAAATAGCAAAAGTAGACATAGCTAAACTATCAATATAGGAGATAAAATCGAATATTTCAATATTTACAGTTCACTCACCAGAAGGTAGAAAATAAAGAACAAAGAACAGATGACTAAATATCAAACAAATGTAAAAATGGGAAACTCATTTTATTATTTTATTAATTTTTTATATTAAAATATTTTAATGTTTATTTTTGAGAGACAGAGGGAAAAAGAGTGTGGGGGGGGGGAGGGAGGGACAGAGAGAGAGGGAGACACAGAATTCAAAGCAGGCTCCAGGCTCTGAGCTGTCAGCACAGAGCCTGACATGGGTCTCAAACTCACAAACCACAAACCACAAGATCATGGCCTGAGCCAAAGTCGGAAGCTTTACCCACTGAGCCACCCAGGTGCCCTGGGAAACTCATTTTAACAGGCTGTTTGTGTCCCCAGAATTCATATGTTAGAAGCCTAACTCCAGGTATTAATAGTAGAAGGTAGGGCCATCGGGGGGTCCCATGAGGGTGGAGCCCTCACAAATGGGGTTAGTGATCTTAGAAGAGAGACTGCACAGAGCTCCCTTGTCACTTTCACCATATGAGGACACCATGAGAATTGGGTAGTCTGGTGGCACCCCTCATTTGACCATGCTGGCACCTGATCTTAGACTTATAACCTCCAGAATTATTTAATAATTGTTTAATAATAAATTTATTATTATTATAAAATTATTAATTATAAAAATTAATAATTGTTTAATAATAAATTTCTGTTGTTTATAAGTAAGCTGGTCTATGGTGTTTTGTTATAGGAGCCTGAACAAACTATGATAGGCCAACACAATTCTTGTATCAAAACATGGAAGATAACAGGAGGAAAAAGTTACAAAATACTATTCCCCTTGAATATAGATACAAAATTTCTGAAAATATTAGCAAATCAAAATCAATAATGAAATATATAATAAGTAAACTGTGTTATCCCAGAAATTTAAGTTTGGCTTCATTATAGAAAATTAATAACTATAATACATCAAATTAGCATAATAAATGAGAAATTATGTAATTATCTCAATAACTGCCCACCAAAATTTGAAAAAAATACCCACCTGTTGTTTAAAAAATAATACAATAAAACTGTCAGCAAGCCTGGAATACAAGAGAACCTCATCAATCTGATAATGAGTATTTATAAAAATCCTACAGTTAACACCCATAAAGTTGAAACATTAAACACTTCCTTTCTAAGTTCAGAGAGATGGTAAGGATGTCTGTTCTTGCCACTTCTATTGAACATTACCGACAGATTTTAACCCATGCAGTAAGGCAAGATAAAGAAACAAAACTATATATGTTAGAAAACAAGAGGCAACTCTTCTCATTCACAAAGGACATTTTTGTCAATGTTTAAAATAAAAGATTTCTTGGGGAACTTGGGTGGTTCATTCAGTTGAGCACCCCACTCTTGATTTCAGCCCATGGATTTCATAGTTCGTGGGATTTAGCCCCACGCTGGGCTCTGTGCTGACATTGTGAAGCCTTCTTGGGATTCTCTTTCTCTTCCCTCTCCCACTCACTCTCTCAAAATAAATAACCATTTAAAAAAAGAAAAATTCTCTTTACAAACTATTAAAATGTATAAGGGATTTAATAAGGTCACAAGACAGTCAGTATACAGTAATCTATTTTGTTTCTATATAATTGTGATGAAATTTTTTAAATGTAAAATATGGTAGCATAAAAATCAAATGTCTAGTAATCATTTTTTTTAATGTTTATTTATTTTTGAGAGAGAGAGACAGAGCGTGAGCAGGGAAGGGGCAGAGAGAGAGGGAGACAGAATCTGAAGCAGGCTCCAGGCTCCAAGCTGTCAGCACAGAGCCTGATGCAGAGCTGGAACTCACAGACTGAGATCATGACCTGAGCTGAAGTCGGATGCTTAACCGACTGAGCCACCCAGGCGCCCCTAGTAATAATTTTTTAATGTGAAATTACTTTAATTTGGAAGCTATAAATCATTACTGAAAGAAATTGATAAATATCTAAATTAATGTGGAGAAATATCAAGCTTAAGAATTAGAAGAGTTGATAACTGTAAAGATGACGTTTCTTCTAAAATTGATACGTTGATTCAGGCTGTTTGTTCTGAAGAAAGAGACATGATAATTCTAAAACTTACATGGAAGTAATGAGGATACAGAATAGCTAATTCTGCCTTCTTTAAACTGATCAGCTTTTTTAAACTTGAAAAAAATTTAAGGACTTAATTACTTGATTTCAAGAATTACTGTAAAATTATAGACTTAAGAGAGTGTTATAATGGCATATGGAATTATATAAATGTAATTAAGTAGACTGTTAAAAATAGACTCTCACATATTCAATAAACTGATTTTGACAAAGATGCTAAATACAATAGGGAAAGAAAAGTCTTTTTAACAATTGTTGAAATATTAGATATCCATATTCGAAATAAATGAAAATCATTTTTAACCCTTCAGAACATCAAAATACTTAGTATCATAAAGCTTTTGGATGAGAAAATAGGAGTATATTTTCTTGGACAGGAAACAAAACACAAAGTATAAAACAAAATAAGTTAAAAGTTAGTCAACATCAAAAATTTATATATATTCAGCCAAAGAAACCATTAATAAAATGAATACCCAAGCCAGAATACTGGTGGACATAGATCACAACATGTAGTTCTGACTAAAAGCATTCATCCAAAATATATATCTTATATAAATCAATAATAAAACGATTAATAACTGAATAAAAAATGGATAAAATGCTTGAGTACATCCTTCATAAGTTAATACGTGCAAATGACCTATAAGCACCTGAAAATATGCTCTAAATAGCCAATATGCACATCTAAATTAAATCCATAATGAAATATCAGTTTAGTGCACCAGAATGTCTGCACCAAAACAATAATGGCAAAACAAAATGTTGATAAGGATCCTTTCATCCATCTGTTGCTTTTTGGAGTATAAAAATTCTTAAAGCACTTCAGAGAACTAAGCAACTTCTTATAAGTTGAACACATATTTACTATTTAACACAGTAATTTAATTCCTAGGTACTTACAGAAAAGGAAAAAAGAGTATATGCTCAAATAGACTAATACAAGAACGATAAGCCTTCTTTATAATGTGCAAATAGAAACAATCAAAATGCCCAAAAGCAGAAAAATCAAATCATGGCATATGTTCATCTAATGAAATACTATTAAGCAACAAAGTCCAAACGAACAATAAAACTAAACGCATACACGTGTTCACTTATACAGATGTTACAAATGTCATAGATGAATCTTGATCAACTAATTGACACATCATTAGATTAATCTCAAAAATTTTATGATAAGAGGGGCGCCTGGGTGGCTCAGTCAGTTAAGTGTCCTACTTCAGCTCAGGTCATGATCTCGTGGTTTGTGACTTTGAGACCCACGTCGGGCTCTGTGCTGACAGCTCAGAGCCTGGATCATGCTTCACATTCTGTGTCTCCCTCTCTCTCTGCCCCACCCCTGCTCGCTCTCTCTCTCTCTCTCTCTCTCTCTCTCTCAAATAAATAAACAAACAGTTAAAAAAATTGAAAAAAATTTATAAGAGAAAAAAAGCCAGAAAAAATAAGTTATAGTATATTGTATGAACCCGTCAAAATTAATTCCTGGTGATTGAAACCAGATAATATCATGGGGAGGAATTGACTGGAAAGAGGCACAGGGGATCTTTCTGTGGGAAAGAGTGAAAATGTACTACAATTTGTTTTGGGTGATAGTGTCATAGGTTTTTTGAAACTCATCCCAAGGACTGCTTAAAATCTGTGTTTCATTTAGCAATAATTAAGAAGAAAACTTGAATTTCTAAATACATAGAAGCAGAAACAATATAAAAACATATGCAGGAAATAAGAAAGTTTTATACTGCTGGGTCACTCTCATTTGGTGGATAGAATGTCAACAAAAATAATGAAACATTTGCTTTGAAAAATTAGTTTTCTTATCTGATATGGTACAAAAATACTTGCCACAGGATACTGAAATGATATTTTGTATAAAAACAGTGATAAAGACTGAATTTCCACTGACTTGCCCCGAAACAGACACTTGTAAAAACATTTCTCAACATATTTATTTGTTGTTTGAATAAAACATGTTTAAAAAATAAATGTACTTTATATATTATCAAGTTAATAAGGTTAGTTAACCTCCTAAGTCAATAAAGGTCTTTTTTGTTTGTTTTTTTTGTTTGTTTTTTAAACTGATAACTTAAGAGGGTGTGTAAGATGAAACTCATCTGGTTATTAATTGCACCACAATGTGGTTTTCCCAACAGGGTGTCTCTTCTAAGTAGCACTCTACCATCTGCAAGCCCTAGGCAATAAATTCTGAAGATTGATGTAATAGCAGTTTGCAAACAGGACTTTTCAAACTGAGAGATGTTATTATTCTTTCCAGTATTCTGGTATTTGTGTGGTAAGGCTATGTATCTATCATGCTTTAATTCCTAGGTAATTATACCTTAGACCTGATGCTTGAAATCATAATGAGCCAAAAACCTGAGTCCCTGATAAAATTGGAGGCCACACTGTGGTGCTAACAAGTAGCACTGTGGTTTTAAACTATGACTACCTATTATAATCAGCTGAGGTTTAAGATAAGTAAATAAAGAGCTTGCGTTCCATCCCAGAAGAAGTTCATTGTGATTTAGGAAGTCATGCTAAGGCATCCGTAATTTTTAAAACCTTACCAGTTGATTTTATTGTGCAAGAAGGATGTAGATTTGCTGATAAATACTAAATATTGATGCCTGAACATATCAGAGGAAACAATTGGGGAGCAGACACGTGGGCCTAAAACCCAATTATCACTAAACCCAGCACACCTGGGCAATAATCAGCTGACAGCTATGACTGGCAACCTAGAAAAAAATACGGGTTGCGGTGCACTACGGAAGGATAACAACTGAAGAAGGTTATAGTGGTCTATAATTTGATGTGGTGCACTTTTTTAATGATTTTGCTCTTCTGCCTAAAGTGAGATTTGAAGCATGAGGAATTTTGGGAGTTGTGGTTCTCATCTGCATAAAAATCGCCTCATATAAGTTATAAAATCGGTCTTAGCACTAGAAGTTCTTTCAAGTTGTTCTTTGGTAGGACTCCTGAATCTGTTTTTTAAATCCTGTTTATCTTGAGGCAGTTGGTCCACAGTTTGCATTTAGTTAAATCAGGGCTGAAGATGTCCTGGACAGAATAAATTGTGTGGTCTAAAAAGGAAATGAGAGCGGTATCAAGAAAAAGACAATGCGACACAGAGAAGAAAGGAAATGAGAAACTCTATCATTTGATCAGTCAAGCCTTTTCATTGGGGGGGGGGGGGGGACAACCAATTATCTTTATTACAGAAAAATAAGGAGGACTGACAGGCAATGTCAGCTATAATCAGTAAGAAAATAAACAAGATTACATCTAACATCAGCTACAACACTAACATTCTATGAAACAGTTATCTTTGGGTGATGTGTAGGATTAACCATATATTTGGAAAAATGTTTCCTGTTTGTTTATATGTGAGTGATGAGGGAGTGTGGGGCAAGCTGAGGGCAAAATACAGGCTGGCACTCCCCCACCCCCCTCCCCCCGCCCCTGGTGGAATATGTGTGATATTCCTCAGACACTCCTAGCTACCCAAAAACAAAGGAAAGGGGTTTAAGAGCTTGCCATGGTAATGTGGGAAACTAAGGCAAATGGAAAATTAAATTCCCTTACTGCCAACAGCCCACTTACAAGTCCTTGAAACCTGCAGTGACCTCCCTGCTCAGCTGCCTCCATAATGACGCTTTGCCAGGGGCAAAAGAGAACCTTAGCTTATCATTATCCCAACCTTGAGAATCCTGTAGGTCTACTTCCTTTACCTCAACTGCCCCAAGATATATGCTGGTGATCATACTCCAAGCTTATGTATGGCCCCATCTGAAGGGTCTCATGACTGAGTCTTTATTAAACGGTAGTAAGTGGCGTTTCCCTAGCAACAGCTAGCCCCTCAAGGTCCTGGAAACCTTGCTTCCAAAATACCTTAGAGTCTTACTCTATCCCTGAACCCCTCCCACCCTGAGGGTATATAATGAGTTACCCTGCAAGATCCCATGGCTCTTCCTGCCCATGGGCTCTGTCCCCATGCTTTGATAAACTCACCTTTTTGCACGAAAGATGTCTTCAAGAATTCTTTCTTGGCCATCAGCTGTAGACCCCACAAACCCCCCATCACTGCAAAACTTCATCAGTGAGGCCCAATTGATTGATTCTGACTCCACGTGATTTAATTCTTGATTCAAGTGAATATTTGTTTTCTCTAGTTTCTATGTTGCTAGTGATCAAATGTGACTGCAATTAGAATCATTTGGGGAATCTTTCTAAAAACACTCGTATTTGGATCTCAAGTTTAGGGATATACCAGGGTAGAGCTTGGGCATTGAAAAGTTTTTAAAGTTCTTCCAATGATTATTAACGTGCATCAGATTGAGAATGACTGCCTTAGGTTACCAGTGGCTTGTTAACATTATCATTCAACTGAGAATTACATGTTAAGCATTGCTTTAAAAGACCTGAACTACTAAATGAGTCTCAGCTTTATAATATTGACCGATCACTGTAGTATGGATAAACTGAATCTTTCTTGGAGAAAAAAATGGGGTAATTTAAACCATTCCAGAATTATAGTTGGAATTTTGCACATTCTACCCTGCTTCCCTATTTTTTCTCTACCCAGCCTAATAAGTATACCTGAAGCCAATACCAGCACGTATGTTTGTTTCATTTTTCAACAGAAATATTTATACTGACCTACTTAGCACTTCTTTGTAAGAAGTTTATAATAAAATATTTCAAAGGCATTCACAGATCTGAATTTATGTGTCAGTGATAAATAATAATTACCCTTTGTGTTTGACTCCCTCCTCATTGATCGTATTGCAGGTCTATTAAGATCTTTTGACCTCAGAACCTATTCATTTGCGAAATATTTTAATAAAGGACATCGCTAAGGAAGCATAACTGCACATAATCATGCTATTTCATTTTATAGCTGCGGCCATAAAAAATATTTTGTTCCTGCAAAATGACAAATATATTATGACTAATCCAAATAGGTAATATATTTTTTGTTTTTGTGATGTTTTAAACACAAAAACTAAAATTTTCTTTTAAATTTAGTCACTTTATAAAGATCTTTGCTGTGACCCTATGCTCTACCTTTGATATGAGGTGGATACTATATATATTAGTTTGGGGTTATGAACTATTTTCCTATAGTTTGAAGATTAGTATTATTTTTTAAAATCATGCTATGAGTTATTACAAATATAAAAACTCAAAGTAAAATGCAAGTAAAATCCCAATAAAAACTCCAAAGTGTCTATCCATTAAAAGTTTATCCATTAGTAATAAAAGCTCAAATTAGGCAAAATTCTAAATATGAAACTGCAGAGTAATTGCCAATTTTTAATTATTAAAAAGGTGGGTTTTACATTTATATCCTTTCTCAACTAAAATATATATATTTTTTTCAACGTTTATTTATTTTTGGGACAGAGAGAGACAGAGCATGAACGGGGGAGGGGCAGAGAGAGAGGAAGACACAGAATCGGAAACAGGCTCCAGGCTCTGAGCCATCAGCCCAGAGCCTGACGGTGGGGCTCGAACTCACGGACCGCGAGATCGTGACCTGGCTGAAGTCGGACGCTTAACCGACTGCGCCACCCAGGCGCCCTCAACTAAAATATTTTAAATGATATGCAACATGCATGTAAGACAGTACAGTAAACTACATTATAAACTTGTAACACAGCTGGAAATATGTTATTTTGCATGTGTGTCATAAGAAAGAGGTTGGTTATGATAGATACATACCATAAACCACCTAAGGTAACATAATAACAATACTCCTGTCTACTCACTGGAAAAAAAAAAAAGTGTAACACTGTCAGAAAAAGTCTTTAAAAGTATATTTTAATAAGAAATGCATTAAAAAAGGATGATAATATTGAGAGCCAAGGAAATCAGAAATTTAAAAGTCATCTTTTTTCCCCAAAATTTTCTAGAAAAATTTTCGAAATTTGTTTAAAGAAACACTGTTCATGAACAGCACATATTTACTTCACACACTTACTTTCTTCCTAATCAAACATCTTTGATAAATATCCAGGTATCCTAAAGCATACAGATAAGACACAGTTGAGATGAAACTAGATAAAATATTGGTATTGTTTTAAAGAAGAAGTCAAGTTTTTGACTGTCCAAATAAGCAAAATAAAAATAAAATGTCACAGTATAAATTATAATTAAATCAAAATAAATATTTGTGTAACAGGAAACAAAGAAACAATACATTAAGCCAGAGCTCCTTAATAGCATGTCACACATATTTAAGTGATATACCATTTAAGGAAATAATTTAATTCAAATATAAGAAAGGAGTAAAATTATCTTCTTTAAAATACTCACTTTTAATATCATTCATTTAAATAAAAACATAATTTTAATAATTTGTGAAATGTTGCAATTATTATACACCTGTTTTTATAAAGCCATGCAATGGCTTTATAAAGCCATACAATACAATGAAGCCAATAAATACAATGTTTTGGTTTTTTCTCTCCTTTTGATTCCAGACATATTCACTGTAACACCAAGTTTTGGCTTTTGATATAGTCTCCACAATAAAAAAAATTTAAAAGTAATGTATAATGTGGAGGCAGTGAGAGCAAGAGACTGGATAAGAGAAAGGAAAAAGAGCAGTTCTGAACTTCTTGGCTCTCTTTTAAATGAATTTCTAGCTGTCTCACACCTTGCTGGCACAGATACCTCCCCGCTTACGTGTCCTTTATTAGCTGTGAAAATGGCTAAACTGAGAAAAAAGACAACCTCTCCAGGAGGCAGTTGTGGTAGCTATTGCAACGTGGACCATGCCTACCCACTGGCCTCGGCAGTGCTCACAGGAGAATCGTGAGGGAAGTCCAGCTGGCTAATTGATCTTGGTGTTTCTAGAAGTGAAGTAGATGGCCCGGAAAATTCTTACGTGATCTGGATAAGCAGAAATGTTTTAGGTCCGGGTCAAGTGAACAAAAGTGTAACATGAATCATCATAAAAACAGAAAGTCAAAATCACTCGATCAGTTAAAGATTTGAGACCATTTACAGACCCAGAAGCTCTTGAATGAAGGGGAAGCTGGGTCTCCTCAAGAAAAGACACCAGCACACTACAAATAATTTATATTGTTAATTACTCTCCTAACTTTCCCTAAAGGTACCTATGACTTTTTACTGGGGTAACAATACATTGGGAAAAGAAAATAATGAGGCCTTTCAGTGACTACTGGACACTGGTTCTGAACTGACGCTAATTCTAGGGAGACCCAAAACATCACTGTGGTCATCACTGTGCTTCTGGAGATGAGGTGATCAATTAGTTTTAGCCCACGTCCATCTCACAGTGGGCCCAGGGGCTCCACAATCCTATTCTGTGGTTATTTACACAGTTTCAGAATGCATAATTAGAATAGATGTACTCGGAAACTGGCAGACCAAGTTTCCTGACCTATGTTGTTAGCGCTATTATGGAGGAAAAGGCTAAGTGGAAGTCGTTAGGACACTCTCTAGGAAAGTAGTAAATGGAAGGAATACCATGTTCCTGGAGTGATTGCAGAGATTAGTGACACAAGAAAGGAGCTTGAAGTTTGCAGGGGTGGTGATTTCCACCATATCCCCATTCAACTTGCCTGTTTGGTCTGTACAGAAGACAGATGGATCTTGGAGAATTACAGTGGATTATCGTAGACCGAGCCAGGTGGTAACTCCAATTGCAGCAGCTATGACAGATGTGGTTTAATTGTTTGAGCAAATTAACACACCCCCTGATTACCTGGTATGTAGCTATTGAGCTGGCAAATGCCTTTTTCTCCATCCCTGTCAATAAGGTCCACCAGAAGCCGTTTGTTTTCAGGTGGCAAGGCCAACAAAACACCTTTAGTGTCCTATCTCAGGGATATATCAACTGTACTGCCATATGTCATAATTTAGTTTGCAGAGATCTTGACCACTTTCCCTTTACATAAGATATCACATTGGTCCATTATTATACTGAATGATATTATACTGAATGGACCTAGTGAGCAAGAAGTAGTAATTACTGTAGACTTATTGGTAAGACATTTGAGAGCTGGAGGGTAGGAGATAACTAGTTTAAAAAATTAAAGGAGCCTTCTATCTCAGTGAAACTTCTAGGGATCCAGTGGTATGGGGCATGCTGAAATACCCCTTCTAAGGCAAAGGGTAAGTTGTTGCATCTGGCCCCTCCAAAGCTAAAAAAGAGGTGCAAAGCCTCATGGGTATCTGGATTTTATGGACAATATATTCCTTCATTGAGACAACATTCTTCAATGGCCATTTAACCACGCACCACTAAGTTACTATGTGACCTAAGGTGCCCATTATAAGCTAGGTGTTACTTGATCCACCAAGCCATAAGTTGGGTATGCACAGCCAAGCCCCATCATACATTGAAGTGGAATGTAAGTGATTGAACCCCACAGGCCCTCAGGACATAAATAAGGTGGTGTGAAGAAGTAGTTCAAATGCCCATTTTCGCACTCCTGCTACACCCTTTTATCTCCCAGGCTGCATGTATGGCTTCACAAGGAGTTCCTTCTGAGGAAGGAAGAGACCCATGACTGCTCTACAGATAATTCTGTACAATGTGCGGGCACCAGTCAAAAGTGGACAGCTGTAGCACCATGGCCCTTTTCTGGGATAAAGTAAATCCTCCCAGTAAGAAGAACTTCAGGCAGTGCACCTGGTTGTTCACTTGGCTTGGAAGGAGAAATAGTCATACATGTGTTTATGTATCAATTTAAGGGCTATGGCAAGTGGTTTGGCTAGATGGTCAGGGACTTAGAATGAACATGATTAGGATATTGATTACAAGGAAAGTTTGGAAAGAACTATGTGGATATGCCTCTATGTAAGGGAAAAAATGAAGAATTTGTTTTATATGTGAATGCTTAGCAAAGTGTAACCTCAGTAGAGGAAGAATTTTAATTAAGTGGATAGGATGACCTATTCTGTGGATACCAGTCCCCTCATGAATAAAGTTGTCATGGTAGCAGAGAGAGAGGTTATGCATGGGTTCAACAATATGGACTTCCAATCACCAAGGCCATTGTGGCTATGACCACTGCTGAGTGCTCACTTGGCTAGCAGCAAAGACCAACACTGAATCCCCAGTAAGGCACCATTCTCACTAGGGTGATCAGCCAGCTACCTGCTGACTGGTTCATTATGCTGAACTCCTTCCATCATGGAAGTGGCAGGGTTTTTTCTTACTGGAATGGAGACTTACTTACTCTGGATATGGACTTGCCTTCCCTGAATGCAGTGCTTCTGCCAAAATTGAGTCCATCCATGGACTTACAGAATGCATTGTCCATTGTCATGGTATTCCACACAGCATTGCCCCTCATCTAGGACTCACTAGACAGCAAAAAGGGTATGGCAGTTGGCCTTTCTCTTGGAATCCACTAGTCTTACAATGTTCCCCACCATCCGGAGGCAGCTTGAAACAGTGGAAAAGCCTTTTGAAGACTAATTACAACACCAGGTAGATGGCAATACCTTGCAAGACTGGGACAGTGTTCTCCAGAAGAGTATGTGTATTCTGAATCAGCATCCAATATATGATATTCTTTCTTTCATAGCCAGGTTTCACAAGTTCACTAGCAAAATTTTTGCTTTCTATTCCTGTGACCACATGCTTTCCTGCCCTAAAGATTCCAAAGGAAGGAACATTTCCACCAGGAGACTCAACAGTGACTCCACTGAACTGAAAGTTAGGACTGCTGCCCAGCCACTTTGGACTTTACATCTTCTGAATCAGTAGGCAAAGAAGAGAGTTGTTGTGTTTACTGGGGTGATTTATCCTGATTACCAAGGGGAAATTGGACTCCTGCTCCACAATAGACCTGAGGAATAGTATGACTAGAGTACTGGAGGTCCCTTAGGCTGTCTTAGTCCTACTATGCCTGTGAACGAGGTCAGTGGAAACTACAACAACCCAGTCCAGGTGGAACTACAAATGACCCAGGCTTGTCAAGAATGAAGGTTTGGGTCACCCCATTAGGGAAAAACCATGAACAACTGACGTGCTTTCTGAAGGTAAAGGAAATATGGTCTGGGTACTGGAAGAATGTTGTTACAAATACTAGCTATAACCACATGACCAGTTATAGAAATGAGGACTGTAATTATCATGAGTATTTCTCCTTATTTGGTTCTGAGTATATGTGAATAGATATAAAATATTTTTTTCTTGCTCTTATCCTCTTATAACATAAGATGTATTGAATTTTATGTTACACTATTTGAGTATTATTAATACTGCATCATAGTATTTAAATTATGGGATATCAAGGAGAAGAGTAAATAGCACCCATAGACTTTTCCTTCTCTTCTAGAGAAGTTTTAGTGTGTTTCAGTTGTATGCAGAACAGTTGTATTATGTGAGGTGAAACTATTATTGCCATTATTTAGAGATTATAGTTTAAGGAGATGTGCTGGATTGACAAGGTATAGACATGTGATGGTTAACTTTATATATAAACTTGAGGAGCCACAGGATCCCCAGGTATCTGGCTAAACATTATGTCTTAGTGTGTTTGTGAAAATATTTCCTGAAGAGATTAGAATTTGAACTGGCAGACTGAGTAAAGTAGATTGCCCTCCCCAATATAGACTGACCTCCCCATTCCAATTCATAGAGGGCCTGAATAGAAAAAAAAATGGTGAAGGAAGAGAGAATTTTCTCTCTGTCTCCCTCCCTCCCTCCATCCTCCCCTTTCTCTGTGTCTCCTTGTCTCTCTCTGACTCTATTAGCTAGAATATCAGTCTTATCCTGCCCTCACTATTCCTGCTTCTCAGGGCTTCAGACTTGGACTGGAATTTATACCATTGGCTACTGGTTCTTAGGTGTTTGAATTGTACCACCTGCTTTTCTGGGCCCCCAGACAATAGAAGGCAGATCAAATTGTGGGACTTTGCAGCCTCCATAGTCATATGTGCACGTTCCTTATAATAAATCTCATTTTTGATATAGAGCCTATTAGTCTCTTTTTCTGGAGAACTCTAATACAAGTGTGTAACCATTCTTAACTCTTTGATCTTTATCCTTTGAGTTATTTTTCTTATTAAACAGAACAATCCTAGCATCCTCTTCCCACCAGCTCCTGTCTTGAAGGAACCCCTGCATCATGCTGCTGTAATCATGCTGCTTGCCTTAGAGCTAAGAATGCTCTGACTCAAACTGACAGATGGGTGAAAGAGATATGCTCTCCTTTTGCATTTGCTCCTAATGCAGTGTCAAAGTAGTTATCTGATTCTGCCTCTTGTGTTTTTTTTTTTAAGTTTTTGTTTATTTGATTTTTTACAAATGTGCAATATTTCTGGACATTTTCTTTACAGTATGTTTTCATGAACAGAGCGTTCTGAACATTCTAATTATTTTAAAACCATTTTTGTTTAACATTTATATATATATATATATATGCTTATGAAAATATAATTTTCTAAGGAAATAAAACATTTAAAAATGGAATAAATTTACCACCCCTCATTTCAGAGAGTTTGCTACTGGACTGCAACTTAAAGTTGATGTTCCTTACAATGCTGGGATGCAGACCCAATAGAACTATTATGAATGATGTAACTATTTAAAATAGTGATCTTTAAACACAG
Source organism: Puma concolor (assembly GCF_028749965.1). Taxonomy (NCBI): domain Eukaryota; kingdom Metazoa; phylum Chordata; class Mammalia; order Carnivora; family Felidae; genus Puma; species Puma concolor. The sequence continues at coordinate 27,040,579 of NC_141668.1, read as the reverse complement.
ACATTGTTACGAATAGAGAAGAAGTCAGAGACAATTTTAAATATGTGGGAGCACAGAAGTCTGAGGAAAGTGTCAGTCATGAGTGCCATCAAGAATTATCTTTTAACCAGGAGACTGATGTCATTTATTTTTCTCATTTGTGTTTCAGTCTTCTACTGAACCAAGGAGATTTTTATGACCTTCTCAAAACTAGTTTCTTTCATAAATCCAAATCTTATTTCAAAGTTTCACTTTATTACTTCATTTCCTTTCCTTTTTCTGGCAAGTGAACCAAATCCACAGAACTGCTAATGGAACTTTCTGAGGTCTTACGTGAAGTGTGATGAATTTAGTTCAACTCCTGTTACAACAAAAGAAAAACTTGGGAAAAAATGTGGATAAAATAAAACCTAGCCTCCCCAAAATATAGTGTCGATGCAAACATAATTTAAGAATCAAAGTAGTTATCCTATCTTGGCAATGTTGGATAAGTAACATTTCACCAAATCCCTGTATCTGGGCAGTGAAGGCAGGAGTTTAGGAAATAATGCCAGTTATTTAAAATATATCATCAAGCTCAGTAAAGCATTGGGGTATAAATGGGTTTTACTGAAAACAGTATTTAAATAATTAAAGTGGTTGACAGGCTGGTAGATGTGTTCTCTCTCTCTCTCTCTCTCTCTCTCTCTTTTAATGAAGTTAGCATACAAGAAACTCTATCAATACATGTTTTGGGCTTTATTCAAGAAATGAAGGTGATTTTTCTTGATTAAAGAATGGAAGAAGAAAGAGGAAGAGTAAGGAACATTATTTATTTTTCAAACCAGAATCTGTGCACTAGATCAGAATCACCTGGAGGTCTTCTTAGGCTACAGATTGTTGGGTCAACCACCAAAGTTTCTGATTTAGTAGGTTTTGGATGAGGCCAGATACTCTAAATATCAAACAAGGTTCCAGGAAGTGATGATGTGGAGATAACATTCTGAGAACTACTGCAATAGAGTGTCATGGAAGATAAGTGGAAATTTCCAAGAAGATAAGATGGTCCTGTTCTAGCATATTTGATTTCTTTAATTATCCTATAAATGAGTTAGAATTCAGAAAATTTAATTAATGACATAAACAGCATTAAAATAAGTTGCAAGCGTATGCATATGACTAGGAAATTAATGCAGTAAATGTAAATTGACTAAATGATTGATGGCGAAGTAGGCTTTGAAAGGATAGGTAAGGGTTTTTTAGTGTCTTTTATCCTGGGTCTCCCAAGATAATGAACAAAATGATCATTTTTTGCCATGCTACAGAGATAATATGGAGAAAATGTTATCTTCCTAGTACTGGTAGGAATTTCATTATAAAGAGAGATGAGCTTTATAGGACTTTCCAGAAGCTGCAGGTTAGCTCTCCACACTTTATGCAGAGGAATTTACTAAATAAAAGAGAACGGAGGAAGAAAAAAGAGTAAAGACCTCACAAAACTCAACACCCAAATAACAATCCAGTTAAAAAATGGGAAGAAGACATGAAGAGACATTTTTCCAAAGAAGACATCCAGATGGCTAACAGACACATGAAAAGATGCTCAGCATCACTCATCATCAGGGGAATAGAAATCAAAACCTCAATGAGGTATCACCTCAAACCTGTCAGAATTGCTAAAATTAACAACACAGGAAACAATAGATGTTGTCGAGCATTGGGAGAAAGGGGAACCCCTGCTGACACTGTGGTGGGAATGTAAACTGGTGCAGCCACTCTGGAGAAAAGTATGGAGTTTCCTCAAGAAGTTAAAAATAGAACTACCCTATGATCCAATAATTGTGCTACTAAGTATTTACCCAAATGATACAAAAACTGATTTGAAGGGATACATGCACCTTGACACGGCACTATCAGCAATAACCAAATTCTGCAAAGAGCCCAAATCAGCTGACACATGGGTAAAGAAGAAGTTGATTTATATATATATATGTATATGTGTATATATATACATATACATATACATATAAACGCGGGAATATATATATTCATTTATATATATACATATTTATTTACATATATATATAAATTTCATTTCATTATATATATATAAATTTCATTTCATTATGTATGTATATATAATGAAATATATATATATATATATATATATATATATATATATATATAAAATGAAATGTTACTCAGCCATATAAAAGAATGGAGTCTTGCATTTTTCATGGCATATATTGAGCTAGAGAATATTATGCTAAGTGAAGTCACTCAGTCAGTGAAAGACAAATACCTTATGATTTCACTCTTATGTGGAATTTAAGAAACAAAATAGATGAACATGGGGCGGGGTGGGGGGAGAGGCAAAACAGGAAATAGACTCTCTTCATTATAGAGAACAAACTGAGGGTTACTGGAGGGGAGTTGGGGAGGATGGGATAAATAGGTGATGGATATCAAGGAGGGCAGGTGTGATGAGCACTGGGTGTTGTTTGTAAGTGATGAATCACTAAATTCTCTTCCTGAAGTATTACTGTGTATGTTAACTAACTGGAATTTAAATGAAAGAGGCTGAAGAGAACTGTGAGGAGTGACCTAGTGGCCTGGGGCCAGGGAAAGAGTCACATCTACTGGAGAGCTTCCAGTGAAATTCTATGGGGATGTTATTGGACTTATATAGCAGATATAACTGGGCTTCTTGTGGAAGCCAATGAAAAAGCTAACCTGTGTGTGTAGATTTTAGCGCAGGTCCAAGAGCACTTACAGCTAATTTACAATGATGTGCTAATTCAATAATTAAAATAACCTCCTTGTTCTCCTAATTTTCATGTTATAATTTAAACATAAAATTGGAAACTTCACAGTGATTAAAAAGTTTAATCTTCACTATTTGAGCATTTTCCATGAAAAATAAAATTTCTAGTATCTTCAGAAAAATCAGGATATTTTCACTGAAGAGAACCTAATGGAAAGCTCTGATTAAAAAAAGAAGATTTCTACATGTTGTATCCAAATCCATCTCTTCCTAACTTCAAACTACTGCTTTGATCTGCTAGTTTTTCCTTGTGGATTAGCATACATAAATGTAAATCTCTTTTCTCTGATTCTGTTATAGATAGTTTAGATTTTTTTGTGTGTGTGTGGTTTCAATTTCATCTAGTGTTTTGGCACATAGTGTTTATTCAGTCATTGTTTGTGGAGGTAGGCTTCAGTTTCATGTGATGAAGGTACTTATCTAAGATCACTGAAATTTGCCATGTTGCTTTTCTTACACTGTGGTATGGGGAGCTGGACATGTTTCAGACAATGCTGGATTATAGTCAACACTTTTGGGGATTTTTGCCTTACCATTCCTTCTTTCAGTACCAGAATTTTCTTGGGGGCATCTCCCTTCCATCAGTAACTTTATATATGGTTTAGGGGCACTTGCAACCATCTGTGATCACACAGTAGCTTATCTGACCCTGTCGTAACAAACAGAGCATCACATCATCTGGTGATAGTGGCTGGTCGAGGATAGGCAGTTGATCCAGGCTGATCAAATGCAGTTTAATCCTGGGGCTCTTTGGAAATATTGAGAGGAGAGGTCTCTCTTCCCATGAATTTGGAGTTGTGTTGACTTAAGTCTGAGTTGCTGGGGGGAAACCATGTGGAGAAAGCCTGCCTGCAAATGAAACCAACACAAAGGAAAGCAGAGTCAAAAGAGACTAGTTAACGATGACATCCTTTGAGTCTTTGAAGCCCAAGAGGGCATGAAGGCAGCTCAGCTATAAGAAATCATATATTCTCTCTTTCAACCTAAGCCAATTTTGGATGAATTTTTTTTAGTCCTAATTTAAACAGGAGTTAGTGGGATCAGCATAGGGTGATGAATGCTGGAGGCATAAAGCTGGAGTCCTTTTTCTAATTCTAAAATTTTCAGGATGGTAAACTTCCAGTGGAGTTCGTTAATAATTGCATTCTTATAGACTGGTTGTTACTCAGAGTGTAGGCAGTGTAGCAATTACACAGCCCCCTTACCTCGCAGCTTATTAGAAATGCAGAATCTCAGCCTGCCCTCTCCCTATACCTACTGAATCAGAATCTGCATTTTTAAAAGATACCCCACAAATTTGTATGCCTGTTACCATTATTTGAGAATCCTTGCTGTGGATCTGTTAGATCTTGCCTGGCCTGCTTCTGCTTTGGGGCCTTCACATGGCTATTGTTTCTACCTAGAGTAATTTTCCCACGGGTTTCCCGAGGCATAGCTAAGCCTCTTACAAGTTTTTCTAAAATTTCACCTTTCCAATGAAAGCTGTTTTTTTTTTTACTACCTTCCTCCAAGAGAATGTGAATTCCTTGAAGTGAAGATGTTTTGGCTGCTCTCTTTTGTGATATCCTCCGAACATCTAATGCAGGTGTCTGATACATAGTACTTAGTAAATATTTGTTGGACAATATTTAGCTATCACCTTATATTACTCTCTCCCCTTCTCCCACCCCCCCGCTTTTCATTTTTCATTCTGGTTTAGATATACTGTTTTCTTTTTTCTTCTTTAAATATACCAAGCTAGTGCTGTTCAGGGACTTTCCACTTGATTTTTCTTTATTCCTGCACATTTCTTTTTTTAAATATTTTTTAATGTTTATTTATCTTTAAAAGAGAAGAGAGTGAGTGGGGGAGGGACAGAGAGAGAGGGAGACACAGAATCTGAAGCAGGCTCCAGGCTGCAAACTATCAGCACAGGGCCCAACACGGAGCTCGAACCCACGAACCGCAAGATCATGACCTTGAGCCGAAGTCAGATGCCCAACTGACTGAGCCACCCAGGCGCCCCTACTTCTGCACATTCTTTATTCAGATCTTCACATGTTTTTCTCCTGTTCATCATTCAGGTCGCAGATCACATTTCATCTCCTCAGAGATGCCTTCTCTGACAGACTTCAACCAAAGTTACCATCTCCCCACAAACCATCCCTCTGTATAATAGCGCTGTCCAATAGGGAGTCACTGTTGTAGTTATTTAAGTGTTTCGTTTTATTAACAGCTTTATTGAGATATAATTCACATACCACAGAATTCATCCTTTTAAATTGCAAATTTCAACGTGGTCTTTTATATTCACAGAACTGTTCAGTGATCACTATCAACTTTAGAGCCTTTTCATTACTCCTAAAAAACACCTGTACCCATTAGCAGTCCCTCCCTATTTTTCCCTGTCCCCAGCCCCTGGCAAACTATTCCTTATTTTGATTTGCCTTTTATGAATTTTTTATTTAAATAACAATATGATATGTGGACTTTTGTGATTGCCTTCTTTTATTTAACATAACATTTTTAAGGTTCATCCATGTTGCAATGTATGTCAGTACCTCTTGTTTTTATGACTATATTCCACTGTACGGATATTCCACATTTTGTGTATCCATTCATCAGTTGATGGACATATGGGATATTTTCACTTTTTAAATATCAAGACTAAAACAGTCTGAATAGTCTTGTACAAGATTTTGTATGAATATGTTTTCAATTCTCGGACGTATATATCTAGGAGTAGAATTGCTGGGTCATGTGCAAGTATGTTTAACAGTTTGAGAAACCACCAGACTATTTTCCAGAGTCTTCAAATAATGCATAAGAATTCCAATTTCTCCATCACCACTAATATTTATTATTCTGTCTTTTTAATTATAGCCTTTGTAATATGTGTGAGATGGTATCTGATGGTAGTTTTCATTTCTATTTCCCTAATGACTAGTGATGCAGTTATTGAACATTTGTGTATCTTCCTTAGAGAAGTGGCTATATAAATATTTGATATTATTCAATTGGGTTATTTGTCTTTGCATTATTGAGTTTAAGAGTTCTTTATATATTCTAATTAGATACATGATTTTAAAATATTTTTTGTCATTATGTGCATTGTCTTTAACATTCTTGATAATGTCCTTTGAAACACAAAATTTTTACTTTTGGTGAAATCCAATTTACTTATTCTTTTGCATTTGTACTTTTAGTGTCATATATAAAAATCATTGTTGAGTCCAAGGTCATGAATATCTACCCCCCTTTGTTTTCTTCTAATAATTGTATAGTTTTGGTTCTAACATTTAAGTCTATGATCCACTTTAAGTTACTATTTCTATATCATATAAATTAGGGATTCAGCTTCATTTTTTTGCATGTGAACTCAATTGTGCCAGATCACTTTGTTGAGGAGACTAATCTTTTTTTATTTATTTTTATTATTTTTTTAATGTTTATTTATTTTTGAGAGAGAGAGAGACAGAGACAGAGTAGGGGAGGGGCAGAGAGAGAGGGAGACACAAGCAGGGGAGGGGCAGAGAGAGAGGGAGACACAGAATCTGAAATAGGCTCCAGGCTCTGAGCTCTCAGCACACAGCCCGATATAGGGCTCAAATTCAGGTACAGTGAGATCATGAACTGAGCTGAAGTTGGATACTTAACCGACCACGCACGCACCCTGAGACTAACCTTTTTAAAATTTACTTATTTTGAGAAAGAGAGAGTGTGCACACAAGCTGGGGAGGGGCAGAGAGAGAGAGAGAGAGAGAGAGGGAGAGAGAATCCCAAGCAGACTCTAAACTGTCAGTACAGAGACCTACATGGGTCTCAATCTCATGAACCATGAGATGATGACATGAGCTGAAATCAAGAGTTGGATGCTTAACCGAATGAGCCACCCAGGCGCCCCAGAGAAGACTAATCTTTTCTTATTGATTCGTCTTATCCTATTCAAAATTCAATTGACCATAATGTGAAGACTTATTTCTGAACTCTCAATTCTATTCCGTTGGTCTGTATGTCACTCCTTTTGCCATATTGTCTTGATTGTTTTTGCTTTGTAGTATTTTTGAAATTGGGATGTATGAGTGCCCCAACTTTATCCCATTTTTCAAGACTGTTTTTGCTGGTCTGGGTCCCTTGCATTTGCGTATGAATTCCAGCATCAGTTTGTCAGTTTACACACACACACACAAACACACACACACACACACAAACATACCTAGGATTTTGATAGAGACTGTGTTGAATCTGTAGATCAATATTGGGATTATGGCCATTTTAACATTATTAAATATTCCAATCTGTGGATAAAGAATTTATTTCTTTTCCATTTATTTAGACTTTCTTTCATTTCCGTAATTTTGGAAGATTTCTATGTACAAATCTTGGGCTTCTTAATATATTGTTATGTATATATTATTTCTTTCTGATGCTATTATAAATTAGATTGTTTTCTTAATATTGTTTCTTGATTGTTCATTGCTGATATGTAGAAATACAACTGATATTTGTGTATGACTCTTGTATCCTTAAACTTTGATCAACTGATTTATTAGTTATGATAGTTTAGTGGATATATAGTGGCTTGAGAACATACTTTGCAGTTATTTTTGTTGAAGAATCCTTTTATGTGATATATCACTTTCTCTTTCTGTTTTTAATAGTCTTTGTTTTAAGCTTTGAACAGTTTTACTCTGATGCATCCAAATGTATTTCCCTTTGAATTTTTCGTACATGGAGTTTATTGAATTTGTTGGATGTGTAGATTAATGTTATTCATTAGAATTATAAATTTTTCAGCTATTTTTTCTTCAAATATCCTTTCTGCCTGCCTTCCTTTCTGGGACTCCCATTGTGTACATGATGGTATACTTGATTATGTCTCATACTTCTCTAAGGCTCTGTTCATTTTTCTTTTTTTTTAAGGGGAGAGGGTGTTGGAGAATCGTTATTCAGTCTGAGTAATGGCAATTGACCTTTTTTCAGATTCACTGATTCTTTCTTCAGTCAGCTGATATCTGTTCTTGAAATTCTTTAATGAATTTTTCTTTCAGTTATTGTATTTTTTATTCCAGAACTTTTGTTTTTCTTTTATTGATATTCCCTATGTAATTCCCATACTTTCCTTTAATTCTTTAGATATGGCTTCCTTTAGTTCTTTAAGCATATTTCTTTTTCTGTGCATTGCACACACTTTCCTGTTTCTTTGCAAGCATAGTAATTTTAAAATTTAAATTAATATGGGTGCCTGGATGGCTCAGTCAATTAAGTGTTCAACTTCGACTCAGGTGATCACGACTCAAATCATGATCTCACGATTTGTGAGTTCAAGCCCCACATAGGGCTCTGTGCCAACAGTGCAGAGCCTGCTTGGAATTCTCTATTTCTCTCTCTCTCCCTCTCTCTCTCTCTACCCCTCCCCCACTTGCACTTTCTCTCTATATCAAAATAAATAAATACACTTTAAAAATAATAAAAAAATAAAATTTAAATTAATGTTGCAACCCTGGAAATCAAATCCCCCCTCTTCCCAGGGTTTATTGTTGTTACCATTTGTTGTTGCTGCTGCTGGTGATGTTAGTTTAGTGACCTTCTGGTACTAACTAATTTTTTTTTTTTTTTTAAATTTTTTTTTTTCAACGTTTATTTATTTTTGGGACAGAGAGAGACACAGAGCATGAACGGGGGAGGGGCAGAGAGAGAGGGAGACACAGAATCGGAAACAGGCTCCAGGCTCTGAGCCATCAGCCCAGAGCCCGACGCGGGGCTCGAACTCACGGACCGCGAGATCGTGACCTGGCTGAAGTCAGACGCTTAACCGACTGCGCCACCCAGGCGCCCCCTAACTAATTTTTTAAAGTCTGTATGCCTTATCTTGTGTATCCACTGATATCTCTGCTCAGTTAGCTTAGGGGTCTGCTAATAATTGGACAGAAATTTTTCTCAAATGCCTTTAAATAAATACTTATTTGAGAAGTGCCTGGATGGCTCAGTTGGTTCAGCATCTGACTTCAGCTCAGGTCATGATCTCATAGTTCATGAGTTCAAGCCCCACATGGAGCTCTGTGCTGACACCTCAGAGCCTGGAGCCTGCTTTGGATTCTGTGTCTCCCCCTATCTCTGCCCCTCCCCTACTTGTTCTCTCTCTCTCTCTCTCTCTCTCTCTCTCTCTCTCTTTCCCTCTCTCTTTCTCTCTCTCACTCTCTCTCTCTCCCCTTCTGTCTCAAAAGCAAATACACATTAAAAAATGTTTTAAATATAGTTATTTGAGACTGACCATTCCTGTGCTGTTAAATACAATTTTAATGTTTTATCAAACAGTTTGTAACTTCGCTTTAGCTTTTACTTCCTGCTTACACAGGGCTCACAGTCAGCCTGAGTTAAGAGATTAGGTTTTCTGAGATCTCTCCTAGGGAAACCTGTGAATATATGTATGCCTTCTAGGTTCCCAGAAACGTATTGAAATTTTCAAAAGCTCCTAGAGACATCTCATTCCCCAGTTTTTTATTTTAAGTTTTTTGATCAACCTATTTTAGGCCCAACTAGTATCTTCACCTCAATTTGATGCAATATTAAACAATTGCTGCTGATTGTTTACACCAAACGTTATGGAAACATGGCTGTCTGTTCAGTATGAACTCTCAGTTGAGTCAAACAAAGGCAAATCCTGCTTTTCCAGGGAGCTGCCAGAGAGATTAAACAGTGACAGTTTTCTGGGGATGGGGCTTTGTGGGAGATCAAACACATTCTGACCTCCTTGTTGCAGCTATACATTATTTTTACAATTATCATGGGTTTGATGTTGATGTTGTTTTTCAAGGCTACCTCAGAGCTGAGTAGAGGGTATGGTAATATTTCAAGTTAAAACACAGCAAAGTTCGTTGATCTTACTGACATTCAGCTAGTTTTCTTGAATAAACACTCATGTGATTGTTGCAAACTTTAGTTAATTGACAGAGTTCTGAAAAAATTGATTTTGACTTTGTTTTCATTTCTTGTTGTTTTATGGAGGAGTGGATTTTCACAGTCCTTTCCTCTGCCATTCTAGACATATGTCGTTGGCTATTTAATTTATATTTGAGTTAAATGTAATTAAAATTTCAGTGTCTTGGTTTTACTAATTTTTTTAAGTTTATCTATTTTGAGAGAGACAGAGAGAGTGTGAGTGGGGAAGGGGCAGAGAGAGAATCCCAAGCAGTTTCCATGCATAATCGGCATGCAGAGTCCAATGTGGGTCTTGAACTCACAAAACTGTGAGATCATGACATGAGCCGAAATCAAGAGTTGGTCACTTAACCAATTGAGCCGCCCAGGTGCCCCTACACTAATAAAATGCTCAGCAGTCATATGAGGCTGGTGGCTGGCTACCTTATTAGGCAGTGATGTCAACGGGTCATTTTAATAACCGCCAACTCTTTTATTAGATAGGGCTGTTCAAAAATATTACTTTGTTGCCCATCATTTAATTGTTTGGATGGTAAAACTGTTAGTTCTTTGTGGGTACTTATTTATTCCTCTGACCTGTCAAGTCTACTAATATCTGGGTTTCTCAGTTGTTTGGTCAGGGCAACCATACAACTGTTTCTGACAAGCAGAAGGCTTACAGTGTAAGTGATAGCATGGGAAAATCCCAGAATTACTTTGTAATTTGGCTACCTTTGAGCATTGACATTACTGTAGTCCTGAAGTAAAATTATAAAAGTGAATTGAATCTTAATTTTAGAAGGCCTTGAATGCAGAAATTAGGAGCTCAGGCATATAATTCCCATTTGCCGATTTAAGATAGGTAACCATTAGTGGTCACCTATTGTATTGTGTTCAAAGAGAATCTCAGGCTACATTAAGGCTTTGTAGAATATTTCCTGATTCGTAGATATTTTCTTTGTGCACAGGAAGTGTAAGTGGTGTTGTATTTGCTACTTGTTAGTTATATTCAAAGTCTGCTGTACACAGGTGGGAGAAATCACAGGGTTCTCTTAAATTTTCAGAGGCTTTTCATATTAATGATCTCATTTTATCTTCACAGCAACATTGGTAACTGGTTGTATTATCTGTAATTTTACATGTGGACACTGACAGAGAGGTTAATTAGCCCATGAACATAGAGTTACATAGGGGAGGCGTTGTTTTGTAGCATACGTTAGCTAGCTTCCAGCCTTTAAAATATAAAAGATAGCACACTGTGTAATTTGCTACATGCATGTCAGAATAACATGTCACTTGGTTCTAAGCTGTTGTATAATCAAATATCCACCATTTTTTAGTAACAATATCTATCAGTTTATTTTTAAAAACTTACAATCCTTATTCAATTACTTGTAAGATACACCCAGATTTCAGAAACAAAAAGAATGTGAAAATATAAAGTGCTAGCAATTTTCAAAGCCAAAGAACATAATAGATGCTTTTTTTTCTAATTGGGATCAAAATTGTATATTCATGTTGTGACAGTTGAGTTCTCTGGGAAATACACAGAAACCTTTTTTTAAGAATTCAGACTTTTACTGGATAGTAACACCTATGAAATAAAACAAGAGGAAGCACAACTGGGCAGGAAGAGTCATCATGTCATTACACAGACATAATGAACTCTGTGAGCTCCTTGAGGATCTCTAAGACTTGCTTTGGGTGGAAATGACTAGGCCTTTGTGGCATCACCTTGATTAGTTATTAGCTGGGGCGACATCCTTGGGAAAGTGTAACCTTAGTTCCAAAACTGGAGCCAACTATGAAAAAGCTAACAGCTAGAGACTGCCCAATAGCCACATTCCTGGAAACTGGACAGTGAAGGAGAATCTTGAAGGACCATATGAGTGATGTATGTTCATGTCTGCCACATAAATCTATCACAAAATCCTATTTTTAAGCATACATAAATCATTATACTATGGAATTTGTATATTCTATATAGTCACAGATATTCAAGCAATTCATCACAATATGTGCTTCTATGATTACAGTTAACAAAAATGAGTATTTTCTGGCAAGGATTTCTGCAAACTCAAAATTAAGTAGATAGGTATTTATGCATTTACAATCTGATGTTAACTACCTAAATGTTTGAATCTTCTCAACTTTGGTCACATAACTTAATTTATAGTAGATCATATTCCCTAATAAAAATTGGAGACAAAGTAGCAAAAATTAACATATTACAGTGAACATAAGCCATTCCTAATTGTAAGATGCAGCACTATTACTAAAGGAAATTCCCAAGTAAGCAAGGATATAATTGTATCTTATGACATTTATTATAAGATGTAATGAGATTTCAGAGATCTCAAAATGAGAAAAAATACATATATTGCAGAATCATAGATATGTGACTTTTTGTTATATTCCCATTGGTGGCTTTGTCTCAGAAAGGACCAGTAATCATTCATTCTTCTGCCTAGAAGAAACTCAATGATATATTGGAGATTCTAGCTTATGTACACTCTTACCTCCTTTTGCTCCTACTACACTTGCTGTGGCCCTTCTCTTATTTTCTTGCTTCCCATTTTGTAAAATCTTGGCCACTAAATATTTCTTCTCTTCTATTAGTCAGCATAAGCTAATCATAGCTTATTAAAGATTTATTTTTTTACCCATGGTAAATATCTATGGCATGAGTAGGGCTGTGCTCAACATGTCATTTAGGAACCCAGGCTGATAGAAAATCTACCATCTAGTAATAGAAACATCTTAACATGTAACTTCCAGAGAAAGATGGGGTTCTCCTCTTGTTGATCCAAGTGGTGGGTTCTTTTCCTACTCAGTACCATTCACCAAATAGCCAAATAATGAAACAGTATTTGATGGTAAGCAGGTAATTCAATGGAGAAGAGGAGCTCATGCTTTAAAGGCACCCTCTCCCAGATTAGATCTCATGATAAGGGTATTATGGGGTTAGAGTAATTAAGAGGCTGGTAAGCAAGCTGACCTCAAAAGTTTTTGGGAAAGGGGAGGAGGTTTCTCAGGATCCAACTGCCTCCTCTTTCCTTTTCTTAAATAGACACAGTTGTATCTGTTATGGCACTGGTATGTGTCCTTTGTTACTACTATTAGAGGATAAAGATCTCAAGGTCATCTGGAAGGTTAGCAGGGCATCCGAACTGGATCATAGTGGGCAAAATCTGGGTCTGGGGGGTTTGTTTGGAGTGTGTGACTTCTGGCATCTGGTCTCCTGGTGGCAAGCAGCACCAGTAAGCGGGGTAGAAAACTGGGTTATTGTGTCTTGTTACCAAGTCTCTGGTGACATTTCTCTCAGACAAGAAGGCAAATATTACTTCAGCTTCCATTTGATTCTCAGAACTGTCAGATGGCTTCATCTGAATGCAAAGGGCCGGCGAGTCAAATAAGGGAAGAATTGTGTCAAATAATTGGAAGAATATACCTGCATCTCTACCACAGCTAGTAACATTATTATAACTCATTTACATCTCATTATAGTAATTGAATAGTGTCTTCCAGAGATTTCAAGCCTTAGAACATAGAGATGACATTGATTCCTCACAGCTGGTCTCCTCTTAACATTTATGGCAAAGGGGTGCCTGGGTGACTTAGTCAGCTAAGCATCCCAACTCTTAATTTCAATCAGGTCATAATCTTACAGCTGTGAGATTAAGCATCGGGCTCCACACGGCATGGAGCCTGCTTAAGATGCTCTCTCTCCCTCTCCCTCTGCCCCTACCCCATGCACACTTGCGCATGTTCTCTCTCTCTCAGAAAAAAAAAAAAAAAAAAAAAAAAAAAAAAAAGAAAGAAACTTATGGCTAGTTCACCAATTTGAAACATACCACTAAATCTACTCTTACATTGTTATTTTGCGGATCAGTACTTTCTGCTCTTGGTACATTTCCTATCCTTTCAGAATTATTTCACTTAATAATTTCCTCACTTAACCCAGAAAAGATAAAAACATATTTAAAAACATATTTATAATTTCTAAATAAAGTATGTTAATTAATAGATGTTGAGAATTCCCAATTTATAAAGTAAGTTATTAAGGTTAAAAATAATTTCCCATCTTTTCACAAAAGTTAAAATACTATCATTTTATATTTTCTATCTTATTCCTATTTTTATTCATTTTCTCGTATTTTGCTGTACTCATAATTCTATAACAACTGGTACTGCTCCTACATCTAAGTTAATCTTTTCTAACAGTCTCCTTATTAAGACTGGATCTACTGTACAATTAAACTTTTATTTCAAAAACACTTAAATTAAGCTCCTTTATGTCTCTTTCAAATCCCTACTTGCCAATCAATATGGTTGCATTTGGTGTTGACCAAATTTTGAGTGTAATACTTAAATGATTCAAGTTTTTCAATACAAAATATACTACTTGGATCACACTGTGATATATAACAGGACACTTCCTCTGATGTATTAATTTATGAGTAATTAAAAATTGGTGTTAACTTAGTGGCTGTAATGGACTTACTACCCTCATCACTAATTCTGTGACCTATAAATTATAATTGTGGTGAACAGAAATATTTTCTACTGTTATTATCAGTGTTTTTTATTGTAACTGTCAAGTTCTAAAATATAATTTTGCATCTGGAAGTCCTAATGGATAAGTGAGCAGGAAAACTGACAATATGTTAATGGAGACTTTCTGCCGTACTTATTGCCTTAAAGAGTGGACTGGGTTCTGTCTTACTGCATTATATTTTGTAGTCTGGTTGACTGCCTTTAAAAAAATGTCAACAACAAGTTAAAACTAGGCAGGTAAATCTCTCTGAACTGATAGTAAAACTCTTGTAATTCCTTCAGCAAAAAAAAAAAAATCAAATTTTTATTAAATTTTGGGAAGCAAATAATTTTGAGGATGAAGTAGAAACTGCATTTACCTCTTTTTTTCACATTATAGAAATTTCAGCATTGTAATGTTGTACAAAATTGTTGGTGTACAACATTGTAATTTGACATCTGTATACTACAAAGTGATCACTCCCAAAAGTCTAGTCACTCTTAACCAGTAAGCACCAGTGACTGAAACTCCAACCACTAAAGAAAACAGAAATAAAACCATAATTAGAAATATTAAATCTTTATTCATTTACTCTAAAATGTTTTAATAAGAAAAGCTCTTGGAAGCAAGGGGCCTTTTTATTTGAATACTCTGTCCACATATTGGTGAATTGAAGCATAATGAGTTATAAAGGCAAACATATCTAGTTTCAAATTTCGGATCTCAGAGTTGTGTCATTTAGGAAAGTTACTTGGTTTCTTTATTTCTTCTAGTTTTCATACCTTTTAATGTGTAGTGTGAATAAGACCTAACTGTAAAGAGTCTATGAAGATAATTTGGATATTTTTTGAAAAAGAAATAGTGGCACAAAATCAGTTTGGATAAACTTCCCTTTCTTGCCCTGCATTCTATATTGGGATTTGGAATTTATACCTAGGTCATAATTCTGTAGCACTTGCATCTCTGGGACACTCTAGAGACAGAAAAGACATGTGGTGGGTCTTCAGACATATAATAAATGTAAATAAAAGTTGGCAAAGGTTGTCTAACTCAAAAAAGAATCATGTGAAAAAAAAGAGCCTTACAAATTCAGCACCGATGAAATAAGCCAAATGCTATGGTCTCATTATTATTTGAGCTTTCCTAATTATTACTCAGATTTATTGGTGTTTACTAGAAATGCTGCTATGTACAAATGGAATTATATACTTGTAAGCCTATAACATTTTATAAAACTATGCAAGACTTTTAACTTCTTGTGCAGAAATATCCATTCATGTCATTCACAGTTCTACAAATATTCATTGAGCACTTTTGTTCCAGGTAAACAAACTAAACGTTGTTTTTTTTTAATGTTTATTTATGACTTGAGAGAGAGAGACAGAGACAGAGACAGAGAGAGAGAGAGAGTGGGTGAGGGGAAGAGAGAGAGGAAGAGAGAGAATCCCAAGCAGACTCCTTTGCTGTTAGCAAGGAGCCTAATGTGGGACTCGATCTCAGCCCGGAAGATCATGACCTAGCCAAAAATAAGAGTTGTTTGCTTAACCGATTGAGCTACCCAGACACACCAAAATATTGCCATTAGATGTTAGAAGGTTGAATGATTATTGTTTCAAAACTATTAGCTTCAGGCAGTGATTCTTGAGGACTCCAAAAAAAAAATCATTCATCGTTCCCTTTAGCAATTCATTTTATCTAAAGGAGTGTTATTATATCATGGCCACCTACTTACATCTGATTTATGAGTAGTAGGAAAATGGCAAAGGTTTTTCTGCCTGTAGTTAAGGAGAACACTTATGAAGTATATCTTTGAGTTCTACTATGCCTGTATTTAGTATAATATTTGTAACAAATTGCAATAGTAACCTGACTCATTTAAAAATTAAGTTGTGGTTTGGGGTGCCTGGGTGGCTCAGTCAGTTGAGCATCCGACTTCGGCTCAGGTCATGATCTCGCAGTTTGTGAGTTCGAGCCCCGCATCTGGCTCTGTGCTGACGGCTTGGAGCCTTAGAGCCTGCTTCTGATTCTGTGTCTCCCTGTCTCTCTGCTCCTCCCCTGTTCACGCTCTGTCTCTCTCTCTCAAAAATAAACACACAAAAAAATTAAGTTGTGGTTTTACTAAACCTTGAAATTAAATTAAACAACAGATTGAATAAAATAGTTTAACTGTCTAAGAAAAGCATATCTTGAAAAACCCTGATTCTTCAATATCAGGTAACTTAAATATTTACTTGTTTAGAAAAGATATATTCACATGGACCTTATTTTATCTGTGGTAGAAAGCATTACAGTATAGTTCTTGAGAGCACAGTTTTAATTTGGCTTGGTAGAACAGAATTCAGTTCTGGAGCATGTTGCTTAAATTAACTATCAGTTTTCTCATCTTTTTTTTTTTTTTTTTAAATTTTTTTTTTTTTTTTCAACGTTTATTTATTTTTGGGACAGGGAGAGACAGAGCATGAACGGGGGAGGGGCAGAGAGAGAGGGAGATACAGAATCGGAAACAGGCTCCAGGCTCTGAGCCATCAGCCCAAAGCCTGATGCGGGGCTCGAACTCACGGACCGCAAGATCGTGACCTGGCTGAAGTCGGACGCTTAACCGACTGCGCCACCCAGGCGCCCCAGTTTTCTCATCTTTAAAATGCAACTATTTAAACATTTTTGTGGAAATAAACTTATATAATTGATTCAAGATGTATGACATGTTATTTGGAACACATTTGGTAAGGAATAGATAAGCAATAGCTTTTGATGCTTTTAGCAAGCATTTCATATTGTCAGTTATTTTATATTATTAATTTAGTTTTCAATCCATCGGGCAACACTATTGCATTGGTATTAGAAATTGTTTCTGTAAAAGAGTAAAGGTGATAATTATCATTGCAGTATATTCTTTTTTTTTATTTTTTTTAACGTTTATTTATTTTTGAGACAGAGAGAGACAGAGCATGAACGGGGGAGGGGCAGAGAGAGAGGGAGACACAGAATCAGAAGCAGGCTCCAGGCTCTGAGCCGATTCAGCCCAGAGCCCGACGTGGGGCTCGAACTCACGGACCGTGAGATCGTGACCTGAGCTGAAGTCGGACGCTTAACCGACTGAGCCACCCAGGCGCCCCGTGCAGTATATTCTTAAATGTGGTCATTGTGCCCATTTACCTCAGATGAGACATAATTACTTTTTTATTTGTTCTTTTTTTTTTCCATTAGCAAACTTTATTAGACAAAGAAATTGATGCCTCCTTAGGACAGGATTTTGAAGTACTGTATTTATTTTTTTACATACAAAAGAAGGGAAATTGAACTTCTCATCCATTTCATTTTCTATTTGTTTGTAGTATTTTCTACACTCAATCAGCTTTTATTACATGAGAAAAAGGATTAAAAATGCAAACTCATTACAATTATATTCAGAGGCCTATAACTTCCTGCTCTACACTGCTAAAATTCCTCTTTATCCAAAATAAATAAGTAAATAAAAGTTTTGTCCTTCTCCTATGGCCCCGGCATTCACTGGAAATCATATTTTCTCTCTAGAGAGGTACCTGAGATCCCCTAGACTAGATGACTCTACTTGACAAAAGTCTATCTCTTACAGCATTTAGCAGACCTGTAGCAGCAACATGACTCTGTCCCTTGAATCCATTGACTTTAGACACAAGAGAGCATTTTGAATAGATAGTAAAAGTGATTGATTCATCTCATAGTATTTAACTTCATGATAGAATGCCAAGAGCTCCAACAGTCAAAATTTCCCTTCCCTGCTGAGTCAACTCAGCAAATTACATGTTATGAGTCTGAAATTCTGTATTCAAGGGAAGAGTTTCTAATGAGATGTCCTCCTAAAATATAAGGAAAGGAAGGAGGGATTTGAATAAATAAGACGAAGATGACTGCTACTGAGTGTTAATTCTCTGAGTTGTTATAATGCATTTCATGCTATCGGTGATAAATAACTTCTGTAGTTATAAAATATCTTGAGTCCTATTCCAGATATTGGTGAAGTGTTTTAGCTATGTAGATGAGTGCAATTCAGCTGTAGTGTGACATTAATAAGTTTGGAAAGCCATGTTTTTGAATGAACAGATGAAATATTAAATATTTGGAAAGCTATTAACAAGAAAATACATGCTGTACTTCCATATTAGAAGTGTGAAATGCATGAACAAAAAATGTACTGTAGACATTTTCTACACAGAATAATATTACTTGTCAAATATTACAAAGTAGCAATTTCCTACAGAGGGAGATCTCCGATTTTTAAAGTAATGATTATTATCCTTAGAATATTAACACTTGCCCATTATGTAAGAATCAAAAAGAGAAAAGAGATCGCATGCTTTAAAAAATGTACTAGAATAATGAGATTTCTCAATTTCTATTTTATTCATCTAAGATGACAAATGTTGCCTATCACAGATAAATCTATAGAAGACTAAGGAAGAATGATCTCATGTGAACTATGATGGCTGTTTTTGAGAATGAAAAAAGTACTAGATATTGCAATTATGTTTAAAAGGAGAAATATTTACTTAGGGGAATAATATTAAGGAAGATTTTTAAAAAGATAAGACATCCTGAACCCCACAGCAAAGTATCTGAAAAGACTGACATAGTTTTTCAATTACGAGATAAACTCCAAGAACTATTTTATAGTACTGTGCAAAGGGCAAAAAAAAATGAAGGAGCTGGATAGGTTTATTTTAAACTATTTCTGTTACACCATTTACTCATTTGCAAATATTAGCGATCATGATAATTTTGAACAAATGCAAGGTTTTATCATTTCTTGCATTTTGAATGGTGCTGCCTTTTCATGAATCAAAAGATAGAACAACGAAATAGTCAAAAGCCAAAAAACAAAGGCCGTCTTGGAGGAATCTCCAAATAGCAACTATCAAAGATGGTAAAACAAGTGTGATTTAGAAATGAGTCCAAATGAAGTTAGCCTAGGATGGGTATAAAAAGCTATGGGTTCCTTGAAAACTTGAAACCCTTTTTAGAATCACAAATGCAGTTAGTTCACACAGAGATAAATAGGACTGACTAAATTGTGGAAGGTATTAATGACACCCATGTTGTATGCTGGTAGCAGAGAATTATACGTATTGTAATTTCACAAACCCAAATTTTGAAATAGTCTTTCACAAAAGTTTATATAAACCAATCCACCCTTTTACACTTTAATATATTTTATAATTCTCAATTCAGGTTTTCCCTCTTCCATGATAACTCTCATAAGGAAGTGATACAAAAAAAGAACATGCATTGACGTTTGTTGTCAAGGGTGTCGTCTTGGGATCCAGTTTTCCTCTCCTGAACCTTTCTACGCACCCAGTTAACACATCTAAGAAGGCGCCTCAGAAGTCTGGGGGAAACAGATTCTGCTAAGTGTCATAAATTCAAAAACCCACATCTGTCTGTTATTGGTGGGTCCAATATCAATTTTACAAAAATCCTACATGGCAAATATGCACAAGGTGAAAATTTCCCATTTGAACTATCTCACTAAAGGTATGTCCTAAAATGAAAATAAAATGTTAATATCTTTTTTTTTTAATTTTTTTAGTGTCTATTTATTTTTGAGAGAAAGAGAGAGAGAGAGAGGCAGCATGAGCAGGGGAGGGACAGAGAGAGGGGGAGACACAGAATCCAAAACAGGGTTAGATACTTTAAATACTTCCCACAATGAAAAGTCAATAGTTCCAGCAATGACTATGGTGTAAAAAGTCTTGAACATTAAAACATTTGAAAGACACAGTTATTTGCTTTGGTCTTCACAGAGGAAATATGAGGACAGTCCCACTAAGAAATTATTTAAACATATGAATGATTCCTACATAGAGACATAATTAGCTAATACCATATTTGTGACCAGTAAAAAGACCTCTGGTATCTTAGACCAGTTGTTTTTATAAACTTATCTGACAGAATAGAAGTAGATAAATTATTGGGAATAATTTAGGCAAATGACTCTTGGCCTAAAATGTTTGAAAGCATCCCAAGAGGAAACGTTATAGCTGTTAATAAATTGTGTAATATGTTAACACATCATGTGGCATAACTGGTGGACTGACTGCCTGTATGATTTCTAATGAAGCATATTAGACTGCAGGAACTATCAAACTAATAATCTCCCTTCCATACTTACAAACTTGATATCACTATGATATATTATATATTACATATTCCCCAACTACAGGAGGTAGGGGTTGAGGATTGGAAGAATATTCAGGGCAGTATTCTATGACTATAATTCTATGAGGATTGTATTAGACAGGATTAAAGGACTAACTAGTAAATATGATCTGTTTCTTAAAAATAAATTTATACAACAAAGTTTAATTTAAAAATTAAGGATTCATTGGGGTGCCTTAGTGGCTCAGTAGATTAAGTGTCTGAGTCTTGATGTTGGCTCGGGTCACGATCTCACAGCCTGTGAGTTCGAGCCCCATGTTAGACTCTGCACTGACAGCGTGGAACCTGCTTGGAATTCTCGGTCTCCCTCCCTCCTCTAAAGTAAATACATAAACGTTAAAAAAAAATAAACAAATATTAAGGATTCATGAGCTAGAAGAACTTCCTTTTCCGGATTTAGTCTTAGAATCAAGAAGCCCAGGGCATGAGTTCACTTAATCAGTGTTTATTAAGCATGCTACTACATCCCTGCCATTGTGGCAGACACAAAATATACAAATAGGACTTAAGATCTTACTCTCAGTAACCTCAAAGTTTTTTTAAAAAATAATGTAAATATGAAAAAACAATAGAGTATGTCAATATACTACAATTGTTATATATACAAAGTTACCAATGGAAGATGGAGGTGGTTGTTGGTCATAGGGTGTTCTGGACAAGGAGCAGCTTCACAGAAGTGGTGGAATGGGGAAGACGGATGGCATTCTCCAGTTAGGAAAATTAAAGGAAGCAGGTATTAAAGGCAGAGAAAAATTTATACACAGAAGAAACAAAGGGTTTAGAAAAAGTTGTGTATGTCTAGTATTAGCATATAATTAAGATGGGATGAGTATTAGTTTAGAATCTGTTATATAAATCACAAGTTCTTAAAGGCCATTATAAATGTTGTTTTCTACTTTTAACAATCAGTGATGAGCCTTTGAAACCTTTAAATATTTGAAGTAATAAAATTAGATCAGTGCTTTAGGAGGATAAATCTTGAACAGTGTAAAGTGTAGCATGTGGCTGAGTCAAGGACAAGAGGGTAGCTAGACCTGGAAAATGGAAGTGGAGAGACTGGCAGCTGTTTGAATGTGCAGGAAAAGAGAGACAGGGGTCAAGAGCACCGTTTTAACGAGTAGCTGGATGACGACAATGGTCACGAGCTATTACAAAATCTGGAAACAGTAGAAGTGGTTTCTGAGAATCCCATACGTGTGTGTGCTTAATCTCACAACATTAAAGATGATGTGGGATTAAAAATAAGTTTGATTTTTTAGTAAACTGACAGGAAAGAAAATATTAAATATCCCAGTGTACATGTTAGTAAATTAAGAGTACTACCCACCTCTGGTGGTCAGGAATAAGTTCTGGGTAGAAGACATGAATTACATAAGTTTTTCAACTTATTAAAGTCCTATGAGTAAGTAAGTTCATTTAAAAAAATGTCTGTAGAGACTAAACTCAAACCAATTAAGTGACAAGGACATTTGTCTTGCATAATGAGTCAGAAAGTGATGTTACAGATCTGGTACTTCAGATCTCTAAATCCATTTTGCTATGATTGTCTTGTCTCAGTTCCCCTTAAAGAGGTTGTTTTATTCTCAGCTGGCTCTCTTCCTCATACACAGCCACTGGCAGGAGCTGAGGCACCCCGCTTCCTTACTCAAATCTGAGATAGAAAGAGTGGGAGTGAAGGAGAGAAATGTCATCCCAAAGCGTGAAATGAAAATTCTTTGATTCAATTATAATGGGCCATCTTAGTTCACATGCTCATTCCTGAGCCAGTAGTGTTGGTGGCAGTGTGCCATATGTGGAATCACTTAATAATGAAATAACCACGGAGGTAGGGATGGGGTTAGTTTTGCCTGAGTGTAAAGTAGAAGAGAAGCCTTAACCTGACAAAACCAGATTCTGATAGGAATAAAGGGATATGTACTTGGTAGGCAGCTAATAATGCATACTGTAGATAAGGAAATTCAAGTTTTGCTGAGAGAAACCTCAGCAGTATCAAAGTGAAAGGAATTGCAAAGAAGAAGGAATTTCTTATTTAATTCTGAGAAGAAAAAGTTAGAAATGGGCATGTAGGGGAAGAGGAGAAACAAGAGGTATTCTGGAATCTAATGGAGAAGAGATTTTTTTTTTTTAATTTTAGAGAGAGAGAGGGAGGGAGGGAGGGAGGGAATCTTAAGCAGGCTCCACGCTCAGCATGGACCCCGACATGGGGCACAATCTCACGAACCGTGAGATTATGACCTGATCCAAAATCAGGAGTCAGATACTCAACCACCTGAGCCACCCAGGTGCCCTGAGCAGAGTTATTTTATGAGGAGAGTGAGACACAAAAATTTTGTAGACTGTGCAGCTGGGATCATAATTATTCAGTGTTTCAAAATACCTACCCAAAGGTAAGTATTTTATAATTTAGATTTTGTTTCTCATTATAGAATTTTCCAACATTCATATAAACCAAGGAAACATAAATCTCTAGTGACCTTCAAGATTACAGTCTTCTCTAAAATCCAGTGTTTCTAAAACATAGCTAATAAGTAAAACCATACAAAGTGTTTGTTAAAGTATTGATACTCAATCTCTGGAGATTGTGTTTCAGCAGTTCTGAGTATGACTCAGGAACCTGTAGCTGTGATGAACCCACAAAGTTCCAGGTGATTAGTCAAGTTTTGAAAACTCTGCCCTACATCATGAAAACTTATTACTTATTGAATAGTTACCAGTAAATATTTTTAAGCACCTGAAGAGAGTGAGGACAAACACAATATTGACCAATATAATAAGGTAATTCTTTCTATAAAAATAATATTTCTATGAATATAATATGTAGACTCTATAATCTTTTTTTTTTTATTTTTTTTTTCAACGTTTATTTATTTTTGGGACAGAGAGAGACAGAGCATGTACGGGGGAGGGGCAGAGAGAAAGGAAGACACAGAATCGGAAACAGGCTCCAGGCTCTGAGCCATCAGCCCAGAGCCTGACGCGGGGCTCGAACTCACGGACCGCGAGATCGTGACCTGGCTGAAGTCGGACGCTTAACCGACTGCGCCACCCAGGCGCCCCTGTATAATCTTTTATAAACCATTTTTTTATAATCTGGCAAAAGGTAAGTAGGTTCAAAATATCCAATTCAATGTGCTACAATATTTAGAAAGAAAAAAAAGGTGACCATAGGGGTCAGTTAAGTGTCCAACTTCGGCTCCTGTCATGATCTCATGGTTTGCAGGTTCGAGTGCTGTTGTCAGGCTCTGAGCACCGTTCGGAGCCTGGAACCTGCTTTGGATTCTATGTCTCCCTCTCTCTCTGCCCCTCTCCTGCCTTTGCGCTCTCTCTCTCTCTCTCTCTCTCTCTCAAAAATAAATAAACATTTTTTTAAAAAAAGGATGACCATAGATATTGACCACCATAAAAAACTTACTGAAAATAATGACAATGTTTTGTGTTTTTTTGTTTTTGTTTTGTTTTGTTTTGTTTTTTTTTGAACTTTGCACATTACCAAGATAAAGCTGCACCTGGCATGCTATTTGGATCTTATCAATCAAAGTACACAGAATGGATCTGGAAAGTATATGGAGGTGATAAACTAAAATCAAGAAGAGCACAGTAGAAATGCAAAGGAGGTGACTGCTCAGTGAGGACAGGGTGAAAGGTTAGGACTCTCGTGTCTTGAGATAGTGCAATAGGAATGTGGTTGGATCAGATAGTATAAAAGAATTAAGAGATTGGACCTTAAAACATGAAAGAACCTAAGACCTCAAACTGGAAGCAGTATATTACACACGAGGTAGTATACTCAAGAAAACCCTTTACTCAAGAGAATGGTAGGCATCGAAGTTATAGTTACAGGATGAAAGGTTTAGGAACTTTGAGGATGAAAGATCTAGCGTGAATTCACACTGCTAATATGGAGAAAATACCCTCATTCTGACCTAAAACCGAAGCCCTCTACTTGTCCTACACCCCATTTCCTTATTCCCTCAGGTCAGAGGCATTCTAAATATTTGTCCTCCTTTCGCTCTCAGCATTTTTTCCCACAATATATATTTCATTTCTGTTTACATGTGACCATGTTATTATTTTGCTTATGTTAAAAAACCACTTTTCTGCATATTAACTTCCTATAGACTATTGTTCCATTTTTGTATGTCCCTTAACAGAAAACTTTTAGAGAAGAATTAATAAGAAGTAAAGATGGTAGGAAGAAACTTTTGGAGGTGATGCATATATTTATGCCTTTGACTGTGGTGGATGCAACCTTGTACTCTTCTCTCCAATCCCATCAAGTTCTATACATTAAAGTTCTATGCAGGTCTTTGAATGTCAATTGTACTTCAATAAAGTGGTTTAAAGAAAGGAAAAAAAAAAAAAAGAATTGTCTAAATTCACTGTCATTCTTCACTTTTTTATTTTCTCAATTTTTAAAATAAACATTTTAATTAAGGTATATGTACAGAAAACTGCACGCATCGTGAGTGTTCAGCCCAATCACTGATTTTCACAAAGTGGACATGGAAGAATTCTAACCACTACTCAGGTTAGGTAGGCAAGACAAAAAAGTCCTACCTCAGCCTGCAAAACCCCATTCCTGTACCATCCTAGGCACAATCCACTCTCCCTTCCTTTAAATTACTGTGTATTCTGTGAATAAGCTTTCCTGTTTATAAATATCATATATACACGGAATATTATAGCAATTTTTTTTTAATTTTTTTTAATTTTTTATTTTTTTAACGTTTATTTATTTTTGGGACAGAGAGAGGCAGAGCATGAACGGGGGAGGGGCAGAGAGAGAGGGAGACACAGAATCGGAAGGAGGCTCCAGGCTCTGAGCCATCAGCCCAGAGCCTGACGCGGGGCTCGAACTCACGGACCACGAGATCGTGACCTGAGCTGAAGTCGGACGCTCAACCGACTGAGCCACCCAGGCGCCCCAACAATTGTTTTTTTTTTTTTTAATTTAGCATTTCTAGAGATGTGTGGTGATACATCATTGAGGTGGAACTTTACATCTTCATGGCAGAAGTCTAGAGACTTTTCATAATTGCATTGGCCATTTGAATATCTTCTTTTGTGAAGTACTTAGTTAACTAGGTCTTACTCATTTGTAATGACAGCTTGTTTTCTGTTTGTTGAGCTGTAGGCATTTCTGTATATTCTGGATACAAGTTTTTTGTCAATCATTTGATTGCAGATACCTTCTCTAATCTGTGGCTTGCCTTTTAACTCTTTTAATGGTATGTTTGAATAAATAAAACTCTTGAATTTTATTAGGCTCATGTCCCAAGTATTTAGAATCCACTTAAAACAGCTTTTACTACCCAGTGGTTATAAAAATACTTGCTTATGTTATCTTCTGTAATTTTTATTGTTTTACCTTTCACATATAAATATACCTCGAATTGATCTTTTTGTGGATTTTGGAAGGAGCGGCTCAAGATTATTTTTTAATGGCTATTTAACTCAGTTCAATTTACTGAAATGACTGTCATTCTCTCATTGCTGTGTGGGACCAACTTTGGCAGAAATCTTGTGTGCATGTATGTGTAGGTCTGTTTCTGAACTCTATGCTGGTTATAACTCTGTACAGCCTTGTGACATTAGTAAAATGACACAACTAAAATTTTGTAAGACATCTTTATATCTGATTGGAAAAGTTCTCTAGTTTTGTTCTTTTTTTTCTTTTCATTATCTTACTGTGTAGTCTTGGCCCATTCCATTTGCATATAAATTTTAGATTTGACGTGTCAGTTTCTTTAAAAAACAAAACCTTCAACTTTTCAATTTAAAAAAAAAAAAACCTTCTAAAATTGAGGTTGAGATTACATTAATCTGTAGACCAGTTTGAGAGGAATTCTTTATACAGTTGAGTCTTCAATGCATAAATATGAACTATTTAAGTCTTACCTTTTGCTCAATAACATTATACAGTTACCTGTGTAGAGATGTACACAACTTTTACTATATTCCTTTCTACAAAATTTATGGGTTTTCTATGGTATATTTTTATCTGAAATAAATTTTATTCCTTAATTGCTTGTTGCTAGTAAATGGAACTGCACATTTTTTTTTGTATAGTTCATTATCTGTATTGACATAAATCTCCTGGTGGCTAGGCTTTTATGAGCTGACAGTAGTATTTGTCTGTGGAGGAAAAAGTCTCTTGGAGGAGACAGATTCCATCCAGAGAGGAAACCAGACAGTTGTTTCATCATTTTGTCTCTGATTCTTCTTTCAGTTGCCCATTTCTCAAAGTCATTTTAGTATTTCATTGTACACATTAAGAACAACTCTTAGTTTGGCCCATATAACAACCCTCTTACAGACATCAAAAGCAGAGAACGCTGTTTTATGAGATGCTGCCACTGATTAATTTTAATCCTTCTGAATTGCTAGTGCCTTTTTTCATTAACACACAATAGAGACTCAATGTCTGTGCAAATTGTGAAGCAGTTTAGGTTGCAGTGGAATAATATTTACTAATGAAGATTCCTGACAAAGAAGACCCCTTGATGTGGAATTCAGAGATGACTGCTGGAAATTGCTAGTTGCTGTGAGATGCATACTTAAACACAAATTGTGCTATTGTGTTTTGGTTATGCGTGGTATTATGTCATGCAGACTTAAGAGTGGAAAATAAAATGTATAAAATTACACATAAAATGAGAGAAAAATCTAATTTATATGGGCAGCAAAAACGGATCGTGCTGTACAGTCACTGCTGTTGGTATTGAAATAGCCAGAGAAAAGCCCTGCCATTCCAGCAAGAAATGAGCAAGCAGCTATTAAACAGTGAGTGTGAATCCCCTCCAAGATGCAACAGTCTAATTCAGTCTCTGGTGGCCTCTACTGAAGAGAAGCCAGACAATTACAAAGGAAATCGGAAAGGAAAACAAAAGAACCATGGAATAATTAAAATATTTTGAAGAAACACATGGAAAAACAATGCCCTATTCCTACTTTGAAGAAGTGAAATCAGGGGCGCCTGGGCGGCTGAGTCGGTTGAGCATCGGACTTCAACTCAGGTCATGATCTCACAACTCGTGAGCCCGAGCCCCGCGTCGGGCTCTGTGCTGACAGCTCAGAGCCTGGATCCTGCTTCAGATTCTGTGTCTCCCTCTCTCTCTGCCTCTCCCCTGCTCGTGCTCTCTCTTGCTGTCAAATAAACACAAAAAACTTTTAAAAAAAGAAATAAAATAATATAAAAAAACACTTCTAGGTATGCAAATTGTGCCAATTGCTTTAAATCTCTAGTACTTGTTTGTAGTGTGTACATATTTGCCTATTACAAGTCAGAAAAATGTAAGAAGTATTATGTTTGGATAGAGAGATACATTTGGGAGTTTATAGAAGAAAGTTAGAGTGGAAGCAGAAACAATAGGATTTTGTTAATTTAGTATCATCATTGTGTACTTAGTATGTGGCTGGCTCTTGGATACTTGGATTTAATCTCTACACAAATCCTTTGATTGTGCATTTCCATCCCATCCAGCATATGAGCATATTGATATTCAGTGATGTTAAGTGATAAAATGGTCATGTTCATTAGGTAATGAAAGTCAAATTCCATCCACATTTCTTTTTTTTTTTTTTTTTTTTTTTAAACGTTTATTTATTTTTGAGACAGAGAGAGACAGAGCATGAACGGGGGAGGGGCAGAGAGAGAGGGAGACACAGAATCGGAAACAGGCTCCAGGCTCCGAGCCATCAGCCCAGAGCCCAATGCGGGGCTCGAACTCACGGACCGCGAGATCGTGACCTGGCTGAAGTCGGACGCCTAACCGACTGCGCCACCCAGGCGCCCCCCATCCACATTTCTGAAATCATATTTTCTTTTTCCATAATACAGAAACATGTTGTATTGTTCTTTCTTCAAAAGGTAAATGTTAGTATATAAACACAGGCCCCATACTACCAAATACTTTTATAAACCTGGAACAGGATTTGGAGGAGGAAGAGACTTTTTACATGAGCAATATTATTAATGGTAAAGTCCTAATCGATTTAGTCCCTTTATTCAGTGTAAATGAAGGGTCACATGTGTTGTAACATGCAGTAAATCAGGAATGAAATGTGTCCCTGAGTCACTTCTGGAATTATACTGGCAGTAAGATAAAATCTTTTGTAAATGAAAAGAGATGCAATTTTCAGGATGTGCTTTATAGTAATAATTCTTGGGTTGACATACAGAAAACATGTGGCATTTCACTTTGTGCCTATTTTCCTACAACTCTTGTGCCCTTCTGTCAAAACATTTTATTATTCACCTTTGCAAGTTATGTCACCAATGATGTAAAGAAATACCCAATCTGTATTGGAAGAGGAGTGTTGAATACTGAAACAAATTTTCCTCTACTATCATTGTTTCCATATTAAACCACAGTGGTCAACAAACTATGTAAAGTCATCACCATTAGAGAATTTTATATGAAGAGGATTTTATTTCTTAATTTTAAAACCAGTCACTTAACCACACTTACATGTAGTCCTAATCTCTTATTGCTGAAGGAAGTCGTATAAAGTGCCAGCGTGGTTGCTTTGAGATTAATCTGTTAGGAATCTCACTGACTTGCTGAGTTTTTTTTCTTTAATATTGAAAAGAGAAGAGGGAGAATTTAAACAGAGACGATCATAAGTGATTGTTTACTAAACCCTCTGATACTTTAAAGGTCACTGATCCATTATAAGAAATAATATGAAAAAAAATCCAAACAAACAAGTAATTATTGGAACATCTTCAGTGTCTAGGATGTAATTAGTGAACTGGCGACTGGCCTCAACAGCCAGAGGCATATATATATATATATATATATATATATATATTTTTTTTTTTTTTTAGGTCCTATAATCTCTTCTCTTCGGAAGCATCAGCAAAACTTATGAGTTTTAGTCCTGAAAATTTCCTGAATGTCTAATGGGTTAATTCAAACCTGAGCTTCAATTCTATGATGTTAATGAAACCATTTAGTAATCTTAAAAATAAATACAAAAGGAAGATGCGGTTTAAGTGTGACAACAAGAACAAAAATGTTCAGGATCTACTGTATTATCAATAGTGTAGGTTCTTCAGGTCACTCAATGATAAAGCAGTAACAGTGTCTTTCTCTCCCAGTAGAACTAACCAGACAGCACAAATCCCCTGTCAAAAGGTTCTAATACCTAGAAGCCCAGCATCTTCAGAGCATGTCTGGGTTGATTAAATGCTATATTACACTGAAGACTATGAATTAACAAGGA
This sequence comes from Puma concolor, assembly GCF_028749965.1. Classification (NCBI taxonomy): domain Eukaryota; kingdom Metazoa; phylum Chordata; class Mammalia; order Carnivora; family Felidae; genus Puma; species Puma concolor. Next base: position 27,010,937 of record NC_141668.1, on the reverse strand, counting down.
AAGACTACAGTGAGAGTGTAAGATAATATGGTTAGAAGGCTACTTCACTTCTCATAATGTAAATACTTTCTTAAAATGGCAAAACAGCAGAGATTCTCAGATTATAACAGCAATGTTTTTTAGTGCTCTTTTTGAACATAATTTATGCACATAATTAGTTTTGTATGTGGCCCGCTGTTTGGACTGTGTTGATCTAATCCAATCCATTTTCCATTAAGAATAATGACACTGAAATTCAGAGTCCTAGTTACATAGCTAGTCAGTGGTAACATTTGAGTTGGGATATTCATTTTTCAAATCTCACTCTCAAGTTATTTCATCTGTTTATTTTGTAGATTGGATATGATACAACCTGAAAAATACTGACATGTTATAAATTAAAGCAATATAATAATTAGCTATAGTCTCTAATGCATTAACATGTTTAAAGGTGGGAATAAAGTAAGACTAATTTTATAGTAATTCATGATAAATATAACGATGACTTAAAATAGGGGTGTGGCAATGGGGAGTGGTTCTTAGGTTTAACAGGGCTCAATGTATTGGACATGAACAGCAGTTATGGGGATAAAGAGACCATATGGGTTTTCAGGCAATTGGGAAGACATTAGCATAAACGTTACAGATTCAGAATACAGGAGGAAGTTTGGTAGGAAATGATTCATTTTGTATCTGCACTTGAGATACATATGTAGGTAACCAAGAACATTTGGAAATTTGTATCTGAAGCTGAGGGAGAGAGTTGTGGGTGGGAGATTAAACTCAGATTGAATTGGTATATGAATTATAATTGAACCCAGAGATTAGAAGGATGAGATGATGACCATCTGAGACACATCAATTATGCAGTTGAGTGAGAAGCAGATATCAACAAAAAGATTCACAAGATTTAAAGTTCAAAAACAAGCAAAGAAACGAAAGTGAAAAAAAAATCTTTCAAAAGAAGATTGTATTCAACAGTTTGAACGCGGCTTAACAAAAGAGCTGAAAAGTATGCATTTGGCTTAACAACAAGAATATATTGGCGAATTTCACGAGAACATTTTCTATGACATGGTTAAGTAGAAGCCAAGGTGAGGAAGGTTGAGGTACTGGTATGAGGTAAAGAAGTAGAGAATGGAGAGAACTTGTTCAAGGAATATGTGCCTGAAGATGAAGAGAGAAATAAGGTAGTAGCTAACTGGTAATGCAGAGTTGAGTGTGGCACCCATGAGAATGCAACCTCCTACTACCTGGAGCATAATTGACAAAGGGCTCCAGCCACTGTGCTTTAAAATCCATTACAACGTTTACACCATGGTGACACTTCGTGTAAGCTTGATCTTACCAACACGAGTCTGTCAGAAATACTAAAGTAAATCATTTCTGGGAGATGGGGGCAGACAGGCGTAAGGACCCCTTGATGACTTTGTTGAACATTTCTCAAATTGTACAACTTGCACCCTTCCTTCTCATCTCTTCTTCACGAAAGGTCATATTGCATCACTTTCAGCCTTCTCTGGCTCTTTTCCTATTTCCTTTCACATTGGCTTTTCCCCTAATAAAATCTTTGCATGCTTATTCCTTGTAAGCATCTCAGAGGACCTGAAAAACACATCAAGTATTAAGGGCTGTGGGGGAAGGTGCTAAGTTTTCAAATTTATTTCAAAGACTGTTTAAGGGGGAGAATTAGAACATAAGGGATGTCTGTGTTATCAACGGAGAGTTCCAGAAAACAAAGTTGCTAGTTTTGAGAGGATGAGCAGCTAGGGAAGATGAGGAGGCTATGTTTGCAAGAAGATGCATTGCAGCCCACATGGTGAGAAACTTCTGAGGAAGAGTAAGCAGGAGGCTTACTTACTAGGCTGTGATGAAGGAGATGAAGTTCAGAGGGTTTAGGTTTTAATTAGATTTTAGTATTAGTATTAATTGTTGTTGTTGTTGTTGTTGTTATGGTAAGAACATTTGATATGAGATCTACCCTCTTAACACATTATTAATTGCACAACACAACATTGGTAACTGTAGACACAATGCTGTCCAGTGAATCTCTCGAATTTATTCTTGTGTATTTGAAACCGTATAGTTGAACAGAAACTTGCTATTTTCCCCTCCCTTTAGCCTCTAGGAACCACCATTTTACTCTCTATTTCTGTAAGTGACTATTTTAGATACCTCATATAAGGGGAATCAGGCAGTATTTATTCTTCTATGGCTGGCTTATTTCTCTTGGCATAATGTCCTCTGGGTTCATGCATATTGACACATATAGCATTATGCTTTGATAGACCTACTTCCAGCCATCTCCTAGTGGATGTAGGTTTGTAGGTTTGTAGGAAGCTGTCGGATGCTTGCTATCTTTGCCATTCTGGCAAAGATCCTGGTCATCAGTTTCCTTCTTGTACAAAGCAGAGGTTTGTATGGTCAAATGCCTGGTCGAGGATCTGATAATGGTATGGAAATGACTATGGTAGACTCCAGATGCAAGGTGCAAATGGGGGCAGAATCCTAGTGGTGGAATCTCATTGACCAGAAGAGGTACAAATGCAGGCCTGTGTCTGTAGTTTTATTAAATATTTTAACCCATTTTCATTAATGTCAATACAATGTAATAAGCAACTCAAAGTATATAAAAGGAGGTCTTGTCTTATTTGTGTGGATTTGCGAGAAAGCAGCAAAATATTCTAACTTGGATTAAAATATATCTTAAAATAAGCTTTTAAATAAATGACACTTTTTTTAAGGGAATTTTAGACTTCCTTGGTCAGAGAGTGGATACTAGAGAATCAACGCTTTTGTTGAAAACTCTGCTATCAGATTGTGATGAATCAGCTGCTTTACCATTACTAGCCCTAAAAGTGAGCCATGTTTAGAAAGATCAATATATAAAAACTCCAGACTTAGCCATTTTAAAGCAAATACTTGTGTTGAATTTTGTGCTAGAGGCTGTCAGGATGTGGCATGCATTCTAGAAGCATGTGAATCAGCAGTCTTCTGCTTCCAGATCTAGAATTAGGAAAATTATGAAAAACTAAATAGTAAAAATAAAGCATAATTTCATATCATAAATGAGTGTTTAAGTCATCAACTCTGAAATAGCATCACTCGGTGACAGAAAGTAGTGACTGTGCATTTGAGATGAGGGGAAAATTCAAATAAATAATTGCCATCCAGCTCTCAGTTTGATTTGAAGGGATTCAGTGATTTCTCTTTATTTACTTAGAGTTATTTTGAAGTTCCAACATTCTTTGACTTCAGAGTTGCTGATGGTTTTTGCGTAGTTGCATTTTTTTAAATAGTTTGGAAGAGCTAATTATTAAATGTGAAAGCAAGTAGCCACATTGTCTTTAATTACATAGAAATTCCCTCTTTCCACTTCATTTTATTGTTGATTATTTTTGGCATGCAGGAAACCTTTTGATTTTTCTATGTTGCACATTTATCTAGCGACCTACTTGGTTTCCAAGTGTATTAAAACTACTTGTCCGTTGTTCTTGTGTTTTAATTATATTGTGTATGATTAGTGTGGCCAGCATGATTTCTGGCCTTGCAGATTTACATCTGGCTTGAAGCAAAGTCATATTCTTTAATTTAGAAAGCGTTGATAGGTCCTTTAAGGGACTGTTATGCACAGAGATTAACACTCACAAATTTTATGTTAAATAAAAATTTATTAAATGTGTATGTATAATAATTAAAGTTATAAAACGCAGTTTTTCTTAAAGATTTATCATTTATCTTAATCATATTCCCTAAAATTGGTACTGCAATGGTATCTCATAACTGATTTTTAAAAACGAAAGCTTCTCATATAGAGCACAAAGCATGCATAATAAGAACATTCTATACCTTATTATTAAAAGTTATTTTAAACATATCAACGTGAATATATTAATAAAATTAATTAATACTTGTATAATTCTAGGTGATGCTTAGGATTTTTGTTATCCCCACTTTTATATATTCCTAATGTTTTAATGTATCACTTTGCTATCTTACAGTGTCTGCAGCTAGTTTACCAGACCTAAAAGTAAAAGACTATATTCTTAGCTCACATAAATTCACAGTATCTTGGTTTTCAATTGATTACTTTTCAAAATAATACAGGTTTGGCCATTTATGTAAAGGTGATTCAAAACTAAATCACTGATCATCAGGATAAGCTTCTCTTTTATAGATAAACTTCAGTTGAACAATCAATAACATTTATTTCTAAGTGTATTTCCTTTTCCATAGGCTTTAATTGTTTGAAATTTTTGTCTTCCCCCGCAAAAAGTGATATACTTTTATTATATAACCTGTCATCCTTTAATTGGGATATATTGACCAAACCTGTTACCATTATTAAAAATATATGTGTCTTATCATTGTTCCATTATAATTCATAGGTGATCTATAGTATTCATTTCCTGGGATATAGGAAATCAGTTACTGGCTTCTCTTGGGTATATCTGGCCAATTCATCACCATGGAACTTACTGCTGAATCTTTTTTGGGTCATTAAGTGTGACACTGAGCTGATTACTCCTTCTTATTCGTGGTATTTTTCTTTTACTTCCTAAGCTAGATTGACCTACTTATTTTCCCATTTTTTAATTTTTTTCCAGCTTATGCAAATGATAGGTGTTGATGAAACTTGTTTCAGAGAATCGAAAGATAGAGGTCAAATTATGCAGTAGTAAATATTTAGTAAAAGTCCATCTGTAATTCCTGGGAAAGCACATATTAAACTTGTATTAAGTTCATGAGAAAGTATGTGAACAGTATGTTAGCATTGTGATTTTGTTGTGTTTTTTGATGCACTTAGCATGTGCTACAAGAGAGAGGAGCCGTTTGCAAGCAGAGAAAACGGCGATAGAGATTCCAGAAATGTGCGAAATTCAGGGTAGAAATAAACAACTGTTTCTTAACTGAAAACAGTAAAGAAAATGAGGAAAGTGACAAATTTATGTAAAGGTGACTAAATAAATGCTGATTTAATCAGAGTTGTATGAGGAGACAGTGACGATTAAAGAGTATGGAAAGAATATTGATCAGAAGATAGAGGACGAGAGTTTGTGGAGAGTTGTGGAGGTTTTGTTTAAACCAGGTCGGGAAGGGGAAGTAGGTCAGTTCACTGCCAGCTACATTGTATCATGTTACCTTGTCATGAAGACCTCAGGAGAAGTTGTGAAATACAAAACCCCTCTGTGACAAAGAGGAATAGAAAAGAGGTTTGGTGAACACATAGTTATCTCTATCATACTACCCTTTTTGTACTTTTCACCTAATTCAAAATGCTTTCTGAAGGGGACCTATTAACACCTCCAAATGACATTATAGATTTTTCAGATTCTCCTTGTATTTCATTCAGTATCTCCTGTATGCATTTTAAAAGTGATGCTTGGGCCATATAAACTTATCACTGTAAAGTCTTATGGTGAATTTTATTCATTTCAAATATTACATGTTTCCCATTTATACTATTTTTAAACTTACATTTATTTAAAAATCACTTTCTCTGATTTCTGATTTATATAACTATTATATCTTATTCTATTTCTTTTTTTCATCTTCCTCTGTCATTTTGCTTTGATTGAATTTATTTTATGGAACAGAGTTGGGTTTTTAGAAATTTTTTATCCCAGCCAAGTTTATCTCATTTTAATGATGTCAAACATTAATACTGATTGTGGTTTATATTTAATTTTATGTTTGACCTCACTGCTTCTACTTAATTTTATATTTTCTGTATAAGTTGAAATTGCCAGTTTTCATTCTGAGCTGAAGTTCAAGCTCACATAGATATATAAAATTTAAGTTTCTGTAGGATGCATCTGAGCTCACAAATATCATATACAATTTAAAAATATCATTTAGGGGGCGCCTGGGTGGCGCAGTCGGTTAAGCGTCCGACTTCAGCCAGGTCACGATCTCGCGGTCCGGGAGTTCGAGCCCCGCGTCAGGCCCTGGGCTGATGGCTCAGAGCCTGGAGCCTGTTTCCAATTCTGTGTCTCCCTCTCTCTCTGCCCCTCCCCCGTTCATGCTCTGTCTCTCTCTGTCCTAAAAAAAATAAATAAACGTTGGAAAAAAAAATATATTTAAAAAAATATATATCATTTAGAATGCAACTTGTATGACTCACAATATAGATAATCAATTAGGAACAATGTACATTTTAATAGAATGATATAAACCTCAGGCACTAGCTAGTGAGTCACAAACTCTTACATGATTTTGTAGCATAACTAGGAATATAAATGAACAAATAATGGTAACTGAATCAAAATGTTGCATGTTAAGTTTCTTCATTCAATCAGCAATTGTTCTTTTAAAGTTCACAAAGTAAATAAATGTATTTATTGATTACTGCAAAGGTTTGCCTTTTAATATGGCTAAAGAATAAATTTATAATTATTAATTATTAGTACTATAACTAAAATTATAGTTAATAACTAACACAGAGAAGCATTGTTGAAAACTGAGACAATTAGGGGCGCCTGGGTGGCGCAGTCGGTTGGGCGTCCGACTTCAGCCAGGTCACGATCTCGCGGTCCGTGAGTTCGAGCCCCGCGTCGGGCTCTGGGCTGATGGCTCGGAGCCTGGAGCCTGTTTCCGATTCTGTGTCTCCCTCTCTCTGCCCCTCGCCCGTTCATGCTCTGTCTCTCTCTGTCCCAAAGATAAATAAACGTTGAAAAAAAAAAAATTACAAAAAAAGAAAACTGAGACAATCCGTTGAAGCCAAAGTTAAAAGCCTGAGTAGTTTTAATAAAATGCTATTTATAGTAACATGGGTTTTTTTTTTAATTAACATTGATTTAAAAATATTCCTTTAAGGGACGCCTGGGTGGCTCAGTTGGTTGAGAGGCTGACTTCGGCTCAGGTCATGATCTCGCAGTCTATAAGTTCGAACCCCACGTCAGGCTCTGTGCTGACAGCTCAGAGCCTGGAGCCTGCTTCTGTTTCTGTGTCTCCCTCTCTCTCTGCCCCTCCCCCATTCATGCTCAGTCTCTCTCTGCCTTTCAAAAATGAATAAATGTTAAAAAAATTTTTTTAATATTCCTTTAAAATAACTCCAACAACTTTGTAAAAAAAGAAAAAACCTCCACATTGTCTATTTCTATATTTTACTATAGTAGACATGATGCCAGCCTATTAAGAGCAAGCATGATTTTGTGTACTAAGAATTTGAAATTAAAGTTAAGAACACAAATATGGAGACACATAAAAATAAAAAAAAATCAACAAAAACCCTGAATTAGCACTGAAGAAAATCAGTGTCTTTACTCTAAATCTCCCACAGATCTCCCTTTGCATCTTTCTTAGAATCTTTCTTACCATTCATTTGCTACTGTTTAAATTTTGACTACATTTTAAATTCCTAGAAGTTAAAACCTATGTTTGATTTATCCAGTATAGGGTAATGATCAAAGAAAACATTCAGGGGCTAAGCAAATATTTGTCTGTTAAGTGACTGATTTGTAAGTAAAGGAAGTTACATCCCTGGTGGGAAATGAAAGATGTAAGTCACGGGAACTTAAGATTTATGTACAAAGATACACAAATTTTCTTTCTTATTTTTTACTTTCTTTCCTATTTTTGAAGGTCTGAAGGATAAACTTTAATCTAGTTTTATTGGATTCAGTTTAAGAAAGGACACAGTGTTTGGATGAGGACAGAAACATGTTTGCGTGGAAGAAAGAGAAGACACACAAAATGGTGATTAGGAAAGGAAAACCTGGGCACCTTAAGGGCACCCTGGTGGAGGGTTGAGGCATATAGTAACAAGAGCTGTAAATAAAATGAAAAAGTATAAACTGAAAAAAAGTAAAGGTAAGGACTGAAGGTGGCTTATTGTGCAATAATAGTAACAACTAAGGTGTTGTGCTAGGATCTCCAAGACCACCCTCAGACTCAATGATTCATGAGAAGGACTCACAAGACTCAAAAGCCGTTACACTAGTAGTTAGATTTTACTACAGGAAGAAGATAGAGACTAAAATCAGCAAAGGGAAGGACTCTGAAGTGAAGTCCAGGAGAAAGGAGGCACAAGCTTCTAGGCATCCTCGCCCAGTGGAGTCACATGGACCCATTTAATCTAGCAGCAATGATATGTAACAACCTGTGTGAAGTGTTACCAACCACGGAAGCTTACCTGAGTCTTGTGTCCAGGGTTGTTTTTTTTTTTCTGTTTGTTTGTTTGTTTTTTACTGGGGTTAGTCATGCAAGAATGCAGCACCTGCATGACTAACCTCAGCTATTGAGACTCCAGCCCCCTCAGAGCAAAAACAGGTGTTACCATAAATTACATTGTTAACATAACCTGTGTGATCAAACTGGTACAGCATGGCCCATGTCCTTTGGCATATAAAAACAAGCACTCGCTATAGATTACATTGTTAGCATAAATTATTTCGTCAAATTGAACAACATGGGCCACAGTCTCAGGCGTACGAAAATATTTTTATAAGGCAGAATATTCCAAGGGCTCAGAGTTCATCATCTAAGAGCTAGCCAAGGGCCAGTCTTGAAGACAAGCATTTGTTGGGAATGTACAGGATTTGAGCAACCCAAACCTGCAGAGTTACCTCTTTCATGCACAGGTGTCTTTTTTTTTTTTTTTCAAAATTTTTTTTTTTCAACGTTTATTTATTTTTGGGACAGAGAGAGACAGAGCATGAACGGGGGAGGGGCAGAGAGAGAGGGAGACACAGAATCGGAAACAGGCTCCAGGCTCTGAGCCATCAACCCAGAGCCCGACGCGGGGCTCGAACTCACGGACCGCAAGATCGTGACCTGGCTGAAGTCGGACGCTTAACCGACTGCACCACCCAGGCGCCCCTGCACAGGTGTCTTAAAGAGTCTAAACTAATATAAGCTATCGTGACATAGTATCTGCTATTAATAATAAAATAATTGGTGCCAGATGTTGTACTGTTATTTAGTTCTGAAATTTGAAACACTGGGCACGTCCTAACCTACAAAAGAGGAAAAACGTAAATTTGGAGGTAATGAAGAAAAAAAATGGCAATCTCAAGGTCATAAGGTAGTTTGTGATATAGTTGAGGAACAGTACTACAGTACTACAGTACTACAGTATTTCAACTTGCAGAATAATTAAGTAAATCAAAAATCTAATGTCCTCATATATCATATCTAATGAATATGACATCATTAATACATAATGACAAAATAAAAGCAGAGCATGCCATAATCAACAAAAAGTGTAAGCCACATACTTAAGAAAATTGTTTAGCATTTTGAATCCTTGATCTTCTGTTTCAAGTATCATTGAAAAACATTATTGAACTAATTTGAAGAAAAGCTATAATTTGTAACCTGCAAGTTGTAGGAAATTAAAAATAGACTTTTGCTTTACCATAAATGTTAGTAGCTTTCTTAATATTAAGATAATATTACAGAAATTCATTAATTATTTTATCAAGTCTTAACTAAATGGCAAACACAATACTAAGTTTTAGGGAATGCACAAACTATACACAAAGTTATTTGCATAAAAGAATTCACAGTCTGGGGGAAACATGTATCCTTTTATTATTTGAGCTAACCTCAAAAGGATAATGATTACAGGTGTCCAAACTGTTGTTAAATTCATTTAAAGTTTTTGTGGGTTTTTTTTTGTTTTGTTTTTTGTTTTTTTTTTTTTTTTGTTATAAAAGAGATCTGCCTGGCTCTGTGGAGTGCATTGATGAAGAAGACCAAAAAAAAAAAAAAAAAAAAAAAAGGAAATTAATCTGATAAAAGGGTTGATCTCACCAAAAAGGATAGTCAGATCTCTCATGCAAAGTGTTCAGAAATTTGTAGGAAATTTTGGACTTGTGTGAGGGTTTTTATACATTCCAATGTAGAGTCTGAGAAAATGTGATTCGTAGAGTCGAACATGGAAAAGAAAGGCTTAGATGACCGTGGACACAGAATACTAGGGTATATTGGTATAGAATACTAGGGTATATAGCTAGTTATGTCAGAAGGTTCCACCATTGCATGTGAAAATAAGAGAAATAGAGTCCATTTGCCATGGCACAGAACTCCAGGGACCATTTCAAAAGTGCCTAAGATCAATGGGGCAACTGAAGGGTTACACAAAATACAAAAAAGAAATCCGGTCACAGAGAGCATAGAACAAATATGGTAGGCAATCAAAGAAAGCTGCTATCCAAAAGGTGCCCAAACTCTACCCCAGACAAAATCAGTTGTGAGTCAGTGCTAAGATGTTGATGTAGTAGTACAGTTTTCCTCTGCTCTGCCATTCACCCTGCGGCTGTATTGACTAAGGACATGGAAGTGAAGGGCTGGTGATTATAGCTCATCAGTTGTGTCCAAATGTAAAGGCAATCATTTCAATTAAGTAATTTGCTGACTATGGTATTGTCCTATTAACACTATCAAAATCAAAAGGTGTATCTTGATAAATTCAGGAAAAACATTAAGTTGCCTTTATCTATTTGAGTATTGTTCCCATTAAAAACTTCCCCTGAGCTGTAAGTACTTCACTGAAATATGCCTAATGCAAGAGGAATGTTCTGAATTAATTCTACTTGGAGTAATTTGAATTTCTGTTTTTCTTTCATTGCTGTCTCTGCACTAAAACATTTTAAATGATGTGCTTTAGTTATTAGTTTTAAAGCTAAATATACATATTTGTGGGTGCTATTACAGTAAAAACCGTGCAGGGTAACTAACCCTTTGGCACTATTTCCTTCCATTACTTATCAGATCTGAGATTCCCTCCAAAAAAGCAAGAATTAAACCACATTAATTCTTAATGATGACAAATGCAATTTTTTTTCAGAATTTTAATCCTAATATTTGAAAGAGAGAGACGTGTGAAATGTGCAGAGGTGATGGTCTCATGAATAACTTTTGAAGGCAGGGAATAGTGCTGTTATTTGCCATTACTCCATCAGGTCCGTGTCTGTATGTCCTTTACTATCTCCACACCTAGATGATGGCCTGGACGCATAGGTATCATGAATCCTGAATGCATTTGACATTCCCAAGTACACAGATTTATTTGATTTGTTAAGCATCTTGAGACCTAGGTTTGTACCCAGAAATATTGTTATGCTTATAACAAAACAATTTGCTTCTGCATTGTGAGACATAATTTATTTGGGGTCAATTGTTCTATTTAAGGGTATCTACTGATTTACACATTCATTTTATTGTCTCTGCTGCTGCTGCAGCTGTAATACAATACTGATACTAAATGTTCTGAATACAAAAGTAACCAGCTAAAAAGTTATTTTAATTCAGTTGTTAGCCCCAAACTTTTGATTTTTATTTAGACCATCTAATTACTCATTTATTCATTCAGCAAGAATTTTTAAGCACATACCATGTGCCAGGAATGGTTAGATGGAGAAATGCTACAATAAAAAGTAAATATAACATGATTCTTTCTCTCTGAACATGTTAAATAATAAGAAGAAAAATTAATTAAAATGAAAGCAGTAAATCCTTGCAAGCACTCTGATAGATGGAAGTTTTTATGATACACAGTGGGTCTCCAAAAGAGGCCATTGTGATTTGCATTTCCAGTTTATAAAAGGGTTCCTAGAGGATGTATCCCTAATTGCAAATTATTTTTTCCAAAAACTGTGGCATACATATTTTAATGGTTTAATTTTAATACCATGGCCATTTAGGAGCCTGTGGGTGGCTCAGCTGGTTAACCATCTGACTCTTGATTTTGGTTCAGGTCATGATCTCACGGCTCATGGGTCCAAGCCCTGTATCAGACTCTGTGCTAACCATGCAGAGCCTGCTTGGGATTCTCTTACTCCCTCTTTCTCTGCTCCTACCCCCGACCCTCAAAAATAAATAAATAAACATTGAAAACAAAATGAATATCATAGCCATTTATACTTGCCAGATTTTTCATTTCTTCTTCTTAAACTACTCTATATTTAAGAGTTTGAATAATTAACAATTATATTTACAAAAGCCTACAGTTTGTTTGGCTTACTCTGTCTTTCTGTCCTCTACCCATCCCCAAGAAGATTGACCCTTGCAGCCTTCATCAAGAAGCCCACTTGGCTTTTGAGTCCACTATTGAGAGACACTTGCAAAAGAATCAGGGGAGATAGGCGGATGGTGGATCTGGAAGGAAAAGCAGAAAAAAATTGAGAACTCTTTGAATAAAAAAAAATCCCAGAAATGTATGCTCTTTAATACATGGTGATGTATTTATTTACTGCTTGCTCATTTCAATTCAGTTAGTACCACTGCACTAGTTTGTTAGGGACATGCTTCATTAGGAACAATACAGAAAACAGAATAGTCTATGAGTTTCTAGAAACAATGTTTTCTTCTCTCTATGATGGCTGTCACACTTCTTTTTTTGCTTACCAGACACTGAGCAAATACTTACCTTTTTTTTTTTTTTTTTTTCTATTTTGCCCTTGTTGGAGGTGCCTGAAAGAGGAAATTTCGTGTATAAGCATTTGCTAAATGTGTTGATTTCCTCTGCTGGGGATTTAGATATTTGTTTTATGAAGTATTTGAGCTTTGTTCTTTTGTCTTAAGGTAAATCCATCAAAGTGTACATAACGTTACAAATGAAAACAAACAAAATATCTTGGAGCACTTTTTATGATAATCCATACACCTTAACCAAAAAAGATTAACATATATATATATATATATATATATATATATATATATATATATATATCAAAAGCCAAATGCTAAAGTTTTTCAAGAGCGTTGATTAATAAATACTGCTATTATATAGCTATATGGCAATTCCACATCTACAGTGAAGTCCCCCCTAGAATTTAATTTCTGAAAAAGAACTATAAGAATTCTCTAAAGCACTTGACGAAAAAAACCATCTAGTTGATTCCCACTTGGTCAGAAAATATTAATTGAGTGGATAGTATGTAGGAAGCTTTGTGCTAGGCTGTGTACATATAACAATGAATCACTTCAAGGTAGGTAGAGGAATGAAAAGGCATTTTCAAAACAAAGTGTAATGGAGTTAAATTAAAATACAGAATGCTATGGGAGCCATGAAAAGGTGAGTGATATATCAAACTTGAGTTTTGAGGGAAAAAGGAATTATCCAAGGCAAAGAGAACAATTTGAGGGAGAAATGTTTGAGGGGTTTGTTGGGTGCAATTGAAGAAGGAAAAGAGATCTATACATGACCTAGAAAAGAGTTGACCAGTCTATAACCTGTCCAAGACAGTAAGCTATTTGGCTTATCTCCAATATCTAAAAGTAGAATATCAGAGTTACTAAGTCAATAGGTTAGGCACTGCAATGGAAAAGTCACAGGATTCTAGCTGAAATACACACTTCTCTGATGATAACAGAGAACCCAGCAACAGTTATAATGTTGGAATTGGTCCAAGATATCCATCATTGTGCAATCACATCTGCTGCCTTTTCCACTTGCACAATTCGTGAAATTTAAAAAAAAAAAATCTTACTCTTGCAATGAAAGAGCAGGGAGTCTGTACTGTTTGGAGGTGCTCCAACATTGTTCTCAAATTGAGCTTTCTTTTTTAGTCATCTCTAACCCATTGGGTAAATATATATATGAACTTCTTTCCTAGAGCAAATGTCTCTTTTCTCTTTTGGATTCAAGGATTACCGACAAAAGCAAGTAAGTTACTTTTGTCTTAGATTTTTTTTCCCAGTGATTCCTGCTTCACAAGCTTTGTTTCTGTTAGCAGTTTTTTGAATTTCAACTTTGTTTCAACTGTAAAGCTCTTTGAATGGGAATCCTAGAGCCCCTCCATACTAACATGCCATCAGGATCCAAGATATATGTGAGTAATAGTAAGTAAGAACTTCAGCTGTGCATTCCAAAATCTATTAACCTGAAATAAGGTAAACAATTAATAAGAGCGAAACTGCTTTTGGACACAAAATTCTGTATGAATTGAAATCTAACAACTACAAAACCCAGGGGCACCTACGTGGCTCATTCGGTGGAGCATCCAAGTCTTGATTTTGGCTCATGTCTTGATCTGAGGGTTGTGGGATTGAACCCCGCATCAAGCCCTGTGTAGGGCTCCACACGGTGCATGGAGTCTGCTTACGATTCTGTCTCCCCCTCTGCCCCGCTCCCCTGTTTGCACGTGCTCTCTCTCTCTCTCTCTCTCAAAGTAATAATTAGAAACCCACATAAATAATTACCAACAGAACTAATCACTGAAGTTATTATTAATGGATAATTCTATTGTTTAACTGTATGCATTATGTGTAGAAAAAATGATTTTTTTCTTGTTTTTGTATAATGTTACCAGGAGAATTTCACAAAGATGTTGAACACACACATATTTGCACACACACACACAAATTTATAGTGAATGCCCATAAGTTTGAGTTAAATCTGTGAACAGCTTTACTCTAATAAAATCCCTGTGGGACTTTGATTGATACTTGGAAAGTGGCTCTCGGTTGGATGCCATGAGACTGAATTTCAGAAAAACTGGCAATATTTTCCTTTGAAAGCTTATCTTTTCTGTGGCAATACCTCTTTTGAATTATCTGATAATTTCTTTCTCATTTCCTTCCTATTATTTCTCCCTCCTTTAAGTAAAGACAGACAACTACACATACTTCCACAACCTCACACCCAATGCAAAGAATACTTACCTTCCAATTTTATTTCATCTGCTTTTGTTTGCACGTCAGATCAATATTTGGGGCCCTGACCATTTTATGTATTCTCCTGTGAGTTACTCCCACTTTCCTCTTCATCTTGTATGTGTGTGGGTATGTGTGTGTGCTCAGCGAGGCTTAGAATTAAAGACTCTATTCTACACAATGCATCCACTCTATCAAGAGCCAAATTCTTATCTTGCTTTGAACCCTCAGGGATCATTGACTTCAAAAGAATATATTATGTTCCAAAGTGGCTCCATACAGCTGTAGAGGAAGGCATAAAATTGGTCCCGAGAGACTAGTTCCTCAATTCAATGTGATGTTATTCTGCTGCATACATAAGTAGCTCTGTCTTTCTCTCTGGTGCATGAATGTCTGTGCGTTTGTGATCAAGTGTACTTGGGCAAAAGAGAATTCTGGTACCCCTTCTGTTAATATTCTCAAGTAATAGCAGAGATAATATCAAAATAAAAACTCATTAATATTTTGAACTAATATTTTGAACTGTTGTTGTTTTATGGTGTATGTTATCTTTGAAGTGTAAATAAGCAATAAGTCAGGTTAAAAATCAACAACAACAGATCCATGGTGCATAAATGGCCAATTCTGTAGGTGCCTTCCAAACTAAAAGGTTTCAGAATATCAGTTTACTTGTGGAATTGCAGTAATTATGAGAGGGTCTCAGATATCAAATAAAAATCACATAGAAAATGAAAGAATCGTGTATGATCACTATATGTGTGAATCACTGTGTATGTGTGTGAATGCCACCACACACACACACACACACACACACACACACACACACACACAGATATATATCAGTTTGCTTTTATATAATTCCATAGTTCAGCCTGTTTTCAAAGAAACCTGAATTCCTACCTAGAGATGTATCTCTTTGAAACTTTCCCCTGCACAGTGTAAATGTACAAAATCATTTGGGATTTATATTTTTCTGTAGTACTTTTTTTTCACAAAGTGTTTTAAAAGTGTTGAGCAAAAAGATAAAACAAGGTTCTAAGGTCAGATACATTTGGGAACTTTGGGAATAAAAAAATGCTAACCAAATTTCTTTTGTTTAGTACTTTGTAAACCTTCACTGTGCCACATTGTGCTGCAAAATAGGGTAAGGAGTATTCATCATTCTCAGAGAGTATTTGACCACAGAACCAAAGCCACTCCACTATCCCAGCCCTGCCTCAGTATTAGTTTGCCATTTTGCAGGGATTTTTGAACTTCTGGGTATACCATTACATTTAGTAAGGAGAATTTCATTTGATTCTTTTATAAATTTACCCTTCCACGTTTTTGAATCGTTTTGTTACTCAAAAATGAGCACCGCTATTTACTGTCAAATGCACCCATAGTTTTGCATTATTTGACAGTTTGGATTTGTGCTGGTGCATCAAGTTGGTGTTTTAGCCAATAGATAAAAAAGGAAGGCTTTCCAGCTCTAGACACTTAAACTTCTCTGGAATATTATGTATGGGCATAGCTAATGAAGCTAAACGTTGGCAGCCTCAGTTGTAAATATAAGAGCAATATTTTCTGGATATGTTGAAAGACATTGATATTTTTATTTATGCCCTTATAATTAGATGTTAGATTTTAACTATCATTATCTATTCCTTCTTCTGTTGGCAGTATATGTGGGTATCCTATTAAATGTTGCTATTAGGTGAATTACAATCTTATTATCTAGCCATGTTGGAATTTATAGTACACAAACCATTTTTTGGCACAGGTTGGATTGGTATGTAGAGAAAACACATTGCAGTGAGACAAAGATAGTTGTTAGTCCCAACTTTCTTCAGCTTTATGAATTAGGCATTAGTTGTATTGTCATTGCTCTTTACCAGTGTTTTTCTAAAGTACTGAAGAAACAATAGGATAGCAGAACAAATAAAGTTCTTTTAGTGGGTCAGATAATAATTATGAGACTTCTGCATCGAATTTCCAAATGTATACTTTGTAACTTCCTGGATTCAAAGTGAGCAAAAAAGCAGTTTTATGTTTCTTTCCTGGAAAAAAAAAACCAGTGCAATATGAAACACCATATGAAAATGACTTACAAAGCACTTTTCCTTCCTTCTGATTATGATTTAAAAGAAGTTACATAATGGTGCACCTGGGTGGCTCAGTCAGTTAAGCATCTGACTTTGCCTCAGGTCATGATCCTAAGGTTCGTAAGTTTGGGCCCTGCATTGGTCTCTGTGCTGACAGTTCACAGCCTGGAGCCTACTTCAGATTCTGTGTCTTCGTCTCTCTCTGCCCCTCCCCTGCTCATGCTCTGTCTCTCTCAAAAAATAAACACTAAAAAAAATCCTTTTAGGTTGTTACATAAGCACTAATTTTTGATAGAACAGAATCCTATTTATTGGAATATATTTGCATGGAGACATGCAAAAAGACTTAATTCTGAATCCTGGAGGTTCTTTGAACGGTATGGGCAGAAATTTTATATGTGAAATATCTAGTGTAAATATTTCTCCATGTTTATTAAATTATACTTCATTATCATAGTGTTTCACGTCTGTAAATTTTGTTAAATTATATATATTGTCACACTAAAAGAGGACTCATACCAGAAAACAAAAATAAATTAATTAAAAGAAGCCTAATTTTTTACCCTCTTATATAATTCCACAACTTTTATCATTTCAGTCAATACATTAATAATAAGACAAGTTAATGAGTTCCTGGAAATCCATAAATAAAGCAAAGATAAAGACAAAAGTTGGGTGCTGTGCTAACGTACAGACACAACTTAAGAGTAAGATAAATGGTTTCAAAATACGCCTTTCCTATGTTTTTTGCTAATTCCACAGTATATTTCTGGAAAAAAATTGAGCATTTGCTTGAATTTTACAGTTTCTGTTTCACATTTCTTTCAGGAAAATAATGGCAGCACATGAAAACATACTTTTAAATTTGTTGAAAGAAACTTAGAGATTACAGACAAATTACCTAAATTAGAAATTGGTGAAATGAAATTTTAAAAAGCATTTAGCAGAGCATATCAAGTAAGTGTGCTGTGTTACTATGAATGTCTGCATATTTGATTTGAAGACTAAGATGAATATTTTATACTGATGCCTGTGGTTTGGAATTTTCTGCAAAATAATTGTTATTTTTGTTACCATCAGAGTAATTCTCTACTAGTAGTTGTAACACTAATATAGTAGTGATATCACCAACATTACTATTATTTGTCATAAAACTTATGTGAGAACTCTTTTGAAGATCAGGAAGTTGTTTTTTTTTAATATTAGAGCCCATAAAGCCAAATTAAGAGATACTTAAATGACCATGTTTGAAATCCAAATAGATTGTGACTTAACTATGTGAATAATCTCACATTTTAAGATCTCTTTTAGCCATAGCTCTGTCGTGGCGGCATAAATCTATTGCAAAACAAATTAGGCAACGAAGTCCAAAGTGTAGCAGCACCTTTTTCTTATTATACGTCCCTCCAAAGGTATTAAGAACCTACTTAGAACAGAAGAGTAAGTCCCTCTGTTGTATGATTGCATGAGAGGACTTTAATAATATGATATTCTACATAATAGATGCTGTAGTTATATTCCCATTTTAAGGACCAGTGCTTTTCCTTTAAAGACCTTCACACCCCGTGGGATGTGCCAATAGCCATGTTTCACTGTCTGCTGTGTTGAAGTCCAAATACATGTTAAGCTGTCATTTATTTCCATAAACTCACAGGTGAAATCAGTTAGCATTTTATCTTAGAAATATATAACTATCATGTTTTACTTAAAGGGGATAACTGCAGTCTATAGAGCACACAATCTGTGCTGTTTTCCCAAAGTTCTCAAGAACATGATAAAAATAAGAGAAAAACACTCGAGGCGCCTGAGTGGTCCAGTCAGTTAAGCGTCAGACTTCATCTCAGGTCATGATCTCAAGGTTCATGAGTTTGATCCTCGCATCAGGCTCTGGCCTGACAGCTGTGGAGCCTGCTTTGGATTCTGTGTCTCCCTGTCTCTCTGTCCCTCCCCTGCTCATTCTCTCTCTCTCTCTCTCTCTCTCTCTCTCTCTCTCACTCTCTCAAAAATAAACATTAAAAAAAAGACAAAAAGACACTCTCTTTATGGATATCCATATTTTTGTAATAGCATCAAGGGGATAACTTTTAAAATTTAGAATAATTATTTTCTTATGACAAAAATTTTCTCCAGGGGATTACTTTTAGTAACAACCCAAATAGAGTATTTGAGATATAATTACATTAATAAAATATTAATTTATAACAATTATTATAAGAGAATACTTGATGTATTTATAGACATAAATCTTAAATTCTCATTTTATCTCATTTAAATTGTTAGTTTAAAATAGAATCTCATAAATATCTAATCACTATGTTTTTTACAAGATAAGATAAGTCAGAAAGTTTTTCTTTAAGATACCCTGACTGGGGACGCCTGGATGGCTCAGTCTGTTAGGTGTCCGACTTCAGCTCAGGTCATAATCTCACGGTTCGTGGATTCAAGCCCCACGTTGGGCTCTGCTGGCAGCTCAGAGCCTGAAGCCTGCTTCAAATTCTGTTTCCCCCTCTCTCTGCCCCTCCCTGGCTTGTGCTCTGTCACTTTCTCTCTCTCAAAAATAAATAAACATTTAAAAAAAATTAAGATACCCTGACTGCATGCAGTAACTATAAACAACTTCATCTACTCAGTATTTGAAAACAGCCCATTAGGAAAATATATATATGAAGAAAAAAGAATGAGACTAGATTTAAGCAACAATTCACAGCCAATTGAAAACAGCATTATTGACATCTTATGACTTCTCATTAAGTTACCACGGAGAAAATATTTAGAAGTCCATCCCACAATCTATAATATTATCTCCTTCACTGACCTAGAACCTCAGTGCAGTTTTAGAAAATAAAGTGCAAAATAGTCGTAAACAAATAGACTTTTAAGCTGTGAGACACACACATACACGCACACACATGCACACACACAGAAATTCTTTTGTAAATTTTATTCAGACTATTTCAATGGTGGAAGCTGGTGAAAATCAATATCCTTTTGTTAATTAGGAATGTTTGCTACAGCATTATAAAGGAAACTGAACTAGAGCTCAGTGTCTTTATTCTTTACCTGTGCCTGAACACGCTGAGTTGCAAGGGATATATGAACTCCTTAAAATGTATTTTTAAAAAAAAGGTGTATAATACATTTTCTGGATTGGCCATAAAATTTTTAAACGTGTCTTTGTAATCTCTAAATTAAGCACCACTTTTCAGGCCACATAATCTTACTGCACTGATAACATCAGCAATATGGCTTCGTTCCCTACAGACAATATGGGACAAGGTGGTAGGTAACAGGCTGTAGTAACTTGAACTCTTGGCCCTGAAGAAGCACGGATTTCTACCCAGACTTCATAGAGTTCCTAAACCATGGATTTATTTTTCTTCATAACACTTATCATACCTCACGTATTATAATTTATGTTTGTTTATTGTGTCCACTAGAATAAAATTTTTAGAGAAAGACACTTCTTTTTTGTTGTTGTTGTTTAATTGCACTATTTCCAGTATCTAGAAAAGTGCTTGATACATGGTTGGTGTGCAGTAAATCATTGTTCTATGAGGGCAGGAATCTCTATTCAAGAAAGTTTACTGGAGAACACAACATGGTAATTCATGATCACAAATAGCTTGTAACAACATGATGTTGCAAGACTTCTTTAAAATCAAAGTATTTTAAAACATATTGCAAAGGAAAAAGCCAGTAATAACTGAAGGCCCATTATCTACAGAGGAAATAACATACAAGGGAAATTCTGACCGCGATATATCTGGAAACAGTTCTGTGGTAGCTTGTCTTCAATATGGCCATCATCAATTCCTTCTCTTCCTGTATGTGTGTGTGTATATGCATTCCCCCATCCAGCGCTAGAGTCTGTTCTTCCTTACCTTGAATCCAGGATGTAATTTGATTGACCAGTAGAATGAGCAAGACTAATATCCTGGGGCTTCTGAGGCTGGATTATTAGAAGCCTTGCATCTTTTACCTAGACATATTCCAATAAGTCTTGCTCTGGAGAAAGCAAACCAATGTGTAAGAAATCCAACTACCCTGAAACCACCATGTGGTGATAATCACAAGCTACATGGGCAGACTCAATATATTAAGATGCCATGTGGAGAAAAAAAGACAGACCAAGAAGTATTGGGGCACGAGACATTTGAATGAAGAGGTCATTTTGGAATTGTGTCTTCTAGCCCCAGGTGCCCAGCTGACACTGTCAGGGATCAGAAACAAACTACTCAGCCAAGATCTTCCTGAATTCCTGACCCACATATCAAAAGCAAATAAAGTACTTATTTTGAGTCTCAGAATCTTGGGGTAGTGTGTTACCCACAAGGAGATAAATGGAGCAAGTTCCAATACCGTTACTAGAAAGCAGAAAAACCAACACTCTGAGCTTCCAACACAGAAGAGGTTGGTGTATTTCATTCAGGTTCCATTATGCAGCATGTGCTAACTATACTGGAATTTTTGACACAGATTTAACTGAGACCGTTCTGGTTCAAAGAGCAAACTACAAAGAAATGACTGAAATAGTTGGATTATTGGGTCAGGGAATGCATCATAGACTCAGATATTGCTTTGACATATATTTTTATCTTGTTGTCTTATTTTCCTGCGTCATTTAGATATAATATTCATAAAAGAGGCCCATTGCCCTGTACTGACTCTGCTAATGTTTTATTTATGATGTGAAGGTCTCTCTTTGCTTTTTAGCTGGGCACTACAGGGATATTTCAATGAATTTTTAATCTTCATTTTTACCCTCCCTTAAAGCAGAGGTACAAGTGTCTCACAGACAGCTATGCTGAGCAACCAGGTATTTGTCAGACTGCCACATGAGTCATTTTTTTCAATGACAAAGCAGGTGGCTGCCCTGGAGGAGAACATAAAAGGAATCTCAGTAATCATGTCCTACTTGAGTTGCCTATATACTGCTGACTCAACAGCTGGCTCTGTCCAGAAGAAAACAAGGCAGGAGATAAAATATAAACTAAAAACAAACAAATGAAAAGAAATGTAATAAAACCACCACTGAAACAATAACCACTTATTTCCTTTCAAAGAATGATTTCTTATAATGCATGCTTTACATGAAAATGTATAAAATAAATTACAACAGAAATCTTTATACTTTACAGGACATTGAATCTGGTGTTTCATCAACAAAATCTGCTGGGGAAAATGCAGTCACATAGTCCTCAACTCCTTTCTTATTGACTGAATGGAATATCTAAGCCCAAAACAGTTCTAAAAGTTTTGAATTGGATCTTGGTCCAAGATCTACATCAGGAGTTTCCAGGCCTCATATTTACCACATGATTTGCTGATGGCATCATTACATAAAAGAAAATGTAATTTCTGAAAATACCTGCAATTAGATACTGAGCAGACGCATGTCATTCTCTTCTTCAATCCAACGGTAGACAAGAAAAGTCCCTCTAGTGGCATGTGGGGGCTTCTTAACAATCACCAGTGCCTGTGAACTTGTCAGTAGGCTTCTTCAACAGAATCATTTTGTTTCTGATAAGATGAGACACACATTCTAAAGAAGAAAAAAAAGCTATGTAATTATATGAAAAAGTTGGAATTCCTGGATAGGTAATAAGATATGGAGAGATTCAGAGATCTCCTCTTCCATAGATCACCAAAGTAAAGGAAAAAGAACCATTGCGTTAGTGGAGACCATTGATAGGATTACATCCCCACCTGAAACTAGGAAATAAACCTATGGCTGCGCTGAAGACCTTCTCTTTGGGAGTGACCACCAGAAAGTCTTTGACATTATGAGACAAGAAGACAAGTAATAGGTACCAGGGAGGAAGAGTGAGGGCGAATAAGGGAAGGGGGCACCAGGACCATGAATAAAAAGCAAAATGAGAGTTGAACATTTCTACCACTGACAGTCTGAAAACAAATCGACAGAAAGCATACCTGCAAGATAACGAAATAATTTTGAAGTTCCCATGGTATAGTTATCAATGCTGACAAAGTAGTTTTCAGACCTGATCATGAATCCTGAATCTTCACATTATTCTATGTTTTTATTGTATAAATAGGTATACAACTTGATACGGGTATACATTGTAAAATAATAAGCACCATCAAGCTAATCAATACATATATCACCTCACATGGTTACTTTGGGGGGGGGGTGCTGCATAAAAGCACTTAGGAGCTATTCTGCCAGAAAATTTCAAGTATAGAGTACAGTAATGTTCCTTGTAGTCACCACACTCTACATTAGATCTCCAGAACTTACTCATCTTGCATACCTAAAATTTTGTACCTCTTGACCAACATCTCCTCATTTTTCCCTCCTCCCAGTCTCTAGTAACCAGCATTCTGCTTCTATGAGTTTGATAGTTTGCCATCACTTCTGAAACTAAATCAATCCCTACTGCTTAGATAAGAGTTTGCTTTTCTTTACCCAGCCTTCTACTGTTGCTTCTACAAACCAGCCATACTGGCCACCTCAACATCAGCTGATTTTCAGTCTCCTGCTGTTTCACTACATATACATATATTTACTATTCATTACACCTAGAACACCTGTCTGGTGTCCCATTCCTGCTTAATTTTGTCAGTGCCCCACATACACAACTTTACCTGTGTAAATTTGTTTCCTTTTTCGGTTTTCAATGCATCAAGTAAAGTCATTCCGTCAGGGAAAACTTCACCAACCCTCCCAGAAGAGGTTAGCAACCTATTCAAATGTTTATATTTAAATTCTTGGCTGTGTGTTAGTTTTCTCACAATGTGGGCCAGCTCCTTCCCACATACTGCTAGGTTCCTTCATTTTGGGGCAAATGTCTGAACATAGCACTCTTTGCATTTCTGTGTATATATTTAAGCTTTGTCAACATACCATTGATTAGGGAAGGTTGTAGCTCTGTATTAGGGCTTATTAAAATTCAGTACAGCACATGTCTGCTCATGTAAAAATGTAGAAGTAATATCCATATACAGAACCCAAATGCCATGCTCAATTAAATACCAAGCACAATCCCAGCACATCTGCTCGGTACATGCTCTGGTCACAGCCTAATAGTCAATTGTACGATGACAAATAAATGCAGAATATATCATGTTAAGATAATTTTGTATTTTAGAAAATCTTAATTTTAAATTTTGAGCCTTTGTGCTTGGATTTTTTTTTTTTTTATCATGGAGAGTAATCAGCAATTCCTTTGATATCGTTAGTGATCTAACTTGAAATAAAAAAGTCTTATTATTCTTTTAAGCTGCTTTATCATTTTAATTAAAGAGTACAAACATAAGCCATTAAAAACGCAACTTCTTAACCTGTGAATCAGAATTTCTCCATGGTCTATAAACCAAGAAGAACCAATCCATTATATTACTTTTTCTATCATCTTTAAGTCTGGATCTACATTTTTATGTATAGCTAAAGAATCTCATTTTTCTTGATAAACTCTTTTGTGTATAAATACTTTGCCTTTAAATTTATAAACCAGATTTACAAAATATCGCTTTAAATGTATAAACCATATTTATTTATCAAAATACAACGATTCCAATTTGTGGTGAATATGAACTTTTCCCTCCAACCTGGGATATAAAAATGACATATCTCTTTTTTTCTTTAAAATTATATTTAAAAAATTTTTTTTTAATGTTTATTTCTGAGACAGAGAGAGACAGAACATGAGTGGGGGAGGGGCAGAGAGAGAGGGAGACACAGAAGCAGAAGCAGGCTCCAAGCTCTGAGCTGTCATCACAGAGCCTGACACAGGGCTCAAACTCACGAACCGTGAGATCATGACCTGAGCCGAAGTTGGTCGCTCAACCGACTGAGCCACCCAGGCGCCCCAGCTTTAAAATTATATTTTAAACAAAATTATATTTAATCCGTTTTATGTCTCCAAACCCCTGATGGGAGGAAATTAGATTTCAGTCACTATTGGGCTTCTCTCTGCGGAGTCAAACATCCTGAAGTTATTGTCACTATTGATATACTTATGGTCCATGTGGTTCTCTAAAGGGAGACAGGTCCACTGCCTACCCAGGAAATCTGCTGAGATTAAGACTGGCCTCCTTAGGGTGTCATGCCACCTTTCCCCTAACAGAGAACAAGCAGGAGGAAGCACAAAACTGCTTATGGAATCCACAAAATCCTGTCCCTTTCACCGTCTGGGTTGAGTTTCTCAAATGCTCACTGAAATTTGTCCTTAGATTTTTTGTTTTTTTAAGACTCAGGGGTGAAATGTTTAAAGGATCCCTTTCCCCAAAACCAACAATAAAACTGGATAAAATTATTGATAATAATTGAGGGCTCTTGAAGCTGACTAAATATAAGCAATACATTGAGAAGTATTTTTTTCAAGAAAAATGACTCACCTTTGAGTTAAGAACAGTGGGAATCAGGAGCCTTCTTGCCAGGGGCTGCTTTCACCAACCACTTTCCCCGCCCAATGTCCAGATCAGTAGGCACAGTGACGCCACCAGGACGAGACAGCCCGTGGAAATCTGTTGCTTCACTGAGAGGGGGCAGACTTGATTTTGTGCAAAGGGCAGAGAGGTCATGCCCCGTAGTGTTTGTGAGTAAAAATGGCAAAATTGGTAGGAAACGGACAAGGAAAGCTGACAATGCTTCTAAAATGAGATAATAGTTGTCCTTAGAGTGAGCAGTAAACTGACCGAGCCGGAAACTTAACACACAAAGCCTAGAAATGACAAGAAACAGCCACAGAGGGCTGCATACCAGCTTTCCACATATCCATGGCTGACTTGGGGAAGCTAGTACATATACGGAAAGGAGATACGGACTTTGAAATACCCAAAGTCACGATTAAAAAGAAGAATAAAGAAGAACTATGAATAATTTAGACCCCTATCTAACACCATCTACAAAAATCAAATAGAAAACGTATCTTAGGTTAAATGTAAGGGTCAAAACTATATTACTTCTCATAGCAAACAGAAGAAAAAAAATGAGACTTTGGATTACACAAAGATTTCTAAGATTTCTTAGATTTCTTAGAAATAAAAAGACAATCTGTAAAAAGACCAAAAAAATGGGCCTCATTAAAATTTTTATTCTTCAAGAAACACTGTTATGCAGGTAAAATATAAGGTACAGACTGGGAGAAATATTTGTAAATCATGTATCTGATAAAGGATGTATATTCGTGGCACCTGGGTGGCTCAGTTGGTTGAGCCACTGATTCTTGATTTCCACTCGGATCATGTTCCCAGGGTCTTGGGATCAAACCTCGTGTCAGGCTCTATGCTGAGCATGGAGACTGCTTAAAATTCTCCCTCTCTCTCCCTCTGCCCCTCTCCCTCGCTCATGCTCTCTTTCTCTAAAATAAAACAAAAAGGATGTATATTCATAATATGAAAGAAACTTTACAATTCACTAAGATGACAAGCAATCCAGTTTAAAAACGGGCAAAATATTTTATAACACATTTCACGTAAGGGGATATATAAATGGCTAATAAACACATGTAAAGGTGTTCAATGTAGTCAATACTCATTTTGTCATTTTGCCCAAAAATTCATTAATAAAATTCTAATGAAATACTACTAGACATCCACTGGAATAGTTAGCATCAAAAAGTCTGATGGTAGCAAGTGTTGGCAAAAACATAGAGAAAATGGAACTTTACACAATCCTGGTGGGGATGTAAAATGGTACAGATGGCTTTGGAAAAGATTTTGACAATTTCTTAAAAAGTTAAATTAATAATAAGCTTAATTCCATTCTTAAGAGTATGAGTTATCAAAACATATATCTAAACAAAGTCTTCTATGCAAATGCTCATAGCAACATTTTTCTGAATCGCTAAAAACTGGAAACAATCCGGGGCGCCTGGGTGGCTTAGTCGGTTGAGCCTCCGACATCAACTCAGGTCATGGTCTCACAGTCTGTGAGTTCGAGCTCCGCATCGGGCTCTCTGCTGACAGTTCAGAGCCTGGAGCCTGCTTCCGATTCTGTGTCTCCCTCTCTCTCTGCCCCTCCCCTGTTCACACTCTGTCTCTCTCTGTCTCAAAAATAAATAAACGTTAAAATAAAAAAAAAAAAAACTGGAAACAACCCAAAAATCTATCAATTAGTGACTAGATAAAGAAAATGTGGTATATCTATACACAATGAAATTTAATTCTGCGATAAAAAGAACAAATTGTTGGTACATGTTACAACATGAAAGAACCTAGAAACGTTATGTTAAGTGAAAGAAGTCCGGCACAGAAGACCATATACTGTGGTTCCATTTGCATAAAATTTTCAGAAAAGGCAAATCCCTAGAGATAAAAGTAGATTAGTGGTTGACTGGAGCTGAGGAAGGAATGGAGATTCTGCAAATGAATACAAAGGAACTTTCTGAGTGATGGAATGGTCTACAACCTTACAGTATTTTTGCAATAATTGCAACTATAAATTTTGCTAAAAATATTGAATTGTGCATTTGAAATGGATATGTTTTATAGTATTTGAGCTATAGTAAAAAAATTTGATAAAAAAAAACTAACTTCACTTCTCAATGTTCTTTAGAAAAGCAGATACTTGAGTCTTTTAAGGAAGTTCTTGATACTAAGATTAGTTAGAATATTCTGATCTTCTCCTTTTGTATTACGTGTTACATTTATGTGAAATTGGCTTATGCTATTTAAAAAGGATGGAAACTAAATTAATTATAATTTATTTTTCAGTTTATGTTTTTTAAACCTATTAACACTTATCTATAATAGTTCAGTGATGTAGTTTTGAAAAATGGAAATATTTTTGCTTTTGAAAAGAGAAGTAAATCATTTGGAAAACTTTCCAAAAAGGATTATCTATGCCTGACTTGACTAACACTTAAAATTAGGTTTTTGTTTTTAGTAGATTAAATCAACAAAACAAACTGCCTGTTTTCTTCAAGTCATAGAAAATGACAAATTTGTTAACATAAATTGTAGGTGTATTTATTAATAAAGCTAATACAATTAGTATTTTCCTAGAACTCTCCACATTGAGAGTGTATGAATTGCTCTTAATTGTCGCATTGGAGAAACATCAAATCATTAAGCTCTTCCTTCAGGGCTTTTAGTGACAGTGAGGTAATCTCCCTGTGCTTACTGATGAGGTCCTCCAGCTCCTTCCCCGACACCCCCAGCTTCCTCCCCTGCTTCTCCCTCTAAGGCCACACAGGTCCTCAGCTACATAATCTGCTCTCCTTAATCTTAAACTCCTAGACTCAGAACTGTGCTGTTGTTCTATACAATTCCTAAAATTAGCCCTGAGTTACACTATTGTGATATTGAAAATATTCTGATCTATTTTTTCATAATTGACTATGCTGAAATAGAGAACTACCTTCAATATTCATTCACTTAATTCTTTTTTACTAGGTTATAAATTACACCTTCCTTTCTTGTTTGTTGTTTTGTTTTGTCAGGTAGTCACTATCAGAATACTCAACCCCAGCTTTCAGATAGCAGCCAAACAAAATAACCTAGTGTATCATTCTCAATATCATCCTCTCCTTTATTAGTCAAGTTTCCCCCACTGGTTAGCAAACTACTTATATTGTTAGAGACTTACAAGTTAAAAAAAAAATGTTGGGGTGCCTGGGTGGCTCAGTCGGTTAAGTGGCCGACTTCGGCTCAGGTCATGATCTCGCGGTCCGTGAGTTCGAGCCCCGCGTCGGGCTCTGTGCTGACAGCTCAGAGCCTGGAGCCTGTTTCAGATTCTGTGTCTCCCTCTCTCTGACCCTCCCCCATTCATGCTCTGTCTCTCTCTGTCTCAAAAATAAATAAACATTAAAATTTTTTTTAATAAATAAATAAATAAGTAAATAAATAAAATGTTTATTTTTCTTGCTCATGGATCCAGAGGTGAAAGAGTGACTGCTTCTTCAGGCTTTTAGGTTTGTTCAGGTCTGCTTCCTGTGTCTTCATGATTCTGGGTCCAGTGGTTACTATGGAATAAGTTTCTCATTGATGATCATAAGAGTGCAGGACAGAAGACCAAACCAGGAAAGCGTTTTTAAAATCTCTCCCTGCATCATATCAACCGGCTAAATCCATCTCAATGTGATGGGAATGTGTTTTCCATCCAGATGGGGATACATTGCAAATTTCCATGACTGAAAAGTAGGAGTGTACTGCACAGATTAATAATTGGAACAGCAAATCCAGTGTATCACGAATCCCTTCGGCAGGAATGTATTAGCTCAGAACCAAGTGTGTGTATGTGTATATATAATGATCATATAATGTATATTATATTTATTTATTTATTTATTTTGAAGGGGAGAAAGAGAGAGCAAGTGGGGAGGGGCAAAAGGAGAGGGTGAGTGAAAGAATTTCAAGCAGGCCCCACACTGTCAGCACAGAGCCTGATACGGGGCTTGATCTCACGAACCACAAGATCACAGCCTGAGCCCAATCAAGAGTCGGACCCTTACCCGGCTGAGCCATGCAGGTGTCTCCAAGTATGTATATCTTGACTTTCATCCTTCTCTTCCTTACAGAAGTTTATGTCTATAAAAATACTTTGCCAGTCCTGTTCTATCAGTTACCTATTGCTGCTTTATGTTTTATATGTAATCACAGCCATCTCAGTGCCGTGCAACAGTAAACATGTATTTCTCACCTACGTGTTTGCACTTGGCCGGGACAGCTCTGCCTCAGGCTGTCCTGTCCCTCAGTGGGACAGCTAGGGTGGTTCTCTTTATGTATTTCGTTCTTGAATCAAGAGGGAGAGGCGGTGTCTACCTTCAATGTGTTTTTCTTATGGCATAGCAGTTGGGCAAGAAGGCAGCGGAACTGCACAAGCAATACCAGCCTGTGCCCCTATTACGTTGCTAACATCTCATTTGCCAAAGTGTCACATAGCCAAGCTAGAGTGAAGGGGAGGAAAAAAGTACATCTGATGCCACATGAAGCCATAGTCGGCTGCCTTAGTCCCACTTAGTCGTTTCCTTAACATATACCCTAAGGCTGTGCCACTTACTTTTGATTTAGCATGCTATAGTTTTATTTAAAAACACTGAAATTTCTGGACCTCTGTATTCCCTCTAAGTTGCCCTTAAATTGGCCAGTTCCTTTTTTTTTTAAAAAAAATTTTTTTTTTCAACGTTTACTTATTTTTGCGACAGAGAGAGACAGAGCATGAACGGGGGAGGGGCAGAGAGAGGGGAGACACAGAATCGGAAACAGGCTCCAGGCTCTGAGCCATCAGCCCAGAGCCTGACGCGGGGCTCGAACTCACGGACCGCGAGATCGTGACCTGGCTGAAGTCGGACGCTTAACCGACTGCGCCACCCAGGCGCCCCTGGCCAGTTCCTTTTTGTACTCATCTTCCTTCTGTTTTAACTTTCATGGTAGCTAGCTCATGCTTTCAAATCTTTGCATCCAGACTTTCTTGCCCAGTGTAGCAAGTTTATGGGTATATTGTCTGACTGGAGTTTACCACATATTTTGCCGCTACAGAATAGAGATTATAATTTTTGTAGCCTCTGGCAGAAGGGTTTTGTTTGTTTGTTTGTTTGTTTGTTTGTTTGTTTGTTTGTTTTTTGCCAAAATCCAATGTACTTATTTTAGGTTTTGTTATGACACCACCCCTATCCACACACTAAAATTGAAATTGGTCAAGGTTTGGTCAGGAAAACAGAAACCATTCTATATATTCTGATTTAATACAAAACTTAATACAGAATTAAGTTGAAAGAGCACAGAGGTCAGAGAGACTCAATGTGGGTCAGAGGATTTGACACTGAACCAGTTGGGAGCTGGTTCTCCCAAGCTAACCAGGTCATGTCTCTGTTTATTTATCCACCCACATCGCCTAGCTGCAACCTCTTCCAGAGAACAATGGGTTCTGCTTTTCATCTGCCTTCCAAACGTACATGAATTCCTCCTTTGAGCAAACAAACTAGAAAAATCAAGAGGATTCTGGGAAACATAATAATCAGCCTTACAATTTGGTGGAACTGAGTTGACATCAGAAAATCCAGTTTGGTCATGTTTTCACAAATGGACACGTGGATCTGTGAGATTTAAATGTTGAGTTTCTCACTTGGAAATCTCTAGGCACTCTAAATTAAATCACAGTGTTTATGCATGTACACCAAGGATTTAGGACATCAATTTGGAATGAAAGGGACTACAGAAGAAATTATGGGACCCATAGATACACATTTTAAAATGACTGTTTTCTCTCTTGAGAAGGCTTTTACTGAAGCCATTATATCAGTTACCTAATATATGAGTCCCGTCTTTTAATAACAGTGAAAAAATCAAACGTCACTACCAGTGTACCAAAGATATCTTTGAATGGGTTTATTTCCTATTCTCTTTCTATCTTGTTTAAATATAATATTTAAATTTAAGAACCAATGTGAAAGTATTATTTGGGATAAGTATACCATTAATCGACATAAAACACGTTTATTTGTATGAGCTTGAAGATATTTCCTGATGAGAAAATTTGATTGTGAAATTCCTTAAAAAAATATATTTCTGCAGGGTTAGTATTGATAATCTTGAAACTCATAACTGGAAATTTGGGAAACAAGAATAAAAATGGAAAATTAGGGACTTTATGAGCATCCTGTATACTTCATGCCTCGTAGTGACAAATAAAAGTGATTATAGGTATTAAATATTGGTTTATACTGAGGGGTAGGAGAAGAAGTTTCAAACTAAATACTAAAACATGTGAATTTTGGTGTTTTTTTTTCGCTAAATGTGTCATTTGTAGTAGTTGGTTAACCTAAGACTTGCTTTCCTAAATTTTTAAAATAAAAGATTGAGACTAAAATGACAATTTTCTATTTCAAATCTATAGTTATGAAATACTAAAAATATTTAAGGATATAATTTAAGCTAGGAAAAGATTAAAGGTAATCCAAATATTTCTATTTTTTATTACTATCTGAAAATTATCCCCACACTTAACTATTTAAAACAACAAACAAACATTCCTTATTTCTCACTATCTTGGGGGTCAATAGAGCAGTTTTTTTTTTTTAAGTTTATTTATTTTGAAAGAGAGAGAGAGCAGGGGAGGGACAGAGAGAGAGAGAGGGAGAGAGAAAGAGACTCCCAAGCAGGCTCTGCACCATCATCACAGAGCCCCATGTGGGGCTCAAACTCATAAACTGTGAAATCATGACCTGATCTGAAACCAGAAGTTGGGTGCTTAACTAACTGAGCCACCCAGGCACTCAGCAGAGCAGTTTTTCAGGTCTGGGCTGGTTTGTCTATGATGGCATCCATTGCTTGTTTGGTAGTGAAAGGCTTGTTGGTTTGGGGGACAAGTTGACTCAGGTGAGATGGTTTAGTTCTATTGCACATGGCTCTCGTTCTCCATTATGTCAGCCCAGGCTTTTTCATGTGGCAGTCATCAGGTTCAAATATCAGCAAGAGAAGGCAATGCCAAATGAGTGTTCTTCAAGCCTCTGCTTGTATCAGATTTGCTATTTTCTTATTGGCCAAAGCATGTCATACAGTCAAGCCTACTTCCAGACATGGAGAAATTGATTCCCCTTCTTAATGGAGGGAGTGGCAAAATCACACTGCAATGAGAATATGAATACATGAATGGGAAGAATTTGTGACCCATTTTGCAATCTCCCATCCATCCTATTCTCTAGCCAAACTGAGCTATATAATTTTTTTTATATATAATTCATACAATCTTCCAAGTTTTGGTTCATTCATATATTTCTGTGCCTCTAAAACTTTCTCTTGTATTTATAAATTCTTGCCGTTCTTACCTCTTGTAGAGTATGGAGTTACTTAGCAACTTCCAGGTTTTTATTGGCATGAATAGAGAAAATAAAAAAGATGAGACAGAGCCTGGATTTTGCAGGCGTTGAGCAGGCTTCACAAGAGAAGACCTATGCTAAAGGGTAACATAAGGATGCTAGATCCAGAGAGCTCATGAGAGTATCTTGAGGCAAATGATGGGCACAGGAAAAAATGTGCAAAAATAAGCTATTTTCTTCTTAATTTTATTGAGACATAGTCTTTTCTTTTACAATGCAGTTGAGGAATGAGACTACCCACATCAAGAACGGTGTGTGTTAGAATTTTAACACATAGACATTAAAAGATTTGTTGTAGACACATGGTGTGCTCTTATATTTAAAACTTTGTGGAAAGAAGTCATTTCATAACAGAGTTATGAAAATATAGGAGTCTATAAAAGGGAAATAGCTTAACCTACAGGATGCTGTTAGTTTGGACCAATAAGGTCATGAAATGCAATCCAAATTTTACAAAATCATTACATTTTTGTGCTCTTAAGGACAGAGTTTATGTTTGTTTGTTTATATTTCTGAATGTGTGAACCCACGAAACTAGAAAAGACATTTGGAAAAACAGTAAGACCTTTCAGTTTCCTAAAATACTGTCAGTATTGTAAATGATATTAAAAGCATGTATAAATCCTATTTATTTTTAAATATTTACATTATGCAAATATGAATACTTTGCAGATTACCTTCAGCCTAGGTTTTATGTTTACTTTGATTGGACAATTTTAAATGATCTTCAAAGTCACTTTGATTTGTAATTTTCTACACTCCTCAAAACTTAATAAAACTTTCTTTGGCTTTAGAGCTAGTCAAACACATTATTTAGACTACCAATTAAATATGCAAATATTTAATCAAATATATTATTATTAACCCAAAGTTTTAATCCAGATCACTTAAATAATGTCATATTCATTCAAGGATTTTATAAAAAGTATACTGTCCATCACATGGAATATATAAAATTTCAAAACTATTGCTCATAAAAATTAGAGAAGAATATCAGGGAATAGTTAAAATAAAATTTTAGGTGCTCAAGTGTTTGGATACCTTTGTATATGTGATTGCCTATATGACTTCTAAATATTTAAAAGTCGTGTAGTAGAAACAACATGTGCTTTTTACCAACTACAAGTAAGTGGCAATTCCACCACATAATAGATGTTTGATTTTAGGCAAAGTATCACTTCTCTAAACGTTAGTATCCTTTTTTTTTTTTTTTTTTTTTTCTCTGACATAGTGTTAGCGGGGAGGGGCAGAGAGAGAGAGGAAGATAACAGAATTCAAAGCAGGCTCCAGGCTCTGAGCTGTCAGCACAGAGCCTGGGGGCTCAAACTCAGGAACCATGAGATCATGACCTGAGCAGAAGTCAGATGCTTAACCGACGGAGCCATCCAGATGCCCCTAAACTTTAGTATCCTTAAATTATATGAAGACTGTAGTAATACTAGCATTCAGAAAGTTTTTTTTTTTTCTGAATGAAATAATTTAATACATGGTAAAGCTCTTTGAAATTGTACACAAATACATAATTTTAGCTCTACTCTGTATATCTATACAAAAGGAACAATATATGAAGAATACCTAATTTTTAAATGCCCGTAGTAATGATAATAATTACAGGTATCATTTATTTTATGCTAACTTTGGTCCAGCCACTGAACAAAGGCTTTAAAATTATCTTTAATCTTCATCATGTCCTTATAAGTAATCTTTACACATTTACAGTTGAAGAAATAGAGCTACTTATCAGTTGTGGAACTAGATTTTATTTCAAACTTTGCCACGTTCATGTATCTGATTTTGACCATTATGTCAGCTTTTCCAATGTCTAGTCTTGGAATAAATGGGTAAATATAGTTTTAAAGCACTCTAACCTATGTTTTTTTAAAGTAATGCACAAATTGTATAATATATTAAAGTTTCTGAGACACTAAAGTTTCTGAGATATGTTGTAATAAATGTTATTTAAGTGTATTTGAACCTGAAATTCCCGAATGAATTGATTAAATTATTCTTTTATCGCGTTCACTTCAGCTTGTCATTTCTTCGTGCATGGGTGCATGGTTATGTACCCATGTGTGTGTTACTGCAAGGGAGGGCTTCTATGTCATACTGTATTCAAACCTCATGATTTGAAGTTCTAATTATAAAATTGAAATATTTATATTTAATCTGGATGTTCAAGTTATTTGCTTCTAATCTAGTGTCTTCCTTGGTATATGCAGGTGGCTTTAATCATTGCATAGTACCATGTGTAAACTTTTCCCCAAATTTGCATTTGAAGATCATTCCTATGAGACTGTAACTAAAAATGCACTTCCTTTAAGAAAGATGTGTTAGATTTGTCAAGAAACCCTGTAATGTGTATATATATATATATATTTTTTTTTTCCCCCATGAAGAAATTTTTGGTGAGCCCATTTTGATACTTGATGTTTTTTATTTTTATTTTTTTTATGAAGTTGCTTCATGATTTTAGTACTGGCAGTTTTATTCTGAAATATCACTGTCTCATCTACACTTGGGTTTCTGACCTTTGTCAGTAATGCCTTTTAAGTAGCAGTCTTGATATGGTTGGATGGGAGAGGACAGAAAGTGGCATATCTGGAGGATTGCAGATGGAAAGTAGTCTGTAGGGTTTGATCAAAGCTGATGGGTGGAGATTGACTGGCAGACTTCAAAAGAGGTAATAAAGTTGTTTTGGGCAATAATACAACACTGAATGGATATAACACTTCCTTCATATCTTTGTTACATAAAAAAAGAAAGTAGTTTGATTCTACTATTATGTTTTTCACTCCAGCAATACCACTCTCCTTAAATTATTACACATTTATATCTTGCTATCTGATAGAGTACATTTAAATATTCCTTTGGAAAATTTCTTAGCTATTCTTTCATTACTTTTTGCCTATATAAGTTTCAGAACCTATTTGAAAATTTCATGGTAAATGTGATTGTATTGTATTAATAAATTAGTTTAGGAAGAACCAATATTTTTTACTGTGGGATATTACCATTCTAATGTTATATTTATATACATCTCATATTTGATATATTTTAATGTATTTTCTAAAGAAATTTTTAGGATTTAAAATTGAAACTAGTATTATCACAATCATCCATAAGCATATGTGTCACAAACGAGATATATTGCATGGTGACGATTATGTTTATTCACTTTCCTGTATTTACATTGCTTCTCTTATTTCATTTAATTCTAGGATTTTTTACACAGGCAGTCATATTTATGCAAATGATTACATGTTTTTGCTTTTTCTCTGTCTCTCCATTATTTATACCTTTATTTCCTTTTCTTTTCTTATTACTTAACTACCTCATAGTTCAACAATAATAATAATACAATGGTAAGAATTTATGACTTATAATTGACTTGATAGATAATGTTTCTAATATTTAATTACTAATTTCTATGGAATTCCAGTAATTTTTCTTTATCAAGTTGTGTGTGTATGTGTGTATGTGTCTGCTAGTTAATTTCTCCTTTGCTGTCTTTTTAGGAGTTTGGTATCAGTTGTAAAAGATACCATTATATTTCTTCTGTTGATACTATTCATATTTTTATTTCTTCTTGATTTTAACTTAAAAGAAATAATAACAAAACCATTTATTACATGTAGTTTTTTAAATTACTACAAAGAATGATAAATACAATTACTTTAGAATTATTTATTCTATGTAGGGATATAAACTATTTCTAATATTGTGTCTCTTCATTTTTTTTCAGATTTACCAAGGTAGTCTATTTTGTTAACCTTTTAAAGGAATTCCTTTTAAATTTAATTTACTGAATTTAATATAATTGAATGCTGTTTTTTGTTTCATATACTTTTTATTTTATTGTTTTTTTAATATATAAGATTTATTGTCAAATTGGTTTCCATACAACACCCAGTGCTCATCCCAAAAGATGCCCTCTTCAATACCCATCACCCACCCTCCCCTCCTTCCCACCCCCCTCCCCCATCAACCCTCAGTTTGTTCTCAGTTCTCAACAGTCTCTTATGCTTTGGCTCTCTCCCACTCTAACCTCTTTTTTTTTTTTTTTTTGTTTCCCTCCCCCATGGGTTTCTCTTAAGTTTCTCAGGATCCACATAAGAGTGAAATCATATGGTATCTGTCTTTCTCTGTATGGCTTATTTCACTTAGCATCACACTCTCCAGTTCCATCCATGTTGCTACAAAGGGCCATATTTCATTATTTCTCATTGCCACATAGTACTCCATTGTGTATATAAACCACAATTTCTTTATCCATTCATCAGTTGATGGACATTTAGGCTCTTTCCATAATTTGGCTATTGTTGAGAGTGCTGCTATAAACATTGGGGTACAACTGCCCCTATGTATCACCACTGCTGTGTCCCTTGGGTACATTCCTAGCAGTGCTACTGCTGGATCATAGGGTAGGTCTATTTTTAACTTTTTGAGGAACCTCCACACTGTTTTTCAGAGCGGCTGTACCAGTTTGCATTCCCACCAACAGTGCAAGAGCGTTCCCGTTTCTCCACATCCTCTCCAGCATCTATAGTCTCCTGATTTGTTCATTTTGGCCACTCTGACTGGTGTGAGGTGATATCTGAGTATGGTTTTGATTTGTATTTCCCTGATGAGGAGTGACGTTGAGCATTTTTTCATGTGCCTGTTGGCCATCTGGATGTCTTCTTTAGAGAAGTGTCTATTCATGTTTTCTGCCCATTTCTTCACTGGATTATTTGTTTTTAGGTTGTGGAGTTTGGTGACCTCTTTATAGATTTTGGATACTAGCCCTTTATCCAATATGTCATTTGCAAATATCTTTTCCCATTCTGTTGGTTGACTTTTAGTTTTGTTGATTGTTTCCTTTGCTGTGCAGAAGCTTTTTATCTTCATGAGGTCCCAATAATTCATTTTTGCTTTTAATTCCCTTGCCTTTGGAGATGTGTCAAGTAAGAAATTGCTGCGGCTGAGGTCAGAGAGGTCTTTTCCTGCTTTCTCCTCTAGGGTTTTGATGGTTTCCTGTCTCTCATTCAGGTCCTTTATCCATTTTGAGTTTATTTTTGTGAATGGTGTGAGAAAGTGGTCTAGTTTCAACCTTCTGCATGTTGCTGTCCAGTTCTCCCAGCACCATTTGGTAAAGAGACTGTCTTTTTTCCATTGGATTTCTTTCCTGCTTTGTCAAAGATTAGTTGGTCATACTTTTGTGGGTCTCGTTCTGGGGTTTCTGTTCTATTCCATTGGTCTATGTGTCAGTTTTTGTGCCAATACCATGCTGTCTTGATGATGACAGCTTTGTAGTAGAGGCTAAAGTCTGGGATTGTGATGCCTCCTGCTTTGGTCTTTTTCTTCAAAATTACTTTGGCTATTTGGGGCCTTTTGTGGTTCCATATGAATTTTAGGATTACTTGTTCTAACTTCGAGAAGAATGCTGGTGCAATTTTGATTGGGATTACATTGAATGTGTAGATAGCTTTGGGTAGTATTGACATTTTGACAGTATTTATTCTTCCAATCCATGAGCACAGAATGTTTTTCCATTTCTTTAAATCTTCTTCAATTACCTTCATAAGCTTTCTATAGTTTTCAGCATACACATCTTTTACATCTTTGTAAAATCTTTAGATTTATTCCTAGGTATTTTATGCTTCTTGGTGCAATTGTGAATGGGATCAGTTTCTTTATTTGTCTTTCTGTTGCTTCATTGTTAGTGTATAAGAATGCAACTGATTTCTGTACATTGATTTTGTATCCTGCAACTTTGCTGAATTCATGTATCAGTTCTAGCAGACTTTTGGTGGAGTCTATCGGATTTTCCAGGTATAATATCATGTCATCTGCAAAAAGTGAAAGCTTAACTTCATCTTTGCCAATTTTGATACCTTCGATTCCCTTTTGTTGTCTGATTGCTGATGCTAGAACTTCCAACACTGTTAAACAACAGCGGTGAGAGTGGGCATCCCTGTGGTGTTCCTGATCTCAGGGAAAAAGCTCTCAGTTTTTCCCCATTGAGGATGATGTTAGCTGTGGGCTTTTCATAAATGACTTTTATGATGTTTAAGTATGTTCCTTCTATCCCGACTTTCTCGAGGGTTTTTAATAAGAAAGGATGCTGAATTTTGCAAATGCTTTTTCTGCATCGATTGACAGGATCATATGGTTCTTATCTTTTCTTTTATTAATGTGATGTATCACATTGATTGATTTGAGACTATTGAACCAGCCCTGCATCCCAGGAATGAATCCCACTTGATCATGATGAATAATTCTTTTTATATGCTGTTGAATTCGATTTGCTAGTATCTTGTTAAGAATTTTTACATCCATATTCATCAGGGATATTGGCCTGTAGTTCTCTATCTTTACTGGGTCTCTGTCTGGTTTAGGAATCAGAGATATACTGGCTTCATAGAATGAGTCTGGAAGTTTTCCTTCCCTTTCTATTTTTTGGACTAGCTTGAGAAGGATAGGTATTATCTCTGCTTTAAACGTCTGGTAGAACTCCCCTGGGAAGCCATCTGGTCCTGGACTCTTATTTGTTGGGAGATTTTTGATAACTGATTCCATTTCTTCACTGGTTATGGGTCTGTTCAAGCTTTCTACTTCCTCCTGATTGAGTTTTGGAAGTGTGTGGGTGTTTAGAAATTTGTCCATTTCTTCCAGGTTGTCCAGTTTGTTGGCATATAATTTTTCATAGTATTCCCTGATAATTGCTTGTATTACTGAGGGATTGGTTGTAATAATTCCATATTCATTCATGATTTTATCTATTTGGGTCATCTCCCTTTTCTTTTTGGAGAAGCCTGGCTAAAGGTTTATCAAGTGTGTTAATTTTTTCAAAAAACCAACTCTTGGTTTCGTTGATCTGCTCTATAGTTTTTTTAGATTCTATATTGTTTATTTCTGCTCTGATCTTTATTATTTCTCTTCTTCTGCTGGGTTTAGGCTGCCTTTGCTGTTCTGCTTCTATTTCCTTTAGGTGTGCTGTTAGATTTTGTATTTGGGATTTTTCTTGTTTCTTGAGATAGGCCTGGATTGCAATGTATTTTCCTCTCAGGACTGCCTTCGCTGCATCCCAAAGCGTTTGGATTGTTGTATTTTCATTTTCGTTTGTTTCCATATATTTTTTAATTTCTTCCCTAATTGCCTGGTTGACCCATTCATTCTTTAGTAGGGTGTCTTTAACCTCCATGCTTTTGGAGGTTTTCCAGACTTTTTTCTGTGGTTGATTTCAAGCTTCATAGCATTGTGGTCTGAAAGTATGCATGGTATGATCTCAATCCTTGTATACTTATGAAGGGCTGTTTTGTGACCCAGTATGTGATCTATCTTGGAGAATGTTCCATGTGCACTCAAGAAGAAAGTATATTCTTTTGCTTTGGGATGCAGAGTTCTAAATATATCTGTCAAGTCCATCTGATCCAATGTGTCATTCAGGGCCCTTGTTTCTTTATTGACCGTGTGTCTAGATGATCTATCCATTTCTGTTAGTGGGGTGTTAAAGTCCCCTGCAATTACCACATTCTTATCAATAAGGTTGCTTGTGTTTATGAGTAATTGTTTTATATATTTGGGCGCTCCGGTATTCAGCGCATAGACATTTATAATTGTTAGCTCTTCCTGATGGATAGACCCTGTCACTATTATATAATGCCCTTCTTCATCTCTTGTTACAGCCTTTAATTTAAAGTCTAGTTTGTCTGATATAAGTATGGCTACTCGAGCTTTCTTTTGATTTCCAGTGGCATGATAAACAGTTCTCCATCCCCTCACTTTCAATCTGAACGTGTCCTCAGGTCTAAAATGAGTCTCTTGTAGACAGCAAATAGATGGTTCTTGTTTTTTTTATCCATTCTGATACCCTATGTCTTTTGGTTGGTGCATTTAGTCCATTTACATTCAGTGTTATTATAGAAAGATATGGGTTTAGAGTCATTGTGATGTCTGTAGGTTCCATGCTTGTAGTGAAGTCTCTGGTACTTTGTCTCACAGGATCCCCTTGAGGATCTGTTGTAGGGCTGGTTTAGTGGTGATGAATTCCTTCAGTTCTTGTTTGTTTAGGAAGACCTTTATCTCTCCTTCTCTTCTAAATGACAGATTTGCTGGAAAAAGGATTCTCAGCTGCGTATTTTTTCTGTTCATCACATTGAAGATTTCCTGCCACTTCTTTCTGGCCTGCCAGGTTTCAGTAGAGATATCCGTCATGAGTCTTATCGGTCTCCCTTTATATGTTACAGCACGTTTATCCCTAGCTGCTTTCAGAATTTTCTCTTTATCCTTGTATTTTCCCAGTTTCACTATGATATGTCGTGCAGAAGATCGATTCAAGTGACGTCTGAAGGGAGTTCTCTGTGCCTCTTGGATTTCAATGCCTTTTTCCTTCCCCAGATCAGGAAAGTTCTCAGCTATGATTTCTTCAAGTACACCTTCAGCACCTTTCCCTCTCTCTTCCTCCTCTGGAATACCAATTAAGTGTACATTATTTCTCTTTAGTGCATCACTTAGTTCTCTAATTTTCCCCTCATACTCCTGGATTTTTTTATCTATCTTTTTCTCAGCTTCTTCTTTTTCCATAATTTTATCTTCTAGTTCACCTATTCTCTCCTCTGCCTCTTCAATCCGAGCCGTTGTCATCTCCATTTTATTTTGCTTCTCATTAATAACATTTTTTAGCTCCTCCTGGCTGTTCCTTAGTCCCTTGATCTCTGTAGCAAGAGATTCTCTGCTGTCCTTTATACTGTTTTCAAGCCCAGCGATTAATTTTATGACTATTATTCTAAATTCACTTTCTGTTATATTGTTTAAATCATTTTTGATCAGTTCGTTAGCTGTCACT
Source organism: Puma concolor (assembly GCF_028749965.1). Lineage (NCBI taxonomy): Eukaryota > Metazoa > Chordata > Mammalia > Carnivora > Felidae > Puma > Puma concolor. Next base: position 26,969,664 of record NC_141668.1, on the reverse strand, counting down.
ATTTCCTGGAGATTCTTTTGAGGGGAATTCTTCCGTTTTGTCATTTTGGATAGTCCCTGGAGTGGTGCAAAACTGCAGGGCACTTCCCCTGTGCTGTCTTGAATAATTTGCGTTGGTAGGTGGGGCCGCAGTCAGACCTGATGTCTGCCCCCAGCCCACCTCTGGGGCCACAGTCAGACTGGTGTGTACCTTCTCTTCCCCTCTCCTAGGAGTGGGATTCACTGGGGTGGGGTGGCCCCTGTCTGGGTACTTGCACACTGCCAGGCTTGTGGTGCTGGGCATCTGGCATATTAGCTGGGGTGGATAGGCAAGGTGCACAGGGGTGGGAGCGGCAGGCTCAGCTAGCTTTTCCTTTGGTGATCTGATTTGGGAGGGGCCCTCTGGCACCAGGAGGGAGTCAGACCTGCCACCTGAGGGATGGAACCATGGAACCGCAGAAGCACAGCGTTGGGTGTTTGCGCGGTGCAAGCAAGTTCCCTGACAGGAACTGGTTCCCTTTGGGATTTTGGCTGGGGAAATGGCGAGAGAGATGGCGCTGGTGAGCACCTTTGTTCCCCGCGAAGCTGTGCTCTGTCCTCCGGGGCTCAACAACTCTCCCTCCCGTTGTTCTCCAGCCCTCCCGCTCTCCGAGCAGAGCTGTTAACTTATAACCTTCCAGATGGTAAGTCCTGCTTGCTATCCGAACACACTCCATCTGGCCCCTCCACTTTTGCAAGCCAGACTTGGGGGCTCTGCTTTGCCAGTGGGCTGCCCCTCCGCCCCGGCTCCCTCCTGCCAGTCCGTGTAGCGCGCACCGCCTGTCTGCCCTTCCTACCCTCTTCTGTGGGCCTCTCCTCTACGCTTGGCTCTGGAGAATCCATTCTGCTAGTCTTCTGGCGGTTTTCTGGGTTATTTAGGCAGGTGTGGGTGGAATCTATGTGATCAGCAGGACACAGTGAGCACAGCGTCCTCCTAAGCCGCCATCTTCCTCTATCCCTCCTGCCTTTATTTTATTGTTTTTTAAGATTTTCTTTTAGTTTGCTATTTTTTTCTCTTTTCCTGAAATGGATCATATATTCGTTTACTTCCAATATTTCTTATTTGCTAATAAATTTATTTATAGCAAAACTTTGGCTTTGAACTTCTCTGGGCTTTAAATTTACTGGCTTAAAACCATCATTTAGGGGCGCCTGGGTGGCTCAGTTGGTTAAGCCTCTGACTCTTGGTTTCTGCTCAGGTCATGATCTCATGGTTTCATGGGTTCCCAGCCCCCAGCGTAGGGGCTCTGCTGACAGAGGGGAGCCTTCTTAGGTTTCTGTCTCCTCTCTCTGCCACTCCCCCACTTGCTATCTCTCTCTCAAAATAAATAAAAATAAACTTAAAATAATCACTTAATTTAGTCATGTTTTTGTCGGTCAGAAATTTACTGAGGGTTCAGCTGAAGGTTGCTTTCAAAATAGTTTCTGTACTCATGACTGGCAATTTAGTCTCTTTCTTTCCATGTGGCATCTTATCCCCTAAGACCTCTCCATGTTTTTGGGGTTTTCCCATAATGATAGTCTTAGGTAGGGAGTCTTATGTGGAGCTTGGCCTCCCTAACAAGGAATATTCCAAGTGATATCCAGTCAAAAAAGCAAGCTGGCAAAAAGGCTTCATTTCTACATTGCTCTTTTGGTTAAAGCAATCAGATTTGTAACCACTTCTTGTTGGGAGAATGTCCAGTTGTTTGTGGCTCTCTTTATTTCACCACACCCTCTTCATCTCTGTATCCTAGCTCTTTATTTTATGTTTCTAAATAATTTATCATTTCAGGTCTCTTGTTAACAAGTTACTTTGGAAGAGACTTAGTCTTGTCTTTTCTTTCTTTCTTTTCCCTCCCTCCCTTTCTTCCTCTTTCTCTCTCTCTCACTCTTTCTCTCCCTTTCTCTTCCTCTCTCGCCCTCTCTCTCTCTTTTATAAATGTTCACACTATCATTTGAAAATATTTTCTAGTCTTCATTCTGTTGGGCAAAATATGGCCAAAATAAATTTGATTTTTTAAGTTTAATTGAGACTTTCTTTGTGACCTACTATATACTTATTTTTTAATACTTCCTGAAGGAACTTGGTTTATTGAACTATTCAAATTAATTTCACTATGATTTTATTTATTTCCCTTTATTTTAGCTATGCATTTTAAATTCTTCCAATTGATGTGAAATGTATCTGATTTATTTTATATTTGTTACAGTTCATGCCTTGTATATACCAAAGTTTTTAGGTTTATAAAGATGCTTAATATCTAATTTGTACCTTTACAACTTTTATTATAAAGCAGTATTGCTATTGTGTAATACATTATTAGTCTGTTGTATCTAATAATAATACTAGCATCTATTCATCACATCATTCTTTTCTTATATGCTCTATATAAAGATAACTGTTGTGTTTTCTATAAAGAATTCTTAATCACATAAGTTGAACTCCATTTAAAGATTAACTATGTATCCCCCTAATGTGACAGGAAAAAATCCATATTTTGAAGGGAACAGAAGCTTTTTAACTTAAATAGCTAAACTTGCTTGCTTCAGTAATTTTTTTTAATATCCTTTGAATTTGTGGAAGTCAGTCCTAGTGTTCCTGAAGTAATCACACAAGGGAAGTCTCATCTGTTGGTAGTCAGTCACAATTCAAGGAGAGACTTGTATAATCTCATTTTAGGATGGCAGAGTTTCCACATAGCAAATTTCAGAAAATGTCCCAAGAGGCAGCTTAGCAATAGCCACCAGCCGCAAGTCTATACAACAGTCAGCAAAGAAAGTACAAGCTGTCGCATAGAATTGCTTTCAAAAAGCTCTTTACTTGTTTGATAGACTTGGGATGCTTTGTTCTCTTTTGTTTCTTCAGAGCAAACCCCTTTTTCTTAGATTTTGGCGTTCAGTTGTCACAGTAAATGCCTTAGTAAACTCCTTTCTCAATACCCTTTGACATAGTTTAATTTCATAGAATACTTAATTAATCAAATTATATTTGATTATTGTGAGAATAATTATCTGGTTCAATATGGCCATATGATTCTAAAATCAAGTATCAGTATATGTGGTTATGCATTTTCAGCTTATTATGCCCTCCTTAATCTAACCCCATTAAATGAGGGCTCCTGGGTGGCTCAGTTAGTTAAGTGTCAGACTCTTGATTTCGACTCAGGTCATGATCTCATGATCATTGGATCGATCCCCACATCTGGCTCTGTGCTGACACTGTGGAGCCTGCTTGGGATTTTTCTCTCCTTCTCTCTCTCTGCCCCTCCCCCACTCATCCCCCCCACCTCTGTCTCTCAAAATAAATAAATAAATATTAAATGTTCCCATTAAATGGAAACATTAAGTAAAAGTAGTAACTCAGATAAAACAGCACTAGAAATAATCAGGTTCCCAAATTAACTGAGTTTCTCACATTTGGGGGGAAGAATTTAAATAAATAGTAATTTTATTTTAATTTTCTCACATATAATTCTCTACATAGTATGTAATTATCCTACATATGATAATATACTTAATATAATTTACTTTTGTATGAGACTTTTTGACAACATTTACCCTCAAGTGTATGAAATAAAGTTCAGATTTTTCCAGTTTATATTTAATATACTTGGTGGACACATTTAGAACACGGAATGAAACTATTTTACACCACCTGGTGGTGGACAGCCCTAGATTTATATTCAATAGTAACAGTATTACATCATTATATTTATATCAGTATGTATGCTTTTATAATGTAGTTTCTGCTCACTCCATGATGTGTTGTGCTAATCACATATTGTGTGATGAGCTTCTACTGTAGTTTGAATTCTAGAGCAAAATATTTTAGTCATGATGAATAGAATTCTTAAATGCTATTTGAACGTCAGTGGGTTTTATGCATAGCTCTGCAATGTGGCTGTGATGTCAGAACACGCATCATTGCCTATTCTTTGATCTCCCCGAGTACTCCAAGATGTTAAGCTTTGAGTAATTTCATAATTTACTGACCTCAAATATGGGTTTTGCCCATTAATTTCCCTACTTCACGTAGATGAGAAAAATAGTATTTTCACTCATTGGAAATTATTTCAGTACTGTGTTCTCAGATGAAGAAATTTGTTGGAACAGCTGAGAAATAAGATCCATCTTTCTTTCTGGTGGCTCCTGTGGCTTCAGCGAAGGGCGGAATCAACAGTGTGGGTTTTAGATGGATGAGAGGGAAGAATAAATCAACAGTGGAGTTAAACATGACACAAAATAAGTGTCCAGTTTAAGAATATATCAAATACAATTATTCAGTTTGGAATCCAGAAAAATAATATCTGTATTTGAATATCAGTAATGTGCCACTGAATGTATTAACAGATCTCAGCACATCTCAAGATTTTGGCGCCTTGAAGTAATGAAGTAATAACATTTTTTCAAGGTGCATGTGTGTTCAGTTGAATACCGTAGATGGAAAGTAGATTGCTACGCTTTCAGAGAAATCTATTACATTGGCAGCTTATATATATTTTTTAACACCTCAATCTTGAATTTGCAATAGCATTTTAATTGTACAAAATGAGAACATTTAAAAATAGGGTTTGGGGAGCATGTATGATGTGTATGTAGGGAGAGGGAGAGGCACTGTGGAAACAGCTTAAAGCAGGAAAGTACTCAAGGGATACTGCAGTGTTTTGTATGATATGACTGAGCAGACACCAGGCAAGCTTGGAAGCTATCACCATGAATACCTTGATTTAAGTACTAATGAAATCGTGTTGTTTTAAATTCAGTCTGGGATTCAAAATGTGAAAAGAAAATCCCTATGTGCAGTTTAAAAAATTACTGAAATAGATTTTGAGAGAATCCTATCCTGTGGTTTTCAAGGATTCATAAATCCTTCTCAGTTCTCACATGGTTTTGATGTAATTTGTCCTTTATAAATCACTGTAGACTGTGGACCTTCATTCATGGGGTTAAAAGGCCATACACTCAACAATGACACAGTGGTTTGTTTAAGATCAAGTTTCACCCACCGAGTGCCAGAGTCTAGCACTGCCTCTCCCCTGCTGCTCCATGAATATTCAACCAAGTGCACCAAAGCTAAACACAGGAGTTATTTCACAGTCAGAAATTGGGGAAAAATCATATGCTTCAACTAGTGAAATTTTAAAAGCTTAGGAGAGAAAAAAGGAATATGTAAAAAGTATGTGGGGTAAAGACAAGGTTTCTAAAGCAGACTAGTTTTGCTATCGCTGTTTTCAACATATAAATTATTACAGTAAAGTGGACTCTCCATAACATCTGTGTTTGGTATATACCATTTGATGTTTTATAAATAGTATTTCCTGGTAAGGACATTGTTTTATGAATTAACAACAGATTTCCTAAAATGTTTAAAACGTTTACTATGGGAAATTAAAATGTATACAAAAACATTGAGAAAAGCAAAATAATCTCCCATATAACCGTCACCAATTTAAACAATTGTGCATTTTAGTTGTTAATTGTTTCCTTCTCAGTGCAGAAGTCTTTTGTCTTGATGAAGTCCCAATAGCTCATTTTTGCTTTTGTTTCCTTTGCCTCCAGAGACATGTCTAGTAAGAAGTTGCTAAGTGCTGGGGAGGTAGGCTGGGCGGAAATAGGCTAAATGGGTGATGGGCATTAAGGAGGGTGCTTGTGATGAGCACTGGGAGTTATATGTAAGTGATGAATCACTAAATTCTACTCCTGAAACTAATATTATACTATATGTTAACTAACGAGAATTTAAATAAAAACTTGAAACATAAAAAAAAACAACAACAACTATGTCACAGTGGCCTTTCTTATTCACTGATAGCCTACCTTGTAAATCCCTTGGAACATTGTAAGCAAGGCCTAATGTCAGATAAGTTTAACTGTAAATACTTCCACATATATCTGTAAAAGAGAATTATTATTTTTTAAATAATACTAGATTGCTAAAAACATATATATAATAATTCCTTAATGTCATTAAATATCTAGTCAGTGTTGGCATGTCCTCAATTGTCCTAAAAAAGTGTTTTGTTTTGTTGTTGGATTTTTAGTATCTTGATCTTGATAAGGTTCATATATTGTTAGCTATGTCTAACATTTTTAACATTTAGGTTCTCTCTAACATTTGAGAGATAAATTACAAACTTGAAACCTCATTCCTACATTATAATTCAAATAAGAAAATTACATTGAGAGAATATTTTTACATAGTGTACCAACTTTTCTTTATAGGAATACCAAAATTCTGGCCAGGATCCAAACCAGTAGAACATATCACATTGAATTGTCTCCTTTAAACTGGAGTGCTCTCCTTTAATCTGGAATGCCCTTTTTGTCCTTCATAAATTTGAAATTTGGAGGAGTATAGACCAGGTTTTTCCTTCTTTTTCTTCCTTCTTTCTTTCCTTCCTTCCTTCCTTCCTTCCTTCCTTCCTTCCTTCCTTCCTTGTAAAAAGTCACTTAATTTGGGTTTGTATGATGTTTCCTCATGAATAGGAAAAGATCATCATCCATTCTGAATAAGAATATCCAGAAATGATGTTTTATGCTTCTTAGTGCATCATCTTGGGAAGTATATGCTGTTTGGATTGTCCCATGACTAATTTTGATTATTTGGTTAATATGGAGTCTGTGACTTTTCAATTATAGCATTACACTTTTTCACTTTCTAATCAGTGAGGAATTGTGAGAAGGAACTTGAGACTATATAAAATGCTATTTCAGATCAAACATTACCTACTAGTTTTAGCATCACTAATGTCTCTTCTGTAATTCAATTATTACTATGATGTTTGAATTTCCAATATTTTCAAGATGGAGTTAGGGATGCTGGTAATCAATATATCTGACATTTTGGGTTGATATTCTGTTATGAGGAAGAGCTTCTACCCCTCCTAATTTATTTATTTAAACAAAATTTTTTGTTTATATGTGAATTTATGGATTTTGTTTTTATTCAATATACTAATAGCATTATTTTCTTTCTCTCTAAACTCTAAGATTTAAGCTTTAGACTGGTGGATTTAACTAGTAGGAGACCCTACAAATGGGATCCTTTTGTAGGGATTTTTAATTGCTGACATAAAATGATATTCTAGTCTCATTTAATACTTCCCTGTTGTAGCCCCAGCTTAAGTCATCTCTCCAAGAAGCCCCAAGTCCATGTAAATATAAATTGATGATTACCAGAAGGGGAGGAGGGGGAGGCCTGGGCAAAATGAGGGTTGGAGGGTGGGAGATACAGACTTCCAGTCATGGAATGAATAAGCCACAGGAACAAAAGGCACAGTGTAGGGAATATATAATGATATCATAATAGCATTGTATGGTGACACATGGTCGCTTCACTTGTGGTGAACATAGCGTAATGTATAGACTTGTCATATCACTACTTGTACAACTGAAACTAGTGTGACGTTGTATGTGAATTATACTCAAATTTTAAAAAATTATAAAAAAAGCCTCGGGTACTTTAGTAAAATATGTTATGAAAAAATAAATATATATGCATACATATTTATGCATAGATACAAATATATTTATATAGTTTGCATGCTAGGTAGGATTATTTTCTACTGTGTATCATTATTTTTGTTCCTTCTCAGCATACATAGCTAGAAAATGTGTTTATGCGTAATCAGTATTTATTAGACCAGCCATGAATTAATTCTAATCTGACACCATAGGTTTTATTCTAATTTCCCTTTTCTATTTGAAACAACCATCTCAACATATTTAATTATTAGCTGAGTTAAATACAGAAACTAACCTCAAACCTGCTAACTCACACTGCTCAAAATCAAAACCAAAACAACTCCTACTATTTAGAGCCCAGTGTTCATTTATAGATTTCTTTTGGCCTAGTGGTAATATATAGGCAAAATACGTTGTCACAAATTATTTGGGTTCCTGAATTTCATCCCTTTTCACCTTCTTGAGGACTTTGTTCCTGCAATTATCCTGTTTTACCTACAATATCAGTTTTACCTTGTTCATTTCCATCAGCATACAAGGGTGCTTTATTGTCACTCATCTTAAAAATAAAAAAATGAAAAACTTCCTTTGACCCTTTCACCCATTTCTCTGCTTTCTTTATAGAGAAGCTTCTCAAAGTAGTTAATTATATTCACTAATTCCACTTTCTCAGCTTTCGTTCATTTTCTCCTCAACCTACTCTTTTTGGGCTCTATATACAGCCACACTATAAAAACAGATGTTGTTGAGATCATCACTGATCATTTAACATACTTAAACTTTACTTCCCACTTAAAACATTTCTCTATACTTCTATGGCTATACTGATCTTATTTTCCTTGTACCTCATCGTACCCTCTTTCTCAGTGTTTGCCTAACCTCTGTATCTTAGCCAGAGCTATAAATTTAGGAATGTCCTTTCCTCTATTCTCCCTAGAATTTCTTCTTCAAAAGTGATCTCACCCACTTCCAAGGCTTAAAATAACATCTATACACTGATGACTTGACCCATAAATCCACAATCTAACTACCACCTCTCCCGCGGAGCCTAAGGTACATATATGCACATAAATACTTGCTATTTCAACTTGCATGTCTAACAGACACTTCAAGCTTCCCAAGGCTGGAACAGAACTATTCCCTTCCTAACTCTCTCTCCTTCTCTCTCTCTCTCTCTCTCTCCAATTCCTTCCAGGTTTCTCCATCTCAGTAAATTGCCTACTATCAATTCATTATAAATCAGTTATAAATTTAGTAAACCTTGGGGTTCTCTAAATTTCTGTCTCACTTCCATCTCTCTCACACATCCAGTCTATCACTAAATCCTGATGGCTGTAACTCTGAAATATATTCCAAATGAGCCACTGATTGCCATCTCTACTACTGTATTTCTAGCAAAGCCACAAATAGAGTTCACCTCTCCTGCAGCACTCTTTCAGCAGGTCTTTCTTTTTCGCTCTTACCTTTTCACGTTCAACTATTAACAAAGCAGGAGTAGTTTGGTGTACATCAGTTGATATCATTCCAGTTTAAGACTTTCCAGTGTTTTCTTTTTCTTCTTGAAACCTAAACAAACTAGAATTCCATTCCATAAACTGCAAGTTACTGTTTGACTTGCTTTCTGCTTCCTTTATGACCTCATTCCACCAACTTCTACCTTTCCAATTATCAAACTTTTCCATTTGATGCTAGGTGATAAGTGAGTTCAATTCAGGGGGAGAGAGTAGAAACTCTTTTATTAGCTTCAAAAACAAGACAATCTCTAGAATCCAGCTTTCATATTGTAAGTGATAAAATTGTCATTGCATTATAATTTCTGTGTTTAATTATGTTTAAGTGGAGGAGGAAAGAGCAATTTTACTCCTCAAAATCTCCAAAATATAAATAGCAAATATATACGTAAGGATTTGTGACATATTTACATTAATTTTAAAGTTACATCTTTACAGTATTGACTTATATGTGGTATATATTTCCTAATTTAAAGCTTTATTAAAGTAGGTCCCCTCCTTCTGATTTACAGTTACGTTATAAGATTATAGCTCACAAGTAATGAGCATTTACTATATGCCAGGCATGGTGTTAAATAGTTTACATTAGTTATCTCATGCTTTTCATTTATCTTTCTATACTTCTCTTGTTAAATATAACTCCTAGTTGTTTTATAGTCCTCTAATTAATAAAAGGAATATAATTGTTTTCCAGATTTTATTTTTACATTTAAAGTTTCTCTTGTATAGTTTATAGTTTATATGAGTTACAACTCAGCATATATTTTAAGTGCTCAACTTGATTCCATTTACATTTCTTACCATAAAATTGTGATTGATCTCATATCTGTCATTTTTGTATGTTTCAACTGCAGTGCTTGCTTGAGATTTTCTCAGTATTCCATAAATTTTCATTGTGGTTTGTGTTTTATTTCCTCTTTCAGGAAAATGGGGAACACATTTATAATTTGTCTACTGAAAAGCCTAGTTTTATTGGAGAAAAAAAAAGTCTGTTATAATTGCATTATAATTATCTTTTTCAGTATTTACTGTTATTGACTTATTACATGTAAATTTTATTGTGGTTTGTAACTGTATCATTATGACAATTAACCACTTCCATTTCTAATATTTCAGTGTTCATCTGAAAGCCTTGAATGCAATAATTTTCCTACTTCTGTGCTACCTTGCTTCTTATTTTGGTGAACAATAGGCCTTCTTTTATATATCCTTTCATTCTTTATGGATGATACAGGACCTTCTTCAAGTAAATTGTTAAGAATGGTTTATACATAACCTCTGTCCTTCCAAATTAATGGAATCCGTTTGATTTGCAAGAAATCCCTCCAACTGTTTCAATATTATATTACCTTCCTAGGAAGGAGAATAATGTGTGAATTCTTGCTGTCCTCCACCATTTCTTTTTCTAATCTACATAGTATTTAGCAGATTTTTTTTCCAGTGGTGGTTAACACCATTCCTACTCTTTCCCTTTCAACACTAATTGAGGCCAATTTATGATCCCATCTACAATTCTGCTTCTTTTTGGTCACTTTAGTCAACTTCTACAGGATGAGTTGGAAGCATACTTGACTCTACCTTATTTTTCAGATATCAGTGCTTCAGTTTGTGTGTGTGTGTTATTTTTTTCTTAAGTTTGAATTCAAACATTTGAATTTTTGGATATCCATTTTATGGTATTCCCATTTACCAGAATCCCACCAACAGTCAAGATAAAATAGACTATCACATTATCTAATTCACCATTCAGTTGACATGAATAGTTAATTTCAAAGAAAAGAAAAAGAAATGTTGTCAAAAAGTTAATTTCTTTATGCTTCTTCAAAAAGTCATGTTTTTAGCCTAACAGGGTTTTAATATCAGTTTACGTTAGGTGTTTAGTCTATATTATGGATGGACATGTTTTATTTTCTCTATACATCTATGTCTTTGCACTTTTATGCTTTTGGCTTTTTTATAGCCTTTATTTGTTCTAGGCCCATTATGAGATTGTTTTATTTTGATTCACTACTGTGGGGAAAAATAACTTGTATTTAAAAAATAACTTTGATTTGGGTGATAGTTATATGGGACTATATATTTGTCAGAAGGCATTGACCTACACACTTGACATCCATGCATTTCACTTATGAAACTAGAAATACAGTTTAGAATTACTAGGATTCTTGGAATAAAGAATGAGCTACTGATATATCAATCTGGCTGAAGCTCAAAAAAAAAAAAAAAAAAAGTATTATATTGAATGAAAGAAGCCAGACACAAAAGATTACATCCTTTATGGTTCTATGTATAAGAGTTTCAAAAACATGAAAAACTAATTTATGGTGATAGAAATTAGTACACACATATACACACAAAAAGAAATTAGAACACTAGTTTATCAGGAGAAGTGATGGGGGCATCTGACTGGGCCCATGAGAGAACATTCTGAAAGATGGGTATACTTTATAACTTGGTTGGAGTGTTAACAAAACATCAATCTGTGCACTAAAATCTGTACATTTAATTATACCTAAATTTTACCTTAAAAGTTAATAATAAAGCTTTGTAGTGCAGAAGAAATATGTATGATGGTTGATAGTGGGAAATTGATTTTCTCTTCCTCTTACTCTGTGGAAAGTGTAAAAATATCATGCCCCTTACTGTGAGGAAGCCAAAGCCCCCAGGTTTTTGGATAGCCAATCGTCATCATTGTAGAGGACTCCTTAACCATCATTTCCTATTCTGATAGCTCATTTCTACTTCAACTTTGTATTTATAGAAGCTGTAATCAGTATATTACCAACTCTTCTTTTCAGTAAAGTAAGCCCCATCTACCAGAAATATACAACAGAAGGAATAAAATTGGCATTCTTTTAGAGTAACCCATGAATTAAAAATTGAACTGTAACAATGATCTGTTGAAAATAGATCAAGGATAAAGCCTCACATTCAAGCCCCAGAATGAACTAAATGAGGGCTGATTAAATATTAGTTAAGGGTTTTTTTTTCCTATTAAGACTATGTACTCAAGAAAATGTTGAAAAGTTATCTTTATTAAGAACAGACTAAAAAGTTTGTATTGTCTGATCTCAGTTCCTTTAGGATTCATTTTATTATTCTCCAACTTCTTGAGATATTAAGGAGTTATTAAGATAGGTAGCAATCCATAAGCTCAATTTAGGTTCAGTTGGTAACAGGACTGTTAGCAAACACTACTGTCACTATTTTTTTTTTCTTACAATCCTCCAGAGACCAACTAGCAACAGACAAAACAAAAAAGAAACAATGGAAACTTACAGATAATACCACATCTATCTCTCTGTTAAAGTACATTGTGGCTGGGAAGAAAAAAACACAAAAAATACCAATTTACAATTAGCAGAAATGCCACAAAACACTTAACTTGAAAATTATGTACACACTCTCTTCAAAGTAAAACACAACAAACAAGCAACAAAGATATTCTCTTTATTGCTGTGGAAAGTCTGTCTAGCCCAGTATAATTTGTGAAATCAACTGTTTTCCGCTCCTGTACCTTCTCTACTTAGTCACTCTTCATTCATTGGACAGACTAGTACAGAAATAAAGTCAAGGAGAAAGAGAAAAAGGGACAATACATATGCACTATAGACAGGAACATGTCACTCTAACAGAAGGAGAACCAAAAACCACAATGTTCTGCTGTAATCTCTGACATTGTTTTTGATAATTACTGATTGGATCAATGTATTTTCTGTATGGGTATGTGTGTAGTAAAATTTAATACATACATATGTATTGAAAACATCCTGCTCTGTTCAAAAGACATACCCAAAGAGGAAAATATCTAGTGATTTATGTTTTGTATTGTGTAGTGTTTCTTTTTTCTCTGGTAAAACGTTTGAGCACACTATAGCATTCATATTTGTGAATTTCTGTTTGAACTCATGCCATGTGGCAATTTACAGCACAAATCTCCCTCACTTTGAATTGCTCTAAGCTTCATATATGGGAATGCAAGTCTGGGAAACTACTACCACTGAATATACCTGTTGGTTATTCTTAAATGTTCGTTAACAAAGCTTAAATATTTCTGTTACTAAAAAAAGACTTTTAGTAGGACAATAGTTAACTATTTAATCTCTGAAAAAAATGGCAGAGTGCTGTAGGATTTAGTTACAAAACAAATGATAATGATAATTTCTCTCTGAGAATGAGTGGTTCAGGCCGAGTAACCAGCCTTCCTGGTGCCTTTTATCATTATGTAGGAATTGATTAGTATGAAATACATAGGCTATTATCAGATCACACATACAAAGTTACATGGGCTTAAAACAACATGTGACTTATATTTATATTTTTTCATTATTATTTAGTATAATTCATTATATTGTTTTGTTCATAGCATGATATAACAACACAGATTTCCACCACAGCATCTGAAAGTTTCTTACCATGAGGGATTGATGAGCATTTCACCTTAGCCATGATGTCTTATGTATATCTCAAAAGATGCTTATTCTCTATTAATGATATTTATTTATTTATTTATTTATTTTATTTATTTATTTATTATGCTTTATTCAAACATGTTCACAAGTACAAAGATAGACTGGGAGGGAGAGGGGTGGTTTGAAATGTCTACTCAACTTACTCAAAACCTCACATCATATCACATATATCTAGAACAATTTGTCTTATCTATATTTAGCATGAATTATAAGGCATGTTTTTTTTATTTCTCTTTGTTAAAACACATCTATCCTTCTGTTTCAAAATACTTAGTCATAATAATATGTTCTCCTAAAAGACAGTTTTTGAAATTTTACTTCTTAATGTCACTGATAGCTGTGTCAGAAAGTGTCAAGTCAGCTTCTCCTCCCTTCAATTCCTACAGACCTTGCCACTATGTACATAACTTCCTCTAGAAATTGAAACTGAGAGTTTATGTCATGAAAGGGTCTTGAATTTTATCAAACACTTTTCCTGCATCTATTGAAATGATCTTGCAATTTTGAACCCTTGTTTAATATGGTGTATCACATACTTGATTTTCATATGTCTAATTATCTCTGCATCCCAGGAATAAATCCTACTTGGTCATGGTGTTTGATTTATTTAATGTATTGTTGAATTTAGTTTGCTAGTATTTTGTTGAGAATTTTTTCAACCGTGTTCATCAGAGACATTGGTCTGTAATTTTCTGGGTTTTTTTAGTGTATTTGTCTGATTTTGTCATCAAATGAGTTTGGAAGTGTTCCCTCTTCTTCACATTTTTGGAAGAGTTTAAGGATTAGTTTTAATTATTTTTCAAAAGTTTGGTAGAATTCACTAGTGAAGTTGTTTGGTCTTGGGATTTTCTGTGTTGGGAGGTTTTTGGTTACTGATTCAACCTTCTCATTTGTTATTGGTCTGTTCAGTTTTTCTGTTTCTTCATGATTCAGTCTTAGGAGGTTGTATGTTTCTAGAAATTTACCCATTTCTTACTGATTATCCGGTTTGTGGTGTATATATTATGCATAGTAGTCTCTTATGATGCTTTTATTCTTGTGGCATCAGTGTAATGTCTCTTTCATTTTTCATTCAGTTTATTTGAGTCCTATTTTTTCTTAATTATTCTAGCTAAAGATTTGTCAATTTTGTTTATCTTTTCAAAAAACACAACTGTTACTTTCATTGAGCTTTTCCTATTGTTTTTCCTTTTTTCTATTTAATTTATTTCTATTATAATTTATTATTTCCTTCCTTCTGCTAATTTTTTTTGTTGGTTTTTTCTTTTTGTTTTTTGTTTTTTTGCTAAATCCTTGAGGGTAAGGTAAAGTTGAATTAAGGACTCAGATAGATATTTCTCAAAAGAAGACATGCAAAGGCCCTACAGGTATATAAAAGAATTTCAAAGTCACTAATCATCAGTGAAATGCAAATAGAACCACAATGAAATATCTTCTTGCATCTGTTAGAATGGCCATGAAAAAAAAAAAAAAAAGAACACTAAATGTTGGCAACGATGTGGAGAAATTGGCACCCTTGTACACTGTTGGTGGGAATGCAAAATGGTGCTGCCACTCTGGAAAACAGTATGGAAGTTCTTCAAAAAATTGGAAATATTACTACCTTTTGATCCAGCAATCTCACTTTTGGATAATTATCTGAAAGAATTGAAATTATATATTGAAGGCATATTAAAATTCCCACATTCATTGCAGCACTACTCAAGATGTAAAACAACCAAGATGTAAAAACAACCTAAAAATTAATCAGTAGATGAATGGATTTTAAAAAGTGGTATATATATTATATGCACTGGAATATTATTCAGCCTTAAAAAAGGCAGGAA
Organism: Puma concolor; assembly: GCF_028749965.1. Classification (NCBI taxonomy): domain Eukaryota; kingdom Metazoa; phylum Chordata; class Mammalia; order Carnivora; family Felidae; genus Puma; species Puma concolor. Next base: position 26,954,392 of record NC_141668.1, on the reverse strand, counting down.
ATCCTTTGACATACAACAACATATATGAACTTTGAGGACATTATGCTAAATGAAGTAACTCACAGAAGGACAAGAGTTGCATGATTCCACCTATATGAGGTATCTAAAATAGTCAAACTCATAGAAGCCAAAAATAGAACAGTGGTTGCCAAGGGCTGGAGGGAGTGGGGAGTGGGAACTTGCTAATCAACAGATATAAAATTTATGCAAGATGGATAAGTTATAGAGATCTACCATACAACATTGTACCTATGAATAATAATCCTGTATTATATTCTTAAAAATTTGTTAAAAGTATGGAACACATGAAGAGAATAGAAAAGGAAAGAAACCACAGCTATTCTTTCTGTGGGTTAATGGGAAAGGTACTGGTATCTTAGTTCATGTTAAAGACCCACCTTGCCTTCCAGTATTTAGCCATTAAAATGAAAATTACTTTAAGGGTAACTGTGCCTTAAAACACATGGTTACTTTTGCTGTATATCTGAAAATTTCCACACACACAAAAGATTTTCTAAGGGAAACTATTGTAACTATGTGGCAAGAGGAAGGAAAATTAAAAATTTTAAAGGCCCTGATTATTGGCAATTATTGTGCAGTGAACTCAATTGCTCAATTTTTATATTTGCCTGATTTTTTTAAATTTATAAATGAAAGATAATAAACGCTCAAAACGAAATCTAAGCAAACACAGAACATACAAAAATCTTGGTTAGCACAACTTAGATAAGGCGTACAGACCTTTGTCTCAGAGAATGGTGCTTCAAGTTCCTGGCCCAATTGGAGCACTTGTCCTCTTAGGTCTCCTGAGGTGTATAAACTGTGCAACTAACTAGCCTTCATGAGATGAACAGTTCTGTAATTGGTGCAGGAAGGGGTTAAGTCTGGGCCAATGACCTAGGAAGGTGGCAGCGCTTTGTATGTTGGGTGGGGTTGGGGGTACAGTTGCAGGCTAGTTGTGCATGTTTGACAGTGTCCTGGGGAAGACAATGACTTCAGCATGATCACTAATGCACATTGTGCGTGAGTTATTAGGACACCTTGAATCTAAGAAAGATAGCAGACCTCCTAGCCACTGGCTGCCATACTCTAGCCTTTGACAGTGTCTCTGTTCTTGTTATTATATTTCATAAAATGAAATCTGGAAACTTAAATGCTAGGTTTTACTTTATGTAAAATTTCTGAATTTCTCATTACAGCGATAAAATTAGATAAACCTAGCATGCCACATAAACCTATCTATGCATTATTCAGTGGAAACTCATATACACCGTTCTTTTTAAGCTCAAAAGCCTTATCAACTTTGTTTCCTTAGAAAAGCATTTAAGGTTCCCAAATTGATGGAATAGTTTGAGAGCAGCCTAAACACCACCTTGGAGATTTTAACACCATTGTCATAGCAAGAAATGAAAAGTAGAGTGTTTTAGTGAGGAGGGATAGTGGTGGCTTGTCAACTCAGAAAGTGCTTCTCCTGAAATATCACGCTTCAAGGTAGCGTTTCCAAATGGGTTTGAGAAAAAAAAAAAAAAAAAAAAAAAAAAAAAAAAAAAAAAAACAACTCCCTGAGAATATACTTTGGTGAATAAGCAAAGGCTTGTTTCAATCAAAATCTTCTCTGAGAGATGTTCTTTTTCCCTTCTCAAATAAATTTTTTTTTAATGTACCTTGCTTATTTGCATTTTTAGATTCAAGAAGAAAAATGGGAGTAAATTGACACACCTAGTTTGAAAAGAAATGGCAAACACATAGTGACATCTCAAGTTAGTTCTTTGAAAGAGAAAAATGCGGTTTTAATTGTTTACTGTGGTTTTCCAAATTAGATGCTTTTATCTCAGTTTGTAGAGTTCCCAAATGAATTTACTTATCAAATTCCATTCCAATGTATAAAGATATGAAATACATTCCTCCTAGTCAGTGATTAGCTTTCTTTATCATTTTTTAAAATTATAGATCAGGGGGCGCCTGGGTGGCTCAGTCAGTTGAGCATCCAACTTCTATCTCGCGGTTTGTGAGTTCGAGCACCGCCTCGGTTCTGTGCTGACAGCTTAAAGCCTGGAGCCTGCTTTGGATTCTGTGTCTCCTCCTCTCTCTCCCCTTCCCCTGCTCATGCTCTGTCTCTCTGTCTCTCTGTCTCTCTCTCTCAATAATAAATAAATGTTAAAAAAATTTTTGATAAAATTATAGATCAGGAAGTATAGCTTTTTGGGGTTTTTTTATGTTTATTTTTTTATTTTTTTTTATTTTTTTTTTTTTGAGAGAGAGCGCGCGAGCATGAGCAGGGGAGGGGCAGAGAGGGAGGGAGACACAAAATCCAAAGCAGGCTCCAGGCTCTGAGCTGTCAGCACAGAGCCTGAGACAGGGCTCAAACTCTTGAACTGTGAGATCATGACCTGAGCCAAAGTCAGCTGCTTAACCAACTGAGCCACCCAGGCACCCCAGCTTTTTGTTAATAAAATGTAACTGTGTTACAAATCTCCATGTTTATAACTGTATGCTACAGCTTTTTCTATTTTTCCCTCAGTTCCATTATCCTCTCTGGTAATCATTATACTACTTTTTAATTGCCTGTGGCCCAAGTTTTCCAAAACCAAATTCCATAAATGGGTCACCAAATTTCTGGACATGAGTTTGAAATTAAGTAATTTAAAATTCAGATTATATTTTCAACAAATAAGGAAATAAAGAATGCCTCCTAAAAATTTTGTGTGTACCTTTGTTATGTACCTAAAATTTTATTTTAATGAGCAATTGATTAGATAATAAAAATCAATAATGTCAGAGATAAATTTTGGATTCCAGACACCACTACAATTTGTTCAGGATAGAGGTTGCTATTAGGAAAATAGCCGCCAGGCCTCAGTGCTGAGAGATATCTAGAGCTAAATTCTGATGTTCCCTGGTAATAGAGAAGAGGCAAAGATCATCTCTCATTCGTCACTTTATACCTACCTATTATTTGTTGAACTTTTTTTTCTAGAGAGAAAGCGATAAGACATGGTTAGAGAATTATTGGGCATTGTTGGAGCAGTGATCTGAGCAGACACACAGTGATCTGGTTTATATGTTGTCTTGCCCAAGATGGGTTGGGTGAGGAGGCAAGGTGGCTAGCCATATGGAGGAAAGAGGAATAGCACTAATGTGTATTAAGACAAACTCTATACTAGACATTTTGCATATATTATCTCATTTTCTTCTATCTATAACCTTGCAAAGTAAGTTTAATTCATGAACCTATATCATGTTTTAGTTCCCACACAAGATAGGTAGATGTCAGAACTGGAATGTAAACCAAAGACTGAATTCTTTTCATTAAACCAGACTGCCTCCTTTAAGTTAAAAGGTCATGATCTACAGAAATACACTCATATTCTCTGAATGAAGAACTCTGCACTGTCAGTGTGAATATAATAAGCAAATCAGATAGACATGTTAAATCACTGTATACTGAGAGGTTATAGGATGTGTATGCCCTGGATTAGAAGTTCAGGTCTTAAAGTCCAAAGACTAAGGTTTATTCCCTGCTTTATCATTAACTGTATGCACTTACACAAATCAGCTTCACTGACTATCATGCTGTGTTTAATGGAATTTTTAAACCATAAAGCATTGCGCACATCTTTTATTATGAACAAAGAAGTATTGTTAGAGTGGTAGTTTCATACTCAAATACCTACAGCCCAGGTATTATAATGTCACCTTAAATTTTATTATCTCAACTCTGGATGTTTTAAACTTGAGTATTAAATACATAGGGATATTCTCCATTTACAAAGGGATATATGGTTTCCTTCAACTTTTTTTAGAATCATCCTATGCTTTAGGTGTATTTTTATTTTATATTTTCTGATAGAGATTTGTTTGTTGTGCAGGAAATGTTTTTTCTTTCCTCTTTATTTTCCTATGAGGGAAATGGCAGCATAAGTATAAAGAATGAAAATTGGCATCTGATACCTGTTCTCAGAGTTAGGACACCGTAGGGAAGGCTTGACACACTGGCAGCCTAAAAAAACACATGTCCTGTGTCTATATGAGAAGATAGATCCAGTGTAGACACATTTCTCAATTTTTATTTTTATTTTTTTTTAAGTTTTTATTTATTTATTTTGAGAGAAAGAGAGAGAGAGAGACAGTACGAATGGGGGAGAGGCAGAGAGGGAGAGGGAGAGACTCCCAAGCGGGCTCCTCATTGGCAGTGCAGAACCCAACACGAACCCACAAATAGTGAGATCATGACCTAAGCTGAGATAAAGAGTTGGATGCTCAACCGACTGAGCCATCCAGGCACCCCCAAATTTCTTACCTTTTGAAAAGGAGTCTCTGATCCAGAATGTTTGCAATTAAATCTAAAAACTAAAGACTATCAACTAATCATATATATGTCTATATATATGCATATATGTATATATAATATTACTTATTGGGTATAATATTAATATATAATATACTAACATTAATATATAATAATATATGCATATATATGGTTCATATACGTATTCATATATTCACATTTAGATTTGTATATACATATGTGTGTATATGTGTGTGTGTGTATATATATATATATATATTTACACACATATGTGTGTGTGTGTGTGTATATATATATATATGTATATATATATATATATATATATATATGGAGAGAGAGAGAGAAACATATAAAATCATTGTGAAGGACAGGCCGTGGCAGTGATGGGAGGTCCAGGCCAAAGTTTCAGGAATAATCTCACAGAGAGATGATAGTAACCCCGACACTGAAGTGAGAAGAGTCAATGGGGCGCCTGGGTGGCGCAGTCAGTTGAGCGTCCGACTTCAGCCAGGTCACGATCTCGCGGTCCGTGAGTTCGAGCCCCGCGTCAGGCTCTGGGCTGATGGCTCAGAGCCTGGAGCCTGTTTCCGATTCTGTGTCTCCCTCTCTGTCTGACCCTCCCCCGTTCATGCTCTGTCTCTCTCTGTCCCAAAAATAAATAAACGTTGAAGTGAGAAGAGTCAAGAAAGGAAGAAGCACATGGATTTAAGATATCTTATTCCAGAAGAACTAATATAATTGACTGAAAAATTCAGGGGTGAAGAAAAAGAAGCATTAAGAAATGACTGTAAGGTTTTTAGCTTAAGCATCTGGATAGATAGTGCTTCATTTTTACCAACTTGAGGAATATTGAGGTGGAGCTAATGTAGAGCAGTGGGAAACAGCTATTTGTTCGGGGTGTGTTAAATTTAAATGCGTGTTGTTAAATGTTGTTTAAATGCAAATGTTGTTATGCAATTGCAGATTCCAAATATGTATGTATATGTACGTATGTGGATGTGTGCATGTGTGTGTGTGTGTTTGTAGTAAGTACCAAAAATGTCCTCTAACACCCAACCTGAAAAAATGTTCTGCCACTATTCTGTTGAGGACAGAAAATGTCATTTTATAGCATTGGTTTGTAAGTCCAGTTTTCAAGTCTGAGCTCTTTGGCATCACCGAGCCTTAATTTAAGATGGTTACAGAGCTCTGTATGGGTTTCAGAGGCTCAGTTGTATGTTTAATGATTGTAAGAACCAGGCACTTTTTGGCATTTGTTTGGCCAGTGGGAGCTCTGCATGAGAACATGTTTTTCTTGCCTGCCAAAGGGTGTTTGAGTGTTTGAGTGGCCTGTTGAGCAATCTCTCCAGGAGTATGATCAGAAACCACGTGGCCAACAAAAATCTCCCTGTTTCAAACAAATGAAGTCTGCAGAGAATATTTAGCCAGGAAAGAATGAAAAAGGGATGGGCTACAGGTGGGCATATGCTTTTAGTTAAGGGGTCAGAGAAGACTTCTTTGATTTCGTGTCAGAGAAGAATTATACTTCTTTGATTTGGTGGCTGCTTATAAACTGAATGTGTTCCCCCCAAATTCATTGGAAGCTAACCCCCGATGTGATGGTATTAGAAAGTGGGGCCTTTGGGAGGTGATTAGTTCTTCCAGATAAATAGGATTAGTGTCCCTATGAAAAAGACCCCTTAGAGCTCCCTTGCTCGTTTCTTCCACGTGAAGACACAGAGAACAGACTATATTAGTGAACCAGGAAGCAAGTTCTCAGCAGACATCGAATCTGCAGATGCCTTGATTTGGGGCGTTTAGTCTTCAGAGCAGAGAGAAATAAATTTCTGTTATTTATAAGCCACTCAGTCTATGGTATTTTATTATAAAAGCCCAAATAGACTAAAACAGTGACTTTTTTATATATATGTTGCAAATATTTTCTCTCCATCTTCTATTTTTCTTTGAACTTTATCATGAGATTTTATATAAATATAATCATTTTGATATTGTGTAACAAATCAGTTTCTATAGATTTGTTTTAAAGAATTTATATGCTTTAACATCATAAATGTATTCTACTCTATATTTTTATATTTTTTGTGGACGGTAAAGTGTAGTAGAAATGTAACTTCTTTGGGAGCTGATCATTTTTTCCAAATTATTTGTCCAAATAATTTCCAAAATATTTCTTAATTAGTCAACACTTCCCCACATATTTTAAATGCCACCTTAATCATATTAAATTCACATATGCACATATATCTTTAATACATTCCTTGTCAAGCTTGGAATAAGAAGTGGGAAGGCATTGAAGATGAAGAGTACTGACCCTTACAGGACCATGTTATTATTTGAGGCCATATTTGATTATTTAGTGTAAATCGTTGCTAGTAATTACTCTTTTCAGAGTTGAGTATCATTATAATGTCTTTCTTTTAAACTTAAGTTTTAGGAAAACATGGCATTTCTGGAACCAGTATGCTCCTTTAAAAATATATCTCCTTTGGGACCTGGGTGGCTCAGTTGGCTAAGTGTCTGACTTTGGCTCAGGTCATGGTCTCGCAGTTCATGAGTTCAAGCCCCATGTCGGGCTCTGTGCTGACTAGCTCAGAGCCTGGAGCTTGCTTCGGATTCTGTCTCTTCTCTCTCTGCCCCTCCCCCACTCACACTCTGGTCTCTTCCTCTCTCTCTCTCTCTCTCTCTCAAAAAATGAGTAAGCATTAAATTTTTTTTTCATATCTCCCTTCATTGGCAATGTAAATTTTATAATTAATCATATGTCTTTTTTCTTTTGCCCACAAGAAAGTACTGAACCAAATGTGTAGCCCAATTTTAAAAATTTTGTTTGAGTCATATCTATATATTTGCTTAATTCACTTTTATTCCCTATAATTATGTATCCTTTGCTGTGATTTTTTTATTGAGTGTAATCTAAGAAAACTGCCTCAAATTTTCTGTGAAGTTTATCTGAAGAAGGTTATACTTATGACATATCTAGACAGCTTAAAACACAAACAGCACAACAATATAAACAATTGTGGAAATAGCCGTGAAGTGTATTAATGGTAACAGAAATAAAATGAAGCCAGGGATGAAGCACATGCCATAAGGTCCTTCACACTTGTTAGAATTGGGCCACAAATTTGCTCTGAAGTTCTAGCAATCACAGTCAAGGGAGAAAGATCTTCAGTTACATGATTCACAGTGCCCAAAGTTGAGACAAAAGTTAGGGGAGTGTAACTATTCCCATTTCTAAGACCTCAGTGAATCTTGTCCTGTGAATCCTCATAAGAACAATACATTGTGGTGTGTAGAATGCTATCATCAACAATGTCCCTACAATAAACAACCCTAATATTTCTTCTCTGACAAGTACCCACGGAGCAGAGATTTTATGTCACTAATTCAGAGAATCCCATACGGTTTAATAGTAAAGTCATAGTGGACAGGGTTAATTCTCTTTTGTGAAAGCTGAGGCGCCAAATGGAGACTCATGTCTGAATGACAGGCTGCTCTACCTACATATAATTAGAGTGGATGACATGAACATATAAATAAACAAACAATTATTAATTCCAGTGTTAGTAATAAGTACAATGTTCTCTTTAGAGACAATGTTTTAGTGAGTTTACATGTGCATTGCCTTGCAGAGTGAGGACATATCCAGTATATTAATATTCTGTATACAGTAGAGCAAGGTGTTTTATAATAACGTTTAACCATGATTTGAACTGAACAAGACACTTAAGTTTTTCTAAATGAATAATATGGGTGCCTGGGTGGCTCAGTTGAGCATCCGACTTTTGGTTTAGGCTCAGGTCATGAGCTCACGGTTCGTGAGTTCAAGCCTTATGTCAGGCTCTGAGCAGGCAGTGCAGAACCTGCTTAGGATTTTCTCTCTCTCCCTCTCCCTCCCTTCTTCTCTCTCTCACTCTCTCTCTCTCTCTCTGCTCCTCTCCCACTCGCTTTCTCTCAAAATAAATAAATGCACTTAACATTTTTTTAAATTAAACAAATAAGTAAATTATAGAATTGATAGCACTTAACCTGCAGGGATATTATAAAATAAGTGTAATGAGTGTTTGAGAGGCACTGCATATGAGAGAGTGCATAAGAGGCACATACTTTCTATAAACATTCTCAGAAGTGCGTGTATTCCATGTAAAGCAATAATATTGACAAATTATTGTAAAATTGCTAGTATTCTGTTTAATGACTCAGCTTCTATATTACAGTGCATATTTATTATGCTTTTAAAATTGCATGTTGGGGCACCTGGGTGGCGTCTGACTTCGGCTTAGGTCATGATCTCGCAGTTCATGAGTTTGAGCCCCACATAGGGCTCTGTGCTGGCAGCTCAGAGCCTGGAGCCTGCTTCCCATTCTGTGCCTCCCTCTCTCTTTCTTCCCCTCCCGCTCTCTGTCTCTCTCTCTGTCTCTCTCTCTCTCAAAATAAAAACACTAAAAAAATAAATAAAAATAAAATAAATAAAATAAAATAAAATAAAATAAAATTGCATCTTGGGCTTTAATAATGCCTTTTAACCAAGGCCTTGTAAAACATAATAAAACTACCAAAGACTCCAACAACCATAGAAATCACATATCATATAACACCATTTTAAGAAGCAGATATGTCTTACTGCTGCCTTGCCTGAGTAACACTTACATGAATGTACATTTTGCACATCAAGTTTTAAAGCTTTTTTCTCCAGCTTAAAGCTGTCTTTAGACTTAGCATAGGAAATGAATTGGTATGAAAGAATATTATTCTGTACTCAAGATGCACCTGCATATAAGATCATTGAACTGTGGTGATATCACCAGTAATCCAGCATACACATATTTTGAGATATTTTCATAAAGTCTGTTTTGCTTTGATACAACCACTTCTTTCTCATGGCTAATGGAACATACAGGCAAGCTCGTTAAGTTCGATTTTATGTACCCAATGAAATAGGAAATAAACTATACTATTACCTTAGTTTGATTAGCACTATAATATACTCAACCTATGTAATCAGGCCGAAGGACAAAATATAACGTAGGTAAAATAAAACTCTGCCAGAAGAAAATACTACTGTATCTCTGGATTTCTTTTTTGGGAAAGTGTGTAATTTTCCATAATTTGCATTATAAGAATCTGTAGTCCTTAATACCCTTAATATCCAAAGTTTAATCATTTTGTCTGTTTTTTATAAAGTTAATGATAAAAGTCTATTTTAAGGGGCATCTGGGTGGGTCGGTCAGTTAAGAGTCTGACTAGTTTGGCTAAGGTCACAATCTCACAGTTTGTGAGATGGAGCCCCCAAGTTGGGCTCTGCACTGACAGAGTGAAGCCTGTTTGGGATTCTTTTTTCCTCTGTCTCTGGTCCTCCCCACTCTCAAAATAAATAAATAAACTTTAAAAAATTTTTCCAAAGAAATTCAGTTTCATTGTTCTGATATGGGAAATTTTTTACTATATTTCTATTTATCTTATATCACTTAAGTGCTGTGTCATTTCTAATGTTATTTCAAATGTGAGTTTTTGTGAGAAGAGCTCTTTAAAATCATTTTCACTTCAGTTGAAGAATTCTTAGTTTTATTTTATTGTATTTATTATTTTTTTAGAGAGAGAGTGGGGGATGGGGCCGAGGCAGAGAGAGAGACAGAGAGAGAGAGAGAAAAAAAAAAATCTTAAGCAGGCTCCACACTCAGCATGGAGCTTGATGTAGAGCTCGACCCCACGACCCTGGGATCATGACCTTGTCTGAACTCAAGAGTCAGACACTCAACTGACTAAGCTACTCAGGCATCCCTTATATTTTTATATAATACAATTTGTTTGGAAAGTAAAAGTCATTAATTTTTGTTTAATTTGAAAGAAAAATAGGACTCAGCTTTATATCAGAAGAATACATCCTTTTGAAGTTTTTCTTTTATATTTTAATAAATGCATTTTTAAATGACTTATTTTTATCTCTCCCATAATTAATGTATTTTATCTGGTCTTAGTCCTTGGTAGATGTGAGGAATTCAACTAGTAAAACCAATAATTCCTACTTTGTAAAAACAAAAACTGATAGAGAACTCTGTTTAAAGCTTAGAAAATTTTTAATTACTTCAATGTGGTTTTGATGCTTAACTTTTGTTCCCAAGAAAGATAAATGCCACCTGTAATTGTGTGAAGGATTATCAACATTCTGTTGTCAAAGTCTGGAATGGTCACAAAAGGGTTTGTGAATATGGCATGTGAGAATCCTTACTCTTTCACTAACAAATTTTTATTTTATTTAAGTAATATATTCTGAGTGAATAGTATGTTCCAGAAAGATACAAAAGGATTGGTCTTGTAAGATTATATTAACCATAGTAAAGACTATGTACACTAAGTGAATATCCCAAGATATGCACTTGGAAACTATTGACTTTCTTTTGAGGGAAGTAATAAAATTTGCATTTTAGAATGATCCTTCTGATTGAATGGGGAAAACTCATTTGAAGAAAAGCAAGTCTGGATAAGTTGCTATTTATCACATTATTCATTGTCCATCTCATCTCATCTATGTCTACTTTTCTGTTAAATCTATTCATTGCATTCTCAATTTAATACAAAATAGTTATAGAATATCTATACAATTTTTTGTACATTCCCATTCTCTAACAAGTATCTTCATCTTTTCATTTATCTGAGCCATCTTTTCATGTTTTATTTACCATATTCATTATACTTATTCTAAAATCCTTGTATGCAAACTACTAGATCTGGATTATTTGTGTGTCTCCTGTTTTGTTTTGTTTTTTAAGTAGATTTCACACCCAGTGTGAAACCCGATGCGGGGCTTGAACTCATGACCCTGAGATCAAGACCTGAGCTGAGATCAAGAGTTGGGCGCTTAACTGACTGAACACCTGGGCACCCCTCCTTTTGTTTTTAATCTTGGTTATCAGTTATATTCTTTTGCCTCTTTGCAAATTTAGTCTTTAGTATTTTTGTTGTTTTTTATTGTTGTTGTTGTTTTTTGGACACTAGACATTTGTAAGTAAAGCAAAATTTTGGTGAAAATCAGTGCCCTTCTACACAATCTTAGACCCAGCAAAAAAATATTCTTCGGGCAAACCAACTGTATAATTGAACATTCTTGATTTCCAATGCTTTTCACTTTACTTCCTCTCTTTCACAAAAAAAAGTTTTGGGATTTTCTCTTTACCACAGCATAGGCTTTTGAGTCCAAGCCAGACTATCAGCCCATACCAAGGACTAACACTTGTCCTCAGGAAGGAAAGAGATGGATGGCAATTGTCAACATTACCATTTCACTTTAGAAAGTCTTCTCTTTTTGAAATTTCATTTATTCTATTCTTCATTGATTCCATAGCCCATGAGTGCTGTCTAAACTGTGGGACATTTTAAACTTAGTTGGCTTTTTTCCTGTTGTTTTAGCTAGTTAATTGGCCAGTGGCAACCCATTTTACCTCAAAGTAGAATACCCGGGAGTCTTGGGTTTTAATGTTTAAGTGGGAAATAGAAGCAAAGACATGAGAAAGGACAAGCCTAAATGCACGCACACACACACACACACACACACACACAAATCCTGTATTCTTTCAATGTAAAGACACATTAAAATGTAGGCATCGAAGGGAGATACCAATGTTTTCCCCCTTGTGCTTTAAAAGGGGGTGACAAGACAAGAGGAAGATGGCGGCGTAGGAGGACGCTGGGCTCACCGCGCGTCCTGCTGATCACTTAGATTCCACCTACACCTGCCTAAATAACCCAGAAAACCACCAGAGGATTAGCAGAATGGAGTCGCCGGAGCCAAGCGCAGACGAGAGGCCCACGGAAGAGGGTAGGAAGGGCGGCGAGGCGGTGCGCGCTCCACGGACTGGCGGGAGGGAGCCGGGGCGGAGGGGCGGCTCGCCGGCCAAGCAGAGCCCCCGAGTCTGGCTTGCAAAAAGCGGAGGGGCCTGACGGACTGTGTTCCGACAGCAAGCGCGACTTAGCGTCTGGGAGGTCATAAGTTAACAGCTCTGCTCAGAAAGCGGGAAGGCTGGAGGACAAAGGGAAGGAGAGCTGCTGAGCCCCCGGACGACAGAGCTCAGTTTGGTGGGGAACAAAGGCGCTCGCCAGCGCCATCTTCCCCGCCCATCCCCCAGCCAAAATCCCAAAGAGAACCAGTTCCTGCCAGGGAACTTGCTCGCTCCGCGCAAACACCCAACTCTGCGCTTCTGCGGAGCCAAACCTCCGGCAGCGGATCTGACTCCCTCCTGCTGCCACAGGGCCCCTCCTGAAGAGGATCACCTAAGGAGAAGCAAGCTAAGCCTGCCCCTCCTGCCCCTGTGCACCTTGCCTACCCACCCCAGCTAAGACGCCAGATCCCCAGCATCACAAGCCTGGCAGTGTGCAAGTAGCCCAGACAGACCACCCCACCCCACAGTGAATCCCGCCCCTAGGAGAGGGGAAGAGAAGGCACGCACCAGTCTGACTGTGGCCCCAGCGGTGGGCTGGGAGCAGACATCAGGTCTGACTGCGGCTCCGCCCACCAACTCCAGTTATACACCACAGCACAGGGGAAGTGCCCTGCAGGTCCTAACCACGCCAGGGACTATCCAAAATGACCAAGCGGAAGAATTCCCCTCAGAAGAATCTCCAGGAAATAACAACAGCTAATGAGCTGATCAAAAAGGATTTAAATAATATAACAGAAAGTGAATTTAGAATAATAGTCATAAAATTAATCGCTGGGCTTGAAAACAGTATAGCTGACAGTAGAGAATCTCTTGCTACAGAGATCAAGGGACTAAGGAACAGTCACGAGGAGCTGAAAAACGCTTTAAACGAAATGCATAACAAAATGGAAACCACCACGGCTCGGATTGAAGAGGCAGAGGAGAGAATAGGTGAACTAGAAGATAAAGTTATGGAAAAAGAGGAAGCTGAGAAAAAGAGGGATAAAAAAATCCAGGAATATGAGGGGAAAATTAGAGAACTAAGTGATACACTAAAAAGAAATAATATACGCATCATTGGTATCCCAGAGGAGGAAGAGAGAGGGAAAGGTGCTGAAGGGGTACTTGAAGAAATAATAGCTGAGAACTTCCCTGAACTGGGGAAGGAAAAAGGCATTGAAATCCAAGAGGCACAGAGAACTCCCTTCAGACGTAACTTGAATCGATCTTCTGCACGACATATCATAGTGAAACTGGCAAAATACAAGGATAAAGAGAAAATTCTGAAAGCAGCAAGGGGTAAACATGCCCTCACATATAAAGGGAGACCTATAAGACTCGTGACTGATCTCTCTTTTGAAACTTGGCAGGCCAGAAAGAATTGGCACGAGATTTTCAGTGTGCTAGACAGAAAAAATATGCAGCCGAGAATCCTTTATCCAGCAAGTCTGTCATTTAGAATAGAAGGAGAGATAAAGGTCTTCCCAAACAAACAAAAACTGAAGGAATTTGTCACCACTAAACCGGCCCTACAAGAGATCCTAAGGGGGACCCTGTTAGACAAAGTACCAGAGACATCACTACAAGCATAAAACATACAGACATCACAATGACTCTAAACCCATATCTTTCTATAATAACACTGAATGTAAATGGATTAAATGCGCCAACCAAAAGACATAGGGTATCAGAATGGATAAAAAAACAAGACCCATCTATTTGCTGTCTACAAGAGACTCATTTTAGACCTGAGGACACCTTTAGATTGAGAGTGAGGGGATGGAGAACTATTTATCATGCTACTGGAAGTCAAAAGAAAGCTGGAGTAGCCATACTTATATCAGACAAACTAGACTTTAAATTAAAGGCTGTAACAAGAGATGAAGAAGGACATTATATAATAGTGACAGGGTCTATCCATCAGGAAGAGCTAACAATTATAAATGTGTATGCGCCGAATACCGGAGCGCCCAAATATATAAAACAATTACTCATAAACACAAGCAACCTTATTGATAAGAATGTGGTAATTGCAGGGGACTTTAACACCCCACTTACAGAAATGGATAGATCATCTAGACACACGATCAATAAAGAAACAAGGGCCCTGAATGAGACATTGGATCAGATGGACTTGACAGATATATTTAGAACTCTGCATCCCAAAGCAACAGAATATACTTTCTTCTCGAGTGCACATGGAACATTCTCCAAGATAGATCATATACTGGGTCACAAAACAGCCCTTCATAAGTTTACAAGAATTGAAATCATACCATGCATACTTTCAGACCACAATGCTATGAAGCTTGAAATCAACCACAGAAAAAAGTCTGGAAAACCTCCAAAAGCATGGAGGTTAAAGAACACCCTACTAACGAATGAGTGGGTCAACCAGGCAATTAGAGAAGAAATTAAAAAATATATGGAAACAAACGAAAATGAAAATACAACAATCCAAACGCTTTGGGACGCAGCAAAGGCAGTCCTGAGAGGAAAATACATTGCAATCCAGGCCTATCTCAAGAAACAAGAAAAATCCCAAATACAAAATCTAACAGCACACCTAAAGGAAATAGAAGCAGAACAGCAAAGGCAGCCTAAACCCAGCAGAAGAAGAGAAATAATAAAGATCAGAGCAGAAATAAACAATATAGAATCTAAAAAAACTGTAGAGCAGATCAATGAAACCAAGAGTTGGTTTTTTGAAAAAATAAACAAAATTGACAAACCTCTAGCCAGGCTTCTCAAAAAGAAAAGGGAGATGACCCAAATAGATAAAATCATGAATGAAAATGGAATTATTACAACCAATCCCTCAGAGATACAAACAATTATCAGGGAATACTATGAAAAATTATATGCCAACAAATTGGACAACCTGGAAGAAATGGACAAATTCCTGAACACCCACACTCTTCCAAAACTCAATCAGGAGGAAATAGAAAGCTTGAACAGACCCATCACCAGCGAAGAAATTGAATCGGTTATCAAAAATCTCCCAACAAATAAGAGTCCAGGACCAGATGGCTTCCCAGGGGAGTTCTACCAGACGTTTAAAGCAGAGATAATACCTATCCTTCTCAAGCTATTCCAAGAAATAGAAAGGGAAGGAAAACTTCCAGACTCATTCTATGAAGCCAGTATTACTTTGATTCCTAAACCAGACAGAGACCCAGTAAAAAAAGAGAACTACCGGCCAATATCCCTGATGAATATGGATGCAAAAATTCTCAATAAGATACTAGCAAATCGAATTCAACGGCATATAAAAAGAATTATTCACCATGATCAAGTGGGATTCATTCCTGGGATGCAGGGCTGGTTCAACATTCGCAAATCAATCAACGTGATACATCACATTAACAAAAAAAAAGAGAAGAACCATATGATCCTGTCAATCGATGCAGAAAAGGCCTTTGACAAAATCCAGCACCCTTTCTTAATAAAAACTCTTGAGAAAGTCGGGATAGAAGGAACATACTTAAAGATCATAAAAGCCATTTATGAAAAGCCCACAGCTAACATCATCCTCAACGGGGAAAAACTGAGAGCTTTTTCCCTGAGATCAGGAACACGACAGGGATGCCCACTCTCACCGCTGTTGTTTAACATAGTGCTGGAAGTTCTAGCATCAGCAATCAGACAACAAAAGGAAATCAAAGGCGTCAAAATTGGCAAAGATGAAGTCAAGCTTTCGCTCTTTGCAGATGACATGATATTATACATGGAAAATCCGATAGACTCCACCAAAAGTCTGCTAGAACTGATACATGAATTCAGCAAAGTTGCAGGATACAAAATCAATGTACAGAAATCAGTTGCATTCTTATACACTAACAATGAAGCAACAGAAAGACAAATAAAGAAACTGATCCCATTCACAATTGCACCAAGAAGCATAAAATACCTAGGAATAAATCTAACCAAAGATGTAAAGGATCTGTATGCTGAAAACTATAGAAAGCTTATGAAGGTAATTGAAGAAGATTTAAAGAAATGGAAAGACATTCCCTGCTCATGGATTGGAAGAATAAATATGGTCAAAATGTCAATACTACCCAAAGCTATCTACACATTCAATGCAATCCCAATCAAAATTGCACCAGCATTCTTCTCGAAACTAGAACAAGCAATCCTAAAATTCATATGGAACCACAAAAGGCCCCGAATAGCCAAAGTAATTTTGAAGAAGAAGACCAAAGCAGGAGGCATCACAATCCCAGACTTTAGCCTCTACTACAAAGCTGTCATCATCAAGACAGCATGGTATTGGCACCAAAACAGACACATAGACCAATGGAATAGAATAGAAACCCCGGAACTAGACCCACAAACGTATGGCCAACTCATCTTTGACAAAGCAGGAAAGAACATCCAATGGAAAAAAGACAGTCTCTTTAACAAGTGGTGCTGGGAGAACTGGACAGCAACATGCAGAAGGTTGAAACTAGACCACTTTCTCACACCATTCACAAAAATAAACTCAAAATGGATAAAGGACCTGAATGTGAGACAGGAAACCATCAAAACCCTAGAGGAGAAAGCAGGAAAAGACCTCTCTGACCTCAGCTGCAGCAATTTCTTACTTGACACATCCCCAAAGGCAAGGGAATTACAAGCAAAAGTGAATTACTGGGACCTTATGAAGATAAAAAGCTTCTGCACAGCAAAGGAAACAACCAACAAAACTAAAAGGCAACCAACGGAATGGGAAAAGATATTTGCAAATGACATATCGGACAAAGGGCTAGTATCCAAAATCTATAAAGAGCTCACCAAACTCCACACCCGAAAAGCAAATAACCCAGTGAAGAAATGGGCAGAAAACATGAATAGACACTTCTCTAAAGAAGATATCCGGATGGCCAACAGGCACATGAAAAGATGTTCAGCGTCGCTCCTTATCAGGGAAATACAAATCAAAACCACACTCAGATATCACCTCACGCCAGTCAGAGTGGCCAAAATGAACAAATCAGGAGACTATAGATGCTGGAGAGGATGTGGAGAAACGGGAACCCTCTTGCACTGTTGGTGGGAATGCAAATTGGTGCAGCCGCTCTGGAAAGCAGTGTGGAGGTTCCTCAGAAAATTAAAAATAGACCTACCCTATGACCCAGCAATAGCACTGCTAGGAATATATCCAAGGGACACAGGAGTACTGATGCATAGGGGCACTTGTACCCCAATGTTCATAGCAGCACTCTCAACAATAGCCAAATTATGGAAAGAGCCTAAATGTCCATCCACTGATGAATGGATAAAGAAATTGTGGTTTATATACACAATGGAGTACTACGTGGCAATGAGAAAAAATGAAATATGGCCTTTTGTAGCAACGTGGATGGAACTGGAGAGTGTGATGCTAAGTGAAATAAGCCATACAGAGAAAGACAGATACCATATGGTTTCACTCTTATGTGGATCCTGAGAAACTTAAGAGAAACCCATGGGGGAGGGGAACAAAAAAAAAAAAAGAGGTTAGAGTGGGAGAGAGCCAAAGCATAAGAGACTGTTGAGAACTGAGAACAAACTAAGGGTTGATGGGGGGTGGGAGGGAGGAGAGGGTGGGTGATGGGTACTGAGGAGGGCACCTTTTGGGATGAGCACTGGGTGTTGTATGGAAACCAATTTGACAATAAATTTCATATATAAATAAAAAAAATAAATAAAAAAAAATAAATAAAAGGGGGTGACAAAATTTTTGGCTTAATCTGTAAATTAACACAAATTGTACTTGGATTAATAGTATGTCTAGCAGAAGAAAACACAAACATAAATTTCCTCCTTATTTGGAGGATAGAGTACTGGAATCGTGACATGTGGGATATCATGATTACCTAAATTGCCACCAGTGATGGTTCAAAATGAAGTATAGATAGAGAACAAGATATTGGGTGATCAAGGAGCTTTTTATACTTAGTTGCTTTGGTGAAAAATGGTGATTACAAAGATGATAGCATTTTGTGGTAACTTCTGACAGCACTGGAAAATTTACATGTGGAAAAGAAAAATCAAAGTCTTGAATTCCCAACTAATATCTTAATTAGGAAGAAGATAGTCTTCATTTCATATTTGAAGGGGTTTGTGTCTCCTTTAAGTTTAGGTCAGATAAGACTGAGGATTGAGACAACAAAACAGAATTTTATGGAGCTACAAAGATTATAATATGTGTATATTTACTGAACTGCTAGGGAGTCATTGTACATTTTAAATTTACATACGGGGTACCTGAGTGGCTCAGTCGGGTAAGTTTCCGACCTCGCCCCAGGTCATGATTTCTCCATCTGTGGGTTCGAGCCCCACGTGGGACTCTGTGCTGATAGCCCGCAGCCTGCTTTGCTTCTGTGTCTCCCTTGCTCTCTGCCCCTCTCCAATCTGTGCTCTGTCTCTCAAAAATAAATAAATGTTAAAAAAAAAAATTAAAAAAAATAAATTTACATCCAAGTTAGTTAGCATATAGTGCAATATTGATTTCAGGAGTAGAATCCCAGTGATTCACCCCTACATATAACACCCAGTGCTCATCCCAGCAAGTATCCTCCTTAATGCTCCTTGCCCATTTAGCCCATACCTCCCCCGCCCATAACGCCTCCAGCAACCTTCAGTTTGTATTCTGTATTTAAGAGTCTCTTATGTTTTGTGGCTCAGTCGATTAAGTGTCCAACTTGAGCTCAGGTCGTGATCTCGCAGTTCATGAATTTGAGCCCCACATAGGGCTTGCTGCCATCAGCACGGAGCCTGCTTTGGATCCTCTGTCTCTTCTTTCTGCCCTTCCCCTGCCTACACTCTCTCTCTCAAAAATAAATGAAACATTAAAAAAAAGAGTAACAGAGTATATTTTTAATGGAATGAGGAGGTCATAATATAAAAGGATATATACAGTACGCCATCATTTGCTTAAATAAAAGTAAATAATATATATGCCTTTTCTTATTTTTGTAAAAATAATGGACCAAAAACTAGTCAAATTGATTATCTATGGTGGATGAAACTGATAAGACAGGAAATGAGGTTTTTCAGCCTATACCTTTTGTTTTACATATTAAAAAATAAACTTAATTCAGTAAATATTCAAGTTTCTAGATGTCATAGTCCCAATCCAGTACCGCTGAGAAGAGAAAAGAATGCTAGCATGGGGAAAATGTGCTTAATGGGCAGGGAGGGGGAGATAATCCTATCATGGACATAAGGAGCCAGACAAAAAGTCATTGGCCAGACATTGGCCAACTAATGTGATGGAAATCAAGGGAAGGAGGGTACTTTCCATTTGATGCCACAGAGAGGGAAAATAATGAATACTAGAATGATCCATTGGATTTGGCAATTAGGAAATAATTAGCTAAAAGATAGAAAGGAATTGGGGGATGGGCAAATGTGGAAGGGAAAACTGTAAATCAAATAAGGAGCTCAAAATATTCCTCAATGGCAAGTGTTTCTTCACCATTTGCCCAAGGCTCTCTCCAAAATTAATATATTTGATGAACTGGTTTAATTCTTCAATGTTAATATGAGAGTGGGACGGAAAAGTAAAGTAAAAATAAAACAAAACAAAAACAAAAATGAAAGAAAGCACAAGAAACCCTCAGATGATAGTTTGAATTAATCTCTTAACAACAGGATTTGTTTCAGTTTTTCTTTGTTTCTCGATGTTCAAATCCGAGTCTTTTGCAGGGAAGCATTTCCAAGGCTACAACAATCCTCCAAAGGCCCTGCACTGGAAACCCTTTCAGGATGTTTTAGTCATTTTTCCATACACAGTATGCTTTGCCTCTGAGCCCATTGTTCAAAATGTCTATTGCTCTTCAGGTCACAGAGGAGCAAATCTTTTAAAATGGCCATGCTAGCTTAGCCCATGGAGAGGAAAGTCAACATATAAGAAGTTCAATTACTGTGAATTTAAAACAAACAAACAAAAAATACATCTTTCTGAAGTCACGGTTATGTTCAACTACAATGTGTCCACATTTCAAAAATGGTATTTTTCTGTTTTAAATTTGCCATCATTGCAATCCTGCTGCTCTCCCAGGGGCTAAGCCGGTGCTACCAATCGCACTGCTCTACTCTGCTGTGACCAGAATAGTCAAAGTCACTTCACATGGACTTTCCATAAGTAGAGCCACACCTGTACAAACAAAAAGCTCTTCATATATGAACACCAAAATAAAGGCTGCTGATGAGGATATAGAGAAAATAGATGATAGATTGATATGTGCAGCACACATGGATGGACAGACAGGAGGGAGAGAATTAATGCTATTAGAAGCCCTCATAAGAGTGGAAACTATAAGGTTTGTTTTTATTTTCTTTTCTCATGAAATGGAGGAAGCAAAAACCTAGCAGTCATGTTCCATTCAGAGCTCAAGCATGGTCCCCACACTTGTGACATTTCAGGAAACTATAAAATCTCTAGTTTCTAGTGCCATCGTCCCAAACAGTTTTATAGTTCTGTACCAAATCTTTGGCATTCCCAAAAATCTTAACAGTAGCTCTGTGATATTCACAGAAAGAAGCATAAGTACAAAAATTTGGTCTTGCCTGAATTTCAGTCATTCTATGCAAGTTTTAAGTAGTTAGAATGCCCATGTAACTTATCTCACAAATTGAGCTACTTTTGAGAAAGAATGAACTGCAGGGAACAATTGCTAAAATAGGCAGGATTCTGGAAAGACAAAGATAAATCTGAACTGTCCTAGGTAAACCAGAATATATAGTTACATAATCTATAGTCTGATCTGTGCACACAAACTCAACTGGGAAGAGTCTTAAAAAATTTAATTTTCTAACTGTGTTTTACCATATCTAAAGCATGTTTGGGGATTGGGTAGAAATCTGCCTGTATCTATTGTCCGTATTTTCAGAGTTTCCTTTAAGATTTTCAGTATCTTATAGAGCTTTTTTATTTATTCTTGTGGCAGTTCAAATTACAACATCTTGTTTGAAAACAATAATTTTCAACTTTTTCTAATTTCCATTTCTTCTTTGAGCCTCCAGCATTTGTGTGTGTTTGTGTATGTGAGAAACACCTTAAATTCTAACCCATGGTAGCTATAGTCCCTACCTCTTCCAGAGGAGGAATTGCTTAGACCATTAAAGTCTCTGTCTGTGATAAGGATTCTTTTTGTCCCTAAATGTTCAAAGGAAGTATCTCCATTAGTAGATCAGTGAAATGAAACTTAAAATGTGCCTTACGTGTATATCCCCGCAGTTCAAGGAGGACATCATAAACCTTTCAAAAGAATATCTTTGTTAGGAAACTTGAATATAACAGAATATAAATAGAATGTCTTTTTGGTAGTTTTTTTTTTTTGTTGTGTTTTGCTTTGCTTTGCTTTCTGTCCCGTTTCTTCTGTTCTCTTTTCTTCTCCTGCCCTCTCCTTGTTCATAATCTGTTAAGGTTCAATAAATATCTATCTTTCCTATTTTGGTAATATCTGTTTTTCTTTTTACTTAATATTATATCACCTTAACATTCTCTCTGTAGTGCTTTGAATATTGCATGTTGATTTTCTCTATATTTTTCTCTTGAAACTACCAAATTTCTTCTATTTGGTTTGTCTGTTCAGATCTACAAGAACTGTTAATTGAGTGTACATGTTTTTGACACTCTTTCTCCAAAATTAAAAGGTATATCTCAATAGCTTACTGGATTGCAGCTTCTCCTTTTAAAAAATATTGTTTTTAATGTTTATTTATTTTGAGACAGAGAGCGATAGAGCACGAGCAGGGGAGAGGCAGAGAGAGAGGGAAACGCAGAATCTGAAACAGGCTCCAGGCGCTGAGCTGTCAGCACAGAGCCTGACGCGGGGCTAGAACTCAGGAGGCTGTGAGATCATGACCTGAGCCTAAATTGGATGCTCAACCGACTGAGCCACCCAGGCACCTCTCTAGCTCCTTCTAGAAGAGCAATATCAGGATGAGCTCTAAGATACTGTCTCTTTCCCTCTTTCAACTGTAATCCGCTCTCTGCCATTGTAAAAGACAGGACCACCATAGAAAATAGGTATCAGGCTCAAATTACGATAACATAATAATAATTTACAAGGGATGATCTATAAACACTTTAGGCACAAAGTGTACCATGAAGGACAGTTCAGGACCCCAGGACTAATAACAGTGGACAGTTACACATTTAAACCTAAATGGATGAGGAGACAGAGTGACTAATAGAAATTAGAAAAATAGAGTGTACTGTTAATACTCCAAAGCCCAAATTAATGAAGGCAGAATCATATGGAGAGGACCAACTTGAGAGAGGGCCAAACTGTGACCTTCAGCAAAAGGATAGAGCCAACCTAAGGAGAGCAAAAGAGAAGAAATCAGGATTTTATACAATCTTATATCACTCAGTAATTATTCTCCTTCCCTCTGCTCTCTTTGTGGGGCTCGCTATTGACTGAATTAGAACTGAAACCAGACAACACAGAAGCCCTTTCATGTAGCCTACACAAGTCAGTCTCCCAAGACAGAGAGCAAAATGGAAAAAGGTGGGAAGTGGTTCTGAGGGACAAATGGAAGATGATTGCAACCATCTATGCCTTTTACCCTTCAGTAATCACCCTCTCCTTTGTGTAGCAAAACATTTGTGTCTCAGTCACAGATGAGTCACAAATTACCATCAAGATATAACATCATCTTTATTGTAATAAATAATACATTTATTATAATGTATTATAATTTTAAAAAACTGAGATAGAAAGCATTAGTCACAGCAGGTATTCTTACTTTCTTTTTTCAAAAAGCATGTCTTCTGGTCAAAGGCACTATTATAAGAGGTGCCATGGCTGTGTCTAAAGCATTCATAAGTGAAAGAAAAAGTAGTGCTCATAGAACCACTACAGAGAGCAAATCCATACCCGGAATATATATATATATGTGTTCTGGTAACAGTAAAGTGCCACGTTTCTGTGAGAGACGGCGTAAAACCTAACACATCTGCCATTGTCAAGCACTTGTTTTCCCCCAGAGAATGGTGATAGAGAAGGAGTCAGCATTTGCCTCTGCTACTGAAGGGTTGAGTACTCAAGCAGATTCTTCTTTCACGTTAAATGACCAACTGTATTTACACACCAAAATTGTGCCAACTGGGAAATTTTCCCTTCCAAGTTTTAGTATAAGATCACCACTACGTCGAGTGGTGATACGAAAGCCATCGACCTCGGCGTGGGCCAGAATATCAGGAAGGTTTACCCGTAAACCGTGCCGCTGCTTTTTTATGTGTTAACTGACCGTGAGATTAGTAAAGTAGTAACTCTGGGAGTCTATGTTCGAATTCTTTGAGGCTTTCTAGATGTTCCTACACTATAGCTCTTTGCCTTAGATCTTCCAGTATTTTTGGATCCAAGTGGTAAGGTATCTTGACCACAATCTGGACCTGCTACAGAAATTTGTGCTCCAGGTTTCAATCATAATTGTCCTCCATGGGGTTACTTAAAATATAGGCAGAGAAGGATAACCAGATGTAGAATTTTCTGTTTCTGAAACCTGAGAGGTCTCATGGAACACTGTGCCTCCTTCTTTTGATGGGTGATGTAAAGTGAAGCAAGGTTTCCCTTACTTTAATAGGCAACATCCCTAAATACTCTATACCATGGATCTCTAGACACTTCACCAATAGGGTAAGTCTTAAATTTTTGAGGGTTTATTTACCACACTCTTGGAAACATCTAACAGTAAAACATGTAGGATTCCTGCTACTTACTAAGTTACTGGATCCAACTAACATAAAGCAATGTAATGGATCAGCAAGTTGTTATGAGGGATGTCAAGAAGACTAAAAGTCCTCTACATAATATTATAAGACCAAGACAATAAAGATGTCCTATTGTCATTGCTACATAATGGAAACTGCTTCTGATTTTCTTTACTTATGGTAACGGAATCAGTAGCATTTGGCTGGTCGGTCACTACATACCAGGTGCCAGGGCTCTGAGTATTTTCCCCAATAAAATATTGTATCCAGTATGGCAGCTGCAATTGGCATTACTATCTCATTAAGTTTATGAAAACCTACTCTGAACTTCCCAAACACATTGGACTTTACACAGGCCAGGCAGGTGATGTAAATGGATTCACCATCCCTGCATCTTTCAGATATTTTTATTTTGACTTACTATTTTGACAAGGGTTGGTGGTAGTTCCAGAGATTTTACTTGTCCCTGTCTGCCATAATGACTCTCACTTCACAAGCCAGGAAAACAATACAAGGAATCTGTCAGTTAAAACCTATTTCCTCTATTCATTTTGAAATAACCACAGGCTGGGTTCAAAATGACTGTCTCCTCTTGAAGCTGGTTATGACAGGAACTGTGGTACCCACAGCCATAGATGACCTCCAGTGCCCTTGGATAATTTCCTCCCCTTGAATGATGGTGGAATCTGTAACTTGAATCTCTAAGCAATTGAATATGGCAAAGATGATAGGATACCACTGTCATGTTTTATGGTAAAGGAGAAGGGATTTTACAGGTGCAGTTAAGGTCCCTAATCATTTCTTGACTTCAAGTTATACTGTCTTAATTAGTGAGTCCTTTATAAGAGGGCACAGGGCTTCCTTAAAGCTAGGACTCAAAGAAGAAAAGGTGTTCTCTCTCCCTCCCTCTCTCTCTCTCTCTCTCTTTCTGCCCTTCTCCCTCTCTCCTCCCCTTTCCCTCCTTCCCTCCCTCCATCTTTGCCATGGATTCTATAGCCATTATGAAATGCATTCTGCCAACAACCTGAGGGATCTTGGAAGCTTGGAGCTTGGCAGTTAAGTCACCACCTTGATTCCAGTCTTGTGAAACCCTGAGCAGGAAATGAAGAACCCAGCTAATCCACATCCAGACTTTTAATCTATAGAAACTTAGATAATAGACATTGTTTTATTGTTTTAAGCTTCTGTTAGTGGTAAATCATTTCACAGCATGGAAAACTAACATAGGAACTCCTACTATGGTTGAATAGGATTTCTCACATTTTTGGCCAGATCTTGTCCGGGATTGTCCTATGCCATTGTAAGATGTTTAGAAACATCTCTGGCCTCTATTCATTAGATTATAGTAGCACCTGCCTTCCCAGTGTGATAGCAAAAATGTCTCTAGACATTGCCAAATGTCCACCAGGGGACAAAAGTCACCCAGTTTCCAAAACACTGGTATAGAAGCAACAAGAAGTGATAGGAATTGGTTCTTAACAGAATCAGGATGCTCCTGTGAAGTTGTGCAACAATCATCAAAAATGCAATTATTAGAAGGATTTTATAGGTAGATAATATAAAGTGTTGCCTCCACTGGCAAATAAGTCAGGGAAATGTAAAATTTCAAAGTTTTCCATCTTGTTCTTATCTTTCCATAAGACTCTATTCCTTGGGATCATACAGCTTCGCCAACAATGCCTTTACTTCAGGCTTAGAAGACTTTTGGTCTTCCCATCCAATCAGATTTTATAGAGCATTTGAGAAAATTAAAAACAATGATATCACAACTGCTATCTTTCTTGAATATTTTATATACAAATTTAATATCAAATTTCATTGAGTTCTGAAAAGACCATGCTAATCAGTTAGAATAAGTTTTACTTCCAAACTTTATCAAAATATCATAAATGTTTTACATTTTTAAGTAGTTTGACAAGCAGTACTATCTGGGGATGACCCCAGGAATATAATGTTACCTGAACAATGGGCCAACTGCAACCTGGGACCCACTTCTCAAAGAAGTAGATATGCCCAAACTCTGCTTCTTTCCAAGGTCTAGTGTCTTCCTTCTACTGGTTGGAGGTGCTGGTCCTGAACCCAACTTCCCATGGGTCCCAAAGCACTCCAGGTAATGGGTAGATGTCTTTCCCAGGCAACAACTCTAAACATCTGGAATTACATTGAGACTGCTTGGAGCCCCAGTAATCTTATCATTCCCAACTGAAAAAGTTGTCTTCTAAGAAGGTAAAGGTCATAGGATACCCCTTTCTACTATGAAAAGTGAAATGCAGTGAAGTCACTGCATATCCAAAAGTTCCTTGATCTTGTATGCTTTTCAATGTGACTAATGAGAGGATTGGGAAAAATGTACCTTCTCTTCTTATTGAATACCTGCATTTAGCATTCCCCCTGGTAAAATCAGTTCTTTATTTCATACTGTGTGTTGTGAATTGGCCTGATATATAACAGGGGGTGACCACAAAAAGATCCACTTTGCACAACATTTAGGTAAATATCCAAAATAATTTCCAATACTTTATAAACAGATAAAATAAATCCTTCTTTATTCAGATTGGAAATATGACTTAAGTTCAACAGGTTCTCTCTATATATTGTCAGTAATCAAATGTTCAAGCAGCTCTTCCTGTAAATGACCTGAGGTGATTTCTGAAAATGGTTTGCTATTCACCTGACCCAGAAAATCCTACAAAATCATGCAAATCAAGAGGTTCACATCTTTGTGTTCACTTTAAGAACACACTTGAAACTTCGCAGGCCATCAAGGGTATATGCATATCCAAAAAGCCGCTAAGTATCCGAAGGATGTCACTTTGCAGAAGCAATGTGTACCATTCTGTCGCTACAATGGTGGAATTGATAGGTGTGCCTAGGCTGAACAGTCCAGCTGGACACAGGGTCGGTGGCCAAAAGAGTGCTGAATTTTTACTGCATATGATTAAAAATGCAGAGAGTAATGATATACTTAAGGGTTTAGATGTAGATTCTCTGGTCATTGAGTGAGTGAACAAAGCCCCCAAGATGTGGCATAGAATTTATAGGGCTCATAGTCAGATTAACCCATACATGAGCTCTCCCTGCCACGCTGAGATGATCCTTACTGAAAAAGAGCAGATGATTCCTAAATTAGAAGAGGAGGTTGCACAGAAGAAAAAGATATCCCCGAAGAAATTGGAGAAACAAAAACTTACAGCCTGAGAGTAAATTCTGTATAAAATAAATGCAAATAAAAGTAAAAACGGAAAAAAAATGTTCAAGCAAACCCTTATGATTTTTCACTGAATTGTAAACTCTCCAGTGAAAATATATATGGTATGTACAAATAAAGAGTGTAGTGTATTCTCCTACTCTGTACTCCATATATGACATATATATATTACATTTTTTTTTACATTATAAATACACTGCAATATAGAGATATTTTATATAGATATCTTAACAGACTAAGCTATGGAAACAGCTTTAACTTTGCTGGCATATTATTGACAAATCAGAAATATAATTGCCTTTCTACAGTTTCTGATCTTAGCAACTTAAACATAGATTGTTCTCTATTCAGTGATGGAAAATTGACTCTAATAAGTGAATTGTACAGGCATTACAGATTGGCAAAAGCAAGTATCATTTTTGCTATGTCAACTCTATTCTGTGTCTTTGTATAAATAGCCAGAGGCAGGCTTGAATATTTTACTTTCATTTGAAATCAAACAGTGATTTCATGTTATTCATTCCCTGGTGCCAAGACCAGCAACACTGCTACAACACGTTTGTCTGTCTGTTTGTTTGCTTGTATTTTAATTTATACTGTGGCAATGTTTCACAGGTTTGTGTATAATTATCTCCATTTCAAGCAGGAGGTACAGGGAATAAATGAAAAGAGAGAAATCAGAGCCACCCTACAAAACTATTTCATAATTCCCATCTTAGCCTTGAAGCATAAGTTCTTGAAAATTCCAATATTAAGCTCACACTCTGTTATTTATGTCTTCATCTATAACAAGTATTTACCCCATATAATCCCAGAGGACCCTTTTTTTTATTGCTTATACACAGCTGTTGTTTCATATGGTCCATGAACAGAGGAATGAATGAATATTGATAACAATATATTTATACTTGCAAAATTATTTTAGGTATCTGCTACTTTTTTTTTTTTTGTCTTCTCCACCTCTTTTCTATTGGGACTGCCCTTCCTGAACAAGTACTAAAACACTTGACCTACACCAGTCAATTAGAGCACACCATATTCCTGGACCAAGGTTTTGGTGCAGGAGTATGCATGTGGCTCAAGTATGTTGAATAAGGTATCTTTTGAGCAGATTGATATAAAA
Source organism: Puma concolor (assembly GCF_028749965.1). Lineage (NCBI taxonomy): Eukaryota > Metazoa > Chordata > Mammalia > Carnivora > Felidae > Puma > Puma concolor. The sequence goes on along the minus strand of NC_141668.1, from coordinate 26,926,141 downwards.
GATGGGAGATACAGTGTCTCTTTCCTTTTCAGATGGTGTGCTGTATGGACCATGTAAGCCTGAGTGGCTGAAGAATTATTTCCAGCAATGGAGAGAGTTCTCACTAGAGAATGAAGCCAAATAACTGAAAACAGAGGTGAAAGGGTAAGAAACACAGTGACACCATTTGATAGCAAAGAGGGCCAATAGATTTCATTTTTTATTTTGTTTTTGTCTTATTGTGGTTTTAAAAGTCATTTTGAGTTGATTTATGACATCTGTAACTGAAAGACTTCTGATTAATATAACTGTGCTATATAATTTAGTATAAATTTCCTCCCTGCAAATCGGAATTCCATTTGGACCTAGTTCGTCTTTTAAGAGATAGGGTGTATTAGTTAGGTTCCTGGCAGGAAACAGATCCCATTCTCAATGGGTAAATTGAAAATAATTATTGAAGAGACTACTTACAGAAGTGGACAAGGTCAGAAAAAAACAACAAAAAATGATGAAGCTAAAATAAAAATATCCTGAATTTCATAATATCTTAAAGATCAGCATAATTCTTCAGCATATGCAAGAAATATTTTAATTTGGGGCCTTTTCCCCCACACTAGTGAAAATTTTATAGAAAGAAGGTAATGATAAGCTTTTTAGTGCAATTTTGTAGACCCTTCCTAAAATTTCATTTGCAATAAATGGAAATACTGAATGAAAAACATTTTTTCCTCTGGAGACAATGCATTTGCCAAATCTAGAAAAAAAAAGTGGAACAATAGCCAAGATGTATGGCACTCCTTAGCCAAATTAGTATCTTTCCAACATAAGTAATATTTCTCTTCACAGTAGCTGCCCAGAAAGAATAAGTAAATATTTAGAAAGTTTTTGTGGAGACATAATAACCTAAGTTCAGACAGGTTTATTAGACAATGAAAGAATTGCCAATTTTTCCTGAAGTCTACTAGAAATCTCTGCTGTAGCTTACATGAAAAAAAAATGCTCTCAGTTAAATAATATTCAGTTATTTTAGGTACACAAATGGTTGAATCATTGAGGGAAAATACACAATTAAAACAAATCACAAAAACCGTTCTGTAAATAAAATGATTTATTTTGTCATAAGTTATATTTGTAACTTGATAACTAGCTTGGGATGGAAATAGTCTCAACTAGCCTTAAGTAATTTTTAAAGATATATGCTTAGAAAACAGGAAAAAACAATTATATTACATGTGTTTTCTAAATATGCAGAATATACTAGATTCACATTTTAATCACCTTAGAAGAGCAACTTTTGCATTATTAGAATACTTGTTTGGCTTCATTTGCTTTATTCACTCAGTTTTCCCAAATGAAAAGCAATAGTACTATCTAATAATAACAAAGTGATGACTATCCACTTTGATGACTTGGTTCAGCATATTGGAGTATTGCTATTTATGGGCACTAGTGTGTTAATGTCAAAGTGGATTCTTATTGTGGCCATGTGTATTCCTGGTGTACGGTTAGTTCTGAGTTCTATGTGAAGATTAGAATTAGATAGTATCAGAATTAAGTAAAAACTAGGAGACTGCCTAATTTTAATATTTACTCAACTGAAGTCCAGATAGTTTAAGAAACTTGTTTAAGAGCACATAGGTACTTCAGAATAACCCAGGACTATAATCCAGTTATGAATTAGGAGTGTGGCTTTGGATTCTTGGTGGAGACTTCACAAAAAAATATTTACAGCTGTTACAGTGCAAACTGCTTGATCACTGTCATTAACAATAAGCCGAGAATCATTAGGTTTTTGTAGTTTTCCCTTGTAAATTTTATCATTTGTATTAGTCTTAGTCTCAATATGCTGGTTTTAAGAATATGCCATGCATGATGCACATCTAGGGTTCCTCTAGGACCTAAGATAGTGTTTTATACCTCCTAGGTATTGAATAAGAAGTTACATTTTGCACCAATGTTAGCTTTCCCCAAGCTCATAAGTCATGGCTGTAATGGTTAGGTCCATTTTTACCATGATCTCTATCACTGAGGCACAGCTATTGAATCTCAAAGTTAACTCTACCTAATAAAATGAGGATTCCATCACAGGTAGATAATAACTTAATTTGCCAGGGCATGATTTCTAAATACTTTGAACTGTGATTTTCTAACATAGTTAGAACTATGTTTCTAACAGTAGTGTGAATATATTTTTTAGATGGCCATGAAAATTTAATTATGTTTATGAGAAGGATTTCATTCATAGTGGTAATAAAATGAATATTTCAAAGTATAAGCTGGAAATTCTTAGTCGAGGTGATGCAGTAATTCATATTGCTGATAATTTTGAAATTGCTAGAATAAAGCTTCAGCTTTTCTAAAACGCTCTTTGGAAATTGGTGAACTGAAAGTCACCTATTCACCTACTGATTCTTGTGCAGTAGGAAATTTGGTTGATGGCTTGAATTAAGCTTTTTTTTTTTTTTTTTTTTTCACATAAAGAGAATAGAGATTCAATCAAGTTGTAAAATCTAGATATACTTCCTGCATTTTGCTAAATGCTGGGGAGCAGAGGATCTCCTAGAGAAAATTCAGTATAAAACTAATTTCAGAAAAAGCTTCTCAGTCATGATGAGGAAATTGTTGAATTATTTAAACTGCATAGGATTGAGATGTAAAAGCAATAATAGATATGGTAATACACAAAAATGATTGTTTAATGAGGACTGGGTCATCAGGAAGTGTTTCAAGAAAAGATAGGATTGAAGCTGTTATTTGAGGAATAGTTATAATTTGAATTTGGTTTGGTTTAGGATGTACTTGCTAGAAAAATATTTTACTATAATCCTTTCAGTTAGCCTAGAACAAGCATCCAATTTATATCTGTCTTTTTTTTTTTTTTTTTTTTTTTTTTTTAGCTTTAGGATTACTTAGGCATTATCAGTGGAAAACAAATTAAGCAACACTTATTTAAGCAAGAAGTAGTTAAGTATATTTTCTTCTAAAGTTAAACATAGCTTGCAGGATTTTGACCCAAAGCACTTCCTAAGTCCTCAGGCCAGTAATATGAAGGATTAGCTTCTGGACCAGTTCTATTTAATGAACTACTTAGTAGGTATCATTTTTGGCTCTTATATTAAAATCAAAATGATTTTATGTCACTAAGCTAGAATACGATTTTAAGAGCCTGTGGAATATGCCCAAGGACATCTACTCGGTCATCTATTGCTGTCAAGTAAGGAAATCCACCTAATTGACTTCTATTGCAGGATATTTGAAAATAAAGACTGAGTGAAATGATTAACCAGGCTGTTTGGCTTCTGTGAGAAAAGCTAATATGTCTTTAAAGAAGGATTATATTTGCTTAGAGGATTGAAACCTCGTTTACCTCTTATGACAGTATTCAGCTTAGAAATATTCAGTGATGCTTCCCCTCTCTATTTTGGGAGCTGCATACAGTTATGACTGATGCATTTGGTTCTCCATAATGTTTCTAATAATATAGCCGACTCAAAAACAACAGAGCATGAACTGGCCACTGAAGCTGGAGAACAAAGCATTTGGTTCGATCATGCTTAAAAGGAACAGTAACTTTTTGTAAAACCCCAGAGCCCTCAACATGGCTTCATTTCACATTCTTTTCTTTATGTACTGTTCTCAGCATGAAGCAGTTCCAAAAGACATTAGAATTGTGAGTTTCAGGAAACCTTTGGATCAAATAATTACCATTTCCTTCATTATATATTAATTCAGGATGGTTTCCCTTTTGTTTCTTAAGCATAAATGGTGCTGTATTTTTTTTCTGAAACAGTTGGAATGTGTTTCTGCTCAAGGTGATCTGCAGCTGCTTAGGCAACCAATATTTTTTTTTCTTGAATAAATACTGAAAGACATTATTTGGGATGAGAAGATAGATAGGAGCAGGTGATTGCCAAATGTTCTTCCACTCAAGAATGTCATATGTTATTTCAACATATTTTTAGAAAACAGATATTCAGTACTTCACCTTTCACATAATGTTTCCCACAAGGTCACAATAATATAATAAAACGTGCGCACATACACATACATATGTACATATGTTTCTCACAGAGGACAATAGAACAAAAACTCACATGATTGCGGGTCATATTTGGTCATGCTAGCTTTTCACCAATAATAATAATAATAATAATAATAATAATTATAATGTATGATATAGGCAGTCAGCACACATGCTTGACTGTGTAGTATGGCTATATTATTGTGCCTCTGTGTGAGGAATTAGGAAAGGATACAAATAAAAAGGCAAAAATCCCTGTTCTTGAGGATCTTGAGGAATCCAGTTTGTGAGAAAGGTAAGTAAACAGTCAAAACACAATGTGGTGAATGCTGCAGTGGAGGCACGCAGGAAAGTGTAACTGGCACTCTAAGAGACAAGTGGATTGTAAACTATACCTTGAAGAATTGGTAAGAATTCCTTTATCTGACAAGGAGGAGAGATTAGATAAAGCTACCAGCACATGCAAAGTCCTATAGATATGAGAAAAATGGGCTGCAGGTAACAGAAGGACATTGCTTTGAAAGAAATATCAGACAAGTAGACCTCAGAAAGGGGAAAGTAAGGAAAGTAAGCACTGATTAAACATAGGAGAGGTGATTTGGGATGTTTTTTTAAAATAAGAACAACTAGGGGCGCCTGGGTGGCGCAGTCGGTTAAGCATCCGACTTCAGCCAGGTCACGATCTCGCGGTCTGTGAGTTCGAGCCCCGCGTCAGGCTCTGGGCTGATGGCTCAGAGCCTGGAGCCTGTTTCCGATTCTGTGTCTCCCTCTCTCTCTGCCCCTCCCCCGTTCATGCTGTCTCTCTCTGTCCCAAAAATAAATAAACGTTGAAAAAAAAATTAAAAAAAAAATAATAAAATAAAATAAAATAAAATAAAATAAGAACAACTACAGTTAGACTTTTAGAAGATAAAAACAGATTTGGGTACAGACCACAGAGATATGCATCACAGCATTCAAGTATGGAATTTTCTAAAACAGAGCCAGAATAAAAACCTGTGGGAGAGGTAACTTAACAATAAACTATGGAAGCATAAGGTCTAGTACTCTTCATTTACTGGGCCCTTACTTGAATCAACAAAGGAAAATTTTGGAACATACCTTAACATCATAAAAGCCATATATGAACGACCCACAGCAAATATCATCCTCAATGGGGAAAAACTGAGAGCTTTCCCCCTGAGATCAGGAACATGACAGGGATGTCCACTCTCACCACTATTGTTTAACAGTGTGGGAAGTCTTAGCCTCAGCAATCAGACAACAAAACGAAATAAAAGGCATCCAAACTGGCAAAGAAGAAGTCAAACTTTCACTCTTCACAGATGACATGATACTCTACATAGAAAACCCAAAAGACTCCATAAAAAGCTACGAGAAAAGTTTCAGGATATAAAATCAATGTACAGAAATTGGTTTCATTTCTGTGCACCAATAATGTAGCAACAGAAGGAGCTATCAGGGAATTGATCCCATTTACAGTTGCATCAAAAACCATAAAATTCCTAGGAATAAACCTAACCAAATAAAAAAATCTGTACACTGAAAACTATAGACACCTCATGGCAGAAATTGAAGAAGACACAAAGAAATGGAAAAACATCCCATGCTCATGGATTGGAAGAATAAATATTGTTAAAATGTCAATACTACCCAAAGCAATCTACACATTCAATTCAATCCCAATCAAAATAGCACCAGCATTCCTCACAGAGCTAGAACTCCTAAAATTTGTATGGAACCGCAAAAGATCCCAAATAGCCAAAATAATGTTGAAAAAGAAAACCAAAGCTGGAGTCATCACAATCTCAGCCTTTAACCTGTATTACAAAGCTGTAATACAGACAGCATGGTATTGGCACAAAAACAGACATACATATCAATGGAATAGAATAGAGAACCCAGAAATTGACCCAAAATATATAGCCAACTAATCTTCGACAAAGCAGAAAAGAGTATCCAATGGAAAAAAGACAGTGTCTTTAGCAAATGGTGCTGTGAGAACTGGACGGCAACATGCAGAAGAATGAAAATGTGGTCATTCTGAAGAAAACTTCACTTGCATACCTAATTTTGCATTTGTAATTTCGTGATATACATTTTTAGAGAGTGCCTCCAGATGATATAAACTTTGGGCCCAACAAATCCTGGATACCCCTTGCCTGGAGGGTAAGTCCCTGATAGTGCTAAAAAAGTAATAACTAGAAATCAGAGTGTCACAGTAACTGGCCTAATTTTGTAAACTAAGTAATAAAAATTTAAAAAAAAAAGGATTATTGCTTAGGCATACACGGACATAGCTTAGCCATACATGGACAAAATAGAGATATGTGTTCATCCTCACTTCCAAACAGGAAGTGTTTTGTTTTGTTTTGTCTTGTTTTGTTTTGTTTCGTTTTGTTTCATTTTTCTCACCAGTAGGGATTTACATTTTGTCCTCAACCACCCAACCCAGCCCCCACAAGAACTCCCATTCCCTGATTCCTCAGAGATGTAGTGTGAACAGGTTAAAGAAAATGAAAGCACGGGAATTCTGATACGTAGTTCATGACAGAATTATGTAAAGCGTAGAGGAAGGAAGCAAAATCCATCAACAAAGTCTCTACCCTACTGTTGGAAAACTGCATCAACAGGGATCAGTTTAGTGAGAATGGCTTGAAGAACTGGAGATACTACTGTACAATCGACCACGTGAGATAATAACAACGAGACGCCAATAAACAGGAGAACAAGATCAGATGACCCCAAGAAGGTCAGGATCCAGATGCCAGGGAATTGTACCGATCATGTGAAGCAGATTTTTTTAAATATTCTATTCTGTGTTCTTAGTTTTCTATATTTATAAGTGTTTATTGGATTTGATTATTAAGATAAACTTTTACACAGCTGGAATAATCTTACCTATTGAATCTTGTGTGTGAAACAAGTGAGGACCCCTACCATCTAACAAATCATAACATACATACAGATTAGTGGCATATATGTCTTCATATATAAAGTGCTAAAAAAGTAATAACTAGAAGTCATAGTGTCAAAGTAACTGGCTTACTTTTGTAAACTAAGAAATATAAAAAAAAAAAAGAATTATTGCTTAAGCATACACAAAGTGCACTTTTTAAACTCAGTTAATTTTCATAATGTGGATATCTCTGTGTAATCAGAATTCACCTTAAAAAGAGAGTAACGGGGCGCCTGGGTGGCGCAGTCGGTTAAGCGTCCGACTTCAGCCAGGTCACGATCTCGCACTCCGTGAGTTCGAGCCCCGCGTCGGGCTCTGGGCTGATGGCTCAGAGCCTGGAGCCTGTTTCCGATTCTGTGTCTCCCTCTCTCTCTGCCCCTCCCCCGTTCATGCTCTGTCTCTCTCTGTCCCAAAAATAAACGTTGAAAAAAAAAAAAATTAAAAAAAAAAAAAAAAAAAAGAGAGTAACACTAACACCTCCTAACACCTACTTTCTACCCAAAGTAATTACTATCCTTACTAGTTAGAACATCTGGAGAGAAGTTTTGTCTGCTTTTGAATCAGATAGTACTATTCTTTTATATCTGATTTCTTTGCCTAATAGTATTTCAGGAAGATTCATCCCTGGTATTGAATATAGCAGTGGTTTATTCATGTTCATTGCTATATTGAATTCCATTCTATGAACAAATATTTCAATATGTAATCTTGTCCACTGTTGACTAACATGTGGGTTGTTTTCAATTCAGAGCTATATGAAAGTTCTGCTATGAATATTCTGGGTTATGAATCTTAGTGAATATCTCTAGCATTTGCATTGGGTTTATAACTAGCAGTGGAACTGCTGGGTCACAAAGTAAACACATATTCCATTTTAGTAAACAATGCCAAACAGAGTGCTTGTCAAATTTATACTCCTGGTGACACTGCGTAAGAATTCTAGCTGCTCTACCTATCTTTAATTATTGCCATTCTGTTTGTTTAATAGTATCTCACTGTTAGAATTTTTATTCCCCTGATAATTAATGAGATTGGGTCCATATCCATATGCTAACTAATGATTTGTATGTTCTCTTTTTTGAAGTGCCTGCAATTAGTATTGGGTCATCTGTTTTTCTTTCCTTTTTGATTTGAAGGACCCTTTATATATTCTGGATCAAACACTTTGTCAAATAAGTGATAGCAAGTATCTTTTTCCACTTGGAGTCTTGGGTTTTTACTCAGAAATACCATCTAATGAATAAATGCTTTTAATTTTAATATAGTGTACTTATGTTTCTCTGATTTTTGTAACCTTCAAATAAACATTTTGTTTTAGGTAAAGGATATGTTTTCCTGTATGCATAATATATCATTGAATTCTATTTAGACAGTGACCCCCTTAAAAAAGAAACAAGTAACTTGTAGTCAAGAGAAAATGTTTTGGTTCCATATGGCAAAAAAAGTAGAAAAGTAAACATATTTTTGTTAGACAATTTAAATTCTTCCTACATAACATCATTCATTGTTAGTTAGGAGTAGGAGCAAACTATGGAGACAAATGATTTTCTTTACCATGTATATCTCTGCATACTCTATTTTTTAAATTTATTTACTTTTATAATGTGTTATCTATGCCCATATATATAAGATATATATCTGTTACTTGTGAGAGATATTTCTCTTCAATTCAGTTTTTTTGACTGGACATAAAGTGATGTTGAAACTCTAAGTAAATTTCCAATTATATCTATACTTAGGTAAAATTGAACTGGTTTATCAGTAGTTACCTAAATAAACATTAACACAGTAAGAATGAAATTTTAAGAAAAGTAAGTTAACTCAACAGCATTTACTTTTTGGTGTATACATGATAGAAATGCCAAAAAGAAAAGAAAAGAAAACAAAACAAAACAAAGAAGACAGAAGAAAATCAAGAAACAAGGGGAAAAGTGTATAACTCTCTTGATTTGAGAAATAGGAGAAACGGTGTTTGTACAATTATGGTAATCCTTTCCCTATAGTGAAGTAGGCATATTATCATAAAAAATGTATTCAACCATCTGCTAGATGACTAGAGATATGTGTTTGATCCACAGCTGCTGCAATAAATGCTATTTGTAAGTTGAATTAGACTGGTTGTATTGTTCTCGAATTTAAATACATATTTCCCCATGACATGTGCCACGTTATGGACATGTGGCAGAAATATTAAGTAATTACATGGCAGAATGTTATCTCCAAGCTTTTCTTCTACCATTCATAAGCATAATACCTTCACGTCCATACCTTAAATAATCAATCCAAGACCAATCCCTTAAGAACTCTGGCTTTCATATGATGTAGGGAGTATGCTTAGAATCTCTGTTCTGTTCTTATAATGACAGATAGTGGAATATGTTAATTAGCTTGATTGTGGTGACCATTACACAGTATATATGTGCATTGAAACATCAAGTTGTACACCTTAAATATATACAATTTTTACATGTTAATTATATCCCAATAAGGCTATTAAAAAAAAAAAAGGAAATTTCATCAAATCTTAACATTGTCCGTAAAGCAGATCAGTGACTAAATTACCAAGTCAGAGAATTGTCACTCTCTATTTAATGAACTCTAGGAATAGATCCCCTCAAGCTTTCTCAGTAGAACTTCCAGTTTTTTATTTCTCTTATCATCTAAGATGGCTTTTTCTAGTGTTTAACTGAAATGACTGACTGTAGTATTAAATTTCATGGGTGTAGTTATATATTCATAAGATCCTCTATTTATTTGTAGCTGTCAATTAAGTTAGTCCATAGTCTTTTTAAAAATTTTCCTTCCTTTAAGCTAAATAGATTTACATGATGTGATCTTTTTTTTTTTTTTTTTTTTTTTTTTTTATAAATGTGAATTCCATTTCTTTGGTCATTTTTCTTTAGTATTTGTGAATCATCATTATCACCATTATCTTTTCTGGATTAGCCACAATATTTTCATTATTTTCTGAAACCTATTGGTTTTCTCTAGAACCTTCAAAAAATCTATTACCCAAGTAAGAAAAATGCAGTTTTACTAAAAGGAATTCTCATACTCAATACTCCCTCTATTATTTACCATTATAAAACATATGTTTTATAGTCATCAGCATTCAAGTAGTCTCTCACCATTGGCTTCATTTTCATTTTCACCATGGGTCCACTTTCAAACTCCTTATATTGAATTTAACTCCTTAAATGATAAATACAGTGACTATATGTGAATGTAGATGTTTTATTTTCAAGTTTGATGGCTGAAAAAAGTTCCTAGCAATAATTAGGCAAGGGTCAAGAGTCAAAATGCTATGTGTATTCTAAAATGATCCTTACTAAATTCTATTTCTCCTTACCTGTGTTAAGAAAAGGTCCAATTATCTTCCATTCAAGAAGATACCCCACAACTCAGGGAGTTCTAGATAAGTTACCCTCCCCCCAGGCCTCTAGATATCCAGGTTAGTCCTCTCTATTACTGCAGTCTTCATACCTTCATGGCCTTTGTCCCTAGCAAAAACCCTACACCAATAAGGTCAACTCCACAATAACCAACAATTTCTGTGATGCTAAGGACTATTGTTATAAGACTTCTATTTCTGTTTATATATGTGCACCCCAAGAAGACAAGAACTCTCACCTACTCTTCCCTCATTTTCTGATTCTAATCTATATTAAGTTCGTGTTGGCATTAAGTAATGCTTACACCATACCTTATCACAATTCTCTCCTTTATTTCTGTAAATAGCATTTATCAGCTCAACATGGTATATGTTTCACTTAATTATTTGCTTTTCTCCCTTTACTTGATTGTAAGCTCTAAGAGGGCTGATATTCTTGTCCATTTTATTCAATGATGCATCTCAAACAACTAGTATAATGCCCAACATTTAGTAGATAAATATATGTTAAATTTTAGGTATGTTAAATGAATATATAAATGCAAATATATTTTAAATAAACACTTATGTATGTATAAATATATAAAAAGTTAAAGGTCTGAGTCACTGTCATATACAAAATACAATACAATTTTTGTATTATTTTGTATTTGTATTATAATACAATTTTTGTATTGTTTTCTTGTATTAAATTGTTATGCAGCAATCGAAGACAACTATAAAATCTTTAAGAAGCATGTTGTTTCATCTAGTAGAAGGAAAAATGTGGATTTGCCTAAATGAATACATGTATTCCAAAAAAAAAATGTAAATTTCAGAATAGTTCTTCTACCTAAAGGGAAATATTTCACAATATATTAATACTAATTCTTTTCCATAGAACAAGATGTATGATCTCATAGTAGGAATATATAATCCTCCTGTTAACGTAGTTTATATTCTATTTCTTATTAAGAAAACTCCTGGCTTTTATGATAATCTTCTGGGAAGGTTTCCATTTTAAAATACCTCCTATAGCCAAGAGTATGTCTGCTTGAACCATTGCCAGACAGTGGCACCATTCTAGAATCTTTTTCTTTGATCCCCATATTGAAAGAGAAGGGAAACTGGGAAGATGAGCGAGGGAGGGAAAGAGAGGGAAAAGGATAAGTACAGAGAGAGAAGGAAAAGGAGACAGAAGGAAAAAAAAGAAGTAAGCGGAAGAGAAGATAGAGGTGGAGAAAGAAGAGAAACAAGAGGAGCAGTAATATGGCATGAATGGTTACATTGGGTGAAATAGATGAATAATTTTTGTGTAGCACTTCTGTGTATTTGATTGGGTTCTTATCTTGTTTTCCTTGAATTCCATGTTTTTATTCGCAAGAAGAAAAAATGCCTAAAGGAAAAAACATGGCACCATGCTCAACTGGAATCAGAACAGAAGGAGACATGCTGGTATTTAGAGTACTTACTGCCACAGAAACTAGCAATTTATCTTGATTTTCATAGTGTTTGGGGATTTCTTATAAAGAATTTAAACACTCTCAACTACCATTATGGTTCAGTCCTAAGAAATAGGACTGATAGATTAAAGATGGGATTGGGATGATGAGAGCCGGATTATAGTAAAGGACGACAGCGATCCAAAAGGTAGAATGAGTAAACATTAAGGAATAAGTCATGATCTAAGAGATCCAGCATTTTCTACTGAAATGAATACACAAAGGGAAAAACACAAGGGGAAGTCTGAAGTTGAGAAGATGAAGGAGATGGTACTTCTAAGCTGTGGGAGATAGAAATTAAAAACAAATAGGAAGGGGAAAAAATGCAGAGTACAAAGCTAACTACATGAACCATATGTAGAGGACCATATAGATCATACTAAGGATTTTTAAAACATTATGGAATGGTTTCATGAAAATGTGAGACAGTCTGATTTGTGTTTTATGAAGATTTTCTGACAGCAGGGAGATAGTGGGGAGAAGAAGAAGAAAAATGAATACCAGGGGACCAGTTTGGAAGTTCCCAAGGTAAGAAAGCATGCAGAACCTTGCCTTAAACTTATGTGATGGTAATGGAGATTGAAAGATGTAAATGTTTAGGTAATAAAATAATTTCTAACATCATGGTCTTATCCTTTTATGCCATGATTTAGTCAGATTGCCATGGTTTTATTGTATTGCTCATACATTAAAACTCAAGAATAGTTTAACCCTAAGTTATGATAGTGGTGAACTTTTATATTTTTAAATTTGACTTGGTTATCACTTTCCAATACTAGGGTCTAAGAATGCTAATTCCTAATTTCCAAACAGATGTTTCTGGCAGAGTGAACTCATGGTCCTTACACCAGAAAGTCAATCTTTTCCCTTTATTTTTATAGGAGGGCAGTAAAAAATACCAATTTGAATGTCCTTGTAGCTATTATTCAAGCAAATAATATACAGTGTTAGAATTACACACTACATATTTTATGATAGCCTTTATCAGTGTCCACAGGGCAAGAATGCTTCAGTATTTATTGGTTTCATACACCTCTTCACAAATTGTGCACAGTGTTGTTCTTCACCTCTTTAACCACTTCGCTTTTCCTGTCCTCCCTTGTGTCAAGAAAATAGAACAAGAAAAACTAACTGTTACATTCAATTCAGTGACCATTTATGTAACTGATCTCATGTGCAAGGGAGATATGATAAGTTAGAAATCCAGATTTTATGTGAAAGGTTAACTTTATGCAGGCCTGCCAATTGTAACACACAGGTAAGGTGCCAGTGTGTAAATTTTGGGTCAGAATGTGGCGAGAGCTAGATTAGTGATGTGGAGTGCTTTGAGAACGCATAGACAAGGCAATACTGTGTTTATTGTGGGGGGGGGCAGTTGATGAAAGGAAACTTCCTAGCATAGAAAGCATTTCCATTTTATCTTGAGAACCACATCAGCTTGGGGAAGTAGAATTACTATATCATGAAAACAAACTTCCTGTCCAAGTGGGGAGGGCAGTAAGAAATAAGAACAAGAGCAGGAAAGAGGAAACTGCTAAGTATGGAGAGAAAACTGAAAGCAGTCCAGTGGGTTGGGAAAAGAAAATCTATGGAATTTCATGCAACTATTCTTTGGAAATAGAATATTTCCAAATATTTTAGAAACCAAATCATGCAGTGCCTTCAAACTGAGGTCAAGATATCTGGATGTTAGTTTCTTAGAAACAAGGAAAGTGAAGTTGCCCTATTTCTCATTGAGATAGAAGAAACAGGGATAGAATCACCAAAACTATACTCACAATTGGGTGTAGTAGTGAGGAAACAGAAATTACAGAGAAAACAAATTGTAAGCTACAGTGTGGAAGGGCCGACTTTGTGTGGATGGTGGGTATGTATATAAAGAAAATGAATTTCACTTCAGTTGTGCTATGTTTGAAGTTCCTGGAGCATCCATAATTCAGGAGAGATTTCTTGGGAGAAATATGTAAAAAGATAGTTATTCCCAGCTATAGTAAATAGGTTTCATTACAACTTCTTTTTTAATTCCTCCCATACAAGAGTAAAATGTTAGATGGCAAAGAATTGAAAATGCCAGATTTTTTTAAAGGCCAGATTAAATGTCTTATTCCGAGTTTCTAAGTGATGAGAGAAAATCATGCTGTTGCAGCATAACCCACAAATTCTAGTCAAGCCCAGCATTTTGTTTACAAATTCATTTACAGATGACAGGCCTCTGAAAAGATCTCTCACCTTCAACTATCTGCCCCCATCTGAGCTCATTGTTGTATCCTGAAATTCTCCACTGAGATAAAGCTTACACAATTTGTATATGTATTCAAAATTTAACAAATTTCTGAAAAGATAAATCCTTGAGTTATTGGCGTTACTACATATTACTTTTCCCTTATTTTTCTTTTAAAAAATGTATAGAATATTTTATATACATAATTATATGACAGAAATCAAGTATCCACCACACAGATTAAGCAGTAAACAATTAAATATTAAAAATAGCTAAATCTTTCTATGCATCCCTACCTAATCATACACTCTTTCGTGTCTTCTCCCACCACACATACACCCTTTGGGAAACATCTTTGTTTGATTTCATAGTAGTCATATCATGAGTGTTTTTACACTTTTATGAGGTAGGTATGTATTCCCACACAATATGTACAGTAATATTTTACATGTTTATGCTTTTTCAGTGTAATAAATGATATCTCATTGATCTTATACTTCTTTCATTTTTCAGTATTATATTTGTCAGCATCATACTCAATGATAAATTGGTACTAGCAAATTTTTATCAGTTTTAACATTTCATTACGTGGTTTTACTAAAATTATTTACTGACTTTACTTCTAATTAACACAGAAGTTATTTCCAGTTGTTACTACTGCACATTACACTAGTGTGGACACTTCTGTGCATGTTACCATGCACACCTATATGAGCATTTATCTAGGTATATACACAGGAATGGAATTGATGAATCTGAGATACTGCCAAATTGCTCTCAAAAACTTTTATATCAAATGACATTCTTATTGGCAATGTATAAGAATTCACATTATTCCACACTTAAAAAGTCTAAATATTTGTTTCCCATGTGAGAGTATAATAGGGTAGCTCTTTGTGATCTTTATTTTGCTTACACAAGTAAGGTAACATGTTTTTGTATACAGTTCATGAATTTTAACAGATTTATAGATTCGCGTAACCCTCATCTCAATAAGGATACACAATAATGCCATCATTCCCCCAAGTTCTTTCATGCACCCTCCACATGGCCAAACTCTCCTCTTACCTCAACACCCAACAGCCAGATATGTTCTCTGTCCCTCAAGTTTTTCCTTTTAAAAACTTGCATATAAATGGTATTATACAATGTGTATACTTTTGTGACATACCTCTCACTCAATATGTCTTTGAGATTTACCCATATTGTTTGGCTATAAATAGCCTATTCCTGGGTGTGCTATATAGTTTGTTTAGCCATTGACCCATTGAAGGGCATTGAAGTTGTTTGAGTTAGGGCAATTATTAATAAAGCCACTTATAAAAAATCATGCACAAGAATGTGCAAGAATACAAGCTGCCTTTTCTCCAGGGAAGATACCTAGGAATGTGATTGTTAAGTATTATGTTATGTTTAGCTTGCCAAGAAATTACCAAACTACTCTTCAAAGAAGCTGTGTCATTTTTGCATTCCCACCGGTAGACCGTGAGAGTTCCAGTTATCTTACATTGTTGCTAGCACTTGGTATTGTCATTATAGCCATTCTTTTTATTTTTTTTGAATTCATTTGTTTTTGAGAGAGGGAGAGAGAGAGCAGGGAAGGGGCAGAGAGAGAAAAAGAGAGAGATTCCCAGGCAGGCTCTGCACTGTCAGCACAGAGCCCATTGTGGGGCTCAAACTCATGAACCATGAGATCATGAACTGAGCCAAAATCAAGGGTTTGATGCTTACCCGACTGAGTCACCTAGGTGCCCCCATTATAGTCATTTTAACAAATGTGTGATGGCTGTTATCTCCTTTTGATTTCAACTTAAATTTTCTTGGGAATATTATGGTGAACATCTTTCCAGAACATACTTGTCATCTGCATATCTTGGGTGAAATGGCTATTCAAATATTTTGTCCATTTTTAAAGTTGGATTTTTTTATTGTTTTGTTAAAGTCCAACCTTTTTGTGAATTTTGCTTTTGTTCTCATTTTTAAGAACTTTTTGCATAATGCAAAGTCACTGAGATTTGCTCCTGTGGTTTCTTTAAATAGTTGATAATTTTATACCACACCTTTAGACACAGGATCCATTTTGAATTACTTTTTGTAAAAGTGTAAAGAATAAGTTGAGATTTATTTTCATGTTTATATCCAGTTTTTCAAACAAACATTATTTGCTGAAGACACTGTTCTTTCTCCATTGAATTTCCTTTGCACATTTGTCAAAAATCAATTGGTGGTATTTGTGTGGCAGTATTAATTCTTTCTCATTAATCTCTGGGTCTATCTTTGTTCTAATACCACAAAAGTCTTCATTATTGTAGCTATATTGTAATCCTTAAAATCATATAGTGTAAGTTCTAGGTTTAATTTTTATTTTCAAAATCGTTTTGACTATAATTTGCATTTTCTTACAAATTCGTTGTTGTTTGCATTTTCTTATAAATTTTAGAACAGCTTCCCCATACATTCAAAAAAAAAAAAAAAATTACTGCTATGGAGCACCTGGGTGGCTCAGTCAGTTGAGCAGCTGACTGGCTTAAGTCATGATCTCATGGTTCATGAGTTCGGGCCCCATATTGGGCTTGCTGTTGTCAGCACAGAGCCCACTTCGGATCCTCTGTCCCCCCCTCTCTCTGCCCACCCCTGCTCTCTCTCCAAAAAAATAAATAAACATTAAAAAAATACTTTAAAAAATATTGCTGGAATAGTTTTGGGGTATTATCTACTTATTTGGTAGTATGGTAATATATTTTAATAAGGTAAATTGAGTTGCTTTGTTTATCCATTGACCCACTGAAGAGCATTTAAGTTGTTTGAGTTAGGGCAATTATTAATAAAGCTGCTTATAAAAAATCATTCACAGGCACGTGCAAAAATACAGTATTCTTGCAATTGCAATATTCTTGCAGTGTAATTATTTGCTTTGAAGTTTTGCCCTGGAGGTGATATTTTGGTTGCATTTCCACATTCTTTGAATTGCATTAAATCTATACATAAACGTGGAGGATTGCCATCAGAACTATGCTGGGTCTTTAAATTCATGAGCTTTCTATATCTTCAGTAGTAAATCTTCCATTCTTTTTATCTGCATTTTTTAATTTTAACATCTAATAAAACATGTATTATTAGATTTATACATTAGTATTTTGATATTTTGGAGATACAGTAAATGGTATGATAGATAAATTGGCTCCCAATTGATTTTCTTTGCTTTTTTTGTTTTTTGTTTTTGTTTTTGTTTTTGTTTTGCTTATTACTTGATTTGTTAGATCTCTTCAATGTAAAAAGAAAGAGGGCTTGTAGGGATGGGGAGTGGGGTGCAGGGCTGCATATGTTATTTGGGCCAGCAGTGGCTGCAAAATTATATACAGAGATATAATTGATTTTTGCATGATAACTTTGTACTCTGAAACATTCTGAACTCACCCGGTTTGAAGAAACTTCCTGTAGATCTTTTGGGATTTTTTTTTACTTGAACAATCATTTGTCTGCAAATAGGGACAGTTTTTTGTTTTTTCTTTTTTGTTTTACTTTATTTCTAATATTCCTGACTTTATTTTTCAACAATGGTCATTGGCCAGGCCTCTGGTCCAATGTTGAATAGGAGCAATGTTCCCAGTTTTTAGGGGAAATGATTATGACATTCACAATTAAGAATAATGTTAGGGTTAGGTAGATGCCATTTACAGCCACTTCAATATGGCAGAGTTTTTAACATAAATTACGTTGAATTTTTTCAACTGCATTTTACACAATTGATATGTCTGTGTTTTTTCTGCTTTACTTCCTTACAATGGTGAATTATGTTGATTTCTTTTCAAGTGATAAACCATCTCTTCATTCTTGGGCTAAACTCCAGTTGGTCATGATGTGTTTTCTACTTTTTGTTTGTTTGGTTGTTTGTTTTAACTAGTATACATCACAAACTTAAATTTGTCTACTAATATGTATTTCTCTGTCCTAGCATTAGAAGGACATAAGCTTTTGAATGCAAGAATCCTAGAAGACTTTTTCCAAAATATTTTACATACTATAGTTAGCCCAGTACTTGGCACATACTTCGCAGTCCACACATTTCCAAAGGAAAGGAAAAAGGAATAAAAGAAGAAATAGCAAAGTAATTTGTGTTTCCATGACAGTATATTTCCATTCATGTGACAAACATTTTGTTCCCTAAATTGCATGCAAATACCACCAGCCAGAAGTTAAGTTAAAGTTCAATCAATTTAAATAATTGTTTAAAATTGTGATAGCTTAGGAGCGCCTGGATGGCTCAGTTGGTTGAGCGTCTGACTTTGGCTCAGGTCGTGACCTCGCAGTTCATCGATTCAGGTTCACATTGGGCTCTGCACTGACAGGTTGGAGCCTGGAGCCTGCTTCAGATTCTCTCTGCCCCTTCCTGCTTACTTGCTCTCTCTTTCAAAAATAAATAAACATTGAAAAAACTTGTGATATCTTACAATACAACAATAGCTGAATATCACAAATAATCATATTCTAAGACATATAAACAATGTCTTGGGAAAAAAAAATCTCGTACACATTTTCCAGGAGAATATCATGTACTCAACAAAATAAGAATGTGAAATAGGTAAATGATATGAAATTCCTACTCTTTCTCTTCTTTCCTAATTAAAAAAGATACAGAGGAATAAACTGAGTAGTTAATAAAATATAATACATTATTAATTCCTCAGTGAAGTGTTATTTGCCATTGTCGTCAAAGATTATGTCACATAGATTTATTCACACATATATTACATACATAGTATGAGTGTAACTGTGAAGTTCAAACCATGTTATGAATGTTGGTTATTAATCATTAGTTGTTAATGACTGTAAACATGGTGCTACATTACTATAAATCTATCGTATTAATCTTAGATTCATACTCCTACCTTCTCTTTCATGATTATATAAAACTTTGAACTGAAGTGTGGAAATGTTCTGACACGGAAAAAACTTTCCCCGTCTTATGTAATGATCATATCTACACTGCATCCAATTTTTCATATGATCTCCAATCTCACCTGATTATCCTTTATCATAAAAGAAAAAAAACTGCTGTCCATTATTAAAGAACAGTCTCTCCTTTATACAAAATCATATAAACACCAGTGACATTTAACTAAATTTATTTTCATCTGTTACAGAATTGAATCAACCTAATGTTTTTAAAGCTTTGAACACTAGAACAGTATAGTAGGAAATTTTCTATGTTTCAGAAAAGTCAAAATACTGAGAATGCCCTCTGGATCTCTAATGCCACCCTCAACTTAATTGCTAGGAATTAAAATGCCATGATTAGAACTTTGTTTCTTTGGTTATAGGCTCTTTCTATAAATGAAAATATTCAGTGAAAGAATGCATTAAATATTTTCTATCACTTATGTAACAGAATAGACTAATGGATAAAATCTTCACCTGAAAGAAATTATGAAAATTGGAAAGGACCAGAAAGGTCACTGAAACTTGAGCCAAGTTCACTGCCATAAAATGGTTTTGTAGCTTGCTAAGTATAACTGTTTTTGTGTCAAAATTAGGTCTTATCCAGGGTGGCAGGTGGCACAAGTGTTCATAATGGGGTAATAACTGGAATCCAGCATTGCTAGAATCTTACAGAATTCCTTTGTGCAGTGTTAAAGTTCAGTTTTGAGAATCTTCTCACTGCAATTTTTAGATGAAAAGTTGTGGGTGACTTTCCTTTTTCCACTTGGGACCAGATGGAATGGTATTCACTTTTTAAAACCATCTGTCATGCAGCACCTTAATCTTCTTACATCAAGTAAAGGAGAATAAGAACATCTGACTTTACAGAGATAAAGTTAACACGACAAGATGTCAACCAGACTCTTTTATATGGTGCTTCCAATATTTTGTCAAGTCACTTTGAGATCTTTTCAGTTAGCTGTCCTATGGGCTTAAGAAAGCAGAGAACACAATGCCTATTTTAGAAGCTGGTAAATGTCATTACTTCCTTGCCAATATGTTTTTTTAATTCATTTAATTCTGCAGAAGGTCAGCCTGAGCTGAATCTCCCCACCCTCTTGGAGGTGACATTGCCTAGACTATATTTATTAAAGCATCATCAACTATAAAGCTTACCATAAATAATATTTTATTGGTATCAGGTACAAATGTTTTCTCTAAAAAGAAAGTTAGGCAAGACTAAGTATAGAAGAGGTAGACCACAATCATCTTTTTATTCTTTACTTGAAACATTTGTATATTTTAGGGTTCCCAAAGAAAATAGCTAGCACAGCCATCGTAATTGAGGGCAATTTAATGAAGGGACAACTTTATTTACAAAGGTAAAAGTAGAATTATAAGAAAATATAAAAGTAAACAACCCAAAGGTAGTCTTGAAGAAACTAAGGGAGGGGTAGGCTTCTAGAATGCAGTGAGAGCTAAAGCTGAATTAAAAGGACCATTTGACCCTGAAAAGGAACTGTGTGACCTTAGGGAGAGAAAAGTTCCCACTTCCAGTTTAAGCCTATCATGAAAGAAACTAGGGGAAAATATACTCCAACCTTTTCCTTTCTCCTCTCTTATCATACTGTTGCCCCCCACTAGCTAAAACCACACAGAAACTAGAGGACAAGCAGCCTAATTGATGCAGCCCAAATAAGTCAGCCTCCTGAAACATATTAAATTATAAAGAATGGTAGACAGTGGTCCTTTAGTGAGAATTAGAAAATATCTAACATAGTAATCTCCTGCAGATATTTTATTACCTTATCACCTTTACACTCACCAAACTATTGAGGACAGAGTGCAGGGAATTATTTAGTCAGCCATTTAACAACTGGATTACTGGGAAAAAATAATCGTATGGATGTCTACAGAGAAGAGCCATAAATCTCAATTTTGAGGATACTGCTACTACAATTTTTAAATGTAACATCAATATATAGGTAGGTGTTCATTGGGTTTATACTAGATTACAAATATTAAGCTTTATATTTTGATGATATAGGAGATAGAAGACATAAGATTTGCCCTCAAGATGTTTTATCTAATTGGAAAAAAATTTTAAAAAAACATACATCAAAAATAACAAAGGATACAAGAACAAGTACAGATCAATCTTTTTCTGCTTGGTCTAGACTTACAGTATTATAAATATTAAGAAGAGACAAATAAGATATAGTAGTAGAAAACACTGAAACGTTTATGTTTCTAATGAAACTTAGACTGTGTCAAGAAAAGAAGACATTCCAGAAAATTTTAAGAAGCCAATATCAAATATATGTAATTGGGATTTGAAATAGATTGCTCTGTCTCTCTCTGTCTCTCAAAAATGAATAAATGTTAAAAAATTAAAAAAAAAAACAGAAATAGATTGAATCAAACATGTTGAGGAATTTTGGAAAAATGCTTTTAGATAAGTTGTTTAAGGTCATATATCAAGAAAAATTATAGGGGCGCCTGGGTGGCTCAGTTGTTAAGCATCCAGCTTCAGCTCAGGTCATGATCTCACAGTTTGTGAGTTCGAGCCCCACATCAGTCCCTGTGCTGACGGCTCAGAGCCTGGAGCCTGCTTCAGATTCTGTGTCTCCCTCTCTCTCTGCTCCTCCCCCGCTCATGCTCTGTCTCTCTCAAAAATGAATAAACGTTAAAAAAATTTCTAGAAGTTATAAAGGCAGATTTATATTTTATTGCTTATTATCTGGAAATATTTAGCTCTTTTTGACAATTTTTTTAAAAGCCTAATATATATTAATGGAGAGGGGGAACTGAAAGAGATATTTGTCAAATAGAAGAAAAGTACTGTTCCCTGACAATGGAAGATCTATATGAAAATAAACAAAATACATCACAAAATAATGCAAATATGTTTTTGAAGCTCATATCATTCCCAGAGAATCTGTATCTGAGCTTGTGTCAACTATTCAAAAAAAATTTAAGGAGAATCTCAATTAAGCAATGAACAAATTATTACCTCAAGTATTATCAATCATCAAGTCTCTCTTCTTGATGATATGCATGTCATTATAAATATAAATTATAGTAGTGGATCAATCATGATGTGCCAGATAGTGACTTTCCATAAATAGGAATTATTTTGGTGATGCCTGGGTGGCTCAGTCAGTTGAGCGCCCGACTTTGACTCAGGTCATGATCTCATGGGTTCGTGGGTTCCAGCCCCCTGTCAGGCTCTTGCTGACAGCTCAGAGCTTGGAGCCTGCTTGGGATTTTGTGTCTCCCTCTCTCTCTGCCCCCACTCATGCTCTGTCTCTCTCTCTCAAAAATAAACATTAAAAAAAATATTTGTTTTTCTGTCCAGACTGACCATGAAGCTATAATGTTGTCTATTTATATATTAATCAGATTTTTAGGTAAAGGTGTCCAGACATCTAAAATCCACGAGCTTAGAGGCACCTGGGTAGCTCAGTCAGTTAAGCATCTGACTTTGACTGAGGTCATGATCTCGCAGTTCGTGAGTTCCAATACAGCATCAGGCTCTGTGCTGACAGCTCAGAGCCTAGTGCCTGCTTCAGATTCTGTCTCCCTTTCTCCCTACTCCTCCCCCACTCTCACTCTGTCTCTCTCAAAAATAAATAAACATTAAAAAAATTTTAAATTCAGAAACCTTAAATGTAAGATTGGTTTTATTTAATCTTAATCCTCAAGAGAGGTTATCAATAAAATAAAATGTGAAAATGGCTATTATCTGGCAGTGTTTGACATCTGAGTTAGTTAGATAGGCTGCAACTAAGTATCAGAAAAATGAAAGTATGTATAAAAAAAAGGGATGGGGGAGAGTTACTGATGAGGCTATTGTCAAATCTTCACAGTGTTCAGTCACTTTTCTTTCTTTCTTTCTTTTTTTTTTTTTTTTTTTTTTTTGGCCAAACGTTGTAAATTTGAACTTAGAAAAGTAGATCTACACCAGGGAGACTCAACAGATGTAACAATAATTTCAGCCTATGTTATCTATTATTTCTTCCATGTAAATTATTAGCTGTATTAGCTGTATTAAAATAAGATGTGAAAAGAAACTGATATAGAAAAGCAATAATATATGTAATTATCATTTTACTAGAAATACATAAAAGTATCACTTTTAATATGTAAAAGTCCCAGAAAACCAGCTAAAATTGTGAATTATAATTGGCAAGCCACTTTAGAATAAATATACAATGGAATATTACTCCGCCATAAAAAAGAATGTAATCTTGCCATTTGCTATGCTATGAATGGAGCTAGAGAGAATTATGCTAAGTAAATAAGTGTCAGAGAAAGACAAATACCATATAATTTCACTCACATGTGGAATTTAAAAACAAGCATAGGGGAAAAAAGAAAAAGAGAGGCACACCAAGAAGCAGATTCTTAACACTAGAGAACAAACAAATGGTTACTAGAGGAGAGGTGGGTGTGGGGATGTGTTAAATAGGTGATATGGATTGAGGAGTGAACTTGTGATGTACACCAAGTGTTGTATGGAAGTGTTGAATCACTAAATTGTACACCTGAACCTAATTTTTTTTAAGTAGAAAAAAAATAAATATACAAATCTCAAAATCCTTTCATGTTTTTTCTGCTTTGGTACCAATAGTTGTACTGAACAATTAGTTCACTAAAATAAACTAATCAGTTGCCCTTCAATTTGTTTATTTATTTGAGCTTATTCCCTATTATTTTCCATATAATATGGGAAGTGAAACAAAATAATAAACTCTGGATAACAATATATGCTATCAAATAAGTCAGGGATAATAACCTAATACTATGTGTATAAAATTGTTTATAAGCCAGATGGTAAGATATATTTTATTTTATTTTATTTTATTTTTTTAACGTTTATCCACTTTTGAGACAGAGAGAGACAGAGCATGAACGGGGGAGGGGCAGAGAGAGAGGGAGACGCAGAATCAGAAGCAGGCTCCAGGCTCTGAGCCATCAGCCCAGAGCCCGACTCAGGGCTCGAACTCATGGACTCATGGACCGTGAGATCGTGACCTGAGCCGAAGTCGGACGCTTAACCGACTGAGCCACCCAGGCGCCCCAAGATATATTTTAAATACCTGGAAATACTGTTGTTGTTTAATATTGTTTTTGATACATCTATCGTCAAGATTAATGAAGTATACACAGTCGAGATGTAAATGTATATTCTTAGTAGATTGATGATACCAACATTTCAAAATATCCCTTTACTCACTGGTAATTTTATAACAGATATATCACTCTACCCTTCTTATGTTTATAGTTTACATGGTTTATCTTTTGCCATGCATTTATTTTCAGCCAATCTGCATATCTATATTCATTGTATATCCTTGTAGACAGCACATAGTTGAGTATTCTTTTTTAACCATTCTGGTGGTCCTTTAACCACAGTATTTATGCCATTAACATTTAATATAATTATATATATATAGTTATGTAAAATGGATCTATCATCTTATTTGTTTCCTGTTGGTCCCCTGAATTTTTCCTCTGTTGTTTCTATCTTGCCTTCTCTTTAATTATCGAATATTGTTTACAGTTCCATTGTAATTTATATATTAAATTTGTAAATATTCCTGTTTGCCTTTATATTTTTAGTGATTATTCTAGTGATTACACTATATATTTTTAACATTTTACACTAAGAGTTGATCTTGTATATGAGGCTGCAAGTTCCTTCTAGATCTTTAGAATTTTAGGGTGTTAACTCTTAACAGGTTTAGGTCATCTTGAAAGGATGATCAGAGCATTGTGACTATCATTTGCATGAACACAGAGGATAGGATTTTGGTGCCTTCATCAGACTTGCTCCAAGACAAAGATACTTTTATTTTGATAGTGCAAGACTCTGAGACTCTGGTAATAAAATTGGCCATATGCTTACAGAAAGTCCAAGTTTGTGGGACTGGGTTCCTTTTACTTTGTGAAAGCTGCTACTGTACAGAAAGATTTTGATTTAGTAGTTTGTTTTTAATTGTCTTGTATTTATTTTTATTTGGTAAGACCTGCAACAAAAGCTGTTCTTTCCAGCTGTAAAGCACTGTGTTCTGTTGGAATCTGATTGCATTCATTGATGCATTTTTGTTACAGGTGGAGTTTTTGAGTTTTATTGTATTTGAAAATGTCTTTATATTTTCTTTATTCTTGAAAAACCTGCATATGTGTATGTTGACAGATTTTCTTTTCATGGTTCCTGATAAGGACTGAGTAAGCAATGAAATAGTTTGTGCCTGACATGCACTGTGTCCTATTGGTCTGTTTTCAAGATTTTCTAATTTTTGTTTTCATTACTTTGATTATAATGCTCCTATTTATGATTTTCTTTATATTTCCCTAAAATTTTGAATTTGTGAGCTTATATTTTTTACCAAATCTGGCAAATTTTGGACCTCATATCCTCAAATGTATTCTTCCCTATTCTCTCTATCCTCTTTATTTGACTGCAGTCATACATACATTAGACCTTTTCATGTTCCACATGTCCCAGAGTCTTTGTCCATATTTCCTTTAATATTTTCCTTTCTATTCTTCAGATAAAATAACTTCTGTTAATCTGATCTCAAATTTACTGATTTGTTTTTGTCATCTTTTTTCTTGCTAATCTCATGAAGATACTTTTTGCTTAAGATATTTTATTATTTAGCTCTGGATTTTACACTTTTTTAAATTTATATTTCTGCTGAAATTTTCTGTCTTTTTATTCATTGATAGCATACTTTAATTTACTTTATCAGCTGTAGTTGTAATAGCTACTTTAAATTTTTGCCTACTAATTTTCACATCTGGGTAAACCTTGAAGATAATCTTGACTTAATTGTCTTTTCTTAGTGGGTCATGTTTGCCTGGAATTTCATTTGGATTCATCCTGGGCATTGGGGTGACATTTTTTGGAAAATGTGGATTTGTTATGCTACTCTTAGGAGTATTGACATTTTTGATGTAGGAATCAATTAGATGAGACTCAAACTCCAATCTGTATTTCTAGATTCATAACCCAGATAACATTACACTTACACAAACACAAATTACACAAATTGAATTTAACTGTGGTTCTTTGAGTCTCCCTATACATTTGTGAGTCATGAGTTAGCCAGTTGCTCAGGTACATTTCATGCACAGCATTTGACTGAAAGGCTAACTGTGAGAGCCAAAGAATCTTTTTGGGAGCTTAAGTAGAATCCCTCATATTACTGTATCATTCAGTGGAAGAGCAGCTGAGCATTAGACTGAGGATATGATAGAGTCAAAGAACTCTAGAGATGCTGAACTGCTTTATCGAAGGATAGTGTGTTCATTAAAGCAAGTGTGTTGTATTAAGTTCAGAGCCCTGATTGAGAAAACCTGGAACCCTCAAACATGGCTTGGGGACATCTAGATGGATGCCCCAAATTATATGTGTCTTTTATGCGGTTAAGACCCCTCTTAACCAACAGTTTGCCAAAGTGTCTCACTCTTCCCTAGTAAGATGTAATATTTTCACTACAGTAGAAAATGCTGAAAAAGCCTCACCCTCATAAGGCAATAGATGCCCTTCAGAAGTTTCTCCTGTCTCCTCGTTTGGATGTCATAGTGATAATTAAGATTAAATCTAAGCATATACTGGCTGCATTTGATAAGGGAAGAAAAGATATACACTAAAAGAGCCATAAGAATGAACTACCATATACTGTCAGGAAGAGGGACATTATCCCTGGAATTGGAGGAAGCCACTTGATCAAGGAGGTTGAAATATAATACTGGATAAGCAAATATTCACTGGATTTGGGTATTTTCTTAAGACACAGAGATTAATATCCATTTACAGAAAATAGAGCAAATTTGCTGGGAAGGTGGCTCTTAAGAAACTTGGTGATAATTGTAGCCACTGGTGAAATAAGTTAAATGCCTAAGTTTCCTGGAATGTAGTAATGGAAAGTATAAAGTGGCTGTGAGAAGTGGCCATATTGAATGTAATGGAATATGAGTCCAGAAAAAACAACCAAGGGATTGTTTCTTACAGGAGGATGCAGAAAACAATCCACTAAGGCCATAAGAGTTGTTCTATTCAGAAGGGAAGCAGCATAAGAAGTTCACAAGAAGCTCTCCTCTGTAGGCTAAGGTAGATAGTAGGAGAGGCTATAACAGAATTGTACTCCTTAACCACAGAGATGATGGGACTTCAAAAATAATAATGAACTTGGGGCACCTGGGTGGCTCGGTCGGTTAAGCATCTGACTTCGGCTCAGGTCATGATCTCAAGTACGTGAGTTCGAGCCCCGCATTGGGCTCTGTGCTGACAGCTCAGAGCCTGGAGCCTGTTTCAGATTCTGTGTTTCCCTCTCTCTCTGCCCCTCCCCTGTTCATGCTCTGTCTCTCTCTGTCTCAAAAATAAATAAACATTAAAAGAAAATTTAAAAAAAAAAAATGAACTTCTAAGAGGCCACAATTATCATAATGACCAGCAAGTTGGAGGGGTATCCAAGGGCACATGGTCCAGTGGGAGTGGTGGGAATGGCTTGTAGGGCATGACACTCCAAACACAAAATAGATGGGCAGGAAGCAAAAAGGAGCTACTTAATGTATACAACTAGAAAAACAAGAATGGATAATGGGATGATGAAAATTGTCACCCAAGTAAAAAGTCACAACCCTTTGCACAGTTCTTAAGACAGAAGCCAATTTTGGGGGGCACCCTGGTGGCTGAGTTGGTTAAGCATCTGGTTCTTGATCTCGCCTCAAGTCATGATCTCAAGGTTCGTGGGATCAAGCCCCACGCCAGGCTCTGTGCTGACAGCATGGAGCCTGCTTGGGATTCTCTCTCTCTCTTTGCCCCTCCCCTGCGCAATCTCTCTCTCTCTCTCAAAATAAATAAACTTTTAAAAAAGAAAAAGAAGCCAATTTTTTAAATCACCAAAGAAGTGGCTACATCCTAGGAAAAAGGACACTGCAATACCACATTGGGTATATACTATAATGATAAAACCAATTTTACCTTATTACAAAATTATGTCTGCATACTAGACT
This sequence comes from Puma concolor, assembly GCF_028749965.1. NCBI lineage: Eukaryota > Metazoa > Chordata > Mammalia > Carnivora > Felidae > Puma > Puma concolor. Next base: position 26,898,139 of record NC_141668.1, on the reverse strand, counting down.
ATAAAAGTGGTAAAAGATAATATCAAGACACATTGAAGACTTTTGAACACAGGATCTGAGGTGATACTGGTATTCAGATAACCAAAGAATTATCATACAAACCATTTTAAAATTAAGGTTTATTGAGGTCAGCTGAATAAAGAATCCTAGCCAAAGTCCACCTTACAGTGTGACCATTGGTTCAAAGTAGTGATACCCAGCAGTTGTATCTTCAGTCTTTGCTTGTATAATTAGAATTAGACCCTTAGGCTGTAGAGTAAAATCTATCATAGTGGGAAGAGCCAAGAAGCCTCTGAAACAGTCCCTGCCATTTTAAGGAAGTAAATGCCAAATATTTTAAGGAAGTAAATGCCAAATTGCATGTCATGGGGGCTGGTAAGGATTAGTAGTCATTAAAAACATAAAAGATGCAGAGTTAGTGTTCCCTATCATTTGTCCCTTTAATTTATCAGTACAACCCTGAAGAAAACAAATGAACACTTCCTGAAGAATGACTGTCCACCCCTGCAAGCTCAATTAAGTTGTGGCCTGCAGCATAGGTAGTCAGCCAGATATGGTCATTTTTTGCTAGAACAGATTAATAAGGCAATGGCTACATGGAGATAGTAATTTATTTGGTAAATTCACTTTTTCTGTTCTGGTTAGAAAAAGGATCACAAGCAGTTTATATTCATGTTGGAAGGACCGCAATATTCATCTATACTTTGCCTCAGGGCAATGTTAACTCTGCTGCCCTCTGCTCAAGATATAGCCTAAAGAGATCTGGACCATCTGAACAACCCATGAACATTACACTGGTCTACATCGACAACATCACGCTATGTAGACAGGATAAATAAGATGTGTGGATAGTATGCTGGAGGCCTTGATACAATCCATGCACTCCACAGGAGAGAAAGAGACTGCCACTTCACTGAAATGGGTAGGGATCTAGTGGTCAGGGATATGCCTTCCAAAGTGAAAGTCAAATTGATTCATGTAACCTCCACTACCGCAAAGAAGGAAGGGCAGCATGTGGTAGCCTCTGTAGGTTCTGGGGGCAACACATTCCACTCCTAGGAAAATTCTTCCATCTCTTGTAGCCAGTGATATGGAAGGCTGAAAGTTCGGAGTTAAGAGTTAGAGTAATAAAGGGGTCTACAGTAGATTAAAGCTATGGTGTAAGAAATACTTTTGAGGGACACCTGGGTGGCTCAGTTGGTTAAGCATCCAACTTTGGCTCAAGTCCTGATCTAATGGTTTGTGAGTTCGAGCCCTGCCTCAGGCTCTGAGCAGACAGTTCAGAGCCTGGACCCTACTTTGGATTCTGTGTCTCCCTCTCTACCCTCCCCACTCACATTCTGTCTCTCTCTTTCAAAAATAAATTAACATTAAAAAAATTAAAAAAAAGAACTATTTGTGAAATATTTTACGAATAGATTGCAATTTTATAGTTCACAAAACATTTATATCAACCACAAGTTTTTTCCATGCCTATTACCATGCTCACTGGTAATGTATCATAATGGCAAAATTCCCACAACACAATTATTGACAATAATTACTATCTTACCCCCAAAGGAGATTGATAAAAATATACTTAGATAATCATACACGTTAAGAATTGGGCCAAAGATCGATGGAAGTTAATGTGGTATTTTGTATTGATATCATTATTAACCAATAAGAATCTGAGCTATTCCTTTTAGGTTTCAGAAGATGGTTTTACTTTCATATTCTCCCACCAATTTCAGAATTCTATTTATGTTGATATATTTTAATTACTTCTAGACAAGAAAGAACTAATATTTCTTCCATTGCTGTCTTCTGAAAAGAATTCAGTACACATCCATTAGAAGGTTTCTTAGACTAAGTCATGAATTGTATCATGATTTAGTGATTTAAACATAATAATATGATAAAGTTGGCAGGAGGGAGGAAGTAATTGTTCATCTTATGTAGGGGAAACTGAAAATTTTTATCTGAGCCTTATAATTTGGAAATAGATATTTTAAAATATGAATTGAACTTATAAAAATAACCTCTAAATATATTTTAATATCTTTATAGATAAAATAATAATTTAAGTAAAAATCATGAGAAGGAGGGGGAGAGAATGTATATGGTAGTGAAAGTACTGTAAATTTTTCAGCTTTCACACAGGCAATAATAGATGCTAATGTTTTCAAGCCGAAGATAAATGTATGCATTTATTATTTAGACTTATAGTTGATACTATAGTTATACTAGAACAGAAATAGATGAAAGTGGTTAATTCTGGGAAGGAAGACTGACATACAATGAGAAATAATTTTATTTTGCATTTTATACCTGTGTTTCATTTATTCCACCATGTGCTTACATTAATTTTATGCTTTAAGATGTATGATTTTTAAAAGAAAGTGCTTTCTGTAAAGAAAAACCTATATATTGTATATATATATATATATATATATATATATATATATATATATATAAACTAATTAATTAAAACAAAGGATACACGGGGCGCCTGGGTGGCGCAGTCGGTTAAGCGTCCGACTTCAGCCAGGTCACGATCTCGCGGTCCGTGAGTTCGAGCCCCGTGTCGGGCTCTGGGCTGATGGCTCGGAGCCTGGAGCCTGTTTCCGATTCTGTGTCTCCCTCTCTCTCTGCCCCTCCCCCGTTCATGCTCTGTCTCTCTCTGTCCCAAAAATAAATAAACGTTGAAAAAAAAATTTAAAAAAAAATAAAACAAAGGATACAATTTATATTTTACATAGAACAATCGATTTTATTTATCACAAGAAAAAAAAGGAGTACTATCCCAAAGTTGGAGAAGGAACGTATCTTTGAAAATCCTGAGTATTTATTTATTTTACTTTTTAATGTTTATTTGAGTATAGTTGGCATGAAATGTTACATTAATTTTAGGTATACAACATAGTTATTCAACAACTCTATGCTTAACACAAGTGTAGCTACCATCTGTCACAATACAACGCTATTACAATGCCATTGACTATATCACTATGCTGTATCTTTTATTCCTGCGACTTATTCCATAACTGGAAACCTGTATGTCCCACTCCCCTTCCCCCATTTTGCCCATCCCCCCTTCCCTCTCTTTTGGCAACCATCAGTTTGTTCCCTGTATTTATAGGTCTGATTCTGCTTTTCTTGTTGAAAATTTTAAGTATTTAAACATGTCGTATACCTAAAACTAATGTAACATTTCATGCCAACTATACTCAATCTTTGCCCATTTCAAAGTCGCAAATATGTTGTTTTCCTGTAGAAATTTTATACCTTGAGAATATACTTTTTTATTGTTAATATATTTAAATGTCTATCTCTGTATTGCATGATGTAAAGATCAAGTGTCATTTTTCTAATCAAATATTCAATTGCTCCAGCACCTTTATTGAAAATACTGTCTTTCCATTTTGAGTTAGCTTGTAAGCCTTATTACCAATAGGTTAATTAAATTAGTGTAGGTCAATTTTAGGACTTTCTGTTTGGTTCCATTGATCTTTAGGTCTTTCATTAGGCTAATTCTACATTACGATAATTGCTATGGTTTTATATTAAAAAATAAGTAACAAAAATTTTATAATCATGTCTTTCTTTTTCAGATTTGTTTTGGTAATCCTTTGCATTTCCATATAGCTTTTAGAACCAGCTTATTAATTCTAAAGAAAAATCTGATGTATTTTCAACTGGGAGTGGTCTGTCTGGATCTACACATAAATTTAGCGATTATTGACATCTTAACAATATTGAGTCTTCTAGTTCAAGAATATATTTCTTATTAATGCAGGTCTTTAATTTCTCTCAATAATGTTTTGCTGCTTTCATTAGATAAAACTGAAATATATTCCTTAAATTTATTTATAATCACTTCCTATTTTTTAGGTTTTTACCTAAATTTCAGTTAGTTAACATGCAGTGCAATATTAATTTTAAGTGTACAATGTAGTGATTCAGCATTTCCATACATCACCCAGTGCTCATCACAAGTGCTGTCCTTGATCCCCATCACCAATTTAACCTTATCCCCTCACCCACCTCCCCTTTGGTAAGCATTAGTTTATTCTCTAGTGTTAAGAATCTGTTTCTTGATATGTCTTCCTCCCTCTCTCTCTCTCTCTCTCTTTCTCGCTATGCGCATTTGTTTTGTTTCTTAAATTCCACATATGAATGAAATTATATGGTATTTGTCTTTCTCTGACTTACTTCACATAGCATAATACTCTCTAACTTTATCCATGTCACTGCAAATGGCAAGATTATTTTCTATTTTATGGCTGAGTTGATATTCTATTATATATGTGTATTGTGTGGAGATATATATCAGATCTTTATCCATTTATCCATTCATCATTCAGTGGACACTTGGGCTGTTTCCATAATTTGGCTATTGTTGATAATGCTGCTATAAACATCAGGGTGCATATGCCCCTTCAAATCAGTATTTTTGTATCCTTTGGGTAAATACTTAGTAGTACAATTGCTGGATCCTAGAGTCATTCTATTTTTAACTTTTTGAGGAACCTCCATCCTGTTTTCCGAGTGGCTACACCTGTTTGAATTCCCACCAACAGTGTAAGAGGGTTCCCCTTTCTCTACATTCTCACCAGTATCTGTTGTTTCCTGAGTTGTTAAGTTTAGCCATTCTGACAGGTGTGAGGTGATAATCTCATTGGAGTTTTGATTTGTATTTCCCTAATGATCAGTTATGTTGAGGATCTCTCTGTGTATCTGTTGGCCATTTGTATGTATTCTTTGGAAAATATCTATTCATATCTTCTGCCCATTTTTTAATTGGATTATTCATTTTGGGGGTGTTGAGTTTTATAAGTGCTTTATAGGTTTTGAATACCAATCCTTAACAGATATGTCATTTTCAAATATCTTCTCCCATTCTGTAAGCTGCCTTTTAGTTTTGTTAGTTGCTTCCTTCACTGTGCAGAAGCTTCTTATTTTGAGGAAGTCCCAGCAGTTTATTTTTGCTTTTGTTTCTCTTGCCTGAGAAGACATATTCTAGAAAGAAGTTGCTATGACCAATGTCAAAGAGGTTCCTCCTGTAGGAATTTTTATGGTTTCAGGTCTCATATTTAGGTCTTTAATCCACTTTGAACTTATTTTTGTGTTTGGTGTAAGAAAGTGGTCAATTTCATTCTTTTGCTTATAGCTGTCCAGTTTTCCCAGAACCATTTTTAAAAATTTTTTTAATCTTTATTTATTTTTGAGAAAGAGAGAGAGAGAGTGTGAGTGGGGGAGGAACAGAGAGAAGGAGACACAGAATCCGAAGCAGGCTTTAGGCTCCAAGCTGTCAGCACAGAGCCCAATGTGGAGCTCGAACTCAAAAGCCGTGAGATCATGACCTGAGCCAAAGTCGGATGCTTAACTGACTGAGCCACCCAGGCACCCCCCAGCACCATTTTTTGAAACGACTGGTTTTTTTTCATGCTTTGTCAAGATTAATTGGCCATATAGTTGTGGGTTCATTTCTGGGTTTTCTATTGTGTTCTCTTGATCTATGTGCCTATTTTTGTGTCACTACCATACTGTTTTGATTACTACAGCTTTGTAATATAAAACTTGAAGTCCAGAATTGTGATACCTCCAGCGTTGCTTGTCTTTTATAAGATTGCTTTGGCTAGAGTCTTCTGTGGCTCCACATAAATTTTAGGTTTGTTCTAGCTCTGTGAAAACTGCTATTGGTATTTTGATAGGGATTGCATTAAATTTGTAGATTGCTTTGGGTAGTATAGACATTTTAACAATATTTGTTTTTCCAATCTATGAGCATGAAATATCTTTCTATTTCTTTGTGTAATCTTCAATGTCTTTAACATTGTGTTTTATAGTTTTCAGAGCACAGGCCCTTCACCTTTTTGGTTACATTTATTCCTAGGTATCTTACTATTTTTGGTGCAGTTATAAATGGGATTGATTTTTAATATTTTTCTGCTGCCTCGTTATTGGTGGATAGAAATGCAACAGATTTCTGTCAGTTTTGGGGGGGGAGTCTTTCAGATTTTCTATATAGAATATCATATCACATGCAAATAGTGAAAGCTTTATTTCTTCCTTTCCATCGTGTATGCCTTTTATTTCTTTTTGTTGTCTGAAGCTAGGACTTCCAGTACTATGTTAAATGACAGTGGTAAGAGTGAACATCCCTGTCTGGTTCCTGACTGTAGAGGAAAAGCTGTCAGTTTTTCCCCATTGAGGATGATATGAGTTGTGGATTTTTCATAGATGGTCTTAATTATGTTGAGGCATGTTCCTTCTAAACGTACTTTGTTGAGGACTTTTATCATGAATGGATGTTGTACTTTTCAAATACTTTTTCTACATCTGTTAAAATGATCATATGGTTCTTATTTTTTCTTTTATTAATGTGGTGTATAATATTGATTGATTTGTGAATATGGAACCACCCTGGCCACTCAGGAATAAATTCCACTTGATCATGGTGAATGATTTTTTTAAATGTGTTATTGGATTTTGTCTGCTAGTATTGAGAATTTTTGTCTCCATCTTCATCTGAGACATTGGCCTGTAGTTCTCTTTTTTTAGTGGAGTCTTTGTCTGGTTTTGGTACCAGGGTAATCCTGGCTGGCCTCACAATTATGTTGGAAGTTTTCTTTCCTTATGTATTTTTTCAGAATAGTTTGGAAAAAAAATAGGTATTAACTCTTCTTTAAATGTTTGGTATAATTTCCCTGTGAAGCCATCTGGTCCTGGACTTTTGTTTGTTGTGAGGTTTTTTGTTAGTTTGTTTGTTTTTGATTACTGATTCAGTATAATTGCAATCTGTAATTATAACTGTAATCAGTCTGTTCAAGTCTTCTATTTCTTCCTGTTTCAGTTTTGGTATTTGTATGTTTCTAGGAATTTATTTATTTCTTCCAGGTTGTCCAACTTGTTGGCATATAGCTTTTCATAATATTCTCTTATAATTGTTTGCATTTCTGTGGTGTTGTTTTTTAAAATGTTTATTTATTTATTTTGAAAGAGAGAGAGAGAGCATGAGCTCATGTGAAGAGGCAGAGAGAGAGAGAGAATCTCAAGCAGGCCCTGCTGAAAGCACAGAGACTGATGTGGGCTTTTATCCCATGAACCGTGAGATCATGACTTGAGCCAAAATCAAGAGTCATATGCTTAACCAACTGAGCCAACAGGCACCCCTGTGGTTGTTATTATTTTCTCTCATTTGTGATTTTATTTATTTGGATTCTGTCTCTTTTCTTTTTGATAAGTCTGGCTACAGGTTTATCAACTTTTTAAAAATCTTTTCAGAGAACCAGCTCCTAGTTTCATTGGTCTGTTCTATTGTTTTATTTTTAGTTTCTGTATCATTTGTTTTTATTCTAATCTTTGTATTTCCTTCCTTCTGCTGGTTTTAGGCTTCATTTGTTGTTCTTTTTCTAGCTTCTTTAAGTGTAAGGTTAGGTTGTTTATTTGAGTTTTTCTTGTTTCTTGAGGTAGGCTTATATTATATACTTCCCTCTTAGGACCACTTTTTCTGCATTTCAAAACTTTTGGACCTTCGTGTTATAATTCTCATTTGTTTCCACGTATTTTATTTCTTCTTTGATTTCCTAGCTGACCCATTCATTGTTTAGTAGCATTCTGTTTAACCTTCATATGTTTGTGTCTTTCCAAACTTTTGCTTATGCTTAACTTCTAGTTTCATAGCATTTTGGTCAGAAAATGTGCATGGTATAATTTCAATCTATTTGTTGAGGCATGTTTTGTGACCTAATATGTGATCTATTCTGGAAAATATTCCATATACATTTGAAAAAAATATGTATTCTGCTGTTTTAGGATGCAGTGTTCTGAATATGATATGTCCACCTGGTCTAATGTGCCATTCAAAGCCATTGTTTCCTTGTTTATTTTGTTTAATAATCTTTCTTTTTTTTTAATGTATTTATTTTATTTTTTTTTAATTTACATCCAAATTAGTTAGCGTACAGTGCCACAATGATTTCAGGAGTAGATTCCTTAATGCCCCTTACCCATTTAGCCCAGCCACCCTCCCACAACCCCTCCAGTAACCCTTTGTTTGTTCTCCATATTTAAGAGTCTCTTATGTTTTGTCCCCCTCCCTGTTTTTATATTATTTTTGCTTCCCTTCCCTTATGTTCATCTGTTCTGTCTTAAAGTCCTCATATGAGTGAAGTCATATGATATTTGTCTTTCTCTAATTTCGCTTAGCATAATATCCTCTAGTTCCATCCACATAGTTGCAAATGGCAAGATTTCATTCTTTTTGATAGCCGAGCAATACTTCATTGTATATCTATACCACATCTTCTTTATCCATTCATCCATCAATGGACATTTGGGCTCTTTCCATACTTTGGCTATTGTTGATAGTGCTGCTATAAACATGGGGGTGCATGTGTCCCTTCAAAACAGCATGCCTGTATCCCTTGGATAAATACCTAGTAGTGCAATTGCTGGGCCATAGGGTAGTTCAATTTTTAATTTTTTGAGGAATGTCCATACTGTTTTCCAGAGTGGCTGCACCAGCTTGCATTCCCACCAACAATGCAAAAGAGATCCTCTTTCTCCGCATCCTTGCTGACATCTGTTGTTGCCTGAGTTGTTAATGTTAGCCATTCTGACAGGTGTAAGGTGGTATCTCATTGTGGTTTTGATTTGTATTTCCCCGATGATGAGTGATGTTGAGCATTTTTTCATGTGTCGGTTGGCCATCTGGATGTCTTCTTTGGAGAAGTGTCTATTCATGTCTTTTGCTCATTTCTTCACAGGATTATTTGTTTTTTGGGTGTTGAATTTGATAAGTTCTTTATAGATTTTGGATACTAACCCTTTATCTGATATGTCGTTAGCAAATATCTTCTCCCATTCTGTCATTTGCCTTTTAGTTTTGCTGATTGTTTTCTTTGCTGTGCAGAAGCTTTTTATTTTGATGAGGTCCCAGTAGTTCATTTTTGCTTTTGTTTCCCTTGCCTCCGGAGACGTGTTGAGTGAGAAATTGCTGCGGCCAAGATCAAAGAGGTTTTTGCCTGCTTTCTCCTCGGGGATTTTGATGGCTTCCTGTCTTACATTGAGGTCTTTCATCCATTTTGAGTTTATTTTTGTGTATGGTGTAAGAAGGTGGTCCAGGTTCATTCTTCTGCATGTCACTGTCCAGTTTTCCCAGCACCGCTTGCTGAAGAGACTGTCTTTATTCCACTGGATATTCTTTCCTGCTTTGTCAAAGATTAGTTGGCCATATGTTTGTGGGCCCATTTCTGGGTTTTCTATTCTGTTTCATTGATCTGAGTGTCTGTTCTTGTGCTAGTACCATATTGTCTTGATGATTACAGCTTTGTAGTACAGCTTGAAGTCCGTCCTTGGTTAATTTTAATCGATATCAATACTATATCTTTGAGGTATAGCTTGAAGTCTGGGATTGTGATGCCTCCTGCTTTGGTTTTCTTTTTTAAGATTGCTTTGGCTATTAGGGGTCTTTTTTGGTTCCATACAAATTTTAGGATTATTTGTTCTAGCTCTGTGAAGAATGTTGGTGTTATTTTGATGGATATTGCATTGAATGTGTACATTGCTTTGGGTAGTATCAACATTTTAACAATATTTGTTCTTCCTATCCAGGAGCATGGAATCTTTTTCAATTTTTTTTGTGTCTTCAATTTCTTTATAAGATTTCTATAATTTTCAGTGTATAGATTTTTCACCTCTTTGGTTACATTTATTCCTAGGTATTTTGTGGGTTTTGGTGCAACTGTAAATGGGATCGATTCCTTAATTTCTCTTTCTGTAGCTTCATTATTGGTGTATAGGAATGCAACCGATTTCTGTGCATTGATTTTATATCCTGCAACTTTGCTGAATTCATGAATCAGTTCTAGCAGTTTTTGGTGGAATTATTAGGGTTTTCCATATACAGTATCATGTCATCTGCAAAGAGTGAAAGTTTGACCTCCTCCTGGCCGATTTGGATGCCTTTTATTTTTGTATTGTCTGATTGCAGAGGCTAAGACTTCCAATACTATGTTGAATAACAGTGGTGAGAGTGGACATCCCTGTCTTGTTCCTGACCTTAGGGGGAAAGCTCTCAGTTTTTCCCCATTGAGGATGATATTAGCATTGGGTTGTTCATATATGTTTTTTATTAAGTTGAGGTATGATCCTTCTATCTCTACTTTCCTGAGGGTTTTTATCAAGAAAGGATGCTGTATTTTGTCAAAAAGCTTTCTCTGTATGTATTGAGAGAATCATAGGGTTCTTGTCCTTTCTTTTATTGATGTGATGAATCACGTTAAATGTTTTGCGGATATTGAACCAACCTTGCATCCCAGGTATAAATCGCACTTGGTCGTGGTGAAAAATTCTTTTAATGTATTGCTGGAGCCCATTGGCTAATATCTTGTTGAGGATTTTTGCATCCATGTTCATCAGGGAAATTGGTCTATAGTTCTCCTTTTTAGTAGGGTCTCTGTCTGGTGTTGTAATCAAGGTAATGCTGGCTTCATAGAATGAGTTTGGAAGGTTTCCTTCCATTTCTATTTTTTGGAACAGCTTCAAGAGAATAGGTGTTAACTCTTCTTTAAATGTTTGGTAGAATTTCCCTGGAAAGCCATCTTGCCCTGGACTCTTGTTTTTTGGGAGATTTTTGATTGCTAATTCAATTTCCTTACTGGTTATGGGTCTGTTCAAATTTTCTATTTCTTCCTGTTTCAGTTTTGGTAGTGTATATGTTTCTAGGAATTTGTCCATTTCTTCCAGATTGCCCATTTTATTGGCATACAATTGCTCATAATATTCTCTTATTATTGTTTGTATTTCTGCTGTGTTGGTTGTGATCTCTCCTCTTTCATTCTTGATTTTATTTATTTGGGTCCTTTCCTTATTCTTTTTGATCAAACTGGCTAGTGGTTTATCAATTTTGTTAATTCTTTCAAAGAACCAGCTTCTGGTTTCATTGATCTGTTGTACTGTTTTTTGTTGTTATTGTTGTTTTGTTTTTATTGGTTTTGATAGCATTAATATCTGCTGTAATCTTTATTATTTCCTGTCTTGTGCTGGTTTTGGGTTTTATTTGCTGTTCTTTTTCCAGTTCTTTAAGGTGTCAGGTTAGGTTGTGTATCTGAGATCTTTCTTCCTTCTTTAAGAAGGCCTGGATTGCTATATACTTTCCTCTTATGACTGCCTTTGCTGCATCCCAGAGGTTTGGGGTTGTGGTGTTATCATTTTAATTGGCTTCCATATACTTTTTAATTTCCTCTTTAACTTCTTGGTTAGCCCAGTCATTCTTTAGTAGGATGTTCTTCAGTCTCCAAGTATTTGTTACCTTTCCAAATTTCTTCTTGTGGTTGATTTTGAGTTTCATAGCATTGTGGTCTGAAAATATGCATGGTATGATCTTGATCTTTTTGTACTTGCTGAGGGATGATTTGTGTCCCAGTATGTGGACTATTCTGGAGAACATTCCATGTGCACTGGAGAAGAATGTATTCTTCTGCTGCTTTAGGATGAAATGTTCTGAATATATGTGTTAAGTCCGTCTGTTCCAGTGTGTCATTCAAAGCCATTGTTTTCTTGTTGATTTTTTTATTAGATGATCTGTCCATTGCTGTGAGTGGGGTGTTGAAGTCTCCTACTATTATGGTATTACAATCAATGAGTTTCTTTATGTTTGTGATTAATTGATTTATATATTTGGGTGCTTTCACATTTGGTGCATAAATGTTTACAATTATTAGGTCTTCTTGGTGAGTAGACCCCTTAATTATTATATAATTTCCTTCTGCATCTCTTGATACAGTCTTTATTTTAAAGTCAAGATTGTCTGATGTAAGTATGGCTACTTTCACTTTCTTTTGTTGACTATTAGCATGATAGATGATTCTCCATCCCCTTACTTTCAATCTGAAGGTGTCCTTAGGTCTAAAGTGGGTCTCTTGTAAACAGCATATAGATGGATCTTGTTTTCTTATCCATTCTGTTACCCTATGTCTCTTGATTGGAGCATTGAGTCCATTGATGTTTAGGGTGAGTACTGAAAGATATGAATTTATGCCATTATGTTGCTTGTAGAGTTGGAGTTTCTGGTGGTGTTCTCTGTTCCTTTCTAATCTTTATTGCTTTTGGTGTTTATTTATTTATTTATTTATTTATTTATTTATTTATCCATTCATTCATCTTTTCTCCCCTCAAAGAGTCCCCCTTAAAATTTCTTGCAGGGCTGATGTAGTGGTCACAAACTCCTTTAATTTTTGTTTGTCTGGAGACTTTTTATCTCTCCTTCTATTTTGAATGACAGCCTTGCTGGGTAGAGAATTCTTGGCTGCATAGTTTTCTGATTCAGCATACTGAATATATCCTGCCACTCCTTTCTGGCCTGCCAAGTTTCTGTGGATAGGTCTGCTGCAAACCTGATATGTCTTCCCTTGTAGGTTAAGGACTTTTTTCCCTTGCTGCTTTCATGATTCTCTCTTTGTCTGAGTATTTTGTCAGTTTGACTCTGATATGCCTTGTTGATGGTCGGTTTTTGTTGAATCTAAGGCAAGTCCTCTGTGTTTCCTAGATTTTGATGTCTGTGTCTTTCCCCAGGTAGGAAAGTTTCCCACTATGATTTTCTCACATGACCCTTCGATCCCTATTTCTCTCTCTTCCTCTTCTGGGACCCCTATGATTCTGATGTTCCTTTTTAATGAGTCACTGATTTCTCTAATTCTTAAATTGTGCTCATTTGCCTTAATTTCCCTCTTTTTTTTCCTGCTTCCTTATTCTCCATAAGTGTGTCCTCTATATTGCTGATTCTCTATTCTGCTTCATCCATCCTTGCTGCCATGGTATTCATTCGTGATTGCAGCTCAGTTGTAGCATTTTTTATTTCATTCTGACTAGTTTTTACTTCTTTTATCTCCGCAGAAAGGGATTCTAATCTATTTTCGACTCCAGCTAGTATTCTTATTATTGTGATTCTAAATTCTGGTTCTGACATCTTGCTTGTGGCTGTGTTGGTTAAGTCCCTGGCTGTCATTTCTTTCTGCTCTTTTTTTGGGTGTGAATTCCTTCATTTCATCAATTTGAAGGGAGAAAAAGAATTAATAAGGTAGCAAAAATTAAAATTAAAAAAACTTAAAATAAAAAAAATGTTAAAATTAAAAAATTAAAAACACACAAACAAAAAAAATCGAATAAATGATACTAGATCCTAGGTGTATTTTGGTCTGAGTGTTGAAAGTGACTTGATAGATTCGAGAAAAAAGGGGAAAGAAAAAAAAAGGAAATCGTTTGAAAATTTGAAAAAATGAATACACTGAAGTAGACTAAAATGAAATGATGGAATTAAACTAGAATTTGAAAACATTTACACAAAAGTAAAAAATATAGTAGAAAAAAAGTTAAAGAAAAATATTTTTAATAAAAATTAAAAATAAAAATGAATTTTTTTCTGTTTCTGTACTCAAGAAAAAGAAAAGAAATGAAAAAGAGAAAAAAAGAAAAAAGAAAGAAAATTGAATAGATGGACCTGCTAACATTCTGAAATACAACTGAAATTACTTCATTATTCCCCTAGAAGTCAGACTATGAAGCACTTTATAGTCCATAAACTAAGCAGTCAGTGAGGCTTCTGTTCTTGAAGAGCAAGATTGGCCCAGTTGGGAGGGGCTTAGTGTAACAGCTCCATTCTCCAGTAGATGGCGCTTCTATCCTACTGGGGTGGATTGTTGTGGCACTTGTAGGTGCGTATGCACATGCGTGGGAGCAGTGAAAATGGCGTCACCCAGCTACCCAGTCTCTAGTATCAGAACTCTTTTCTCCCCAATCAGCAATCGCGCACCTGTCCCTTGTCTTCAGCTTTCACCCACTCCCTACTTTTACACTGTCCGTGACCAAACCCCAGGTAGTACCTCTCTCCGGAGTTTTGTCTCAGATGTGGCTGTTTTCCCCAGCCCCTTACTTCTGAGGGACTGTGGCTTTGACCTGTTCCACCCCTCTGCAGAGGGTTTCACCTAGCAATGTCCGAATGCTGGTCGCACCCAGGAAATTTCGCATCATTGTGCTGTTGCTGAAGCCCAGAGACTGCAGCCAGGTGCCAGCCCACCCCAGAAAAAGTTCGTGAGACAGTGTAGCAGCATCATTTCAGGGATTATGGAAAATCACAACACACATGTGGCACCAGGGTTCACTCTTACGACCTTGTTCCAGCACCAGCCAATGTGGCCATTCTCTGGGGTCTCCTGGGCCCAGGTTGCCTCACAGCCTCTATCAAATATCCTTCCAGCAATGGAAGATCTTCTTCCCTTGTGGCCCAAGCACCTCCCGGACCCCACTCTGCTCCTGGAGATTTGCCCTTCCCACCAGAGTACCACCAGGTACCAAGCTGTGGAGTTGCAGACTCTGTGCTCCCCCTGTTTACAGTCTTAATGGAATTTAAATCTTCTCCTTTCTCCTTTCTCCCTTTTTAGGTCAGTCCTTGCAGCTATTTCCAATTTTCCACTTTCTCTACAGCTGCTTTTGGAGAGGGGTGCTTTTCCTGTATTCTTCCCCCCTCCCCAGTCTCCGTCCTCTCTCCCCACACAAAAGCACTTCCCTGCCCTTCACAGCTTCTCTCTCCCTAAGTTCACCTCCCCGTGCCACGTACCTACTGAATTCTGTGGTTCAGGTTGTGCAGATTGTTGTGTTAATCCTCATCAGTTTTCTAGGTTTGCAGGATGGTTTAGTGTTGGTCTGTTTGTATTTTATGGACCCAAGACACACAAAAAACGTCCATGCTGTTCCACCATCTTGGCTCCCTCTCCCTAAATGATCTTTCCATTGATGTAAGTGGGATACCTACTATTCTTGTGTTACTGTAAATTAGTTCCTTTACTTTGTTATTGTTTCATATATTTATGTGCTTTCATATTGGGTGCATAAATGTTTACAGTTGTTATATCTTGTTACATTATCCCCTTTATGATTATATAATGCCCTTTTTTGTGTCTTTTTACAGCCATTGTTTTAAATTTTTTTTTTCAACGTTTTTTATTTATTTTTGGGACAGAGAGAGACAGAGCATGAATGGGGGAGGGGCAGAGAGAGAGGGAGACACAGAATCGGAAACAGGCTCCAGGCTCTGAGCCATCAGCCCAGAGCCTGACGCGGGGCTCGAACTCACGGACCGCGAGATCGTGACCTGGCTGAAGTCGGACGCTTAAGCGACTGCGCCACCCAGGCGCCCCTACAGCCATTGTTTTAAAGTCTAGTTTGTCCATTATAAATACTGCTTTCTTTTCACATCCATGATGTTTCTCCACTTCCTCACTTTCAATCTGCAGGTGTCTTTAGGTATAAAATTAGTCTCTTGTAGGTAGCATACAGAAGAGTCTTGTTTTTTTAAAATCTATTCTGACACTCTATATCTTTTGATTGGAGCATTTAGTCCATTTGCATTCAAAGTAATTATTGATATATATGTTGTCACTGCCATTTTATTACTTGTTTTTTCATTGTTTTTGGAGATTTTCTCTGTTCCTGTCTTGTCTTTTGTCACTTTTGGTTACTCCCTCACACTCAGAGGGTCCCTTTTAATATTTATTCCAGAGTCAGTTTAGTAGTCCTGAAATTCTTTAGTTTTTGTTTGTCTGGGAAACTCTTTATCTCTACTTCCATTCTAAATAATATCCTTGCTGAATAGGGTATTATAGGTGGCAGGTTTTTCCCATTCAACACTTTGAATATATCATGCCACTTTCTTCTGGATTGCAAGTTCCTGTGGGGAAATATAGAACTAGCCTTATGAGTTTTCCTTTGCCTGTTAAGACCTTTTGTCTTGCTGCTTTTAAGATTTTTTTTCTTTATCACTATATTTGGAAAATTTAATTACAATATGTCTTGTTGTTGACCTGCCTTTGTGTTTCGATGGGAGTTCTCTGTGCCTCCTGGATCTGGATGTGTTTCCTTTTCCAGATTAAGGAAGTTTTCTGCTATTATTTTTTGAAATAAATTTCCTGCCCCCTTTTCTGTCTCTTTTTCTTCTGGGACTTGTATAATATGAATGTTTCTATGTTTGATGGAGTCACTGAGTTTCCTAAGTCTTTTCCTTATGTTTTACTCTTCTTTCTCTCTTGTTCAGTTTCATTATTTTATATTATTTTATCTTCTAGGTTACTAATTAATTCCTCTGCTTCTTTCAGCCTTGTGATCATTGTACCAAGCCTGTTTTCAATCTTTTTTATTGCATTCTTCATCTCTGATTGATTCTTTTTAACTCTTTTATCTCTGTGGTAATGATCTCACTAATGTTTTCTATTCTTTTCTCAAGCCCAGTAAGTGTCCTTATGATTGTTACTTTAAATTCTCCATCAGATGTGTTACTTGTATTGGGTTTCACTTAGATCTCTAGTCATTTCCTTATCTTGTTCTTTCATTTGGGATAAAATCCTTCACCTTGGCATTTTGTCTAAGTCTCTGCCTTCTCTGTGTTAGAAAAGCCAGTTATGTCTCCTGCTCCTGAGAGTAATGGCCTTATGAAGAAGAGGTCATCTAGTGCCCAGAGGTCATCTAGTGCATTTCAGGGAGTGTCTGTGGTGTGTGCTGTGTGCATTCTGCTGTTGTGTTTTGGCTGCTCTATCTTCCAGGCTAGTCCTCTTCAGAGGATTGTTGTAGGCAGTGTTTGGTACCTGGCCTCAATGTGGCAAGTTTTGACTAGGTGTGCTCTGGACTGCTTGTGAAATGAGACCTGACACCAACTCCACCAGAATTGAGGCCCTGAAGAACTCTGGTCTGGAGATGTGGTGTGGGCAAGGATTTGTGCTAGTCTTCTGGGAGAGAAACCTGCTGCTCTGGGACTGAGGCAAGCTTGACTGGGAAGGGCAGTCCTGCCAGAGTACAGAGAGGTGGGGCTTGATGTAAACAAGTTAGGCATCCAGTGTTGACACTGCACTGCTTCCTGCACGTGGCTCTATGTTTATGCTGATGGGCAGGGGAGGGAAATGGTGTCACCCAGCTCCTTCGTTGCTGGAGAGGCACCTCTGTGAAATATACCCATCAGGCACATGCTCCGAGAAGAGCTGATAGTCTTCCCATTGTGTGCCCCCAGCACTCTTGAGATCTCTGTTTATACACTATCTGTCCCCAGACTATTTGCCTGCCTTTTTTTTAGGAGCAGAGCAATACCCTCGGGGCTCTATTCCAGCCAAGCCCACTGACCTTTAAAATTCTAGGCTTTAAGTGCCACTGGTTGCAAGAACTCAAAAATTCCAGACTCTCTAGTTTTCTAAGCCAATGGTCTTGAGGAAGCATTCTCCTTGTGTGTTCCCCTGTGTGCTCCTCTCTCTCTTCTCTCTGTCTCTCTCTCCCTGCCCCTTCTCCGTGACCATGACTCATTCCCCTCTGCAGCACTTGTGATCTGTTTCTACCCTAAACCACATCTCCACACTTCCTACCTTCTTCACTGTCACTTCTTATCACCTTTTAGTTGTATAGTTTGTGCTGTCAGTCTTCAGGTTGATTTCTGGAGTATTTATGATGATTTGATAATTATCTAGTTGTGTTTGTGGGACTAGATGAGCCTAGGGTGCTCCTACTCTGCTGCCATATTCCTCTCTTTTAAACATTTCCTTTTTTGTTATTATAAACAGTATTGTTTTTGTTTGAAGTTCCAATTGTACATTGATAACATATAGAAATCAGAATAATTTTTTATATTAACTTTGTATCCTCCAGCTTTCCTATATTCACTTACTAGTTTTAGAAATTTTTTATAGATTCCATATGCTTTTCTATATAGATGAATAGACCATCTTCAGATAAGGAGAATATTACTTCTTTCTTATCTGTATATTTTAAACTCTTATTTCTTGCCTTATTGCATTGGCTGGGACCTCTACTATATTTTTGAATGGAAGTAGTATGGTAGAACTTGTTCCCAGTTTAAGGTGATAGCATTTAGTTTTCTTTCTTTGAATATGATGCTAATTATAAGTTTTTCATAGACATCCTTTCTTAGGTAGGTAAAGTACTCTAATTTGATGAGAGTTATTAAAATGAAAATATAGAGTTGTATCTTTGTTCTTCTATATGTAATATGTCCTTTTTCCCTATGGATGCTTTTTAATATTTTCTCTCACCACTTTCCAGGAATATAGCTTGATATGAAATTTTAATGTTTGTCATTGAGCTTCTTAAATATATGGGTTTATAATTTTAGTTGAATCTCTGATAATTTTAGCCTTTATTTCCACTGCCAACAAACTCTAGTATAATATGTTTAATATGATATTATAGTTCACTGAGGCTCTATTTACTTTTTTCACCTTTTTTAATGTGCTTGATTACAATGTCTTCAAATTCATTGATCTCTTCCTTTAAGTGCCCAATATGTTGTTAAAATATCTAATGATATTTTAATTACAGATGCTGTGTTTTTTATGGCTAGATGTTAAATTTTGGTTCTTTGTTGTAACTTTAATTTTATTCTTTATTATATATATATTTATTTATTATAGTTTTACTCTTTACTATATATATATTCTTTCTTTTACATCCTTGATTTTATGGACAGATTTATAATAGCTGTTTTAAAATCTTGGTCTTATAATTCTATCATCCCTGTAACTTATGGGGTCTGTTGCTATTGATTGACTTACTTTCTAATTTTATGTAAAATTTTTCCTTTTAAGGGTCAATCAAGTTTTGGTGGGGTGACAGATATTTTGAATTTTACAAATTCAAATTTGAAATTTATTTGCTGGATTTTTTTTTTTTTATTCCTTCAAAAAATGTTAGTCTTTATTCTGAGCCAAATAAGATACCTTTGGATGAAATTTTGTTTGTTTTCTTTTTGAGTATTGTTTTTAAATCTTTTTAAGGTGGCTCTAGCTCTAAAGATTTCTAACATCCAGTTGTTCTGACCTGTTAAATACCTTTATGTTCAATGTGCTCACTCAATTATATCTAGTTACAACTTGAACATTTCCTACCATTTTATGAGCTATGGGAATTCTTACTGTGCCCATGTAATTTTTCTGTTCCTGGCAATTTTTTTTTCAGCTTTGTAGTCTTTTATCCTACTCATTCAGATGTTGATATCAAACCAAGGAATAACTCAAGGGGATCACTCTGCTAATTTCTAGGACTTTTACTCTGCACAGGTACCTTCTCTTGGATACTCTACCCTGTAAATTAGGTCTCTAATCTCTAATCATCATCAATCTCTAATCTCCGAATACTGGAATTAGCAGGAATGCTGGACTATACTTGTATCCTTTATCTTTCCTTAAATCACAGTCCCAGATTAAAGAAATTGACACCCCCAACCCCTTTTCTTTAAGTTTCAAAGTTATTAGAGTAACTTGGTTATTGAGTTAAAGCAAGCCTAGAACAGAGAATGCTCTAGGTAATGATCAACAAGTTTCCTGTGGCAAAATTCACCAGGAAGTGAGAAGAACTAATCTAAAAGTCTGTCCTCCACACAGGGACCAAGGATTTGAGGGACATGTGGTTTCTGGTTTGTGAAACAGCTTGTAGAGAATTTGCTGTTGCTGTGGAAGCTCTACATTCTAAAGTTACCATGTGACAATGTAGCACTTTAAGTGTGAATTCTATTGATATTGTATTTTCCTTCCAGGTGTTGCTCTAACTTTTTATATGCCATGATAATGATACATTAGTTCCTCACTTTAGGCATTTTTTTTTTACAAAATATGAATGAAAATTAAAAACGTTCTGAACATGAGAAGAGTTTCATGGTGGAATATTTCATTGAAGAAAGGGATAATGTGAATATTAATTATATTTTATGTTTTGCTACTTTCTGGTTTTGCAAGGAAATGTCATCTTATTATAAGAAGAAACTCTTTTAGAAAGCAAACAAATACAAAGTTCCAAAAGACAATAACAACAAAAAACAATGTTAGCCAGTGTTGACTTCAGGAAAAAAAACAAAACAAAACAAAACAAAAAACAGGAAAACAAAAAAACAACAATTCCAATCAATAATTAGTTTTACTCTGAGCAAAAAACTCTTCTTACATAGCATATCTCCAATGATTTTAGGCCCATGTCTAGTTTAGTTTCACTAAGTAATTAAGTAACAAAGTCAGAAGCACTATGAGGAATTGTACTCAGCTTACTCCCATTGGTCTGCAATTAATTTTTTGTGCTCTTGCCCTGCAATTTTTGGTTCTATCATGTACTTTAGAAAATCACATCTGTTTAGAACTCCTAGAATAAAAGGTCTTTTCTAAAATCCAAAAGTCCGATAATAATATGGCAAAACACCAACATGAAATGAAGATACATTTTACTAATAAATCATTGTCTAATCAAAGAGGGAGCAGATTAACACACAATTTATCATATTACTGAACATTCTAGATGAGGTAACTTAAAATCTGGACCAAAGAAACCAGATGGTTGCAAAGAGAGAATTAGGCAGCTTAAGTTAAATCTCCAGAAAACTAAGAGATCCCCAGGAAGGAGAAAATGATAAAGATTAATAAAGTTCTTAAGTTTATCCAAAACTGTAAATAGCCACCATTTTATTTATTGTATAGCTAGAACTGTGGGTAACATCCAGGGGCATATGTAGTACATTATATGGGAAGAATCGGGCCATTTTAATTTCTCTTTTAATATTCTTAATATTAATGATAGATTGCTAAACTGTAAAGTGCATGCAGTTTGCAACTTTATATCCCTAGTTCCTGGTCTTTAGCACAAAGCAGCTTTTCAGCACATATTTGGTGAATGTAAGAATGAATGAATGAATTGATGGAAGTATCTACATTTACAGATTTTTAAGAGTATATATTGCTCATGCAATTATTATGTTGATATTACAAAATGAGAACAAATCTTCCTTTTGCCAGATTTATAGAAAATTTTGTTTCATATTTTAGTGGAAGCTTTAGATTGTTTCTTTAGCTCTTCGGTGTATTTATCTTTTCAGAATCTGTACATGTTCCAAAAACATTGTGTCTATTTGTCAAGTAGTTCAAAGAATTTGTTCTTCAGCTTTCCAATTTTAGCCAGTCTTCAAAAAATAAAATGTGAAACCTGCATTAATTTCAGTGAAATATTGTTCAGTGTAAACTGTAGAAGTAGTGGTATGGCATTCGTTACTAGACTATAACAAATGAATGTATTGACCAGCAAGTATCACTGGAGACACTACACTCTACCCCCTCTCTTCCACTGGACTCCTCAGATCAACCAACCCAGGAATTTGCTGCATATATCTTCATTACCAAATACTAGATGATCTATAAACAAGTATTTAAATCCATCACAAATTGGCCACCTAATGAGATCTTAAAAAAAAGAAAACAAACATTATTTTTGTGTGTAAAAAATTATTCCTCTGTATGTTTAAGTAGAAATTTTTGTAATGATGGATTTATAGTAATGTTTGCATTAATAGTGTGATGACAAAGACCAGTGATGAATTTAGCAATACCAGTGAAAATATGTAGGTAATCTTCTTGGCTTTACTAGAAGAGAAAAATGGTTTTGGTTTTGTTTTTCCTCAATTGCTCCTTCATTCAAACCCTCAGCTCATTTCTAAATTTTGGATATAAATCAAAACACGATTTTATATTTTATTTATTAAAATTTTTTAATGTTTATTTATTTTTGAGAGAGAGAGAGATACAGAGTGCAACTTGGGGAGGGATAGAAAGAGAGAGAGACAGAGAATTGGAAGCATGTTCCAGACTGCTGAGATCATGACCTGAACTTAAGTTGGATACTTAATCGACTGAGCCACCCAGGCACCTCCAATTTTGTATTTTAAAATGTGTGCATAAATTATTTCAACCCTAAGAAACAATTTTTATGTTTCATATTATCTACAATTGGTATACATTTATATAATGCAAATTCTGTTTATTTTCAGTATCTCATAAAGAAAATCAAAAAAACAAAAAAGTCCTGTTTACTTGCCAATAAAATAGAAAGAGCCTTTTTAAATTACAAGACAGTCACTGCAATAGAACATCAGCGTTCATATTCTGGAGTACAGGCGGTAATGTCTTAGAAAATGTATGTAAATAAAGTAGGGATTTCAAAGTCCATGGTTGGCTGAGATTCTGCTCCTTCATGGTATGGTTTATACTAAATCTTGTTTAATGTAAGTGATTCTTAAACTCTTACCTCAGATATGGTTTAAACAACTAGAATGTGCAGTAACCCATATAAAGAGAATCATTAAGAAAAAAGTGTGGCCTGTCTAAAATTAAACTTTATGGGCAAGTTTTCAGCGGTTACCTTAATAATATCAATTCTTCCTACACATAAGATACTGCTATTCAAGAATTTCAGAGACCAAAACCACATAATAATACACACAACTCACTCCTCTATGTAAACATTCCATTAGGATGTCTGATGATACTGTGAAACCCATTGCTATCACAGTTCTATTTTCCCCCATAATATCTACACCAAAATCTTAATCTTGCAATAACAAACAAGTAGTAAAGAACGGGGGTACTGAAAGCACAGTCAACAAAGCCAGTTTTACACTATTCCACATAATGAAAATTCTTATAATCATTTTTAATATTAGTTTGCTAGGGCTGTCATAACAAAGTACCATAGACTGTGTGGCTTAAACAACAAAATTTCTCGTCCTATGGTTCTGGAGGCTGGAGTCTGAAATCAAGATATTGCCAGGGTTGTTTCCTTTGGAGGGCTGTGAGGGAGAATCTGTTCTAGGCCTCTTTTTTTGGTTTATAAGTGGTCTTTTCCCTACGTCTGTTCACATTGTCTTCTGTCTATAGGTGCCTCTTTGTCTAACTTACTTCTTTTTATAAGGACATCAGTCATACAGGATTAGGGTCCACCATAACTTGACCTTAACTTGTCTACTTCCATAAAGATCCTATCTCCAAATAAGGTCGCATTTTGAGGTATTGGCTGTTAAGACTTTAACACATGAATTTTGGGTAGACACATTTAACCCATAACAGTCCTTCATATGAAAAAGACAATAATTTACTCTACCATTAAATGATTAGCTTAGTGGTTAAGAGCAAAGCCTCTGGATTCAAAGTTTATGGGTATATATTCTGGCTCTAACTGGATCTTCTGCTTTCTGCAAGTATATATAAGCTGTTTGTGCCTCAAATTCTTATCTATAAAATAGAGATCATGTTAATACTTCTTTGGGTTGTTCATAAAATTGATTGTACACAGACAGACACGCACACACACCTGAATATGTATTTTTGGCAAATAAAGTAATTTAGAAGTTTTTGCAAGTATTATTATAAATTTTGTATTAATTTTGTCTTGTCAAATAAATTAAGGGTAATGCTGTGTTTTAACCTTTGTTCTACTCTTTTGATACCTTTGTTACATATAAAAGAAATAGTGCCAACATACAATTATTGTCAGGTACACAATTCTTTTTCTAAAATAACCTGGTGCACCTGGGTGGCTCAGTCTGTTCAGCGTCCGACCTCAGCCCAGGTCATGATCTCACGGTTTGTGAGTTTGAGTCCTGCTTTGCTCTGTGGTAACAGCTCAGAGCCTGGAGCCTGCTTTGGATTCTGTGTTTCCCTCTCTCTCTGCCCCTCCCCAACTCATGCTCTGTCTCTCTCTCTCAAAAATAAATAAATGTTAAAAAAAATTTTTTAATAACCTATTCAAATAGGGCATGATGCCAGAGGTATTCAGGAGGGTAAGATGTTCAAATTTAATCACTTAAATAGTTAAATAAAACTCATGTGTCTTCAACTACTGGTAGGGTACAAAAAAAGAAGACATTGATATAGATACAAGCTGAATAAGGCAGTATAAAGTACAAGTTTCAGAGTGTAGACTTTGAGTAAAACAAATGTTCTTTCCACCCTTTCCTGTTTGAGAGTTACTAATCTTTACTTAACCTTTTGAAGTCTTAGTTTCTCATGTATAAAGTGAAGTGAATAAAACTAAATCATTATGTGGTGGTAAGCATTAAATAAGATAACATGTAAGGCATCTAGCAAACATGCTCTCCCACTGTAAGTTCTCAGTAAGTTGTTGCTAAATATATAATCTTGGGCAAAATATGAAATTTCTGACCCTGAAGTCCCTAATATGTAAAATGAAAAATATTGAAATGTAACATCTCAGACCTTATCACACTAAAATTTCAGTTTTTTCAGTTTATAAAACAATCTCAGGCACATAGGAATCACTCAATGAAAATTGAATTTTCCTTTTTCATTCAAATAATATTACTAAATTCTACTTTTAAAAAAAAATGATAAAGATGGTATTTGACATTTCACTTAGTGTAATGTCTTTAAACCTCATCGATGTTGTAGCATATACAGAATTTCCTTCCTTTTTTACTGAATAATGTTCTATTGTGTGTGTGTATATATATATATGTATATATATGCATACATATGTATACATATAAATATAAATATACATATATGTATGTATATACGTATATACATATATGTGTATATATGTATGTATGTATATGTATGTGTATATGTATATGTATGTATATATATATATATAACATACATTTGTTGTTCATTCATCCATCAGTGGACACTTGGGTTGCTTTCACCTCTTGACTATTGTGAATAATTCTGCTATGATCATGAGTGTACAAATACATCATTTCCCTAAGAAATCAGCTTTATAAATGTAAAAATTGCACTAGATCAAGACTCATGGAGTCTGAGTTTTTATTTCTACTCAGCCAACCACTAATTATATTGTGACTGATAGCAAATCACATTTAGTACTGAGCCTCAATTTCCCCTTTTGTTATCTCGTGTTACTGAAAGGATAGATAATCAGAATAAGAAATAAAAAACTTTTTGAAAATTTAAAATATTATAAATTATCATAAAGGAAAATGCAATACATATGATGTCTTGTTTCATTATTCATTTGATCATATTTTTATTGTTGAGCAAAATAATCATTAAGCAATGAGTTACTAAATTACACCGGGGGATGGGGAGTTAATTTTTCAAAACGTCTAATGATTCTGGTCTTTCTACAGTTAAAATTGGTTACTAGAAAATTCTAAGTTAGCTAAAGGCATGAAGCAGAACTATAGTAATCATCACAAGGTCCAAACATTGTGGCCATTCAGTAAATATTTGTTGGACCACCATTAATTGGAAATACTAAATATTTGTATTGGTATAGCATGCAAGTAACTATCTTTGGGGTGCCTAATTATACAACTGTTTTTGCTTTTGTAGACATAGCAGTGATGCAAAATAGTGTGATGGAAGAAGCACAAGAGTTGATGTCATAGAGATTTATTTGAATCTGCTTCTTTTCCAAAACCTGGGACATGAGCAAATGATTAATATCTTTAGTTCTCACTTATATACTAAAAGAAGAAATAATAGCATTATATTTAGAAAAAAAAAGGAGATATAGTATTATCAAAACTACTAATTGAAAGTAGTCACCACTTTTTTATATCTTGAAGAAAAAATTTTGATAAGAGAGAGGGGCAATGGATATATTAATTTGGAGTATATCAGTAGACATGATGTTCTCCTATGGAGGTTTTGGTATTGCTAATAATCTAATAATGTGTTTTATTGGAAATGGTATTTAATATGAATGGCAAATGTATTTCAAATAAATGTTTAAACTAAAAAGTCCAAAACTAGTATTAGATCTTTTTCTTATTTTAAAAATGACCTTTTTGGAACCACAGAAAACCCTGAATAGCCAAAGCACTTTTAAGAAAGAAAAATAAAGCTGAAACCTAATGCTTCCTGATTTCATACTATATTATTATAAATGTATAGTAAACAAAACTGTATGTTACTAGCATAAATACATACATATCAGTGGAACAGAATACAACCCAGAAATAAACCCACATATATATTAATTTACTACAAAGGAGCCAAGAATATACAATGGAGATAGGACAGTTTCTTCAATAAATAGTTTTTGGGGGCACCTGGGTAGCTCAATCAGTTGAGCTTCTGATTCTTGGTGTTGGCTCAGGTCATGATCCCAGGGCTGTGGGATCCAGCCCCAGGTCAGGCTTTGTGCTAATATGGAGCCTGCTTGGGATTCTCTCTCTCTCTCTCTCTCTCTCTCCCTCTCTCAAGTTAAAAAAAATAGTGTTAGGAAAACTGGACAACTATATCCAAAAAAAGGAAGGAAAGAAAGAAAGAAAGAAAGAAAGAAAGAAAGAAAGAAAGAAAGAAAGAAAATAGAAATTGGACCATTTGCTTTAACATCATACACAAAAATTATCTCAAAATGGATTACAGACTTGAACATAAGCTCTGAAACAATAAAACTCTTAGTAAGCGTTTCTTATTACTTTGTCATCACCATGCTCATGTTATTCTCTAGCTATTTAAATATATGTAGTGTGTTGATGATAGTTATTTTAAATGTCCTATTCTAACTCTATTAAATCTATAATTTTTATTTGTTTTTCCCTCCAAATCATGAATTATATTTTCCTGTGCATTTCCATGCACAATGTGAGAGAGAGAAACTCTTTGTTTAGTACAAACTGCTTTTATTTATTTATTTTTATATTAAATATAATTTATTGTCAAGAGAAACTCTCAAGGTGACCCTCATGATCACCACCTACAAATGTTCATCTTTTGTGTGATCTCGTCCCTGTGAGTGTGGACAGGTGATGTGGTTTCTTGCTTCTAACCAGTAGAATACAGCAAAAGTAACAGGATGTCCATTATTATTTGTATGTAATTATGTTACATAAGATTGTAACTCTTTTGTCAACATAAAAAAATTTCTAAAAAGAGGGTGCTTGGGTGGCTCAGTTGGTTAAGCATCTGACTTCAGCTCAGGTCATGAGCTCACAGTTCATGAGTTCAAGCTCCGTGTCAGGCTCTATACTGATAGCTCAGAGCCTGGAGCCTGCTTTGGATTCTGTGTCTCCCTCTCTCTCTGCCTCTCCCCCACTTTCACTCTCTCTCTCTCTCTCAAAGATAAATAAATTAAAAAAATTTTTTTGAAGATTGTAAATCTTTTGTTGAGTTCTCTCTCTCTCTCACTCATTATCTCTCTCCTTCCCTCCTTCCCTCCCTTTCCCTTTCTATCTCTTATTCTTTGTGTGTGTGTGTGTGTGTGTGTGTGTGTGTGTGTGCAGGCACATGCATCTGCCTCTTTCTATTTGTAAGGAAGCATGCAGCCGTGCTAGGAAACCCAGCATAGTAAGAAACTACAGCCAAGCCATCAGTACACAGCTGCAAGGAACTGAATGTTGCCAGCCACCACTTAAGTGTGGACATGACTTCTCCATTTGAGCCCAGATGAGAAACTAGCCCTCACTGACACCTTGACTGCAACCCTGTGGGGGACCCAGATTAGTCAAATCTGGACTTCTGACTCAGAGAAACAGTGAGAAAATAAATGTGTTTTAAATAAGTATATTACCACTAAGTTTGTGGTAATATGTTATGCAGCAGTAGATAATTAGTATAGATTTTGGAGTTGATTTGGTGGGAGGCAACAACCATACATGTTGTTAGTGATCTGTTGCCTCACTCTGTTGATGTAAAGCAGCAGCTGAGTTTTCAATTACTTTCCCCTCCCTCTGGATATTCCTTCAGTTTTTCTGGGTTCCTGGCCCAGTATGTGTGCTTTCAGCTCTGGGGATGAATGGTCCTGGTTTATGCAAAATGTGCTTGTGCTTGTCACCAAGGTCAGAAGCAACAAGAATGGGCACAAGTGTCATTCTTACCTCATGGGATCCCAGCTGGTGCTCTCAAATTCCTGGACAACTTGTGAGCTTCTCTTTCTGACTGCCTGCTTATGGACTTTTGGGCTCCAGCATTATATATAGAGACAAACTTGCAGAAACTGTGTAACCAGATCCCAAAATTGTATAATCTAATCCCCTGTAAAATATATGTTTATTACATATATTAATATATTAATAAATGTTTATATATTATATAATAATATATATGTATATTCTAGGTTATATAATAATACATATCATGCAGCTTGACTTCCTAATGTCTCTACTCCACTGGTGGAACACTGACTCTGACTGAGACACCTGATAATTGATGATTCAGTGCTAAACATTTTGCATCTTACACTTGGGTGATGGATTTTGTTGTATTCCTTTAAATAGTGTTGAATTTTTACCTGGAATGGATTAAGTTATTTAGATCAGTTGAATCCTTTCAAGGCTTGCTTTAATATTTGTTAGAATGAATACAGAGCAGCTATGACTTTGGACATAATTAAGACCCATTATTAATTCGATATCCATGCACATTCTCTGGGTTAGGAGGTCTTTCTGTTGTAGCTGATGAGAAGATAAGTTCTTCTCAACCCTGTGTGAGCTCCTGGAATTGATAAGCCTACTACTTCAAATGATTCTCTCCATGTGTTTATGTAATTTCCTTTTGTGTATGCTCACATCAGTACTCAGCTAAAACTTGAGCAGGCCTTTCTGTGTAGCTCCCTTTTTTCTAGTATTCTTCCCCTCCCAAATTATAGCTGTACTAATCTACATGAATTCTGGTACTTATTCATTGACAGAATGAGATTTCTGGATTCCGTCTACATTTGCCTGCATGCACGAGGCTCACCCCTGCTGTTTCTCTTGACTCAGAGATCACAGACTTCTCTTATCTGTTGTCACACATGTGAAAATCATTATTTCATGCATTCTGTTCACTTTTCTAGTGAAACGTCAGACAATCCAATTCCTGTTACTCCATCACAGTTGGAAGCAAAAGTCTTACCACTGAATCTGTTATGCGTTTCCTCTTTTCTTTTCCTCTTATGTACCACCATTTATTATTACAGGTAATTAACTCCTTGTGATGATAATTGTGCTGCCTAACCTATTCATATTTACAGAAGATAGGGTAAACAGATAAAGACTCCTCATAATTTTCTTTTTTGTCCAGTGTGAAATCCTGAAATAGAAAGCACTTCCTATGACTGTCTACATATTTGTAATTGACTGTCACAAACTGACATAAGCCAGTTTTTCATTAGGTAAATGACAGATTCTTTTGGTAAATAAAGCTTTTGATGATTGGATGCAGGTGGGGTCTGAAGGTACTTATCTCTGAATGCTGCTAGTTGGTTGTGCATCACAATGACAGGAAGTGCATATTTTGCAATTCTGCCAAGAGAGCAGGGAAATACAGTTTTGCACCTTGTCTGCAATTCAAGATGATCTCTCTCTTCCTTTCTTTGACCTCAGAATCACAGAGTTAGCACCTCAAATGATATGACAATGTTTGTATACTAGGGACAGCATTGTAGTTGAACTGGATGACATACTCTTCTTTGAAGTCGAGACATTAGGGACCAATCCGGTCTGGACACAAGAGCTGAAATAATAGAATGTTTGGTTTCAGTTACATTATGACTAATTTAAATCACACTAATTTCACCAACCAGAAGCTACTTTTATCATTTTTCATGATAAATTTATGCAAGACTATACTGTTAATACAAATTTGAGTCAAATTGTTTACTCGAATACACAGCTTTTAAGTACTCATACTGAGTGGTTTGCAAATAAATCACCATCATTAAAATATATCATTGCCCTATCACAAAGTAAAAAAATATAGTGATATTCTGGGGTGCCCAGCAGACTGAGTTGGTGGACCATGCAACTCTTGATCTCGGGGTTGTGAGTTCAAGCCCCACTATGTATGTAAAGTTTACTTTAAAAAAATTTTTTTAAGAAAAATATTAGTGATATTTTTACATTACATGAATTTTATCACTCAAAATATTTTTTCAGTAAAATTATTTACTGAACTGAAATGTATGGATTTGGCATTCTGACTTATTTTCTTTCTCTGTGATTTTTCAAAAATTAAAAAATTAGCTGTGCATGTTCCTTCTTGGAATGATTTATGTAAGTATATTTTTGCTAAATTTTATTTATTTTTATTTTACTTATATTTGGGAATTAAGATTTTGTAATTTGTATTTACTTTGCTGTCCTATCCTGGGAATTAATGATGAACTGTGTTGTTTGCTAAACAAGAGTGATTTTCTCTGATACAAATATTTTATATTTCTCTGGTATAAATCTCATCCTATTAAAAAACAAAAAAATGAAATTACTGGATTTGCATTGCCTTTGCAGAACCTCTACATGTAAGACATATGCATATCATACAGTTTAAGCAGTGGACCTTAGAAGATATAAATGGGATTCTGGGAATATTTTTTCTCCTAAATTAAAGAAATACTGAAGTGAAGAAATGTACTTACTTTAAAATTAATATCTTTATCATAAACCCAATTATGTAGAATTTTATGAATGCTTAAATACAATTACTGCATGCGTTTTCAAAAGATTGTACATCTTTTTTTTTTTTAATTCTCCAGTCTTGCTTTTTTTATCCTCTTCAGGCCCTATCACTGAGTTAATATCAATTAGGATTCCTTTAAAAAAATAAAATAAAAGAACAACTGTCAGTGACATAAAAGCAGAGAATTATTATAGGGATTGGACCTCTTACAATTGTGGGAGCTGGTGAAGAAGCCCATGAATGACTATTGCCTCTGTTTGGTCTTATGAAGTCACCGGAGGTCAGCAAGGTTGTCACTCAGGAAGTAAAGCTGGATATGAAGTGATGGAGAGCATGGAGAAAGGTGAAGCTATGAGAAAAAGCTGGAAGACTTGTTGACAACCTGGAGCCCATGTCTGACCTCATCATATCCAACCTCAGTAGTACAGATAATCATCTAGAAGAGCTGTCCTCCTTCACCACAGAGCAGCAAATGTGCTTGGCTACAGACTTGGAAAGAAAAATTGGAGTATATCAAATGGTTTTAATCTTAAATGTGCTAGAAAGCAAATCAGCCTTTGCCCCGTAATGTGATACCAGCCATGCTGTCTTTTCCTGAGCAGTTACTCTGAGGTACAATCTCTCCCCTCTCCTTTGTGTTCCCTTGCACTTTTTCAGCCTTGAAGACAGAGAAGACTTTGTTCATCCACTCAGAAACTCCACTTTGGAGGTCCTGAAGACCTGACATTTACATGTGTCTGATATTAGCTTTCCCCATTGTACTCTTGAGGGAAGTCTAAAATGCCAAGTTTCTAAAAGAATTTTCTATTATTTTTTGTCATTCATCACAATGATATTCTTAACCAGAAACTTGCACAGACTACATAAGAAGTGCTATAGGTTGAATGTTTATTTCCCCCCAAAATTCATATGTTGAAATCTTAACCGCCAATGTGATGGTATTAGGAGGTGGAATCCTGATTTCCTGTATTATTTCTACCCTGGCCTATCCTTTGCAAAATTCTAATTTGTTCCAACTTTAGAGGGGTGATTGACAGATGAACACTGTATGTATTTAAGGTGTAAAAAAAAATTGTCGCGCCTCTTCCTCTCTCCTCTCCTCTTTAGTTCTCCATTTCATGTAGGTTGGTTCACTTGAAGCTGTTCCACAGGTCTCTGAGTCTCTGTGGATCTTTTCCCATTCTTTTTTCTCTAAAGCTTGGAAACTGCTTTGGCAGTAAGCTGAGGCACATGTGAGGTTCACTTCTTTTGTTCTTTTTCCTTCCAGAATTCACTACCCTTTTCCAATGACAGAAAACTATCATTTCATCATTTCACATATGTCATTTCATTTTCTATATGTGGATAGTGAGAGGATAGTTTTTATAGCAGTTAATAATACTTAGGCCCATTTTTTTATTATGTGAATATTCTATATTTATATCCCTGTTTATGCATTCCAAAACAAGGTAACTACATTATTTCAACTATGAATAAAAAACTATATGTTAGGTTCTAGCGGTTCCTAGAAATTTGGAAAAGAACATCTGCATTTAAAACAAATACATAATGTAACATTCATAGAAATAAGGATTTTATATGTAATTTTAGTGAATTTTTAACTTCCTTATGGAAAATTAAAGGTATGAATATTATAAAAAGGCAAAATTGGTACCTGTGCAATAGGCCAATTCAAATTTCATTTTAGCACTTCAAATGTAAAATACACATAAAGAATAACTGGTGCAGATAATATGGTTTTTTTCTAATGATTTGTGATCCTGTGGCTTCATTGATTTTCCTACCATCCGATGTTAACTACTCACTAACATAACCCACCTACCATAATAATGTTGGTAATAATTATATCCCACTGGCTTCTCTTATAATGCTTTCATATAGCTAGTATTTTATTGTTATTTCTTGCTGAGTTCTTTCTAACACTTTAAATTCCCCACTGCCTTTATTTAAAGTTACTGAAGCATATAAACAAAAATACGCTTTCTTTGAAAAATAGCTTTTTGAGGCTAGTAGAAATTCCAAATGTCTCACTCATTTTTTGGAAGAAAACTTAAAGTAACTCAATATTATTAGCAAAAATCTAACAAAAGACTTGTTCATAGTTTGAAGGACTTACATTGTGGGTAAAATATTGTTATCTGGAGCACAATAGAATAGCTTAGGATATTTGCACAACAATAAAACAATTACTGAATTTAAATCTAACTTTGGTGATTTATATACTTATATTCTTCTTAAAACAAAATATTGTCTGTAAGGAAGCACAAATCACAAAAGGCCTTAAGTCCTTTTGAAGATATTCCTTTGAAAACAAAGGATAACTTACAGTAGAATTATATTTAAGAACCAGAGAACTTTGTTCTTAAGAGATATTTGGTGATATTACTAGAACATTAGCAGACATATATAATAATTACATTTATCCCTAAAATGTGATATTTGAACAATAGTAATATTTAAGTATTCTACTTTTTATAACAGTTTCATTGAGATATAATTCACAGAACATAGCTTGCCTTTTTAAAGTATACAGTTCTGTGTTCTTTAGTATAATCACAAAGTTGTGCATCATCACCACCATCTAAATTTAGAATAATCACCCCAAAGAGAAATCCCATACCCATTAGCAGTCACCCTTCATGTCCTCCTCCCCCATTGCCACTGGAAATGATTCATCTTTCTATGGATTTTCCTATTTTGGTCGTTTCATACAAATGGAATCATACAGTATGGTCTATTGTGTCTGGACTCTTACTTCCAATCCATCCCAGTATCACAGAACTACCTCCAAAGTACTCCTCCAGTATATTCATGTGTCTCTAAATACTACTATTGGAAATCTATTTCAAGCCATCACAATTTGTTATATAATTTGCTATATCCATCTACTATATTTATATTATCTTTGTTTATAGTCAGTCTGAAATACTTCTCAGTAAGCTCAGTGAGAGAGAGTAGGGGAAGGAGAGAAAGAGAAGAAACAGAGAGAAAATGAATGTTTGTTTTGTTTTTTAATTTACCTTCATCGGGAGTTACATTGACCTACTCATTAGAGGTGATAAAAACATGTTTTGAATACGTATATGAGTGAATGAATGAATGAATGGTTGCATGCATGACTGGAGGGATATAACTAGGCTTGCTGTCCTGTAGTCTGTTCCCATAGTGATTTTTTTCAATACCATTGACTATATTCTGTATGCATAAGTGACTTTTCTAAATGTAAATCTAGCCATGTCACTCTCAGGCTTAAAATCATTTACTCCATGGCCTTAAGTATGAAGTTCATATGATATGGGTTTTAAGAACATCTGCTGCATCAGTTTTACCAGGCTTCCACATAACCAGTATTTAGCTTACACTCAATCCTTACATTTTTGTCCTTCTCTGAAAACACCATTTTACTGATCTCTCTGCCTTTATGTAGAATACTCCTAGAGCACTTTAGACATTCACCTCCTAAAGGAAGTTGAACACATTGCTTACCTCTATCACAAAGTGAAGCTCCTGAGTTCAATTATGATTTTTGGTTCAGTATTGTCTGACTCGGCTTCCCTTTAGGTGACCCTTTCCAGGTAACAATAGAAGCTTTGTATCCACAGGGTCTTTTAGACTCTCCCGCACTAAATAGACAAGTAATATATACTACTGAATTAAAAAAAAAAATTAATGAGCTAGGACACACACAAAAATTGTGCTGGTGTATTGTGGCATTTGCACAAGGGTTAGTTTGGCCTAGATATCATTAAATTAAAGGCCCTTCTCTTCCCTCCCCTTCTCTCCCCTTCTCTTCCCTTCCCTTCTTCTTCAGGTATCTAGGCAATTGAATTTTAGACTCAGAGTAAGAGAGCTAATGAATGAGACCTGGGGAAGTTGGGAATTGATTTTCTGCCTTGATATATATTGACAAATAAAAATTATAGGAATTTCCAACAAAGTTTGGGGAAAACATGGCTACAAAGTTTTCTAAGAAATTGGTACTCATTTTGTAATATGCATATCTTACTCAAAAAGCAATACTGGAAATTTGAGATGCATATTCAAACTTAGTATCCCTATTTTGTGTCATGGAAGTTGAGGCTCTGAGATGTTAATTGTTCGATTTCATATAGATGAAAGGAGAAAATATCAGAGTGGCCAAATTCTTCTATATTCTTTTAGGCCCAGAATAATGGGACAGCCACTATCTTGAATTTTGATGGTCTCTATAACACAAAGAAAAGTGAGATGTCTGGAGACTCTTACACCAACAAGTAAAAGTGTTCCCTGGGAATAATTCTTGTTACTTCCATTAACAACTCATTGACTGGAATAAACACATGACCATGTTTAGAAGTGTGTATGTTTATAATTGTTATGCTTTCCTGAAGATTTGGCTCTTTTATCATGGTAAAATCTCCTTCATCTTTCCTAGTAACAATTCTTTCATAAATTTTATGTTATCAGTAAAGTCTAATATTAATATAGTCATGCCAGCCCTCTTTTGATTACTATTTGCATGGTATATCTTTGTCCTTCTTATTAGTCTCAATCTGTGTGTCTTTGTATATAAAGTTTGTCTCTGGAAGACATCATAGTTGTATAATGGGTTTTTCTTTAATCATTCTGCCAATCTCCAGCCTATACTTGGAGTGTTTACTCTGTTTACACTTAATTACTAAAAAAGCAGTTTCATGTCATATATTTGCTATGTGTTTTCTACATGCTATCATCAGTTTTATTCCTCTATTTTTCCAAAAGTAACTTCTTTTGTGTTAGGTAGATGTTTAATAGTATATCTGTGTGATAAAGAATTACCTTTATTCAAAGAGCGATTTGGCCTTTGCCCTATTCCTGGGACATAATATATAAGCATATTTTGCCTGATGAGCTTCTTTGGTTGTATGAGGTCTTTGAGCCACAGCAGATAGTAACAATGCGATTTATTGTATTTTGGGTCATAAAGTATATGTGTGATCTCTGGAGGGGCTGAAGGGTAAGAGGGACTAGATGGTAAGATCAGCAACACATATGGTCAGCCATAGCTACATTAGAATGCACCAATAAAAACTCTGGGCACCTAGACTCCAGTGATCTTCCCTGGGTAACAATGATCAATGCATATTGACACACACTGTTACCAGGAGGAGTCAACACTCTCCATTACTCTACAGGGAGAGGACAACTGGAAGTTCCACATTTGTAACTGCCCTGGACTCTGCCCAATGTTCTCTTTCATTGGCTTTTTTTTTTTAATTTGTGTCCAAGTCAGTTAGCTTATAGTGCAACAATGATTTCAGTAGTAGATTTCTTAATGCCCCTGACCCACTTAGCCCATCCCCCCTCCCACAACCCCTCCAGTAACCCTCTGTTCACCATATTTAAGAGTCTCTTATGTTTTGTCCCCCTCCCTGTCTTTATATTATTTTTGCTTCCCTTCTCTTATGTTCAATCTGTTTTGTATCTTAAAGTCCTCATATGAGTGAAGTCATATCATATTTGTCTTTGTCTGACTAATTTTGTTTAGCATAATACCCTCTAGTTCCATCCACATAGTTGCAAATGGCAAGATTTCATTCTTTTTGATTCTTTTTGAATTCTTTTTGATTCTTTTTGATTCTTTTGATTACCAAGTAATACTCCATTGTGTATATATATATCCATCTTCTTTATCCATTCATCCATCAGTGGATATCTGGGCTCTTTCCATACTTTGACTATTGTTGATAGTGCTGCTATAAACATTGTGGTGCATGTGCTGCTTCGAAACAGCACACCTGTATACCTTGGATAAATACCTAGTAGTGCAATTGCTGGGTCATAGGGTAGTTCTATTTTTAATTTTTTGAGAAACCTCCATACTGTTTTCCAGAGTGGCTTCACCAGCTTGCATTCCCACCAGCAGTGCAAAAGAGATCCTCTTTCTCTGCATCCACACCAACATCTGTTGTTGCCTCAGTTGTTAATGTTAGCCATTCTGACAGGTATGTTAGCCATTAATTGTGGTTTTGATTTGTATTTCTCTGATGGTGAGTGATGTTGAGCATTTTTTCATGTGTCAGTTGGCCATATGGATGTTTTCATTGGAGAAGTGTCTATTTGTGTCTTTCGCCCATTTCTTTACTAGATTATTTGTTTTTTGGGTGTTGTGTTTGATAAATTCTTCATAGATTTTGGATATTAACCCTTTATCTGATATGTTGTTTGTAAATATCTTCTCCCATTCCGTCAGTTGCCTTTTAGTTTTGCTGGTTGTTGCCTTCACTGTGCAGAAGATTTTATTTTGATAAGGTCCCAATAGTTCATTTTTGTTTTTGTTTCCCTTTCCTCTGGAGACATGTTGAGTAAGAAGTTGCTGCAGCCAAGGTCAAAGAGGTTTTTGCCTGCTTTCTCCTTGAGGATTTGGATGGCTTTCTGTCTTACTTTTAGGTCTTTTGAGTTTATATTTGAGTTTATATTTGTGTATGATGTAAGAAAGTGGTCCAGGTTCATTTTTCTGCATGTTGCTGTCTAGTTTTCCCAGCATCACTTGCTGAAGAAACTGCTTTTATTCCATTGATATTCTTTCCTGCTTTGTCAAAGATAGTTGACCATATGCTTGTGGGTCCATTTCTGGGTTCTCTGTTCTGTTCCATTGATCTGAATGTCTGTTTTTGTGCCAGTACCATACTGTCTTGATGATTACAGATTTGTAATACAGCTTGAAGTCCG
Organism: Puma concolor; assembly: GCF_028749965.1. Lineage (NCBI taxonomy): Eukaryota > Metazoa > Chordata > Mammalia > Carnivora > Felidae > Puma > Puma concolor. The sequence goes on along the minus strand of NC_141668.1, from coordinate 26,861,237 downwards.
TCCTTGGTTAATTTTAATCGATATCCATTCATTATAACAAACTGTAACCATGAGTATAATAGCATCAGTGAGTTCTGTGAGTCCTTCTAGTTTAATGATGGACTGACTCTGAGAGTAGTCTTGTGAATCCCTGAATTTGCAATTGATGTCAGAGTGAGGCTGGTCTTGTGGACTGCTTTCTGACTTTACAATACCATTTAAAATTTTTGTTGTTTTCCTCTTAACTTAAAGCAATCTAGTTTGAATTAATGTCAACTTACTTTCAATAGTATAAACTGTTTTGCTGTAATATAGCTCTGCTCCACCCTTTTATGCTATTATTGTCATGCAACTTACATCTTTATACATTATAAAGCCATTAACTCAGTTTTATATTTATAGCTTTATATAATTGTCTTTATATCAGAGGAAAAGTGAATTACAAACAAAATGTTCATACTCTTTTTAATAACTACTTGTGTAGTTACCTTCACCAATGCTCTTTTGGTATAGATTTGAATTATGGTTTACTGTTCTTTTTAAAATTTTTTTTTAAAAAATTTATTTATTTGAGAGAGAGAACATGAATGGACGAGGGGAAGAGAGAGGCAGATAAAAGGAGTGAGAAAATCTAAAGCAGGCTCCACGTTCAGCATGGAGCACATTGTGAAGCTTGATCTCACAACTATGAGATCATGACTTGAACTGAAATCAAGAGTTGGATGCTTAACTGACTAAGCCACACAGGTGCCCCCCCCTTTTTTTAAATTCATACTAAGGGACTCTCTTTATTACCTATTATAGAAAATTTCTGGTAGTGACAGTTTCTCTCATTTATTGTTGAACTGTAAATAGTTTAATTTCTCCTTCACATTTGAAAAATCGTATTGCCACATATAGAATTCTTGGTTTACAGTCTGGTTTACAGTCTTCAACACTTTCACTATGCCATCCAACTACTTTAGGTCTCCATAAGTTCTGAAAAAAGTTCAACTGTTAATCTTATTAAAGATCCCTTATACATAACAAGTCACTTTCTCCTGCTTCTTTGGAGATTCTCTGTCTACAGTTTTTGGCAGTTCAACTCTGATGTGATTAGGTATATAATTCTTTGAGTTTATCCCAGTTGGAGTCTGTTAAGATTTGTGAATTTGCAGATTAATTATATTCACTAAATTTGAAACTTTCTTGGCTATAATTTTTTCAAATAAATTTTCTGCTTCTTTCTCTTCTCTCTTTTGAGACTCTCATTGTACATGTTGGCATGCATGATGGTGTCCCTTACATTTCTGACATTCTATTTGCCTTTATCTTTTTTTTACTTTTGTGTTCAACTGGATAATTTCAATTTATCTTCATGTTAGCTGATTCTTTCTACTGCCAATTCAAATCTGCTGATGAGTTCCTCTGACGAATCCTTCATTTCAGTTATTATACATTCAACTCCAAAAATTCTATATTATTCTTTCTTTTAGTTTTATATCTTTATTGCTATTTGTTACTTGTTGAGAAACTCTTCTACTCTTTTAACTTTCTAGATATGTTTTCTTGTTATTTGTACATATTATTAGTAGTTCATTTAAAATCTATCTTTAATGGTGCCTAGGTGGCTCATTTGATTAAGCATCTGACTCTTGATTTCAGCTCAGGTCATGATCTCACAGTTGGTGGGATTGAGCCCTGCATTGGGCTCTGTGCTGACAGTGCAGAGCCTGGATGGTCTTCTCTCTCTCTGTGTCTTTCTCCCTCTCCCCCATTCATATTTTCTCTCTCTCTTTCTTTCTCTCTCTCTCAAAATAATTAAATAAACATTAAAAAAGCAAATAAAAATAAACTCTTTCTTTAATAAGTTCTACATCTAGACTTCCACAGAAACTGTTTTCTTTTTTCTTTTCTTTTTCTTTTTTTTTTTTTTTTTTGATTGTGTGTAGGTCATAATTTCCTGTTTCCTTACGTGCCTCATGATTTTTTGTTGAAAACTGGACATTTTATTTTTTTTTAATTTTTTTTTTCAACGTTTTTATTTATTTTTGGGACAGAGAGAGACAGAGCATGAACGGGGGAGGGGCAGAGAGAGAGGGAGACACAGAATCGGAAACAGGCTCTAGGCTCTGAGCCATCAGCCCAGAGCCCGACGCGGGGCTTGAACTCACGGACCGTGAGATCGTGACCTGGCTGAAGTCGGACGCTTAACCGACTGCGCCACCCAGGCGCCCCGAAAACTGGACATTTTAAATAATAAAATATGGTATCCCTGGAAATCAGATTTTACTTAATTTGTTTGGGTTTGTAGTTGTTGCTAGTTGTTGTCATTATAGTGGTTGTTGATGATTATTCTTTGTTTAGCACTTTTCCTGGACTAATTCTTTATAGCTTGTATCCTTTGTCAAGTGTAGCCACTAAAGTCTCTGCTTCATTAACTCCATGGTCAGATGATTAGACAGAGATATCCTTAAATACTTTGAACCAGTCTTTGCCTGAGGACTCTGATGCTGTGGGGAGTGATTTTAATGCTGCATTCAGAAGTTTGTAATTCTAACTTAGACTTCACTTAACTCTTGCACAGCCCCTGAAGTCAGCCACGGGTGAGAATTTAGACCTTCTCAAGTCTTTGCTGTACACGGTATTGCACCCATCTGTGACCTTTCTATCCCTAAGAATGCATCAGATCTTTGCCAAGATATCCATGTAAATCCCTTCCTCAGTTAGACGTTTTAAGACTTTGGTCAGACTTTTGTTATCCTCAACTTAAAACACCATGTCCATCAGCAGTGATGTTAAATCACTGCTGCTAATTGTTATCAATAAATGTCGTAAAGATGGGCTGTTCACAGGGTCATTTCTGAATCAGATGAAGTAAAAACAAATTCTGGTAATGAAACTTGTTAAGAAACTTCCAGACACATCATAGTGACCATTCTGTCCAAACCACTTTGTTATTTGTGGTGACTGCTAGGTTTCTGATTTTTCATAGCTGCCTTCCTTGTAAGGCTATTGGTTTTAAGGCTACCACAGAGATAAGAAGAAAAGTATGAGAATAGGATAAGTGAAAACATCACAAAGCTCATTTTTCTTACCAAGATCAACCATTTTTCTGGAATAAACTCTCCTTGGAGTGTTATAAGCTTTTGGTTTATTTCCAAAGTTCTGAAAAATGTTGATTTTGACAACGGTTGCCAGTGTTATTGTATTTATGGAGGGATGCACTTTCAGAGGGCCTATCTCCATCATTCTGAGAGTGCTTTCCTCCAGAGCAAACTATTTTTAATTGAATAATTTTGCATATAAAACAATTTTTTTTTAATTTTTTTTTCAACTTTTATTTATTTTTGGGACAGAGAGAGACAGAGCATGAACGGGGGAGGGGCAGAGAGAGAGGGAGACACAGAATCGGAAACAGGCTCCAGGCTCTGAGCCATCAGCCCAGAGCCCGACGCGGGGCTCGAACTCCCGGACCGCGAGATCGTGACCTGGCTGAAGTCGGACGCTTAACCGACTGCGCCACCCAGGCGCCCCGCATATAAAACAATTTGATCCACATATGAAACATGAGATTTACGTCAAATACTATGATGCAGAGTAGGAAAAATTAAAACAGGAAAAACAAGAGAACAGTCAGAATCTGATGACTCATTTTAATGTTTATCACCAATTTCAAAATGAATGAGTAAAGGAATGTGTGTGTGTGTGTGTGTGTGTGTGATTGTGTGTGTGTGTGTGTATTTGATTCACCAGGCTTTGGACCTGACTGTGTGAAACATGTTCTGAAGAAAAGTAAAATTAATATCTTCTATGATTTCATTATCCTGAACGTTTCAGAGGTTAATGAGATATGTTTTATAAGAAACCATTTTGGTCATATTTATATTGACCCATATAATATCTGCTAGTCTAATGGAAACACACAACACAGGTTGTCCTGTAGTTTACCAACAGCTAGCAAGGCAGTAGAATTTCAATTAGTCAGTGACAGTCAATTGCAACCCCAGAGGAATGAAATCAGATAATGTGCAGGATGATATCTGAAAAGTTTAATTATGAACACCATTCATTTATTTGGTTGCGGTGTTATTAGTGTAGATGCTGCTTGTTGGTGAATTCTGGACATCTTCTTTTCTTCCCCTGGATATTTTAGTGACCTTGCAACTCAGATTGTGATTTAAACAGCCCAGGATTCTGTTGGAAGTGAGAGAGAAAAAAAAGAACAATAGGCAAAAACTGTCTTATGCCAGCAATTTTGAGGCTCTTCAGGGAAAGAAGTCCCCTTTCATTTCCTACACAATAGCTGTGACTTTCATTTGATCACAAGTGGTATTTAATTCATCTGGTGGTTCCTGCTCTAATCCAATCTTGACTAAACTACCAAATTTATAAGGTGAGGTGGAAGGGGTTAGGGGGAAGCAAAACACCTGAGATCGCTATAATTTATGAATGTTTAATTTGAGAAGTCTCAAAGAGGAATTTATTTTTCTTTTTCTCAAAGGAGAGGCATAGTTAATTATGGTGACTTTGATGTTTTTAAAAATAATGTGTGCTTTGCCTACATTTGATGCTATGTGCTAAATGAAGATAAATGCTACAGCTATGTATAATTATATTATGTTCTCTCTACTTGCCCCAAGTAGTTTTGATGAATTTACATTTATCATTATATTACCTTAAGATAGAAATACATATGTGAAAATGTAACCAAATAATTTAGATTTATAGAGATTGATTTTCAGTGGCTCTGCTTTGAGAATCCTAATATTTCTTTCATGTCTAAATTAAATCAGACACATTTTAGGAATGCCATGTTTGCCAGCAGTGGTGGTGATAAAATTCTCAAAGTGGAAATCCAAAGCTCTTTATTTCAAAATAGGTTGTTTTATCTAATTAAAAGTAAAATGATGTTGAAATAAGTAGCATAAGACACCTGCCGGTAACAACATTTGGGAGTTTTAGCTAGCTCTACCTATATTATCATTTACCAGTTACGAGGTTGTTGCCCATGGTTTCTTCAGATCTTTTACTTGAACTTGTGATGTGACCATGTTGAACTTAAAAATATTGACCTTGCATAATAGCTTTGAAGAATAACTAACATTATTAAATGCATTACTGAAATTAACTTAGAAAATAACTAATTTTAACAAAAACCTGTAAAGCTGACTCCTTCTTCTAAGATCCATTTAATGATATATCTTATAATTTTTTTACAGTTACTAAATAACTGAAGTTACTAAGTAACGAAGTGTGCTTTATTCATTACCTTGCTTGTGTAGTGTATAAGGGTACATTTACATTCTTATATGCATATATGTATTGTTAAATTTGGCATTACTTAAGTAATTTCCCAGACATTCTATGATGATTTTTAGAGTTATGTTTATTTCTTTACTTTAATTAGTAAATAAATTAGACACATGTTTAAGAAAGTCTACAATTATTTAGTTAAAATTACCTTATAATTGAGTAGTTTAATAAGAAATTGTTAGTTCCAAACAACCATAATTAAATTTGATTTTATATATGTACATATATAATCTCAATATATATTCCTCTAAATTATCCACACATAAATTTTAGAGATTATCAAATTCCTGAAAAATTATTTAAACTTATGACAATAAATTTTGCATACGGGATTTATGATCTAAAAAAAAAATAAACATTTACAAATATTTTTCTTTTTCTGCCAGTGGATATGCTACCTAAGTCACTTTTGTAGCGTGATACAACTTTAAAGTTTCTCTATTTGTTTAAGTAACAATGAATATAATAGACATTTCTAACATTGTGTTGTACAGCAAATTTTATTTGCACCGTTAAGATACTTGATTAGGTATTATATCATACAAAGTTCTCTAGAGAAACAGGATCAATAGGATATTAGTGTGTGTGTATATTCATAACATATATATGCTATGCATATCTATCTATTCAAAACATATTGATATATAGGTATGTTTTGATTGATAGAATATATATTACACACTTTTGAAAAAAAATTTTTAATGTTTATTTTTGACAGAGAGAGAGCATGAGTGGGGGAGGGGCAGAGAGAGAGGGAGACACAGAATCAGAAGCAGGCTCCAGGTTCCGAGCTGTCAGCACAGAGCCCGATGCGGGTCTCAAACTCACCGACCCCGAGATCATGACCTGAGCCGCAGTCGGACGCTTAACCGACTGAGCCACCCAGGCGTCCCTATATTATAGACTTTTTTTAAATGTTTATTTATTTTTGAGAGAGAGAGAGACAGAAAGACAGAGCACGAGTGGGGGAGGAGCAGATAGAGAGGGAGACACAGAATCCTAAACAGGCTCTAGGCTCTGAGCTGTCAGGACAGAGCCCAATGCGGGGCTCGAACTCACAAACCATGAGATCATGACCTGAGCTGAAGCCGGACGCTCAACCGACTGAGCCACCCAGGCACCCCTATTATAGACTTTTTTATATGTGTGTTTTAGTATAAGTCATCCTATACATATCTATTCATCTTCTACAGATCCAAATATGGTTATAAATATAGATTGATTTTAAGGAATTGCCTGCATAGTGGTAGCTGACGAGTCTCAAATTTATAGGTCAGGTTAGTAGCCTAGAAATTCAGGTAGGAATTGATGTTGCAGTCTTGTGGCAAAATTTCTTTCCTCCTGAAAATTTCAGATTTTGCTCTTGAGACTTTTAACTGGTTGGATGAGGACCACCTGTATTACTGAGGGTAATATTCTTTACTCAAAATCAACTGATATCATTAGCACACAACCCATGTTAACCACATCAACAAACAACCTTCACTGTAATGCCTGTATTAGTGCCTGATTACATTACTGGATATTATTACAGTATGACCAAGTTGACACATAAAGCTAACTACCACAGGTACATATCTGTGAATGTAGCTAATCAAGGTCTAATTGCTTAGGTATATATATTTTTTTTCAATCTCGCTAAATTACACCTATTAGGTGCTACGTATTCTCTGCAATAAAAGCCACTAAGTGCACAGAAGAAAACACTAGTAGTTAATGAGTGGATACCTGCTTTTTCAGATATCAGAATTTCATATAAAGCATAATATCAAAAGTTTTGAATCAGGAGTTCAAAAGTCAGTTCTGCCACTTAGTAGTGTAGCTTTGAACAATTTGTGTAATCTCTCTCTGATTTCAATAAGCTTCAGCTGAAAGATAGAGTTAAGAATACGTATGACACATAATATGTCTGGCACATAGTATGTCGAGCACATCATTAGCACTCCCTAGAAAATGAGTTCTATATGGGAAGATATTTTGGTTTTTCAGTTGTATTTAAGATCAACAAAAAGATGTTTTTTGTTATTTATAATTCATAATCTTTCTATTACTCAACCATCACCCCCCCCACACACACACACACACACTGTCTTTTCTAAGTGGTGTGGATTTTAAATAATTGGAACATTTTGTTTCCTGAACACAAACTTATTCTTGGTATAAAGAACTTTCACATTTTTAGAGGAAATTAACTGCTGGTTTTGAAAGAGCCAGAACTAAATAAATTTACATGCAAAACAAAAGACCAAGAATAAAGTGTTTGAGGAGGCTGAAGGCTGGAGCCAAAAGGCTGGAGGCTGGGAAAGTTGAGAATCTGAAAGAAAAAGAATTAGATGCAAGCAATTTTAGTAAAGAGAAATATTTACTATGAATTGTTAAACATTATTACCCAATATTGCCCCTCCCTCTAAAACACATTTTCAGTAAAATTCACACTTTCCACTTTGTCCTCTGGAATATATTTTATTTATAAGGAATAAAGATACTTGTTGAATTCTTTCCCAGATTTGATGCCAGGTAATAATAATGGTCATAATAACAGCTGCTCCTGAAAAAGAGCCATACTCGGATTTTTATGAGAATCATTTAGTCCTGGGATGAGAAGAATAAGGGTAACCAATAAAAGAAAAGAGAATGTCTAAAAATAAACTTAAGATTATGTATACAGAAATAGTATATGTGATAGGAGGCATTCCAAATACGTGGAGGAAAGCTGGGTTTGTTCAATGCTGCCTGATGAAATGGTGAACTCTTTGGGGAGGATGAAGACATAACACCAGACAATTTCTACATAGGTTATAATTGTCAATAGTTCTGAGCCATAATTATTCCAGGAGATAATTCAAACACTAGAAAGGCAGGAATTTTTTTTTTTTATGTCATGTTTATCGATGTTCCTCCTCATTCCTGAAAAAACATCAGGCACATGTTTGGTATTTAGCAAATATATATTAAATGAATGAAAAACACTGTTACAAACATCTTAAAGCATAATTGTTTTAGTTTGTCAGATTCTTTATCCTAAAATAGATTCTACTGCATTAATTCTTTCTAATAGTTCCAGGTATAAAATAAGTGGCCATTGACTAAAACCATTTCAATAGTTAGAGCCCACCTATTTACCTAGAAATAATACTTCTTACTGTCATGATCAATACCTCTAAATAATCCTGAGTAAGCATATGCTCTTCAGTAAAACCTAAAGAAACAGTCCAAAATGTATGGACTGCCAAGGGAATTTTTTTGTTAACCTGTGGACAATCTAGACATTTAATTAATATCATACTCCTTTCCCGTAGAGCTAGTCTAACTGTTAGTGCAAACTTAATAAATGTCTTTAAAATAAAAAGATAGTTCAGAGTGGATGCAATCTTCCAGGGTGTATTTCATGGAGGTGGCAAATTGCAGGTCTCAAAGAAAATGAGACTGTCGTTGGCAGAGAGAAGAGAGTAGAGCTTTTCAACTCATGGCAGTGAAATGAGAAATGGATAATTAAGGATTGAGTTAAAGTTAGGACTTTGTGGCATCACTGGGGGCTTCAGTGGAGGAAGTAATGCTGAGCCCTCAAGGCCTGATATCACTTACCAGGAGCCTCAGGAACCCAGCTGACACTCAGGCCGCGGCAACAGCGGTTTGGCTGTTGCCACCGAGAGATGAAACAGTGTTTGGAGTGTGTTGGGAACCAGGGTGACCTCAACGCTTTGTGAGGGTTTCAGCAATGTGCTAAAAGAGTGCAGATTTACAAATGGATTAGCCTGATCAAGAAGTTCAAATGGAAAGAAATGAAAAATCGTCTCTCATGTCCAAGTTAATTTAGCATAAAAATATAATTGATAGTGAAAGTATGCAGTTAAAACCACCAGTTAAACCTCTCCTCCATCATTAATAGCTTCCCTGCTGCAGAACTGCAATCCAAGGGAGTGTTCTTACTTACATAGGAGTTCATTGAAATGGTAGTTTGGGGCTAAAGAATATTTGTGTGTCCTCTTTAAACTAGCTTTGGTGATGTTATTGTTTGCAAATTAATTAGATGAAAGTGACACTTCCTTCCTCTCTCCTCCCCACCAAAAAAACCATTGTGAGTTGGTTTGCTTGTCTCAGCGTATCTATACGAGAGCTTCTTGTTATTAGAATCATATGGAATGTCTGTCATTCATAAATAACTTATTTGATGTTTTTGTAAATTGTATATATTCACAATTATAAATATTATGAATTAACTTATGGAGAATTTTGAACCTTAAGATTTTTTAAATAATATACTATGAGTAACACATAAGACCAAAACAACTAAAAGTCTTCAGAGAATCATTTATGACAATGTTCCATACTGGCGAGAAGATCCTCTCCAACACACTAGAGCAAGAGAAATTGCTAGCACATTGCAACAAATAGGTCAAATAATGTCTATGTGATTTCATAAAAAATACACATATAGCTATTTGTATCATTTTAATATATCTAATATTCTAATATAAAATGCCACTTTAAAAATCACTAGAATCACAAGAACATACTGAATTTCAATTTGCATTATGTTTTAGAAATAATAGATTGCCATACCTCCTTTTTATCTTTCTCAGTTTTATATACATTTTTTTAATGTTTATTTATTTTTGACAGAGAGAGAGAGAGAGAGAGAGAGAGAGAGAGAGAGAGAGAGCATCAGCAGGGGAGGGGCAGAGAGAGAGGGAGACACAGAATCCGAAGCAGGCTCCAGGCTCTGAGCCATCAGCACAGAGCCCGACGCGGGGCTCGAACTCACAGACCGTGAGATCATGACCTGAGCCGAAGTCGGATGTTCAACCGACCGAGCCACCCAGGCACCCCTATATACATGTTTTTTGAACGAAATTTCTTTGGCTATTCCTTCAAGAAGCTATAATTAATCTTTCATGTTCTCTTGGTTCTGGAGACTATCATCCTCTATGAATTTATTTTGTTGTCTCCTACTCTCACTTAGTTTTCTGTTGATGAAACTGAACATTTCCCCCAGGGCAGCATGCTTACTAGTGATTTTATTTTCACTTTGTATTATCATACCAAATCCAGTATTTCAAAAGAACTGAGATAATTTGCAAAATCAAATACTTTTACTCCTAAGAAATTGTGTAGTATCCATAGAAGTTTTGTCAAGACCACACAGAAATTGTAATGTCTATTTTAATTTTTTGTTTTAATTATGAAAAAAATTCATGAATGTAAAAGAAGACATCATATATGGTAATTATAAATATTAACAAAGACACAAACACCCAGTTAACCCAACAGCAAGCTTAGGATAGAACATCTCTCTAGTATTTTGAAGATTTTAGGAGTCATTCTAGTATACTGTCAACCTCCCAGAGATGAATATCTCTAATTTGAACTTACTATCCAATACTTGTATATATCCCTATGATATAGTACTAGCTTTCTCTATGATTGAATTTTATATTCATGAACCCTACTATGTTTGGGTATGACGTTATGTTATATTAGTGTTTATCTTGCTATTTAACAAATTTATATTTTTTATGGAAAAGTTTTTCTGACAACTTTAGCATTGATCTAAATCAATGCTAGTGTTTGGAGAAAATCTTCTCATTAGTCCACACAAACATTTGCCAAAGTATATTTGGTGGCATGGGATGGTATCCCAAGTCTTTAGTCTAAGGACATCTTGAGTTTTACAGTTTTTAATTCTTTTGAGTTGTACTTTAGCTCTTTTCAAGTTATATATAAGAAAACAGTAAGTTTATTTAGAGGTAAACTGTAACCCACACTGAGGGGTAAAGGAAAGTAAGAGGTAGTGAGAAATATCTCGGCCCTAGTATGAATGAATCAGATGGGGATTCTACATTTTCTGTGATAAAATGAATTGGCTAAAATAAGTTAAATTCTGCGACTGTCAGCTATCTTAACATGAAAGTTTTTATGTTTTATTTTATTTATTAAGATAACTGATTTTATTACAGCATTGAATTTAATTTGAATTATTAGGCATTTTAATATTTATATATTAAAAATATATATATATATATTTAATGTTTATTCTTGAGATAGAGAAAGACAGCATGAGCAGGGGAGGGACAGAGAGAGAGGGAGACACAGAATCTGAAGCAGGCTCCAGGCTCCTAGCTGTCAGCACAGAGCCTGACACCGGGCTCCAACTCACAAATCGTGAGGTCATGACCTGAGCTGAAGTTGGATGCTTAACCACTGACTGAGCCATCCAGGCGCCCACTGTGTCTTAATATCTTTTGAGTGCTAGGTCCTACGGTAGGTACTGAGCAATCAAATATGAGCCTGAGCCAAAAAGTTAGAGAGTTTGTCATAAAATCTTGCGACCTAGTATTAGAGAAAGAAATTAATCAAGCAATTATGTAAATGATTTTATGTATATAAACTGTGATTGGGTTCTGAATAAAATCTGATTTGAGGTTGTGATGCAGAAATATAATGTGTATCACTGAAGATGGACATTGAGAGCAAAAAAACCATACTATCTTCTTCCACTGGTAACGTAAGGTATAGAAAAGTAAAGTTAGCCTTTGATTCTAATCAGGAGTTTTCTTAGCCATCAAAACTCAAACAAAAAATACCTCAAAATAGCCATCTAGTCTCAATTATTTCTTGGGATTTAAAACCCAAATTACAAGAATATTTATTATCTAATACATTCAAAAGAAAAAGAAAAAGAGAAAGAAAAAGAAAAAGAAGGCAGCTCTTAAGTCCTGGTCAGAAATAAAAGGAAATTAAAAAACAACAACAACCAACTTTGTTGTTGGTTGTTGTTGTTAATTATTATGTCACTCAACACCAAATTTTTATTTAGTCTTGCACTTCTTTTTTGAAAAAAAAAATGTTGTTTATCTTTGAGAGAGGCAGAATGTGAGTGGGTTAAGGGCAGAGAGAGGGGTAGACGCAGAGGCTGGAGCTGTGAGATCATGACCTGAGCGGAAGTCGGATGCTTAACCGACTGAGCCACCCAGGCTCCCCTAGTCTTGCGCTTCTAATAAACTTCCATTTAACAAATTTCTGTCTAACTACACATTATGTAGTGTGAAAAATCATGTAGGAACCTGTAATTTGGAGATAATGATGATAATGAATAAATTATGTTTAGTAGGACAATACTGATTGTAGACTTGCTAGATGCAATTTCTTTTTTTTTTTTTTTTTTCTTAACGTTTTATTTATTTTTGAGACAGGGAGAGACAGAGCATGAACGGGGGAGGGTCAGAGAGAGAGGGAGACACAGAATCTGAAACAGGCTCCAGGCTCTGAGCAGTCAGCACACAACCCCACGCAGGGCTCGAACTCACGGACAGTGAGATCGTGACCTGCGCCGAAGTCGGACGCTTAACCGACTGAGCCACCCAGGTGCCCCTCGATGCAATTTCTTAATATCAGCTGAAAGCTGGACTACAATATTTTCATAAACTGAAAACAGTTTACAGACTCCTCAGGCTATAATCAACGTTCTAGGAATTATCTTTTTGTCCCATTTTTCCATTATTTTCTTTTCTTTCTCCATGTTAGAGAAGATCCTATAAGCATTCAACTATTAAGCCATCTTTTTCAATTACCACAGAATGATTTATACATGTACTATTTCCTTTTTTGTATTAAATGAAATCAAAGAACCATGTTGTTCTCTTGCAGATTCTAATGATAATTGGTCAGATGACTTCAGTATCAGAATGTTACATTTCATCAACTTTCAGAAGGATAACTATAAGACTTTTTTTATTTTAGCATTCCACAGTCAATTCTCAATGTTCTCTATTCTAAAGCAGAAGTAAATTTAGAAAAACTCAAATGAAGACAACCAGGATTCAGGTTTCTGAGTATTTAAAAGTACACTTTTAAATGTATACTTCTGAATATATTAAACATCGATAACATGAAATATTATTTCTAGGATACGTCTGTCTGATTACACTGATGGTAGTCAGAACAAGAAAGATGTTTATGTATCTAATTCTTGCCCTGTAGATGAAAAAGAGAGTTTCTTTAAAGTATATGGGTTGATAATATTCTAGACATTTTAAAATAGTAACAATAACGGTAAACTAAAAAGGATAAGTGCAATCAAATGGTATTTCCTAATAGCTTTCTCCGATTAGCGGCAGAAGTGTTCTCTGGGTGATAAAAAGGAAAGTATATAAACAACGGTTGGCCTTACCTGCTGTAATAAATAGGTAGTCTCTACCCACAAAGTAAACAGAATGGACTGAAATTATACATACTAAAGGCAATACAAACCTGTAACTTGAATTAATATCTGTATGAAATACTGGAACCACCCGTATCAGTCACAACATAGGAAAATTTGTTTTAGTGTAAATCAATTCAAGAACCAGATGGTTCTGGGAATTCTGCATTTTTTTGAGTCAGGATTTAGTTGAGAAAAAATTTTTGTCAACTATCTACTATGTGAAAGATAACCAAACCAAGAACTGTAAAAAGAAAACCACAAAATTCAAATATTTTTCTACAAGCAGCCTATAATTTGGTATACATGAATAAATAAAATTTGGATTTGGGAGTTAAATATGGACAAGAAGATCAGAATACATGAATACAAATTTCCTGTTGTTCAAGATTTTATTCTATGAAGTCAGGTAAAGTGTTTTTATAATGCATTATATTTATTGTCAACATATTTCTTATTTCATAAGCATTAACTGCATGTTATTTGAAAATGAAAACATATAATTAGGGAACTAAAAGAAAAATGTTATCACTGTACTATTTAATGGTAAAAAACAAAAGTTAGAGTAAAAAATACTTCCATTTTTCATTAATAAAGATAATTGTGTATCATGAAACAGAAGTTCTGTTTAAGAGAGAACGAGCAGGAGTTCCTGGATGGCTCAGTTGGTTAAGCATTCGACTTCAGGTCAGGCCATGATCTGGCGGTTTGTGAGTTCAAACCACATCAGGCTCTGCTTCAGGTTCCTTTTCAGTCTTCCTCTCTCTGCCCCACCCCCTTCGCGTTCTCTCTCTGTCTCTCTCTCTCTTAAAAATAAACATTAATTTAAAAAAAAAGAGGAGCGCCTGGGTGGCGCAGTCGGTTGAGCGTCCGACTTCAGCCAGGTCACGATCTCGCGGTCCGTGAGTTCGAGCCCCGCGTCAGGCTCTGGGCTGATGGCTCAGAGCCTGGAGCCTGTTTCCGATTCTGTGTCTCCCTCTCTCTGCCCCTCCCCCGTTCATGCTCTGTCTCTCTCTGTCCCAAAAATAAATAAACGTTGTAAAAAAAAAGAATGAGCAGAAAAGTGCAATATAGGCTTAATAAGCTATTCTATATATAAAAGACTGAGAACAGAGTATATAGGAAATATAAAAATAATAAAATGAGTGGCAAGAATTACATTGTTCACATTGGTTGTGCTGTAGTCAACAAAATTATTCTTAAGAATAAATAGATGGTGAAGTGAAAATAAACAAATCAGATCAAAGGGGAATGCAGAGATGAAGGGAATTAATAAATGTAACTAGACAAAGTTTTAAATGTTTAACATTAAGTAAGTTGCTTCAGGTTTCAGCTCTGACATGTAAAGAAATTGGAAGTCATCAACTTCATCCTTACAATAATAAAAATCTGAACAGACTGAAAATCAATGACTTTCCTTGGATTTATCAGTGCACTGAGGTCACAAGGCAAACTACCATTCCAATATCTGAAGAGACAGGTGCAACTAGAGGGATGCAGCCCAGATCTGTTTAAGTGGAGCAAACTCCCCTAGAGTGTAGGGGATGTGTGAAGGATAGTTGCCGGGAATGTTTGAAGGATAATTTTGATGAATTGCTGGAGACAGTGTAGACCTACCATGTGAGGGAGAAAATCCTGGAGGCCTGTTGCCTAAGGGGAATTTCCACAATTTCGTGGGTTTTTCTTCCAGGAGTCTTACTAGGTTCCCAAACTAAAGATAATAAAAACACCCCTTCAGCGTTCTGGTAGGAGATTGTGAAAAGAGAAAGTTGCTCTATACCAAGGGGTACATACCTTTTACTAACAACGAAACCATTACATGGTATAACTGTAGACTTCTCTGTGTGCGTCTCTCAGCAGTCTCCTCTCGTCTGTGTGTGGCCACCCCTTCCTATTATTTTCCCTTTTTATGATTTACCTTTTACTACTATTTTAATTTATTGGGGATTCTGAAGAGATGGCAAGTAAGCATTTATGCTCATTTGCCATTTTGAACTGGGAGCCCAGTTGTTATTCTTTAAAATGTAATTGTGTTGGCAGATACGCATATAGAAACTTGTCAAAACTTATAAAATTATATACTTGAAGTAGGTGCACTTTGTAGTATATAAGTTATATTTCAATAAATGTTATTAAAATAATCAGGTAACAATAGACTTAGTAAGATGATTATTATTAGGCTTTTATGATAATCAATTCACCAATATGAATAAATTGGTTTGGAAATAAGTCTGATAAAATAATCACCTTTGTCTAACTTCTCCAAAAGACCAGAGTGTTGCGTAAAAAAGAGCTCTCTCCTTCTCTTTCAGATTTAATAAAGAATTTTCTCTTTGAGGTCTGCACAAGAATGATAACTGATCCCTTAGATTATGCATGGTCACTCATCTATCACAGAACTCAACATTGTAAGGCTCTGCCAGTGTGACTCAGTAAGGAATCAGTAAAAGAAATAAACCAGTTTGCTGTATTAAAGAAACATAATCCAACATGCAATGCTCTAACTTCAAATAGGTAATTTTGCATTGCCTGTGAAGAGGAATTCTTTATTAAATTAAAACTTTCCACAGCCTATCAATAGAAAAAATATTTATCCTTCAAAATATATCATTCTTTCATAAAAATTATAAAATCTTCCCTGAGTTTATTTTATAACAGAAACGCCTTCCTGTTTCACTTGTTATCAGAATCCTCTTTTTTAATACACAGCACGTTCAATATTGTTTGATTGGAATTGATGCTTTCATCCACAAGGGAATGTACATGACTTAGACTTGGCCAGTTATAATACAGCATCTTAATAGCCACCTTTGCCACCAATTTGAAGATACCGGATTGAAAAGCAGAGAAAAAGATGGGAAAACAGAATGATTTCTTACCCTATCATCTGCACTCCTCAATCATGACTGCCTGAAAGCCCCCAGAACTTCCCAGTTAAATGATTAATACATCTCTACCTCTTTAATCTAATCTGAGTCGGGTTACTTCCAAATAACAACAACAACAAAAATAGCATAGATACAATTGCTTTCTTTCTTCTTTTTTTAAGTTTATTTATTTTGAGGGAGGCAGAGAGACAGAGAGAGAGAGCATGCGTGTGAGTGGGGGAGGGGCAGAGAGAGAGGGAGAGACAGAATCCCCAGCAGGCTCTGCGCTGAGCCTGGAGCCCACACGGGGCTCTGTCTGTGATACCATGACCTGCTCCGAAATCTAGAGTCGGAAGCTCAACAGACTGAGCCACCCAGGCACCCCATGGTTTCTTTATTAAATAACATTGTGAAGGTGTGTATAATGTAACCATTTGGAATATTCAGAGTAAACACATCAGAAACGATTTGAGCAATCAGCTGCATTTTGTTTTATCCAAAACAACTTTTTTGTTTGATCGGAAAATTACCCCGCCTCTTCTCCCCCCAAAACACTTGTATGTATCTTACAAAGCTAGTTTTTTATCTAACATTCTTTCATAAATAATAGCTTTTAATATTAATTAATAGTCTTTAATGTAGCTAGGGACAAGAAAATTGTATATAATGAAGTAAACACTTTATTCTAATAGTATTAATTGAAGGAGTGGAATGAAAAGTTAACTACTGTAGCTGAATTCTTCTCAGTGCCCAGCTATATCTCCCCAGTTAAGCGGTCGTATCTGCCTCACCTTGCAGGTGATTGTCCCTTATATTTTGGGCCAGTTGTTTGCCCTCCATCCTTGGCTCTCAGAAAATATACACTGATTTGCATTTTAAAATGCGGAAAAGTCTACATAAACATAAAGTAGGACTACTAAGTGTTATTTAATAGTCCAATTTTTAGCAAACAAGTTGTTAGATTGATACTCTTGCACGAATGGGGGAGGGTGTTCTTTGCTAGCTCCAAATAATATAAAAATATGAGTTTTACTTTTCCATTTTTTATGGTTATTATATGATCAAAAAATTTTTTGTACTTTTCTACATTCTAATTGGAAGTTAAAGTCCAAATTCCTTTAAAAGGCACAAACAGCTGACTCAATTATGCTAGATGGTTGCTAGCGAGACACTGAATTAACTTTTTCTGATTCCTTGGAAAGTGCTTTTTTCATCAGATTTCTTGGCCAGTACTTTTTTCGTCAGAACCACTAATTATGATTAATGGGGCGCCTGGGTGGCGCAGTCGGTTAAGCGTCCGGCTTCAGCCAGGTCACGACCTCGCGGTCCGTGAGTTCGAGCCCCGCGTGGGGCTCTGGGCTGATGGCTCGGAGCCTGGAGCCTGTTTCCGATTCTGTGTCTCCCTCTCTCTCTGCCCCTCCCCCGTTCATGCTCTGTCTCTCTCTGTCCCAAAAATAAATAAAAACGTTGAAAAAAAAAATTAAAAAAAAAAAAAAAAAAAAAAAAAGAACCAGTGATGATTTTAAAATAAACAACTTAAGGAACCCCAGACACATTCACAACCAAAACAGCATTTTGATCAATGAGAGCTGAGCAAAAATATCTGAGTGCTACCTTTTTCAGAATTTGATTTCTTACCTGTGTGTAGAGAACCTAACATACTAAGTGAGGACTCTAAACTTCCCTCAATTACCTCAGAACTCTTTGACATGCTTAGCTGGTTGTCACCTCAGTTCACAATGAATACTGTTGTAAACCAAAACAGATTGGTTTTAAATTCTCTCTTTAGACATTGCTAATAAGGGGAATTGTAGAAAAGCAGGCTCTAGGTAACAGATATCTTTATTTTGTCCTGAAAGAAAGAATCTGTCCTTTCATAAAGAACCTTTCAGAAAGAACATGTAGGTATATCTCAGACCTATAACTCTTCATAGTCTACCTGACAATTTAAGACGGGTGAATGGAAATTAATTCTTTCAGGATTGCCATTTGGTACACAATTTAGAATATGATATTACTGCTGCAATTAACTGATCTTTCACTTTGAGGGGCAAAATAAATGTACCACTGATTTGTATAGCATTCGTATCCTCAGTACTATTTAGACAATGGCTCTCATCCACTTACCGAATTCACTGAGATAAAATGGAAGTATGTTCTGTGCCGAATGCTACCAACATGACATAAAGAGAAGTAGATTTGACTACCAGAGTAAAATATAGGGTGTTTTAGGTCAAAATTTAGAAATTTAGAAAGCTCTTTGTTTCTTATATACCCGAAAGAAAGAAAAATTCTTGCTCTTTTAGAAACTTAAATTATCTAGGTTAAATACCCTGGGGGTGGAGAATAGGGAAAAATAAGTGATTTATTAATAAGTTATTATTATTTTTTTTACTTTTTTAACATTTTTAAAGAAGTAATATTTGATTAC
This sequence comes from Puma concolor, assembly GCF_028749965.1. NCBI lineage: Eukaryota > Metazoa > Chordata > Mammalia > Carnivora > Felidae > Puma > Puma concolor. The sequence goes on along the minus strand of NC_141668.1, from coordinate 26,842,465 downwards.
TCTGGACTATTCTAGAGTTCAGTGTTTTGGAAAAGAAATTAAGCAGTCAAGTTATGGGTCAAATTTAACAGTTGTTATCATTTATTAGTTTTCACTATGTACCAGACACCGTTTGAAGGGTTTTATTTGCATTATTTCATTTATGTAAAATGTGTAATATCTTTTAATCACTTTTCAAAGTGCTAGGGTCTTGGTAAAAAACGTTATGACAATAGGAAGAGAACATCAATAATAAGTAGGTTTGAAGATAGATGTTGAGAAGTCCAGCACTCTTTTAAGGAATTCATTTTTTTCTTTTTATATAAAAATGTGGATTGCTAGGGGAAATTATCACCACATGAAAGAAAAGGATACTTCTTTAAAAAGCAATTGCACTAAGAACCTAAGGTAAAACAAATTCTCAAGTATTTTGAAAAATAAATAAATAAAATGTATGACTTTCACATAAATTATTTTAAACAACTAAGAGCTTGATTTCAACTCTAGTATCTTTTTTTCAATGGAACAAATTCAGATAAAGAAAACGTTATTTTGTGATACAGGAAAGTATCATGAAAGTACTCTAGCTTCTTTTGAACAAACTCATCACTTCCTTGAGGGGAATTTTGATGAGTTCTGAGGGGTTACAAACAGTGATCTCAAGAAGCTGATGTTTAGGTTGGGAGGACAGAACTTCACATGATGAATTTATAAAACATTCCATAACTACTCTAGGTATGTTACAAGTGAGAATATAAGAGACAACTGAGTGCAAATGTCTGAGAAGAGAGTGCTTTGGGTTCTGGACCAGCCAGCAGGTACTTCACAGTGTGAGGAGTCAAAGTACATTTCAAGGGTAGACAGGAGGACAAAGAGAAAGGAATTAGCCAGTGCGAGGGACCCTGGGGAGGATATAAGTTTACAGTATTATATTTTGGTTTGTTTAAGGTTCTTGGTTATAGTAAACATATCTAAAAATTTGTAAGCTCTTAAATGTATTTGAAAATTAACTTGAGCTATGTAAATTTACTATGGATATCATTTGATTTTAAATAAATGACTTTCTGCTATATCTCATCATATCTGAAGGATTATTTTGTTCTGTAAAAAAACAATTAGGAGAAAGCACAATTTAAACTACACCAGTTTTCTTGTTTTAAAAGAAAGGTGATATTTATATACAAGGTACAGAGTTTGGCAATTACCTTCGGTCTTTAATATTTATAATAGTCCATAAAAATTTCACCCACCATTCTTATCCCTTGAATACACTTATAAGATTTCCAGCTCTTATTATTAACTGTTTTGTTAAACTTCCACTTAATATTCTAGAACTGCATAAAACCCAAAGTTTGAAATAGAGTCTCAAAGTAGGAAAATTCCTTTATCTATAAAGTGTACATACTGTTTGAGCAGAACAAAAAGACTTTATTAAGGGAGCACCTGGGTGGCTCAGTCAGTTAAGCATCTGACTCTTGATTTCTGCTCAAGTCATGATCTTGCAGTTTATGGGATTGAGCCCCTCTTTGGGCTCTGCACTGATAGCCTGGAGCCTGCTTGGGATTCTCTCTCTCCCTCTTTCTCTGCTCCTCTTCCATGCATGTGCATTCTCTCTCTCTCTCTTCCTCTCTCTCTCTCTCTCAAAACAAGTAAATAAACTTAAAAAAAAAAAAAAAGACTCTATTAAGGATATACCCAGACTGATTCATAGGCACACAAGACATAAAAGTTCTGTCCGATTAGGGGAAGAAACTGTATGTATACGTTTTTGTTCATTTTTGCAGTCCCTTGGACATCAGAACCATCCTATATGTAATAGAGAACTATTTTTTTCTGACTGTTTCCCTTTTAGAAATTTAGAATGGATGGAGATTAAGAGAAATACCTGCATAGTGCATATCAGCAAGGAGAGAAAACAAATGAATAAAATCATAGTTTCCTTATAAAATTAACCAAGTCACATTGGAATGCCAACCAAAGTTCCATACTTCTGAATTAGCTAGTAAAATGATAAATGTAAAAAAAGGAAATAATATGCAATCTGATTTTACTTTCCCAGAGCAAGGAGCCAAAGCTGATACAAAGTAAGAGTATTGGACTTAGGTTTAGAGACTGGTTTTACCATGTACTGGTTTTCCTTTGTCACTGAATGGCTCTGAGTTTTTCTCATTTGCCTGATTACACATCTCATCACTTGATACCTTCTTAATAATTTCATTGCAGTTATTAAATGAGATAATGTATGTAAAGTAAAAATGTTAGGTATTCAAACAGAAAGAAGCTTCTTTAACTCATTGGTGTAGGTAAGTGAGCATCATCTTTTTGTATTTCTCATATTATTAAAATTCATCTTTGATTTTCAAAGCTCTTATCTCCAGCCGTCAGAGTCTGAGTATGGTATTTTGTTGGGTTTATCTTTTTCTCTTATTTTTGTGTGATTTATTTATTCATTACATTGTTTTCCTCTCAAGATTTACAAACTTAGCTAGTGAAAAGTTCAATACAAGTAATACATCTATAATGATTAATTTTTGCACTGATAGCAAGATGTGACTTACAGCTTCCCCTATGAAAGATGATTTGGCATCCTCATACCACTTCCATATTAATTATGGTTGTACTCAGCCAATGAAATAAAAGTATGAATGGTTTTGAAAGGCCCTGGGAATGGACCTGAGGATGGGAAGAAATGACATGTGAATGCATTGCTTTTAAATTATGTTTTCCTGTTTTCTTAAACATTTTCCCATCTGCATTATGTTACTTTGGCCAAAAAAAATTAAAAATAGGAATAAACTAAAAAAAAGGTTTTCCTATTAGAGAACATGACACCAATGATCAGATAAGTTGGACCCAGGACTTAAAATATTATGTTATGAAAAGGTCAGTATTCCAAGCCACTTGGTGTGTTTTGGGAGGAAGGAAAGCAAATTTGTTTTGGGCATTTATTTACAAAAGGGCAAAAACTGTTGTGGAGCTTTTGCTGTTTTGGTCTTAACTTTTCTTATCCTTAATCTATTCAGAAATAGGCACTGGCTGGGCACCTGGGTGGCTCAGTCAGTTAAGTGTCTGACTTAGGCTCAGGTCATGATCTCGCAGTTCGTGAGTTCAAGCCCCGCGTCGGGCTCTGTGCTGACAGCTCAGAGCCTGGAGCCTGCTTCCAATTCTGTGTGTGTCTCTCCCTGCCCCTTCCCTGTTCATGCTCTCTCTCTCTCTCTCTCTCTCTCTCTCTCTCTCTCTAAGTAAATGTTAAAAAATTTTTTAAAGAAATAGGCAAAGGTGGAAGGATAGAGAGAGAAACTTAACTCAGTTCAACAAATGATATATTTATTACCTACTATATGTTGTGTGTTGTATTGTACAGGACATTAGGGATACAAAGATGAAAAGTCAAGGTCCGTGCCCTGTAGGAACTTGATAGAGAAATATATGAGGAACTATACAAGTTGTCAATTTGTCATCTGTATTTCATGTTACCTTTGGAATCCCACATAAATTTTAACTTCCACATGATAGAAAGAGTGGAGCAGAGGGAAACTGCAAATAGATGAGACAGTCACATGAAGGAGAGAACGGGCATTAGGGAGCTGAGTAATACCTGAAGAATGAGAAACTGACAGCCATATAAAGGACTAAGGGAAGTATTGAGAACAGGAAGGACAGAGGCCCTCATTCAGTAACAATTTTAACATATTCGGAGGGGGAGGGGGGAAAGAAGAGCAGCATAGGAAGTGGACAGTCAGCCAAGAGTGGTGTGAGAGGAAGTCTGAGAGGGAGACAGAGGCCAGGCTTTGCAGGACTGTGGAGGCCATGAAAAGAGTTTGGATAGTATTCTAGAGGCAACAGACAGTTGCTGGGGGAGAAGGGGTTAAAGTTTAGCATTCTTGGAAAAGAATACTAACTGTAGTGAGGGGAATGGATGGTGTGAGAAGGTGTGAAAGCAGGGGGGTACGCTGAAGGCATACTGCCTTTAGTCTGTTGTAGGGTCAGGACCAGCTGACCCTGTTGTAACAAACACCACTGACATCGCAGTGATTCACAGCAACAAAGATCCACTTTTTACCACACATCATTTCTCTTCTGGGTTGCTAAGCTCTCTGCTCTATGCCATCACCATGCTCAGGTTGGGATCCAAGCTGATGGTGTGTGTATTCTCTGGAACACTGTCACTTACTGTTTCAGAGAGAAAAAGACTGGGTGAAGGATAGTGATCTTTGAATTTTTCTACTAGTAAGTGGCAAGTCTCACCTCTGCTCACATTTCATTTGCTAAAGCAACCGTATGGCCAGACCTGATTCAGTGGGACGGGATATAAAATTCTGTCAGGTTAGGGAAATGGATATTGATGAATAGCAGTGCTGTCTACTACACCAAACAGGAGATGATGGTGGCTTTCATTAATGTAATGACAGTAGAAATAAGTGGAAATATGTAAGATACATATTTGGGGCTAGAGGTAACAGGACTTGATGATGAATATGAGAGTAAAAGGAATGTGCTGACTCAAGGATGAGTTTTTTGGCTTGAACTCCCATGTGGATGGCAGTAGGTACCTTAACTAAGATGAGGAAACATGAGGGGGGCAAGATTTGGGGAAGGCAGAAAACACGAGTTAGATTCCAGCATGTCCATAAGACATATAACTGGAAAGACCATCAGATAGATAGATAGATAGATAATCTGATCTCTTCCCTAGTTCCACATTTAATCTTACTATATATATATGTGTATATATATATACACACACACACACACACACATATGTGTGTGCACGTGTGTATACACACACATACACACAAACATTGATAGCATATTATCATGATTCACACATACATGCACACACTGATAGCATATTATCATGAGATGATATATGTCATATTATCTATCTATCTATCTATCTCATTGGAATATAACATTTAGGCCATGAGGCTGGATGAGCTCACTAAAGAAGACAATTCATATTGATAAGTGAAGAGGGCTCAGAAAAAAAATCCCAAAGCATGCATAATGTACTGGTAAGGTACAGGAAGAAAAGAAAGCTAAATTGCAGCCATCAGATGAAAGGATGAAAGTCCATGTCCAGCTTGGTGACTATAGTTAATACCTTATTGCATATCTGAAAGTTTCTAAGAGGGTAAACCTTAAAGGCTCTCATCAGAAGAAAACAAAGTTGTAACTGTATATGGTGACAGATGTTAACTAGACTTATTGTGGTGATCATTCAACAATACATACAAATATCAAATTATCATGTTTTATACCTGAAACTAATATAATGTTATAGATCAATCATATCTCAATTTTTTAAAAGTATGGAAGGCAAAAGAAAACCGAGAGCAAAGAATGTCAAAAATAAAGGCTAAGGCCACTAAGTGAAAATGAGGCTATGACCCCACAAAGGTGAGAACAGAAAAGAAACTGCTGCATTTGGCAGCACAGTCGTTGTTAACAGCCACGACAGAAGCAGTATCAGTCATTTGGAGGGAAAAGTTTGATGTAGTTAATGTGGATGGATACACTAGATGTTAGTGAAATAAACCCAGGCAATATTTGAATCCATGAGATTAGATTAATTCATCCATTAAAAATGTTTAAAGAGCGAGGGCAAATGGAGCAGAGTTTAGAAAGCTATGAAATGCCAATATTTAAGAGGAAAGAAGAGGAAGACAAAGAGACAAACAACATGAAAATAGAAGATAGGAAAGAATTAAGGAAAATAAAATAATACTCTATCATAGAAACCAAAGGAGTAGAAAATTTCAACAAAAACAGAACAAATCAAAGTGTCAGAAGTGAGCTCAATCAAATAATGAATAGAACTGATTACCAATGCCATCTCAGCTGGCGAGGAGTTTCAGTAATGAGGCACAGGCCTGCATTGGCCTTATGAGGAGTAGGATTAGAGCCAGCTCTCAGTGTAGACAAACCAGATGAAGTAGGCCAGCAACAGCTAGCTTAATATTAGCCAGTGCTGGAATATACAGTGGTAAGGTTGAGGGTGAGACTAACATCAGATGTCAAAATAAGTTTAAAACACAAACAAACAAAAACCACAACCTGAGTAGTGACATTAAAGATGCCAACATTAAAGATCAGTTGTGGGATGGGAGGACAAATGAGTTTACAGAAAAAAATGCAAGGTTAGAGTAAGGTAACTGCTGAGTCAGAGTACTTCTTATATACGGAAATGTCTTAATATTCTGGTCCTGCTACTGCTCAAAACTGGTCTCTCCCACAGTACTCCATTCCCTACCTTTCTCTGCTCATCCTATACTGCATCTTTGACCTTCCTAGGATGAGTCTTAACACATCTGGTAGCTCACTGAATTCCACCTGGACTAGGGCAGAGGATTGCAGAGGATTGGGCTGTAATTGCAAATAGAAAATTGAGGCCATCTTGTAAAAAGCACTGAAGAAATAAGCAAAAAGATATTGATTTGAGGTATTAAGTGTGTCCCGGGTGGGTAGGAGGAAGATGTCTTCAGCATCCCAGGAAAGATTTAAATATAAAGGTAACAGAGAAGGAATTAAATAAAGGCTAACTATAATGAGAGATAAAGGTAAAAAGTATAGATAGAAGTTAAAAAGTAAATCAAATTTTCAATCAACTGAAGTTGAGTATAAATGTTAAGGGATAGACCTTGAAATATGTATGTGTGTGGTTAGGTACAGAAAGTACACGAAGAGAGAACAGGGGAGTGTAAGTATAGTTATTACAAAAATATTAGTATATACCATGGTATGGTTTATAACAAATACAAAATGTTTTAAGAAAGTAACTTAGGTAAAAGGATGAAAAATGTAGCAGAAAACTTTAAGTGCCTTCATTGGTTAAAAACCCAGTTTTATTCAGTTTCACCAAATGGTTATCTAATGGGAAATGATCGTGAATAAATGTCCATATAATAAATAATCTAGTATTTTAAGCTTTTAATAAAAATCTATTCTCAAATTTCAAAGCAAGCACTTTGCTGACAAGGAATTTTTTTTTGTCATAAAACATACTTTAAAGATTAAATCTGATAGTGCATACTGTTACTATTCTCCCCCCGGGCTCTTTCTTCATGCTGTATTCCATGTGCTAAAATTCCTTGATGTGAGAATAAAGCTAAATGGATACTAAAATGATATTGAAGCATTCAGCTAACTTCTCTTGAAATATATGGTGCTTTTTGTCGCCCGAAGTATTGATATTGACAACAGAGTACAGCCCACAGTCCCTTTCCTGCACAGGTGGAATTATGTGATGCTGCCCCCCCTCTCACCTCAGCTGTTCATTATGAAAAATAAATGGTTTAAATAGTCAGTTTGTGAAAAGTCAAAGGCCAGGGAGTGGAACCAAACAAATTAGTGTTCATGGAGAGTTAAGTGCATGCTTTTATTTACCTTTTGGTGTATTCTCACTAAATGAGCCACATAATTATTTATTTGAGGTAGGGTCCTATAACTAGCCCAGGTCCAGAATGATGAAGCATAACTATGGAACGGAAATTGATTCAGAATACTTTTTTTGATCCATTTACATAAAATGTCATAGAAGTAATGACAATCTCATGAATAATTGGGAATATATTATTTGAGCACACTAGAAAGTCATTAAATAAATTATTGTATTCTGAAACTTGGTGCACTAAATTCTATTAGAGCACAGAGGTCAGATAGTTTCTCAGAGTAAATGACAAATAAAACAAAATATTTATTTAACTACCTCAGTACTTTGCTTATATAAAAAATGGAAACTAAGCCAATTAAAATTTATTTTATTTGAAAGTGAAGTACAGGAAAAAGGAGATGGGAAATAACAATCATGTTTGTTAAACAATAATAGAATGTAAACTTTTATTTTGAAATATTTTTATTCCCATTTAGTCATCAATAAAGATTAGTATTTTGGGCTCTGCACCCAATTCCAATGTGTAGAATAGGTGTTTTCGCCCCACACCACCAAGCAATGTATAGGACACCAGCCAAGTGTCCTATAAATCAATTCAATTCTGATGCTATCTACCTGGAGATAGTATCATGTTCCACAGGTACAAGGCTCAGTCCCACAAGACCGCTCTTCACTTCCAACTCCAATCACAAGTCCAGGTTATTAGCTGTGCTTCTGACTGACTGGCTGTAAATCAGAGGTTCCCAAGACCCCCTCTTTGTGTTCAATTAATTTGCTAAAGTGGCTCACAGAATTCAAGAAACCTGTTTACTCGGCAGATTATTGATTCATTAAAAAAGGATGTTAAAAGATATGAATCAACAGCCAGATGAAGAGACACATAGCGTTAGGTCTTGAACAAAGGTGTCTCTGTCCTCGTGGAGTTTGGTACAGCGTGATAGCACAATGAAGAATTCTGGTTCACCAACGAAGCATTCTGGTTCCCTAACGTGTAAGCTCTCCAAACTTCCTCCTTTTGGGTTTTCATGGAGCTTTCATTACATACATTTGATTGATTAACTCATTGGTCGTTGGTGATTGATTCAACTTCTAGCCCCTCTCCCTTCCCTGGATATCAGGAGCTGAGACTGAATGTCCACCCCTCTATTCAGGATTGGTTTCCCTGGCAACAAGCCCCCATCCTTAAGTGCCTTCCAAAAGTCACCTCATTAATGTAAACCCCATTGTGGAAAGGGGGCTTTTTTTCCAGGAAATGAGGGCAAGAGACAAAATATTGTAAGAAACTATGCTCCCATTGCTCTTGTCACTCAGAAAATTCCAAGGGTTTGGGGAACTATGAGCCAGGAACTGTGGATGAAAAGCAAATATATGGGAGGAATATATATTTTAGTCACTTAAGTAACCAGGTATATATTTCTTACAGGTCACAATATCACAATTAGTTAATTTTTTGTTTAAGTTTTTTACATATAAATATATTTGATACATGTATATGTATATACACACATATATATATTTATAACACCTTCGATTAGATTCAGAAGTTAGAGGACATTTCTGTAAGAGCTAAACTGTGTCCAAGTGTTTATTCAGAATCTGTGAAGTGCTTGATGCATATGGCTTCCACTGTACAATTTTGGTATTGCCTGAAGTCTGAGTTCCTCTGGTGCAAATAGGAAAAAGAAAACAGGTCAAGGGTATGGAAAGTTCTATGATTCCTGCCCTTGTCTTTCAGCTGTTGTGCTGTATCTAATGTGGACCCTACATACCCACAGTTCAGAAATAGCTCAGAACTGTAAACCATGTCACTAATAAGTAAGCAAACCTTGCAATATTATTTTGGTGAGACCATGGCTTTGGCAAATGGGTTCTGTCTTTCAAAATGCATCGATTTCCATATAATACAATACTTCTGTCATCTTATTTTGCAGCATGGTGTCCAGTGTTTCAACCCCTGCTATTTCAATGAAAAATGAGTATATTATCTGCACAAGAATTCTCATTTTCAAAGCAAGCAAACCTCACCTAGCTAAAACCAATCCCTTCATTTACCAGAAACCACCAGAGAATAAAACTAAAAAAGGATAGAAGGGATGATTTGATATTTTGACATCCTACTTTACTCAAGATCCAAAATGACTAAAGATCTGACAGGAAATAAAACAGTTTTGAAAAGTTGGATAAGGTGACAAAATTGAATCAGATGATAACATTTATAGAAAGTAGCACCTTCTGTGAATGACCATTTATCAGAATGGATTGACTAAGTTTAGTGAGCATGTTCAGAATATAAAACAATGAAAAAGTAGCAAATGCACAGACACAAAATTCTTATGAAGAAAACATGGGACAGTTTTCAAACATATTTTTCAATACACTATTTCTTTTATCATGTGGGGAAAGGAATATATCAGGAGCAGACATCAACATGGTCACTACTTAAAAAAACAGTGATTGAATTTTTTCTTTTATTTGCCACAGTGTGCAGTTGCTGGAAAATACGGCAGTTGCCCCCTTATCCATGGTTTCTCTCTCTCCACAGTTTGAGTTACTGGTAACCAGCTGTGGTCCAGAAGCGGGTGATCCTCCTTGTGATGTATCATCAGAAGGCCAATATAGCCTAATGCTGTATCACAATGCATGTGTCTTTTACCTCACTTCATCAAGTAGGCATTTTATCATCTCACATCATCACAAGAAGAAGGGTGAGTAGGGTACAACAAGATATTTTGGGAGAAAGACCACATTTACATAACTTTTATTACACTGTAGTTATAATTATTCTATTATTATTTATTGTTGTTATTGTTCTTACTGTGCCTAATTTATAAATTAAACTTTATCATAGTATTTATTATGTATAGGAAAAACCATAGTATATGTAGGGTTTGATATTATCTGCTGTTTCAGGCAACCACTGGAGGTCCCGGAATATATCCTCTGCGGTTAAGGGATGACTACTGTATATTTCATTTTGCATTTTACCTTCCAACTGACAAAACCGTAACCATTTGTTCCAAATTTATAAGACTTATGTCTTTAGTCAGTAAGTCCTTGTTATACAGGCACTGTGCACCCAACAGGGAAGCAAACAGACAAATAGTAAAACCTTAGTTAACTGGAATGTGGGTATTAATAAAAGTAACTCCCCCCAAATACTTAAAGTTTTCTTTAGCAGAGATTTCTGTATTGCTAAAGGGTGACTTCTCTAAATACCAACTTTTACAATTCTAGGAAAGTAAATATGTAAGTTGATTTGATGGTATAGAACTTCTAGTGACTGAACACATTGTTTTACATACTCCTTTCTTTCTTATAATACAAATTAGGTAAAAGACTACGATAAAATTTGCTAAGCTCTGTCCAAACCAAATTGAGAAAATTGGGGCAGTTCTTCAAGAAATTTGTAATTTGCACAGATAAAGAAAATAAAGAAAAGCATGGACAGTAGAAAAACTATACAGAAGCAGAAATGGTTTCCCAGAAAAATGCATAGTTGTTGACAATTACTCTTGGCTCTCTGGAACCCATTTTATTTTTCTTTATATGCTTTCTATCCTTCCCTTTTTTTAAATCAATAGAAATTGGGTTTTTCATGTTTTATTCTAAAACTGTTTTCAGTTGACTGTGATATTATGAGAACAGAAGGTAAGACTCCTGAGTGTGTTTGCATTAAATAAAAACGCCTTAAAAAGATTAAACCTCTTCTGGAACCACCAGGATAAAACAACAACACTGAAGGATGGAAAAGATATGATACAAATTCAGGAACAGGGAGTCCTGCCTCTGATCTCTTCAAATCACACTCCAATTACATCTGTTGTTAGGACAGATTCTATTAGGAAATAATCTCTAGCAAGGTAGAAAGTGAGGTGAAGTAGTTGTTAAATGTAATGAGAATTCAGAGAATAAATAAATCCTATATTTGCAATGCATAGGAAAAACCTCATGAGTACTTGGAATATAAAGAGCGTCCACTTGTGCCTTCATCTCAGAAAATCAAAATGATGCTCTCCTTGGCTTCTGAGTACCTGAAACAGGAACAGCTCTGATCTCCATTTGCTGTGCCAGAGAGTTTGACCTAAGGCAAAGGCCACATATCCTGCCTCTTCTGAGCTTTTTAAGAAACTGTGTGAGATCTTCTGTGGCCGGCAGAAGGATCTTGAAGAAATGTTTTGAGTGCTATGAAAGACTATAGAAGTTAAAGAGAAATGTATCAGGAACTTTAACAAAAAGGAAGCGAGAGTAATTGAAACATGATGACAAAGAAGAAAGTTTTTATGGTCACATGAATGACAAGTTCCAAACCCATTAGAGGGATCTCATTGTGCAAATGGCCTCCACATCCTCGATATCAGGGGCAGGAGGCCAAAAATGATACAAAATATAGAGAAAACAGAGAATAAGCATACAAATGGGTTTTGGTCTTAAAGGCTCTGTCAGCCTGAATGGGCCTCCCAGATAATTTTGTGGTCTAGTCAGCAAGCCATTGAAAAAGACTGGGCTCAGGTTTACAAAAGATAGGACAAGTAAGTTGATAACTTCTACTCTTATCTTCTGAAGCTGGTCACCTAAGGGGCCTTATTTATTATGAATTCTTTCCCTAGCATTGAGCTATATGTCATTGAGTAAAGTCATATGTCCACATCTCATCCCTGCCTTGACCAGGAAGGTGTTAAGGAATTAAGGCAAAAAGAACATGGGTTCACAGCCTGGCGGCTCACTATAGAGCAAGAAGCATAGGACAATGGACAAGTAGTAGGAATTCATTACATATAAAATAGTGCCCGACAAGGTAACAAAGACTATGGTCATGCATTTCAAGGATAAGGAGAAGGAGAGAAAGAGGAAGAGGTGGAAATAAAAGGAGGAAGGGGGACAAGGGAATGAAGGAGGAGGAGGAGGTGAGAATTGGCTGTCAGAGGAAAGAAAGTTACCAGTATAAGCCAAGCACCGATGTTGTGCAAACAGTGTATATGTGGGGGAGAGCATAATGATTTCCTTAATGAAGAATGGCAACTCAAATTGGGGAGCAGAGCAAAGGCTTCGGTCTCTGTGCTGTTAATAAAGCTATTCATTAAGATTTCCTGAGTAAGAAGTCGTGTGATAAGTGCATATGAGAGTCATAGATAATAGCTTCTCAGTGCGCATTGGGAACTTAGAGGCCAACAAGTTTAACCTCCTGTTAGATGCTATGTACCTATCAGAGATTAGTCTTGCAGCTTTGTTATTAGAATGAAGAAAAACCTGTGATTATTAATATTAATTGCTTAATGATTAATTTAACAAAATGATTTAATCAAACAAAAGAAGGCTCCTCCCTTGTGAAAGCCTCAAGTTTCATAAATTAGAAATATCATGGTAAAATGAGAAACATTTGATCAAGTTCTGTGCCCATCTAAATAATGAAGATCTCATTCACTATTCATGAGGTTGATTTTTTTATGAATTATCTTCACATAAAATTCACATATCGCCACTCCAAACTAAATGATCATTCAGAGAAACCCTAACTCAACATAACATGTGAATTAGCAGTGCTTTGGAAAGGTATTTCTCACTAGGCTGGAGATGTGCTTCTACAATGTAGATTAATTAAAGGAGAATACTGAAGCCGAACAAATCATGCGGCAGTGACACAAAAGGGAAAGTGGCAGACTTAATTCTCAATATTATTTAGAATACCATGGGAATAGAATTTAAATTCTGCTGTGAGAATTTAAACCTTACAAGAGAACATCATTTTGAAGTTAATACCATTAAATATCAGTTAAAATTTAGCTGAAGATAGTTATGTTGGGGGGAATTTTCTCAAGGATACTTAATACATCCGTTCTGCTTCTACTGTCTGCTTCTGCTATCCCCCGTGGATTGGTAAAACACAAGGGCAGGTGCTGTACTTCAACATTGTTTAATTGGCCCCAACTTGCCATGTCCCATTCAAGGATACCCTAGCCAGGTACACACATTCAAGTGCACACACACACCAACATCCACATGCTACATGCACTCAGTTGCTTTACTGATTGTACTTTGGTATGAGGACATGAGGACATTAAGGACTACAATGCATCATGGTGCTAGAACTGTGCAAAGGCACTGAAGTTGAAGTGTGTATTATAGTTACGAAGATTCTTGGGAGAAACTTCTTCATGACTCGGTGTCATGAATATGTGTGCCTTTTACAATTAATTAATTTGCTTTCTGTTGTGGACACTGATTTATATAGCTGATCACCTTTCTCTCTCAGCATTGCCAAGAGTAAGCTTGAGGTTTATCAGGGTTCTACTCTTAGCAAATATAAAGTTGTCTTCGTATGCATCAATTCTAACTCCATGGTATTCCACAGGATCTCAGCCTGTGTCTGTTCCCCACCTCGTCCTTCTCATCTGTTTTCAGTGTTTGGCATCTTGCATCATTTTATCTACATTAAACACTGTTGTAAATCCACTTTTATCAAAAGCGTTTTTTAACTAAAATGAGAGATGGAAAGAAGGCAACTTTTCTAAAGGAAAATTTTTGTTTTTCAACAACCAAGTATTTGAAGAGAAAGGTTAGGAATAATACTTAACACAATATCACCATATCAGTATATAGCACTATCAATAGGAAACACATTCAAAAAAGCAAAATATAAAGTCGGTTGAGAGCTTTCCATTTTTTCATAAAGAAAGTGGAGAACACGGAGAACAGTTTCTGTCAAGAAAGCACTTTTGAAATCTGATTTTTACTCAATATAATTAAATTAGAAGTAAACCTATAGACCTAGTTAATATAAGGCTGTACCTATTTTTTTGAATGTTTATTTATTTTTGAGAGTGAGAGAGACAGAGCATGAGCAGGGAAGGGGCAGAGAGAGAGGGAGACAAAGAATCTGAAGCAGGCTCCAGACTCCGAGCTATCAGCACAGAGCCCGATGTGGGGCTTGAACTCACGAGCCATGAGATCATGACCTGAGCTGTCGTGACCTGAGCCAAAGTCGGACGCTCAGCTGACTCAGCCACCCAGGAACCCCAAGGCTATACCTATTTTTAACAATTTAGATACAATTTAATAAAAGCCCAAATATTTTCTTCTATCCAAAACCCTGATCAAATCCATTAGGAGCTGTGGTTCTCCTTTCTTCATTTTGATTACACACAAAGACCAAGTGTACATTTCTTCTATAACAGGCTTGATTTTAAAAAGTACTAGATAATATGAAATACTAGTATGCTAATGTTTGATGCTATTAATATTATCATATTATCTGAATAGAATGAATTTCAAATGATATTAGAGAAAACCTACGTTGAATCTAGTCCTCCTCTGGTTATACTGATCATACCAATTTTCTACTTTCATCAGAGCTATCTTAATTACATTCCCTAAAAGGAGTTAAAATATCTCTTTTAAAGGATAATTTAAAAATATATTTTAAGGAAAAAAGTATGAGGATAATGAGGTATCATCACATTGTAAGGTAAAGTATCTACCAGTAATTGAAGAGATTTTGAAGATAAAGGAGGAAATGAACTCTCTAGTGATAATCCATCAACCAGCCCTAAGAGTCAGATAGTGTAGTGAATTGTCATTTGGTAGCCTATCACCTCTCAACTATAAGGACACCATTTATACATTTTATTAAACTAAGAAACATACTCAACCTTGTTAATCGTATATAATGAAAGTATTTATTGTATACCTTTTGGGCTTTAAACTTAGCTTGACCCATGAGAAAAAGCCAATAGGAACCCTCCTTCTATCTCACATAAAGTGAGCTGTGGCAGTAATTTCATGAATTTTTACCAAGGAGAAATGGAAGATATTTATACATCTATTAATTGTTCCCTTGCTATGCCAATAGTCCCATATGAAACACAAAAATTTTAAACTTTTAGCTTTCTAATTTTCTGCAAAAGACTTATTGTAGATATGATCTAGCTGAGGTTACTTTGCTTACCACATTCTCCACCCTTGATAAGAGTTAAGTGATTGTATGGCCCTATGGGATGATGTCTTAAAGACAAATTGTTTCTAAAATATTACTGTTATTATTATATGGCAGCTATGACTTTCTAAAATTACTTTTTCAAACTTAAAATACCTGGATTTGGAATCTGGCCAGCAGTTAATTCTAACCGAGATAATAAAAAGAGAGAACAGCAGACTTGTGCTCTAAGACCAGGATTGGAATAGTTTTCATTTACCACAGAATCTGCCAGTACAATAATCTGTGCATTTCAGATTCCCCCAACTCTTTTTTTTTCTGGAATTGCACTTGCTCTTTGAAAGTACCTGTTTCACTTGTTGAAATATCTATCAATAATTATTTGATCAGTAGGCAAAATTTCTAAGAAAGATATACCCAAAAGTTCAGAGTTGACATAATATGAAAATTATAATAATAAATGCAGATATGTTAGGATTTCATATTGAAATAGCATTATAAGCTCTTAGAATATTATGACAGGTGAGAAAAAATAAATAAGCTCATCTATGAATAATAACATAAAGCAATCAAGAAAAGGAACATGATTTAAGCAATAGATCTTAAAAATCAGTGAAATAAGGAAAAAGGAAGTCGAGTTCTGGAATGTAGCAGAAATTGGCAGCTTACCTCAATTCCTTAAATTGCCTCAATTTCCCCAAGTCATACTGATAAGGTGAACAAATTCTTAGAATTCCAATACTACTACATTCCTTTCATCTGGCTGCTGTAACAAAATACCACAAAATACTGCATGTGGCTTAAAACAACAGAAATTCATTATTTCACGGTTCTGGAGGACAGAAGTCTGAATTAGGTAGCACTAGCCTGAAGTCAAGGTGTCAGCAGAGCCAGTCCTCCCTCTGGAGGCTCCAGGGAGAATCCATTCCAGCTTTTTCCAGCTTCTAGTGTCTGACGACATTCCTTGGCTAATGGTATCATCACTCCAATCTCTGCTGTCTCCACACGTCTTACATCTTCTTTTCCTCTTCTGTCTGTGTGAACTCTTTTGCTTTTCTCTTACAAGGACACTTGTGATGGCATTTAGGGCACAAATTGATAATCAGGATAGTCTCCCTATCACAAAAAGCCTTATTAACTTAATCACATTTGCAAAGAACTTTTTTTCCAAATAAGGTAGCATTTACATGTTCCAGGGGTTAAGACCTCATATCTTTAAGGGCCCACTATTCAGCCACATACCATGACTATGAAATTGAAAAGAAGAAAATTCAAATATTTTTTAGAAGAATAAGAAATGATTACTAGGGAGACACTGGTGAAATGTGGAAAATAAACATGTCGAACAGACGTGCAGTTCAGTGACTATATATTGGATTAAGGAGATGTCCCACAGCCTAAAGGCTTCAGAGGTGTTGCTATACCTCTCTGAACCAGATGTAGTAAATCCTGGTACATGACACAATTGACAAATACCAGAAGAGAGCAGGGCCTGGGCTTTTTATAAGCAATTACACTCCAACTCGTTAAGCTCTTTCCACCTCTGCACTGTCTTCTACACTACCATCCCATCAAGCTACAGAAAGATGTAAAGGACTCAGATTTTTCAGCCCTCCATCTAAGAAGAGGAAACAAATTGTTCTAAATATAATGAAAAGAGATACAAGAGTCACTCATGTTTTATCATATTTAATAGAATGGCCCAAATTTAGCAAGTTAAAATAAAATACCTTTGCAAATGTTGTAATAAAGGAAAGAAGGCAAGGGTAAAGGGAGGGAGGGAGGGAGAGAGAGGATGGAGAGGACGGGAGGAACTAAAACAACAAATAGTTCCTACTAGCAGGAAAAACACTGTTATTAAAAGATGAAGCTTCATGTGTTCTGTCAAAAAATTAAACCCAATTGCTATTTACAAGACAAAAATTACAGAAATATAAATAAAATGACACAAAAATGAAGCTAAAAAATAGGCCACTACACATTAAGTATACAATAACCAGCAATCCAGTTATATATCAGCATTAATTAGAAAAACAACGAGGGGCGCCTGGGTGGCGCAGTCGGTTAAGCGTCCGACTTCAGCCAGGTCATGATCTCGCGGTCCGTGAGTTCGAGCCCCGCGTCAGGCTCCGGGCTGATGGCTCGGAGCCTGGAGCCTGTTTCCGATTCTGTGTCTCCCTCTCTCTCTGCCCCTCCCCCGTTCATGCTCTGTCTCTCTCTGTCCCAAAAAAAATAAATAAAAGTTGAAAAAAAAAATTAAAAAAAAAAAAAGAAAAACAACGAAATCTTGCCATTTGCAACAATGCAGATGGAACTGGAGGGTATTATGCTAAGTGAAATAAGTCAATCAGAGAAAGACAAATATCATATGATTTCACTCATGTGGAATTTAAGAAACACAACAGATTAATACAGGGGAAGGGAAGGAAAAATAAGATGAAAACAGAGAGGGAGGCAAACCATAAGAGACATACAGAGAACAAACTGAGGGTTGCTGGAGGGCAGGTGAGTGGGGGGATAGGTTAAATGGGTGATGGGCATTAAGGAGGGCACTTTTAGGGGTGAGCACTGGGTGTCATATGTAACAGATGAATCACTGAGTTCTACTCCTAAAACCACAACGATACTGTATGTTAACTAACATGAATTTAAATTTAAAAAAAAAGAAGAGAATATAACAGAGATAAGCTATTCCTGTTATAGCAGTATAAAATGACTAAGAATAAACCTAATAACAATTGTGTAAGAGATATCTGAAAAGTGTACATAAAATATTAACATATACTGAAAGCATTTACAGCGAATAAAATGTTAAACGTTGCTTTTGACTAAGGATGGTATCGTGAGAGGAGACTTTTTCTGCATGTCTACCCTTTCTAATGTTGAATTTCTGGTTTGTTTGAAAAAATAAATAACCCTCCACCTCGATAATGAGGAATTACTACAATATTGTAGGTAAATCTAAGGAAATGAACTAAGAAAAAAAACCACATAAATAGGAATATAGAAAAGTTGATATTTATATAAGATCAAAATATATTTTGTGACCAAGTTGTAAAATATTATTTTGTTAATTATGAGAAAACAGTTGATTTTATAAAGCATAAATTGAGTTGTGTCTAGTTAACTTTTGTTTTAATAAGTTTACAACCTAATAAATCAAGAAACTGTCATAGGGAATCCAAATAATCAGTTAAGACATTAGAAAGACGTTGTTGAGGAGCGTCTGGGTGGCTCAGTTGATTAAGCATCTAACTTCAGCTCAGATCATGATCTCGCGGTCTGTGACTTTGAGCCCCACCTCAGGCTCTGTGCTGACAGCTCAGAGCCTGGAGCCTGCTTCAGATTCTGTGTCTCTGTCCCTCTCTGCCTCTCCCCAGCTCATGCACTCTCTCTCTCTCTCTCTCTCTCTCTCTCTCTCTCTCTCAAAAGTAAATAAACACTAAAAAAATTTGTTTTTAATAAAAACTAAATAAAAAAAAAGAAAGGCTTATTGTTGTATATTAATGAACACAGTGGAGGACTGTTAAACAGACCATTACTTAAGTGTATGGATTCATATATTTTGATGACCATACCTGAAAAAAATTATTTGATTATTTGATGTTATACTATAGTAAAATAAAGTCTCTTTGGGTAGAGTGAAAAAGTCTATTCCTTCCAGTACTTTTGTTCAAAATTTTAATATTCCACTCAAATAAATATGTAGAAGTCTTTTTATGAATATATATCAGAAATACAATCTCATAATCTTCATCAAAAATAATCTTTGATCAAATTTAATTTCTGATCCAACAATTATTTTGAAATTAAATATGACGTGAAGTATATTATTCTTGTGTTGATGTCAACATTTGGAATAATGGGAAACTTAACCAGTACTGCCCATATAGTCAGCTCTAAACATAAGTCTTGATGTAGGGGATTCTCCAATCTTTCTGAGATGTGTGGTTATCTAATTTAATAATTTATAGAGATATATTTGTCATAGAATTCCTGTATGTACCATAACAGGCAGCATAGCATAGCTGTAAATAAGAAAGGGCATGAAATTATAGAGATTTATTTTATTTTATTTTATTTTATAATTGAATTTTTTAATTTTTTATTGAAATCTATTTGACATATAACATTGTATAAATTTAAAGTGTACATGTTAATTTGTTACATTTATATATTGTAATATGATTGCCTTTGTAGCAATAATTGGCATCTCTCACATTACATAATTATCCTCTTAGAAGAAAGAATTTATTTATTTAAAAAAAAGTTTTAATGTTTATTTTTGAGAGAGCGAGTGAGAGAGAGACAGACAGAGAGACAGAGTATGAGTAGGGGAGGGGCAGAGAGAGAGGGAGACACAGAATTCAAAGCAGGCTCCAGGCTCTGAGCTGTCAGCACAGAGCTCCACACGGGGCTCGAACCCACAGATGGTGAAATCACGACCTGAGCCAAAGTCGGATGCTTAACCAACCAAGCCACCCAGGCATCCCAAGAAAGATTTTAGATGGAAGACAGGAAGGCACCACTAACAAGGTTTCACCAATAGTGTTGTTTGCCTTCTTCTGGTAATTTGACTACCATTATTTAAAAGACATTAGCTAAGATTTCATTCATTTGGACTGGGCAGTTGCTAGAATCAAACAATGTTTGCAAATACCTGTATCTCACAAATGTTTATAATATATATGTTCACAACAGAATAATTTTGATGTAGTTTTTACAATATAGGATTCACAATAATTTATAATTCATATATCTGACAAAAGATTTATATCCAGAATATATAAAGAGCTGTTCCATTTCAATAAAAAGCAACAAATTATCCAAAAATGAACCTAGTGTTTGAAAACACATTTAACAAAAGAACACATAGAATAGGATATAAGCATATCAGTTTATGTTCAACATCATTAGTAATGAGGGAATTTCACATTAAAACTTCAATGAATGACTAAAATCAAACTCATCAGAAAGATTTAGTTAAAAAAACAATACCAAATGTCAATTTAATTAAAAAAACTGACAATATATTAAATGTTGATGTGGAGCAAGTAGAAATTTCGTGCATTTATGTTAAAAATGTAAAATGATATAACTGTTTTGGAAGTTGGATAGTTCTTCATATAGTTAAACATATTCATACCATATGACCCAGTCATTCTACTACTAGATTTGTAACCAAGAGAAATTAAAAGCTATGAACGATCTTGTGTAGGACTGTCCATAACACATGTATCTATCATGGCCCAAAACTGGAAACAACCCTGATGAACAGCAACAAGTGAATGGATGATTACACTATGAGATTCATATAATGGGATACTATTCAGTGATAAAAAGAACAAACTGCCAATACACATAACAAAATGGAACAATGTCAAAAACATTACCCCCGAGCAAAGTAAGCCAGACACAAAAGAGTAGCTACTGTGTTCTTTCATTTACGTGAAACTTGAGAAGGAAGATTTAAAGTATCAGTAATCAGATTACTAGTTGCTCAGGCCTAGGAGTTGGAGTGTTGACTGAAAGATGACACAAGTGAACATTGTGGGGTGATGAAAATGTTTTCTGTCTTTCTTGTGGTTGTAGTTATGTGCGGTATAAATTTGTCAAAACTCATTGAAATGCATCTAAAATGTATTTTATGCTATGTAAAATATAGACAAAGTTGATATAAAACACCTTTTATAATAGCATCAAAACCATAAAATACTTAGGGAGAAATTTAACACAAGATGTACAAGACTCCTACACTGAACACTTAAAACATTGTTGAAAGAAACTTAATGAAGAGCAAAATGGGAAAAACACCATGTTAATGTTCTAGAAGGCTCAGTATTGTTAAGGTTTATACATTTTTTTCAAACTGATCTACAGATTCAATATAATCCAAAACAAGAACTAACATGATTTTTGGTAGAAATTGACAAGCTGGGGGGCGCCTGGGTGGCGTAGTCGGTTAAGCGTCCGACTTCAGCCAGGTCACGATCTCGCGGTCCGGGAGTTCGAGCCCCGCGTCGGGCTCTGGGCTGATGGCTCGGAGCCTGGAGCCTGTTTCCGATTCTGTGTCTCCCTCTCTCTCTGCCCCTCCCCCGTTCATGCTCTGTCTCTCTCTGTCCCAAAAATAAATAAACGTTGAAAAAAAAATTAAAAAAAAAAAAAAAAGAAATTGACAAGCTGGTGTTAAAATTCAAATGGGAATGCAGAAACCTTGGAATAACCACTCCATGCAATCGTTAACAAAGAACAATGTTGGATAACTTGTACTACCTGTTTTCAAGATGTACTATACAGCTATAATAATTGAGAAAGTGTGATAATGGCCAAAAAGAAATAGAACAATGAAAATAACTTGAATTCACAAATAGACCCATGTGTAATACAGTTCTCTGATTTTTTTTTTTTACAGTGAACTAATTAATAAGGAAAAGAATAGTCCTGCATTCATTTCAAAAAATGATGTTGAAACAACCAGATATTCATATGGGGGTAAAATGAATCTTGATTTTTCTTTCTCACATCATATATAAATTTTAATTTGTAAAATCATAGATGTAAAGCTAAAAGCTAAAACTAAATCTATAAAGCTTCTACCAGAAAACACAGGAGAATATCTTATAGATTTTGTATAAGGCAAACCTCTTTTTTGTCTTTACATAAGATGAAGAACTAAGCATAAAAGAAATAATTGATTAATTAGACTTTATCAGAATTAAAAATCTCTGCTCATCAAAAGTCACTATTTAGAAAATGAATAGGAAAGCCATATGAGAGAAGATTTTGCTATAAATATATCTGACCTTGAACTTGTACTCCTAAGATAAGGGACTTTTTCAACTCAGCAATATAAAAGAAATGATCCAATTTAAAAATGGGCAAAATCCATGAACACATATATCACATGAATGATGAACCTGCATATGAAAACTATTCAACATTTGTTATCAGGTAAAATGCAAATTAAAATCACAATGAGATACCTTTATACAGCTACTAGAGTGTCTAAAACTTGAAAAAACAGGTAACACCAAACGTCAGCGTGGATGTGGAATAACCCAAAGTTCTGGTGAGTTCCAGGAGTGTAAAATGCTTTAACCATCTTGGAAAACTTTGTCAAGTTCTTATCAAGTTAAACATACATTAACCTTGCAATGTAGCAATTCCACTCCTAGGTATCTGCCCAAGATAAATGAAAACCTGTGCCCGAAAAATATCTTGTCCAAGAATGTCCTTAGCAGCCTTAATCATAGCCAAACTGAAAACAATTCAGTATTCATCAACAGGAGAATAATGTAGTCTTGAAATGTAATACAACTCATCAGTATATAAAGGAAGAAACTATTAAGTGCAGCCACAGGATGTCTCTCACAGACAACATGCTGGGTAAAAGAAACTACACAAAAACCATATAATATATAATTGCATTTATGAATTTCAGTAACAGATCAAACTAATCTGTGATGATAGAAATCAGAAAACTGGTTCTCTTAGAAGCAAAACTGTGGGTTTGGAAAAGAACACAGGCAGCTTTGGAGGTAAAGTAATATTCCAGCTCTTAATTGGGATGTAGTTAGATGAATGCATCTATTTATCAGAATTCATAAAGCCATACTTTTAATGTCTATATAATTTCATTGTCATTTATACACTTCTTCTTTTAAAAATAAGGCAGTGCTTAAGCACTGTTCCTTTGGATTCAGTTCCTTTGGATTAGGCAATTGCTGGAGACTAACAATAGCATGGAATTTATATGTGAAATATAAGCCATAAGGGGAGCTGGAGCGGCCACACTACTGGTAATGATGTTGTAACAAAGGAACACTATAGAACTGCTTCAGAGTTGCCGCGTGGCTCAGGACAGCCAGGAAACAGCACCAGCAGGCAGGGCACCCTGATGTGCAGTAATCAGAGGCGAGATGGTTCATTTCTAACATGGAGCTGAAAAGTAACCCTCAATAAATTTTTGCTGAATTGAAATAACTTTTTAACTGACTATGAAGAGCAGTAAAGCTCTTCAGTGAAGACTTTAGAAAAGCTACCGTATACATGAAATGAACATTTGTGGTAAGAAGACACATAAAACTTTTCAGCCTTCAACTAATTTATAGTTAGTAATAATTACATTGAAATATTGTTGATTTTTGTTATATAAACAAATATTCATTTGTTCTTCCACAATAAATGCTAATAGAGGTACATAAAATCATGCATTGAATCATTAAGATCATTGTTACAACATGGCTTAGGTGAGGGCAGAAATAGTACTCTGTATTTTGCTTGGGATTATTTTAATTCTGTTACCAACTTCTGAAAGTGTATAAATCTTTTAGAGTGCCCATATTTCATTACTTTACAATATTTTTGTATCTAGATTCCGTTTCCTTTTTAAGTTTATTTATTTTGAAAGGGAGAGAATATCCCAAGAAGGCTATGCTCCAGCAGCTCAGAACTGGATACTGGGCTGGAACAGGACTCAGATAGTTAACAGACTGAGCCACCCAGATGCCCCATATATTCCATCTCTGTTTTTATAACTGGAATAAAAGTCACTGGAGCTAAGACTTAGTGAGGGACAAAAATTATTTCTGATGCCTGAGGTCTGTTTATTATTACCTCCCTATCCAATCTCTTAATTTTCCTATTATTTGCCTTTTCTTTCCTTACTCTTTTATTTAGGTTTATTTATTTATTTTTGAGAGAGAGATTGTGTGGGGGAGGAGCAGAGAGAGAGAGAGAGAGAGAGAGAGAGAATCCCAAGCAGGCTCTACACCATCAGCACAGAGCCCTATGTGGGGCTCGAACCATTGAACTGTGAGATCATGACCTGATCTGAAATCAAGAGCTGGACACAGGGCACCTGGATGGCTCAGTCAGTTGCGCATCCAACCTTCAGCTCAAATCATGACCTCATGGTTCATGAATTCAAGCACCACATCAGGATCTCCACTCTCAATGCAGAACCTGCTTAGGATCTTCTGTCTTCCCCTCTCTCTGCCCCTCCCCTGCTCATACTTTCTTCTTATGAAAAATAAACTCTTAAAAATTAAACAAACAAACAAAAAAAGAGTTGGACGCTTAGCCGACTGAGCCACCCAGGCGCCTCACTTCCTCTACTCTTTTAAAGCTGATTTCTGGGGCGCCTGGGTGGCGCAGTCGGTTAAGCGTCCGACTTCAGCCAGGTCACGATCTCGCGGTCCGTGAGTTCGAGCCCCGCATCGGGCTCTGGGCTGATGGCTCGGAGCCTGGAGCCTGTTTCCGATTCTGTGTCTCCCTCTCTCTCTGCCCCTCCCCCGTTCATGCTCTGTCTCTCTCTGTCCCAAAAATAAATAAAAAACGTTGAAAAAAAAAAAATTTAAAAAAAAAAAAAAAAGCTGATTTCTAAAACTGATTTCTCTTAGTTCTCATTTCATATATGAAGCATTAATAAGTTCCCGAGACACACGCTATTGATTCAATTTCTTCCTCCCAACAATACGGATAATCTCAGGTACATAGTGATGATTTTAAATGTACACTGTTGATGAAAGAATCTAGCTAAATTGCACTTGTATGCCATAATCTCACTGGAGCAGAGGGGGGCGTGGGGACCGTGCTGAACTAACAAAGTTTGTAAAACAGTGCTTTGACTAGAAACTGAAGATAAAAGGACTAAAATAAAAGGAACTTTATATTTACAAATAAGCTATCTGGCAAAGTTGTTTCCCACGTGAGTAAGGGTTTCACCATCGTAATACCATTATACATTCATATAAAGGAATTGAACAATTAAGTATACAGATGGCAGAGTGTGGGAGCCAGGTTTTCAACGTTGGAGTGGCAAATTACAGATAGGCAAAGAGAATAGTGTAGAATGACCCATGTAATAATAGGATTAGATTTGGAAACAGTGTGAATTCAGGTTTATCTTAATATAGATTTAGATGATTACATATAGAAACATATACATATGTCTATACATAAAGTTTCTCCGTTAAGTGAGAGGGTCTAGAAGTGACAGTACATAGTAGCAATGAACATACCTACCATCCAGATCTTGGCTGCTAACATTATTCTCCAATAAAAAGGATCAGGATTCCTTGTAGAAAGATGGACTCTAGGAATGGAGCAGGAAATATATGAACCTTGAGCCTCTTCTCGTGCCAGAAAATAATTAATTCCTATCATCATCATCATCATTATCCTCTAAAGAGTATAATGAGGGGCATGTCAAAGGGACACAGGAATCAACTGAAATAGCTCTCAGTGGCCAAAGCTAGAAAAATTTGGACAAAATGAATAAAGCAATATTGGATTATAACCCAAAGTGTAAAAGAAATATCCATGAGCCCATGCTTATATGAATAGATGATTAAATATATAAATAAATGATTGAATAAATAAATAGGGGGAGGGGAGAGGCAAATCCAAATAATTTGTATAGATACCCTGCCCTCAAGAAGAAGAAGCCTAACTCCCTAATCTTCAAGTGTGGACTGCACATAGAGACTTCCCTACAAAGAGAACAGTAGGGAAAGGGGGGAAAAGAGTAACTTTACAGAGAAGAAAGATGACAAACACTCTTCAGCCAGATGATCAAGGTTAACATCAATAGTGCTGAATCATGTTGATAGTATGTACCCTTGTTATGATGTGATGAAAATGAGATTTCACCACTGTGGTCTTCCTCCCAAGAAAACATAACCTCAGTCTAATTTGATGCCAAGTGGACAAATCCCAAATAAGATGTGTTCTTGCAGTATACCTGCCCAGTACTCAAAACTGCCTAGGTCATCAACAAAAGGAAAGTCTGAGAAACTGTCAAAGACAAGATGAGCCTAAGAACACACGACAACTCATATAATATATCCTGGGTGGGATCCTGGAACTTACAAAGAATATTAGGTCAAAAAGGAAATCTAAGCAAAGTATGGACTTCAATAATAGTGCGCCGACATTCATTCATTCGTTGCAACAAATGCGACTTACTCATGTAAGACAATAAGGGAGAAAATGGGTGTGGAGTATGGTGAGTGTATCTGTACTGCCTTCGTGGTTTTTCTACAAATCTAAAACTGCCTTAACATAAGCTTATTTCAGAACAAAATACAGGGAGAGCTGCTTCAGTGAGAGCTACGTCAAACGCTTGTCATGTTTCAATGTTCCTCTTTTGGTTTCGCAGGGGGTTGGTTGGTTTGCTTGCTTATTGATTGGTTTGGGCCAGCTGTGGTTCAGTGGTAATTGCTCAGGATCAGGTTTTGTGTCTAATATGCGAATTATGTGCTTTTCTCAATTGCTGAAACAGCCTTTCAGCAGAGGTTTAATTCAAAGTCCATGAGTAGTATAGGTTTTCAGTGTCCCAACTGAAAGAATTCAGCTCATGCATAAGCACATTAAATGTTCCCTGGCATTTTATTAATGATCACTGCATGTCTAGTGTTTGTGGAGTAAAAAAGTGCATGTATGTATGTATGTATATGTAAGGAGTAAATTCATTTTAGGTACTGAAGGAGTTGTGCAGCTCAAGAGTGCACAAGGGATTAGACCATATTAACCTATTTCATATTGAAAGAGACCTTGCACTTGGGGAAATTCTTCCCTGTGGCCAGGTCCCCTCTGAGGAGGCTCTGCCTGCTATGCTTGCTGAGAAAACGGGTGTCATGGTTTGTGGTAGCAGGAGAACCAGGAGGAGAGGTAGCCACGAGAACTTCATGCCTACTCAGGATGCAACTCAACGTTTGTTGCCAACCGAATTCTTTATATGAAAATGAGTGGTGTGAATTCACATACCTGCTCAGTCCTTACATTAGTAGGTAAAGTTTCTCTGAATCTCTACTTTTCATCCAAATCTCCATGAAACCAAAATTATTTATTTAGAATAAACAGAGCCTTTTAACCCTGCCTGCATATTGGAATCCTCTCTGGAGCTTCTAAAAGTGCCAGTGACTGGGCCCCGCCCAAGGCTAATCAGAATCTGTAGGGGTAAGGTGTTGGTGGTACAAGAGTCAGGAGTTCTGGAAATCCTCCAGGGATTCTAATGTGCATGCAGGATTGAGAGCAATTGGGGTAGATCAAGCTTTAAACCCCTATGAACCTTAACCTTCCAGAAGTGAAGCTGCTTGTATGGGAGGTGCGTATAGAATTTCCCCTGGTCCTAATTTTAAGCTTTTGCAACTTTCAATTTAAAAAGAAAAAAAAAAAATGGAAAAGAAGTAAAAACCACAAATACAAATGAAAACTAGAGAAAATGCTCTGGGGACATTCTCACATCTAGGGAAGAATGACTTTAAAAATGCTTATATTTAAAATTCTCTGTCTCTGTCTTTCTTTTGTTTGCATTTCTTGATATAATTAGGCAGAGGCATATTTCTGACTTCTAAAGAGTAAAAAATCAATCATGACTAGAGCTACGGAGCCAGAAGAGAATGTGAGGAAGTAAAAGGGACAGCATGCCTGCTTCTTTAGATCAGACAGCCCAGAGCATACCCCTCAGGCATTCTACATATCTTCCGGGAAGTCCCACATCCTTGACACCACTTTGTTTCTAAATGTAAAAATTACACATCGATTAGGAACCTAAAAAAAAAGCCTCAAGTACAGGGTGCCAGGAACCACTAAGCAGTACTGAGGTTATTCTATCTAAGTAGTAATGAAACAAACTCTCCAGGACAATTAGCATTCAAGCAGGAAAAGAGGTGATTTATGATGATGTTCGACTTTGAGCAGTTAAAAATGACAATTTTTAAATATTTTTATAAACCTTCGCCGGTGTGACAGTTTCATTCTACACATTTTATTTCACTGTTTTAATCCAGAGAGGACTTGTTTCTGTTGTTTCTGTGATCTTAGAGAAATGAGTATCCTTGAATAAACAATGAATAAAGGCATTGCATGAACCTGTATTCTTAAAGACTGCTTACGGATGAGAACAAAGCTTGTAGATATATGTACATGTTAGTATACAAACTGCGTTTTAAATTTTTTTGATGTTTATTCATTTATGAGAGACAGAGAGAGACAGAGCATGAATGGGGGAGGGGCAGAGGGAAGAGGGAGACATAGAATCCAAAGCGGGCTCCAGGCTCTGAGCTGTCAGCACAGAGCCCGACGTGGGGCTCAAACTCACATACCATGAAATCATGACCTGAGCTGAAGTCCGACGCTTAACTGACTGAGCCACCCAGGCGCCCCCTGCTTTTTAAGACAAATAGAATTAGGTTATCACAACCCACATCTGCCTTTAAGCAGAGGTTTGATTCGAAGTCCACAAGTGGTAGTTTTTCAGTATCCAAACTGAAAGAATTCTGATTGTGGATTAGCATATTAAAATTTGAAATGTGTTAGCTTAATAATGTTCAAAACTCACTAAATTGGGCTGGACATCGCTAACATTTTGTCAAACTAGTGAATCTTCTAGCACTGTGAAAGATTCACTAATTCTTTAAATGCGGCCTAAGAGAGTGTGTTTGGCCAAGAAGAGAACCACTAATTATCTGTAAATGCACAATGATCTTTAAACTTTCAAAGTAAATGCTTCTCAGGGGGACACTTGCCCTTCTAACTCCAGATGCTCTAAAAAACTACCACAAATTGTGAGTAGTCAGGTGACTCCTGAGAAATACGATAAATTTGGATTCATATCAGTTTAGGATAAATCTCAGTGGGAATATCTCTTCTCTCATAGATGCCAATTATATTTAATCAGTTATAAAATATCTAGAAAAATAAGATACTTTTTCTCTCTCCTTGGTAAGTTACACTGTGAATTTTTTTTCTGCCCCGAAATATACCGTACACCTTGCCCACCATCCACCCAGTGACTAGTAACGCTCAATAAATATTTTATGAATTAGTCAATAATTACAAAAATGAATATATTGCTGTCCGGATCTTAAATAATCTTAACCCAAACTCAGCAGTTGAACACTAAACAGGTATAAAATACCTACTGAATACCAGGCACCGTCCTGGGTTCTAGGGATACAGAGTTGAATAAAGTTCTTTAACACATTTCAGAAAAGAAACTGTGTGTCCTAAGATATTCACAATATTTCACAATGACTAATAGCTGATGACAAGTGAATGTTTCATATGCCTAACTTCAGTCGAAGCCCAATTTATTTCTGCCTACCTCAGAAAAGTACAATTGGGAAAATATTAGAACCGCTTCTGAGCAGTCCATTGCCAATGTCAGCAGAATGTGCTGCTTAAGGGTAAACCTCTGAGGTTAGATTCTGACTCCTTTGCTAACTGTGGTTTTGATCAATGTCTTAATATTTTGAAACTGTAATTTCCTAATCTGTAAAGTGGGGAAATAATAATGATGGTCACAAGGTCATTGTGACAATGAAATGGGATCATCTATATCTGGAACAAATTAAACACTTAGTAAAAGCTACTGCTGCTGTATTCAGTAGTCGAGCTAGGTTTTCAAAACAGGAAGACTCCAGGGTGGCGATTTGTTTGCAGGTAGATGAAACCATTTTGAGGTTGTGTTTATAGAGCAATTTACATGAGATCGAGAAAATGTCCTTAAACATGTCAGAATGAGGGAGAAAACTGATGGAGCTTAATGGGTGTCTAAAGCTCCACCAGGCTCTTGGCTGCTGTCACCATTATTATTTATTACTTTATGTTACCACTTCATGAGGAGTGAGGAAAGAAACGTCATGCTAAATGCTGATAGTAGCCAAAAACTTTCCATTTTTTTTTAGTGTAGTGGAAAGAGAAGTGATGATGAGCATAAAAACAACCCTCTCATACTCATGACTGATTTAAATGAGAATTCTACGGAATATGAGAAGCCTCAGTAGGAAATCCCCCTGCCAGCACTCGCTCACTCACTCATTCGCCTATTCACTCACCCGTTTGTTCATTCATAAATAAAAGAGCAGTACTAGTAATGTCCGTGAGGAGCAATGAGAAGCACACATTTCTGTCTCACACTGGTGCTGTTATAATGACCAAATTAAAACCTAACTTATGAAAAAGACCACACAGCTTTCTTTAAACTTCCTGCTGGCACAGGAAGGAAGGGCAGGTTGCTGAGTATGTTGTTTCCCGAAAAAGAGAAAAGGAGGATAAGTCTGTGACAGTGAACGGGTAATTCCATCAAAGACTTGGTGTGATCACAAGCAGTGGGGAGAGGTAGCAGGATAGAATTTTAAATTAAACTTAAGTTGATTTTCTTGAACAGTTTTAGAACGCTGTCCGTAATTAAATAGAAATGATGGAGAGGATGGGAAGGGCAAAAACTAACAGAAACTACAAATGGCAATTTATAATTATTAACTAACTGCATTGCAGGGTCAGACGTGGCCCATGTAAGTGTCTCTTGGCATTAGCATAGGAATGTCTCTTGAAGTCACATTGCTGCAACAAAACTCTTTTCACTCCATAGTTGTAGAATTATTATCACACACACACACACACACACACACACACACACATTTATTTAATTATAACCTGCCAACATGGCCTTGTCATTCATTTCTGAGTCCTATCACTCAGGCAATAAATTGTGAAGAATTGCCAGCTTAGCCACCATCACCAACCACTAGAGTTCCCTGAGTTTCCCAGACATTCTAAACTCTGTACCCGTCTGGGGACACATTTGCACTGTGGGGTCCTCACTTTGAAATGACAAGCTCTGAACACAAATGGAGCAGCCTTTGTAAACCGCTACCTTCTCCTGCGATGATTTTTCCCTATTGTCTGTGCATCTTGTTAGTGCCATGCTTGAATCCGCACCATTAGAGCCGTAACACAGCTGCTGTCATTCTCAGTTATGTAGGGCTCTGGCAAAGACAGAGCAACTCTGAAAAAAAGCCTCTTGCCCCCCATTTTATCACCCAGAGTCAGAAACTTAAATACATAACAACCAATTATTTGAAGTCTTCCCAAGGCTCATAGGATAGGGCCAGTTGCCCTTCCAAACTCAGAAAAAGAGCTGAAATAAGGAGGATAGGACAGGTCAGGACTGATCAAAACTAACATTCAGACAGGAAGGACCAATTAGGATGACGGCTGGAAGGGAATGCAAGACACCAGAGAAGCAGGTGTTTTTGATTATTTTTTCTTTTTAATTTGAGAGAATATTACAAGTAAAAATTCCATTAATATCCACAGTGCAGTGAGTTTTTGTTATAATTTTAAACATATGTCTTTTTTTTAATCACTTCAGGCAACAAAGCAAAGATTATGCCTAATGTGTGCAATGAATTAAATTGTGAAGAGAATGTATTTAAATTAGCAAGGAAAAGATGAAAATCTCTTTCATGGATTTAACTACATTTTGATTTATATAAGACTTTTTAGCTAATTTGGAGGCTAGTTTCTTTTATGAGATGGGGTTTTTTTAATGTATTTTATTTTATTTGTTTTGAGAGAGAGAGAGAGAGAGAGAGAGAGAGAGACAGAATTGAGTGGGGGAGGGGCAGAGAGAGAGGGAGACACAGAATCTGAAACAGGCTTCAGACTTCAAGCTGTCAGCACAGAGCCCAACTCGGGGCTTGAACTCAGGGACCATGAGATCATGACTTGAGCCCAAGTCAGACACTTAACTGACTGAGCCACCCAGGCGCCCTGAGATGGGTTTTGAGATTAAAGACAATTTGAATGTTTAAATATGGGTAAGGAAAGATTTGACAATGGGTAAATGTACTCTAAACATTAGCTGTCAAACATGGCTGCATTTTGGAATCAGTGGGGAGCTTTAAAAACTCGTTTATGCCTGTATAAGACTGAAAACACTGCCAATTAAATTATCACTCTTCATAAATTGTATGATGCACCCCTAATTTGACAGATAATAGTGAGGTCTACAACTGATAATAATTGTAATGTTGGCTTTGGAGGTTAACAGCCCTGGGAAATAATCTAATCAAATTTTCCCTAGCTTTGGGAAAATGGTACAGGAATAGTGAATATAAAGCCAAAATAACCATGAAGAAGTTTACTTTTTTCTCTGTGAGGGTTTAAAGGAAAATACTGATACTAAACTTTCTCAGAAACTTTCTTTGCAGATCTCAGTGTGCCCATATGGCTTTGTTAGCCAATTAATAACAAAGTAGGCACAATTATTTTTATTTTTTTTAATGTTTATTTATTTATTTTGAGAGAGAGAGACAGAATCTCAAGCAGGCTCTGCACTGACAATGCAGGAGCCCAACATGGGGCTCGATCCCAGGAACCATGAGATCATGAACTGAGCTGAATTCAAGAGTGCAACAATGCTCAATGGACTGAGCTACCCAGGTGCCCCTGGGGAGGATTACTGTTAAACCAAGCCACGAGTATTGTCATATTTATCTGAAAAGAAAGGTCTCGCAGAAAAGGAGTGGATTCTTGGACATAATTATGAGTCTTTTAAAAAGGCAGATGGGAGAATGGATGTTGGGTAGGAAAAACAGTGTCCACTACAAGGAATGATCATGGCACCAGGATTTGTATTAATTAAAAATTGCAAACAACTTATATGTTCATGAAAGGAGGTTTCAAAAAGTATCTTATATCTTATATATAGATATACATATAATTTCTATAATAACATGACTATTAGATGCTAAATAAAAAACAACATTGTTTTTATATGTATATGTATATGTATATTGTTTGTATGTTTTTATATAAAGCATGTCTATGCATGTGTATGATATCTACATATACACATATGCAAAGAGAAATACATTGATATTTAGGGATTCAATAAATGATATTTTTAAAATATAAGTAAGAATAATGGACATACCTTAGGGTGAAAAAGCTCCTAGTAATTCATGTGTTAAAATATACATTGGATAATTAATCTTAGTTGTACATTTAATGTTGAGAAACTAAAATGTTTTGGTAATTTAATTATAAAAGCTATTAATTTGTATGAAAATGATTAGTACTAAAATAGCTAAATAGAGAAATAGAGAGCTAGTATGAATGATTATTTATTATGATGCTTATTCATGATTTTGGAGATTTCCTTCTTTATAATCAAAATCTTCTATTGAATTAAACAACTAGATGTTAAATACAGCTTCTAAGAGTTATATGTTTAGTAATACAACATTTATGGAAACATGTAACATTTCAACAAAATAGAATTATGATATCAAATACCTATTTTGGGGAATTATATTACTATTAAATAATTTAAACAGATTTATTGACTTGAAAGGGATATTATGCTCTTTCTAAAGTTATCTAGTAAAGATGCTTCTGTGACATTCATGTTAGAATGTCACAGCAAGTATTAGAAAAAAATGAGATTATTCCCACGCCTATGAAAATATTTCACTTCTAACATTGGTAAAACTGAGCCTCTGTTTAGCTATATACATTGATATATAAGGACTACAGGATTACTCTTGCACAGAATAGTGCCAAGACTTTATTGTTCCAGCATTACAATTTTAAATTTGAAATGTGTATAACTAAAAATTTTAGTAATACAGTTAGAATAATTATTTTAAGTAAAATATCAGATTTATCCTCATATTTTAGAAGTTCATTCACTAAATAGTGATGATATTTTACTTTGCTCTTGGTTTTAGCTAAATATTTATGCTAATATTTGACCATCTCACATCGGATCAAATGGTTCTTAGAGGGACCTCTATTAAGTGTGTATGTCTGTGTATGTATGCATGTACAAAAATGTATATATTTATTTATAAATGTGTATATGTACGTATATCTTTGCATATGGTGTGTGCTTATGTGTACACATATGTATGTGAAATACAGATATATATTATAGAGTGGGGGGAGAGGGAGGTGAGCAAGAGAGAAAAGAAATTCTGGAAAGATTTGTAAATTTTTAATGGTAAATATCTCTGTGAAGTGTCATCAATAGAACTTTTATTTCCAGCACACATATTTCTATTTGGAGTGTTTTATTTTTAACATTCATTACATCTCTGATGAGGTAACTTCAGTGAAGGGAAAGCACAGCCGACTTTGGTTTTAGAAGGTAAATGCTAACTTCTCAGGGAGCTTATTAGAGTATGTTCACACTGGAGCAATCATCTCAATTAAGACTGAGAGTAAGGTTAAATCCCATTAGGGCAATTATTCAGTTAATTACTCTGGTGTGAACATAGCCTTAGTTTAAGAGATGTAGAACATGAGCCTGTATCTAAAGGGGAAGAAGGTCAGGGCCATCTCCCCAGCAAACCAATTTAGAAGATTTAAGTGAGCTGTTCCATAAGCCAAGAAGGAATCACTTTTTGAGAAATTAGCGTTTAAAAAGAGAGTACACTTAATTAGTACTGGACACAAACCCCAGACACACACTTATCACCAGAGAGAAATGTCAAAAGTGGAATATTTTTACAGTAGGCTGACCATTGGGCAGTTCAGCATCCTTAAGCACAAATTCTTTGCTACATCATTCATTCATTTATTCCTTTATTCACTATGTAAATATTTATTGAGTGTCTAATGATGCACATTAAAAATTTGTCTTCTATTTTAATGTTCAGGGAAGGCATGAGGGAAGAATCAGAGAAGCCAAGAAATGGAATGAGTTATTTCCTACAGCCATGTGTTCTGTTAGGATCTAAAATGCAACTTGGAGTCATGGATTCACACACAACCCATCTTGAGTAATGACCAACAATCTCTTCCTTTATTCCAAAGACTTTTATTTTGTTGTGTTTGTATCATCTTAGCTATTAAATAGCATCTTTATGATGCCCAGCTCTCGTCCTTTATAATGCAAAACCAAGCCACTACTCAATCATGATGCAAAAATCCAGATATTTGTTCTTATTTAGCACAGGTAGGATTATAAACGAAGCTTTAGGGATATTTGCTTTGCTTCTATAGTGACATCAAACCCCAAAACAAATCAAATATACTATTTTTGCATTCTTTTTCCACCTTCCCTTCCCCAGCCTCCTTAGTCTGGCATTGGATTTTTAAGGATAAGGAGATGAAGACTTTTTTTTATCTTGCATTTTCTGCATCACTGAAAAGTCCATGGGATGAAATGGATCTGTTTCCCAAAACGGGAAAATCAGAACACTTTGTTTTCCTGCACTTGGGAACTTGCTCAAGGGTGAAGCTCTTATTGACTGTGTGTCTACCATTTGAAAAGAGATTCTGGGCTTATTATAGCTTCTTGGGATACAGAACAGGGAAAGAAATGTGCTATCTGTTAAACTAAACTACATGAGTGATTCATTTTTTTAGCCACTATAATAATTGCTCTTATAGATTGAAATTAATTTTTTTTCAAACGTACATAATACAATTTATAAGAATATAGGTTTTTAATAGCATTAATGAATTTTTTTAAATTTTATTGTTTTTAGCTAGAAAGTACTACTACACTGAAGTTTTGTCATATTATTTTCTTAAGAACCAAAAGCTGTTTAAGTCTTTCCTGGGATTTTGAATAAAGGAAATTACTAATAAATCAACAGGTTCTGTATTGATCTACTTAATTCCATGCCTCTGAATCCTGTGGAATATTTAATGTCTCCCAGAATTTTGGTCCTGCCCCAAATGCTGGAAGCAATCCTGTTCCTAGACAGGAAGAATAGTAAGACCGTTTCATCGGTAATCCAGATCAGAATTGCTTTTCATACTCTGATGTTTTAACATCTTTCTTGTAAATGGTCTCCTGCCTCATTCACCTGTGTCACAGTTATTTAAACCTCATTTCCAATAATACTCTTGTCTTCCTTATCTCCTTTTATCTAGTAGATTAGAACATCATATATACTATTAGTTCATGTAATTTTGATTATGTGTGATTTTACAAAGGAACCTAGGGGCACCTGGGTGGCTCAGTTGGTTAAGCAGCCCACTCTTGATTTTGGTCCAAGTCACAATCTTGTAGTTTGCTGGATCAGGCCCTATGTTGGGCTGTGTACTGAAAGCATGGAGCTTGCTTAGGATTCTCCTTCTCCTTCTCTCTCTCTGTCCCTCCCTGACTCATGTGCAGATACTCTCTCTCTCTCTCTCTCTCTCTCTCTCTCTCTCTCTCTTAAAATAAACTTGAGGGGCTCCTGGGTGGCTCAGTGGATTAAGCCTCCGACTTCAGGTCATGATCTCACAGCCCGTGAGTTTGAGCCCCGCAACGGGCTCTGTGCTGATAGCTCGGAGCCTGGAGCCTGCTTTGGATTCTGTGTCTCCCTCTCTCTCTGCCCCTAACCCACTCGCATTCTGTCAGCATCTCTCTCAAAAATAAATAAACATTAAAAAAACTTTTTTTTAACTTTAAAAAAGAGAGCCTAATTTTTTTATGTACTTTTCATGTATATACTACATATGATGGGTGTGCTGTATATTATTCTACATATTATGTATTATAGATAAAGATTAATATACAGGGTTATATAAGCCAGATCATGTTCATTATATTTTATGGGCCATATAAATTATTGTCAAACTCAATGTTGACTAATTGAATTCACCTTGTGTGTTGAATTTAGAGCCTAATTTCTAACATACATCTACTGTATTAAGTTTCTATTGTTGTTATAATTAATTACCACAAAGTTAAATAGCTTAAAAACAACATGAATTTTCTGTCATATCATTCTGTAGGTCAAAAGCATGGCAAGGGCCTCATCAGGCTAAAATAAAAGTGTTTTCAGGGCTGTATTCCTATCAGTATGTTGTGGGTGGGGTCCGTTTCCTTGCCTTTTCCTGCTTCTAGAGGTTACCTACCTTCTTTGGCTCACAGCCTCTTTATATCTTCAAAGTGAGCAATGACAGCTCAAGTCTTTCTCACATTGCATCCCTCTGGCCTTCTTTGCCATAGCCCTCTTCTACTTTTAAGGAGCATTGCAATTACATTGGGCCCACCCACATAATGAATGATCAACTCCTTATCTCAAGGTCCGTACCTTTAATTATGTCTGCACAGTCCCTTTTGCCATCTAATAATGGCATCTAAGGTAACATATTCACAGGTTCTGGGAATTACAACATGGATCCTTTCCCACCAGCCTGAACTGGCCTGAAGTTTGCTGCTCAGAATTCGTTAGATCACTGGTGCTGCCCCAGAGGTGTAACAGGACTTGACATGTCCAGCATGGTAACAAATCTCCACTATACCTTCAGTTAGTCTCTTGGAAACTTCTATAATATGTATTTTATCCAATACATTTCCCCATTATCATAGTGGTTACTCCAAACCTTCTCCATCAAGCTCAGGCCTCTATTTCATGTCACGTCTGTCATGGTCATTGCAATATGCCCCAATTCCTTTGCAAGGTAGGACTTGTAGCCCAGGTGCTGGGAGGGAGTGTGGTCAGCAAACAACATTTAGTTGTCAGAGCCCTAATACCACTGCCTGTCCTAGTAGGATTGCTCCCTCTTGGGGTGGCCCTTATGCAGATGACTGATTGATATGAAGGGTATAAAGGTGTGCTTATCTCTGTCTAACTCAGAGCAAACCTGAAAGTCTGCTCTATTTCCAGAGCTCCCTATGGGGTAGGCCAAGACTATAATTGGACCTCCATCACACTTGAATTTCACCCCCTATTCTATTCTGCTCTCCTCTTTTGCTTCCTTCAGGTCTGGCCCCAAGAGCACCCCTTAATAAACGTTCTGTGAGCTAATCCCTATTTTAGAGCTGGCTTTACAGAGAACTCAACTTGCAACACCCTTTCAGAAAATGAGTTGCCTTCCAAACTACCTAAATATATTTCTGTTGCCCTCATATGTTTAAACCAGAATATCCTCTTCTCTTTAAGGTCTTTTGTAACCCTTCCAGGAAAACTGAGTTTTTCTTTCTATGCTCCTCCATATTCTAGAACATAAGACCTCTATCATAAGAAGTTAGATACTACATTGGTAAATATAATTATTCCTCTTTATGTTCACAACATGTTGTCTCTGAGAATGTCTTTTTTTTTTTTTAATTTTTTTCAACGTTTTTATTTATTTATGGGACAGACAGAGACAGAGCATGAACGGGGGAGGGGCAGAGAGAGAGGGAGACACAGAATCGGAAACAGGCTCCAGGCTCCGAGCCATCAGCCCAGAGCCTGACGCGGGGCTCGAACTCACGGACCGTGAGATCGTGACCTGGCTGAAGTCGGACGCTTAACCGACTGCGCCACCCAGGCGCCCCCTGAGAATGTCTTGTAGTTTGCTGGATCAGGCCCTATGTTGGGCTGTGTACTGAACATCAAAAAATTAAATTAATTAAAAAACATAAAAGCAGTATGTCTCTTTTGTGTTAGCCCTCTAATATCTAACAGAGCTTGGCATAAAGATGCTTAATAAATGTTTTTAACAATTGTGTGAGTGAGAAGATGGTCTCTTCTGGATCCATTGAAATCCCAATTTAGTTACAATTCATCATATTACTATTTATACAGAGTTGGCACAACATATCTACTCTTCTTTGCACTAAATGTGTACTCAACTCATGCCCTACCCCCATCTAATCATGCTTTCTACACAATTTAGGAAAATAAAGAGTCCACAGGCCACATCAGGTAGACTGAATTTCTACCATTTAGAATGCTTTTTGCAATTCTCCTACCCAATTGTTTTCTTACAGGTTACTCCTCATGTCTCAATCACATTATCTTTCCTGCCCATCTATCTATATAGGTTACACCTAGCCTGCTTCCAGTTATCGGAGATGATCAACACCTGTAACAAAAAATCTATAATAAAAAATGACAGTAGCATTACCTATCTATGAGTTGAACTGGAATTTTTTATTCTTAATGGCCTTGGAGAGGAATAGTCTGTATTCAATTAGAAAGAACAGAACACCAGAGATAGATCATCTTGCCCTCTTAAAAAAAGTTCTCAAGCATCTAGTTCACAACAACTATTTTTTTCTTTATTTCAATTGCTTAAGAATTAGGAATTTCTTTCTATTATATTATATAACAGTTGACAATGCACGCCAAACAACCACAGGAAAAAACCTAGTGTAACTGATCACGGAGATATAATTCTTCCTTTCTTATCATGTATATCCCCACATTTTCTATTCTGCCACATTACTTATTTCCTTCTCCTGGACATGGTTATCTTATTATCTGTTTTCCACAGCATGTTAATACTTTAATGCACATACCTGCTTTTTGTGATCTTTAAAAGGTGAGTGTTCTGGGACCAGGAAAGTGCAGAAACAGCTTTAGATTTCACAGTGTCTGATAATTTAAAAATCCTGATATCCATACCGACTCTTTCTTCATTCATGATTCCAGGTTTATAACTTCTTCTCCAGGTTAGGATTTGATCATGCTGCCCTCCCAGTTGTGCATATTTAATCTTGAACATCTAAAAAATATCCATACCAGATTCAGAAACATATCTAGGAAGTATATGCTTCATGGACGCTCATGTCAATGGTAGCACTGCCATAATGTGGTCAACCTGATATTTACCTAGATTGTCGGTGATTATATGGAGACTAAACTTCAATTCCAGCCAAAGTGATTGCATTTTTCTCTTCACATTTTCCCCAAAGTTCAAGATGTTGTTTTTTAAATTTATGTGTATGATGGCATATTTTGACATGTAAAATATCAAACTAAGCGAGTCATAAAAATGAGGCAGAAAAAATATGTATTGGGTAATTCATATAGCATGAAGATAAAAATGTGATTCACAAATATTGTGGGACTTTCTTATTTGTGTAACTTATTTGTTGAATTGAAATATTACTCTATAAATAAAATAAAGTCTGAAGTCAGAGCTAGAGAGATAAACAAGTATAAAACTTGATAATCAGACTTTCTAACAATGGAATTGAATTAGACAGAAAAACACTGAATTCTTAAGAGAACTGGTAATGAGTACCAATTTACAAGATCGAGAATCCCTCTAGTTGGACATGAAATTATCACTGTAACATTCATAGAATGTTGGGACAGAGAAACAATCTGGTGGAATGAGACAGAGATGACGATGAGGCTGGTGATGAATGAGGTGGAGAAATCATATTTTTCCACTTAAAGATGGTGCTACCGATGGTATTACTGACTTCTGAATACAATAATGAATATCAAAAATAAGAATTGGTGAACTACAGTTCTTTCTACGCTGAGTAAAAATCTGTCTTATCAATTCAGTCTGTTCATAAACACCTTGCTATTGGTAGCTTTCTCTTTGGGACTCAGAGGCTACATGACACATCTCTAAAGCAGGCACCTCATTTATGAATTGTGCACCTTAGAGTCATCCACTCATAGCTATTCCTGAAGTACTTCCCCAAGGATGTTCAAGGAAAACTAAACTAGTTATCAGGATAACTAAAATTTTTGAGAAAACAAGTGTAGCCTCATAATTGGTTTTTGTTTCCTTATATCATTTGAACTGAACACATGTGGTCAGGTTTACTAGAACACATCAACTTACTATTGACTTAAAGTAATTTAACACAACCAACCTTATTTGGGAATAGCCTAGTTAACTGTATCTTTCTTAGTTGTTCAAAAACGAACATCTTGAGAAACAATATTTACAGTGAGCAGTCTTGGGAAATCACAACATTTAAAGATTTTAGAAACAAATTGAGTATTTACTTTGAAATACTTGCATCTTTTTATGGTATCCTCTTAGAATAATAACAAGCAATGGAAATTTGAAACCAAATAATATGTGAAATGTTTGGCATAGAATAGGTGCCAAGAAATAATAGTTCTCTTCCCTTCAGGGTCTCAAAGCAGCTAACATTTGTAATTGAAGAGGTGCAATTTATATCACACTTAACAGTATCAAAACATACATGGATCATTATCATTTAATTGGAAATTACAGGCCAGAATCAAGATATGAAATTGCCCCATTCATTTGCATAAGAAGAAGAAGAGAAAACTCCAAGTCTAGTCTAGGATGGAGGCAGAAATTAAAGACCCCAGTATGAAGACCATATGGTAAAAAATACTTTCCAATATTAGTTTTTTAACCAAATTCTCTAGAAATTGCCAAGAAACATTCTAATCATAGACACTATAGTTTCAAATTATAGGAACCAGTTTTGATTAAGGAAATTATGGATATATATTTTAGTATAGGTTTATTTTAATCTAAGAGATGCAAAGGCAACAAAAGATTTAGATTTTTTATCATTTCCCAAATTATTATCAAGCCTTACCTAGATCTCTTTTTCTGATTTACCTCTTACTTTTATTTATAGTCAAATTTAATTATTAAATAAAGCTACTTCTCACAGACTCCTAAACCTTTTTCCCCATGTGAAATTTTAGAGAGTGCAGTCTCCACTTTACTTATGTTCTGTTTTAATAAAATCACTGGAAATAATTTTGAGCTTATATCTCTCTGTAGTCCCATTCACTCTCAGCCAATGAAAGTGTCCTAAGCACTATCCAAGTTCTAGGGGCACTGCAAAGCACAGGAAGTAAATTAATGAATGGAGTCCTTCTATTCAAGCAGCTTCAACTATGTAAAAGGATCATTGATACCTGAGAGTGGACAGTTAAGTTACTAGAAATATATTTGTTCAAAAAATGGATAAATATCTGGTGAAGTGTTATGTTTTAAAATGAATACTGAAAACATCAATCTGGGGTGTCTGGGTGGCTCAGTCAGTTAAGCATCCAACTCTTGATTTCAGCTCAGGTCATGATTTCGTGGTTCGTGAGTTCAAGCTCTCCACTGGGCTCTACGCTGACAGTGTGGAGCCTGCTTGCTATTCTCTTTCTCATTCTGTCTCTGCCCCCGCCCCCCACTCGCACTCTTTCTCAAAATAAATACACTTAAAAAAAAAAAAGAAAACATCAGTTCATGTGCTTGCATACATTAAAGAAGTTTAGCCATGATGATTGGACCTTTACTAGCTTTTGGGTACTTGACTTAGATTATCTCTATTATTCATTATATAACATATTGTAAGTTTGCCTTTATTATCTTCATTTCTCACATTAAAAACAAAACAAAACAAAAACAACTGAGCCTCAGGGTTTCGGCAATGCATCCAAGGTTAAACTGCTAATAAGTAGTAATGTTATCATATGTTATCATATACTCTTTCCTCCATGTAGAATTTGCTAGTTTTCATTTGAAACCATTGATGAATCTAACAATTTCACTGTGTGGGTGCTTTAATTGTCATATTGTAGTGTATTTCCTCACCCTCACCTAATCTCTACACTTACTGTCCTTAATGAATACTAGATAATGACTAGAATCATGATCTTAGAGCATTTCCTGAACAATGAAACATTTTCAGTGAGGCTCAGAGGTGTAAGCTGTCAACACAAACTAGACCTATAGTGAGGTAAATGAATATAGTGTATACAAATTAATAACACTGGAAATCTCAAGATAAAATTAAGATTGGTTCATTTTGTGATTTCAGTTGAAAACACTAAGGAGATTTTAATATCACCAAGGATCAAGAAATAAAGTGATGAAGGGGCGCCTGGGTAGCTCAG
This sequence comes from Puma concolor, assembly GCF_028749965.1. NCBI lineage: Eukaryota > Metazoa > Chordata > Mammalia > Carnivora > Felidae > Puma > Puma concolor. The sequence continues at coordinate 26,799,810 of NC_141668.1, read as the reverse complement.
TCAGTTAAGTGCCTGACTCTTGATCTCAGCTCAGGTCTTGATCTCAGGGTCTTGAGTTCAAACCCTGCATTGGGCTCCATGCTGGGTGTGGAGCCTACTTAAAGAAAAAAAAACAGAGTAAGGAAAAAAGGAATGCAGTAATAGAAGAATAAAATTTTAATGCTATATATATTTCATTAACCTACTCATTCTATACTTACTGAAAGTTCCTAAGAAAAGGTTTGGACATAATAACATCATCGTTCTCTTTAAAAAAAAAAAAAAAAAAAAGCATAAAAAGCATTATAGGCTAGTAAGTGAAATGGCACAGATACACTGATAAAGAGAGAGAAACAGGGATACAAAGGAAGTAAAGGAGATAAGCATAGTGACGGAAATCCTCCTGGATGCTTCATGGCATTTTCACATATCCTTGAACAATATGTATTATTTTAACATACAAAGATGAAGGGCATGTCAACTAGAGGACACAACACAAATCAAAGCATTAAGCATGTTCAGAGAAAAAACCAAGGAATGTGATTTGGGGACAGAATACATGAAATGTAGCCTTATAAAATGAGACAGTTTAGCATCACATTTTTCAAGAGCTTTGAATGAGTCTAGACAGCGTGCGTTATAAAACAGAGAATTGCTGAAGATTTATGAAAGGTGGTTGGATATATATTATCAGAATGGTAATTTCTTAAATTTCCTGAAAGTGTGGCTAATCAGTGAATGGACAGAAGAACAAGGGACCATGTCACAACAATCCTGGTGTCACAACAGGAATCACAAGTCAAGGATTAATGCAGAGCATGGGTAAATTTGGCATACATATTATAAATTAATAAATAAAACATGACTTGCAATTCACTGGATTTAGGGGTTAGTGCAAAGAGGGAAGAAGTATCAGTGAATCATATAAGTTTTCAAGAACAATGATAATAATATAATGTAGAAGCCACAGGAGGAGTTGCTTTACAACTGAAATCTAAGCAGTATTCAATATTCAATAGGCAGTTTTCAGTATGTGGCTTGAACTTGGGAGGGAGGTTGGGAATGAAAGTACTGATTTAGGAATTTAAAGAGAGTTGGTGACTAGAGTCAACCCACTTATAACAACAGCAATAAAACAGCCCACAGAGAGTGGGAAAATGACCTCAGTCGAGGTAAGAACAGTAGCTTGGGAGGGAAGAAGAAGGTAGAGAAATCAAAGAGGTATAAAGAAGACCTAACTAAGCATTGTATCGAGTTGCAAGAGTGCTCTTCAGGGTGACCCAGTGAATAATAATAACACACTGTGGACATAAAGAAAGGTACAGCTAGAGCAAGGGGCACAGTTCAACAACCTTAGCGGTCTGTGTGCACTCTGCCTCGATTCCAGAACTACTTTATTCCCTCCACGCTGAGACTATGCACTGTCTTCCGGTGTCAGCATTTCCCTCGTGCCTACTCCCAAACCCAGCCTCCGTTACCAGATACAAACAGTTTAGAGATCATAAGACCAGGTTTTAAGCCACGCAAGAACAGGCATACGTTTTTTTTCTCTCTCCGTGTGGAAATATTATCACATTATTCCAAATACATAAAAGGAATTATTTCCTTTCTCATATCCAAGTGGGCTATATGCGCTTTCTTAACCTATTGTTGCTTTGATATTGTAAGATCAACACAGAGTTGTCTACCAAATAATGGAATACACAATAAAAGGCCACTCTGGTAATTAAATGAGGACTTTTCAGGATAAGGAAAAAAAAAGATCTAGATTTCGCAATAGACGGTAAATTTAGGGATCTTTTTGTTTGTCTTTGCAGGAGGTAATCTTGCAAGATATTTAATTATAGTCAAATTCATAATGAGCAATGGCAGTACACATTATAAAGTACTCTGGCATTTCTAAGTATTTAAATACGTTCTTCTTTTTTTTCCTGTAAGTCCCAGGGTTAACTTCTACTGGTATGCAGGAGAGATTGTATCTAAGTGCATGCTTGAGAGAGAGTGTGTGTGTGTGTGTGCGTGTGTGTGTGTGTGTGTGTGTGTGTGAGAGAGAGAGAGAGAGAGAGAGAGAGAACATACAAGAGCAAGACTGAGAGAGCAGGAAGTATATAGAGACCAAAGAGAATAAGAGAGTGAAAAAAGAGAGAAGGAGGAGTGAGGTGCTTTGTTTTTACTCTGATGTGCTTATTTCAAAGTGTTGTAATTCTAATTATTAGAAGAACTGTAGTATCTTAAAGTATCCTCATCCTTACAATTTATCTTTGTATTGAAAGGAAAAGAAAACACTTCTAACAGGGTTTCTTGTCCCAATATCCACAGAAGGGCAGCTATTCATTTTGCTGTCTCTTTCCTTCAACATATTTTGTAATAAAATTAGGCAAAGGAAGTGGCTGGTCTCTGACACTTGGGTTGCCCTCCTGGGTGCTTTTTTTCCTGTCTCAATTTGATTCCAGACTACTGCTCTGAGTCACTGCTCTTCCTCCTCCCCTGTTTCCCGGTTTTCACTGAGTAGTGATCAGTGACCAGATAAAAAGCTGCATTTCTTCTGGCTTGTGAAAAGATCATTTATTCATTCATTTAATCACCATTTTTTTAAGTCATATAATTGGATGAAGACAAACAAAAGTCTGAACAAGGTACTTACACGAGGCTCTAAATATAATTATTTATCATTTCTTGATTACGGCTGTTCTTTTCCTATCTATATTGTATCCCTTCTTTTCTATTGGCCTGACACACAAAAGAAATTAAATTACATCTCAGATAATTGATCTCTCTACTTATGTGGCGAAAGAAGGAGGACATTTTATTTATCTCATTATAATGTGAAAAAAGAATGTAATATGGTTGAGAATGTGGAAACTATCTCATCTCAGCTTTCTGTAACTATTCTGATGACCTGGAAGTCTGTTATTAAAAGCATTCTGTCATTCAAAATGCACACACGTATTCATACTTCCAAGAATTTTATATCCTGTACTATTTACCCAGTTGTCATAAGCACAGAAAATTAAAGCACGATGCTATTATTAGTTATCAGAATAATTCAATTTCTGATGGAAAAACTCAGAACTCAGTGTGAGATTAAATGATGCTAGGCAGTGCTCATGAGACAGATTCTGGGGTTTCATGAAGTGTAAATCCTAGAATAAGATATCTATGCTATAGAGCTGCAGTTGACTGCATTCCTTAACTTTATATGCTTTCCCTGACCTAATAGTAGCACATCAGGGATGTATTCTTTCATCGGTGTTAGATGTCTTCTGGTTGTATCCAAGTTTACAGGCAGGAAGCATTGAATGCATGTTTTGAGAAATAATGGTTTTCAAATGGAAAATTTTTTCTAATTAAAAGTGAAAAGCTCCTTAAGATTTCTGAAAGTTCTGCTATTTTAGATCCTATCCTTGAGATTACAGCTTCCTATAAATATAGAGTTAGAGGTATGGATTAAATAATGGATTGGGGCATGGGAGACAGGACTTTAAATTTCATCTTTACCAGGGAAGCTCACTATATGCCTTAAAACAAGCCACTTAAACAATCACCTGTATCAATGCTAAGTACTTTATGAACACTTGCCCACCTGACCAAAGTAGAAGCCCAGATTTGCCTCCCTGGCCTTGCTTGGAGATACAGTGTAGGCATGTGACTTAGTTCCCTTCAAATTGTCATTCAGAAGAAAAGTAATAGGAGGATGGTGACGTTGAGCAGACTCCTTGTTGCTGGAAAGGATGGTACTATGCTGTAGAAAAATGAAAAGCTTTCCACAGCAGTGCCAGAGGCCCAGCAACGCCTTGCAAACTTGGTGACTCTCTACCTGCTGTGGGGTCTGTTAGAGCAGCAGAAAAAAGCCTCTTGGGCAGCACAAGGCTGTTGTTTTTGGCTGTAGAGCTTCCCAGCCAGATTTTCTTTGCTCCTCTAACAGTTTATGTAAACTATCCACTATCCTTTATCAAATTGCTTTTGCTAAATTTGTTAGAGCTGGTTCAGACGTTTATGAATAAGAACCCTAACTGAAATACGTATGAAGGAACTTGCAGTTCCTTATGCCTGTAGGCTAGCATTCAAATCTCAAATGCCAATGAGACTGGTCTTCTAAGTAAAGCAAACCGGTATAATCCACTAGTGAATGGCAAGGAATTGATGATGGGAGCTTAGAGGCCGCAGCTGTACCCAGCTCTAGCTGTTGGGTCATACTAATACACTGACTCAAGGGTACTAGCTTCTAATCTATGAAAGAAGCTAGACATCTATTTTAGTACTTACAATCTTCCAACTTTATAAATATTGGCAATTAATAAAAATGTTTTAAAGTGTAGTGGGATCAGAGAAAATGTATCTCTATTCTGGGTGGGGCCTTTGAGCTTTCAATTTATGAACTTAAAATTATTTCTCGTGCTGGCTCCCTTTCTCTGGGGTAGTAAGTTGAAATAACTCCTCTAAGAAGTATTTACTGATCATCACCCCATTTTGCGCAGCAGGCAGTGGGTAGGGAGGTGTGACAGAAGAATAATCAGACACAGGGTTATGGAGAAGGATATGGAGAAGCTATGTGCTTACGTAAGAGAAGCCTCTTATTGGAAGATAAACTGTAATTTTGGTTTAGGAACCACTAGACTTTTTAAACATGAAAAATGAAAAGTCTGGGTCATACTAAGCTTTTATTTTTTTTTTACATGTAAACACAAAAGTGACAAGAAAAAATCCCTTGAAGATATATATGCATATACACACATACATGCCAGGGTAGGAAGCAGGAGTGTTTCCTCTAGGATTGAAGATACAGATTGGAGAAAAAATAAATCTATTATTTTCTTATATTTCAAAGAGCACATTAATAAAGAAATAGAATCCATATTTCTCATTGACCACCGCATCCTTCGTGCTCTAGCTGAGTAGAAACCCAGTACGTGTTAAATCAATTATCATGTACTTATGTGTATGCTCTTCAGAATAAAATGTGCACACTTTACTGGAAGAACTATTTCTTTGGGTAGAATTATTGAACTGTAGTCATTCAGAACCAGAAAAAAATTTTAGATATAATCCAGAACAGCTGTATCAGTTTACCTATAAGAAAGAGTCATCATGAAATAAATCAGTTTGCCAAAGTCACAAACATTCCCACAGCAGAGCTATAACAAAGCCCCTGAGACCCTAGATCATAACCCTGACACAGCTATAGAGCTGGAATTTGTAACATACTCTATAAGAAAATAAGCTATTTTTTAACAACCTTATATTTGTAGCTCAAAACTTAATGGCTTCTAATGGAAAGTATATAAATCTAGGTACTTCAGATATGGGCAATATACTGAAATATACATATGCATAATCATATGTCTCAGATTTGGTTTCACTCCATTAAATTTACATCAATTTTGAAAATATTTTGTAGACCGAAGATAACCTGTTGGTGAGAACATATTAGAGATTTTCTGGAATGCTCTTTAGTTGTGCTTCCGTGTCAGCATTTTCACAGTTTTAGATGTGCTCTCCTGTTGATTGCTTTTCTTCCAGATGAAAGGAAGCAATTTCCAGCCTTGCACTTACTACACACTTAACTATGAAACAGTGATACACACGAAGGGCCAGTGATTATTGTGCAGGTGATTTTATGATATGAGTTCCCATAGTCCTCAGTCTCTCTAGAAACCATACACTATCCGCCATACCCATTATTTTCACATAAATTTTACAATTTCGTTTTAAATTGTATATTTTACATTTTTTCCTACGTTGTTAAAATCTAGAAAAATGCCTTAATTTAAAAATAAGCACAGATTATTTATTCAAGAAGTTTGTTAAAAAGATATCATGTTTTATGACTACTTGCTGCTAAAACCAGTGAAGAAATAATATAAACCATAGGGTTTACATTTAAAACTGGTTTGAAATTCCAATGACTATTACCTTGAGCAAATTAATTAATGCTACCCAATAAGACTGTGTTCCCATTTGTATGATGTTGACAATGGTAGCAGTTTTGCTAGGTTGCTAAGATTTTGTGAATAGATTAATTTAAAATGTTTAATGCGTTAACGGTTTTCAATTTTATTTTTTTTAGTTTAAATAAATGAATTTAAAAAATAAAGTGGTTCTAGATATTGGAACTTTTACTTTGGAAAATCTTGTTCCCCTATGTCCACAAGGAAAATTCCTCTCTAATCCCATGAGGAATTATACTGGGTAAAATTCTAGTCTCTCGCTTCATCCTCATAAAAAAAAAAAAAAGAAACAAACAAACAAAAAAACAAAACACAGAAATAAATGTTTAATAAATGTCATTGTATTTTTGTAACATTTTTCTTTAAGATCAGCTATGTGACAATTATACCCCTATATTATATCAGTTTTCTTCTACAACTATAGTGGCTTGCATCCCCAGCATCCATTATACTCTGTCCCTATTACACAGCAGCCCGTGTAGAGGTATTGATCTGTCATGAGCTCCTGGGATTCTGACCTCACCCCTCCTTGACACAGTGGACTAGTTCAGGGAGAAACAAGTTGAGTTGTTCTAATTAAAGCCCTAGACTTTAACAATTAGAGGAAGAGAGATTCTGTCTACTTTGGGCTGTTATTAACATGAATAGAGGGGAAAGCAAAAACATAGAGGAAAACCTATGCAAGACAAGAACAGGTATAATTTTTAGTATATTATTGTTGGTAAACATTTTAAATCAGTGCATAACATTGAATTGAGACAATAGACTTCAAGATATTTAATCATGTTTATGTTATTCAGCGTTTATACTTTTTCTTAATTTGGGGGTTTAAAAAAGATTCTGAAACATGTATTTTGCCTCTAATTTTTTTTTTTTTTTGATTGTTTCTTTGAGATTGTTTCACAGGAGAATTATTGGACCAAACAACATGAGTTGTGTTTAGAGTCTTGTCACTGCTTCCACAGTACTTTCCAAAGCTGTGGTGACCATTTATTCTCCTTCTCTTCATTGACTTGTGAGAAAGCTTGTTACTCTGCATTTTGCCCACAGTTAGGAATTATTGTTAACATTTGTTTTCCAAAATTGATAGGCAAGAACTGTTCCCAAATCAAATACTGGTTGATGATTCCTTAAGTGTTGATTAGTTGAATTTGTTCAGTATGCTTAATAATCGTGGTATTCTTTTCTTATGAAAGGTCTTTTCCAGATTTTCGAACAGTATTTTAATTCAATGATAAAATTAAAGACAAAAGAAAGAATGCATATATCAAATAATTGCGACTATGTAAAAAAAAGTCATAGAAAAAAAATGTTAGAAGTCAACAGAATTGGGTCCTGTTTTTTGCCCTTAAATTGCTGTATATGAAACTTCCTTAAGCTAACTACATGCCATTCATAAAAGATTTTCAATTAAGTGAAGCGAAATGAAACTTTAAAAATAAATGTTAACAAATACTGGGTTTTACATAATTCATAGGGCAGTTATGAACTTCTTTGTAAAGCACAAAGTACCCTAACAATATTAGGTTTTAATATTGCTATTATTAATAACAATGTTAATACTATTACTAATATTAGTATTAATAATAATAACTTGGTGCTAGAATAGTTGTAAACAATTATGACATAAAAAACCTAAGATTGAAAACTTCCAGTCAAATACCTCACACAATGTAAAGGAAAAAATATTATCTGAAGATTGCTTGTAGATGAAGTACATAAATATACAGATGAGTTATGAGATAATCGTAGCTGAATAATCAGTTAGTCTAATATTGTATATTAAGCATGCTTTAAGATGCTTCAAAAAGTAGCCAAAGAATAAATTTGAAGATATTTGAGAACATTTTAATATTGAAACATTAAATCTTTATTTATTCTCTCTGAAGTGTGTGTGCTAATCATAATATCATATTTAATTTCCTCGACAAAATCCAGCTGTTGCCATAAAATGCCCACTCCTGTCTATAACCAAAGGTAACAAAACTTACATGTTCTCTTCATTTTTAGGAATGTTATGTGACCAACTTAGTCATTCCCTTAAAATAAATTTAATGGAATATAGGTTTAATTCTAAAATTGTTATTTCTGGATTTTATGAGGAAGCTCTCTCTCACTCACTCTCACTCTTGCCCTTGCTCTTTCTCTTCTAAAATAGAACTGATTATAAGAGAATTTAAATTGCATGAATTCGTATTTGCCAAACCCCCCACAGCTGAAAGATGGGAGATTTCTGGCAGGACAGAGAGCAGATTCTGAGAAGGCAGAATAATGCATTCTTGTTAGTGTTAATGACTGCACATGGATTGTTGATCTCAAAACTGGAGAGACAGCAGTGGTTTCAAGTAAACCTGCACAGAGCCTAATTTCAATGGTTATTTTCAGAAGATCTCTTAACTCTGTCTTGTCGGGACTGATATCGCAGCTCCCCTTCTGCATCACAGATCAGAACACTGAGTTGTCCTTTGTTTGAAGGGGAGAACAAGAGATCTATTTGCTAATAGAACTTGTTGTCATATACTCTCCCGGAGACCTTAGTTTTTCTGTTTTTCCATTATGCATAAGAGGCCCATATGTTCTGAACAAGAACACATTGAAAACTCAAAGAATATCAAAATATTCCACATTTTGCACCCTTGTTCTAAAGATAACATTTCCCTTGAGCGAGTTTGCAAACTTGAAATGATTGGGATGGAGCCAGTCCAATTATAATTAGCAACATAAACTTCTGTTAAGGTTTTATTTCATGGATTGCTTCTAATTCTTTATATGATGCATTTCCTATGTAACATTAAGGAGAATGCACTGCTGTCTGATTTTGGCCAATTAAGGGAGTAAATAACTTACAGACATGAGTCCGAATTATAGATATATATTTATTAAATCATAAAATAATATTGCTTAGGACCACTTTAATCATATCCAAATAATAATCACAAATAACCATAAACTATACAGATTTACTTTTTCTTTATGTATGCAGTATGAGAGGTAAGTGTATGTATCATGCCCAAAACAAATGTGCACCGCCATGTGATGAGAAAAGAAATCATTTAGAAAGAGAAAACTAACAGGAAAGAATACCAAAGAAATTAAATCTAGCCTAATTTGCCGAGTCTATAGCAAATGACCAGTGGTAAATAAACATATGGAGAAGAGACTAGAGAAGAGAAAGAAATGTCACAAGAATAGTGCTCAACTTGCACTCTGAAAAGTAAAACACAATCATGTCCTTTCAAATTTTTAATGACTTCATTCAAAATGCATGAAAAACTTCACACATAGAACGCAACAAAAATATGGTTCAGGGTTTTGTTTTTTTGGTAAGTATCATATATTTGATACTGATATTTTTGAAGTACACTTTATTAGTGAAAATACTGCCAATTCTATGGTAACATCTTCTATTCACTTTGTCCATCAAGAAAAATAGCACCTACCAAACAAAAGCAGAGACACAGAATTGTTTTAGGGTTAAATTTACTCATTGTAAAAATCATCCCGAAAATGAATTTTTACTCATCTTTTTATTTTTTTTCCACTTGAGTTTGCCACCTTCTACACCACTAAAAGATTTTGTGTTTAAATACAATTACAATGAATTAACTAATCTTTAGAAGTAATTTTTGGCTGTGGAATTTTTGGTGTATTATTTGAAATAAATCCCCATCTGAGTTGATCATTAAAATTAAAAATATTTCTAGATTTAATGTCTTGTATTATATGTGACCTTATTTCTTCATCAGAATAATAGCAGAAAAAATTATTTTCTGTATTTCATTCGATGCAAACACGAACTCACTTAGAACACATATCGTCATCCTGTCTTTAATATTTCTGAATGTCAAAATGTAAAAGCATGTCACTATTTTTTTCTGGCCCTAGGAAATTTCTGAATGATGTCTTAATCCCAGTTGACAGAAAGATTACTAGACTTACTTAATCTAATAATTTTGTAAATACTGTATTTTCGCTGGATCAGTTTTCCATTTTAAATTTATTTAAAAACTGGGGGCATCTGGGTGGCTCAGTCAGTTAAGTGTCCAAATTTGCCTCAGGTCATGATCTCACAGTTTGTGTTTCAGCCCTGTGTTGGGCTGTGTGCTGACAGCTCAGAGCCTGGAGCCTGCTTTGGATTCTGTGTCTGTCTCCTCCCTCTCTCTGATGCTCCCCCACTCACACTCTGTGTGTGTGTGTCTCTCTCTGTCTCTCAAAAATAAATAAATGTTAAAAAAATTTAAACTTATTTAAAAACTGAAAAAACTAAGTGGATATCTTAATGATGTAGGAAAATTCTTGTGGCTCTTTTCTGTGCAGTTAAGAGGGGATTATTAAAACATTAAATAACTCATGGTCAAAACTCTTTTATAAAAGTTTAAAGGAAAGGAAACTTATTTTGTATCTCGGGGTTCATTTTACTTAATTCAAAAATATATCACAATCACCACGCTAAATCTGCCATATGTATGTATGTGTATGTATATATACATACACATACATATTCCATTTTATATAAATTTTTATGTAACTGAATTGCAAAATAACTGCTCACATATGACAAGAGGCTTAGCTACCAGCAATCTAAAATACGTTGTTTCTTATGTAATGTACATATGCATATACATACACACAGGTACGAAATCCAGACTACCTTTCTGAACCGGAATTTTAGAACCTCAAAGGTAAATTCACAGATGATTATGCCTAGTAGAGTATAAGAGAAAAAAAAATTCCAAATGTGTGATATTCTAAATCTGTGATTATTCAAAAAAATCAAAAAGAACCTCAGGGATATGTTTACCATAATTAACTACAGTACAGAACACTAGAAATTAAAATGGCTAAACTCATAGACAAAAAAAATGATAGCGAAATACTCTTAGTCATAATTTACATCAACCTTTTGGGATACATAGCATGGTCTATATGTAGTCATGAGTGAGAAAAGGAACCTCTAACATCTGGAAGCTGACGTGGCACTCACAGATAGACTTTGATGGTCTTCTGAGAAAGATAGACAACTTTACAAAACATCAGCATCACACAAGGCTACTCATTGAGCATTATGGATGAAGATAAAAACAAAACACTTCAGAAATCACATTTAATCACAGAAAAAGAAAAAAAAAACACGAGCAATGTTCATACCAAAAAGAACATGTATTCTATCTTGGCAAATATGAGTGACTGCTGTTTCTTTACCAATACAACGTTAGTCTCACTCTATTCTTTTCTCCTTCTTGAAAAAATTTATTAAGATAATCAGTCATAGAATAATTCCTGCTTCCTAACATCATCCAATTCAGAGCAAAGCCCCACTTCCTTAGCCCCTTCTCTAAATTACCAACACAGGCTCAAATCCTATAATAATCCCTCTTTAACACTCCATTTACTGAAACATTTAATGATTCCCCACGGAATGTGTTCTCCATCAATGCAGTGATGAATAAGCACTTGTTCAACTGGTGATCTTTGGCTAGGGGGCATTAAGGAAAATCATCAGATAGATATTTTCATTTATCAGTGATTACACCTGATGTCAACTTTATTATTTATTAATGCTCTTGCTATTTATTTTTCACTGTATATTTTAGGGTGCTAAAAATATAAAAGTATCCGTAATATAGCCTACTATTTTTGGTTGAAAAGCGGTTGCATCATAATTATTCCCATAGATCTGTTGAGCTGAATGCAAACAGGTTTAGGGTGTAAACGTATAAAACCACATGCTATAACTGGAGTTAGAAAAAACTAAATGATTATTGTTTGTATGTGGCACGTCAACCTAAATAATTAACATTACGAACAAATGTTCGGTAATTTAGAGATCTCAATAGAATCACTGGAATCTATTAGAATTAATTAAATAATTCAAAGTATTAGAGACAGAGCAAACATTAAAAAAATCAACATTCTCCTATGTACCCAAGACACTAGATAATAGAACAGTATCCCATATGCAGCAATAACAATAACAAATAAGTAGGAAAAACTCAGCAAAAAATATCTGGAACATATTTTATGGAAATTAAAAAATTTTATACACACATATTTAAAAAAATTGAGTGGAAATATGTGTGTGGAAGGGTTGTTAGTTCCTCTTCAATTAATTTATAGGATCTACACAATTCAAATTAAATATCTAAAGAATTTTTCTTGAACTTAATTAGTTCTAAAACAGTTTCTAAAATAAATAAATACCAAGAACATTTTGAAAGACAGAACTTATGAGGACACCCTAGGACTGCCAGAGAGTAAAGAATAAAATAAATCAACAAAATTCAGCATGATATTATAGCAAGAGTAGATATAAGAGACCAGCAGAATAGAATGAAAGCCTCAGTGATAGATCATAGTATGCAAAAATGTTTAACAGAATGTAGTTGACAGAGAAGTCAACTACAGAGTAGTGTCCCCATTCCCAGAGATGTCTGTAATGTCTATGATAAACATGTTAACCTTAGATTGCAAAAGAGACTTTGCAGATATGAATCGAATTGTGGAATTTGACAAGGGAAAATTACCCCAAATTATCCATGAGGACTCAATCTAATCACATGAGTCCTCAGAAGCAGAGAACCTTTCCTGGCTGTGGAGATAAAAGAGAATCAGCGATAGGAGGATCAGATCAAAGAGACATGAGAAGACCTTAACTCACAGTTGCTGGCTTTGAAGGTGGAAGAAAGAAGCAAGGAAACAAGAAATGTGGGCACCCTCTAGAAGCTGGAAAAGACGAGGAAATAGCTTACTCCCTAGAGAACCCAGAAATGAATGCAGCCTTGCAGATACCTTGATGTTAGCCCAGTGAGACCTATGTTGGATTTCTGATTTACAAAAGTGTGAGATAACAAGTGGATGTCAATTTAATCCATTAAATGTGTAGTCACTTTAAAAATTTTTTTTTAATGTTTTTATTTTATTTTTGAGAGAGAGAGACAGAGTGTGAGTTGGGGAGGGCAGAGAGAGGTAGACAGAATCTGAAGCAGGCTCCAGGCTCTGAGCTGTCAGCACAGAGCCCAACAATGGGGCTTGAACTCACAGACTGTGAGACCATGACCTGAGCAAAGTTGGATGCCCAACTGACTGAGCCACCCAGGCGCCCCTATGTGGTAAATTCTTATAACAGCAAAAGAGAAGTGAAGCACAGAAGATATTACGGTTTTATAAATCCATATAGCAAAAGTATTATCCAATAAGTGACACCAAGACAATGAGCTTAATTATTTTAAAAGAAGAAAAATCATAGATTTTCATCTCATAACTTACAATGACAGAATCTATATTCATAATGAAATTGAATAAGAAAAAAGAAGCCACACCAGTTAGAAGAAAATGCGAGAGCCCATTCATTTCTTTATAGGTTGGATAGGTTTTTTTAAAGCACAACAGAAATTGAAAAAGTGATAAAAGGATGGAACAGTAGTCCACAAAAGGTATAATGGTTGGACATGAAGAAACACTCTGAGGAATACTAAAAGGCAAAGAAATCACTAGAGGAAAATAACTTTAAATATAACAATGAGTTAGCCTCTTTAATAGGCAAAGAGATTCTATGAATGAATAACATCAATATTCCTAGTTTAATATGGTCAGAGCTGTGAACAATGAATTTGAAAAAGAAAAAGAAATGCATTATGAAAAACAGTTAATCCTTATTGCTTGGCAATTCCATATTTGTGACTTCACCTACTTGCTAAAATTTATTTATAACCCTAAATTGATATTTGGGGCACTTTCAAAGTCATTCACAGACACACACCAGATGCACACATTCTCGGCTGAGGTCAAACACGATGAAGCTCTGCCTTCTTATTGCAGTTATCATCCTATAAACAAGTGCCCTTTTGTGTTCTATTCATTGCCACATTTTTTGTACTTTTGTGCTTTTTGTTGGTGACTCTGCCACTTAAAATGGCCCCCAAGCATAAAATGGCCCCAAGTACTGAAGTGCCATCCAGTGTTTCTAACTGAAAGAAGACTGTATGTGCCTTATACAGAAAAAAAAAAAAAAAAAAAAAATACATGCGTTAAATAAGCTTCATTAAGGCATGGGTTGTAGTGCTATTAGCCACTTTGAGTTCAGTGTTAATGAATCAACAGTTATATATAATGTCTTTAAATAGAAACATGCATTAAAAAGATTATGTCATGATCAGTTGATGAAATGTGTTAACCACAGGCCATCAGAACCTAATTCTGTATTTCCCCTAGGAGGAAAGGTTCAGTATCCACTATTTCAGTGTTTACAACAACTTTATACAATTAACTACCATGAATAATGAGAATCAACTACAATTAACACTGTGGAAAATATTCACTCTCGCTAGTAAAGAAAAAAATGCAATTAATGCAAGTAAAAGATTTCTTTTCAATTTCTAAATAGATGAGCTTATCCTTTCTTAAAACAAACTTAATGAAAAAAGATAGATAAGATATGCAAACATACACTGTGTAGGGTGGTAGAAATTAGTAAAATAATTCCATTAAAAAAAGATGGCTTTAAATCTTTATGCACCTTGATATACAAATCCTATTTCTAGTAATTAATTCTAAAGATGGAATCAGAGATACAGATTTATATAGGCTCCTCTTTATGCCAACAATATTTATACAAGTAAAATTACAACATAAATATATATTTTACAATAAGGCAGTATGGTACATCTATATATCATAGATTTTAAAAAACAATGTAAAATGTCCATTTTATCATATTAGAAAAGCAAAGTGTAAAACTGTAAATTGTTAAACATACATGTGATGTATACATGTTATGTATATATTTATTATATATTTTTATATATAACCTAAAAAAAGAAAATATCAGAAATAATAATACTTTAAAATTAATAGTGTGTATCACTAAAGTGCTTATGAGTGATTCTGTATTCTTCTTTCTAAAAATCTTTATTTTCTATATTTTTTTGCATATATTTTGGAGGGCATTTTATAAGACGTATCCAGTCTTTAATAAGCTGAAGAATCAGCTGTCATAGCATTGATCTGGAAATATATTACAGTCCTGTGACACTTGCAGGGTGCATCACACTCTGAATCTGTCACATTTTTGACCTGTTCCAAGAAGTGAAACATCTTAAGTGATGGTATCTATACTGTTTTCCTCATTTAAGTATTTTGGGTAAAATTCCAAATCTATGGATTGTTTTTGTTTTCTTCATTGTTGCTTTTTGCCCATCTCTGTATTTTCAGTCTTAGGGAATACTTTGGTTTAGGTATATATGCCACATAGAAGTGGTTTTGCTTTGTAAGCAACCTTGAAAATTATTTTTCTTTTAATAGGCAAGCTTAATACATACATTTATTAATATAACTGGCAATTTTCTGATCATTAATGTTATTTGACGTGTTTTCTGTTTTTGTTTTGCATAAATCTTCATACAGGCAAGAAGTTTTATATATATTTTTAGTTGTTACTTTATTGTGTTATTTGAGCCCTTTCCTTTTAGACATGTCTATCTCTTGCCTGTTATGCACATTATTATGAATTTAACCTGTTTTTTTCCTCCCTTTCCCCTCCTTCACATCCAGTTTAATCAATGGTATTATTTTTCTTCATGTTTATCTTTGTACTGTTAATGTGCTTCTATCTCTACAACTAGATTTGTGAGCTATCACATCTGAGGCAATCCGTGAGATTATTTTCCTCACTACCTTCTTGCCCCGACTCCATGCCCAACCCCCACTGATAGTATTTATGCTATCTCTATACTTGCTGGATATATAACATCTACATTATATTCAGTTGCCCTTATGGGCACCTTTGTTTTGTCTTAAATTTGCAGTAAAATGCATTTGGACCTTTTGCTAAGATTTCCCTCGGTGACTTCTTGTTTCAAGTTTATCATCTAGTTGTTTCCTAAGAAGAGTTCGTGCTAATTGTACATCCCATGAGGTCTTACATGTTCGAAACTCTTTGGTTGTAGCTTTCATGTTGTAAGCACTACTTGACTTGATATGAAATGCTTGGTTCACACATGCTTTCCTTGAGTATATCCTAAGTGTTCTCCTCTATTTTGATTGTTCGTTGTTAAGTGTAGAGAGTGACTCTGATCTATGTTGCCTACAGCTGTTATCACAGGCTGTGTGTAGAAGATTTCAATTTAATAAATTTTATGCTAAAAATAAGGAACTATCTCTAATAGGAGAAAAGTCACAAAGAAAAACTATGCCTCTAATAAGACTATTGCCCCTCAAGCCTATTCTTCTCTAAAGAATAGCTTCACACTAAGCTAACAAAAACCATACAATAGAAGCATTCACAGGATGTTAATTAAAATCATGTTTGATTCTTTTGTATTTAGATATTTAGCATGAAAAGGCATTATCAAAGAATCTCAGTTGAAAAATTTGGCCAGAAAGTGTAACTTCTGGTTGTATCATCATGTGAAATATGTCTTAAATATAATACACCGGCAACAAATATTTCCTCTGTAGCAAATAAGATGTTGAATTATTTTTGTGGCATCATACATTCCAATAAAAATTAAAGGTTTCTGTTAGGAACATCTGTTTATGTAGATAAATTGACAGGCCAGTTGACATCTACCCAAGAGTTTTGAAAGAACTCAAGGGTAAAATTAGGAAACCACCAGCCAAAATGCACAAACTGTAATTATAAACAACTATATTATTGGGGAAATAGATGATTTTTTAATCAGATTTTTCATACACAGCAAGGATGCAAAAACCACCTTAGAGGATTGCAGTGACTCTTTTACCAATCTCCTTGCTTCTAGATGGCATTCCTATAATTGAGCCCATACACACCACAGGAATTCTATTTCTCAAATATCATTTTGTATATCAATGCCTGGCTCAAAAACCACTTACTGAATAAAATACAGATTCCTTAGTATTTAACACCCTACTCAGTATGATACCAATCTATTCCTCCAATAAAATCCCTCATCGTTTTTCTCTTAGATTAGCCTCTTCAAAAGGTCTAATCATTGTTCATGGAACATATAAAATACAGTTCTGTCTCTCCTTATTTCCTTTCCTATTTCCTATCCCTAAATTATCCTTTAGGATTTCATGCCATCTCCTCCTCCCCTTCTGTCTGTGAATATCCATCATTTCATTGATCAGCCAATACAAATCTTACAATTTCTGTGAAGCTTCGCCCAAGTTTTGCCACTCTCCCTTGAAATTCCAGAAGTCCTTTTGCAATGGAGATAGTAGATGCTAGAATTGGAAGAGAATTATTAAAAGTAGGGGATACTAACGGTATAGCTTGGACTTACATCTTCTATCTTTAAATTTTAGAGCAAAAGAAAGACAATAAAATGTCCAAGGCTCTGAACTTGTTAATTTAGCACCATATTAGTCAAATAATGACCAGCTAAGGTTTAAGAACCAAAGGATATTTAAATTAGGAAATCACTGTTTATATTTTACTACTTCAACAGGTCAAAAGACAAATTAGTTTTATCCAGAGATACGAAAATATTTGACAAACATGTAATTTTTGATAATAGCTCTTAATAAACTAGGAATAGAAGTCTACTTCATCAGCATTTACCTCAAAGCAACTGTAGATAATAAAATCATTGGAGATTTTTCTGCAGCTGTTTCTGTTAGGTGAGGGACAAGATAAGAATGCTGCCAGCACAACTCTTTTTTTCTTTTTCAATATATGAAATTTATTGTCAAATTGGTTTCCATACAACACCCAGTGCTCATCCCAAAAGGCAGCACAACTCTTAAAAGCATTTTTTGGAAGACCCAGACAATAATATAAAAAGGATAAAAATAAGAAATGTATCCTAAAGGAGATATTAAACATAATTATTTGCAGGTGATAGAATTTTCTGCCTAGGAATCTCAAGAATATTACTAAAAATATACTATATATTAAAAATAGATAAGCAAAATGTAACAGCTCTCTTTTGTATTAGTGGAAAAAATAGTTGCAAAATATAGGTTAAAATTATAATATGATAATAATTTAATGCAATTGAAATAAAAATCAGTAAGGAAACAGGAAAGGCTCCAGTAGCTGTGATGGCATAAAGATACCCACTTACCCAAGTAACAGAACATCAGTGTAAGCAAAGAAATGCCATTGTTTTGCCTAGAGGGTATAAATAAAAGTAATTATTTTTAATTAGTATTAAAATTAATTAGTTTTAAAAATAAATATTCCGCATTTCCCAGTGCAGAAATAAACAAAGACCACCAAGTGAGAATAAGCAAAGTCTGTTTATTCAGAGCTGTACAGCAAGAGCGTCGGCCACCATCACTTGGACTTGGCAGAGACTCAAAGGCAGGCAGAGGAATTGCGAAAGGTTTGTGGTGGAAAAAAGGGAAAGCTTCAGGTGCGGCCTGCCTGGAGGCTGTTGGTGTGGGGGAGCTGCAGGCTGGCTAACTAGAAGCAGGGCTTCTGTCACTCATTAGGGATACATATTTGGTTCTCTCTGGTTCATCCTAAATTGAAAGCAGGGGCAAAAATTAGAGAAGCTGAAAATTATTTATCAAGTCCTGGTCACTTGGGGCCAATTGTTAACAGGGGTTGTTGTTTGACTTCCTAGACTCATCCTTAGACAAAGTGGTCTGACTTCCTACATGTCTGACTTGTTGATAGTAGGCTGGCTTCCTGGGGTGATGGCTGCATCTTGTGGGTCAGGATTCTATTTTTCTATATTGTCTGGATGTTGTTGTCTGATTGTATGTTTAGTCTCTCACCAGTGTCGCAATGTTTTACTAGAAATAAGAGACACAGACACTATCAGCAGGTGTGCAAATCAATAACATTTCAGGCAGACAATTTGGTATTTCCATGGTGAACCTTAAAGGCTTGCATATATTTTGGCATGGTAATCTCAGATCAGAATTATGCTAAAGAAATTATTGATGATGCGCCTATAGGGATTCTTATTGCAGCATTATTTAAAATAATCAAAAAATAAGGAGGAAAAGCTAATGCCAATCAATGGAGAGAGGAGAAGGATGTGTTGAATAAATTAAGTTAATCTATAATTAAAATACCATTCATTACTAAAAATCATGTAAAATTATTTATTGGCAAGAGAGTATTTTAAAGAGCATAAACTTTATAAACAGTCTAAAAATGCAAACCACAAAATGTCATTATAAATTAAAAAGTCAAGAAAGGGAAGGAAGGAAGGAAGGAAGGAAGGAAGGAAGGAAGGAAGGAAGGAGAGGGAGAGAGGAAGGGAGGAAGGAGATTAAAATAGATTCTAGAAGGAAAGTTATAACCTTTGGGCACTAATAGTTAAAACAGAGTTTTACTATTTACCAGAACTCTCCTAAGAATTTTACTGCTATGAGCTCACTTGATTTTCATCACAGCCTTACAAGGAAGTTTCTCATTTTATAGATGAGGAATCTCAGATCCAGGAAGATTTAAAAACTTGCTAAAATTACAGAACAAGTTAACAGTGGAGTTGGAATTTGAATTTTTGTTGTGTGAGTCTAGATCCCAGAACCTAATTTTCTCCTGGATGCTTGTTGATGTTGAACAAGTGTTTTGCGGCTATTAGTTTCATCCTTCCTTAGAGGATATTTTTGGACTGAACATAAAGGCTTTTCTCATTTCAAATATATGATATTAATGTTCTTCCCATTTATTTCCAGTGAATAGGGTCTCCCTAGAAATATACTTTTCCAGATTGCTCTGTGCCTTTAGTATAAATACTAGCAGTAAAAGTGGGAGCATTTATGGAATTCGCATTTAATAATTGTACATGTGTTTAAATTTAAAGGACATTGTCCCTAGTACACAGCAAGTCCTCTAAGACTGTAAAAGATAAATAAGGATTAAATAACAAAAGAATAAGTTGGAGTATCAATAATAGTTAACTCATAAATCAATGCCTAAAGAATTCCTATCAATAACATACGATGTTATTGATATTTGCAACTTCTGGTGACACTTTGAAGTGTAAATTATCATAACATACACATATACATTGCTCTATCCTCAGTGAAATTTAAAAAAGAGAGAGAGGCACAGCAGCGACTTGTCCTTGTACTATTTTGTAGATACATTGGACAACTGAGGAATGACTAGCAAAACCCTTTTTCCTGTATGCTAATTTTACTTAACCATAGACATTTTATGCCATCATCTAAAGATATAAAGTTATTTTTTTACAGTTTTTTCACTAATAGCAAAGATAGGATTGTAAAGACATATTACTGCATGCTCTGGGAATTGTAAAATGGTTAGAAAAAGATAACACATGATGAAATAATTACTCTCAAAAATTGATAGCATTGTGGGAAGAGGGAAAACATGCGTCTCAAATACATTTGTAAGTACGTATTTAAGTTTGTGATCTCCATAGTTTAAGTTACCTTAATATATTAATATTTTATAAACTGATAAAATTTATATAATTCAAAATTTATTGTTATGTTACCCAATAAAGCTCAAGGGAGTAAAATTTTTAACTAAAAGATGTTTATACTGGAGAAATCATTTAATTTAAAAAATGAAGTACTATAAAATTGAAAGAATTTTATTTTTTATTTATTTATTTTTAAATTTTTTTTAACGTTTATTTATTTTTGAGACAGAGAGAGACAGAGCATGAACGGGGGAGGGTCAGAGAGAGAGGGAGACACAGAATCTGAAACAGGCTCTGGGCTCTGAGCAGTCAGCACAGAGCCCGACGCGGGGCTCAAACTCATGGACAATGAGATCGTGACCTGAGCCAAAGTCGGATGCTTAACCAACTGAGCCACCCAGGTGCCCCAAAATTGAAAGAAGTTTAATGGAAAATAATATAAAGAACAATCCAAAGAAAGTGAGCAGTTTAAATACGAATAAGCAATGCCAATTCACAATTACAATCTTGTCTTACTAATAGAGGATTTCATGACAAAAATTGGACATAAATTGGATTTTTAAATTAATTTTGAAATAAATAAGTCAATGATGCTAGAAATAATGCACCACTTATTATTTCAAATCACATAAAAATTGCTACAGTAGTCGTGGCAAATCTTAGTCCATAAATATAGATTTATAAAATATCTTGACTCTTAGCTCCTCTCCCATCCAAGTGGAAGGAAATCCCATTTTCTGCTGTTTAGTGTTCTCTATGATTATGGGGATCATGTGGTCCGAGAAAATAGTGAAGGCAAGTAATACAGTATTTTTCAAGCTTTTTGGACAAATGTAAAATAAAATATTTATGAAAAAATATTTATTTGACTAGAATTGTTAAAGACTGTTAATTTATTTTAACTTTTTCTAGTTTAATGAAAAATTCTGCTTACAACCCACATATGCAATGCATAGGACCTGTTAAATGTTCGTGACCCACAATTTGAAAATCGATGCTCAGACAGAGTCAGATTCCCCCAGTGATCTCGCCAACATCTTAACCCACAGTGATCCCTTGATATCTTACAGCAGTAGGCTTCCTTTACTTTTGTTGGGTGAAAGAATATTGACCAAAGCAAGAATCCCCTGTGCTTAAGGTTTGTTCACCTGAGATATATCATGTAACTAACATACCTGATTTCCTACTTCTTAATTTCTTAGAAAGCTAATCAAATAATATTTTATGTCATTTCCTCACCAGACTGGGGAAGTGATTTTCCTTAGCTTCCCACCTCTCACGCTCAGCCATTCTTCACCATATGTTTATGCAGCCTACAGGTTCAAAAACACCCTCTTTTAGGGGGTGTTTTGGTGTCTTTTACAAAACATTTGAAACATATGAGTTTCACATGTGCAAATGATTGAGACAACTCATTATAAAGTACTTTTCCTTCCAAAGGAAGGGTTGCAAGAAAATATGTGAATGAACTATTTTGAAGATATCAATCAGAATTTGAGCAATTCAGTCATGAGAATTTTCTAGGACTAGGACTAATCTCCACTTTCATTATGAGCTTGGTGAACTCTGTAATAATCCAATCTAGCAATTTGGATGAGTCTAACATTTTGAGTAGCTGAAAGCCATATATATATGTGTGTATATATATATATATATATACACACATATATATATGTGTGTGTATATATATATATATACACACACATATATGTATAGTTCCATTTATTCATATAATGAATAATGATTAAATAACAGCTAAAAAACACTCATAATTTATAGAATCAACCATAATTCACATGAAATCTTATTACCATCCCTGTAACTTTGAGCCAGTTACTTAGACATACTGTTGCTTGATTTTGTATATATAAGTTGGGAAAATACACCTATGCCAAGGGGGTAATAATTTAGAAGATTAAATAATATATATAAGATTCCTGCTGCAGTATTTGTGAACCAAATGAATGATAACCTCCTCCTCCTCCTGCTCATCACCATAGTTATCATTACCCTCATCATAATCATAAACATTACTATCCATTTATATAATCAAAATACATTTATTTTCTTCTAACACATGTCAAGAATGGTACTGGGTTAATAATATTAGTGGTTAAGATGTGAATGAAATTATACCTAAAAGCCAAATCCACAATCACAAGTCAAAATATCGGTCTGTCTAGGAAAGATAAACTACATTGGAATGCCTGATTAACACCTTAAGCCTAAAATCAATTATTTAAAGAATTTACTGTCAGGATCGAACTTCTCTGAAGATCAGGCCAGAAGCCTGGATCACCATTTTCCAAATTGTGTTTAAAGGACCTATAGTCACAAAAGATGTACCTGGGGAAACAGCAGGATACCATGATAAAATAAATTGGGAAACACTGCATTATATCTCCTTTGGAAATTCATAATGCTTAGTAGTATATAACATCTCTGAGAAAATTTTCAGTGAAAAATGATTTAACAGCATTATAAGAACTATTTGACCTTGGAAATCTTTATGTTACCACTTTTGACATCCTTTGGAGCCAATGTTATGTAAAGAGACCTAATCGTTACCCAGTAAATGATTGGTAAAATAAATTAGACAAATCTTTTTGTAAGAACTATACAAATTTTAAAACATTGTAAGAAGTTTTACAAAGTCATATCAGTGGGCATGTGTGTGTATGTGTATATACATACATCAAACTTGTAAATCAGTTATTTTTGGAAAGTGGGATGACTGGTGATTTTATTTTTAAAATGCTTTTTTCAGGAATTCTGATTTTCAATATTGAGTAAACATTTCTTAAATAATCAGGAAAATTAACAAATATGAACTTACTATAAATTATCTGATTACCAATTAAAGTCTAATCTTAGTAATTATACATGTGTTATAAGTGTTCTTAGATAACACATAGATACACTTAGATAACACATGTGTTATAAGTGTTCTTAGATAACACATAGATAGATACACTAAGATACACTTAGATAGTATAAGTGTTCTTAGATAACACAATATGAATTTTACGAGTGAGTAACAATCACCTAAATATTTAGTATTTGCATAATTAAAAATTGATGACTTCCAAGGTCTATAACTCATATAAATTTTTTTTTCAACGTTTTTATTTATTTTTGGGACAGAGAGAGACAGAGCATGAACGGCAGAGGAGCAGAGAGAGAGGGAGACACAGAATCGGAAATAGGCTCCAGGCTCCGAGCCATCAGCCCAGAGCCTGACGCGGGGCTCGAACTCACGGACCGCAAGATCGTGACCTGGCTGAAGTCGGAAGCTTAACTGACTGCGCCACCCAGGCGCCCCTATAATTCATATAAAGAAATCAGTAATTTTCTAGGGATTTCCCACATTCTGGACACTATACAGTTTGAAGCCAACTTAAAGTATTGATCCATGGGTATCAGGTAGTTACTAATTAACTGTAACACTGGCTTAATAACATGCAATAAAGTTGAAAACTTAAATATGACACAACCATGAGGTACACATATGACAATAAAATGAACACATTGACTATATGATTACTAAAATTTAAGCACATTTGAGTTCCTTGTATGCCAGAAAAAACAAACAGGAAATCATTCACGTTTATATTAACTAAGATTTAACTCATTAAAAACCCATTTGATTCAATTTTATTTTAATTAGCCTTGTGGTATTATTTATCTTTAGTAGAGATTAAATAGCACTGGTTATTTTTCCCTGGAAAAGAAAATTTACATCAACTTTGTAGTACTTAAACATAAAAATAATAAAACATTAACTGTAATAAAAAAGATTTAAATGTAATCTATCTTTTTATATAGCTCAGTAAATCAAATGAGATGGACCGTGTTGCCAGCAATTGATAGAAATTCACTCTCTACTCATAATCAACAATATTTATGGAGTGCCCAGAATTTTGCATTTTCCAGAAGTGAATAGGACAATAGCAATGTTTATATTTATTTTCTTGTAATTCTTTCACATTTTCTTTCTTTAAGGCATATAATCATTCTAGGAAGGATATGAGATTTTAAACAGCTGTTCAGATCATACACACACACACACACACACACACACACACACAAACACACACACAAAATACCCAGAAGCAAAATTCAGTTCTTTAACACAGGCATAAAAATAATGTCTTAAGAATTAAGATATTCAAGAATTTTGCACTGATATTCTTAATCAGTGGGTGCTTTTTTTTTATTTTTTTTCAACGTTTTTTATTTATTTTTGGGACAGAGAGAGACAGAGCATGAACGGGGGAGGGTCAGAGAGAGAGGGAGACACAGAATCGGAAACAGGCTCCAGGCTCCGAGCCATCAGCCCAGAGCCTGATGCGGGGCTCGAACTCACGGACCATGAGATCGTGACCTGGCTGAAGTCGGACGCTAAACCGACTGCGCCACCCAGGCGCCCCAGTGGGTGCTTTTTACCTCAGTAGTCTGTTAGCTCTTTTCATCACTGCCTTGAAACTGAAGGAAAATCAAAGGAAAAAATGGCACTCTGCTCCTCTGATAATTCTTAGAATTGCCATTAATAGAGAAAGATATTTGAGAAAGTTGTCTTCCACTACTCTTCTTTTCTCCAGTATGTAAGGTTAAGTGAGTCACTGTGTGTGTGTGTGTGTGTGTACATGTGTCACCATGTGGGAAGGAAGTCAGGATGCATCATTCCTGCAACACAAGAATCAGAATCAGTCGTCTTTGTGAGGGACTTGAACTTTGGACTAAAGTGTAAGTCAACATTGAACAAAAATAATTGAAATCCAAGAAGTGAAGTAATTTTGCAAGACCACTTCCCTGCTCTAAATGAGTTTAAGTTCCACTGCCAAAAGAAATTTACTCCAGGGCATTTGTAGTAATATACAGATGAAGAGATGTCAGTTACTCTTAAGAAATCACAAACTTACACAAGATTAGAGCCAGAGAAAAATTTTAATTTATAGGAAGAATAAAAAGATGGGCTCTAAAAAGGAACAAGCTGATGAGATTTGCTGCTAATTAAGGGTAAGATTTAATTATTTTTTCACTGTGGTAAGAACAGTTAACATGAAATTTACCATCTTAACAAAATTTAAAGTGCACAGTAACGTATTGATAACTATACACACAGTGTTATAGCACAGATCTTTAAGACATATTCATCTTGTATAACTGAAACTAAGATTTTAAAATGAACTAGTGGGGCGCCTGGGTGGTTCAGTCAGTTGAGCATCCTACTCTTGATTTTGGCTCAGGTCATGATCCCAGGGTCGTGGGATAGACCCTTGCATTGGGCTCTGTGCTGAGATGGATCTCTCTCTCTCTCTCTCTCTCTCTGTCTCTCTCTTTCTCTCTGCCCTTCTCCTGTACTCTCTCTCTCTCTCTCAAATTAATTAATTAATTAAATGAATTAGTAAAATGATAAGTTGTGAGCACTTTGAAAGCAGTACAATTCATGAAGAACAAGGAACATATTCACAAGGAACAAGTAACTTCAGAAGAGGCTTATTACATCTTTTTGCCAGGGTTTGTAGATTAATACATCAAAGAACTATAGTAAGAACAGTTTAAATTTCGTATGATCAAATTTCATATGATTTTTTACGTAAGGGAGAAGATTTAGTGAATAACCCTTTCAGAGAGGTAGATTAACAGACTGATTTACTTAGAAAAGAGGCATCTTTGGGCATTATGTATGGGCTCAGTCTCAGCTCTTTCTTGATTCATTATCAAGCAGACATTTATCACATGACTGCTATATGCCAACCAATATGCTAAACACTTTTAAAAAAAGGTGTCTACCATCAAGTGTGAGAGACTTGGCCATAATCAGGAAATTACAGTGTTGGAGGTGTCTATAGATGAAAGTGGGGAGTATTCAAAAACCAGTCTACAGAAAATCAGCTCCTGAACTGAGTCATTGAGTAAAAGCAAAGTTAAGATTACTTCGAAACCAGGAAGAGTGCTAAAGGGAGAGCAGTTATCAAGTACAGATGAAATAGGACGAGAGGATTTACAGGTCACTCAGAAAATTACAAGGAAAGTTGAAAGCAACGGAGAACATGGTAAAGATATGAGCCTAATATTCTAATAACGATTGAGAAGAAAACATGAAACCTAAGCCAAGCTGAGAAGTTCACATTTCATCTTAAAAGCCATAAGAAAATATTTAAAAGATGATAAAGAAGAGGCATAAAGATGGGAAGTAGGAGAAGAGTAAAGAATGTGTTGCAGTCAGGCATTCAGGTAGGAATTAAAGTCATAGCTTTGAGGATAAAGGAAAGGAGACATCTTGTTAAAAGAGTAGTTGGTGATTTCTTCAGTAGCTATTGAGCATGTACCATGTGTACTGGGCTAGGCACTAGGACTTCAGTATATCACTGAGTGTTACTGATTCAATTTCTGCCAGGTAATGAGTGCTTGTCAGGTGCCAGGCACTGTGCTGAGGGCACATTCACATGTTATCAAATTCTATTTTAGTTCTCATGCCACCCAGTGAGGCACATAGTATAACCCTCAGACACTGAGATGAGGAAAAAGAGGCTCGTAGTTGTAAGGGATTTGTCCAAGATCACCAATGATGTAGACATGAGGCAAATCTGGCTCCAAAGATCCTATCTATTTTTTTAATCATTGAGGAAATTTTGAGAGATGCTAATGCACTGATTTTACGAATCAGGTTTTCAGTCAGTGAAAGGAAATTGGACATTCCATTTAGTTAAATGCACAGATAACAAATTGGTTTAAAAGGTGATTGAGAAGCATAGAGGACAGAAAATGAATGGGAGCAGTCCAGAGGTTAGCCAGAATTGCAAGAAACTATTACCACTCCTAGAACTGAGGTCCTCTAAAGAGAGGAGGGACTCTTGCCCTTTGGAAGCTGGAGCTGCAGAGCAGTCACAGCCATTTTATTTATTTATTTTTTTTATTTATATATGAAATTTATTGTCAAATTGGTTTCCATACAACACCCAGTGCTCATCCCAAAAGGTGCCCTCCTCAATACCCATCACTCACCCTCTCCTCCCTCCCACCCCCCATCAACCCTTAGTTTGTTCTCAGTTCTCAACAGTCTCTTATGCTTTGGCTCTCTCCCACTCTAACCTCTTTTTTTTTTTTTTTTTCTTCCCCTCCCCCATGGGTTCCTGTTAAGTTTCTCAGGATCCACATAAGAGTGAAACCATATGGTATCTGTCTTTCTCTGTATGGCTTATTTCACTTAGCATCACACTCTCCAGTTCCATCCACGTTGCTACAAAAGGCCATATTTCATTTTTTCTCATTGCCACATAGTACTCCATTGTGTATATAAACCACAATTTCTTTATCCATTCATCAGTTGATGGACATTTAGGCTCTTTCCATAATTTGGCTATTGTTGAGAGTGCTGCTATGAACATTGGGGTACGAGTGCCCCTATGCATCAGTACTCCTGTGTCCCTTGGATAAATTCCTAGCAGTGCTATTGCTGGGTCATAGGGTAGGTCTATTTTTAATTTTCTGAGGAACCTCCACACTGCTTTCCAGAGCGGCTGCACCAATTTGCATTCCCACCAACAGTGCAAGAGGGTTCCCGTTTCTCCACATCCTCTCCAGCATCTATAGTCTCCTGATTTGTTCATTTTGGCCACTCTGACTGGCGTGAGGTGATACCTGAGTGTGGTTTTGATTTGTATTTCCCTGATAAGGAGCGACGCTGAACATCTTTTCATGTGCCTGTTGGCCATCCGGATGTCTTCTTTAGAGAAGTGTCTATTCATGTTTTCTGCCCATTTCTTCACTGGGTTATTTGCTTTTCGGGTGTGGAGTTTGGTGAGCTCTTTATAGATTTTGGGTACTAGCCCTTTGTCCGATATGTCATTTGCAAATATCTTTTCCCATTCCGTTGGTTGCCTTTTAGTTTTGTTGGTTGTTTCCTTTGCTGAGTCACAGCCATTTTAAAGACTAAGGAAGAGGTCTTTCTCCCCTGGTTTCTCCCTGTCTTCTAACTTTCCTACAGTCCTTGTCCCACCAATGTCTTCCAAGGGCTGAACCAAGCCAAAGCAGACACAAGCCAGTAAGACAAGCAGAGAAAAGGAGTATACAGGATCCTCCACCCTCCCAAGAGAGAAACTTGTGTGTTTCTTCATGCAGCTTGACCTTTATCCATAGGTGTCGGAAAATGTACTAATTTTCCTAAAATGTGAAAAATAGATTAAGATTTATGTTTTATGTATATCACATTCCATTTGCAGCATGAGTAAAGGAATTGGAGACAGCAAGACTGAAACCAGAGAAGCCAGCTAGAAGACTTTTGCGTTAGTTCTGAAAAGACAGAGGATTTGCATGCTGTGGGACACCATTAATCCAGAAAGGGAACAAGGGAGCAGGAGCAGATTAGGCTGAGGAGAGAAGGTCATTGATTTGGAAAATACTAAATTTAAGGTGTTCCAAAGGAGAACTGTGGAGTAGGGAGTCTGTAGCTTAAGTGTCGTCAGAGGGAACATTTATTCTTGAAAGCGATTGGTTAATATAGCTAGTATTTGAAGCCATGGGTGTGGTTGAGACACTTTAGAGGGAAAAGAAAATATAATGTCAAGATGTCCCCAGAATTATATCATCAATTCTAACTAGTGTAAGAAAAATCAAGTAATAAACCTCTGTAACATTTTGTAGAAATACAGCTTATACGGATCAATGGGCACAGAGCAATGGAGGTGAGCTAAGTGGTCTGTGAAGGGTCCTCTTTTGTCCATTTAGTGCCACTAACGTGCAGTGAGCCAAGTAAAAGCAAGAAACCCGAAGAAACTAGATAAACCTCTGCCTTTTAAACAGATATAGGGTAGCTATCAAATGTGAAGAGGGTG
The DNA here is from genome assembly GCF_028749965.1 of Puma concolor. Classification (NCBI taxonomy): domain Eukaryota; kingdom Metazoa; phylum Chordata; class Mammalia; order Carnivora; family Felidae; genus Puma; species Puma concolor. The sequence goes on along the minus strand of NC_141668.1, from coordinate 26,770,710 downwards.
TGAAATATCTATTCTAAAAAATAAATTCCCCTCTGAAATTTCAGATTTTAATATTATTCAACAGATTTGTATTTCTTTATATAAAGTAAATAATATCTGTACTTTGTCCTGTAGATAATGAACATGTTCTGTAGAGGTGTTTTAATTCATATCTTGATAGAATCAGTTGATACAAACCAAGAATTTATCTATCAAAGAGATTATGCATATAAACATGTGTTAATATATGTGCATACAAATATACACCATTAAAGAAGTTTGCCTAGAAGAATAATAGGTACTGATTTGAAATGCCCCACAATAGTCTGAAGCAGATATATGCAATAAGTTATAAAGAGAACATTTCTGTTCAAAACACTTTAAATATCTCATACAAGCAATACCTGAAAATTACTAAAAAATATATAGAAAGCTGTATATTTGCAATCACAATAGTAAAAAACAGAAATTTATCTGATTACTTGATGAATCACAGAACATTTTAAAAATAACTGGGAAATCATCGGCCAGAGAAAACACCCTTTTCCATCAGAACAATTTTGAAATACACTAATATGCAAGTTATTTATACACACTCACCCATACATATATTTTAAGAACTACTCAATATCTTAAAAGCAATCACAAAATCAGTCTTTAGCTTAATCCTCATCTGCATTTTAATGATTGCAAAATATAGCCACATTATAGGGCTTGAGGTTGCATATTGCTACATTACTAGTTTCAAAGCATTGTGACTTTCCATCTTGGTAGCAATAAATTCTAGTAAACAGAGCCATTAACAGCATTTTTATAGGGTCAAATGGAGCTGTGGTACTAGAAGTGTGGTGCTAAGTAAAATTTGAAGGCTACTATGTTACACTCAACTATTTATTAAGGCATTAAAATCAGGTCTTCTCAGGGATGTTTGAATGTTTTTCATGATCTTTTCCTCCCTTGACAGCTCTAGCTTTTATGTGGCAATTTGAGGGGGGGGGGGGGGGTAGCGGGATGAGTAAGATTTCACAAAGTTTGAAGTTCTTATGAAAATACGAGCTTTGTAAAAGAATATGGCACTCTAAATAAAAGTAATTAAAACTGATGAGTAAAAATACTCATCATTATATTTAGAAATAGCTGTGTTACATTAATAATTTGAATAAAGGCAGTAATAATTTTGAGTTATGCATAGCGTATGGGGCATCTTCAGTTAATACAATGCAACAAAACTGGGATTCCCTACTTCTCCAAGAATGTATTAAAGATTAGTTTTGTCTTAAAATGAAATACCAGTATGATACTACACGATAAAACCATCCTTTAGTTAAGAAAATATTCTTTATTCACCTATGCATCTTTTTAGGTTGCAAAAGCATAGAAAGTTCTATTACACACATGTCATTCTATAAGAATATAAAAATGAAAGAGTTATATAAATTGAAATTTTCTTTTTTTTTAATTTTTTTAATGTTTATTTATTTCTGAGGCAGAGAGAGACAGAGCATGAGTGGAGAAGGGTCAGAGAGAGAGGGAGACACAGAATCAGAAGCAGGCTCCAGGCTCTGAGCTGGCAGCACAAAGCCTGACACGGGGCTCGAACTCACAAACCGTGAGATCATGACTTGAGCCAAAGTCGGATGCTTAACCGACTGAGCCACCCAGGCGCCCCTAAATTTAAATTTTCTATTTTGACTTTTACTTTGAGTCATAAAAATAACATTCTCTGAAATAATAGATTACATAATTATATCCTAAATATCTAATATCAATTAGGTTTTAACATAATTCCGATGTATACTAGTATTGAAAACAAATCTGGTTCTGTATCACTAGTGATATGGAAGATTATTTTAGTTGTTCATAGGGAAACATGTTTTATATAAGCAACATGTTTTTATTTTAATGAAAATTAGAAAAAAAAAAAGAGTCAAGTGCTCGCTTTGGCAGCACATATACTAAAAAATTGGAACAATACAGAGAAGATTAGCATGGCCCTGGGCAAGGATGACACACAAATTCATGAAGTGTTCCACATATTTAAAAAAAGAGAAAGAGACAAATTTTATACACATGACTCGTAAGTTTTGGAAACTGAGTCGACTTACAGTGATATTCATTAAATGGTGGCAAAACTGGCACAGCTATGATAAAAATCTTGCAAGTAATATGTGAACAACTGATATTGGAGAAGCATGCATGTAGTCCATTCCCTCTGCATTATTATAAAAGAAACTAAGGCCCAGAGAGATGAAACGATTCACACAATTTGTCAATACTCTGAAGTACAAGAGCAAGTCTGAATACTTGCCTCCTCATACCTGCTATGCTAGGATAAACCACCTCCGCCTACCACCCCCTTGACAGTTGCATTAATTGGAATAGAATTGAGTGTACAAATTGTAAGTGCACTCATATAATTATTTTAAGAAAATTTTATTTTTTTATTTTTATTTTTTTTTAATTTTTTTTCTTAACGTTTATTTATTTTTGAGACAGAGAGAGACACAGCATGAACGAGGGAGGGGCAGAGAGAGAGGGAGACACAGAATCGGAAGCAGGCTCCAGGCTCTGAGCCATCAGCCCAGAGCCCGACGTGGGGCTCGAACTCGCGGACCGCGAGATCGTGACCTGAGCTGAAGTCAGACGCTTAACCGACTGAGCCACCCAGGCGCCCCAAGAAAATTTTAGATAACCCTTGAAGCAATCAACTCAAAATAAAACTGCCCATCGGTACAAAGATGCATACTGTAACACTTTCTAGAAACAAAGGGAATGATACATTGTCTTAAATCACCTAGGTAGTTTTTATTACGAGAGAGGATATTCATTATTCATTTTTTACTCAATTTTGACAAAATTGTTCTTGTATTAATTTTCTTACTAAATTAAAGTGTTAAATAAACATTTATTTAAAATCTGACTTACCATCTTTTCACTTTTGTTTTGATACCTTTGTATGCCATTCCATACATAAATATTTCAAATAATGGTCGACTTGAATATAATTTACATACACTTATTCTTTAAATGTATCACTTAAGCAGAGTGATTTTGGTTGTGCTTACATTATCGATAGGTATTCTCTTAAAACGAATGCAAGACTAAAAATTCAATAGCTGGCTGATAGCATTTGTCCTGCATTTTCTATAAAGCTTTTCCCCGTGGATCCTAGAGAAATTCTTTATGAGATAAGTCAAAAGTATTTTGTACTTTGTATTCTCTTCTGGAGGATTTATAATGAGCTATGCTTTCGTTAAGATTCTCTCAGGATTTTCAAGACTTTTACGTAACCATAAGTTTTGATAATTCATTCCCATATAGTAGAACTTAGTGGATTTTAATATAAATAAAATGTTCTCTTTTTAAAAGTCCATTAAACTAGAAACTGTTAGTGGGTGTTCTTTTATGTGTCCGTCTATGAAGTCTTCTCCAAGATCTGTTCCTTAAGTCTGTTGTCTTATTGTCAGGGGAAAATACTCTTGTTTGAATAAGTTATATTTATATAAAGAAAATCTACAACCTATTTGACAATTGCCTATATACTCAAAATCCAACCATATAAATTTTTATTGTGAAAGTCCTACTCTTTCACAAAAGAGAAATGGGATAAAATGGGATAAAAACTTCCATCTTACTATTTGATTACTGATCAACATAGCATTTAACTAAACTTTTCACAATGAAAATGAAGGATTTCAATATAACATTTTCACGTATGGCTATCATCAGCCTCTTTCAGGAGGCCAATTAAAATTTTATTATAGCTAATTAAAACCATAGGATACTACCACATATCTTTCAGAACGGTTTTTCAGTATCTTGTGAAGTGAAACTTACATTTACCCGATGACCCACAAATTCCATTTGTACGTGTTTACTGAAGCAAAAAGAAAATTTCCTCTACACAAAAACATTGTGTGAATGGTTACAGCCTATAACCTCAATTTAGGAATGGGTAAACATTTGTACAAACACCCAGTGATGGGAGTAGTACTCAGCAATAACAAAGGGTGCACTAATATCATACCAATAATGTGGATGGATATCAAATATTAATTAGGTGAAAGAAATCAGCCTCAAAGTCTAGGTTTTAATAATTTTGATAATTCTCACAACATAGGTTTATTATGAGAATGAAAATCACCTCACAGATGTGAAGGTGCCTAAAATGAAAGAAGTACTCAATGAATTGGAGTTCCTAAAATAATATGAGGGTAATGAAAGCTCTACCATTGTCTGGATCTATTAAATACAAAGAACTCCATTGTTTCAACAAAAATGATGGCAACCAATAATTAGTGTTTGGGTGGAATCGCCTACAATTTTTTCAGTAGTACTAACTCCATGAACCAACCCTAAATAGAACTAGCAAAGAAAGTTAGGAGTGGCAGTGTATCTTAGGCTTAGACTAAAACTAACTTAAAAGGATTTGATTTTTTTTATTGCAGAAAACAGTCTTCCTTTGTGTTCCCACAAAATCTGGCACATAATGTTTCAGAATATTTCACATCGTGTTCAGAAAGAAGTATCTTCTATTCTTACCTGCTACATGGAAATTTGCACAATTTACTAAGTGATTTGTCATTAAATAAATGAATTGGACATTGATTTAAATTTTTAAGTGCATTGCATGTTGGCCTTTAAATCTTCGTATTTATGTCAGTGTCTGCATTTGTGAAGCCATCCATTCCACCCCACCATGCTTAGAGAGAAACTTAAAGCTGCCTTTGAGTCTATTGTTCTGAACTTGCTACAACAAAACATTTTTGTTACTGTCCTGAAGCAGGAGTGTGCATTTCACCACACACCATGTGATCTTCCACTGGATGAAATGCCTGGGATTCTTACACTGAATTTAATATTGAGCAAGTAAAATGTATTACAGCTGTAATATCAAGTGAGATAATGTAGCCAAGGTAACATCTTGATTTCTCTAGATACTTTAAAGTTATCTTAAATCTCACAGTGATATAATTTTACCACTCTAAGTCTTTTCATTGTTGTTCTAAACCAAAGTATTGCCATACATCTAATAAATGTATTTGGCAGTTTGATGGGACACAGGTTCAATGTATAAAATCTATTGTATTTCTGTATTCTAACAACAGTTTAGAAACTGAAATTTTTTTAAAAACCAGTACCATATAAATAACATTAAAATGAAAATTTTAAAAAGAATAACTTTAACAAAATTTGTACCAGACTTGTTCAATAAAATACACAAAATACTTCTGAGAGAAAATTTTAAAGGTATAACTAAATGGAGATATATTAAAAAAAAAAAACATAGATCAAAGATTCAGTATTGTTAAGGTAATAGTTCTTCCCAGAGTTAACTATGGATTCAACAAATCCTAATTAAAATCACTTTTTTTTTGTAGATATGCACAAACTAATTAAGACTTTAAATACAAAGGATCTAAAATAGGCCAGATAATTGTGAAAAACAACAAAGTTAAAAAATTTACAGTATATGATTTTAAGAGTTACTACAAAGCTACTGTAACTGAGACAATGTGTTTGATGTAAAGAAAACATATAGATCAATGGAACAGAAGAAAGAATCCATAAATAGACCATATATAGAGAGAGAGAGATTAGATATAGATACAGACATAAATATAGATATAACACACACACACACACACACACACACACACACACACACAAAACCAATTAATTTTCAACAAAGGTGCTAAGGCAAATAAATAGGGAAAGAATTGCCTTTTCGAAAAACAGTGTTGAATTAACTGGATAACCATATGCAAAAAATATAAATACTAATCCTTATCACATGGTGTTAAAAATTTAACTCCAAATAGATTAAAGACCTAAAAAGAAAAAGAAAGAAAACAAGGAAAACAACACAACTTCTTGAACAGGATATTGGAACAAATATAATTGGCTTTGGGTGAGCAAATATTTCTTAAGTAGAATACAAAAAAAGTAAATTAGACTTCATTAAAATTTAAAACTGGTGTTCTCCAAAGACATCTTAAGAAAAAGAAATAGCAAACTACATAGTAGGAGAAAGTATTTGAAAATTATATATCTAGTAAAGGACTTACATCCAAAATATATAAATAACCCTTACCTTACAACTCAATAATAATAATTCAAGGACTCTAATACAAAATGTTGCTTTAAAGAGACTCTTTGGTAAAGAGTCATCAAAGAATATATAGAAATGGCAAATAAACACAAAAAGATATTCAGTGTCCTTAGTTATAAGGGAAACACAAATTTGAAACAAATATACACACTAGAAAGGCTAAAATTTAGAAACACTAACAAAACACTTTTTCAAGTGTTGAAAAAGGATATGGTGCAATCAAAGCTCTCAAACATTGCTAGTTAGAATACAAATGGTATAATATGGTCAATTAATCTTCGACAAAGCAGAAAGAATATCCAATAGACAAAAGACTCTTCAACAAATGGTGTTGGGAAAACTGAATGGCAACGTGCAGAAGAAGGAAACTGGACCGCTTTCTTTCACCATACACAAAAATAAATTCAAAGTGGATTAAAGACCTCAGTGTGAGACAGGAAACCATCAAAATCCTAGAGAACATAGGCAGAGACCTCTCTGATGTCAGCCACAGCAGCTTCTTACTAGACACATCGCCAACAGCAAGGGAAACAAAAGCAAACATAAACTATTGGGACTTCATCAAGATAAAAAGCATCTGCACAGCAAAGGAAACAATCAACAAAAAAAGCAGTCTACATAATGGGAGAAGATATTCGCAAATGACATATCTGATAAAGGGTTGGTATTCAAAATCTATAAAGAACTTATCAAACTCAACACACCAAAAAACAAATAAGCCAGTTAAGAAATGGGAAGAAGATATGAATAGAGACTTTTCCAAAGAAGACATCCAGATGGCCAAAAGACACATGAGAAAATACTCAACATCACTCATCATCAGGGAAATACAAATCAAAACCATGATGAGATACCCTCATACCTGTCAGAATGGCTAAAATTAACATAAGAACCAACAAGTGTTGACAAGGATGCAAAGAAAGGGGAACCCTCTTGCACTGTTGGTGGGAATGCAAATTGGTACAGCTACTATGGAGAACAGTATGGAGGTTCCTCAAGAAACTAAAAATAGAACAACCCAGAATCCAGCGCTTGCACTATTAGGTATTTGCCCAAAGGGTACAAAAATACAGATTTGAAGGGGTAGATACACCCCAATGTTTATATCAGCATTATCAACAATAGCCAAACTATGGAGAAAGCCCAAATATCCATAGACTGATGAATGGATGAAGAAGATGTGGTGTATATATATATATGTATGTATATATGATGGAATATAACTCAGCCATCAAAAAGAATGTAATCTTGCCACTTGCAATGATGTGGATAGAGCTAGACTATGTAATGCTAAGTGAAATAAGTCAATCAGAGAAAGACAATACCATATGATTTCACTCATATGTGGAATTTAAGAAAAAAACAGATAAACATAATGGGAAAGGAAGGAAAAAAGAGAAGAGAGGAAGCAAACCACAAAAGACTTAACGATAGAGAACAAACCATGGGTCAATGGAGTGGGAAATGGGTGGGAGATGGACTAGATTGGTGACGGGTACTACGAAGGGCACTTGTGATGAGAAGCAAGTGTTGTAAGTGATGAATCACTGAATTCTACTCCTGAAACCAATATTGCACTGTAAGTTAAAATTTAAATTAAAAAAGTAGTAATAAATTAAACAATGTTTTTATTTTTTTTTAATTTTTTTTTTCAACGTTTATTTATTTTTGGGACAGAGAGAGACAGAGCATGAACGGGGGAGGGGCAGAGAGAGAGGGAGACACAGAATCGGAAACAGGCTCCAGGCTCTGAGCCATCAGCCCAGAGCCTGACGCGGGGCTCGAACTCACGGACCGCGAGATTGTGACCTGGCTGAAGTCGGACGCTTAACCGACTGCGCCACCCAGGCGCCCCTTAAACAATGTTTTTAAAAGAATACAAATTGTGTAGTCACTTTGGAAAATATTTTCAAAATTTCTTAAAATGTTAAAACATTTACTTACCATATGTTCCAGAAATTCCACTGTTAGGCTTTCAACTGAGAGGGAAAATATATTTTCACACAAAGATGTGTGCATGAATGTGGGAACATTACTCTAAATAGCCAAAGACTAGGAAAAACTCAATTGCCCATGATCTGACATATGTATAATCAAGTTATGATATATCTGAACACTAGAACATTATTCAGCAATAAAAACTATTAATAGATGCGACAATATGGATGAATTTCAAAAGTATTCTAAGTGAAAGGGACCAGATACAAAGACTGTAAACTATATGATTCCATTTGTATGAACTTCTAAAAAAAAGGCAAAACTATAGGATATAGAGCATATTAGTGTTTGCTAAGGTGGATGGCTGGAGGAGGCATGATTGCAAAGTGCTGAGAGAATTTTTGGGAGTGATGGAAATGTTCTGTGTCCTGATTGTGATAATGATTACACAACAGTACTATTTTGGCAAAATTATATGGCTAAAATTGATAGATTTTAGTTTTGTAAATTATTTCAAAAAAAAAAAAAACTCAGAAAAAGAAAACAAAAAAATATCAAAGACCCAAAATTGCTTTTGTCTTCATGGGCTATATCTATTGATATTTAGAGCATTGTAAATTAATACTGTAAAAATATTTAAAATATGTATTAATTTATTTAAAAACAAAATTCTGTAAACTTAAATATATCCTATAATTAAAAATATGTTATATACTATTATGAAAATAGGCTAAAACATATTTTACTACCTTTCAAAAACATGTAAATCCATTGCATATTTTATGACAAAAACTGCATTTTTAAAGCAAAATAAACTCCCTGAGAAGACTAGTATTGTGTTTTATTTTTTTTAAATCTGTTCAATGTCTGGCTTAATAGGAGACAGCTGGATTCTCGTATCCACTTCTGTATTTAATTTGTTATTAAAATCTAGCTTCACATACATATATGTTTTGAATGGGGGTATATTTCATAGCCTTTTCAAGTGGTAGTGTCTTTAAAGTGGGTTGCAGTGTGGAATATGGAACCCTATAAATCCTTCTTCTACTGTTGATTGCATTTTAAAAGGATCTGTAACCCATGCATTCAGTACCAAACATTGGCTAAGATTTGAAGCAATAAGATCTAATAAGCATTGCTGCTGGGAGAAAAAAAAAAAAAGTGATTCACACACAAGGGAAACAATTTGACATTATCTTTCAAAACTGAACAGATATAGATCTTTTTAAAATGTCCACACCTATGCCCATACAGGTATGAAAATATTCATAGGAGTATTGTTTGGAATACCAAGAAATTGGAAACCTTCTAAATGTCCATCAGAAAATAATGTATAAATAAATTATAGCATAATCACACAGTAGAATATAATTATATAGCACTGACCAAGATCGAGAAAAAGCTACATTAGATAACATGTACGAATTTTAGAAAAGTACTGTTGCCTGAATAAAAATAAATTGCTTAAGAACATACATTGTATAAACCAGGTTTAAAAACAGGTAAAACTGGATAAAATATTGTTTAAGGATATATGCATATTTGACAACTGATAATTACAGCAAGTAAATGATAAGGAAACAATGAAAAAGCAGGAGTACTCCTGAGGGACGGCGTGAACAAAAGGTAATGTTTTATTTCTAAAATTGATGTTTGTTTTATTATTAATTATTATTAGGGTTCATAACATATACATTCTGCATATTTTGTATGTTATCTATGTACATGGTATAGGAGTCTTTTAACAGGATTTCCAAAGACTTTTGAGTAGAAGACTTTCCATCTTCTTCAGAGTCTATTGAGATTACATATGGTCCCACTTGTATAAAGGGGGGGAATAACATAAAACAGCATGATATATGATAAAATTTTCCTGATAGTATGATCAGAGAAAAATTCATATTATAACCATGCAGATCATTTTGTTCAAAAATCAACATAATATGCACAAATGTAAATATACACTACACAGTGTCTTATGACTCTTAACACAGTTAAATTGAGACCGAATCATTGAACCTAGTTTTTCTTTCCATTCTTCCATTAATTTCTATTCTAAGCAAACACAAGCAATGCCTTACATGAAATATGTCCAGAAATTGCATCACCAACATCCAGTCTTGTGAAACGAATGAAAATCAGAAGCAAACCAAATAAAATTTCTTATTCTACTCATACTTCTCTCATTTTGGCTTCTGGGTGGTTTTTTTTAGAGCTACGCAGATTTATTTAAGCTCTAGTGATGCAATACAGCATTTATTTTCATGACTTTCCTATCAAAATTAACAATCAGGCAGTAACAAGAGACTATATATTTTCATGGCATTTTTTCAGGAAATTGAAGTGTAATAACTTTGAATTCTGACCTTATTTTTCAAGGTCAGATATACAGTTCATGAAAACAGTGTATTTATGGTTCTGTAATAGAATATTCGATGTTATGTGGGAAAAAAATTCTCTGTAGGATTTTATAAGGAACTGTCACAGATGTATTTATTTAATGATATCCATTGTTGGGTATAGAATGATGTCAGGAAGACTATTATTTGATACACAGCCTCAGTGGAATGGTCACAATTACTAGATGAGCAACATTAGTGATGTTCTTTTATTTTTTTCCTTTTGTGATTATCTTGCCCTTACTTTTAGTTTTTATTGGCTTTGATGTCTTTCGGGCTAAAGACAGCTTTGTAGAAGAATTAATGCACTCTGTCCTCATTATAAAGGTGCCTTTAGGAGTCATAGATTTTGATTGTAATAAGTAGGCTGTGTTATGTTAAGATAATTATCATTGACAAATTAACACATTTAGAAGCCAATAAAGAGCCACTGGTTTTATATAATTACAAATGCTCTAAAAGGAAACGAATATGTGATCTTTAATTGATAATACAACTTTATTTCTTGAGTCTAAACAATAAAATAAAACCAAAAGGATTATAGATTATAATGTATTGGGGTTTTTTGTCATTTTAAAATATTTCCTTTTTTTACATGCCATCAGTAGAATAAACCCACTACCTATGATAAATCTGTTATTGCTTTTTATGTATACATAATTAAAACAAAAGAGGTATGTGTAAAATATCAATTTTATATCAAAACACCATAATTGAAACACTATATCATTAAGAAGAATACTATTCTTTTCAAGCATAATTAACATACAGTGTTATATTAGTTTCGAATGTATAATATAGTGATTCCACAATTCTATACATTTCCCAGTGCTCATCAAGCTAAGTGTACTTTTAATCCCTTTTTTTATCTATTTCACCCACCTCCCTAATTACCTCCCATCTGGCAACCACCCGTTTATTCTCTGTATTTAAGAATTTTTTTGTCTCTTTTTTTTCTTTCTTCGCTCATTTGTTTCTCATGTTACACATAGGAGTGAAATCCAGTGGTATTTGTCTTTCTGTGACCAACTTATTTCATTCAGCATTATTTGTTCTTTTTTATGGCTGAGTAACATTCCATTGTATGTATGTGGGTATGTGTATGTATATATATATACCACAACTTTATCCTTCATCAACGGACACTTGAGTTACTTCCATAAGTTGGCTATTGTAAACAATTCTATAATAAACATAGGGATGCATATATCTTTTCAAGTTAGTGCTTTCATTTTCTTTGGGTAAATACCCAGTGATGGAATTACTGGATTATATAGTAAAGAAGAATACCAGTCTTAATTACAGGATATCCACAGTTTTATCTTATCCTCATGGATATAGATAGTAATAACAAGTGATGGATTACTTTTGTGTTTTCCATACTCAAAATAGTCACCATATATATAAAATGTCTCGAATACTAATTTTTAAGCATTATTAAATTGTGGCCCCTTTGGACTTAATACTCATAGGCCATAAACTAGAAAACTAGGGAATCTCTTAAAGTCATGGATGCCTGACTATATTATATAATCCTGGTTCAAGAAGAAAAGTTATAAAAATAACCTATCCACATATATTACAATTATCTCAATTAAGGAAAGTTCAAAAACACAACCACACTGAGAGGCTAAAAATGGTAGGGAATGATGGATCTTTTTTACCAGTACAACCAATAATCTCAGTACTTTCAAATTAGGGATACTTGAAATATGTTCCTTAGTTCTTCCATGATGTCTGTAGAGTTCTTCATGAAAACTGATTTGTAATCCCTGAGCTTGTTGAAATGCTGGGCTTAACCCAAGCACTGGTGTGCACTGGTCATATAGATGACAATCTGGAAGTTAGACTGTAGAAGTTCTTTCCCAAAGTTACATAAACTAAAACGAAATTGGAGAGGATGGGAAACATCAAGGTTGGAGAAGAAAATGACCTATCACCAGAAGTTTTAAACTTATGCCTGTTACAATTATTCTAAGTTTAAGTGAAATACCTGACTTGTGCCTCAAAAGTGTTATCTAAATAATACATTTTCATTTACTAAAAATATGCACACAATTAAAAAATGAATATTTCATTGTGCATTTTACTAATTGGTATTTCTAATTTGAATAAAGTAAGAGACTAGTGTATATAATGCCAAGTACAAAAGTTTTATCTGAGCTCAATTGAAAAATAAAAAGGTTTTAGAATAAAGACAATAAAAAGATATTTTCCTGGATTTTTGGCTTCTTAATTATAACCTTTATTCATCACCTTCCTCTCTCTGTCCTGATTCTCCACACTTGTCAGGTGATAGAACAAACAACCATAAACTTTTAAGACTTTTCTACAAGTAAAATGGGGCACAAAAGTGAGGTAAGGCTTAAGAAGTAACCATCATCTGTGTCTTCAAATAATTCTTACTGGCCAGCACAGCAAGCCTAACATCAGGCATGCAGTCCTAGTGCATACAGAAAATTATTTTCAAAGTAGCTGAAACATACTCCTAAATAAACTTTTAGATAATATGAAAATAAATAAGGAGCATGGCATAGGGAGAAAAAAAAAACATGTCCAACTCTTCTCTAATTTTTTAATTTTTACTTTACAAACTAAATACACTTCAAAAATTCTATTTAAGGGGTGCCTGGGTGGCTCAGTCAGTTAAGCATCTAACTTTGGTTTCTGCTCAGGTCATGGTGTCACAATTAGATGGAGCACCTCATGGGGAAGGCTTCATGCTGACAGCACAGCAGGGAGCCTGCTTGGTACTCTCTCTCTGCCTTCCCCTGGCTCTTGCGTTCCCTGTCTCTCTCTCAAAACAAATAAAAATAAACTTAAAAATTCTACTTAAAAAAAGAAATCAGAATTTTAAATAATGTCAAAAAGTACCTGTTTTGTTAGAAATTTCCTAAATTTGAAGACTTACGTGATGCTGCTTCATCTACCCATTTTTGTGCCACTTCTAGAAGAGCATAGACTTGGAAGAGTTAAGAGCATCTCATGAAAAAGTAAATAAGGTACATCCCAATTTTATAATCATAATTATGAATAAAAGAGTAAAATCACAGGATAAAAAACCATGTGTCTAAAAAGCCTTGTTGTAAAAGTCATTCATGACAGTTACTAAAAATTTAAGAAATAAACAGAACAAACTTGGATCTCCTTGTCTTTTACATATGAATTAATCAAATTCATCTGATAATTGACCACACCACATTAAGTTTTTCTGGAGGAATATATATAAAATTTGGCCCAGAAAGATTTTCTTAATCCCAAGACACACCTAAAATAAAGTTTAATACATCAGTAGAACACATTTTCCATTGTACTTCCTATATTTCCCTTAAGATAATGAACACTTTTGTAGCTTACATCCAAAGACTGGGATGAGATCCAGAATGGGAGGATATAGAAAGGCAAGATGTAGGACAAATGTCTTTGTAGGTTAATATCATGCCAAAATCCTACAGAACTGTCTCATGGGGTTTTAGTGCATCAGAGCCAGTTCTCCTGAAGCTGACAGAAATCTCTATATCTAATTGTTGTATAATTGTAGAGGAATAATATCACCCTGCTTGGATTTAGCAAATGGAATTTTTTTCTAGCAAACTCTATATCAAGGTTCAGTTGAAACAGCTGTGCAGCTCTTGCATGAACCAAACAAAGGCAGACCTTTAAAGGATAGACAAAATTCCATGCTTTCTAAGCTGCTTTGAAACAGAAAAGAAGCACTTTCTTTCCAATATGAATAATGTGGTGTCCTCACAAGGTCATTTTCAATAGAACCAAAAATCAAGTTACAGCAAGATTTTTCCACTTTTCTTTTATGATAATCAGAATATATGACTAAAACTGAACAGAAAACACTAGCATCCCTGGTGTTGAAACCACACCCATTCTGCCCCCACAGTGCCTCTTGTATTACCCATTTCTGAAGCCATTTGTCATGTAATACAGACCCTTATAGAGAGAAGCCCTTAGTAAATATGTGTTGAATTATTCTTGGGTTTTCTTTTCTCTTCTTTTCTTTTTTCTTTTCTTTTCTTGTCACATTTGCTGAACTAATTTTTAGTATAAGTACGAATTATCTTTTTACATACATTTTGGATGGTATTGAATGACTCTTGATATAAACAATGGAAAATATTAGCACTCATATTCCCTACCTAATGTCTCTGGGCTTCTTGATTTTTAATTATATTTTTAGTATTAAAATTATATCTTGATTAAATAAGAACTCACACAACAAGTTGTTAACAAAAATGGATATAATGGATCCCTTAAGCTCAAAGAGTCTCAGATGGAAGAGAACAAATAGATCACAACATAAAAACGATAAGGATTAGATGAGGTAGTGCAGGGCCGGTCAGCTTATAGAATGGGTAAGACTTTCCATCAAGAGATACAGAATGCTGTGTTATAATGGCAAGTTAGACCACATACTCCTAATTGTTGATATGAAATGAGAATATGTTAAAACTAACCTATACTCTTTTTGAGGCCTTGTCTCTCAGCTTTGGGATTTCCATCCTGCCTATAAATTTTTTAAGAAAACTTTATAAAGAACTTGGAAACTGATAGTACAGAGTTCAAATGGAGAATATATTTTGAGTCAGTCATGTCTACAGATGTAGAATTCATCCCCACAAATGTCTACTTGCATGGGATTCTTTGGCCAAAGGATACCCACAAGGAGGAAGTTCTCTATCCAGCTGGGAGACAGGGAATTAGAATGTGCTATATGATGGATGATTTTTCCACTTCTGTATAGAATACAGAACTCTCTAGGATTTAATGTCAATGAAAGCACAGCAGTGGTGAGCCTGGGGAGAAGGAATGCCCACTGAAGGGCAGCAGTGCTTTTTTGTTAAATATGAGTAGTTTCTATTAAAAGTGATCTTGTTTAGGAGCACCTGGGTGGCTCAGTCGGTTAGGCGTCTGACTCTTGATTTCAATTCAGGTCAGGATCTCCTGGTTGTGAGATGGAACCCTGCATGGGACTCTGCACTGAGCATGGAGCCTGCTTGGGATTCTCTCTCTCCTTCTCTTTCTGCCCCACCCCCATGGGCTCGTGTGCCCCCCTCAAAATAAATTAAAAAAAAAAATGTAAGTGACCTTGTTCGAAGGAATGAGTGAGAATACTCAATCATTCTTGTGAGTGGGATGGATAGGAAAATTTTTCTAGTGACCAAAATCCTAGAGTTGAGCTGGTTAGGAGAATGAGCTAAGAAGATAATTGTCTAAAGGTAAACGTAACTTCATTTGTAACCGCAGGCTAGTGGTAGCTGGGGAAATTCAAGTTACTTTAGAGAGATTCAGGTAAAACTTTATTTCTTTCATCAATTTACCCAGGGACTTAATTAGGTGACTAAAAAATGCAGTTGCCTAAAATCATACTTGAATACCAAAGGGAGTACAAGTGGTCTCACTTCACTAACTCCAGGGAGCTGCCAAGAGAATGCTTTCCAGAAATAAATATGTATGGAAGTATCAGCCAAAGAATCAATAAAGTACCTTGAAAATTAATTTTTACTCCTTTTGTTTTAGGAAGTACAATAAATAACTGTCATAATTCCTTCAACTGGTGGACCTAGATTTTGCAGTTAAAAGGACTTTTCTCTCTTATCTCTCTTCAAATTAAGACTTTAGCTGAAATGGGTATCATATGTTCACAGTACAGCTTTTTCTAGATATTTTCTTAAAACAGACTTCACAGTCATGAAAAACATTATAGACATTAGGACAACCTGAAAGGTTTTTATTTTACTCAAAAGATAGTTCTGCAACTAATAAAAAAGTTAATATACTTAGGGAATTCAAATTATCATATATGAATAGAAGGGGGAATTAAGACAAATTATGCTGTAGTACATTCCTCATCAAAAATCCAAAACCAGGGTGCCTGACTAGCTCAGTCAGTAGACCATGTGACTCTTGATCTCGGGGTTGTGAGTTCAAGCTCCACATTGGGTGTACAGATTACTTACAAATAAAATTCTTTAAAAAAAATACACTTGGGGCACCTGGGTGGCTCAGTCTGTTGAGCACCCAGCTCTTGATTTTGGCTCAGGTCATGATCCCAGGGTCATAAGGGATTAAGATCCATGTCAGACTCCACGCTGAGTGTGCCTGGAGTCTGCTTAAGATTCTCTCTCTCTCTCTCTCTCTCTCTCTCTCTCTCTCTTGCACTCTTGCACCTCTCTCTCTTCTGCTTGCACTCTCTCTCTCTCTCTCTCAAATAATAAAAATTAAAAAAACTACAAAACCAGTTTGTCATGCACAAAACTGGAGCCACACACAATACGGCACTAGCAAGTGTTTCCAGTCACACTGAGGGATAGGGACAGAAGTATTTGCAAGGAATCCGAGGCCACAACTTGGAGCATTCTGACATTTGAACATCTCTTTGATAGCTTGACTGTGAGAGCAGATCCTTAGAACAGTTTAGATAGTAATATCAGTTCAAATGTATTCTTCTCTATGTTTACATCACCTACAGCCTGAATGCACCTTTTAACAACTCCTCTCAAGAGCACCGGAGATAGCAGGTTGCCAGAAGGATCCATTCACAGGAGGACCATTCAGCTTTTGTAGCTCTAAGGTATTGACTTTGCAGTTGTACCGAAACAGCATTGCTTGAGGAAAAGTATGAAACATATAAAATATATGCCATTTTCACTCATTCCCTTACAGTCAGAGAAAGGGTATACTAAGAAATAAATGGAAGCTTAAAAAGAGAGAAATAAAGACATATAACATTTCTTACAAAGAGGAAAAATCGCTTTTGTTCTGAATACATGATCAAATTGTTATACATATCATGTTTGTGATGTGGGATAGAGGAGGCACGACAAAAAAGCTTCCAAACTTCTGCTATTGAAGATTCATTAAAATCCTCTGCCCATGTCTGTTTATTTTTTGTCATGAAAGGAATTTCAAATGTATTTTCCTTATAGAAATGGCAGTCTCAGAACACCTTCAGAGAACCAGAAGAAGTTTTTTTAAGTACCCAAAATAAAAACTACTAGTCAATTATTGTGTTGTTTTGTTACCAGTCACTCCTCCCTGAGGAAGGAAGGAGATCAGTATTTATTTAAGACAATTGGAAATTACACCTGGCAAAATATTTGAATGCTTTCAAGTAGCAAAGATATAAAGACAAAACGGTCTAGTGTAGTAAAAAGCCAATGAAGATCAATAGAAGTTGTCTTTAGGAAAAATAAATCACATGTAAAATCTCCCTTTTCCTTCTCTCCCTTGAAGATTTTTTTATGAGTATTTCACTGAATTTAAACAGAAGGATTTGTGCGTATAGGTGATGACATTGTTTAACAACTATATACTTACAGAAGAGCAATTGACAGTTTTTGAAATAACTTTAATATTGTGGAGGGAATTAAGGGTAAGAGAGAACTTCTATTGCTTGTATAATAAAGAATCGGGAGAAGTTTTGAAGGGACAACCTTTTTAAAAATTAATGGGTAAATATGGTCTAAGTTACATTATGCATTGCTCGGGGATAAAATATATTTAAAAGAAACTGAGTGCTGGGTGGAGATGACATTCTATCATAGAAAGTGATAATTATTCACTGGTCTAGGTACATCTGTCAAAATGGCCCTGCAAATGAGCTCATAATCAGAGGTGTACCTCTTTCCAGGTACAGAAATATCATGTGCTGTGCAATAGAGATCCTCATCAATATCACTCTCTCCTTGTATCTCCTCCTCCTCATCATAATAGCTACGATTTTTAAATTTTAAAATGGACTAGCACCATATTCAAGAGTTATAAATCATTTCAGTTTATCTTCACAATATTATACTGATACCATCATCTTCAAAACTCCTTTTTCTTAATTTCCTCCAAAGATAGTAGTGCTGGTCATTGGAGCAGCATGGCTCTTATAAGGGTAAACCTATAGACTGACTTAGAATGATAAATGGACATCCTGCATCTCATAGCCAGGTAAAATCTGACTAAACGCTGGCAGTTCAGTATATTCCAAGTTAGCCAAACAAGACATGGCCTTGGAGATTTATATTTAGACTTTTTATATAGTTAGGTAAGATTCCGAAAACCAGAATGCCTGATACATATTGATGACTTCCATTGTTTTAGCTTTAAAACATTATTGATATTTTCAGGCTTGAAAATACATTGTTTAGGTAAGGACTAGAGAAACAAAAACTATCCCTAATTCTCTAGGCAGAACCTATATGACTAGAAATGTAGTATGTTGCTTAGTTGGTAGACACTAGCCATTCATGCCTACTGAGCTATTGAAATATGGCCAGCCTAAATTGAGATGCACAGCAAGGCTTTGTATAGTCTGTATACTTTTTAGGTGGTATTCCCAGCAGCAGTTGCCTCTGGCCTTCATTCGTGATTCCTTACACATTATAGCCTGTCGTCAATCTGCCATTTCACACACATATGTCTTGATCAAGAGAAAGGGCCAAAGTGAAAAACTACAAACGTAAAATAAGATCTGAAATATATGTATATATGTGTATATACACATATAATTTATTAATTATTAAATATATAATGCATGTAAAAATATGTAATGTGAATGTATATTTATGTTTTAATATTTATTTATTTATTTATTTAGACTTGCTTCAGTTATAATAAATTTGTGTACCTTATGAAAGAGCTTGGATTTTACCATGTCAACAATAAGGAGGACACTGAAGGACTTAAAAACAGCAGTGGCATGATCAGATTTTTGTTTTATAACGATCACCATTGCAAAATGCTGTCTTCTAGGTTTATGGTTCTCTATGAAGACAATATTTTGCAATGGTGATCTTGCATAGATAAAAACTAGATCAGAAGAGAAACATTTTCCCTACTCACACCTGTGTAAATTTCCTCTAGTTTATAATATGAAATTGGTAATGTGCTAAATGTGGAATCACTCGTTAAAACTTTTTATTCACACAGGGTGACTACTGC
The DNA here is from genome assembly GCF_028749965.1 of Puma concolor. Taxonomy (NCBI): domain Eukaryota; kingdom Metazoa; phylum Chordata; class Mammalia; order Carnivora; family Felidae; genus Puma; species Puma concolor. The sequence continues at coordinate 26,751,336 of NC_141668.1, read as the reverse complement.
AGTCTGACAAAATGGACATTCCTGTTCTGGGAGAGTTCTAGTATCAGTTAAGGTGGACTCCATCTCTCCAATGTTCTCTTCCTTCATATTCCCAGAACAGTGTGCACGTCAAATCTGTTCTGATTTATTCTTGCACAGAAGTTTTCCTTTTTTCATTATTCCTGTAATTGTTGGCTGCAGAGTAGAAGTCAAAACTCAAGTGTAGGAGGTAAAGAATGTGGATTTTAAGATCCACTTTACCCCATGTGGCTTTTTAGAAGTCACATAAGCTCTCTGTAGCTTAGTTTCTAACCTCTGAAAAACGGAATTAAAAATGGTACCAGGAAATGCAAATCAAAACCACAGTGACTTACTGCCTCCCATCAATTAGGATGGCTATTACTAAAAATTAAATAAATGAAAATAAAAAGTGTTGATGAGGATGTGGTGAAATGGAAACCCTGTGCATCGCTGGTGGAAATGTAAAATGGTGCAGCCACTATGGAAAATAGTATGGCAGTTCGTAAAAAAACTTTTAGATAGAATTACCATAGGATCTAGCAAATCCATTTCTGGGTATATATCCAAAAGAATTGAAAGCAGAATCTTTTTTTTTTTTTTCTTTTAATTTTTTTTTTTCAACGTTTTTTTATTTATTTTTGGGACAGAGAGAGACAGAGCATGAACGGGGGAGGGGCAGAGAGAGAGGGAGACACAGAATCGGAAACAGGCTCCAGGCTCTGAGCCATCAGCCCAGAGCCCGACGCGGGGCTCGAACTCCCGGACCGCGAGATTGTGACCTGGCTGAAGTAGGACGCTTAACCGACTGCGCCACCCAGGCGCCCCGAAAGCAGAATCTTGAAGAGATATTTGCTCACCTATATTTATTACAGCACTGTTCAGAGGTGGAAGCAACTGGGGTGTTTTATCAACTAATGAATGAACAAAATGTAGTGTGTGTGTGTGTGTGTGTGTGTGTGTGTGTGTGTGTGTATACACACAGTGCAGTATTACTCAGCCTTAAAAGAGAAATTCAGAAACATGTTACAACATGGATGAATCTTGAAGATATTATGCTAAATGAAAGAAGTCAGCCACAAAAAAAACAAATATTGTATGATTCCTCCCATATGAGGTATCTAGAGAAGCCAAATGCATAGAAAAAGGAAGAAGAATGGTGTTTGCCAGGGCCTGAGGGAGGGAGAAATTTACTGTTTAATAGGTATAGAATTTCAGTTTGGCTAGTTGAGAAAGTTTTGGAGATTGGTTGGCCAACATTATGAATATAATTAACACAACTAAAATGGTTAGATGGTAAATTTTATGTTATATGGTTTTTACCACAGTGAAAAGATAAGTTTAAAAAATAGTATCCAGCTCGAGGCTACTGTGAATGTTAAATAACATATGTAAAGTGCTATGTCAAAGAACAATGCCTGAAACATTACAAGTATTTAATAATTGTCAGCTATTATTACTACTTTGTTAGTGCTGTGGCTGGCCGATGGCTGTTGAGGCAATGGATGAATTTCATACAAATTTGCTTTTATAACAGAAGAGTGCTTCAGGGTTCACTCCATCCAGGATATAAACGCATAGTAGATAGAACTCATGGCCTCCTTCCCACTATCAGGAACTTCTAGCTCTCCCACACTTGAATTTTTGCTGTATAACCATTTCATTTCTTTTATATATAGGCTACAGAAACCCATCTAAACTAAATAGACAGATAACTCATAACACATACTGACTGTGTGTTATTTTTCAAAACTGCACGGTTCAGGATGGACTTAGTCACTTTCAGTAAAATTATCTGAATATTATTATTTATGCAAGAGTTGTTTTTTTTTTCCTTTAATCTCCACTGAGACATATTATTCTTGACCACCTCTATTTCTTCACTTATCATTTATGGGAAAAATGGATAAAATCAAAGTTAAGGTGTTTTTCATGTTTGTCTAGATTTAAAAAAAAATTGCAACCATCAAATATAGCTACGATTTCTATCATCTGCTATTTTTTATATGTAATGGTAGAATTTGTAGTTTTGTCTTGTTTGCAAGCTTACCAAGATTATGTTTTGCATATGATTGAGAATTGCTTTGCAATCCATTCCTGTGTTACCATTCCCATAAAAGTATGTACTAGCCTGTTGTCACTCTCCAGCCTGTTGCCACAAAATATATACATTGCTCTAAGACATAAATCTCCATCTTCAATGGTGTAATGGATATAGATGAGTAGTCTAAGTTTTTAAGATGAAAACGCAAGTAAAAACCTATTCCACAAAATGTCACAACATGCTATATACCTGAAAAAGAACTCTTATGGAGCCCCCTTCGTCATTGTAGCAGCTGTGATTGTAATCACTTTTAAATGATGGGTCCCACTGAAAGGAGTTGATCACATATTTTATGCAAAGTTAGAGTACCTAAATACAACTCCTTGTCCTGTTTTGTCATCAGATGAATGAAAGCTTATCTGTTGCCCTTTATAAAATCTAAAAAATTCCTATACACCTCATCAGTGTAAAACAGTTTCTACCCTTGAAGCCTAGCCCTGAATTACTCAGCTGATATCCATCTGTTTGATGTGTTCTGTAAGAGTAACAAACTAAAATACATGTAAAATACATGTAAATGACACATATGTGTGTGTGTGTGTTTATATATGTATATATGTAGCTGTCTCTCTCTGTCTCAAAAATAAACATTAAAAAAATTTTTTAAGTGTTCATACACTTAACCATGAATACAGGATCCACTCCCATAAGAATGGTCCACACTTTGGCCTAGAGAAGATTAAGTGTGTCTACTCCTGAGTTTTAGCACTTCCTATATTCAACCAACCACCTAGGTTATCATGTGTCTGTCTTTAACCACGTTTCTTAGGACATCTGATCCTCCTAGAAATACCAAAATACCATCCTCAAGTACCTGTGGCTTTCCTTTTTATCATCTACCATAGCCTCTTTGGATGGAACTCAGAACGGCCACTAACTTTTGTCTTTTTCCTTCTCTGTGATTTGAATTCGGATTTGAATTTGCTTTCTATTCACTCTTGATCTCCAACTCTCCATTGGCAAATACTGGTGGGAAAATCCGTGTAAGATAATCATCAGTCACAAAACTCTCAAACAACTGTCACCCAGATTGCCAACTAAACCTTGCTTACATACTTTGCATATCACAGATCCCTATGTGTTAAATTGCCTGGCTCTGCTCTTCTTTTGCTGTGCTTCTGAATCTGGATAATTTATTCCAGATCTGTTCCTAGAGGCAGGTTTTTCTGATCATCCCTTCTCCCTGATGCAGTTGCGTTGATATAAGTTCCCACCATACCTTATGCTTACACCTGACTGGTGACATGAGCCTTTGGAATAACGCATTGGAACTGGACTCTAAATGAATGGTTTTAACATGTGTTTTATGCACATAAACAGGGGTATTTTGCTAAGCATTATTCACATATATTTATCATAGACTTCATTTTTTAAAAATAATTATTGTAAAACACATGTTAATAAAGCAATGAAGAGCCAAATTCCCAACTAATAACATGGATGCTTACTGTTTTTGTTTGTATAACTACATAGTAAAATTGTTATGGATATTCTTCTTATAAATGAAATCTTTAAATCCTTTATAGTAAGTTTGAGCTTTCAGCAAAGGCCTCCATCTAACTAGCCTAATTTAGATACAAACTCCATTTTTGTCCCCTTCAAAATAGTCTGCTTTCTGTCATTTTTGACTTCTCTGAATATATTTCATTGTTTTCTTGTGATGTTAGCTTACCTATTATTAGAATCATAGAGCCATCATTTATTAAATATAAACTTGTTAACACTGTAATCTTATTTTATTTTCATACCTTTAAGAGATAAGTATTTAAAATGTTATTATATAACATGAAGAAGTTATAAAATTGGAGACAAAAATTTTTTGTCCTAAATTACCAGGCCCGACTGCAAAGATCATGCTCTTACATCTCTGCAGTCTCCTTTTTTTAATAAAGCTGGGCACTTTATCCCTTTTTATCCTGTTCTACATCTCTCACATTTATTCCTGGAGTGACAATTGCTTCAAATCTATTTAAGAGCTTATCTAGTTATTTACATATGAGAGAGCATGTGAATGGGATTATAAGACAAGAGCCAGGCAACACAAACAGAAAGGCTTAATCTTGTGCTTCCCAAAATATCATTCACCTATTCCATTGTTGGGACCTTTTCAATCATCATCACAGTTCTGAGCCTTCACTTTGTGTCAGTCCCTCCAATATTTATAGAATGAGGGAACACATGGCTGAAATCAAGAATGTACTACATTACATCTTTTTGTGTTTTTATCGTAGCAATCTAACTAGGATATACACACTCTAAAAGTCCGTATGTATTGATATATGAATTATGTACATTATAAACACTATAATTATATACGTTAAAATGTATATCACAAACACATTATAATTTACATATTGCATACATAGAACATGTAACAAATTATATATAATTAGTAGACATCAGTATATATTTATATGTATACATTAAGATGCTTTTTGAATTTTTTAAAGTGTTTATTTAATTTTTTTTGAGAGAGAGACAGAGCGTGAGAGGGGGAGGCCCAGAGAGAAATAGAGACAGAATCCGTCTGAAGCAGGTTCCAGGCTCTGAGCTGTCAGCACAGAGCCCAGCCTGGGGTTTGAACTCACAAGCTTTGAGATCTTGACCTGAGCCAAAGTCGGATGCTTAACTGACTGAGCCACCCAGGTGCCCCGTTAAGATGTTTTTAAAAATTCTGTTGCCAATGGGGAGGTGTGGGAGAGGGAAAAATGGATACATACCCAGTGCTGTATGTAAGCGATGAATCACGGGAATCTACCCCCAAAACCAAGAGCACACTTTATACACTGTAGGTTAGCTAACTTGACAATAAATTATATTTTTAAAAACATCTGTTGCCAATATTGAATTTGCATAACACTCAAAAGAATATTGTCTTCTCCTTTCTCCCAAACCCATATTTTTAGCGTGCACGCACACACGCACGCAAAAACACACACACCAAGTACAGAAAGGGCAAGCCAAAGTATGTTTTCTCTGAGGAATAACCACTTGGTTAAACTGTAGGTTTATTTTCTTTAATGATTCTTATGTTGCTTTCTACTAGAGTCCACATTATTTATGTGTATTTGTATATATTAAATGCATCATACCAGCTAGGATCTATAAGCTCTAAATAAAGAAAATTCCTTTATAAATGGCTAAAAGAAATATTAAACTGATTGCCTCAAAAACATTAGGACACTATTCAGAAAAAAATAACAGAATCAGAATCTCTACAATTTAACATCAACCAACCAGGTACAGGAAGAATCTACCTCATCCTTATTCAGGACTGGTTATTTAAGCCTTAAACTAGTATCATATTCACCTGTGAAAGACTAAATGCTTTCTACCTAAGAAAAGGAACACGGCAACAATATCTATTCTCACTTATTCTATTTAACGCTTTTGAGAATGAGGGATGTGATCTATGATGAGGTTTTGGGGTGACAGTGGGGTTTGTGGGGTCCGGAGCCAACGACCAAGAAAGAATTCTTAAAAGACATCTTTGGTGCAAAAAGGTGGTTTTATTAAAGCATGGGGACAGGACCCATGGGCAGAAAGAGTTGCCCCAAGACCATGAAGAGAGACTGGTTATATACTATGGCGTTGGGAGTGAGGTCAAGTCCAGGGGAAGTTTCCCATGAGACTTTCATATGCTAAAGAAGACTCCCAGGATACTGGAGGCCTAGCTATTGTCAAGCTAGAGATGTTTTTCCTTCTAGCAAAGTATTAGCCTTAAGACGGTAAGGAGTTCCTGGAGAAGCGTTTTACTCCCCCAGCCTCAAGTATTTGTCAGTGGGCTGCAGGTTATAAAGAAATTAGGCTATTGATAAGCTTGCCTTTTTCTTGTGATTTACTAAGATATTTGTAAATAGATGGAAATTCAGGTCCTGTGTGACTATGATCTCTATCAGTTAACTCTTTGTTTTTCCCCTTTGTTCTTGGGCAGCCAGGAGCGCCCAAGGAATATCTCCTATCTCCCACCTGGGGGTGGGGGTGGGGTGTTTGGGGCCTGTCAGCTTGCCTTATTTATGCTCCCTCGTAGATCTATATCTTGCTTGTGGTGGTTACTACAAACTAAGGTTACCACACTTAAATGGATTTTATTGTAAATATATTTAATACTTACATTTTGAAATGACAAAATGGGGATACAAATATCAATGAGGGAAACAGATATGATAGTTATGTTGAAAGTAGCATGATTTTTTTTAATCTAAAAGTTATGTTGTTGTTTTTTTCAGTTTTTTTTTTTTTTTTTTTTTTTTGGTGTGACAGAGTTTGAATGGGGAAGGTAAGTCTTTTTTAACCCTCCCTTATTTGAAAATTCAGTGTTTCAGAAACTACTCAGGAATGATAAAGAACATTATCATTGAATATAAACTGTTCAGGAATGGTAAAGATCATTAAATAACATTATGGTGAGAGGCATACATCACACAAAGATACAGGAAATGCCACTGTGATGTTGTGATTTATAACAAAAAATATATATTTGGTTTTTGCCTGCGTTTCAGGCACAGAGCTCCTATAAGCCTTAAAATTCCCTAAGTGATGAGAGCTGTGAAGGTGTCTTTTGTAATGTTAACGGTGACTTTTGGAAGTCCAGAAGGGTGGAGGCTTGTTACCAGGGTAGCTAAACCTGTAATTAGAGATTTGAAACTCATTTCCACCTCCAAGGAGGGGATAGGAGCTGGTTGAACCAATGGCCAGTGGCCAATGATTATTAAATAAGTTTTCATAAACACCCAAAAGGAAAAGGTTCAGAGAGCTTCTGAATTGGTGGACACGTGGAGAGTGATGCACTCATAGAGGACAGGGAAACTTCCCTCTCCTTCCCACATACCTTTCCTTATGCTGCTCTTCTGTCCAGCTATTGCTTCATATTCTTTAATATCCTTTATAATAAACTGGTAATCTGGTGAGTAAACTGGTCTCCTCAGACCTGTAAACCGCGCTAGCCAATCAGTGGAGCCCAAGGCATGCAGACCTCTGATTTATAGCCAGTTGGTCAGAAGTACAGTAACAACTTGGACTTGAAACTGACATATGAAGCGGAGGGTGATCTTGTGGGCTTGAGCCCTTAACCCATGGGATCTGGTGCTATCTCTGAGTAGTGTCAGAAATGAGTTGAATTATTAGACCCAGAAATTTGCATGGTGATGTGGGAAAAAATATACCCCCATACCGGTCGGTAGGCAAGAGATTTCACTCATGCCCCTTTCTGGGAAATTTAACCTCCTCCAGAGGCAACTGCTTTCAGACTTCACATGTTTTTGAGATACAGATGTGTTAGTGTGTATGTATGCATGTTCCATTTCTTTTTATTCACCATAATGTTACAGAAATTCTTCCATTGCTATGTGCATCACCAATACATTCCTTTTCATTGCTGAGTATCATTTCATTGTGTGACTATGACATAATTTGTTATCTTCTGATTGATGGATATTCATGTTGTGTTTAATTTTTTGGCTACTATAAATAAGACTTGTATATCCTTTCTTGTACAAGACTTTGAAAACCATTCTCATTTCTCTTGGGTAAATACCTAGAGGTGGATGTGTAATTATTATAGAAATGTGTTCCATTTTCAAGAAATTTCCAGTTTTCAAAAAATGGTGTGCCATTTTATGCCGTGTACAGGGCTGTAGCTACTCCATTTTCGTCATCACTTGCTATGGGCAGTCTTTTATTTTAGCCACTTTCGTGTATTTTAATTTGCTTTCCCTAATTAATTAACACTTTTTCATGTGACTGCTGGCTTTTTCTATACCCTCTTTTAAAAAACATCTACACAAATGAAAAATGAATAAAGACACACACACAAAGAAACCCATCCACACAATTCTAGTGCCTATGCCAGAGTTGGGGGTGGTGATTAGTTTTCCTTTTTAATGTTGATCTGTAAGAGTTCATTATACAGACTAGATACAAATCCTTTGTCAGATAAATGTAGTGTGAGTCTTTCCAGTCTGTGGTTTCTCTATTTTCTTAATGGTGTACTTTAATTAAATTGCTTACTTTATTTCTGAAAGCTTGGTTCGGATTTTTCCCGTGGAGTATTACATAGTGCGAAGATCTTGACAGTTTCTCAGAAACAGGAAGGGCAGATGAGGGCATCCTGAGCATGGGTTCACTCCTGATCGATCCTGGAGGTATAGAATCCCTTCCATTCAAGCTGCCATGGCCTTGAAGTAGGTGCTGACCTCCCAGGACTGCCAAAGACCCTCAGCATTACCCAGAAATATGCATACCTTTATTTCACTCTTGAAATACTAAAACTTACTAGTTTTAAAGCACTGTTTATGAAATTGCAATATTAAGCATTAATTGATTGTTATAACCACACACTATATATTCAAAATAAATAAAATGATGTGGAAGTTTGTTTTTCAGTGAGCATATTCCTTTCTTATAAATAATCAAAATGAATAAAGGAATGTTAGATGTGTACTAGCAAGTGGTTGGGTTTTTGTGAGATTAGCTTTAGCCATAGGAGTGATTTTTTTTTTTTTTTAATCACTAAACTTTTTCTTATATATAGTCCTGGTCACAGCTGAATTTGCCCTTTGTGTCCTCCAAGCTGGACTACTGTGAGGAATTCTAATCAAGCATTTCTTGAAGAGCTTCTCATACGTTTCCCGAGTTGCAACCTGGGGAGAACACAGCATAGAGCTTGTTAACTGCCTCTGATTGCTAACAATGTGTGCCCTGAGGGAACAGTGAGGAGTTCTGCCTCTGAATAATGCCTGCAGCTATGTAAACCTCCCAAGGTGCTTCATTTGATATTAATGGCTGAATCAAACTCTTATTTACTGGAAATCCTCTTTCAGTCACTTAAAGATGGAGAATTTAAAAACTTTTTTTAAAAAGCCCCTACCATATCTAGGGCTTTTCCATTTTCCATCTTTTATCCATTTCAATTTGAAAGTCAGGTTCAGGTCAGCCTGAAATGGAAAATGTAAGCCTCCATATCTCTCTTTCCCTCTCTGTCTCCCTCTCTCGCTAAAGCACAGTGACTGCTTAGTATTTATGTTACTCTGAAGACAAAACAAACATATGCTCTTAGAAAATTAACCTTAAATAGCCATCTCTTTGAAGTCTATGTGTATGAAGTATATACATACTTATGCTTACATAGAATATATAAATATATGTCATCTTATATACATATAAATGGCATAGATTTCACAGTTAAAATTGTAGCCCAACTGGCAGAAATTACTGACGTTAGTTATGATACATTTTGGCATAGCTATCCCTCTGAAGCCATTTGATGTCATAGTACACAGCCATAAAGTTAAATATTTATAGCCTATGCCTTTCTTAGCCCTTCTTTACATGAGGAAAGGATAACTGCAAAAGTAAAGTGTGCTCCCCAGCAAATATTTTACAGGGTTGCTAACAAGAAGTCACATACAGAATGAGGTTTTATCTCCACTCACGTCCCTCCCTGACACTCACACTCTGATGCTAATGAGAACTGCAGTGGCCAAAATGTCAGTAGCAAGGGCCAGGAGAGTAAGGCACTGGGGTCCTAGATGATGGAAAAATTTGAATAAATGGTTCTTGACCACTCAAATTGTTGCTGTAGATTGTTGCATGAGCTATATTCTGTCTGCAACAAAGAATGTAGCTGAAGTTAACAAGGTAGTTTATTAATCCAAATTCACAAGGCCATTAATCTCATTTTGCTTCTGTAGTAAACAAAACATTCTAGCCCACTCAGAGACTACTAACTAAATAGTACATCTTTGATACTTTATATTCATAAAACACATCCACATACAGAATGCTAATTTAATATATTTTACAATATATAATTGAGGAACCCGAGGCTTGGGGAAGTTCTGTAGTCCTAAATTTTACAAAACTAGTAAGTATTAGGTAATTGATTGAAACATCCTTTTAATGTATACTTACACTAACGCTAATATAAATGAATTCTGTTTATACCACCCATTTAGTGATAGTGGTAAAAATTGGGTCTTTAATAGTTAAGATATTGGCAGAGGGAAAATAACAGTGGTTTGGGGGTTAAAAGAACGGTCTGTATAGTCATGCTGGAGAAGCATGACAAGTGGACATATATTCCTGGATCTGGTCTGACAGAGCCCTGTAACTGGAATTTCTAAGAAATTGTGCGTCATTGAAGTATACTGGATAACAGCATCATGGAGCAGGACTAGACTCTTCAGAAGAAAGTGTGAAGGAGTGGAGAAGATTGGTAACTAGGGCTTCATCACATGTTTTGGTGCTCAGGCCAGGTTTCAGCCAAAATTGGTATTGAAAAAAATCAGTAGCCAATTCATATGAGAGCTGACAGTGAAGAGAAGGTACTCCACATGCTTAGGTCCATATAGTTGGGAAATGAGAAAGGATGGAATTTCATATATACTGATGTGGTAGAGACACATCACATGGATATTTGGTTCTCAATTGTTGACTCTTCAAAAAGGCCAGAAAAACTTGTTGATCAAAGTTAAGTTTATTAGATTTTCCACAATGAGGAAGAACACAACCTTGGCCAAGTCTTAATAGTCTCAAAATGCGAAATTAAGGCAAGGTGTTTGCAGAGTTTTAGGGGACTGAACTGCATGATTTTAAGGGGATATTTCTCAACTAGAAATTAGTCAGAATTTGGTAGCATTTAAGACATCATAACTTCATTGGTGGGGCCATAGAATCAAGGGTCTTAAAGCAAGTCTTGATCAAGAAACAGTTAGCCTTGATAAGTAATCCATTTAGTTGGTTCATACTCTTATCTTCTAGAAGCAGGTATTTCCTGGAGCAAGCAACTAAATTAATTTTGCTTAGTTCCAGCATAGTTTAATACAAGGACAGGGATTTATCTTGGGTTCAGTTCCATAGCCTAGAAGAATTGAATTACAGTGGCACTATGTGTGACTGTGTGTGTGTATGTGTGTGTGTGTGTGTCTGTGTGTGTTTGAGAGAGAGAGAGAGAGAGGGAAAAGAGAGAGAGAGAGAGAGAGAGAGAGAGATCTCCAAGCCTTGGGGAGTGGCTGAAAGAGAGACTTAGAGAAAATTATAATTTAATCAATGTGGATACTTACCATCCTCCTAATTGTTCCTGAGAGGTACTGAGATGGAAAACGTAATTCTAATATTCCTTCAGTTATATCAGTACTGTATGCTGAGAATATGATTCATATATCTAAAATATTTTCTCAAAATTATGAGGTACAAACATAAGTAAATTGATGTATCTGGTGCTTGAATAAAGAAATGGAAAGATCCTTCAAAACTGGGAGGTTTAGGGAATTTTCCAAGATCAATTTCCTCTTAGAGGTTTTCACGGTACATGTTGGCCATAGAACCTCATTCTGCATTAAAGTGTATGGCATTGGGCTTCTGTGTGCTGCCTGCTGTAGTCAAAGAAGTCAAGGAAGGAAGCAGGCATGAGTCTGTGGGTATCTGGCCTTAGGGACTCCAACTAATGACAGATGAAGGAGCAGGGGACACCTTAATATTTATAACCATTACCAAATCTTTGCAAGAAGGCAGAAGAGGTAAGGAGAAACATGACTTACAGGCAGGCAGATTTAACTGCATTTAAAACAGAGGCTTCAGGCACATTAAAACAACAATATATTTGATAGCCTCACCCATCTCTCTGGATGCCTTTGCTTTTTGCCTAAAATACATTTGAGTAAATTTATGGGAAAGTGTTAAGAAACCCCAGCAAAGTGCTTTGTAGACGACTATGATGATTCAATATCTCTATCGAGTATTTTGATACTTCTCTGCTAATTGTCAGGGTTTCATGTATTATCCAAAGCCCAGGGGGAAAAAAAGAATTAATCAAATATTTAAAGCATTATAAAAGTTTGTATCCACAGTTTCTTCATATGCCCCTAAAAGGCATATCATCAGATTATTTTCTGACAAAAATAAGCTTTACATACACTCCCAAATTAAGAAAACTAGTAACTGGTAATATATTAAATTTTATTCTGAAAATAGAAGTCCTGGATTGCATTCTTTTTGTATAATTTCCCATGGAATAGTCAACCTACAAGGTTCTATTCAGAAGCATTTGTATTATAATTAAAAATACTGAATTTTTAAAATTAGAACTGTGTGATAGAATAGATAGATAGAATATAGATAGAAAGATAGAATATAACTGCTTTGCGAAATGTTGATTTTAATTGTCAGTAGAACTAATAAAGAATGTTGTGAATGTCTGACTCAGAGTCAACCAGGAAGGAATTTCTACATTGGAAGAACAGGAAGATTAGATGACATTTAAAATTGTTAGACTTTCCCAAAGAGGATTAATATAAAAACTAGCTCAAAATCCTGTTAAATAACTTCATATGACATCACACTTCAAAATAGCTTCATACCAACCAAGGTGATCTTAAGTTTTCCCTCAGCTTGACCAAACTTCAGAGAGGGTTCTTCCTCCTTCTAGGTCCCTGACCTCTCTTTCTTTAGAGCATTTATGTTGGAAAACTAGTACTTGTCAATTCTGCCCCTTTGAGATATAAAAGTTTTTAAAGCTCATGTCAGTTTTACAATCCAGGACTATCTTTCTCAAGGACCTAGAGGTATCCCTTTGAAATATGATCATCAAGGAAAATAGTGTCCCTATCCCCCTGTCTCTGGAAGGCTAGGAGCCTCACTCCAGTGATAGACTAACTATAGGAGGCACCTTTGGATAAGGCTAATTTGCAAATACAGATGGCTTAAGATTTCCTCCATTCTAGTTCTTAACAATTCTCCAGCTCTTTGTTTCTTTTTCTCAAAAAGTTAAAAAGGTAAAGTTATTCTTTTCCTCACTTGTTCACTGATTTATTCATTCAACAAATAATTTAATGTAAGCCTTCCTTGAAGGCACTAAAGGGATACAAAGATGAGTATAAGTGTTTTCTGAACGAGATCAGTTTATCAGGAGATATAAATATATAAACAAGGATAATACCAGGGGAAAAATTAAAGATAGATAGACATAAAGTAGTCTGAAGTATTAAGAGAGGTGAAATGATTTGTACCTGGTTGGTGACAGAGATGGGTATTCAGAGAAGGATTCATGGAAGAGCAAGTGTTTGAGCAGGGCCTCTAACAATGGCAAGGAATAGTGGGCTTTGGATCCTCCGAGAAGGATACTTTAAGGAGGAGGCTTTCAAGGCAAAGGCAAGAGGACAGACAGAGCTATAAGTCTCCCCAGAGACTTATCAGTGGCGTAGAGTAACCAAGACAAGGTTCCTTAGGGGAAATAAAACCAGAAAATTAGGTTGACCTAGATCTTGAAGTGTCTTGAGAACCAGTCCAAGGATTTGGGATTTTATTCTATGAATGATGAGAAGCTATTGGTGTATTTTAAACTAGAGCGGCAAGTGACCAGATTTGCAAGCTAAGAGGTGCATTTGGCAATGATGCAGTACTTCTCAAACATATTTGCTCCTATATTACTTTAAAATATTTTGAAAAAATATATAGCAACTCTTTATAATGTTTTCCCAAAACTATCACTAACCTGGCATCTTGTGAAGAGGACATGGCAAAGAAGAACCAGCATGACGCCTTGATTGAAGGAGCATTTTCATGCAGGTCACTTTTAGGACAGAGCACCCATGGAAATGGAGGATGTGCAACAGGATTCCCTTACAATGATCAGGTCCCATGTATTTCGCGGCAAACCTTTACCACTTCTATAGCCATGCATATAGATGTGGTATTTTGATGAGTGTGGAGAGACAATGCAATGGAGAATATGAAGACTGAAGACAGAATTAACAACAGAATATTTTTATTTTTAGTCCAGGCACAAGTTGTTTAGTGCACAAAATAGGGCAGTGGAAGTGAGTTTTAGCTGCTGCTGCATAACAAGTTACTGCACATTTATTGGCTTAAAATAACAGCCATTTGTAGTTGCTTATGAATGCGATAAAGTGAACAGTATCATCTGAGCATGGATTGACTCACTCATGCATCTGTGATGTGCTAGCTAGCAGGTAGGCAGGGGTCTCCGTAGGCTAGGATGGCCTCATTCACATGTATTGCGTGCCTGTCGATTGAAGAAATGAGGGCAACTGAGCCACATATATCTCCTTACCCATCAAGCTAATCTAAGTGTGATAATATGGAGGTGACAGAGTTCCAAGAGGGAGCTGAAGCAAACAAGACATTTGGAAGCCTACACTTGGAACTGGCACATTACACCTGCTACATTCTATAAACAAGTATGTTGCAAGAGCAGCACAGAATCAAGGGGTCAAGATGTAGACTCTAACCTCTTTCTGAAAATTGTTGCAAAGTCATATTACAAGACACATGAACACACAGAAAGGAAGAATTGTGGTCACTTTTGCAATCAGCCACAATGGTAATATAGAAGGCCTCTGAGATTTTAGAGTTGGACTGCTTTAAAAAGAATAGTCTTGCAGGAGCAAGTAGGTTGTATCAATGAAAAGGCAGTCTAGAGTGTGAAGATGAATGAAATAGCTGAAGTTTACTTAGTCTAGTGCAATAAAATAGATGTAGTAAAGAGAGAGTAGTGGTAAAAGAAGAAAGCATGTACATGACTGGGTAAATTACTGGTCAGAGGAAGAGTAAAGTTCTTACGAGAATTAATTGTAGCTGAATTGTATTTAAATATGGAGTTAATTAAAATTCATTTTAATTGGGTCAATCAATCTAATATAAACTTGGCCAACTTTATGTGGATGCAGAGAAGCATTGAATATTAATTAGTCTTTGACAAAGCTTTCAAGTCCATCTAATCCAGTCCCCTCCTTAACATATGAGAAAATAGAATGTATCATTCAATAATACATAGAAAATGATGTCATTTTAACCCATAAAAAAGAGCATTTGGCATAACACAGTTGAGTCCAGAACTAGTGATAACAGAGACCAAGTAACTCAATTATGTGTTCTGAGAAGTATTGTCAAGTAAAAGACAAGTAAAAGACATCTACAGGTGATGTAAAATTCAATTTTCATCATTAACTTCAACCACTTTCCAAGTCTTTAATAACTGATCTGCATGTTGTCCTAAATCATGATAGTTGAGAATGAAGAAACCTTGGAAAAAACCTAGTCCCGTTGTTTTAAAGCAGTATTTTAAAGCACATGGTGGTCTAGTTCAACACACTTTTCGTAAAAGGATATTGAACAAAAGCGTAAGTAAAGTCACTTGCTGAAGGCACTAGAACAAGTTGTTGGCAAAGCCAGCTGAAGGATCTATTTTCTCAGACTCCCCCACTAGCTGTCTTCTTCCCCTGCTTTGAAGCAGGCAGAGGAGGAGGGTCAGCCAAAGGAGGAAAGTAATGAATGGCATGCAGAGGCAGAACATGAATCCCAGCTGATGACCTGAGAAACATGGAAATGACTGCAAATAGAACGTACATTTGTTATGTAGATGGAATGATAGGTGCTATCATAAACAAGCACGTGTATACGTGTAGGTCACTGATCATTGAGTGCTCTCATCATAAGGTCCAGATCTGCGGACTCACAGATACATGAAAAGATCCATCTTTTCGTCTTTTAACTTACCCATTTGTGCCTCATTTTCTTCCACAGATAGGATCAAAAAGGGTGGCTAATCAGTGTTCCGTTTAATCAGGTATTCTGATTAATAGTAGCTGTACATATTTTATAGATAATTAAATTCCCAAACATTAGGATTCAAGTAAATATCTTTGACATTACGTCTATACCTGGCAAAATATATTTTTTCTTTGTTGAATCAATAACCTAATAGTTCAGGGTTATTATGATGAGTTTCATTATCATTTTATTGCTGAATTGCAAAAGGGCCTATCCACTGAGCTCCCTAAGCTCCAAAATACCACACAATAGGCAAATTGCGCATAACAGAGTAAGACAGAGAAAGAATGTTCTCTTTATGTACAACCTGCTTAGAGTTTCCTGTTGCTGTTGATAAATTTTACACATTTACAAACGTTCATTTTGGATTGTAAATAAAGACTGAGAAAGAAGCAGCCGGTAGCATCTTGGTAGTTACGACAGATGGCGTTAACCACGTGGGAATGCTTAGAATACAGAAAAATAAATTGTTACAAGTGAGGGCTCTGTCTGACACAAATGTTTGATATAATGCAAATCAATTAATTCTTGTAGTATTTTAAAACAATATCTAATGAAAACTTCACTTACGAAGAATTAAGGAATAGTATAACAAAATTAAGTAATAAGCAAATGAAATTAAGTATTCATTCCAGATGTAAACAAAATAACACAATTCAGTAATTTTGTCTTTAAATAGCTTTTCAAGCTGAATTTAAAAAGGCAACGTGATTTCCAAAGCAGACAAGTTTTATTAAAACAATAATTTTATTCAAAAAAACAAAATTTCCCTATGATCAGAATATAAGCTGCTAGGAAAACCTCAAGGCAAAAATATTTTTCAAAACCAGTTTCTACCACACTTACTCCTCCCCTCCCCCCCCCCCCCCCCCGAAACTGTGTAACTCGTCCTGTGGGTTCATACTGCACCTTCCAGCTTCTTGGGAAACCCTACACTACACTCACCCAGACCAGGCTTCCACTTGACCCACAGCACCTGCCATAGTGTTAAAAAGAAGTGATTAATGGGGAGCCTGGGTGGCTCAGTCAGTTAAGCGGCCGCCTTCGGCTCAGGTCACGATCTCGCGGCCCGTGAGTTCGAGCCCCGCGTCGGGCTCTGTGCTGACGGCTCAGAGCCTGGAGCCTGTTTCCGATTCTGTGTCTCCCTCTCTCTCTGCCCCTCCCCTGTTCATGCTCTATCTCTCTCTGTCTCAAAAATAAATAAACGTTAAAAAAAAATTTTTTTAAAAAGAAGTGATTATTTCCTGATGCAGGGGCTGAAGGAGCCAGCTCCTCCGTCACAGGTTAAAAAAAAAAAAGTTGCAAAAATGTAATTTCTTTAGAACTGCGAAGAATGTGTCCAATCTCCCCTATAAACCACAACCAACCACAATACCACCATCAGAGAATTGACACCCACCATCAAACATTTTTAAACATACGTGCAAGGTTTCTCTCAGTGGTCAGAAATTTTACATTATTTCTTCTTCTCCTTTAACTCATATTTCCATTCCAATTCCTTCACAGATTTAATGTAATATTAATGCGGTATATTTTTACTCTTCAACGTTTTTCATTGATCACCCTATCAGGACACTGTGTTGTCTAATCCCAGGAGGCATTATTTACATAATACATATTATTTGTTAATTCTCTGAATATAAAGTATATTAATTTAAATTTATTTTCTTTAAATTTTCCAATTTCCCATGACCATAAGGCCCTAAGATTTATAAAAATTTGTTTGGAGGTCAAGTTACAATTACAGCAATGACTAGTACATGGTAAAAGCAATTATATTACCTATTAATGATAATTGTAAAATAAGAACAATAAAATGTTACTGAAAATTCATTTAAGGTAGCTGGTCCTTCTTTTCTAGTTAAATAATGTGCCATCAATTAATACCATTAATTGCTAGAATGTGAAAGAGTCATTCAGTGGCTACTCTATTCCTCCCTAGTCTTTACCTTCAAATGTAAGATCTGAAAAATCTTGTTTGTATAAATAAATGGACAGATCTGGAAAGAGTTTTGCAGCTAAACTCTCTGAACTACTGATTTATATGTCAAGTATCATGGAGATATCTTTCATTAAATTTTATTTGTATTCTGTTAGTGGATAGTTCGATCAGTTCCCCTTTTGATTTTGTAGGAAAGGATGAAGTAAAAATACCTGATTTGGAATATGGTTATCAGCCACTATTAGATTCATTAATTTTTTTTTTCAAAACCAATGCTTACTTTAATGCCCCAAGATTCTTTTTTATTTCTGGAAAGACATCTCTATATTTTGCACAGAACGAGATGAATACCCCAGTTTGAAGACTAGTAGACTAGTCTATCTATCTCTGCCCTATTTCCTATGGAAATATTGAGAATGTATTGCTGTACAGACGCCATGAACCTCATCCCTCTCGATATGTGCAAAGATGGTGAGGATATGAGAGACAACAGAAGAAATCCAGGTGTTTTCAGAGAATGATGAATGTTACATGAGATAAACAGGATAAAACACTCCATGATAGGAACCATCATGAAAGGCAAAGTACAGATCATTCAAGAAATGACTTGTACTTCATTTAAAAATAACTAGGGACAAAATGTTTAAACTCTTCTTTAGTAATTTAGAACCTGTGAATAATCTTTCAGAACTTAAACCACTGTTAAGTAGAAACGTTTTTGTATCCCCAAAGAAGTAATAGAAAGTAGGAAATAAAGAACTTTTCACTAATAGCCAGTGCCTCTTATTTCTAGTATTGTCTCTTCAGTAATCTGAACTAGAAAAAATAACTTAGATACTAGCTAATGGACTTCTACCATTTCTCAAACTTAAATCTTAATGCCAACCAGTACCAATAACTTCCAAGCACCTAACAACTTGTGTGAGAGAAGAAAGAAAATAAGCTGGCTTAAACAATGCCCAGTGAGATGGACTTGGGCTCAGCATTTTCCACCTGCCACAAGAGTGTAGAGAAAGACTCTGAGGTCACCATACTCATCTATGGCATCATTTAATATGGAATAACCCTGCCAACATAAAGTTGATACGACAAGTGTCCAGAATATGACTAAATCAGGTATTTCATCCTATTAACGAGGATTGAGAACATGTAGGGAGAATCGCCCCTGTTAATTCAAAGCAGTATATTGATGTAAGTGCAAAGAATCACCAGCCTCTTCCCATGCCAGGCATTACATATGGCTGCCCAATATGGGAACCTATAATCAAATTGTTGTTATTTAAATTAGTTAAAAATAAATAAAACTAAATTTTCAGGTTTTGAGCCATACTAAGCTCATTTCAGGTGCTTAATAGCTGCAGGTGCCTCATGGGTATCACATTGGACAGTGCAGATATGAAACGTGTCCATCATTTCAGGATGTTGTGATTGCTTGCACCAAACAAGTAGAAAACCAATTTCAATTTTTTGTTTGACAGACACATGGGTTCTTTGTAATATAAATACTATATGGTTAATATACATATATATATAATATGACTCGTCCCAAATAGACATAAACAATTTATTTTAATGGATGTTTTAATGTATATTAGCATCTTTAAAATCATGTGAATATCATTTGATATATGGAAAGATGAGATTTGTAACTGTACTCCAGTGGCCTGCAGATCAATTAGCTTCCAAAATTGAGCAATTTACACCTTTACAAATAAGAAAAGGTCAAGTTTCTAGTATTTAAACCACTCTCATTATGTAAAAAATGATACTAAGCCACTCATCTAATATTGAGAAAGAGACAATTAAAGTAAATCATTGTATATGTAGTAATTTTAATCTTGATTTTAAGGCTTTAAAACAAATATATCATGCTTATTATATTGTGATATAGATGTACGTGTGTGTGTGTGTGTGTGTGTGTGTGTGTGTGTGTGTGTTTAATCAAACTTTATGCTTTATGTACTCATCCATTTTAAATGCATAGATTGGTGAATTTTGGCAAATGGATGGCTAGGTAACCATACCAGAGTTAGGTTGTAAAAGGTTCCTATCATCCCCAAAGTTCTATTGAGCCCCTTTGCAGCCACCAGAACCTGGAGACAACTGATCTACTTTGCATCACTATAGATTAAGTATGTCTTTTCTGAAATTTCAGATAAATGGAATTATACAGTATGTACCTTTTGTGTCTATTTTCTTTCAGTATAATATTTTAAAGAGTAAATCATGTTGTTTTGTATATTTATAAACAATGCATTTGATACTGAATATTATTACATTCTATACCCTTATATACCATAATTTGTTTAATAATTGACAAGATGATTGATTGACAAAAGGTTGTCTCTACTTTTTGACTATTATGAATAAAACTATTATGAACATTAGCACATAAGTGGACAGTTGTGTGGACATTAAGTGGACAAATGTTTTCATAACTTGTGGGTGAATACTTGAGAGTGAAATATCAGGATTCTACGATAACTTTAATTTTAAAGACTAGTCCAAGCTATTTTAAAAATCACTTGTCCCGTTTTCATTTTCAATAGCAATATAGGAGACTTCTGTGTAGTGGCATTTCTTCCAGTTTTAATCCTTATTTCCCTAATGACAATAGAAGCATACTTTCAAGTACTTATTGTTTGTTTACCTTATATGAAGTATGTTTGAAATTTCTTATCAAGTCTTTTGTCTTATTATTTAGTCATAAATATTCTTTATATATTCTGGATACAAATAAGATACATTCGTAGTGTAAACATTTTCTCCCAGTCTGTGGCCTGTTTTTTGTTTTTTTGTTTTTTTGTTTTTTTTTTTTTCATTTTCTGGAAAGTTTCTTTCAAAGAGCAGATCAGCAGACTGAGTAATCAGCCTGGTACCCACCTTGCTCCTTGAGGATGCTGGATAGGGGCAGAGACTCAGCTTAACATCATCTTGGGGAGATATTGAAGCATTGTCTCCTTCTGCCAGAATGCAAATGGATGTCAGTTCCTTATTTAGCCCAGGAGATACCACCCCATAGGGGAATCTGTGAGTATGAGTATGCTACCTACTTCTACCTTAGGGACAAGGCAGGAATGGTGTGGAAAATCAACTTACTGTTGGATCCAAGTTGGGTGAGGGGTAGGGGTACAAATACTTTGTAAGTGCTTAGCTGAATTAGAGTGGATATTGCCAAAATATGGGCCACACTTTTTCTATCATTTGGCTGGAGGAAACAGGTTTTTCTTGGAAATTTATCTGTGCCTGTTGACAGTTCTAGGAATGTACTATTTGGGATTGGTGGGAAACCAAGGAACTCACTGCCTTGCATTTCACAAGTCTCAGGGTTCCTAGTAAACACACTTTCTTCCTTCTACCTTTAAGAGACTTTCTACACCTATCAGTTGTGTTTCAAGGGGTTTTCAGTTGTAAAGAGAAGCTACTATTTCTAGTGGCCAGGAAAAATATACATATATATATATATATATATATATATATATAATTTTTAATCTCATTTACAATAGAACGAAAATAGCAAATACCTAAGAACTATTTAATCTAATGACTGATTTTCATAGAATACAAGGTAAGACTTTATTTTAAAATCTACAAATTTGAGGGTGCCTGGGTGGCTCAGTTTGTTAAGCATCTGACTTCAGCTCAGGTCATGATTTCATGGTTCGTGGGTTCAAGCCCCATGTCAGGCTCTGTGCTGACAGCTTAGAACCTGGAAACTCCTTCCGATTCTGTCTCCCTCTCTCTCTGCCCCTCCCCTGCTCACACTGTGTCTGTCTGTGTCCCTCAAAAATAAATAAAAACATTAAAAAAATAAAAATAAATAAAAATAATAAAAATAAAATCTACAAACTTTAGAATAAATTAAAGACATAAATCTAAAGAAATACCTTGCTCATGGATTTAAAAAGTCAATATTGGAAAACATCATTTTTTTTTCTAAAATGAATTTATAGATTAAATACAATCCCAATCAAAGCCCTAAATGTATTTTCTGGACATGGACAAGCTGATTATGTACAATGAACTTCTATGATCAACTAACCCACTCAGTGTTATATTCCCTGAGAGATATTTGGTAAAATCGGAAAATCAGTGTGTGAGAGCAAACAATATATTTAACTTCATTAACATTAACCAGGAATTAGGACAGAGATACCAAGGTCATTGCCTTCCCTAGTAATTATTAGAATCATTCTGAGTAAATTGTATCTTAGACTACATAAATATTCTCAATATCTGTTGAGAAACAATTATAACAAATGTTTCATTAATTCTCTCTAAAACAAAATAGTTCTGTAAGTACTATTTCTCATTCAATTTCCTGAATTTTCGTAATTAAATAGAACTTTCTATATATTTTTAAGCCAGTAAATTTTCATAATTGGGTCAATCTCATAGTTCTTCATTACACGAGAATTGTGAGTGACTTAGAAACTTACCAGTAGGGACATTATACAATATGATGGCTCTGAAAACTATTGGATTTTCAGTAAGATACAGCAGGTGCTAGATTTTAAACATCCCTTAATATACACAAAAGCACAATAACAACTTAACAAAATAATGTAGTTGTTCTCAGACTTGTTAAAATACAAGTCTCAGTACAATGTCTTGTAAACATTTGCAGAGCATCAGTTTATAAGGATGGGCATACTCTACAACTGTTCAACTTCATTAAGAAGATATAAAGGTCTCTTTTGTAGAAGTAATTAAATTCAGTTCTTACTTGCATACATTTCTTTTGCAAGATTGATTAAGATTTGATAACAGAAATGCTTTTTGGTTAGGCTTGATCAATTCTAACTGGTCACCAAGGGACAAGACCCTGAGCACACATGAGCAAAATCAATAGCTCCCCATCTTGTGTGGTTTGAAATGCTCAGAGAAATCAGCACATACAAACCCCTCCCCCAGTGACTACCAGCAGGTTTGCAGTCCAGATACTACTCACATATTCAGTTAAAAAGTGGAAGCTCTTTGTATAAGATACCCTGAGAGGGTATCATTTTAAGTCAATTTTCAGCCATCAGGTTATTATTACATTTATTAACTAAACTCTTGGCAAAACCTCAGAGGCTTGGTCTTAGGAGTGGTATTTTGGTAGGGGTAGAATAGGTCCAGAGTATAGTGTAACATTGCAGCCATGAAGGCTGAGCAGTCACAGGTGATTGTGAAGACCTATCAGGCAGACAGCAGAAAGTAGGATACGGAGGATAGAAATGGGGGCTTGAAAGTAAATTCCTCATGCTTCAAAGCTGGAACATATTTTGCCACTACACAGATGTTGCAGAATCGTTTTAGAGATGTTTATGGGTTCATCTCTTCAGGCTCTATTTATGCAGGTTAAGAGTTGAGCAGTTTGATGTGGCATATGCATGCTTCCATCATATTTGATGTAGCATTTATCCCACACTTAAAGCTATGAGATTGCCAGATCACAGGAGAGATCCCAGTTTGCTCTTTTCACACAACAGGCTGGCTGCCCAAACTGCTGGAGAGAGGAGCCTCTTGACGCCTCTGTCTCTATTGCACAGGTATTCCTACGTGCTTGATATCAATTAACACAGACATAGGAGACCGTATGGAACTTATCCTTTTTTGTGACATGCATGTGATGAAGAAGAATAAGACACATGAGTCCAAAGTTTGTCTTTAGCAGCATTTGTGTGTTTTTTCCAACCAAATAATTTCTTTGTTTGCACGCACTACAGAAAGTTAGAAACGTGGCCTCTGAGCCAAAGGAGAGGCAAGGAGAAGCTGCCATGTCTGTCTCATCTCCATTTTCAGTGTGGCTGAGAAGAGACTCAAACCATATCGACTGCTGCCAGCACGGCCCAGGGCAAAATAATTTCATTAAGAGCATTAACATGCATAAGCTGACTGCTCAACATTCATTCCTAGCCACGTCTTTTCTAGGCATGGTAAAATCAAAGCAATTAAAGTCACTATGGTGCACACAAAGTATGTGTTGTAGTGATGACCAGTTTGTCTCCTCGCAGCATTGCAAAAAATCCGTTAAGCCACGAATTCAGGACTGGGGGAAGGAGTCGTTCTTCGGATGATTCAATGATGATATCGATTATTCTTATAGTTTCATATGGATCATGAAGCCATTTACTACTTGAACTGTATCACACAGTCAGAAAGTCAAAGAAGGATGGTTTCCACCTTCTGTTGCTGAAGGCAGACTTTTATCTGCAGAGTGAGTCGTGGAGACTACGAAGCCCTAAATCACTGGAAGAGACATGGATAACTGAAGGAAATTTGTTAATCCGTAGATGCTTTCTAAAGTACCCATGCAAGCTACTGTTGTTTACAAACTTCAAACAAAAAAGCCGAAACCGTACTCTGCTCAGCCTGAGTATGCAGTTTTCCGAATCTGGGAGTTTTCTTTCAGGATGGGGCCCTAAATCAACAAAGCAAATGTTATTCATCGAACAAGGACAACAAAAAGCTGTCAGCTATGCAAGAAAAACTTGATGCCAATAAAGCTGCCAGGCTATCTGCCAATGAATATTTATTTAGACAATACCCTCTGGAAACCCTTATTGAGTGTTGTAACTCTCAAGATGCTGTAAACTCACAGACACTGCCACTGTGCTCAAAACCTGATCCCCATAGACTCTCTACTACATCTTGACGTGAAGTTATCAGTCCGATTGCAAGAGTCTGCCAGTAGATAAATGTCTCCTGTCTGTTCATTGGTCTTCCTTTCTATATAGCAGTCTTCTGTCTACTTAACAGAGCTGCCAAATTTTATTGTTACTGTTTTTATTTTGTACTCATCATGTAATGTTTTGCTCTAGAGTTTACATTTATTACTATATTAATTGTCATAACAATCTTATTAGATAAATATGGTTGATGAGCTCACTTTATAGGGGAGGGGGATGAACAATGACTGAATAACTAATTTCCTCCGGGTCACACAGTTTATAAGTTTGAATCTCGGTATAGAACCAAGGATTATTTGATCTAAACTACCGAGTTTTGCTGCCTCTCTGGTACTGGCCCGTGATGGATCAAAGATGTGTGAAAAGCTGAAATATGAGTGTAGTACATTCTAAGATCCTTACTGAATATGACTGTTATTTATTTACTTGATAACATACTCAAAAGATATGTCTAACAGAGACTCTGCCTGAAAAGGAATAAATATTGTGTTTCTTAGGGATGAAAACATCACAACGTTTTTCCCAGTAAGGACCCAAGTAGAATAGATTCTCAAAAAATTACTTTGAATGCAAAAAAAAAAAAAAAAAAAAAAAAAGAATGAATAGGTTTCCATGCCAGCATGTAAGAAGCTTGAATGTTACCACTTCATCCTAACAATAAGTAAAAAGCTTAACAAACTAAGAAAAAAAAATCATCATTTCTTCTTAAATGTGTAAGAAGTGAAACCATAGGGCAACCCATAGGTGAATGTGGGGAGTCAAAACTGACCAGCACAGAAACCAAGATCTGGAACCAGTGCTGGGCTAGAGAAACCTGAACTGTATTGATGAATACCGTTGAACATGAATAGGAATCTAAACCTAAATATGAATTCCTGGAAGCTCATTGTAAATATCATAGATTTAAAAACCACAGGGGCACTCAATCGTAACATATCCCATACTTTTGTTAGTTTCACCTCCAGGATCTCTTCTAGGTCTTTATGGGGAATAGAGGAAAACAATCCCCTTGTACTTCTGCTAGGAGAAGGGGAGAAGGAACATCTTTGAATATGCCAGAATATTCTATTCTTTTAAATAAGCTCTGCCCCCAGAGAAACTATTTGGCCAGAGCCTCGCTAACATGGAAGAAGGTAAACACTCAAATCCAGCCAGATCTAGCTTTCCTGCTCCACCTAAGGGGCAGGGGGACTGATAAGCACATGTGAGGTGCCCAGTCCAGAAGCACAGCCTCACTAAAAGACAAGAGACCTACTCGTAGGTCTGTGGAATAATTCCCCTCCCCACACCTTACTACCACATAACTAAAGCCTATTTATAACAGTTCCTTTTACCTATATCATGCCCAGCTATTAAGAAAAATTACAAGACATATTTAAAGGCAAAAAATAAATTTGAAGAGACAGAGAAAACATCAGAACTGAATTTGGATATGGCCAGAATGTTGGAATTATTGGAGCAGGAATTAAAACAACTATGGTGGATATGTGAAAGGCTCTGATAGATAAAGTTGGCAGCATGCAAGAACAGACAGATGATGGAAATTCTGAGAAAAAAACCAAAAAGAAGTGTTAGAGACCAAAACTGCTGGAAAAGAAATGAATTGGCCTCAATGGGCTTATTAGACTGGGAATGGCTGGGAGCAGAATGTCTGAATTTGAGGATATCTCAATAGACATCTCCAAAACTGAAAGCAAACAGAAAAAAAAAAAAAAAAAAAGACAAAAAAAACTCCAGAATATTTAAGAACCGTGGGACAGCAGAAAAATGTGTAACATAGATGTGGTAAGAATACCAGGTAGAGGAAAGAAAGGAACAGAAGAAATATTTGACAAAATAATGTCTATTTCCCCAAATGAATGTCAAACATCCAACCACAGATCCAGGATGCCAATCAGGGTGAACTCAATCAGAGGTGAATAACAATCAGGGGAACTCAATCAGGGTGAATAACAAAAACAAATAAGCCAAACAAAAGCCAACCAAACAAACAAAACACTAAATGTAGGTATATCAT
The DNA here is from genome assembly GCF_028749965.1 of Puma concolor. Classification (NCBI taxonomy): domain Eukaryota; kingdom Metazoa; phylum Chordata; class Mammalia; order Carnivora; family Felidae; genus Puma; species Puma concolor. The sequence continues at coordinate 26,725,033 of NC_141668.1, read as the reverse complement.
TTTCAAACTACAGAAAATGAAAGGTAAAGAAAAAAATCCTGAAAGAAACCAGAGAGAAAAACACTTCACCTATAGAGGAGAAAAGATGATAAGAATTACATCCAACTTCTCAGAAACCATGCAGATAAGGGAGTGGAGTGAAATATTTAAAGTTTAGAGAGAAAAAAAAACACCGGGCTAGAATCCTCTACTCTATGAAATTACCTTCCAAAAGTGAAAACTTTCCAGACAAACAAGAATTGAAGGAATTTGTTGCCAGTGGACCTAGCTTGCAAGAAATGTTAAAAGAAGATCTTTAGAGACAAGGAAAATGATATTGGTTGGAAACTCAGCTCTTCATAAAGAAAGGAAGAACATCAAACAAGGAATAAGTTAAAGTAAAAAGACAAAATTAAAACTTTAATTTTTCTTATATTTGACTGGGCTAACTGATAACAGTTAAGCCATGGAGAGCAAGCTTCATAGGAAATGAAATTGAAAATGAAATGGAAAAGAACACAGAGGTTGAAAAGATTAGATTGATAATAATGGAGACCCAGATGACAGATAGCCAACTTATACATAACAGGTGTCTCTACAGAAGAAAACTAAACAAGTGGAAGAAAAAAACTATTCAAAGGCACAATTATATAAAATTGATCAGATTTAGAAAATTGAAAGTATGCTCCCTGTCCAAAGAAAAAATAATACAGTCAAATCAAACCAAGGTACAAATTAATAAAGATACGGAGTTTCAGAGATTTAAAAAAATCTTTGGACATCTAGACAAAAATATTAAATCACCTCATGGGAAAATAATCAGATTTTTGTAAGGAAATGGAAAATGGTATGTTAATTATTTCTAAGTCCTCAAGGAAAGAAAGTATGAACCCTTTAGACTTTTATACCCAGTCAATGGCCATACCACCCTGAACGCACCTGACCTCATCTGATCCTAGAATTTTATATACATATAGTAAGGGAAAGAACAAGGGACAATATCTTTACTCATTCAAGATGCCATGAATTCTCCTTGAAAAGACCCAGCTGAGTAGGAGATGAATAGGAAAGCTGTGCCAAAGGACTCAACGGGAGCATTGAATTCATTCAAATATAGGGTTCAACCTAAATATCAGTGGGAATTTTTCTTACATAATAGGAAATTTTATAATTTATGAATTTTATGACATTTACAGTTTATGCTCTGAAAATATAGAAAGGGTGAGGGGGATGAACTGTAAGAACAGAGTAGCAAATGTGACATTTAAAGTTGACAAACTGAGCATTATAAATGTAATTATGTATTTTCAATAAAAAAGGAAACTGCTAGACAACTAAAAATGTAACAGGAAGTTACAGCAAGGGGGAGGAGACGGAGGTGGAAGGTGGTGGCAGTACACTAATTATATCATATAGAGTGGAGAGGCAACACAGACTCTAAAAATGAATTAGGCACTGTAATATTAGTGTTGTAAAGTTAGCCACAAAAAAGGACAAACCAAAATTTTCTGAAAGAGCATGTACACACAAAACAACACAAAGCAAACACAATCTTTTTTTAAAAAAATTTTAGCATGTTATTCATTTTTTTGAAACAGAGTGGGGGGGCGGGCAGACAGAGAGGGGGAAACACATCCAAAGCAGGTTCCAGACTCTGAGCTGTCAGCACAGAGCCCGACGCGGGGCTAGAACTCATGGACTGCAAGGTCATGACCTGAGCTGAAGTCAAATGCTTAACCGACTAAGCCTCCCAGGTGCCCCCAAAGCAAACACAATCTTATGGTGAAAGCAGGAAGGAAAGGCAAAGAACGAAGAGAAAGGGGAAGAAAAACAACAGGAGCACAAAAAAGGAAAGCAGAAAGATCATAATACTTAGATCAAATGCATCTACAATATAAATAAATAAATAAACAAATAAGGCATTTAAAAAATGTTTATTTATTTTTGAGACAGAGAGAGAGACAGAGCAAGTGGGGGAGTGAAAGAGAGAGTGGGAGACACAGAATCTGAAGCAGGCTCCAGGCTCTGAGCTGTCAGCACAGAGCCTGACGTGGGGCTTGAACCCATGAACTGTGATATCATAACCTGAGCTCAAGTCGGTCGCTTATCTGATTAGGCCACCCAGGTACCATTAAATAAGGCATTCTTTAAAGTTTACTTATTTATTTTGAGACAGACAGAGAGAGACAAAACAAGCAGGGGAGGGACAGAGAAAAAGGGGGGGAGAGAGAGAGAATCCCAAGCAGTCTCCACACTGTCAGCACAGAGTGCGACTCAGGGCTTGACCTCATGAACCATTGAAATCATGACTTCAGCCAACATCAAGAGGCAGACACTTAGCCAACTGAGCCACCCAGACACCCCAATAAGCCAATTTTATTATCATAATGTATAAATGTCCAGATTAAGTTTAGCTCACATTGCATAGCCAGGCTATGTGTTTATGCAGGAGGGAGTGTCATGACATGGGAGTGGACACACCATCCTAGCCCTACATTCTGTTCATGTAAAATAAAATATGAATTGCTGGGAAGAAACAATGTGCATTGGGCCTCATCCTCTTGGCATACCGTGGCAAGGAATACATCTGTATCGGACTCACCAAGGAGAGGGTTTCAGGAGAGGAAGCTTGCCCCATAATGCTTTTGTATTTATAGAGAAAGTAGGAAGAAATAAGGGAGCTTATGTTCAAGGAGGTGGCCTTCTTATTGAGGGGCCTTATTGAGATCTCTACCCTGACATCAACTTGTTGGTTCAGTCAGATAAATTATTGGAAAATATAAATATGTATTTTAATTCAGATTAAAAAGCTCAGATCTGCTGAGCCAGCTTCTAATTTAGCTACCTCAGTGTGGAAAGGGATGAGCTTTCAGAGTATCTGGGTCTGTCTCCCCTCAAATGTATCTAAAGCAAAATTAAACAAGACAGTTAAAAATAAAAGCATGGGCCTACTGAACAGATACTGAGGGCCAGGGCAAATACCTCAAACCTTGGTGTAATATCAAGGTTTAAACTCGAGACAAAATACATTAGAAAATACTTTATAGAATATATAATAATAAAAGTATAATTCACAATATTCCTAACACTTATGTTCAGGTTTCCTAAAAAATTCACAAAAAGCAACCTCATATTAAGGTATAAGTAAGTCATCAGTTGATTAGTTTACCAAAGTAGAAATAGTATAGATGGCATTATGTGCTCATTGTTTAAGGACACTGGAAATTAATAACACAATTATAGATCAAAAGAAATAAACAAACATGTAAAAACCCTACCATCTGGAAATAACAATGATGATAAACCTTGAAAATTACAATTTAGAAACTTTGCCTCAGTTGGGTGTATGAATTTTATGTAAGGAAATACAGGTCAAATACTCAAAAAATGCCTGGAATTTAATGAAAACATAGGGTATTTGTCTTTCTCTGACTGACTTATTTTGCTAGGCGTAATACTCTCTAGCTCCACCCGTATCACTGCAAATGGCAAGATTTCATTCTTTTTTATAGCTGAGTGATATTCCATTGTGTATATATACCACAACTTTTTTCTGTTGTTTAAGTAGGCTTCATGCCCATTGTGGAGCCCAACAGGCAGCTTGAACTAACAACCCTGAGATCAAGACCTGAGCTGAGATCACGAGTTGGATGCTTCACCGACTGAGCCACACAAGGCCTCCAGATATACCGCAACTTCTTTACCCATTCATCAGTTGATGGGCATTTGGGCTCCTCCCATAATGTGGCTATTGTTGGTAATGGTGCTATAACCATCAGCGGGCATGCATCCCTTCAGATCAGTATTTTTGTATCCTTTGGGTAAATATCTAGCAGTGCAATTGCTTGTTCATAGGGTAGTTCTATTTTTAACTTTTTGAGAAACCTCCATACTGTTTTCCAGAGTAGCTACACAAGCTTGCATTCCCACTGATAGTGCAGGAGGGTTTCCCTTCCCCATATCTTCATATCCTCACCAAAATGTGTTGTTTCCTGTGTTAATTTCAGCTATTCTGACAGGTGTGAGGTGATATCTCATTATAGCTTTGATTTGTATTTCCCTGATGATGGGTGATATTGAGCGACTTTTCATGTGCCTGTTAGCCATCTGTATTGTATATCTTCTTTGGAAAAATGTCTATTCATGTCTTCTGCCCATTTTTTAACTGGATTATTTGGGGGGGTGTTTAGTTTTATAAGTTCTTTATATGTTTTGGGTACTAACCCTTTATCAGATATGTCATTTTCAAATACCTTCTCCCATTCCAAAGGTTGCCTTTTAATTTGTTGATTGTTTCCTTTGCTATGCAGAAGTTTTTTATATTGATGAAGCTCTAATGGTTCATTTTTGCTTAATTTCCCTTGCCTCCATTGAAATGTCTAGTAAAAAATTGTTACAGCTGATTTCAAAGAGGCAACTGCTTGTGTTCTTCTCTAGGATTTTGATGGTTTCCTGTCTCACATTTAGATCTTTCAACCATTTTGAATTTATTTTTGTGTATGGTGTAAGAGAGCGGTCCAGTTTCATTCTTTTGCATGTTTCTGTCCATTTTTCCCATGCAGAATTTAAGAAACAAAACAGATGAGCATAAGGGGGAAAGAAAGGAGGGGGAAAGAAAGGAAAGGCAAACCAGAACAGAAAACAGACTCTTAACTATAGAGAACAAACTGAGGGTTGTTGGAGGGGAGGTGGGCTGGGGGATGGGCTAATGGATGATGGGTATTAAGGACAGCACTTGTTATGATGAGCACTGGGTGTTGGATGTAAGTGATGAGTCACTAAATTATACACTTGAAACTAATATCACACTGTATGTTAACTAACTAGAATTTAAATACAACTTCAAAAAATGCCTGGAATTTAGTAATTTCTCTATAACTGCTAGTTTTATTATGCATTGATGATGATATTGATGATTATCACTATGAGAGGGTTGACAGTCTCTTATGAATTTTGGATTGGCAGCTCCTTTTGCAATTTTTCATCATTCTTAGGTATCAGAAGTATTTTGATGATTTTTCTAGAATCTCGAAATTACCCAGGAACAGAGTCAGCCCAGAGTTGATCAACAACGTATGGGCTGAAAGAAAGTAATTGGCAGTAAATTAAATTTTCCTCCTTCATTGTATTCTAATTGCCTAATCAAAATATGTTTCAGTTATGCATGCATATCATTTTAGGTACGAGTTTGTGCTTTAAATGAGCTCCATGAGAGCAAAGACAGTTTATTTTTAATCTTTTCCTCTCCGAAAGCTAACCCAGCATCCAGTCAGTAAGAAAGAAATGTTACAGGTACAATAAATAACAAGTAACAGATTTTAATAACAAGAATAACTCTTGAGAAAATCATTTGCTGTCCATAAAGAAGATACTGACTTATGTTTGTTCTGTTGGTTCCGACTCTGCAAGAAATCCCGTGTGGGGAAAAGTGGGGCAGTAATCACCATAGGTATAAGTCCAGACTCCCGGTGCTCAGCCCCCACCATACGGTATGTAGTGAGCCAGGAAGATTCAAAAGGCCAAATGGCTTCAGGTGTTGTCCTGGCCTTTTCAACTAGAACAGTGCTAGGGACCTAACAAGAGCTTGGCAAATATTAATATAAACAAATTTAAAAAAGGAATAAATGCTGATAGTGAGGTACACATTCCAGTTCTCAGGTCTCAAAATGGTTTCTATGTCATTGACTCCTTTACATAAAAGCTAGCTTTCTAATTAACCCAGTTTGAGAAATATAATAAATTTTATTATATTTATTTTGTTATGTGAAATTTTACATTAGGCCCATAATAAAATAATTTTTCAATCTCCCTTTATCTACTATAAAACCAACCTGTTTGTTTGAATTATCCCTCTCCTTTAGATGGCTTAATACTTCCCTAATACCCTTACCCCCTGACTTGGCCCCAAAGGTGATCCTGTGAGGGGGCTTCTGCTCATCTCTCTGGCTTCTGTCTGCTTCCCAAGCTAACCTTCTGTCCTTGCAACTGGTGATCTCTCTGGCTGGAATTAAAACAAGTATTTGTTGAATGAGTGAATGAATGAATTGACCGCTAATAATTCAATTCTCCGTTTAAAAAGTGAAATTGGTTGTTTTCTAGGTTTTTAAAATGTCTATCTTTTGAAATTTGCTTATTAACTATTTCATTATGCATGAACCAACTTAAAATTTCTTGTCTTTTAAGGTTAACATTGCAAACCCTAGTTCTAGTCCATGATAGCACAATGCAATTACCTTTCTTCTTCACAGCCTTACACTATATATAAGTGAGTGATATTTCAATGCAATTATCAGGAAATGTGTGGAAAAGATAACCGTCTGATTGGGCAGCAGTGTGAGATGGAAGGGGGTCTCTTGGGATAGTGACTGTGACAACCCTGTGGGATGCTGCTCTGGTCACATTGCAAAAGACTTAATCGCACAGCTTTCTCCAGTGTTTTGGGGGCAGAAATATGTGAATAATTAGGACACCAAAATACTGAAACAGAAACATTTTGACTTAAACCTCCCACTTAAGAGTAGAAATGAGTTAATTTTGCAAGACACTGGAATGCATTTTTTGGCATTTATTGAGATAAATGCCCTTAATTAAAGCTTGAAATATAGAATACTTTCTTAATTGCCATAAATTAAAGCAAATTGTCTGCATTTTTATTGTGATAAAATACTCAACAAGTGCCAATCTCAAGGAAGTGACCTCAGATTGTAATACAATGAGCTTACTTTTGCTTGTTTCACTTTAATTGCTATTCTAATTGTAAGAAACAAATGTAGTGTATACAGATAATGCCAAAGAACATGTATTAGTTCATGCTTAGGTTATAGAACCCAAAGCATATGCTACTAAATAATTAAGCACTAGCATGAGGTAGGAATGTATTTTCTGTATATAATTGTTTCAACTTGATCAGACAGAGACATTTAATAACTGTCCGAACAGCAAAACCTCACAGGTACTGGTTTTCTCAAAGTGTGAATCTTACTCTACCTCAGACTCCACTTACTCATGTATTAGTAAAACTAACAGGCTATTTGCACTGAAAATCATCAAAGCTATTTTTCTTTCTGGCTATAATAAGCAGATCAGCAAGTTCAGATGACAGTGTAGGAACAGTTCATTTTTATTGAGCACTCACCATGTTGCCACTTTTCTAAGAATTTTACATTTTCTAACTTAGTTCTTCCGTTACGTTATTCTCACAACAAGCCCTTGAAGTATATATTTTTACCTTCTTTCCAGATGAAGAACTGTCTCTGAATTTGCCCAAGGTCATGTAGCTATTAAGTAGATGGGATATTAATACACAGTCAGACTTAAGAGCCAGCCATCTTACCCACCATCTATTTAATTGTATCCGTGTATTTGTGTGTGAAATGGCCACGAGAAGCTAACTTGCTATAGGCAAACTCATAAGAGAATGACTCATAATCCAGGTGCTAATTCATTATTTGGTAACTTGCCAGCAAACGGATAATTTCATCTGCACATGGCTCCCAAATTAGCTCAGATCTTAACTTTTTTGTGAATATACTTAAGAGTCAGATAAGAGAGGCTAAATATTATATTTCTATCAAGTTTCCATAATATTGTGAATGTCATTCAACCTTTGGGGTATTTTTAAAAGAAAAGTGTTATTAATCTATAATTATTTCCAGGTAATACTCTTTTTCTAGACATCATAATATTTCCCCCCTGGACAAGTGATGCATTTGTCACTTCTGACTTCTATAAAATAAATGATGAAAGTTTTTTTTTTTCTTTTGTCATTGAAAACTTTCCACTCCTGTTAACAGAATATGAATTCATTTTTATTAACAATAGTTTTAAGTATCATTATCCTTGAATCTAATCTTGATAGTACAAAACACTCAAGTTATACTCCTTTATGCCTTAGAAAGTCAATGTAATTCTGTAGATTCAAAATGTAATTCTGTAGATTCAAAAGTTAATAACAGAAATTATGGGAATGCAAAATTACTAGAAGAGTCAGAAATTCAGACAATTCTGTTTAGTGGAATAAATCAGATTACATAAAGACCTTATTATAGTTTAAAATCCCATGCCAAATTCTGAGTCACTTATGACATAGAGAGCATGTGGTCTCTTCAGAGGAAAAGGAAAAACAACCAGAGAAGGGCAAAGTTAAGTATCAATGAGCTTATCATGAATTTCTTTCTTCCAAATTTAGATAACATTTTTCAGAAGAATATGGGCTTCCATGAACATCTGTGAATAATTCTGTCTATTCCCTACAAGTCCTCTCAACTGTGGCTTCTAGTCATTAACTTTCACATATTTTACTATCATTATCAAGATTGCAGTATTTAAATCAACATTTTTTCATGTTATAAAAAGAACAATATATATCCATGGTCTAAAACAAGATTGGTTTGGAAAATTTTAAAGTGAAAAATGTAAAGCACTCATATTTCTTTAACCAACATAAAACAAATTTACTTTTGATATATTTCTTCCCTTTTATATTAAGTTAATGCTTGGTTTATAGGTTAGATATCATTAAATAGCTTGCTATTTTTCATTTTAACATTATTTTCTGAGTAATTTTCTACACTACAAATCTGCACAATCTGTATAATAGCAGCATAAGGTTCTCATTGAATGGAAAGCTCTTTCTTTGAGCATTTTCATATTGTTGGAAATTTTTGGTTGAGTAAAATTTTTATATATGTAATAATACAGTGATTTCTTTTTATATCTATATTTGTACATATCTCAGATTATTATTTTAGAATAGATTATTAGAGATATAACTAACTATAGGGATAAAGGCTATGCACATCCTGTTTTTTAGTATTATATGAAAGTTGCTTTATTTTACCCTTCCTGCATTGTATAAAGATGCCCAATTTGTTACACTGTCACTACCATTGAAAATCTATCTACCTATCTAAAGGGAGACATAGACAGAGAGAGACAGAGACAAGAGAGGCAGAGAATGAGAGAGAGATTTATTACAAGGAATTGGTTTATGTGATTATGGAAGCTGAGAAGTCCCAGGATCTGCCATTTGCAAATTGGAGGCCCAGGAAAGCCAGTGGTGTAGCTCTTGTCTAAGTCCCAGTCTCAATCTGAGGGCAAGAGAATACCAATGATCTAACTCAGTCAGGCAGAGACAGAGTTCTATTTAGACCTTCAACAGATTGGATGATGCCCATCTGCAGTGGAGAAGGCCATTTGCTTTACTCAATCTATCAATTAAAATGCTACCCTCATCTGGGACCACCCTCACAGATACACCCAGAAATAATTACCCCATGTTCCAGTCAAGTTGTTACATAAAATTAACCATCACAGCATTATTGTTTTTATTTTTCTCTTTTCCAACTTCATAGGTGAAAACTGGTATTCTGTTGTTTTCACTTGATTTTCTTTTATCACTTACAGTGTTTTAAATATTTATCAGCAATAAATATTTTTTCTTCTTATTTCAGCCTAGACTCTTTTCTCCTATTGAGGTGTTAGTGTTCTGCTTATTTTTATTAATTTTTTACATTCTGGAGATAACATACATTTATGCATATTTATAATTTTTTTAATGTTTATTAATTTTTGAGAGAGACAGAGTGAACAGGGGAGGAGCAGACAGATAGGGAGACAGAATCAGAAACAGGCTCCAGGCTCCGAGCTGTCAGCACAGAGCCCGACATAGGGCTCGAACTCACAAGCCGCGAGATCATGACCTGAGCTGAAGTCAGAGGCTTAACTGACTGAGCCACCTAGGCACCCCTACATTTATGCGTATTTAAATATTACTTTTAGTTTAACATGTCTAATTTTTTTTTATTATTTACATTTTAGTTAACATACAGTGCAATATTGGTTTCAGGAGTAGAATTCAGTTTCATTACTTACATACAATACCCAGTGCTCATCACAACAAGCACCCTTTTTAATACCCATCACCCACCTAGCCCATCTCCCACCCGCCTCCATCAACCCTAAGTTTATTGTCTCTTGTGGTTTGTTTCCCTCTCTTCTCTTTTCTGTCTCTTCCCATATGTTCCTCTGTTTTATTTCTTAAATTCCACATATGAGTTAAATCATATGGTTTGATTAACTTATTTCACTTAGCATAATACATTGTAGCTCTATCCATGTTGCTGCAAATAGCAAGATTTCATTCTTTTTTATGGCTGAGTAATATTCTATCATATGTATATATGTGTGTTTATATAGGTATTACCACAGCTTTATCTATTCATCAGTCGATGGACATTTGGGCTGTGTCCATAGTTTATTGTTGATAATGCTGCTATAAACATTGGGTATGTGAACCCCTTTGAATCTGAATTTTTGTATCCTTTGTGTAAATACCTAATAATTTTTACATGTAATTTTTTTGATTATATTTTAAGGATGTCTGTCCCCAGGGAAGAAAGTCATCTCCATTTCATCTGAACATTGTAGAATGAGTGATGCCTAACAACTTGTGAGAGTAGTTAACTCTTCATAGAGTATGGTTCTGAGTTAGTTTCAGTGTTAATTTATGGCATTTGTTGACATTGTTGTTACATTTTTTTCATTCAGTTCTTTTATGCTTTTGGTTCCCTGTTTATATTCTATGGGATCCATATTAGACAAGTTACTTTCACAGTACACAGAGTCAATAAAAGCAAAGAAAATATTCACAAACGAAAGTGTATAGAATAAAAAAGGATGCTCTTGGGTGAATGTGGACTAATGAAACTTGACAAAGGACTAACTAATATGAGGGTAATTTAACCTCCTTCTGAGAAATGATTCCTTGGACAAACTAAGACTGTTAACTTACACTCTACTCCATTATCCTGACTTCTCATCACATAGTTCTCCTACTAAAGGAACAGTCAGAAGTGATCTCAAAATAACATGTGCCTTTATCTCATTGCAGAGAATTTACATAGGAAAAAAACATGATAATCTGTATATTATGGAAGAAAATTAAAGCTTGTGCCTGAGAGAACAAGTGAACTACTGTAACATTACCGAAAGAAATAAAACACAGATCAGTCACTATTCCACCTAACGACAAGCTCTAAGTTTCCCCACGTATAAATATGTTTGGGGCTTTCCATTTTTCCCACTGTTTGGTTGTCTGTCCACATAGATGTAATTTGTTGTTCTTGTAGCTCCTGGCATGGACTGGCAGACTGTGTTTATTTAACTCCCGTGTGTAGTGGGTGAGACATCACTAGAATTGTCATAAAAATGGCCAGTGCTACTTGGTATTTATCCTACTCATTTTCCACAGCTTGCACTGAACTCTGTGGATTCACTGGAGAGGCAACATTTTTCACAGCAGAGAAGGATGGTTCTTGCCCAGGCACCAAAGACACCTGATCTCAGGGGACCTGTAAACTTACAGGACAGGTACCTGTAGAATTTTATCTTAGAGGAAGGAAAGAAAATCTTGTGAATGAGTGTTAATTTTCTCTTTATTTTAAATATTTGAGTTTTCTTACAGAAAATTATATAAAATACTCCATGGTTGTTTAAATCAATTGCTAATGCTCTTTAAACAACTCATTGAGACACAATCCTTCCCATAATGTATCTGAAAGCAATACACAAGAAACCTTTTTTTTTTATTTAGTAGATATTCCAAGAAAAAATTTTGTTTAAAGTGATGTTTAAAATAATAAAGCCAATTGCCAAGCTGTCAGACTTTAATGTTTGTATGTGGAGATAGACTTAACTGTAGGAAAGCCGTATTTCAAATGAGAGATGACTTATGTGGTGTGAATTGATGCTATCAGGAAATGATCTTGCAATAATGCTTTCCCCGTTCTACTAATGCTTGAAACTTCACTATTAGACCTCTGTGGAGTTTTGGTTTTGCTTTTTGTTCTTGTTTTTTTTTAAGTTTAGATGAAGAAGCTTCCTGCTGTCTTCAAGTAAAGTTCAAACACTTTGCGTTGGCATATAGTGTACCCATAATACAGTCCCCACCCGTGTCTTTAACCTCATCATGTATCTCTCTCACATTTTTTTTATGCTTTATAATCATAAAATAGAGTGTCCAAACCCAGACATTTGGGACCACAAGTTAGTACTGTTACTAATTATGCCAGGATAACAGATGCAAACTAGGATGACTCCAGAAAATTCAGAATATACTGTCATCATGTCACTTATTCCAAACTTCATGGATCTCTTATAATTTCCCAAATTCGTCCCAATGTCCTCACCTCATCACTGATCAGGCTCCTTCTTCTGACTGAATCACAAACCTCTTCCCCCAATTCAGTACACCAATATGGCAAATGTGCTTCAAGTCTTGGCTCAAGTGAAGCCCTTTGTGTGTGTGTGTGTGTGTGTGTGTGTGTACCACTGTGCCCAGCACATGATCACTCAACACACACATGGTATGGAGACAAGATTGTACAGCATTTGTCCAATAAATAGAGTTTGTATAGAGATGCCCAATAAACAAATGGATGGTAAATACTCCAAGCATTTAGAATTGTGAGTCATCTATCTCAGAGTATTGATAAATTTGTCTGATCTTCCTGAGAGATTATTTTAATGAAGAGAAGGCATTTTAATGAAGACATGTGGGTACTGGGTGCATGCAGGAAAAGGGGAAGGGAGCATCATTTTAACATGGAAAAGCATCCAGTAAAACTGCCTTCTTCACAGTTTTACAAAGGTCCAGCCCCATCTGAAGCTAATCGCTAGGTTTCAGGAGTTGGTTTGTTCTTAAAATGAAGTATTTTGTTTTAATTGAATGAGCCTAGTACTCATTTTGCATTTAGAATAGATTTCTAAATTAATTTTTTCACTCCCTCTTGTCATCTGAAAGCATCTAAGGTAACACAATTTCCAACAATTTAAAAACAAATGGCTTCAATTCAACTGGCCTATATTTTATGCCTTTTAAAAAATTAACTGTTATCACAGCTCAATGTGCCAAGTGTCGACCTTATCAAATTTCTCAGTGCCCAAGAAAATGAATGTAATTGCTTCCTCTCTATGATATATGGTACATAATTGGCTTCCTATCACAAAGCAGCTGGGAAATATTCACAAATTCTGAAAGAAGTCTGCATTTGCATGCAGATCATGGTCTCAAATGTGTATTTTCACTTTAATGTTAGTTGTAACAAAAGCAAAAATAAAGTTTTGTTGACATAAGGAAACTAACAACAACAACTAGAAAAATCCATCAATATTTTTTAAGAGTTTAATAAATATATAGACATAAATACCCTATTCCGGTCAACTCTATAATGTCTCTTTGATATTTTATATTCCTATTTATGTCATTGTAATTGCCTGTCGCTTCAAATGTTTTAGCATAAATAGGAGTGTTAGTATTGAGATTTAGATATTTTCTGTGCCACTTAGAAACCCATATGGAACATTGATGCCAATCGTGATGTTTATTCAACTATAATTTATGAGGCACCCTTGTGGTTTGCCGAGTCTTCTGAGTGAGAGCCCATACCCCTTATTTGCTTGACTTTACCCCCATCATGTTGATAACTAGCATGCTTGAGGTACCTGAGATAGTGACACAGGGGAACCAGACAAACTTACCTGTGTTAAACGTACCACTTATCTGCTCCTGGGAGCAGAGTTGACTAACAGACCCAGCTGCTATCCTCTGGATTCATCACTACATTTGTTCCAAGGCCATACTTCTCATTGGATTCTTCCAGTCGATGTAAAAACATAGCAGGGGTACCAAAGAGGTCCATTGTTGCCCAACCTGGAACTTTCCTCGTAGACGACTTTGGCTCATGGACTCTCACTGGCTATATTTTCTTAGAAATCTGCTGCAGTCTGACATTCTTTGTACACAATCTTTCATTCTTCCCCTTCCTTCACAGGTGTCAGACCTCATCACTTCCCATGGGCTCTCTCCACGTTCTCCTGCTCCCTCTCATTTTTCTTTTACTGGCACTTCTCCTAAGAATGTCTTAAATGTGTATTTCCATCTTGGCCTGTGTTCTCTAAAGCCTTGAAAACGCATTGTTTACTGCTACCTTGAGGATTTATATCCCAAGTACCATCTGTTTTCAGGCTCTATTGAGTGGAAAAAACCAGGTACAAACTTTGCAACTCATATGCATCCCTTTACCTAGAACCCCATCGTGTTTGAGCAAATACAAGCCATGTATTTCTCCTCCTTACCAGTTCAGTGGTCCATCAACTGTTTGGGTGTCAGTGGTCTCTTTGAGAAGCTAATGAAATATATAGGCTCTTCCCCAGAGAAAAGAATACATGGACACAAATACAAAATACAGTGTACTTTTTCAGAAGTCTTATGTATTGTTAAGAACCCATACTGAATGTGAATCTTCTAAGGAAAGAAATGGCAGTCATAATTATACTTAACTATAAGTATAAATTGACAGAACATTATTGCGATAATTGGTGAAGTCTGAACAAGTATATGAATTAGATAATAGTATTGTATCAATGCTAATTTCCCAATTTTGATAATTACACTGCAGTCATGTGAGATAATATTTTAGTTTACAAGAAGACACAGAAGTATTTAGGAGTTTGAGGACATCATGTCTGCAACTTACTCTCAAAAAGCTCAGAAAAAAATAGATATACATAATAGACAAGAGAAAGAGAAAGCAAGAGAGAGACAGATACAGTAAAAATTTTTAAATGTTAACATTTGGGGAATCCAAGTGTCCATGGGAATTCTTAGTAATCTCACAGCTTTCTATAGGTCTCTCTCAAAATAAAAAGTCTAGACAACAATTAATCCCAAATAATAGCCAAAAACATATTTTCTTAGTATTTTATTTGAGGCACGGGGACCAATCACCTTCATTCATTACTTGAGCCAAAAATACACATTATAACAGTGTTACTATTGTATTCTAGACCTTAATAAATGAGTCAATAACTAAAAAATAATAACTAAAAAATAATTATTAACTCTTAAAAATTATGAACTCTAAAAATAGTAATTATAATTTAAAAAATTAAATAAGTAAATCCACAAATAAAAAAGTTGCTATTGGTAATTATGTTCAAATAAATCTAGATTATAACTAAGAGACTAGTCTTAGGTCAGTAAGCATATACAGATGTGGGTGATTTTGTGTGTGTGTGTGTGTGTGCATGTGTATGTGTATGTGTGTGTGTGTGTGCATGTATGTGTGTGTGTGTGTGTGTGTGTTGAATATAATAGAAACAGAGACTTTGTGACTAAACCCTAGCATTTATCTCTATCTTCTCTTTATAAGCTTTTGTTCTTTGAGCTTTCAACAATATCTCTTAGCATCATGGGGATATCACTGGGATCTTTTCCCATTTCTGGCATCCACAAAACAGATGACTATCAATATTTAATGTATATAAGTTAAAATCACAAAAAGAGGGAAATTTAAATTATGTAAGAAAAAGATCACAAATTTTGATCAGCGTATTATTTGATAAATAAATGACCTAATATAGGAGAATATAGAAGAAATGCATGGAGAGAAGGTCAGACTTCAGATTTCTTCCCATTAATTGGGGAAGACAAAGGACTCTTAAAATTCTGAGGTCAGTCTCAAGTAGCCAAAACATGTCTATAAATTCCATGGAGAAAATTGCATGGCCGACACACTGCTCCATGCCCCAAATATATCATCAGTTCTCAGTACGTATGCTCATACAGATGTGAGGCTTCACTGAAATTATGCCTGGATTCATGGGATGACTAAAACAGGGAAACAATTTTTTGGTTGTCTTCAATGTGTAGAATATATGGCAGTGTATGAAAATAATTACATATGTAATTACAAATTATCACATAGTTTGTGATATGGGGTTAAAAAGAGGGAAGTCTCTATAGAAGTAATAATCCAAGTGAGAGAAGTTGATTGTGGATCCCCCACATAAGCAGTATGGACCAGGTGTCCTAGTGGATGCTGTGTACTGCCACCTAGATCCTCTTCAAGGATCTTTGACTTTCCCCAAAGAAACACACTCTCCTTGGAGGCATGACTTGTTGATGTGGGTGTATAAAAGTCCTTGCTGTGTCATGAGACAACCCTAATAAGTCAGTCCAACTTCAAGTTTCCTGCGAGTCAGCTGAGGAGTGACTGCACTGCACTGTGGCCCAATTTCTACTCTGTTCATTTCTGCTGTCTTCTGTTTCTACACAGATCGTTTCCAAGAGCACTCATCAGTGGACTTCTTGCATGTTAATGTGTGTCTTAGGGTCTATTTTCCTGAAAACCCTACCTGCTGTAGTTGGCACTTGAAGTAGATAAGGAAAGCAGATCTAAGATAAAATTTTGGAGCTGGATTACACAGCACCCATCTAGCAATGAGAACTCCATCACTGGCAGTAGATGAAGTATCGATATACCCTGGAACAAGGTAGTGGTGTACTTCTTAAAATTATCATGAATGGTAAACTTGGATGGTATCCTGATGGAAGGAGATGCACTGGTGGGCAAAATGGATCAGGTGGTTGAAAAGCAGTATAAGAGGGTCAGAGATGAGCTGAATCTGCCAAGGGAGGAAGGGGACTAGATGCTGAAGGAGCTGTGGGACCCAGCCACCTTGTAAGGACAGGAATCAGAAGGGTATATATGGGCCTGGAGTCTGAAGGGACTGGAGCAAGAGGCTCAAGAAGAAGGCAAAGTTATTAGATAGGGAGAGTTTATCAAGATGCAAACACTCCCCTAAGATGTGGGTTTAATATCCTGATGTAGACCCTAGAAGACATTGCAAACATGCTGCGAGAATGGCCCCTGGAAGCTCCAAGAGAGTGATGGCCACCCCAAGCAAAGAACAGATGCCAGAACTGCCATGGCAGACAATGGAAAAACTTGACCAATCTCTGCCTTTTCTTCTTCTGGTTGCTCAAGTACTCGAAGATGCCATGAATCCTGTAAAGACAATTCAGAGTTAATTTAGTCTAACTTCCTCTCAAGTGAAGGTATTGTATATACATCACAAACAATTGTTACTGAGAATCTACAGGACAATAAAATTACAAAGTAGTATTTATCCTGAAATTCATGTGTTACAGTAAAACTAAACCAACTTCTGTCTGAAAAAAAATTATTAGAATATATGTTAGGAATCCTTTGATAGATCAGATAATTAACCAACACTGATATATTTAAATCAAGATTTACCGCTGATACACACACACACGCGCGCGCACGTGTGCACTGCAAGGGTGCTTCTAAGAGGTTAAGTCAGTTATTCTTTTGGAGAAAAATTGTACAGTGTTCCTGTGGCAAATTGCCCTTTTCTTGTAGTTTGCCAGCCAGAAAGTAATATATGTTATTCTTTTCTTACTGCAAGATTAAGGTGAAACACAAATAGAACTGAGGGTTCTCCATTTCCTCCATACATTCATGTATCTTATCTTCATGACATTTTGGAACCCTTCAGTAAGAGCTTTGAATGTGAACATGGAGGTGATGATTGAAGGGCCAAAGTACAATGATGGTGCCATACATATAAAGGAAAGCCTCAGAGTGAAGATGATAAGGAATTCAGAGAGAGTTATATCCCTCACCTCTAACAGCTTACTGGACAGAAATACAATCAACCGTCAGAATTGTCAGAAATTTGTTCAGGCCAATGGCTGGAGAAGCCTTGTGAGAATCACCAGATCTGACTTGGCTTAAAGAGTTACATGGCCAATGCACTTCACCTCCAACAATCATACATGCACACATGCACACATGCACACACATCTATCACATCTCTCCAACTATAGGAAGTAGTAGGATGGTTACTACTTGGAGTAAATAACTATCAGTCCTCCATTCCTAAACACCTAATGTATTAGAATCTTCATCTTTCTTGATTTTCTTTAATGTACTTAAATTTCTTATTTTGAGAAATGTGTCTTTCTACCTAAAAGAAGATATAAGTATTTTTAAGTCTTAATGATATAGATATATGTATAGCATCTTTCTAGACAAAATCCCTCACTATCTATATCTAAACAATTTGGAAATTCTGAGACTAACTTCAGTAATTAAGCATACCTAATCCAGAGATGCAGGGAATAAGAAAAGAGTAGATCATTGGTAAAGAGTTTAGTGACATTTGGTAGTCTGGCAATCAGCCGGCTCAGTTTTAGTGTTGTCATCTGAACTTGAGTTTTTCACTTATTACTTGAATTAACCTTTTGCTATAACTCATCGATAATAGTTCATTTAAACAGTGTGCAGGATAGAACTATTTTATTGAAGTGCTTCACTATTTTAGATAGAAATCTTTCCCTAAAACTTCATGTAACACTAATTTGAAAGAAATGTTTGGTGCTTTGGTGAAGAGATCTGTAGTCTAGCGGATGATGGCATAGATGAGATGGGACAGTCAGACTCCAATTGTCTGAGTTTCAACTTCAGGTACATTAATACAACTCTACATTACTCAGTTACTTTGACTATATATTAAAAAAAGATAACAATAATTCCTATTTCATAAAGTTATTATAAGAATTAAATGGGTTAATGTGATGTAATTAATGTAATTAATGGATTATGAAAGCACTTAACCCAGTGCCTGAAACATAGTAAGTTTCCAATAAATGTTATCTCTCATTCCTCAGTTTAAAGAATGTGAAAATTAAAGAGCACGTCCGTATCTGTTCAATAGGAAGGAACAAATAATCATTGAAACGTCATTGTGTATTTAAACTCTACCCCTCTCTCTTCTATATTCAAGATTCATTAGTTCTTTCACACAGACAAAGAAACATAACTATAGCAGCTCAGGAATCTGCCAGAGTATCACAGACAGGAGATAGAACAGTGGGGATTTAAACCCAGGTCTTTCATACTGCAAAAGTCCTACCTTTTCACCATCTCCCGTTGCTTTTTAAATTATGTTTGAAGGATGATGCCTTTTAAATTATGTATGGAGATGAAAATTACCATAGACTGAGAATATTTAAGTGCTATATTTTCTTGGACATGAATTTAAAAGTCATTAATATGGTTCTTTATGTCCTTTCCATGGCAGAGAGTTTTACCCCAAGGATCAATTAAGATAGAATCCAGATCCAAGGTAGAAATTTTGTGGCTTCTTTAATGTATCATTATTATTTCTTCCCCTTCTTCCCCTTTTTACCCCAGAAGAAAACATTAAGAGCAGAAATATGGACCAGGGAAGAGGTAGAAGGATAAAGAATCTGCAGCTTACTCTCTGCTGGTGGTGGAGAAAGACAGCCGTCACCAGGGGTGGCTGGACACAGGACAATGCCAGACTCGTGGGAAGAGGGTGGGATGCTAGAATCCTCCTTAGGGAACTTCATAATAAAAACGGTTTCTAAAACTGCTTCCTCCTCTGGAGGCTTTGTAAGGCATTGGAGTCACTTGGATTTAGTCTTTCTCTGCTTAGTGAAAATCCTCAGTTTATCTGATCTCCCGTGTCCTTGGGAATCCCCCAACCATCTTCTCCATAACCTGGATTCCTGCATAGACGGATGGTTCTTGTTGTCCTCACATCCATCTACTAGGATTGAGCACTTTATACAAATTAGTTGAATAAACAAATAATGAGTGAGATAATTGATGTATTTTGTGAATGTACACAGGCACACACATACACAGACCTTCACTGAGAACATCAAATAAGGCATAAATATATGAATACATTTGTAAAGATTATATCAGTGTGTCATTTGGAACTCTTTTTCCAAACATTACCAACTGGAATGGTGTTCTGAAAAATTCTTTGTACTTTTTTTGGGTTTCAGGTATAATGAAATATATCCCCAAAGTGAAAACAAAATTAAAAATTAAATGTCTGGTGTTGGTTTTTTTTTTTTTTTCAGTTGTTGGATCAACTTGAAACATCTGGATAGATAATTACCAAATTTGCATGATGTGTTTATAGAATCAGACATGTAGGGTGCTCATGATTCTGTTTCAGGTTATCCTACTGGGCACCTCAGAGAAATAAGCAGTAAAGCAGACCCATAAATACAGAGAACAAACTGGTGCTTGTCACAGGGGAGGCAGGTGGGGGCATGGGCAAAATGGGTGAAGGGAAGTATGAAGCACAGGCTTTCAGTTCTGGAATAAATAAATCATGGGGATGAAAGCTACTGCATAGGAAATACAGTCAGTGGTATTGTAATAGGGTTGTATGATGACAACCCTTGGCTTCTAGTGAGCACAGCATAATGTACAGAGTTGTCGAGTCACTGTGTTACTCACCTGAAACTAATGTAACATTGTGTATCATCTACTTTTTTAGAAAAAAGAAAAGAAGAAGAAAAATATGCTACCATGGTATACCTCCTGACCTAGAGTGACACCCTTATAAATCATGACATCATGAACAGAAAACTAGCAGTGGTTTCAACTCCAAACTCCAAACTGGAAGTCTTGTAGCTGATCCTCTACACTTGGCTGCTGATTTGTAATTGAGCTGCTTCTCACATGGACAATTATATATACATTGTGCTCCACAGGTTGAGAGACTTGCTTATTTAATGATGGTTAATAATGTTCTCAAGGAAAACCAGGGATTCCAAGTAAGTGGATGATAAAATTAAATTTTAAATAAAACAGATCATGGTATTTATCTTCCATCCAATGTAAAATATCATTTTTTGTCTGACATTTTTCTTAAGTCAATAATTAACTCCCTTTCATTTCTCTTAGGATGAATGTCTGGTTTGCCTATTTCATAGAGGATACTATTGAGAAAATACTGATCAGGAAGGAGTGAGGGAATCTCTGCATACAGGTATAGTTTGTGATTCTGTGGTGATAAACAAAATTAAGGCACTATCCAACTCCCTTCCTGGCCTAGAACTTTACAGTTTTGCATTGATAAAACAAGAGTTACTGACTCCTCCAGAATCCTAGACAATTTGTGAAGAATATTGCAGATTTTTAATGTAGATTTTCTCAAAGGTGCAACATATACTTGACAAGAAAACTGAAAACTCCTGTTTTAACATTTCTCCTCTGAAGTTTTCTGCTAATTGTAGCTGCTTAAAATTACTCATGATATCTCCCTTCTTTCAGCACTGTTGTCTCAAATATGGACTGTTCTGATGTGCTGTCCCTCGTTCTCTGCACCTTCAGTAAGCACATAGTCCATACCCTTAGCTCCTTGGGAAGACTCTTCTTCTCTCGGGATAATCTGAGAGAACTGTATCTCTTGATTATCAATCTTCTGCTGTTGAAACACTTGTCCCCACCTGCCTGCCTTGGAGTCTCTACTTTCAAAGCCCTAAGCAACATTTCTCGACACCTCTTGAGCTGGGTTATGAAGAAAAAGTTGTTGGAATGCTTATCTATCCTGCTGTCCCCATCCTCCCTTTCTTTCTTTCTTTCTTTCTTTCTTTCTTTCTTTCTTTCTTTCTTTCTTCTTAACAGTATAGAGACACCTTATATTTTTGTGCATCACTCATTACATTTATTTACTCAGCAAATGTTTATTGAGTGCCAAGTATGTGCCTGCCACGTTTAAGGATTTGGGAATACATGAGTGAAAATAACAAAAATCTCTGCCTTTGTGGAGCTTCCATTCTATTGGGGAAAATGGAAGGGAAGACTGGTAATAAAAGGGATATTTACAGTATGTTAGAAGGTGATAGATGCTTTGGGGGGAAATGTAAATTAGAATTAGGCAAGGGTGGAGATTTATAGTTTTAATTAGGGTAGTTAGGGCAGCTTTACTGAGAAAATGTCATTTTAGCGACAATTTGAAGGTGATGAGGGAAATCTCTGGGGATCATATTATAGACAGAAATAACAACGGGTGTGAAGTCCTAAGGCAAGACCCTGTTTCAGAGACAACTTAGAGGCTAGTGTGACTGGTGCAGGGCAGCAAGAAGAAGGTAAGGAATGTGATCAGAGAAGAAACATGGCAGGGGTAAAGTCTGGGGTGGGGGAGGGGTGCACATTATTTCAGACCTTATAGGTCTTTAGACAGACTTTGATTTTTACTATGAGTGAACTGGAAAGCCACTGGTTGGTTCTTAGGAAAACTCACAAGATCTGATTTCTGTTTCATCTAAGTCACTTTGGCTGCTGGTTTGAGAAGAGACTCTGGAGGCAAGTAGCAAGAGTGCAACTTGTGAGCTCAGTTGAGATTCTTAGAATAATTAATGTGAGGGATGGAGATGATGGCGACAGGATCAAGGTGGTAGCAGTAGAGGAAATCAAGAGAGATCTGATTCTGTATGCATTTTGCTGGTAAAGCCGACAGGAATTGCTGACATGTTGGATCTGAAGTATGAAAAGAAGAGAGGAGTCAAGGATGGCTCCATGGCTCTGGATCTAAGAAGCAGGGAAGGACACAGTTGTCATGAGCTAAGATGGGAATCACTGCAGGTAGAGCAAGTTTTCCAGAGAAACCCAGGAGTTCAGTTTTGGAACTGTTATATACAGTGTCCTCTCTTCCTGTGGTAATGTGGGACTACAAACTGACCATGTAAGCATTTAAAAGCTCTCTTACCCGGGGGCGCCTGGGTGGCGCAGTCGGTTATGCGTCCGACTTCAGCCAGGTCACGATCTCGCGGTCCGTGAGTTCGAGCCCCGCGTCGGGCTCTGGGCTGATGGCTCAGAGCCTGGAGCCTGTTTCCGATTCTGTATCTCCCTCTCTCTCTGCCCCTCGCCCGTTCATGCTCTGTCTCTCTCTGTCCCAAAAATAAAAAAATAAAATAAAATAAAAAAATAAATAAATAAAAAAAAAACCAAATTAACCTAAAAGCTCTCTTACTCTATAAACATATAGGGAAATGAAAAAGCAAAAATAGTATTCAAGATACTATAATTTAAAACATTAGAAACGCTGAAAATTAAGATGTTTATTTCCTATGGAAAAGAAACTTTGAACAGTGCTTGCTTTTTCCTTCTCATATAGCTTACAATATAGAGCAAGCATCTTTCTGTGACTTGGAAAATCGTCATAAATCTTTCCAAGTTTGAATCCTTTGAGCTTCCAATGTTGTGAAATTTCTGGAAGCTTTTAATGTGACTTTCTTCACTGGCATCATTTCCTCTGGGACATGTTCACCTTTCCCATTACAACCACTTTCCTCATTTATGCCAGTACATTTGCCTTCAGTAAGCTCCTCTGGCTGCATATCTAGAGTGTCTCAAAAGGGGAGAATGTTAACATTCACAAGATCAGCTCTTTCTTCTATAACTTCATGTTCGTTCTGTTCTAATTTCACTTCTAATGTTATCAGCTATCACTTTTTGTTTCATTGCTGCACTTTCTTCTTTGTTAGCCAATATCCTCTCTCGATTGTCCCGTTTTGTAAAATATAAGGTGGATTTATTACTGGGAGACAAGGAGGTAACACAACTACATGCTTTGCTGTCTGTGCAGATACACTGAATTAACTGAATAACAAAAACGCAGCACCCAGTCACCAGCAGACTTTGAGAGAAGGGACATGATTGATCACTGATGATAAAATGTATCTGTTATTTATGTAGCAATTTGGGAACTAACAACGTAGCGGTTAAGGCTGTATTTTTATGCAGTTACTTAGAGTTAATGTGCTGTGGTAACTGGAATTTGAACTGTGTTTTTGGAAGACTGATGTAATATAACTACACTGGTGACTAAAATTTGTGGATAATGGGACCAAGCAGAGCAAGAACTGCCTTATTTAAAATGTCTTTTAGAGTCTCATGGAGATGTTGAGATAAGCAAGCCTGAAACCCAGGGAAATAATCTTGGAAGGGAACCAAGATTTGGAGTCATTGAAAACAGGAAGCAGACAAAAGTTCTGGAGTAACCTTATAATTTTCTGTCATGTTTACACTGCATTCCAAATGCATAAACTTGATGTTTTATTCCCATCATTGGATACCAGGGGGTCTTTATGTAACTTGGAAACTGTCACTTCCCAGCTTACATATTCTATAGAGCACTTAGTGATTTCCAGCCAAGCTGTTAATGGTAAGCCTGGATTTGTACGTTCTAAATTGATTAGACCATAGAACACTCTATGATTGGTTAAGGCGATACAGATATGAAATAAGTGTTAACTTGTATTGGGTCACTTTATTTTTTGATATAACACTTCATTTGAAGAAATTCCATTTAGTTTATTTATGCAAAGAAAATTAAAGAACTTACTGAAATACTCCAAAAACTTTTTGAGAATAAAACCTTCCAATCTCCATAGCGTATTAGTTCCAGGAAACATGAACCCAAACTTGAGCTTGAGCTACCTGTGTATGCGCTGTAGTTTCCACAAGAACGCTTTAATGGAAAAAAGTAAAACCAGATTTAAAAAACCACTTAGCCTTAATGTCTGGTGGGCACGGCTATTTAAAACTTTCCATTATATTCTCTGATTCAAAAATTAGAAGTAAATCTCCTTTAGGCATTGATATTAAGCTCTGATGATTTCTTTATGAAATAAACATTGAAATATAGCCTTATTCTTACACCAAGAAACTTGCCTTGATTTTATCTTAATAACTTAATATTAAGGATCGGAATATATCTAGAGCATGCTCTGTAAGGCCTTGAATTTGAATAAAAAAATATTCTGGGTTTTAGACAGTGAACTTTGTTATGCTTTCTATCTACTTACCCCATTTATGGGGCATATTGATTCTGGACCCCAGTGTCAAATACACCTGAGCACCTTCCGACTTCGAGTTTTACCATCCATCTTTCCTCATCATGGTGCTCCTTTCCCTTGGATTCCCTAAGATCCATGTAAACTGCCCCCTGTCTGACAGTTCTCCCTGCAAAGCTGCATCTGATCTTTTCTTCACCAGTCAGATTTACCATGTTCTAGATCTTCCCTCCTTCATTTGCTCACTTCAAGATGTAGCTGGTTTGTCCCAACACTTGAAAATTGATGTAATCAATTGTTAATAGCTAACGATAGATTAGTACTTCTATGGAGATTTACATTTTAATCAGAAACCACTATATATGCAATCCCATCAGAAGGAATTTTGCTCTAATGGTGGTATTTCTGCCACCATGGCTAACTACTTGGGAAGATATTACTGATTAATAACCTGAATCACTATGCAGTCGGTTTCCTTAGCAACCACTGCAGTAGGTTCTTCCTTAAAGTTTTTTTTTTTTCTTTTCTTACCCCTCCCACCCCTCCCCCCAGTCTAAACTCTGACAGGGATCTCGACAAAGATCTTGAGCAAAATTGGCTTTTATAAGGATATTGGTGGGATTTTCCCCTGAATTTGAAATCATAAATCTCAGAGTTTAAAGGCAACTTCAAGGTCACTCAGCCCAATGCTTTCTTTATTTTTTTCTTTAAGTGTAGTTATTGATTTTTGAGAGAGGGAGAGAGAGCACAAGCGAGGGAGGGGCAGAGAGAGAGAGAGGTAGACAGAATCCGAAACAGGCTCCAGGCTCCGAGCTGTCAGCACAGAGCCCCACGCTGGGCTCAAACCCACGAACCGCGAGATCATGGCCTGAGCCGAAGATATAGGCTTAACCGACTGAGCCACCAGATTGCCCCTTAGCCCAACACTTTAATTTTATAGTTACAGGATCTGAGACCCAGATAGGTTAGATGACTTAGGCAGAGCCCTAGGATTTCTTGGCAGAACTGCTTCTTCAACACTTAGTCTCTCTTCCATGCCTTACGAAGTATACAAAGGATGCAAAATGTGGTTTAAACAGCAGAGCTTGAAGCACTGCCTGCACAATCGCCAGCGGAGGACTGAAGGCTGTGATCCCTCCACAAGTGCCCGCTGAGCAGTTCCCGGTGGACTGCAGCTTCAGTACTGGCTTGGGTTGCGTTGCCGTTGCAGCGGAAAGCTGCCATCATCACTCATCACTGCTTTAAGCTGCACCATGAGGAAAATACTTCAGTTGGAGTCTGAATTTTTGACAGTCAATAGCCTGAGCTCTCTCTGTAACCAAAAAGTATAGGAGACGAGTAGACTAAGGCTCAGGTCCTGAAGGGGGAGAAACACACTGAGAGCAGGTTGGTATTTGGACCAGTAGCCCATGACTTTCTTCCACACAAAGAATAGTTGTAAGCACCTTCCTAGACATGACATTGAGCCATGAAAGATGAGGACTATTTATTTCCTTATGCACAAAGATGCTCAGGGTATTTGTAGTATGTGAATACAATTATGAATTGTTTAGGCTACAACTTGTTAACTCAGAGCACTCCACACAACTAATGAGGCCAAGGCCACAAGTTTATTCATTTGAGGACAAGTTTAACTTCACTCTGTTCGCGCCCTCTGACTGCAGCCTGCTACAGCTCTTAGGGAACAAGAGGAGCTTTCTCCTACTGGAAAAACAACTTGAGACCATGTTCTTCTGTCAGAAAAAACACAAAATCATTTATATATTGGCACTGGGTTCATTCTTCTCCTGATTGAGTCACTTAATTTGTACTCAAACTCATGGGAATAGGTTGGTTTAGTTTCACTTCATTTTAGACAATTAGCCTAGTTGTATAATGTAAACCGCATGTAATAATTAGAAGAAAAAATCAAATTCTAGATTTTAAGACGAAACAAAATACATAGGCATTTATATATTCCTTCTGACTCCAGGACCACCTTAATACCTGTGTTTGACCCATCAAAAATGCAGTCAAGTTTGACATTTTGCAACTGGATTTAGCAAATGTTTTACCTCTCTTTTTAAATCAGTGGCTAAAGGAGAAGAAAGAGAAAGAGGATTGGAATCAAAATGAGAAGGGGGTGAGAATAGAAAGAAGATGTGAGAGTCCCAAATAAGTTCTTTTACATTTTCTCTTCTTGACTTCATAGTTTTATCTTAGGTGTCCATACAGTCTTAAAGTGTGTTGGATCTAGTGTCTTCTTGTGTCAGTGTTAGATGGGAATTCCGGGAGAGTTAGTGAATCCATTCCGCGTCAACATCTAGTAAGCACTCCTGCTAAATTTTTAGTTAGTTGTTCATGTACCTTTATTCTTCCATGTATATTTTATAATAGGTTTATCAAATTTCACAAAACAACCTCAGTGAAAAATTTACAAATTAATTTTATGAAAACAGACATCTTTATAAAATCAGTTTATACCATCCAAGAGCATGATGTGTCCCTGCATTGATTCAGATCATCTCCTATGCCCTTCATTATAATTTTATAAGTTTCCTTCATTCTCTGTTAACGTAATTCCTGTGGTTTGCTTTATACTAATATTTAGGCTTTAATATTTTAATATGAAAATACATTTTCTGTCACCTTTAAATTGCTTTCCAAACTCCTGCACACTATTGGTATAATGATTAAGCCAAACAAACTTGGAACATTCTTTGAATAATTATTTAGGGCCTTACTATATAGATGGAGCCCAAAAGTAGAGTACAACCCCTGAGACATGAATTCAGTACAAAATCTTGAAGCCTTTACTGAGCCTGCCAATTTGCTTTGCATTTGAGAGTTGCAACAAATCCCTGGTTTGGGTGGACACACTATTACCAAATGAAGAACAAATATAGTTCCTGATCAAATTAGCATAATATAAGCCTGCATGTATGTGTACGACTGATGTAAG
The DNA here is from genome assembly GCF_028749965.1 of Puma concolor. NCBI lineage: Eukaryota > Metazoa > Chordata > Mammalia > Carnivora > Felidae > Puma > Puma concolor. The sequence continues at coordinate 26,697,617 of NC_141668.1, read as the reverse complement.
GATGGCTGACTATAGGTTTACATTGAGGAAAACATATCCATCTAAGTATATCAGAAACCATACAAATAGAGATAATCAAATTGTAAATTCAGTCAGAGAATTGAAAGGCAAGTGCTTGTTCTAAAACCTATATTGATACTTTAATACTTTTAAGAAGTATGGGGCGCCTGGGTGACTCAGTCAGTTGTGTGTCTGACTTTGGCTCAGGTCATGATCTCGTGGTCCGGTTCGATCCCCACATTGGGCTCTGTGCTGACAGCTTGGAGCCTGGGGCCTGCTCCAGATTCTGTCTCTCCCTCTCTCTCTGCCCCTCCCCTGCTCATACTCTGTCTCTCAAAGATAAATAAACGCTAAAAAATTTTAATGAAAAAATACTTTTTTAAGAAGTGAACTGACAAAAATCTGTTAATTGTAGTTGGGAACAAAAAAATAAGGATATTTAAAAAAAAAACAGTCCTACTAAATCTCTGAGGTAGTAAGTCTGAAATGAGAAGGAGACATATTTCAGTAGCTTTTAAAGTGGTATTATAAGGTAAGCAACATAAATGATTACTGAAATTGAAATAAAGTGAAACAATAAATTAAAAATACTGAAAATATGTTTTGTGAGGTAAATAATTATATAGATGTTAGCCTTGAAATCTCCAGACTTCTAAGATGCTTTTTTTTTATTTATAATTTTCTTTGTTGCCCTTGTTTTCTTCCATTGAGTTTTCTAATTAACTCCTACAGTTTTTTTTAAAATCAGGTATCAGTTGATCTAAGAATTCTTATTAAAAATTCTCACTTGATGGCCAAGCTTCAGTTTTGCTGAATGATGAATGAAGGAATGGGTGAATAGATGAATACCAAGAAATGCAAAGCATAGGAACTGACTCATATCTTTCTTTCTGTCCCCTTCCTTCTACATTTCTCTTATCAATCCCCAAATCAAATTATCTGGTACTATGATTGATCTCATCCAAGTTATGTAAAGACTATTTTATAAAAATAATTGACTACCTTACTATCATTTTTAAAACTCCATTGTGAAACATGGAAAAATTATGAATGTAACATATCATTCACCTTTTAAAGGTATGTCAGAGCTCAGAAGAAAGCAATAGCTATATAAAGATAAATGAAAAAATGGAAGGCAAGCAGAAAGTAAGCATGACAAAGTGGGAATGATATTTCAGTTGATTACTTGCCAATCTCAGTAAAAAGGAGCTTTGGTTTTAACATGAATTAAGAGACAGGAGACAAGTTTGGGGCTAATTCAAGTTAGAAAGTGGGATGAGTTGTACACAGAAAGCCTGTATTCTCAAATGGTAACTATCTCAATAAAAGGGTAAACTAGAAATAAACAGTTTTAAAAATCTGCTTATGGAAGTGGGAGGAATGGAAGGGATGTTGGTCAAAGGAAACAAGTTATAGTTGTGCAGGATAAATATGTTCTAGAAATCTAATGGATAGTATGGTGACTATAGTTGATAATACTATATTGTATAGTTCAAATTTGCTAAGAGAGTAGATCTTAAGTTTTCCCACCACACACACAAATGCTAATTATGTGAGGTGATGGATATGTTAATTAACTTGACTGTAGTAATCATTTCACCATGCATATGTGTATCAAAATATCACATTGTATACCTTAAACATATACAATTTTCATTTGTCAGTTATACATCAATAAAGCCAGGAAAAAAGGATAGGAAAAAATGAGAAACAATGAGGCTTCTGGAAGGAAAGTCTTCCCTTTTATCTTTAAGTTTCTAGGCCTCTGTGATTTCTTAGCAAGGTGTAAATGTACAGTTTGCTACATAGGTTTTATTTATTTATTTATTAAAAATTTTCTAAATTTTATTTTTCATTTTTTTTTAATTTACATCCAAATTAGTTAGCAACAAATAACAAATTAGTGCAACAATAATTTCAGGAGTGGATTCCTTGATGCCCTTTACCCATTTAGCCCATTCCCCCTCGCACACCCCTCCAGTAACCCTCAGTTTGTTCTCCATATTTATGAGTCTCTTCTGTTTTGTCCCCCTCCCTGTTTTTATATAATTTTTGCTTCCCTTCCCTTATGTTCATCTGTGTATTAAAGTCCTCATATGAGTGAAGTCATATGATTTTTGTCTTTCTCTTAATGACTAATTTCACTTAGCATAATACCCTCCAGTTCCATCCACGTAGTTGCCAATGGCAAGATTTCATTCTTTTTGATTGCCGAGTAATACTCCATTGTATATATATACCATATCTTCTTTATCTATTCATCTGTCGATGGACATTTGGGTTCTTTCCATACTTTGGCTATTGTCAATAGTGCTGCTATAAACATGGAGGTGCATGAGTCCCTCTGAAACAGCACACCTGTATCCCTTGGTTAAATGCCTAGTAGTGCAATTGCTGGATCGTAGGGTAGTTCTGCTTTTAGTTTTTTGAGGAACCTCCATACTGTTTTCCAGAGTGGCTGCACCAGCTTACATTCCCATGCTACATATGTTTTTTTTTAAAAAAGGTTACATATTCTAATAAAAGACAAATGATTTTTTTTATTTGCTATTCAGTACAGAGAGACTTTAATCTTTTGAGATGAAGTCTTGGAGTAAAAATGAAAGTTTGCCCTGAGAATTCTTAATTTAGGTTTAAGGCTTACAGTTTTAATAACAGCTTAGCACCCAAACTACAAATTATAAAATAAAATAAAAAACAAACAAAAACCTTAAAGCATTTGAAATAGAAAAAACTTCCTAAAGCTGATAAGGAATATCTGTAAAAAACTATTAACAAATATCATATTTAAGGGTTAAACAATAGAAGTAAAAATTCTAGAGAAATATTAAAATGTCCATTATCATTACTTCTATCTGATATTGTACTTGTGGTTTTGGCAATGTAGTGTGACAAGAAAAACAACTGTATTAAAGAGAGAAATGTAGAAAGGAAATGCCATGTTGAAAACCTGTAAGATTACCTTTGTAGGAAATTCAAGTCTCTACAAATGAATTACTTGAGCTGATAAGCGTGTCAACAAACTCCCTGGATATATGGTTAATATAAAAAAATAAGATCATTCTTGTATATCTATAACAAAGCATTAGAAAATGTACCAGAGCAGAATATAAATAATACTAGCAATAACATATAGAATATACTTGAGAATAATTATAGCAAAAGATATTTAAGACCATTAAATAAAAGATATTTAAAGATATTTATTGTGTAAGGAAATTTTTAAATAAAATCAAAAGACACAGTCTCCATAAAGTTTTAAGTAAAAGGAGATATGTCTACTTTTATTGATAAGTAAATTCAATATTGTTAAGAAACTTATTTCATCCAAATAAATCTATAAATTCAGTTGAATTACAATAAAAATGCTGGAAGTTGGGGCACCTGGGTGGCTCATTTGGTTAAACATCTGACTTCAGCTCAGGTCATGATTTCACGGGTTCCTGAGTTTGAGCCCAGTGTCAGGCTCTGTGCTGACAGCTCAGAGCCTGGAACCTGCTTCAGATTCTGTGTCTTCCTCTCTCTCTGTACCTCTCCCATTCAAGCTTTCTCTCTCTCTCTCTGTCTGTCTCTCTCAAAAATAAATAAACATTTAAAAAATGCTGATAGTTTGTTTTGTAGAATTTAACGAGGTGATTCTAGCTTTATATGCATGCAGCGAAGGACCAAGGAAAAAGGAAATATCCGAAGTTTCCATCAATAGAAAATTGGACAAATAAAAATGTGATTTAGACAATGAAATAATTTGCAGCAACCAAAATGAACAAATCGACATGTATCATTTTGGATAATGCCATAAATATAAATATTATCAAAAAGAAAAACAAGTCTCAGGAAGAATAATAGTAAAGTATAATTTCTATAAAGTGTTAATAATTTATAAACCATATAATATATTTGGAAAAGGGGATAAATACACATGCATGTATGCATTAAAAAGATAAACAGTAGGGGCGCCTGGGTGGCTCAGTCGGTTAGGCGGCCGGCTTCGGCTCGGGTCATGATCTCGCGGTCCGTGGGTTCGAGCCCCGCTTCGGGCTCTGTGCTGACAGCTCGGAGCCTGGAGCCTGCTTCGGATTCTGTGTCTCCCTCTCTCTGACCCTCCCTCGTTCATGCTTTGTCTCTCTCTGTCTCAAAAATAAACGTAAAAAAAAATTTTTTTTTAATAAAAAAAAAAAAAGATAAACAGTAACATCAGGATAAAGTGGTCATTATTGCTGTTCACCAGTATTTCTGGTTCCTGTGCCTTCTAAGCACATGGTAGCTCTACACTTTCTCATGCCTTTGGGTTATTGGGAACCAGGTGATTTATTCCAGCCAATAATATGTCAGTTGGAAGCAATATTTCTACTCAGGTAAAGCATTTAGTTGTTAGTGTGAGACTCCCCAGAAATCTCACTTTTCTTGCTAGCATGGAGGTATTGTAGTTCAAAATGGTGGCTCCGCCCCTGAGTGTCTGCCTATATGGACTTTTACCATGAGTTAAGAAATAAACTGTTGCTATTTTGCATGACTATGGTTTGGGAGATAGTTTGTTATCTAGCCTATCCTGACTGATATACAGGTGTAATCAGCTCTGATGTGATTGTGGAGAGATGGTAAGATTCGCTATAATTTTAATGTTTTAGTTCTTAAGTGGAATTATGAATACAGTTTTCATTATTTCTCAGTTTTATTTGGTTTGATTGACACACTAATCGCAAAACAGCAAAATGAAATACTCAGTAGACTTTACCTTTAAAAAAAAGTTGATAAGATTTAGGTTGTATAGTAAAGTAGAGAATGTCCGTGTGTTTGGAATTAGCATTTCTGGCATAGTTTAGAACTTCCTCCTACCTTTTCCTTCTTCTCCTTTTTCTTTCTCATTTAGTCCCTTCACTTCCTTCCCCACACCATCTCTTACTCTCAAGAAAATACAGAGTAAGCATTATTCTGCATTATGAAGCAGCATGTTTTGTCCACAGCTCCTTGTTCAGGAATATGGGGTCAACTACTAAATTGGAATCCACGGGGCGCCTGGGTGGCGCAGTCGGTTAAGCGTCCGACTTCAGCCGGGTCACGATCTCGCGGTCCGTGAGTTTGAGCCCCGCGTCCGGCTCTGGGCTGATGGCTCAGAGTCTGGAGCCTGTTTCCGATTCTGTGTCTCCCTCTCTCTCTGCCCCTCCCCCATTCATGCTCTGTCTCTCTCTGTCCCAAAAATAAATAAACGTTGAAAAAAAAAAAAAAAAACTAAATTGGAATCCACACAATTTCAAAAAAATGAAAACCCATTACAAGGTAGATGGATGATGATGATGACGATGATGATGATGCTAATGCTGATGATTCACAAACAGTAATCCAACTGAAAGAATTTGCAAATGATAAAGTTTGTAGTGTACCTCAGGGAGATCTTAAGGAGATATTAGGCTTATTCTTGAATAACATTACATAACTATTTCCCTTATCATGGGTAGAAAAATAACCAGTTTAAAAGTGCTTCAAGAAATAACAAAAGCAGAGAAATTTGTTATAATACGACTACATTTCAGAAGATGAATATGTTTAAAAACCAAACGAGCTTTTAAGTCATGAAACACTCCTTCACTCTGTGGAACACAGCTGAAGTAATGTTAATTACTTGCTTTCTACTCAGAATACTTCAATTTATTTTTATGGTATTACATTATTGTGGTATCTGAACTGAATAAATAATAGAATATTAGTTCCCCATAGTAAATTAAGAAAGAAATCAGTATAATAACCCTCTTCAAGGAGAGGAGATAAAAGCAGTTATACAATCCATTCATGAATCATATTTATTAGCTTCTCAGGAGGGACTTCTACTTAAAAATCAATACTTTCTTCCCAATATGCACAATTACCTAGAAATTAGGTATATTGTGCATGGAAGGTTTTGTCATAGAAGTTTTGCTATAATGTAGTAGTTAAGGACATAACTTTGGAATCTGACTCACCTGTATACTAATCCCATCACTTGCTTACTATAAAATCTGAGGCAATTATCTTTTTATACTCACATAAGGAAGACAATATTTCATTCAGGTGTTTTGGGAATTAAATAGGTCACAAAAGTGCTTATCATAGAAACTTGCACATGGTAATTGTTAAATAATTTACATTAACATCATCATCTCCACCACCACCACCATCATCATCACTGACTTTGTGAATTAGATGTTATTATTACTGGTTCACATTCAAGGAAACTGAGGGTCTGAGAAGTTAATTAACTGATCAAATTTCATATAGTTGTAAGGAGAAAACACTACAATTGTCAAAATGTTCTACACCCTTGTAGAGCCAGATTATTAGCTTGTAATTTGAATATGCATCTAAAACTGTCAGAACTTTTGAATAATATATGCAAAAATCAAATACATACAAAGGAGTGCAGTAAATACTATTTTCTGAGGGAAAAAATGTGACCACATTATCCCAAACTTTGGAGAAACCTATAATTTTTATTTACCAATCTAAATCAAGGTTCAAATATTAAGTTTCAACTTCCTTAAGTCTTAGCTATCAGCTTCCTTACTTAAATAACTGGGTACCAGAAAGAAAAGAGAATACCTTCCATCCAATGATGGATGTCCACCCCAAATTGAACCTTGTCCAAGAGCCTGAATGCACCAGTGCACCTTTTGTTGTGTGTGTCATAGTTCATTCATTTTCCCCCCATTCACTAAATATATATTATATGACAATTAAAAGCAGGGAAGTGTATAAAACCCTGGGCACACAAAGACTCTATCCTTACCTTGGAGGGGCTCACCTTCCAAAATGGCTGGGCAATATTGAACCAAAAATCACAGTAGACTTAGTAGGCCTGAGATAAACAGTGTGTTCAACTTCCTTCTTGAAGTAAATGTCTAAAGATTGCTGTGGATGAATCTGAACAAAAAGAATATTGTGCTTGAAGATACAGAAATGAGAAACAAAATAGTGTTTTCAGAGAAGGGCGAACAGTCAAATGGTTGAGGGTGAGCTGTACACCAGGTATGTGAAAGAATGGTAAAAATTGGCATAAAAGAAGTTCTTAAATCCCACATCAGGTAGGCTTCATATTTAAGGCAAAGAGTAAAAAATAAAAATCAAAGATGGAAGTGAAATGTTTAGATTTACATTTTGAGGGGTCGTTATGTCTATAGCTTACAGGATGGTAAGCTGAATACTTTTTTTCCGTGATGCATGCAACCCTTCATTCATTCAGTCAGTCATATGCTTCTTCTTCAAATATATGTTTTGCTTACTTACTGCATGTCGAACAATGTAGCACATGATGGAAGTAAGTAAAGAACAAAACAAGCATTCATTCTCTTTCTGCCCATGGCTCCCAGTCCCCCCTTTCCTCTCTCTCACAAAGCTTATTGAGAAGTGTCAGAGACTGATGGTAAACAAAGATTGGATAGTAAACAAAATACTCTGGTAGATGAATATAGTAAATCATGTAAGAAACGATGAGGATTTGAAATGAATCTCTAGTGGTAGAATTCTAAAGGTATGAATAAATATAAGTATTTAGAAGGTAGAATTTATGGGACATGGAGACAGATTGGAAGTAAGAAAAAGAAGAGAGAAAAGTTAAAAAGAACTGTAAGGTATCAATACTGACTTTGTGATGAAACCAAGCCACTGGCCTTCTGTATTCCTTTCACTGGGGAGGCTAAGTCAAATTATTTGGTACAACTTGAGGCACCCATTCTGAGTTTCAAATATTTATTTACAGGTAGTCTTTCATTCATTTGGCAGGATTAGAATCATTAACTTATGCTATCTGCCAATGCTTACACAGGGACATGTAGAAAGAAAATGGATGTGTTTGAGTTTCTTGTACCAACGCTCAATGGCTCACACTCAGCTAAGCTATAATGGACCCAGCACACAGCCTGCAAGCCTGAGACCGCTACTGCCCTGGCCCGAGGTGAGATAACCAGACTGTTAGGTCTGGATCAAATCTGTTGGTTGGAGAGAGTGGAGAGGGTGGGAATTACAGAACATTTAAGAACATCCGGTAGGTGAAGAAAGGATGTAACAGTGGAGGCCCAGGGCATGGTCTGTGTACACAGCCTTGCCTACCGGTGTGGGTTTATGCGGAAGAGATTTCTTTTTAAATCCTAGAAGCCAGGAATCTTCAAATCATCCCAGATGCTCATATATATTAGTAAATATGTAAGATGTGAATAGCAAACTCTTTGATGTGGCGTCACACCCATTCTTAGGTGGTAGCCCTAAAACCCGAAACAACTTATGACTTTCTAATTCCCTTTATAACTTGGACTGTAAATTTTTTTCATGAGAAAATCTTTCCTACTCAGCCAAACCCAAAATCTTTGACAAAATCAAATTTTGGACAAATCTTCCATCCTTTTAATAACTCTGTGGCTTTCAAATTAGCTGCTTTCTCCAAAGCCAAAAAAATCAGAGATACTTTTGCAGATTTCCTTTATTTTGCAGATTTCCTTTCCCTTACTATTCACTTCCTATTCATTTCTCCCTCTCCCTGAGACTACCTTAGGTAAAGTTCACCATTCTGACATCTGTGTAGATACAGAAGAGAGGAGGAGTGAAAATGTGTTTGCACTCTTGTTTGGGGTCAGTAATTCCACTTTGAATGGTATACACTGCTCCAGAATGCGTTGTCTGTTTATCATAGTTTTCTCCTCTTACTTCACTACGCCTCTTTTTCTTTCAGCCACTTATGTCTGCCCCAAAGCCTTATGTAACAGGCTGCCATTAGGGAGGCAAGGGGGATACCACTACATTGGTATCCCACATATTGTGAAATCCATTCACCTTAACCTTCCTCTCTGAGGAAGATCAGATGGCCATCTGCCTCTCAATTCTTTGTCATGTTGACTTGTGGGAGGACAAGTTGCTACAGCAGTATCAGGATAGATTGTTCAAAGTTTGGCCACTATTTCTGAATGGTTTGGAAAGTCCTTAAAAAGAAAAAAAAAATGGTGACAGAAATGTCGAAGAATAAGATAAGACAGTACCCAATTTTTGAACTTGAGAAATAGAAGAATCTTTCTGGAGAGACAAATTGACTTTATAGCCCAAATGAGGGATAGATAGATGCCGAGATCATATATGCAAATATAAACAGGAAATGTAACTTTTATAGATTCATTCAGCTCTGATAATTAATACCCTCAAGGTAAGTTGCAATGAGTATGAGAATAATTTCCTAAATGGAATTTTGGAAATAACTAATCTACATTTGCCCTAAAAATGTTTTATTTATTTATTCAGGTTCAGTGCATCACTTTTCTACTTTTGTAACCTGTATAATATGTAGTCATTGATAGCCAAACTCCATAAGGCAAGGTGACCAAATACTAATAAAGTGAGAACACCAGACAGAGTCTACAGGAGGTATTATTTCCATAAGGCATCCCCTGCTTTATTCCAGACCTGACTAATGTTTCAGGCAAGCCAGGGTTGCTTGAGTCACAGCAATTAAGTTAATTAACAAAAGCTAATGCAGCCTTTCAAACATATGAAAATAATATATCAACTCAGAACATTTTGCTTCGCTCTGGAAGCAGAAAGAGAGCACAAAAGTAAAACAATTATTGCATAGCTGGTGGGTGAAAGCCTCTTTGCTAACTTATCATCTACTTGGTACCACTCTTTAAAGTGAACCTAACTCTAAATAAGGCTTGCATGTTTCTGTTTGTCTTCAAAGTAAATGTAAAAATAATTGTCTAAAACAATTCCTGAATCATTTTAATTCATAGAACTCCTGTTAGGAGCTCCTATAATTCCGTATGGGTATGTATTTATTTAATACTCATATAGAGGGAATCTACTTTATTAACAGCACAATGCATTAGGGTTAGGTTAAGGAGCGTACACATGTAGATTCATTCAGTAAGCATTTCTTTCACATGTACTAATAAATGTTTGCCAACACCAACAAACGTGTGAACTAAAGAAGAGATAGGCACTTAATGCAAATTAATAATGTAAAATAAAATTTAAGAAACATAATAAGGCATTTGTTTAAATGGTGATCTAGGAAATAAATTCAGGGAAGGAGACACTGAAGCAGAAGAGGGCAGTTGAGAAAGTTTGAATTAACAAATATATTCCAAATTTGAAACATTGAGTGTAAGGGATTATGCCAGGTAACATTGATAATAGAAAATATACCAGTAGCTCAGTTTTGTACAGGATATAATCAGTGTCAATGAACAAAAGTGCAATTAATGTGTGATAAATGCCCAATGAGTATGAGAGAAACAAGTTCTACAAACATTTACAAGAAGCAAGTTACCTGTTATAATGATGAAAGTTTTTATGTAGGAGGTAAGATTTGGATCAAGCTTTTAATAATGGGTAAAATTTGATAGAAATGGAACATTTTAGTTAGAAGAACTATTTTCAGCAGAAGTCTGTTTTATTTCAATGTAAGGTTTCCAAAGTTAGCACTTGACTTGGAGAGATGATACCAGAGTCTAAGGCTTAGGATTGGTTCCACATGCTCAGAAATTTGATTTTGTCAGCATTCCAAGAGTGGGTCAATTGCTGAGGTTGAGACTCACATTAATCGAGTTCACAGAGCCTGAAGTATAAATGAGAATATCAATTTATTAATTTACAACACAAGCAGAAGTACTTGGGAGACAGACGTATAAGAAGTTTGCCTGGTGAACAAGAAACCAGAGCAAGAATGTAAAAGGATTTTTCTGTAAATATTCAATATCAGGTTATGTTAATCACTTAACACCGCCTTCAGAAAAATTCCTGACACAAGTTTTTTTTGTCTGCAGGTCAGTCATATGGCCGGGGGGGGGGGGAGGCGGAGGCAGGGGTGGGGGTAATATTTGTGCAATCATATGGATAGGCCATGTTAATATTTGTCTTATTCGGTCCTGTTTATCTATGCCTGCGCAACATGTCTGCTCAGTTGTCTACTGAAACATATTCTTTACTGGGGAGGGAATGTGTCTAATTTTATTCCAAATTTGATATTGCTAGTAAATCCAGTAACTGTGAAATATTGCAGCATTTAATTCACCACAAGGTAGTCTTTATTTAAAAGTAATATATGGCCATTATAGAACATTGCAGAAGATCTTGAAGTGTTCAAAACAAAAAATGAAAATCTCCTTCCTCTACTCATGGCTGTCTTCGTTTCTTTCCTTAGCTGTAACTATTGTTAGCAAGTTGGGGTGTATTTTTCCAGCACATATTCACATGCATATGCAAATAAAAAAGGCATGTGCATATGATGTTTTAATGTAATCAGATGACATACACTGATCTCAACTTGTTTCTTTCTCTTAAAAATATAATTATGCATGGGACATCTGGGTTGCTCAGTCAGTTAAGCATCTCACTTCGGCTCAGGTCATGATCTCATGGTTCATGAGTTTGAGTCCCACTTCTGGCTCACTGCTATGAGCGCAGAGCCTGCTTTGAATCCTCTGTCCCCCTCTCTCTCTGTCCCTTCCCTGCTTGTACTCTCTCTCTCAAAAATAAATAAAATAAGTGTGTGTATATATATATATATATATATATATATGTGTGTGTATATATGTATATATATGATTATGCATAATCTTCCTATAACAAAACTCATAGCTATAACTCACTCTTCATTAATAGCTCCATAGTTGCACTGGAAGTAAGTAGCCCATGTATGCACGCAATTCAGTACCCTTTTTTATTGCGGTGAACATTTAAGGAGCACTTGGGTGAGTAAATCTTATCACAGACTAAATTCCAAATGACATATATATTTTATATTTTGAAATTTTGCACTTTACCTACAAAAATCAGTATAAAGCATCTGTAAATCTGGCAAAGGGGGATGATAGTACAAATTTCCTCGTGCTTTCAATAACATGGAATTTTATAAATGTTTACGATATTTGCTAGTCTAGTTTGCAAAAAAAAGCTAAATTTTGTTTTAATTGGCATATTATAATTAAGTGAGATAAGCTATTATGTATATTATTAGTCATTTATATAAGTGTGTGTAAAGCAGAGAGAGAGAACTGACTGTTCAAATCTTTTGACCATTTTATGCAGTTGCTTTTTTTTAAAAAAAATAAATCATTAATACCTATTTATAGATTAAGGAAATTTTGCCATATGTACTACATTTTCAGAGTTTATTGTTTAGTTTTTATTTTTTTAATTTTTTAATTTTTTTAATTTTTTTTTAACATTTATTTATTTTTAAGACAGAGAGAGACAGAGCATGAACGGGGGAGGGGCAGAGAGAGAGGGAGACACAGAATCGGAAGCAAGCTCCAGGCTCTGAGCCATCAGCCCAGAGCCTGATGTGGGGCGTGAACTCACGGACCATGAGATCGTGACCTGAGCTGAAGTTGGACACTCAACAGACTGAGCCACCCAGGCGCCCCTATTGTTTAGTTTTTAAATTTTGTTGACAGTGAATCATTTGGAATTTGTTTTGTTCAGGAAAGTAAGAGCCCAGTTCTTTTTCCTCAAAATATAACTGGTTACCTTAATCCAATTTATTGAGTAATGTGTTTTTCCATCACTGGGTTTTGAAAACCTATATTTATCATGTACTAAATATCCCATACACATGGTTCTATTTTTGTCCTCTTTTCTATTCCATTGATTTGTCAACCCCTAAGCTATTATTTCATGGTTTAATTAGCACAGCTTAGTATATACTTAACAAGAATAGTTCTCTACCATTAAAAAATCTTCTTTGACTTTTCCTTCTTATGCTTACACATTAACTTATACACATAAATTTTATCAAGTTTTTCTTTTAAGATTGAAATCAAGAAGTAGAATGAGGAAGGGGGGAAGAGATGAGAATCATAGTAGTAATTGATTCAGATATATTTAATTTATATTTGAATTTACAATGAATTAATGTCACTATTTCTATGCAAGCACAAGGAAGGCATCACTGGTTATTAAAGATTTTTGTGTCTTTTTTTAATGTTTATTTATTTACTTTAAGAGAGAGAGGGAGAGTGTGCGTGCAAGCACGTGCACATGTATGCTTGGGTTGGGGAGGGGCAGAGGGAGGGAGAGAGAGAATCCCAAGCAGGCTCCATGCTGTCAGCCTGGAGCCTGATTGGTGGCTCGATCCCACAAACCATGAGATCATGATCTGAGCTGAAATCAAGAGTTGGACACTTAACTGACTGAACCACCCAGGGGCCCCTCTTTCATGTCTTAATACAAATTTTTTTTTTAAATTTTTTTTTTTTCAACGTTTATTTGTTTTTGAGACAGAGAGAGACAGAGCATGAACAGGGGAGGGGCAGAGAGAGAGGGAGACACAGAATTGGAAACAGGCTCCAGGCTCTGAGCCATCAGCCCAGAGCCTGACGCGGGGCTCAAACTCACAGACCGTGAGATCGTGACCTGGCTGAAGTCGGACGCTTAACCGACTGCGCCACCCAGGCGCCCCAGTCTTAATACAAATTTAAATTGTGTTTACATATATCCTGCAAATTCCCTGCTAGGTTCTTCCTAAGTTTTTTTGTACTTTCTTGTCATTTGGAAAGGCTTTTGTTTCTATACAGGAAAGCTGCTTTTTGGTTAATTTTTAATTTGACTTGGTCACAGGACTGATTGCTTTTAGCTAATGGTCATCATTAACTTCACTCTTTACCCTTTTTTCCCAAATCCGGGCATCTGTCAGTGCTCTCGTTAATGCTTCCTAAATACCAAGAACATTCAAATCTATTCTATCTTCTCTGTTGCTATAAATCATGCCCAATTTCAAACTTGTTATCGTGTATTCCCTAGGCTACAACATGCTCAGTTTCATCCTTTACTAAGGTATGAATCTGTATATTTCACTTCCATATGTAAAACTCCTCAGTGATTTCCTGCAACGAACATAAAAGAGAAGGAAAAAAGTCTAGGTTTCCTAAACTTGCACCAGTGTCCTCCAATCCTCATTTCTGCCTCTCCCTAATTCACATTTCATAGCCCATAAACACCCAGTCAGGCTCCGTAATGTTTCTGCCTCTGTACTTTGAATACACCCTCCGTCATCTCTCCCTTTCCTTGAATAGCTATGATCACCCCCTCTGGAGTAAGCAGCATGACTTCCTCAAAGCTACTCTAGCCCCAGACTGAATTGTATACATTTGCTCAGTGTCCCCATAAATCACTGTGTATAAACCTATTTCATATTACACTTTGCATTATAATTGTTTGCTTAAACAGTTGTCGGCCAAATATATGAAGTCTTTAAAAGCAGATTCTGTTTTGAAAAACAGACTTCTGTTAGAATTCTTTGCATATAAATTTGTTTAGGCAAATGGGTGAATGAATGTAAAGATTAAATATTATTAAAGGATTATTTTGTGTCAGACACATAATTTTAGGTGCCGTATATACAACAGTGAACAAAACACGAAAATACTTGCCTTCACTGATGTCACACTTTAGTGGATAAAGTCAGTCAATCAAAATAACTAAATAAATATGTAGTATATCAAGAATTTGTAAAACTGAAATAAGTGGAGAATATAGTATGTCACAGGCAGAAATTTTCACTTTTGTAATGATAGAATCGTCTCAAAACTGATAGTAGATTTTGTTTTAAAAATTCAACTTTTATTTTCAGAAGTGAGAACTTGATTCTCTTTATTTCATAGTAAAAATAAAATGTAACGAAAATTTCAAATGTGGTAGAATTAATGGATTGAAGATCTCAGTGGGGTCGAAAAATGTGTTTTTGTAAAGGTAGTAGAGGGGGTGAGTGACCTGAAAAAGGGCATAAAACATAAATTCAATTTATTATTATTATTAGATTTAATGAATATGAAAAACAAACATATCGATTTGCTAAAAAAAAAAAAAAAAAAAAAGCATGTAAGTAAATGGTTACTTCCAGTTTCTGCTCTTACCTCACTGTAGATGAGGCAAATATGGCAGTGAGGTAAGATAATCAACTCATCCTGGTTTGCCTAGACTTTCCCAGTAGTCAGAGACTGGGATAATTAGATTGGTAATGACAAGTTTTAGAATACGTCCACAGACTTGGAAGTCTCACGAAGATCAAGAACAGGATTATTAAAGGTCAAATATCTGAGAGTCCAGGTTATTGGGAAAAATCACCCAAATGGATATTAAAATCACCAAGAATGATGGCAGAAGCAATTTTGGAGAAAATAACAGTGAACCAGTGGGTAAAGTCTTTAAAGAATGAGGAAGAACAATCTGAGGTTATGTGACAAAGTGTTCCTCCTAACGTGGTCCATAACTTGTTACTCATCCATAGTGAGGTAAGAGCAGAAATTGAGGGTAGCCATTTACACGCTTTCTTAGCAAAGTGATAGCCTTGTTTTAAATATCCATTAAATCTAATAATAATAAAAAATTGAACTTATGTTTTATGCCCATTTTATTTCATTGTCTGTAATTTAATTTTTATTGTATTTATTGACCTGAAATAGATTGGGAAGGAAAAAAAAAAAAAGACTGGCCCTTCCCCATGGCCACTTTGATAGTTCGATAGTTTGATAATCACTGGTATAGTTACCTGTATCAAGAATGGGTTACCAGTAATATTCCAGGATGACATGAGAAAGCCGGTAGCCTATATGAAGAATAGAGAATGGTCGAAAAGTGGCAGTGAAATGGTCAAGAGTTGTTTCAACTCTTCCAAGTTTGCATGGGACTTTCCTGGTTTTAACACTGAAAATCCCAAGTCCGAGGAAACTCTTAGGTCCCAGGCAAACCAGGACAACAGCAGAGAGGACGTCTACTCCACCTCCACAGCTCAGTGGGACTGTTGTGAGGTGGAAAGCGGGCCATCCCTTTCCAACCTTCTAATGGTGGTATGGAGGTCAGTGGTGGGGATAGTCTCATCTGGAGAACCAGTAATTGTGTTGACTCTTTTCAATCCCAGAGCACAAAGATTTCCATATTGCACCATAGAAACAGTAGGGAAAATGACTTCCCCCGCGACATCTGGAGCACCCACCTCCCTCCCCACTGTTGCCAAGGGCAGGGTGGAAGCAGAGGAAGTGCAGTTTTACCTGGAGTGTGCACATCATATTTTCTTTCCTAAAGATGGCACAAATCAAGTGCAGTAATTAGCAATTCAGTTCTACGCTATTACTAGCCAAAAAATAGTTGAATTGGTTAAACAGTTAATGTTGATTATTTTAGGTCAGCTCTTTTATAATGTTGAAACTTGATCACAGCCACTCCTCATCCAAGGTCTACTGTC
Organism: Puma concolor; assembly: GCF_028749965.1. NCBI lineage: Eukaryota > Metazoa > Chordata > Mammalia > Carnivora > Felidae > Puma > Puma concolor. The sequence continues at coordinate 26,681,422 of NC_141668.1, read as the reverse complement.
TTATTTTAGCAATTCCCAAATCTTTAGGTCAGCGTGAAAGAGATTAACACCACCTAAATTTGCTCAAAGAGATTTGCAACAGAAAGCCGTTTAAATAATTTATTAACAAAGACTGGATTTACATACCATCTGGTAAATACATCTTATGTTGGGAAACTGACCTGAGAAGGTGAATTAAAATAAGAAAATTTGGCTAGCTGAATTTGGGATCGGAACATAGGTAGTAAAGTTGCTTTAAGCAGCCATTCATTAAGCCCTAGAGGTTTGGTAAGACATTGTCTGTTCTAAATAGATATAGTTGTCCAATGGAGGGAATATTTCTGGCGATTGGTGATGACACCTTCTCTTCTGGATGGTGCTATAGAAACAATGACTGATTCTTACTAGCTATCACTTTTCTAGACTCCATGGGGACTATCAACTTTCCGTTTGCATTTGTTATTATAGCATTATCCGTCCCACATGTCAACCTACAATTTCCAAGTTAGTAGATTATTTTTCATCGATGACATTTTAGGATGCTGATTCATGATGACACATAGAGAGGCATCTTTATCTTACCTCTAACATCTTAAAGCAGCACGAGGGTGTCAGCTCCCTCAGACAAGATTTTCAGTAGACAGAATTGAACCTCAGGGATTGGCAGCTAATTCCACACAGGCAGTACACAAGCAGTCTTATAAATTCCTATCATAGAGAGTGGTGCTGTCTGATGTGTCCCTAAATTGAATGTCCTATCTTAATACTAATGTAATTACCTTTCTATAAATAATAAATCCCCGTATAGCCAATTCGTTCCCCCAGTTCATCTTGTTAAATTGGAAGTAAAGCTGTAACATTCTATTTCAGGTGGCACCCCACAGTACTTTATGGGTGATAGGTTGGCAGTGCTTCTCAAGCTTTACTTTGTATATGAATTATCTGGAGATCTTATGCAGATTCAGAAGATCTGTTATAATGCAGATTCAGCAGGAATGGGCTGAGCCCTGAGATTCCACACTTATAACAAGCATTAGTATTGCTGGTCTAGAGACTACACTTTGAGTAGCAAATGTCTAGGGGCTTTGTAACTAGCATCATCTCTCAGTGATGCTTTTTGCAGGTTTCATAATAGCAATTGCTCCCATCATCAGAGAATTTTTACTATTAATAGCTCTTGGCTTAGTCTCTCTGCCATAGACCCTACTATGGGATGTCAGTCAGGTTCTTGGTGTCTCTTGCCTCTTTGAAAAGTTCCCTTGAACAGGTGGGTAGCTCAGGGCAGCACAGTTGTTGAGAGCCTGGGCACTGCCATTTAAATGCAAAGTGGCTCTAGGCAATTTTCTTAATATGTGTAAAGTCACAGTTTCCTTACTTGTGAAGTAGATGAAATAATAATGATGATAATAATAAATATAATATCACATAATTCCTAAGAGTGTTATCAGGATAAGTGAGATGATACATATAAAATTATAAAAATGTATAATAAATACATTTGATTGTTGTTACTATTGATATCGTTATTATTGTCTGATTTCATACTATCTCATGGAATCAATACCATACCTGCCTCTTGATACTTTTTTGAATTCTGAGGCATCTTGCTCTTAGCTTAGCTTAAGGTGAGATTTCATTCCCTCATGAGGCTATACAAAAGGCTTACACTGTAGTATCTGTCAGTACCTGTGGGTAATATCTGAATGCGGACCTCAATGAAACTTAGAACAAGCTCCAGAATCTTATTGATATTCTCACCCCACTCAAAAGCTGAGGGTACCCATATGTATTAAATTTGAGAAATCCAATATTTTTTTTAAATATCGCTAATATATTTTGAGCTACTTAAGGAAAACACAATCCTTTACTTAGAATAGAATCTGTTATTCAGAGTACATGTTTGGCAGCTGCAAGGAGGCTGCTGGATGTTAACTGAGAGAGATGAGTTAGCATGAGACAATTCTATTTCTCAGAGCGTTTGTCTGATTCTGCTGATTTTTTTCTGTGTTTAGCAACTACAAAAGAACTTTAGGAATGGCTTAATTAATCCTTGAATCATGTCAATTTTACTCTCCACTGGATAGGCACTAAGAATTTATATTTAAGAAAGCTCTTCTTCTCTTGTATCACCTGCTGATTTCTGTGGGAGACCTCCCTAGCCCAGGAATTTGTATTCCTATTTTTAAATTATGTATAACCAATGTCTAGGTGACTCCTATTAATAGATGTCTCCAGGTGCAGGAACAAAGAGCTGTCTTTCTGTGAAGTGACAATGCATACTTCTGCTCGCACCACAGGCAATCTGAGGTTCACTGATTTGCTTATCTGTGTACTTTCTGAAGATCTTCCCCTTTATCCTCGGAAAGGACTATCATTTGGAATCAGAGCATTTTAAATAGCATAGCATAATATTTTGTTTTGTTTTGTTTTAAATCTTTTTTTTTTTTTTTTTGTCACAGCTGTTCCAGGTAAGTATAGTAGTCATTTTCCTAAATAAGCAATAAATTTTTGGAAACTCTGAGATATTCTACATCATCTAAATTAATAACCTACATTGTATTTCTTTACTTTCTAAGGCAAATGGAAGAAATGAATATTATTAAATAAGAGATTTTTAGAATTTAGAAGGGAGAGGTAAGATTGGCTTGATTCATGGTGTAATTAAGGCACTCCTAATGCATATGGCTCAACTGTCACAGGTTCTCTCTCAGACTTTCTGGGCAAGTGATGAAATACAGAAAGGTGTCAACTCAATCACAGGTAAGCAGTCCGAAAAATCACTCACATGTAAGAAAAAGTACCCTTGATTCTGTCCTCAACTCCCAGACAAATCTATACTCAAATTAGTCCAGCAAATGGACCCATGGAGAAGAATTTTATGGAGGTGGTACTGTTTGGTCATAGCCAATACTACTCTCAATATGCAAACATGAACCTATGTCTGGATCTTTCCAGTATCCCCATCTTCTGTCAATAGCAGGGAAAATTGGAGGCTAATGCTGGTCCCAAACTGCTGCCACTGTATTTTCTCAATTCTGTGCCTGTAACTTCCAACCCACAGACCTCATCAATGCTACTTTATTTACTAAGGAAATTTTGGAATCATTTTAGAACAACACAAAACAAGTACCACATTTATCACAGTTAGTCAACATATAAAAGTGAGTGGTTTTTGAACCAAAATGCTCTTACTTAAAATAGCTCTTTATTGTAGATTTTCTAATAATTTAACTGCCTGCACATTTCTTCATAGAAATATTACTGAATTTTAGGATGTTTTGGCCAGCATTTCTTTTTAAGTCCACTATAAATATCAGGATTAACTCCCAGAGAGATATGAACCTAGCATCACTGAAAAAAATATCAGTCACGCCTGTGATTGTGTAGGTACACACACAGACCAGCTGACTTTTTTTTGACAGACTTGTCTGCTGTAAGAATTCAGAACGATCCAGCTGGTGCAGTTGTCAACATGGGCTGTGTATCAAATGTTGTCAGGCTCAGTTGAAAACGAGTGTACTTTCTTAGCATCACTAACAGCTATCTTAATAAAGCTGCCAACATTGCCAAATATAGCTGCTGGTATCTGAGACGTCGAAGTCATGTAAGAACTTATTGTACACATCTAGAAACAACTAGAGAAATACCACACAGTATATGAATTGAATGTGCTCTTTTCTTATTTGATGCTTGGTAAACAAGTTGTATCTTCAGTGTTTGTTCTACACTCAATAACCAAAATTATGGGGAAGAAGTTTGTAATATCCTCGTAAGGGGTGAGTGTGTGTGTGTGTGTGTGTGTGTGTGTGTGTATCTGTGTATGTGTGTGTTCAGCCCTTTGGAATTACAAGTTGTGCTTTCCTGAGTTCTTCCTATGTGAATTGTATAATTTACATGTTTGTTTGTTCTTTTCAAAGTACACACACACACACACACACACACACACACACATTTGCCTTAGGTGAGAGTATTTTGTTTGATAAAACAGTTTCTCCCAAGGCTAATAACACATTGTTTAGCACTTAGTATTCAGTATTTTTAGCATTTTAAATTGTACTTGCTCGTGTACTGTTTTTTACATTTTCTCTATTTCAAATATCTGTTTTTCTTATTGACAGCATAATTAAAAGTCAGTGGTAATTACTGTCTTCCACATTCTTTTATATTTCCAAAGCATTGAAAAATGTGTTGAGCAAGGAGGAATTGTGAGCTCAGTAAATAGTACATAAATGCAAATATATTGGGGCACCTGGGTTGGTTTGTAGGTAGAGTGTCCAACTCTTCATTTTGGCTCAGGTCAGGATCCCAGGGTCATGGGATTGAGCCCCGAGTTAGGTTACACACTGAGGCACTGAGTGGAAAGCCTGCTTAAGAATTTCTCTCTCTCTTTCTCTGTCTGCCCCTCTCCCCTACTTGTTCACTCTAAATAAATAAATAAATAAATAAATAAATGCAAACATATTTATTAAATGTTCCTCTGTGTCATGTATGGACATATATCTCATCAAAGGTAACTACTTTTAATGGTTTCCTACATATTCTTTCAGAACACTCACACATGCACACACATATAACACACACACATTCTTATAAAAAATTGTCTAACAAGACCATTTAATATATACAGTTATGTTTCTTTATTGAACTAAATGGATCATCTTCGCATGTCACTACATACATATCAATAACCTCATTTTATTTAGTGGCTGCAGAGTAATATTCTATGAATGTGCTATAACGAATTTAGCCAGTGTCTGGTCAATGGTCATTATTTCCCGGTATTTTTGCTATAAGAAACAAAACTATAATGAAGATCCTTGAACATATATCGTGGCATAATTTTGCAAGTGTATCTGTAGAGATACTTCCTATCCATAGACCTGCTGCGTCAAAGACGGTACCATTTTTCAATCTGAGGAATATCGACTATTTGCCCTCCACAACATTTGTACAAATAAAAAAAAATTTTTTTAGTGTTTATTTATTTTTGAGAGAGACAGAGACAGAGTGTGATCGGGGAAGGGGCAAAGAGAGAGGGAGACACAGAATCTGAAGCAGGCTCCAGGCTCTGAGCTGTCAGCACAGAGCCTGACGCGGGGCTCAAACTCCCTTAAGATCGTGACCTGAGCCGAAGTCAGATACCCAACCCACTGAGCCACCCAGGTGCCCCATACTAATTTAAGTGTTCATGGTGTCTACGCTCCCCATGAAGCTCATACTGTTATTAACGGTAGCCCAGCTGATACATTAAAATTGTTAAGGAATTTCTCTCAAGATATTTCTGGATAGTTCAAATTAGGATCTGAAAGAGAAACCCACAACCAAAGGTTTTGTCACTCTAGGTCCAAGAGCCCTGGAAACTGTGTTTATTTGGGCACCTTCATTTTTCCCTATGGGAAAAGTCCATATTTTTTTAATGATATTTTCAAAGGCATATGTGGCCCACTCCCACCTATGTTCACAAAAATCTACCCATTTCCAGAATAAGGTTTAAGAAATGCAGTTATTGGGGTGCCTGCCTGGGTGGCCTAGTAGATTAGGTGTCTGACTTCACCTCAGGTTATGATCATGAGTTCAAGCCCTGCATCGGGCTCTCTGCTGCCAGGGCAGAGCCTGCTTGGGATTCTTTGTCTCCCTCTTTCTCTGCCCTTCCCCTGCTCTCTGTCTCTCAAAAATAAAATAAACATTAAGAAAATATCTTTAAAAATAAATGCAATTATTTGTTTTATATCTTTTTACTAATTTAATCTAATAGTGAAAGTCAGATTTCATTTTTCTAAATTCTTTTAGAAAAAGATTTTTTTAGTCTTACTGATAGGAAAAAAACAAAACAAAACACATCCCAAATAAAAGCATGTGATATCACTGCGATTATTATTTAAGTTGTTTTTTTTTATCTTAAGAAATTTATTACTGATCCCAACCACACCTAAACCAAGATTGAATAGTCAGCATTCTTTTCTCTCTTTCCTATTTCTCCATCCCTATGACAGCCTCTTTTTTACAATCTCCTATTTTATATCTTCAGTCTTTGTAGCAGTGCTGCTTATGCTATTTGCACCTATTCACTTTTTTTTTTTTATCAAAGGAAGTGTAAGTCTATAAAGTGGGCCATCATCTCTTTAGCATGACTTTAGGGTGATCCTGAATTAGTCAGGATAGGTGGCTTTATGCTGCAGTCACAATAACCCTAAAGTCTCAACTGTTAGAAAACACAGCATTCATTCAGGCTGCTTGAGTCCCAAGGCTCTTCTGTTTTAACATATGCCTTGTGGTCTCTGTGGCAAGAGAACAGAGAGCTTGGAGAATCCACTACTAGCTCTTTCATGATAGCCTGTTTCTTAGAATTCATTGTATGTCCCTGTCTAACTGTAAAGGTAGTGGGAAATTTAAAAAGCAAATGCAATATTTGAGAATAAATACTGTCTCTGCCACAAATATTCATCCAAGAACTTTTTAGTTATAAATACCTAACAGTTATGGTTGGCATCTTTCAGACACTGTTCTAAGAGACTTACATGTATTATCTCATTTAATCCTCATGCAAATCCTATCTTAAATTCAGAAATTGAGTCACGAAGAGGTTATATAACTTGCTCAATATTATCCAGAGAGTTAGTGGAAGATATAAGAATCAAAACTCACCATTATGCCTCCAGAGCTCCTGGTTTTACCCACTGTCCACACTGCCCTTTTCATCTTTCCTGGTCTTCCACAAGTACACCTGTGGTGTACATCATACTGCAACGTGAGCTAATGATGTAGCCGATTTTGGTCCTGGGGTGCTTATAGCCCTAGGAGGGACACAGGTCAATGGAGGGTGGGATGAATTCAAGGTTAGACGCCTGGTATATGCAAAGGTAAAGAGATGTGAGGGTGTGTGCTGGGTTAGGAGAGACTGGGGTGTAGGCTATGAGTGAGCAGTCGCAAGCCACGTGACTGGGAAGATAGGCAGGGACCAGAACTGTAAGAGCTGCTGATGCCTGAATACACATAATGAAATGGGAAACATTAGTCTCTTTTTGCATTGCAATGTGAAAGTCAAACTCCCCTAGAGGAGTAACCTCCTCTAGGAAGATCATGTTGACTGCTTCCTCTTTGGTGGGTCCCCCTCCCATGGTAGTATCCTGGCACCTTCCCTAGGGAAACTCCTTCACAGTGCTCCTGCATGATTTTTGGAAACTCATCACTCTCTTCCACTAGACTGTGATGATTGAAGGATGCATGTGGTTGTGTTCAAGTTTGAATCCCTAACAGGAAGGTCCATGGGCCATGAAAGCATCTATCTATTTATCACTTTATTTTTACTCTCTCTGTTCTCTTGAATAACACAATATTTCCCAAAGCCTTGGTTGCCTTAGTGCAATCATAGAATACTGTTTTATAAAACAAAACAAACAAACACTTTCTTGCTTGCTGTTAGAATTTGGTTTTGCAGAAAGTATTCATGAGTAAAAACTCCCCAATTATGAAAAGAAAGAAAAGATAGAAGCCAAGAAAATGCCTACAGGAAATACCTATCTCTCTGAATTTATTCAGATTTTTCTTACTCTTCATCTAAAGGAAAGCATTCTTGTCAAGCTATAAATCAAATAAGTATTTTGTAAGAAAACTGAGGTTGTAGCTGCTTTTCTAAAAGATCATCTCCTGGTACATCACTAACTGGTTGTCTCTTTTACATTTCATCAATTCTTAAACTGAGTACCTTACTCCAAATAATTGCTGTAAGGAGAAAGAGATTCTCCCCTTAGATATCAGCATCTGCTATGTTGGAAAATATCAATAAGATCTCAGATAAATTCAAAGTTGCAGTTTGAATTTACCTACCTTGTCTGTCAGCCAGAATGAGTGATCACATTCTTGGGTACTATGAACAAATACAATGTTGAGGTGTCTTCTTTTGCCTTTCAGGTTTGACTTAATTTACTTCTCCAGTGTATTTATTAAACCACCAAAGACCTAAAGATAATTCTAGTGCACTGTCTTCTACTTCACTTTATGAAAAACATACGGGGCAATTTGAACTTTCAGTGTTCTTGATGCTTTCCTCTGTGGCCTTTGATGATCATGTCGCAAGGATGAGTCTTGAATCATTCATAGTCTGTGCGCGTCTTAGCTGAACTTCAGGCTCTGAGACATCTCTGTGGAACAGAAACCTGAATTGTATTTAGCCTGTTACCTCCAGCTGAGTTTTGTGTTGGCTTGACATATCCTGCCTGTTATATTGTGTTATTTTTCCTGTTTCTATTGAACTATGTAAGAAGGAAATTTGGTTCCCCTGGCATTTTTTCACCTCCTTCTTCGGGAGAATAAATGTAACCACAGTGTTGGCACCTTGTGTCTCTGAGTCCCACTTCAGTTCATCTGATAGGTGTATATCTGCCCAACCTTTACCATTTCTCATTTGTATTCTTCTACCTTTATAATACCCAATAAAGATATTCCATTCTATGTTACCCCCCCAAGGGCCTGCCAAGAAGGGTCTTAAGTGATAAAATGCTGCAAACTTGAGTATGACTTGTTTTACTGATGTATTTCTCCAGCTTTAAGAAGCTATCTCAAAATCTTAGCACTGGAAAGGGCTAGCAAACATGTGGAAACAGCACTCACATTTTATAGAGAGCTGAACAATGGCCTGGAGAGTAAGGATAATTTATACAAAGTCACATAGTGATTCAGGAAAAGCTATGAACAAGAGCCCAGGAAGCCAGAGTCACTTCTGCCCTCACACCATACAAGGTCCCTCTTCTGGAACTACTTCTAAGGAGTATTTGACTTTTGGGATGACCAGGGTCCATAATCATCTGTGTGGAAATCCAAAAAAAAGAGGCAGATCCACTCCCCCATATAGAAGCAAGAAAGGCTTAAGATTCTTTTCCCCTTTGAGTCCTATGTGACCTGAGCGTGACCCCGTTTGATTCCTGAGGGAGTGAAGGATTTCTGATGGTCCCTGCAGTAGAGTGCAGAGCCCAGTGCTGTGGTGACAGGAGTCACAAGTACTGCAGCCCAGCAACAAAAGGATAAGCAGAGTGGTGCCAGTTGCAGAAGCAGAAGTTGATGACAGGTGATACCTGGGTTGTCTTGGCTCTGTCTTGCTTGGCTCTTGCCTTAACTGGTATCTGGCCTTCTTGAAGGCTCTGTGAGAACCCCCCTGCAATTCTAACCCTCTCATTTTCTGTTTAAATCAACCAGAGTCCATTTCCTTTATTTGTGACTAATAGAGTAGCTATAATAAACCCATTAGGGATGCTGCTACTAATTTCCCTGGCATAAAGGCAATTTCTCTTCCTTCTAGTCTATTGTCAGAATTGCTTTCTGTTTTTATTCGAATTAAATCTTCTATCTATTTCACAGCACCTGATACTATAGTAGTACTAAAACAGGAATTGTAGCAGGAGAAATGAAAGAAATAAAAAAGGGAGGAAGGAAAGAAAGGTTGAGAGGGAAATGGAAGGAAGGAAATAGGGAAGAAGGCAGGATCTTCCATGTTTTCCCTTTTCTGAGGCTAATCCTTCAGTAAAAATCAGCAGCTCTGATCTGGTATTTCCTGATTGTTTAGGATCATTCCTCATCCTATATCCTTTTATTATCTTAAACTGTTGCTTCATTGGTTCCTTCCCTATAAAATTCACATGGATTCAGGCTTTTTTTCTCCCTATTCTTAAAAACCAACAAGCAAAGCTTTACCTAGCTTGTCTCTTTCTTAAATTTCCACTTTATTATTATTTTTCTCCATTTCAAGTATAAAGTCTTGAAATATTAACGTTTCAAATATTTCTGACATAGCCATCAATCCTATACAAATTGCCTTTTATTTCTGCTATTCATCCATTCTTTCATTTACTCAACATATATTTATTGGGTGTTTACTGTACTTTAGACATTGTTTTAGACACGGGGACACAATATCACTGTTTTTTTTTTTTTTTTTAATAGGTTACACTGAGTGGAGAGAATAAAAAAGCAAAAGAAAAAATACCAACAATAAACAAGAAAATGCAATGACAGAGAAATAAAACTGCATGACCACTCCTGACTGAGTGGTCAGAAAAGGTCTATGTGATGTGATGATCCATAAGCCATGTGTGCAGTGAGTGATGGGGAAGTGCCTTATGAAGAATCATTTGTGGAAGCTGCAAAAATATGTATAAGGCTATGGAAGTCATCTGTGCAAGATATTGTGGGTTTTTTGCACAAGGAGGATAGAACTTGGGATGGTGGGTAGTAAAGGAATTTAGGATATATTTCAGAAATAAAAGCCTGTTAAGATCCCCTTAATGATCTATCGGATGATGTAAAACAGGAAAGAATGAAATCAAAATTACTCCTGGACATGGCTTGAGGAATTGAGTGGCTATTGGCTGGATGTTAACTAAGGCAGGGAAGAGTGGGTGGCACACAGAGTACAAACAAATTCTGTTTGGGATATGACAAGTTTGAGATGCCTATTAGCCATCCATCTAGCTCTATCAAGTTAGTAATTTGGTAACTATATTGTAGATACAACTTAGAATCATCAGCACATAAATGACACTCCAAACCCAAGGTACTAGGCAATATTATCTAAGGATAAAGAGTAACCATAACTGGAAAGTGGACACGATCAAATCCTGGGTACATTCCTACATTCCTATTTCGAGTAAAGGAAGGAGGTCCCATAAAGAAGACTGAGAAAGAACAGGCAGTGAGGTAGGAGAAATCAGAAGAGTGTGGGTTCACCAAAGCCAAGAGAAGAAAAAAGTAGTCAGCTGTGTTGAAGGACAGTCAAAATTCAAATAAGGAAGGACAGAGAAATAACCATTGCAATTGTCAACACCCATAATACTGGTGGTCTTCATTCGCATAGACAGTAATGGCCTTCATCAGTAGATTCTCAGTGGAGTGGTGTAGAGGAAAGTCTGATCAGAGTGGGTTGAGGAGAGATTAATAGATAAATAAATAGGAGTAGCAACTATGGGCAACTCTTTCAAGGTATGTTTGTGCAGAGAAAATAAAGTAGGGCAGTAACCACAAGCAGTTGTGGGAGTGTTAATCTATCCCCTTAGGGAGAGTTCTTTGTTGTCCTCCTAACCTCGTCTAAGTCTTGTCTCATCACTTCATTGTCAGTGCACCCAATATTTTATTTGCAGACTCTTTTTTTAAATTTTGTTTTTAATGTTTATTTATTTTTGAGAGAGAGAGAGAGAGACAGAGTGCAAGAGAGGGAGACAGAGAGAGAAGGAGACACAGAATCTGAAGCAGGCTCCGGGCTCTGAGCTGTCAGCACAGAGGCCGACACAGGGCTTGAACCCACGGACTGCGAGATCATGACCTGAGCCAAAGTCGGACACCCAACTGACTGAGCCACCTAGCTGCTCCAATTTGCAGACTTCTATTGAATGATTTCACTCATTTCCATTGCTTCCATGAATTCATATACTTAATTCATACACTTAATTCCAACTGCCTTCTTTCATCCAAACACCAAAGTCTCACAAGCCCCTTAAATGGAAGAGCCTGTTTCAAGGCAGCCTCAGACTGCTCTCTTTCATACTCACAGGAAACACTCAAACCCTTTGCTCTGACAAATCCTGGGAGTAGACTGATGACTCATTCCTAACTCAGCAATTTCTCCTTTGTCCTGCTGTTTATAGTTAGTGAGTATATCTGTCATCTCTACATGTAATGGGAATAAGACAACAGTCTATCAAGTGTACCACCACCTCCACCTTCAGGAGACATCTATCAAATTTGCCTCTCCATAGTCTTGAGATGAGGAGCTGGAACTTACCACATACAACATATTTCCCTCTTTAGTGGTAGTGACAAGGGGTTAGGGGTAGGGGCTAAAACACATTTTAAAAATCATTCTCAGAAATGTTTTTTCCCAACAATCTCTGGAGTTTTTACCTAAGATATGGGGAATGTATGCAAAAACCATGAAACTTTTTTTTTTTTTTTAATTTTAGCTAAAGCCTTAGAAATGTATGACTCCGGTACCTTTCTTGGATGTCTCTCTATTGTATCTTGGTACCTCAACCAGTATTTGCTTTAACATTCTTCCATATCCTGTTTTATAAAGCCAAATGGCTCATTTCTCAGAGGAGTCCTGGGACTTCTCTGAGTCTTGTGGTGCTTACTGGGTGACAAGCAGTAGAAGCTGAGAGATAAGACTAAGACAACACATAACCCCCAAGAGGAAGCCTGATTCCATTGGGGCTCTCCTTACTTTCTTAGCCCTCACACACAATTAGCTACCAAAGTTAAACATTTTTCCTGGAATATATTTCTCAAATCTGCCCCATCCCCTTTTATCCAATCACATTGCCCTTCAACTGGACCACTGAGATCCTCTTTGACTGCTTCCTCTAGTGTCTGCCCACCAAACCACTGCAATTAGCTTTCAGAATCACATACCTGGACCTGTCTCTGAATCGTCTGAAAATATTTCCATGGCATCCAGTTGCCTACTGTGTGAACTCTAAACTCCTTCACAAATTGGTCTCCAATTCCTTCTCCAGAATTATTTCTTGCCAGCTCACGTATTATCTCCAGTGAAACTGAACTGTGATCTGCAGGGCATGTCTCAAATGGTTGGAAATAAAGGAAGTAAAATTATCCTCTCATAGTTAAACTATAAAATCATACCACAATGAAAAAGAGCAGAGATATGCAAATTCACCTTAAAGAGAGCATATGATTTCTATTATTGTGAGCTTATCATGCCAGCAGACCGGAAGAGAAGGAACAGAATTACTGCCACCAGTAGTTGACCCTGATTTCCATGAGGAGGTAGACTTGCTGCTATGTAATGGAGGCTGTGTGGAGAATAGAACTCAGGGATTGATTCCTTCAGAGGATCTTGGTGCTTTTATAAGTGGTGATAACCATGGCTGGCCAACTGCAGCAACACCTTACCAACAGAATGCTAATCAAAGCCTCAGACTCCTCAGAGATAAAGATCTGAGGACTGGAGGAAAATGATGGTTGGTAGAGAAGGAAGATGATAAACATCAATTCCTCAGGAGAAACTGTAGGTGCAGGTATATCTTATCTGACTACAGTTCCTTTGTAAGTCTTTTTCTCCCCCTGCCCTTTTTCTTCCAGAAATAATGAGTGACCACCAATTTCAAACATCACTGATGGGACAGATTGAATTTAACATGGGTCAGAATTGGATCTGAAGAGGTCCAATGAGTTTATCTTCTCTGCCATCAGTGCTTCAACTGTCACTGCTACCCCAGGGCTCATAGAGTGCCTAATTAGTGACATTTGATCTTACATAATGTAGTCTTGTATTAATGAACCCATTTCATTTTGGAGGCAGGATACAACAGTGGGCACATGACCAGAGAATCCACCAATGCTACCCTATGTCCAGGAAATTCCCATCCAGCAGAACACTGGAGTGTCCCCTTAAAAGTAGAGTTGAGATGCTAGCTTTGGAATTATACATGATCAGTCAAGATGAGACTATACTTTGAACCAACCGTGATTAGAAGACGTGGGTTTGGAGTCAAAGGGTAGGCATAAGAGGAAATCTCATCATTCTTCCTACTGACTCCTTTGGGAAGTTTGTGCTTTCCTCTTCCACGACTTTAGTTGTCACCAGACTAGAGTTCCAGGGATGGAAATGCTTCTACCACAGAGCATAAAATGTTTCTTGGTATATAAACATGAGACGGCATTCTGAACCACACCCATCTAGTGTTCCCATCCCAAGTCTCAGGGCCCTAAATTGAGCAGAGAAGACTAACAAGGACTCTGAATTCAGACTTGTTTGAAAATCCACTAATGTCATAAAACTATCTGAAATTTAGGTTTCAACCCATACTTCTCTCCGGTTGTAAAGATAAGAATCTCTTTAAAGGGTGCCCAAAGACCCTCTGGCTTTCCCACTATGCCTTGAATTGGGAGTTGACTGACTTTAGCCTGCTATTTTTTGTTTGTTTGTTTGTTTCAGTGACACTTAACAACCACGTATTTCACACTTCTTAAAATTGCCATTACCCCAGTATTTCTCAAATACTAGAAATACTATATAAGCAATGCATCACTTTAACCTGTACCCAGCACAGTTCAGCATGGGTGAGTATCTTAATAACTGTGATGCTACAGGATGGCCACTTACTATCATTAGTGCTGGCATCCCATCCTGAGGATTTGGCTACGAGGAACTGGACCCTAACCTAGCTGCAGGAACTCTAAGAGCCAGTGTAGAACACTCTTCTCAGGGTTGTCCCACTATACAGGCAAGGAAGTAAAAGTATTTTAACACCAACTACTGAGAGCATTGGATAAGCAGTGAACTCAGGAAGCAGTAATTCCCCAGCCTTTCTGACCTGCTGTACCCTGGCAAAGCAGGCTTCAGGGACAAAAGGGCCCTGCAACATAGAAATAGTGCTGAAAACTAGCACCCTTTCAATGGACAGGGCAGTGGATATAAGCAAGGCAGATGCTACTGGAGTCAAGGCCTAGAAATCTTGAAGTTTTCAAGATATTTGCTCTTTATCACTCAACTCCCCTCCCAACAAACTCGTGACATTCAGAAACTCTTCATTTCAAATTCAAGTAGAACTATTGGAATTTTCCTGATGCCTCCACCAAATTAACCGCTCTATGCCTTTGTACACAGCATGTATTAGAATGTCCTGACTATTCATCATTCCAGAGAGTTTAGATTTCCCCTTTTCTCTAAAACATTATCTGTTTCTCTGGTTACTTCTGTTAATGAGTCACTCCTTCCTTTCTACTTTCTACTTTGATGGGACTTCATGCTTCTCTCTATTATGGTTCTCATCATACTGCATTGCAACCCAGTATGTATTCCCAGCCATGCAGGAGGTTTTTTATGACCTAATGTCTTAGCCTAATGTCTGGTGCATTCTAGACAGTTATATTGTGAATTAAAGAGATTAAAGAAACCCATTAACTGTAAGATGCATTTTCTCCTTTGGTTTAGGTATCTTAATGAAAAGATGGGAAGATAGATAAGATTCAGAAACAATCAGAAGTTAAATTCATTAGAAGCCAATACTAAGTCATCATCATATATTACAGACACTTTTGAGAAATGGTATATGAAATCAAATTACAACAAAATACACAGAATTGGTTTATCAAGAGGGAAATCTGAAACAAGTGTACTTGTGGGCTTGATCTTTTAAGAAAGACATAAATTGGGTATCTGTTACTGTATTCCCCCCCAAACCTCCCATGTTCTATAACCCTTCTCTAACCCTTTCATTTTATTTTTCTCATAGATCTTATAACTGCATCATCTGAGCCACAACTAGAACATAAGCTTCATCAGGATAAGGTTTTTTTATGTTTTTGTTTTGTTTATTATTGAATTTATCAATGCTTAGAAAAATCACTGACTCATAGTAGGAACTCAAATAATTATTAAAAGACTGAATAAATTTAAAATTTTAAGCAATATTCTTGTGATGTATTACTTTGATTTAATTTTTGGTTAAAAAAAAGGAGGAACACAAAAATTAAAAGTTTAAAAAATGGTGCTGTTGAAGACAACATATAATTTGTGCATTCAAGGTAACAATTTGAGTTATTTTTAAATTAAAATGTATATTAATGCAATTTTTAAAATACAAACTAATACTTGAGGAAGTTATTTTGGGGTGAAACTTTTTAAAGCACCAAGGAAATTTAATTGGGACTATCTGTACTATGGAATGTGATAAAGAATTACTATACACCCACATGCACATAATAAAATTAGAACTATTATAGCATAGATTGAATTTCTCATTATTACAGAATTATTGAAATCTTTAACCAAAAGTGACTAAGGGAAATGTATATTCTCATTGTTTTTCTCTGTCAAGTGTGCACCATATTGTTATATGTATCATTTAATCTATAACAAGGTGGCCACATTTAGTTAGAACTTTCTATTCATAGAAGTATCAGTCTCCTATCTACCAGTGCTCAAAGAGCATATTTAAATTATAATCTTCAACAGCTATATATGTGCCACTTTATTGATGTTTCTAATTTATCACCAATTAATTGATATACTATTACCCTTCTTCTAAGTCATGATTCTTCAAAAAGAAAAGAAAGATTTGGTGCAGGCATCTGTTAGTGGAAGAAAAATTTATCTTTCTAAGCTGTAGCTCTGGTGTGTGAATGCCATCCCTGACGAACTTGATTCTGCTCTGAGCAGCAGGAATGGCATGGAGAACATTCAATTCCTTGGCTTATGACATTAATATTTTTAAGTCGGAATCCCTCTGAAGTTATCACTCCTACAATGTTTCCTCTGTCACAGCCCTCCATGTTGGAGCCCAGGATTTTCCAATTAATCACCAGGTATGGATTCCATAATTGTTGCTTTATCATCTTTTAGTTAGAAAATAGTGAGGCAAGTTTTCTTCCAGCTTTATGTCCCTTTTATGAATGAAGGGGCTTGGGTCTACTGCTTGGAAACATGGTGAGTTTTGAAGTAAATTCTCTGACTTAAAACAAGAGAAAGAAATCTGGAAGAGGCTTCAGAATTTATCTTATAGAAAGACAGGAACTATTAGACTCTGGAGAAAATAAATACCAGCTATAGAATGTATGGAGGACTCTAGGTAGGATTAGAGATGTCAGAAATAACTAAGGTGTTCATTTAAGGGCGGCTAAAGGAAAATAAAAGGATTTGAGTGGTTTGTCTTAGCTGAAAGCACTTTAAATGGAGAAAGGCAACTTCAGCACTTATTTATAAGCTTAGGTAAAGAGTTAAATTGAATTTCATTGGGTTCTGTGATAGTTCTTTCCATGGACTTAGCCTGTATTTTATTGGATTTCACTCTAAGACCATCCTTTGACCAAATGAAGTTTTCCAGAATAAAACATTTTTAAAGTAGCATCAGATCTACCTTTCTCTAAAAGATGTTTATTCCTGTTCACTACCATAATGAACAGATACATCTTTCATCTTCTCCTTGGGAATAGAGTCAGATCACTTACTTACATAATAATATTTTTATTTCTTGAATTCCCATGTGCTATGCACTATAGATGCATTCTATCACTTAATCTTCACAAACATTTGGGAAAGAGGCAGTATTTTCTCTGGCTTATTAGTGAGGATCATGATGGCTAAGGAACTTGTCTGTGGATAGAAAACTTACGGGTGGCAAAGCTAACCCTTAAAGTCAACTTTTTGACTCATTGTGATAAGCACTCAACAGTAAGAATTAGCATGTCGATCAGAATCATATGAGAGGTTTTCCAAAATGCATAGCTCAGGTTCCAGCCAGAGTTTGTAACAGGACTTTTGAATAAGCTGTGTGGATAACTAAAATCTTCTGCTTTAGAGAAGGAATACAACTCTCATCCCTCCAGTGTCCCCTTTCTCAAATAATGCTGAAAGCAGTACTCCAGGCCATGTACACTTACATAGGATACATGCAGGACTTCTGGCTAGAGTTCTTATCACTGTTCAGTGCTTCATGGGTATAAATAAGTTCAGGAACTATTGCCTTTACCACTGAGCAGTAGGTGGGGCCAAAGGGTTGGGACCCAGTTATATTTACTCTATCCAGGAAGAAAATCAACATTTCTGGGCAAACGGAGAGTTCTAAGAGAGATGAGAAAAGTCATTTTCTTGAATAATGTTCTGGGAAACCAGAAGATGCTAAGCTCATGTTTCTTCCTGGCAATTGTGGCTTCTAATTAAAGTAGCCCAGGATGGCTTGGACAGCATGGTCCAATTGCCCTGAGCAATGGAGGGAGGACACAACAAAAAGAAGGCAGTGAATCATCAATAGGAAGAGCCATGGAGTTGAAATCCCCCAGGGTGTACTGCTAATAGCAAAGAATGGTTTGAAAAATTACTTAAGCAAAAGGCAGTGAGTCGTCTCTGCTAGCTTCTCCCAGAGGAAATAGTTCCAACTAGGGGCTGTTTATGCATCTATTTATTTATTAAACAAACATTTACCAAGTATCTTCTCTGTACTTGTACTAGGTCCCTAAGATGCAAAGTTGATAAATTGGCCTAGTTTTCAGGGAGAGAAAAACCCCTTCAAACAAATGGGTGTGGCCAGCTTTTGAAATGCTAATAATTCATCTTATATTTTGTGTTTTTTTACTTTAGAAAGAAGCTTTTTTGCCCATTCCTGGAAGTGTCATTATCAGGAAGTAACAAAATAATGCCTACTCTTATCCAGGATGGGAGGAAATCTTTCTACCTCCTAGAACTGCATGATTAAGGTTTTGTGCTCTAAAAGCTAAAGTCTCCTTATGATGGTTAATCAAGCTTTTATGGATGAATCATCAAGCTCAATTAATGAAAGGGAAGGGAAAGAACGGAATTATGGAAGAAAGTTTCTCCCCCCGCTTTGTTCCAATAATATACTGGAAAGAAGTGACAGGGAAGAGAAACTTGGGTTCTGGAGTTTACATACCTGGCTTTCATTGCCATGATAGCTCAGGCCATCTGGGAGTGAGCTCAGGAATAGCTTACCTGGATGATGAATTACTTTCAGTGACTAGGCCAAGACAAATTATATTTTTAAATGTGTGTCTAGAGTGGTAAGATACCATGATTGCCAGTACAATCAGACCAGAACTAGAACAGGGAGAATAGGAACCATTTCTCGAAGAAAGAGCTGTAGGACAGATATGGGCACTTTGTAAATTGGTGTTAGCTGAATGGCCAACCCAGTTGGGGTCTACTATATCTCTTTCCAAGATATGTGAACTTATCTATCCAGTCATAAAAATACAGAACATATATTAGTCCTTTATAAGAGCTTAATAAATATTAATGCAATTAATGTAAATTGAGGCTAAAATCTTTTAGGTGTAGGCAATATGTCTATTTTTAAACCTGAAAACTTTGATTTAAAGGAAGTTGATTTTTAAAAATCATATTAAAAGCCAACGTGTAGTATTCAATAAGTGGTGTTAGAACAACTCGATAGCCTTCTGGAAGAAAGTAAAAGTAAAGTTTTTTCATCACTTGCATCATAAAAAAATAAGTGAAAGATGTCAATTTTGAAATCATAAAAATACTAAATGATCCATGGAGGTGTAAAGCAGTTATATTGCTGAAGATTTTTTAACAAATATGAAATAAAACCACAAATCTAAGAAAATTACATAACCTATTCATAAATTTGATGACATACATTTAAAAAAAATTAAGTTTATTTACTGAGAGAGAGAACATGGATGGAAGGCCAGAGAGAGACAGAAAGAGAGAGAGAGAGAATCCCAAGCAGATCTGTACTGACAGTGTGTAGCCCAGTACGGGACTCAGACTCCCAAACAGTGAGATCATGACCTGAGTTGAGATCAAGAATCAGACACTTAACCAACAGAGCCACCCAGGCACCCCTGAGGACATACATTGAAAACACAAACAAACAAAAGCCTGCATTGATAAAACTTCCAAAAGCAAAGCCAAAAGAAAAAGAATTTGTTTCTTTAGGAGATATAAAGCATTGATATGTCAATAAGAAAACATCCATCAACCTTGCAGGAAAAAAAAAAACAGGCAAACAGAAAGAAGAAAGGTTAGAAGGAAGGAAGGGGGGGAGGGAGGGAGGGAAAAAGGAAGGGAGGGAGGGAAGAAGGGAGGAAGGAAGAAGAAGGGGGAGATTCATAGAACAGGAGATAAAAATAACTTTTAAACGTATGAAAAGATTCTCATCCCACCTCACCCCAAGAGATAAATGCATTTAAACTAGGTTTCTGTTTATCTGCTATCAAGTAGATCAATATAAATATTCAGTAACATACTGTAATAGTAAAGGTATGTAGAAACAGCACATAGAATGTAAATTGAAACAACCTTTAAGGAGTCTAACTTGGAAATATTAATCAAAGTAGAAAAATGTGCATTCCCATCGAATGGTTAATTCCATTTCTTAAGTTTTGCTCTGTCTAATAACTGATATGTGTAAGAATAGGGACTTACACAAGGATATGCCACTGCTGTCCCATTTGGAATAGCAGAAGAGACTTGACTGGCCTTCAGTACCTGTGATGGTGGTTTAATGATATGATGGGATATTATGCACCTGTGGGGGGAAAAATTTAAGCTGAGTGAGTTCTTTATGTACTGATATGGAATGAATTTAGTTTTTCGAAATGGAAAAAAAACCCACAAGGTAAATGTGTTATGGTAGCTTTCTGTTCCCGCCGCCATAACAAATGAATATAAACCTAGAGGCTTAAAACAAATACATGATCTCACATTTCTATAGGTCATACAGAGGGCTGGGTCCTCCCTGGGTAGCTCAGGCTGTTTTCCTTGTATTCTTTGCTGGAGGCCCAAGAGAGAATCTGTTGCCTTGCGTTTGCCGACTTCCAGAGGTCACCTGTGTTCCTTGGCTCATGGTTCCCTTCCTTGCTCTTGAAAAGCAGCAACCTCACACCACTCTGAATCTTCCTCTGTGGGCATGCCTCTCTCTGACCATAACTGGGAAAGGTTCTCTGCTTTAAAGTGTTCAAGTGATCATATTGTACCCGTCTGGATAATCCAAATAATATCTCCATCTCCAGGTACATACCTGTAATCACATCTGTAACGTCCCTTTTTCCGTGTTAAGAACATAGTCACAGGTTCCAAGGATTAGGGATGAACATCTTTGGGGGCCATTATTCTGCCCACTGCAATACATATCCATGTGAATATCACGCTAATGTCTCTTTAAAAATGAAGAGATTCAGGGTCTCTGGGTGCCTCAGTCAGATGAGTGTCCAAGTCTTGATTTTGGCTCAGGTCATGATCTCACAGTTCATGTGATCGAGCCCCATGTGGGGCTCTGCGCTGACAGCATGGTGCTTGCTTGAAGATTCTCTCTCTCCCTCTCTCTTTGGCCCTCCCACGCTTGTGTGCTCTCTCTTTATCACTTTCTCCCTCAAAATAAATTTAAAAAAATGAAAAGATTATATATATGATAAGAAATAAAAATAGGGCTACAGTTACATGTAAAACCATTAATACTGGTTGCCTGAGGAAGAGGGATGACATAGAAGTGAGAGGCAGCATTTTCCTTGTACCTTGTGAATTTTGAATCATGTAAATTATTATCATTACAAAACCTACATGTTTTTAAGGGATAAAATCAAACCTCTTTGCAAAATGTAAAAGGAAGATACATGTAGATTGCTTTCATTCCAGTCAGGGACTGTGAACCCTAGTATTTGATGAATAATAAATGTAGCTTAGAAACACCCCAGGGCCCTTGTGGAGGAGAACCCAGTGGTGAATGAGCCAAGGGGAACAGTAATAGAACGTGGCCACCAATACAAGATGGGAAGAGCGGGAGGTAGGTGCCTCGTTGACCTGCCCCTGCTGCTAGGAACTCCCTGTATTTTTATGTCAGCAATTCCACAGAGCCCAAAGAGAAACTTGTGTTACAACCAGCCACAGGGGAAAAATAAAGGGTGGGGAGGGAGGATCCCCTCATTTTATTGGCATTATTCCTTTCAGACTCTGCACTGATGGATGCTCTGGTTTTAAAAGACAGATGACAGAAGCAAAATTGGAAACGTTGGCCCCTCACTCATGTTTTAAACACTTGAACAGGCTACCGTTCATACACTGCTCTCACAAAAGAAAAACAGGCTATGTGTTAGTAAAATAAGAATTGTTGGTTCTTTAATTAGAAACATTTGTGTTCTATTTTGCTTTGGTGCTAGTAATCTTGTTTAAAAAAACAGTTTTCCACTTATATTAATCTCTGTTCATACAAAGGGAAGTTTCAGGGGTGATGAGCTTTAGTAGTGTCTATGTGCAAACACATTAAAGTAGTCTCAGTGCTGTTACATGTATCACTTCGACAGTGACTGGATTCAGTATTTTTCCTGAAAGCTTGGTGGACTGAAACTCTAGAGTTTATCAAAGTTATGGTGCCAAATTCTCTTTGATGTTTTTCACGTGTGTTGTAAAATAACAATTTTTCTTTTACTGGTAAATACATTTTCCCCTAATATGTGAGAAACATAGTAAGCTTTAAAAAAAAAAAAAAAACTAGCCTGGAGACTCAGGTTTTTAGGTAGGAGGCTAAATACCACTGATAGATTAGCAAAAGTTCTTCCTGTGGAGATTTAATCAGTTAATATTGACTAGAGATTTTTTTTTTTTTTTTTTTTGGAGAGAGAGAGCACCTGCGTGCATGCGCCTGTGCAAGTGGGAAGGGAGAGGGAGAGGGAGAATCTCAAGTAGGGTCCACACCCAGCCCAGAGCCCGACATACTGGGGCTCCGCCTCAGGACTGTGAGATAATGATGTGAGCTGAGATCAAGAGTGAGCTGAGATCAAGAGTCGATGCTTAACTGACTGAGCTGCCCAGATGCCCCTGGGGATATTTTTAAAGTATAGAATTCAGTCCCTTCGTTCAATCATTAAGACAATGACAAGTAATTGAATTGAAAATCAGGCAAAGATACCGGCAGGAAATTCAAAGATGCAGAAGTCTAAATGGCTAAAAACATATGAAATATTTAGCAGCTATGTTAGTGAAAATTAAATGCAAATCACGGTAAGAAAAAAAACCCCACCATCTCACATTTAATAGATGGGCAATTTTTAAAACATGGCACCGCCAACTGTTGCCATAGATGCGAAGAACTTTTAACTCTATAGTACAATTTGGCAAAAATTAGCAAAGATGGACACATACATACACTACAATATAGAAATTCCACCACCAACTGTGCACCGATGACATTGTCATTTGTCCACAAAAAGATGCATAAGATTGTTCAAAACAGCATGGGTTTTTAAATGAAAATAATAGAAGCCATGTAAATGACCATCAAAGTAAAAATAAATGAATTACAATATAGTCTCTAATGCAGTACTGCATCACAAGGAAAAGTGAATGAACAAGAGTAAAGAATATCATCATGGATTAGTCTCTCCAAGAAGCAGTCTTTCAGGCAACTTGCAGAAGACTACATTCTGGTGCCTGTCTTAGTCGGCCTGGGCTGTCCTAACAACACACCATAGACCGAGTGGCTTACACAACAGACAGTGGCTTAAACAACACGCAATTCTGGAGGCTGGGAAGTCCAGGATGGAGCTGCTGGCAAATTCGGTTCTTGGTGAGTACCTTCCTCCTGACTTTCCAACAGCACCTTCTCATTGTGTCCTCACAGGGGGGAGAAAGAAAGAGTGGAAGCAAACTCTCAGGGGTCTCTTTTTAAGAGCACTAATCTCATGGTGAGCCACGAAGAGGTTTTTTGGGGGGTGACAGTGGTGTTCGTGGGGTCCAGAGCTGATGGCCAAGAAAGAGTTCTTGAAGATGTCTTTGGTGCAAAAAGGTGATTTTATTGAAGCACAGGGACAGACGGGCAGGAAGAGCTGCCCCAGGACCCTGAGGAGAGACTGGTTATATACTATGGAGTTGGGGGCGGGGAGAAGTCCAGGGGAAGTTTCCAGTGAGATTTTCATATGCTAAAAAGGACTCCCAAGATACTGGAGGCCTAGCTATTGTCAAGCTAAGGTTGTTTTTCCCTCTAGGAAAGCATTAACATTAAGACAGCAGGGAGTTCCTGGAGAAACCTTTTACTCTGCCAGCCTCAAGTATTTGTCAATGGGCTGCAGGTTATAAGGAAATTTAGTTCTATCTAACATTTCCTTCTGCCTGTGTTTCCCACATCACTATGGAGGGGTGATGGAGACTTTTAGGTCCTTCAGGACTGCGATCTCTATCAGTTAACCATTTTTTTCCCCCTTTCCTTTGTTCTTGGGCAGTCAGGAGTGCCAGAGGAATATCACACATCTCCCACCTGGGGTGCGGGGGGGGGGGGGGGGGGGGGCAGGTTTTGGCCTGTCAGCTTGCCTTTCCTTCCCTCATCAAGCCCCACCCTCTTGAACTCATCTAAACTTAATTACCTCCTAAAGATCCCACCTGTAAATACCATAACACTAGGGATTAGAGTTTCAACATATGAATGGGGGTGCAGGGAGGCACAATTCAGACTATGGTAGTACCTTATATATTAAATTTTAAAATCTGAAAAAAAATGTATTATCAACCTTTGTAGTAAAAGTGTGAACATCATAAGTCAGAATAGTTTTTCCCCTGGGAGATGAGAGAGAAGAAAGAGATCAGTGAAAGAGAGATACCTGCTGAATCTCACTTTCACCTTCATGAGTTATAAGTTTAGAATATTTTGCATAAATTGTAAGTTTAGAACATTTTTATTTGTGTCCAAATGAAAGTTTATAAACAGAGTAAAATGTGTTCATTAAGAACAAATGCAAATTCTGAGAAATAAAACACCCAAGGTACTTAGGCCAACTCCTCTTCCCCCCCGCCCTTGGAATAATTTTATTTGAGTCCAACTTCTTACTTAAAAGTCAACTCCTTTCTTTAAAAGAAATACATTACCTGGTTCTTGGAAAATTTACTTACTACATAAGCTACTGACTTCTCAGTATGCATGATTCTTTCATGCTACAAATCCGAGGCCCAAGGGTGAACATCAGACTCACCCTTATAATATGTCACTTTGAGTCCATACTTCAGAGAATGTTTTTGCTCCGAATCTAACTCTGAAGTGTGAACAGCTCAATCATTATTACACTGGGAACTTTACATTGTCCTTGCCCTTCCTCCAAATCCCATCACTTCTTCTTCTTCTTCTTCTTCTTCTTCTTCTTCTTCTTCTTCTTCTTTTAATGTTTAGTTATTTTTTAGATAGTGAGCTTGAGCAGGGGAGGGACAGAGAGAGAGGGAAGACAGAGGATCCAAAGCAGGCTCTGTGCTGACGGCAGAGAGATCATGACCTGAGCTGAAGTCAGAAGCTTCACTGACTGAGCCATCCAAGTGCTCCACCCCGCCATCCGTTCTTTAAGAGATCTCAGTTTGTTAGATATATAAAGGTTTAGCACTTTGATTTGGAAAATCAATCTCAAATTTTAAAAACAAAATTATTTCTGAATTAAGAATAATATGTCATCCAAATAAGTAATGTAAACCAACCCATCCTGGAGCTAGATTGCTGAGATTCTAAGCTCTGATCCTCACTTCACACAATTACTTAGCTTCTCTAAACCTCAGTGACCTTATTTGCAATTGGGAATAATGTTAAGACTTACCTCATGGAGTTTTGCACTTCTCAAATGAGACAGTGCGGGTGAAGAACTATTCAGAATCATTGCATTTTTGATGCAGGAGCTGATGTATATATGTCATTCACTGCGTTCTCCCCAAAATTCTCTTAAGTGCTTGGATAACCCCCACTTTACACGTGAAGAATGAGAAGCACGAAGAGTTACACAGTGTGTATGCAAATCGTAAGGTTATGGTGCAGGCATCTCCAGGGGAACGTTATTCTATCTACCACACGTACCAAAGATGGAGTGCTAGTACTCGGTGACTGACAAGGAAGAAGGGAGTAAGAGTGGTGGGGGAGGATTCATAGGTCTCTAGGCAGTGGAAACAGATAAGTAGGTTATAACAAGTGTCTGAAGTGTGACACGTAGAGCTATGAGCAAAGGGCAGTAATGTCTCAGAGTGAGAAACTTAACTGCTGGTGAAAATTGGAGAAAAGTTTTCCAGAAGAAATGTAAATTGCCCTGCATCTTACTATAAAAGAAGCTTACCAGGCAGGGAAGTGTGGGAAGGACACATTAGAAACCAACTGGGTGATGCCAAGAAACGTAATGCAAGGAACAAATCCCTATGCAATTCTAATTTTTTGTTTAATCTGGTTATTGGTGAGCTCTGCTAAAATGGAGTTTAGCTGGATCTTGAATTCAAACCATGGCAAATAGTGAGCTTCCAGGGATACTAAGACCAACATCACACATTCCATATGCTCCATTTCACTACAAATGATCAGCTTTACGACCTGACTCCCTTGAGAGTCTTCAAATAGAGATTTAATTAGAAAGCATTAAAGAAACTCATCCTGAAATAACAAAGGCAGTGGTAGCCATAGGAAGACATTACCCCAGTGAGAAGTTGGGGCACTCACTGAAGATTCTATTAAGCAAACGGACAAATGAGAAGACTGTCCCCTAGGACAGTAATTATGCAATATCACAAAAGGTATTGACATACATAAACTTGTCTTAGGATGATAAACATTTTTAAAATGTGTTTCATTCATTAAAATTAGTTTATTAATTTCTGCATTATCCATGGAAACACATCAGAAAGAAGATTGTAAAAGATACAGCAAAACAGAAAAGAGCTTTCTGAAAATGGTGATAGCTTTTTTGTAATTATGATTTTATTATAATTAAAAATTTGCATTATATTAAATTACTAGTGTTTATACTAAATATTTATAAACATGATCTAAGTTTTTTTGATTGACAAATGACTGATAGAGCTATTGGTGATTTGTCCTTATTTTAATACTATTGATATAATTTTCTAAGTTTATATGATCTCTTCAGAGCCAAGTATTCATTATGCAAACAGTGCTAAAATACATATATGCATGAGGTTGTAATTACTATCTATTCCAGAATCATAGATAAGCTCTATTTTGGGAATAACTGATTTTTGTGTAACAGAAGACATGAGGGATAATTAATTGTCTTAAATCACGTATCCTCATTTATATGGTGGAACGTACCTGTGGGCCATACTGTTTTGTAATCCTTGTTCTGAACAGCTCTTGCCAAGAGCTCTTAATTTCTAAGCATATTTATGTGAATGTCTGAGGCTGACATAGCCCATATTTGAAGTGAAAGTATTTCTCACCCACTTGCCCAGCAATAAACCTTAAGGTTTTGTAGGAGAGCTAATAGGGGACATGGTAAGAAATATGGTAAGGGAAAGTTCTTCTTAAGATGCATGATCATAATGAAAAGTAAAGGAAAAAGAAAAGGAAGAGAGGGAGAAAAAGTAGCAGTAGTGTGCAGGAGCACACGCATGTGCACACACACACACACACACAGACATGCACGCAAGACCTATTAATAATTAGGAGTTATAAATTATCTTTCATCATATTAAACAAATATTTGAACATCTGCTATGTGCCAGGCACTGAGGATGCAGTGAGCATATGCCCGGCATTCACGGTGCTTAGAATTCCACTGTGGGGAGACAGGCAATAACCAGAGGAAATTAGTAGTAGGAGAAAAACAACCCAGATAAGGATCATAGAGAAGTGAGAAGGGAGCAGCCGTGGTCATGGAAACTCTCACTGATGAGGGGATGTGTCAGCAAAGATGTAAAGTAGTAATAGCAACTCAGTAGGATATTTGAGGAAAGAGCATTTTGGCAGAAAGAATAGCTACCACGAAGTTCCCGAGATGCCTGCTGTGTTCCATGAAGAGTGGGAAAGCTGGAGGGTGGGAACGGTAGAAACAAGGTCACAGGATTTATGGGAGACGCTAGACCGTGTGGGTCATGTTGACTGTACTAATGACCTTAGACCTGTGCTGTGTAGTACTGTAGTCACGGACCAAATGTTGCTCTTGAGCACTTGAAATGTGGCTGGTGTGACTGAATTCTAATTTGATTTAATTTAAATTAAAAATTTTTAATTGATACTCAGTTCAGTTATTGGGAAACTTCTCAATATGTTTCGAACAACTTGAGTATGTGAATACATTTTAATTGTAAATTTAATTGAATCTAAACATGAATCAAGTATCCAATTAAAATTCAGTGCCTGAATTGAAACATGGTAGATGTAAAAAAATACACACTGACTCAAAGATTGAGTAAGAAAAAGGACTTCAAAGTATCTCAAATTTTGTATTGATTATATGCTGAAATGACAATATGTATAAGCTGATCATAAACCATCCTAATAGGCAGAGGAGTATTAATGTGTGAGAAATGAATGCTGGTAGACTTCTATTAGGAGTATACATTAAAGCACTTTGTGGGAAATATTTTTGAGAAAATACAGCAAAAAACTAAAACTTATTTATCAGGCAATTCTACATGTGGAAATATATCATACAGAAGTAAATATCACAAAAATGAAGCTATAAACATGCCCCTTGCAACTTACTTAAAATAAAGCCAAACTAAATAGTCCTACATGGGGGACACATTAAATTAACTATGATATATTCATTCAACAAAATACTAGGAAGTCATTTAAGTTATAAATGTATATCATTATGTAAGGGCAGTCATCAATTATTAAGCTGAAGAAGCAGCTTGTATATATTAACACCATATTATAAAATTTGATAAAATATAAATAATTCCTAGAAACACATATTTAACGTAATTTCTAGACATTTTTTCTGAGAGGTACACGCCCAAATTGTAACACTTTTTCTTACATTTTATAATAATATAGATGACTTTTATTTTCTATAGTTTCCTATATTCTAAAATTGCATACATTTTATGACATAAGGATGTTAGGACTGCAGTGATAATAATGTGAAAAACTAAGCATTGCTCTTATTTTCTTCACTGAGGGACTTTAAGAGTACAATTTGAAAAATAATGCAGGTATGTTTCAAAATCATAGATCATTGTTGACGTTTAATGATCTCCTTTCAGTCACGGAGATGAAATTTTAATAGATGCTATCACTGGTAATGATCCCATTTTTTATAGCTGAATGAGTTTTAAAACACATTTTGTTAAATAACCTTTGCATATGTGCCAATGAAGGACTAAGAAAACATTCCTAACATGGTAATATAGGTTATATTTTTTAAAAAATCAAAATAACAGAAGAAAACAGTTTTTAGTTCAGAAGATACCATGGTGTCATGAGCTCGACCTTAAGTGAGTATAAGTGCTGCCAGAACTCTGCTTTATTTATGGCCCATTTTGTTAATTTTTCTATCTGCGCTAACTCCAGTTTTTAGGTGAATACAATACCATTATGATTTCTTTAGTGGGATAGAAAAGGGAAAATTCATTCAAAGTATGAAGAATATTATTAAAGATTAGAGGGGCAGAAATGAGCCGTGTACCAGGGAATGACACTGATGTGGTCTGCCTGACAGTCCAGAGAGACAACGGGTACGCAGGTAAAAAGTGGGAACAGTTAATGGAGATCCTTGAGAACCAGCACTGATGGGATAAGTCTGAGAAGACCACTCTACAAGCCTGTGTAGCCTCCATCCAGATCAGGGAAAGAGTATTCACCATCTTTCTGATAGTCTTCAGAGATTGAAACTCCCACTCCTACCTAGGGTCATTGAGATTAATATGACCTAAAGACCTCTTTTAGACCTTGGAGTCGACATTTTTATGTATCAACGTATGGGCACATGCTCCTGCTTTATCCAGCTTCACCAACCCAGCAACTTTACAATTGATAAAGCAGGGGTTAAACAAAATGCTTTTTTTTTCTCTTTAATTTGCAGTAAAGCCTTTCTGTTGTGCTGATGATATAGGTCAAGGATCATAAATGCAATATAGGACTTCCATAAAAGAAATACATATTTTGTATACACAAAGTTTATACAGTTGACCTTCAGCTTAGCCCAAACAAGATGGTGAGATTGCTTATATTAGGATATATCTTTCTGATTTTCCTTAGGTAAACACTAATGTCCATCTTCTAAAGAAAATCCTTCAAGATTTTACTTAAGCCCTCTTGATCTCCTTTACCTGAGTGATCTTTTAAGAATAATCACTCTCTGTGAGCCACTCCCAGGGAGTTATATAAACCACATTTAGCATGTAGGACCCGATACAGAATGTATGGATGACACTAAGAACACATCTTCATCTCTCAGTTTACTGAATTATTAAGATTAATAGCATAGATTCCAGTCAAACTAGGCAGAATGTTTAATCAAAAAGAGCACATATTTTAAACTTTAGTCTTATTCCATGAAATATTTCTCCATTTCTTATGAGGCAGAAGAGAAGAAAGAAAAAGACAGAATTGGGCTTTTCAGTCTGGAATATATTTACGTCGTTTGCATGTAAAATGAAGAATAAGCTTGGAGTTTAAAAAGTAAAAGTATTTGCAGTAGTTTTTGTTATGACATGATGAGGCATCAAAATAAATGACTTTGCTCAAAGACTGGATGAGCCACAGCATGATCCTCATAACAGAAAACACAATAAATTACCCAGTCAAAAGACTCAAGCACCAGAGATCACCTAAAGGAAAGGCAGTCTTCAGGAAAGCTAAGGAGATGCTTCCATTTTAAGTCTCTAGTATTAAAAACCATCTCTGTCCTCGCAAGCTCCAAAAAGCTGTGGACCCAGTTCTGTGAAAGAATAACTTTATTAGCCACTTGACAAAGTCAGAATTCTCACCTAGTTCACCATTAACTTTTGTTGCCACCGTATCAACTTAGTGGTGATTAAAAGGACTCAAAAGACCTGTTAACAGAAAATTAAGATAATGAGTTTTTTATTTTCCACGTTGAGGTAGTTCCTAATCCATTCTCTCAGCTGTGACCACTCAGTCATAATATAGTTTAAAATAGATAGGCTGTCTCATTCTTAGCAAATGGGAGCTCAAATGAACTCTATTCCTGTTTGGACGATTAATAACAATAAGTCCACTGCAACGTGAGAGACTTTATATAGATCTTGTGGAGGACCCCAGTGCGCTTTACATTCATTGAAAAACATATCAGCGAAGTTTGCTCAGAGATAGCTAAGAGGCCAATATCAGCGATGCATTGCTCAACATAATTATTTCATATATACATTCTCTCTATTACTCATCTCATTTAGTGCCTTTATTTCTGAGCATG